>NC_138884.1:92186328-94586328 GCF_965194825.1 Balaenoptera physalus
TATTAGAAATGCCTTAATTTAAATAATTTTCTATAACCATAACTATTCATAATTTAATGCTCTATACATGCACCTAAATGAGGATTAATCTTTAAGGTTGTATATGAATTGCTAGTTTGTTTCATGCACTGTATTGTTTAGAACACACAGGACCACATTTTACCTGTTTACATGTTAGCTACTAAGTTAAGGAAAAGATGGACAGACACAAAGCACATGCACAGTAAATGTACCTTGTGTGAAAAGAGAATGGTCTAATGTGAGGTAGGATACATTCAAGGAGGATATTAGGAGTAAAAAAGATGGTAAATCATGTACTAGAAACTTTTTTTGTGTTACTAATTTAAAAAAAGAGAATAACTAAAAAGTCAATTGTCAAAAATACGGATGTTTCAAGCACAGCGAAGGACAGAGAGAAAAGTGCAAATTGACAAAAAAAAAAAAAAGGCAGAAAAAAAAAAGATCTGAAGCTCTTGCTACCTTGGTCATGTCCCAGAGCCTTTCCTCCATGGTTTTTCTTCCTGCCCCAACATTAACATCAGCTAATCTCTCCTCATATCACTTTACCCCTCACATCCCCCTTCTTTTGGTATTCTCTCATGGCCACCTCTACTACCTTTTCTGCCTCCACATTATTTTTGCATTTTGGCTGTGAGAGGAAGAAGGAATCTTTGCCTACAAAGGTAATAAAGAATTGAGTAAATAAATAAAATATGTGGCTCAGCAACTCAATATGCATTTTTGATTGCTTAATTTGTATTTAGGCATAATCTTATGTAAAATCATTATTTTTTGTCATTCTTTTTATTGGGGTATAGTTGCTTTACAATGTTGTGTTAGTTTCTACTGTACAGTGAAGTGGAGTTCCCTGTGCTATACAGCAGGTTCTCATTTGTTATCTATTTTATACTGTAAAATTATTAAATGAGGGTTTTTAAAGACTGGATCCCTTGCAATAACTCATAACACAATTTATTTTCATGTAGGTCAGATGTTACATTTCAATAGAATATTAAAGAAAAATTCAGAAAGAAATACTCCGCCACAAGAACTGCCTGTCTTTCCTTCTCATTTATAAACCAGTTGTCATATACACAAAATAAACTCTTATTATGACTTTTAACAAAGCATAAACAGAATGAACCTATTAGGTTTTCCTCTCTCTTTGCAAAGTTTCATCTAAATGGAGACCATCTCAATGACAAGGACATTTTTAAAATGTTTGTGTTGATAAATTGTACATTGAAAAGTTGAAGGAGCCTGAGAGGGGAAGAGACAGAGAAAGGGGAAAGGCTTAGTAAAACTGTTAAGGTCAGTATATTTTTATTTTTTCCACTTTTTCATTTTAAGTTTTATTATATCAATTAATTTAAAGTAGAATCTATTAAATTTATTAACTTGTTCAGTTTCACATTCCCTCCTCTTCCACTTTCCTTCCTCCCTCCCTTCCTTCCCCCTTCCTTCCTTCTTTCCTCCTTCCTCTTTCTTTCTCTCTTTCTTCCTTTCTTCTTTCTTTCTTTCTTTCTTTTTTTCTTTCTTTCTTTCTTTCAACAATTTAGTCTTTTAGAATAATTCTTTCAAGGACAAGAAGTGTCAGTAATATGAAAAAGTAAAGATAGAGGATTCAATTCAATCCTGAACTGTGTGTGAGTCTAAGACTCAGTGTATACAAGGCATGACATCCAGAAACAGTGCAGAAAAAAGACAATCAATAGTCCACATACAACACTTACACCTGAGTATTTGGTGCTATTTAAATGTGAAGGAAGGTTCTGAGCTCAATCCACAACTCTTGTTTCCAGGATGACACACATTTAATGCTTACTTAAAGATGAAGAAGAGAGCTGGACTTTATTGCTTTCATATTATAAAATAATTGTGGTCATTGAACAAAAACATATTAAAACATATTATTATAGATAATCACAGAGATTACAAGTCACTGTTTAGAGGAATATTTATATTTAGATAATACTATACTCTATTCAGATATGTGGGAAATATAAGGGCTTAAATAATTTTTATGACTATAATTAATAGCAAATTTTGTCTTGCTTTATTGTTAGCCTTTAGGCATTTATTTCTAGCAGAAAATAGAGTGGAATTAAAATTTTAGTTTTAAATAATTAAAATGATTTGAATCCAATTTTTTTAAATGCATAGATTTACTTTCTCATATCATGAAATATATTACAGTGCTATTATAATAAGTAGATTATGTGTTTGCTAGAAATTAAGTAAAAGAGAAGACAACCAAAATAATCAGAATTTGAAAATTGAGTTATCCTCAGATATTTCTCACTAAAAACCAGCGATTCTCCCACCCCCACCTGCCAAACCCACTGTGCCAAACCCACACAGGCTTCAGGAGTAACAGGAACTATATCACACTCTTTAAGGGATATGATACATCCCAGTGTGCTTAGAATGAAAAACACATAAAGGACATATGGCATGACATATGCTAAATCCTCTAGACATGCTGCACTAGCACAATCATGGGGCCCAACTTGATTTCATGAAATATTGCACATTTATTTTTGCCAAACAGGATAATAACAACGAATTATTTGGGGAAAAAGAGAAAAACTAAGACTTTTTTCAATCTGAATCAAATCTTTTCAAGATTTTTAAATACTACCAAAAACCAAAGAACAAACAGCAAACACTTTTCTAGTTTTATGATAGACATACCTGAAATTTCAATAATGCAATTAAATTTATTCCCAGTACTCAAGGATCGTATATTTAACATACTTCCGAAATCACAGCCTCAAAGCACAAACTATGAATTAATCTGCTTTATTTGAAAAAAAAATGTTTAAAGCATAACATGTAGAATATTGAAAGGAAGGCTCTAATTGTAGAGCACCAGATGAGCAAAGTGGATAGGAAATCAACTCAATTCACCCAATCACAGTCTGCATTGTCTCTGTTGTTTCAAGCTTTGGCTATTTAAAGAGGACAGTTATATTGCCTTGCCCATAGGCTTAAAAAGAAACTTAATTCATTAACAGTAATTGTCTTCTGTATAAAGAATACTTAAAGTACAAAAATTGGATATTTTAGTTTTATATTATCTATGGATTCCCTTCTTTTTTTAGGAGCTAAGAATACAAACACAAAAAGATACATATTAAACAATATATTATAATGGATTCCCTACTAATCACCTTGTAAGAGATACTCTACTAATTACCTTATAAAAGGTCTATACTGGGGCTTCCCTGGTGGCGCAGTGGTTGAGAGTCCGCCTGCCAATGCAGGGGACACGGGTTCGAGCCCTGGTCCCGGAGGATCCCACATGCCGTGGAGCGGCTGGGCCCGTGAGCCACAGTTACTGAGCCTGCGCGTCTGGAGCCTGTGCTCCGCAACAAGAGAGGCCACGATAATGAGAGGCCCGCGCACTGCGATGAAGAGTGGCCCCCACTTGCCACAACTGGAGAAGGCCCTCGCACAGAAACGAAGACCCAACACAGTCATAAATAAATAAATAAATAAATAAAATTTAAAAAAAAAAAAAAAAAAAAAAGGTCTATACTAATTACCCAAATATGCCCAGTCTCAAATTTTTCTATATGCAAGAAGAAAAGGAAAAGCAAAGAAGGAAAGATAAAGTGATGAGAGGAAGGTGATAATTATAATTGTAAGGATTAGATAGGAATTAAAATTGCTTTAGAAACTGATATGGTGGCTTCATTGCAGAGATTTATGAATGTATGTGTTGATAAATAATATAGTACCCCCAAAAAAAGAAAACAGGGGAAGTGGAGAACAAAGAGATAAATTATCAGACAGATCAAAAGCAACTCAGATTCAAATAGTAAGTCAAGGAGACAAAGAAATACTGACAGGGTCAAATGAATAGATAAAGAAAATATGGTCTATACATACAATGGAATATTATTCAGTCTTAAAAAAGAAGGAAACTTTTCAATGTGTCACAATATGGATGAACTTAAAAGCATAATGTTAAGTGAAATAAGCCAGTCTCAGAAGGACAGATACTGTGTGACTCCATTTATATGAGGTATCTAAAATAGTCAAACTCATAGAAGCAGAGTAGAATGGTGACTGCCAGGGGAGGGAGGGGGAAAGGGGGAGTTGCTATTCAATGGGTATAAAGTTTCAGTTATGTAAGACGAACAATTTCTAGATATCTGCTGTATAGCATTGTACTTACAGTTAACAATACTGTATTGTACAGTTAATAATTTAAGAAGGTAGTTCTTATGATAAATATTCTTACTGAAGTAGAAAATAAATAAATACATACACAAATAAATAAATAAATAAATAGATAGATAGATAGTTAGATAGATAGATAGATAAAGGTTCTTGGGAATTACACATTGGCAGGAAAGTTAGTACATGGCAAGAACTGAGAATAGAAAGTTTAGTTCCACAAGGAAAATTCGGGACACACCTCATAAACCTGATATTTAGTGAAAAAAGCAGAGAACCAAATACAAACACAGTATGGTTCCAATTATATAAATACAGAGATGGCAAAATTAAAATATAATAGTTATGTATTCTTTCATAGGTGGTAAACTACATGGAAGAGCTAGGAAATGTTTATTAGGAAAGTTAGGAAAGTGGACTATCCCTAGGGGATAAGGAGAGGATTGTCTTTGGAGAGGAGCACTCACATGGGGCTTCTGAGATTCTGGTGGTCCTCTCATTCCTTTTTTTGAATTTATTTATTTATTTATTTCGGCTGCTTTGGGTCTTCGTTGCTGCACGCGGGTTTTCTCTAGTTGTGGTGAGTGGGGGCTACTCTTCGTTGTGGTGCGCAGCCTTCTCATTGGGGTGGCTTCTCTTGTTGCGGAGCACAGGCTCTAGGCAGGCTTCAGTAGTTGTGGCTTGCAGGCTCTAGAGCGCAGGCGCAGTAGTTGTGTCTCAGGGGCTTAGTTGCTCCACAGCATGTGAGATCTTCCTGGACCAGGGCTCGAACCCATGTCCCCTGCATTGGCAGACGGATTCTTAACCACTGTGCCACCAGGGAAGCCCGGTCCTCTCATTCTTGACTGGAGTGATAATCACATGCTGTCTCCTTTATAATTAATTATTTTTATATGCCTGGCATAACACACACACACACACACCCCACATTTTTGTATGTATGATATGTCTCATGATAAAAAACAATAAAAAGATAGTGCAAAGTTGATGCCATTACCCAAACAAGTTACTTCTTGAATTGTGCAAATTCTCCTTTCTTTCTTATGAAAATAGATGTCTGACACATCCAGCAATTATCATGTGTTCAAATTTTCTTTTTCCCAAGTTTTATTAAGGTATAATTGTCAACTAAAATTGTACATATTTAAAGTATATAGTGTGATGGTTTGATGTATGTATAATTGTTAAATATTTACCACAATCAAGTTTATTAACATATCCATTGCCTTACATAGTTACCTTTTGTGTGTATGTGTGGTGAGAATGCTTTAATTTTCACTCTCTTAGCAAATTTTAAGTATATCACACAGCAGTTAATTAACTATAGTTACTATGATTTACATTAGATCTTTAGAACTTATACAAATTATAACTGAAAGTTTGTACCCTTTGATGAACATCTACTCACTTCCCTTACCCCCTAGTTTCTGGCAACCACCATTCTGCTATTTCTAAATTTTTTTTTTTTTTTTGAGATTCCACATATAAGTAATACCATACAGTATTTGTCTTTCTGGCTGGCTTATTTCCTAATACCCTCCAGGCTCATCTATGTTGTCACAAAAGGCAGGATTTTCTTCTTTCTTATGGCCGAATAATATTTTATTGTATATATACCACATTTTCTTTATGCATTTATCTATTGATGGATAATTAGTTTTTCCCTATATTTTGGCTGTTGTGAATAATGCTGCAATGAACCCAGGAATGCAAATATCTCTTTATGACCCTGATTTTTTATCCATGGGCTAAGTACTCAGAAGTGGATTTCTAGATCATATGGTAGTTCTATTTTCAATATTTTGAGTACCCTCTATACTGTTTTCCGTAGTGGCTGAACCAACAGACATTTCCACCAACAGTTCATAAGGGTTGCCTTTTCTCCACATTCTCACCAACATTTGCTATCTCTTGACATTTTGGAGATAGCCATCCTAACAGGTGTGAGGTGATATCTCATTGCAATTTTGATTTGCATTTCCTTGATGTTTAGTGATGTTGAGCACCTTTTCATGTACCTGTTGGCCATTTGGACGTCTTCTTTGGGAAAAAATCTATTCTGATACTTTGCCCATTTTAAAACTCAGGTTATTACTATTACTTTTTGCTACAGGGTTGTATGAATTCCTTACAACCTCTTAGATATTAACACATATTAGATATTACAACCTTTTAGATATTAACCTCTTATCAGATATATGGTTTGCAAATAGTTTCTCCCATTCCATATATTACTTTTCATTTTGTTGATTGTTTCCTTTGCTGTGCAGAAGCTTTTTAGTTTGATGTAGTCCCACTTGCATATTTTTGCTTTTGGGGTCATATTTTCAAAATCATTACCAAGACCAACCCAAGGATCTTTTTCCTATAATATATATTTCCTATATTTTCTTCCAGTAGTTTTATAGTTTCTGGTCTTACATTTAAGTATTTAATCCAAGTTGTATTAATGTTTCTGAGTGATGTAAGATGAGGGTCCAGTTTTATTCTTTTGCATGTGGCTATCCAGTTTTCCAACACCATTTATTGGAAGAGACTATCTTTTCTCCATTGTGTTCTTGGCATGCTTGTCAGAGATGTTGACCGCAAATATGTAGATTTACTTCTGGACTCTCCATTTTGTTCCATTGATCTATGTGTCTGTTTTTATGCCAGTAGCATATGGTTTTTATTATTATCACTTTGTAATATAGTGTGAAATCAAGATCCCTAGCTTTGTTTTTTCTCTAGACTGCTTTGGCTATTCAGAGTTTTTTGTGGTTCCATATGAATTTTAGAATTGTCTTCTCTGTGAAAAAGGGCATTGGAATTTTCATAGGAATTGAATTAAATCTATAGATTGCTTTGAGTAGTATGGACATTTTTCATTTATTTGTGTCTTCAATTTCTTTCATCAATATCTATAGTTTTCTGTGTACAGATCTGTCACCTCCTTGGGTAAATTCATTCCATAGTATTCTGTTGTTTTTGATGCTATTACAAATGGAATTGCTTTTTAAATTTCTCTGGATAGTTCATTGTTAGTCTCTAAAAACTCAAATGCTTTTTGTATGTTGATGTTGTATCCTGCAAATTTACTAAATTTATGAGTTCTAAGATTTTTTTGTAGAATCTTTAATGTTTTCTCTGTATAAGATCATGTCATCTGCAAACAGAGACAATTTTACTCTGATTTGTTTTTTTCCATTGTTTACGATAAGTAAGTTTAATAAAAAATGTTGCTGTAAACCTCAAGTTAGAGATATCTCAAATTGAAGTGTTTGTTTCCATATCAAATTAGAGATATGGAAACAACACACTTCCAACACTAGCAAAATCCTCAACTTTTAAATGTTCTTTACTTAGCCATAAGCTTAGGCATTGTATTAGTCAGGGTTCTCTTACAGGACATAGCTCACCCAGTTATGGAGGTCTGAGAAGTACCACAGTGTGATGTTTGCAAGCTGGAGAACCAGGAAAACAATTCAGTATAATTCAGTCTGATTCTGATGGCCTGAGAACAGGGGAATCATTGGTGTAACTCCCAATCTGTGATCAACATTTGAGAACGAGGAGCTCTGGTGATGTCAAAGTTCAGGAGAAGATGGACTTCCCAACTCAAAAAGAGAGCAAGAACTCACCCATCCTTCACATTTGTGTTCCATTCAGACCCCCAGCAGATTGGATGATGCCTGCCCACGTTGGTGAGGACTCATCTCTTCACTTTGTCTACTGAATAAAATGCTAGTCTCTTCCAGAAACACCCTCATAGACACACCCAGATATAATGTTCTAGTAGCTATCTGGTCATCCCTTAGGTCAGTCAAAATTAACATACAAAATTAACCATGACAGGCATTTGAGGCTGTGGCTTGTTGTAAAGCCTTTGGCTCTGGCTCCTGCTACAGTGCTTCTCAATGTCTTACCTACTATTTTGGACACGTCTTCTTCTATGTGACTTGTGGATCATTCAGGTATCTTGAGTGTGTTTGTGGTCGTGTGGTCTACTTATTATACTACTCTAAAGGTCCTTATATAGTCTTCATGAAGGAGAAGAATAAAATGTAATTATTTTCTTCCTCTGAGACATTTGTTTTTCTATATTGTACATTTCACCATCCAAAAAGATCATTGCTTTTAGTTTTAGACTCATATACTCTCCTGTCTTCTTTCTCCTTAGAGTCTTTGTATCACATCATCTGTCTGTGTTATATTGTTAGTATCTATGGCCAAGTTGCCATGCTGACATGAATCATCCATTGGCTGCTATATCCCTATTTAGATGTGCATTAAGTACATCCCAAAATGAAAAAAGAAATTATAAAACATAATGCCTAGGGACTTCCCTGCTGGCCCAGTGGTTAAGACTTTGCACTCCCAATGCAGAGGGCCTGGGTTCAATCCCTGGTCAGGGAACTAGATACTGAATGCTGCAACTAAGAGCCCACAAGTTACAACTAAGAGCTGGCACAGCCAAATAAATAAATAAATAAATAAATAAATAAATAAATATCATACCTAAAGGATAATTAACCAAACTCCTTTAATTTAACCCTGATTCAATTTACTGTAATTCTTCAGAATATCTAGAGCAATTTAGTCTTTGGAGATGAAAATTCAAATTTAATCATAGTAATACTGTAAAGTGTGTTTTATCATAAGACTTGCTCTCACAAAATTTTACAGAAGTTTGAAGACATGGTAGCAATGATTAATAAAATGTTTCAAATGTTCATATTTGAGTAACTTGTCTAGAACTCAGAACATTTCCTATAAAAATTATGTCAGAAAGAGCTAAGTTCTCAGTTGCCTAACATAAGTAATTTTACCTATCATGTAATATTCATACGAGTCATGAACCACGAGTCTTTCTGAATCTGATTTCTGGACTTTCTTAAGTTTTCTAAGTCTCAAGAGAGTAGATAATTAAGTAGATCATTAAATTTGTATATCTATACCCAAAGAAGGTTAGTTACTATGGTAAATATGAAAAAGCTTCCAAGAGCAACAAGTTCTGGTTAGATGTCCTCAAAAACAGATTTTGATAGAAGGTGGCATTTGTGGCAGCAATTGACTCTAAATGGCAGTAGATAATCAGATGAAGGATTTGTTTTTAAATCAAGTGTTTGTAATAAAGGACTGGCTATATTAAGAATTCTGGATAATCAGCATGGGATAGGAAATATCAATAGTCCATTTTGACACACAAAAAGAGTTTCTAGCCTTGTAATTTTATTTTGGTAAAACTGCTTTGACACACTAATGGTTCTCTACAGTAAACTATACCTGTTAATGAAATCATTGTATTTCAATGAGGTAAGAATATGTCTATCCTTCCAAAATTAAATCAATTTTGTCATCAAATATCCACAGAGACTCTGATGCTTATGAATTTTAGAAAGTTGTAATTGATTTTAGAACTTCTAACACATCTAAATCCTATCAAATGCAGAGCAGTTTCCCCCCACCCCCAACATATTTTGGTTCACCCAATCTAATGTTCTTTAATTTGCAGATAGTACAGAAAAGATAACATCATAGTTAGAAGAGAAAAGACACTCTTGACCATGATGAAGTGTAATCACTCAAAAGTGTGAAAGGCCTATTTGATGGTAAAACCCTTTGAGAAGTAATCCATAGAAGCTAGCCAAACCATTGATTCTGTCAAATAATAATGAAATTAGAACTTCAAGAGAAAGTTAAATTTGTTCTAACAGAATTTATTTTTTCTCCTATAAGATTCTCAGTAGACACCCTATTTTACTTATTTCTTCATGTTTGTCTTGGTATTTTGAAGAATTAGCACATTCCTTGTATTTCACCATATCCAAAGAAAGAAATGGCCAGATGCCAAAATAATGAAATCTTATTATTCCAACTGCACAACCACAATTCTAGGTTTCCTACCACAAATTCCATTTGGTGCCAGATAATACCCTTTATTGCGGACAAAATTTTGGGTCTAAACTCTTATCTGGTACTCTTATCTCTTGAATTCAGTTGGGTCACAGATGAAAGATAGTGATTCTTTTGAAACACTTAGACTAGCCCTTAGACTTCCAGAAGACTGAGTTGCTTACTTATTGCCTCCTTTTCTGAAGACTCATACCGTGGTCTTGGCACTCTAGATTTTATTATGCTGACTATACAAGGATAAAAAGTAGAGGGTACGATATAATGCAAGTTTCCCCTTAATACTTAAGGAACTGAAATGCTAACGTATTGCTCTATGTGTACCTTCTATGGGCCACATGCTGGTTCAGCTTACCCTTCAGAAGCCTGCAGTGAGAGCAGAAGACATTCTCATTCACTAAATCAGCTACATTGGGGAAAAAAAATGACATCTAATAAGGTAATTAATCAAATCAAATAAACTTCTTAGGTCCCTCTCCACTTATAATCCCTGCAATTTCTTTATTTGTTCCACATAACTCTCCATCCCTTAGTACCATAAGCTATTTTATTATTTATAGGGTTGCAACTGAATATGTTGTTTACTAAAAGAAAATATTAAATCACTTTTCAACTACTTTTAGCTGTGTGATATTGTATAATTTTAAAATTTACCATTTTATTCCTCTTTATACAATAGAAATTATATAACTAAATTAATAAGTAAATAATATAATTTCTGTTACATGGTTAATATGGTATTTTATGTACAGTAAGGACCAGTTAATTTTAGTTACTTTTATTGTTATTCTTCCTTATTCTCTGTTTCTTGCATGAACACCACTAAGAAAAGTTTTCAAATATTAGCTCCAGAAAAAAAAGTGTTTTCATGCAAGAAATTATAATTTCTTCCAACTTAAAATATTGAGAGGCACTACTGACTATGATTCTCATTTAATTTTGAGCCCCCAGAAACTCAAACCAAGCGTGAAGTTCAACTTTAATAACTTGGTAGGATAGTGGTCTGCATATCTTTCTACCTTTTAAGTATTTCCTTGGTCCTGACAATTTTTGGTGGCAACTTTTATCTGGTTACATTTTGTCATTTTATTGTATGCATGCTTATAAACTGATTAATCCTCTGTAGAATCAGGAGATATAGATATATGCACACTTACATTTATATAATATTGCTCTTGGAAGAGCTGAGCATTTCAGAGACAGGACTCAAACTAAATTTCTCTAATGTTTTCTAATTAGTGCTCTTGATGTTTGGGGCAGACCTAGGGAAAATTGGACATCTATTCCTCTGAAATTAGTGAATCACCCACATGCTTAACCTCCCCAACAAATTCAAATCAGTATAAGAAAATTAGCTCTTAGATAAATATGTACACTGTATTTCATTGCAAAGAGTGTAGGAGATAATTTTCCCTTAAACAGAGATGAAATTTTGTTTACTTTAATGAATTAAAAAAAAAAACTAAGAAATATAGTTATTGTTACATGAGAAAATCCAGAAATAAAGTAGTTGTTTTGCCTCTCTTTCTCTTTCAAACGATCTTGTATATTCATTCAGCAATCATATTTTTCAAATTCTAATTTTATCATTTTAATTTCTTACTCAGAAACAAAACAGAGGCTTCTTAAATTCCCTAGCAAATACAAAGTGAACATATCAACCAAATACTATTTTGTTCAAACTTAAAGGTACAATTTTGGGCTTCCGTGGTGGCTCAGTGGTTAAGAATCCACCTGCCAATACAGGGGACACGGGTTCGAGCCCTGGTCCGGGAAGATCTCACATGCCGCGGAGCAGCTAAGCCTGTGCACCACAACTACTGAGCCTGCACTCTAAAGCCCACAAGCCACAAGTACTGAGCCCGTGTGCCACAACTACTGAAGCCTGCACACCTAGAGCCCATGTTCCACAACAAGAGAAGCCACCGCAATGAGAAGCCTGCACACCACAACGAAGAGTAGCCCCCACTAGCCGCAACTAGAGAAAAGCCCGCGTGCAGCAACAGAGACCCAACACAGCCAAAAAAATAAATTAAATAAATAAATAAATAAAGTAAGAAAAGATACAATTGTATGTTATCTGTTGAATGTATATCCACATTTAAATCATAAAAATCGGTTTGCAATTGACCACATACATCATATTGATTCCTGCCTCTGAGGCCTCCTGCAGCCATTTTCTGTTTATACTCTACAACCTCTTGCTTCACCACATAACATCTTTTCAAAATACTTAAGAAGCTCACCAGCAACCTTTTCTGAAAAATCCTACCCAATTCTAAACTTCATCATTTTAGATTGCAGCTTGCTCTTTCTTTCAACATCATGTCAGTTCTTGGGTCTTTTTGGTAGCACCCATTGTTATAAACTAAAAGATGAAAAAAGAACCATGAGGAAAAAGAAACTAAATAAGATATATTCATCCTAGACCATAAAAACCATTTATTTCCTCTTGGGACATTTAAGTTGGGACTCTCACAAAAAGGAACCAACATTTATTGACTGCCTGTTATTTATCAGAGATTATGCTAGGCAAAGTCTAGGGTAATGCTTACTTTTATCTAAGTAATATGTTTCCATATATAATGTGAAATAGTACTATATGTCCTGACCAAAATGCAAAACAAAGAAAAACAAACAAAAAATGCTTTGTACCTATACACTTCTATCCTAATTCCTTCCTCCCACAGGTAACACATCATGGTTACTTTGACTGATTCTTCTGTTAGGTTAGTAATCTCTATAGTCCTAAATAACAAACCCTCACTTAAAAATTATTTTCACATGTAGATATTATCTACTGACATTCTCCTCTAGATGGTGATATAGATGTAATTCACATTCTCTAGATATAATATTCTTAATCCACCCCCACCACCACGCAAATCACCTTTTAGTGATACTTTAACAATCTTGTGATCAGCATAATTTTAGTCCATGCAAGTAGTCTATGACCCCTAAAATCAAATGCTTTTTCCAAAATTCAATAAGATTGAAAAATCTCATAAGCATTCCAGGGGATGTTCCCTCCTCTCTCACTTTACTAAATACTCTATGGTGATGGGGACTTATGTCCTAAGTAAATAGTGACAACATAAATTCAAAATTCTGTTTTCAGCTGTTATTTAGAGTGAGAGTTAGAGAAGTGCTATTAATTCAAGATCAGTTGAAGACTATGCAGTATACCTTTAACTCCAGGAAGGCTAGCATCTCATGAATGAAATTACTCAATTGTCAGGATCCACGTATTTGGAGCAATATGTTGTAGCCTTGACCTTGACATTTTCAGTGTTGCAGACTTAATCAAGGGAAGCTACAAGATACAACTTCATTAAAACTGATGCTTTATTTCCTTTACACTTGCTCTTAAAAACATTGTGTACCAATATTACCTCTAAAGCCCTACTACACAATTTCAGATCATGGTTGGGATTATTTTAGAATAGACAATAAAATGTGTATCTAATCAGGTATTTTAAAAAATTTCTCGACTGCTAAAATTTTCAGAAATTACATGTATCAACTGACCTTCATATCTGTATTACATTTTTGGGTCAAGAAATGCTATATTTACATTATTTTTTTCTTTATAGTTTATAATTCTACAATTTTACTGTATGTTGAATAAGTTGCCTCAATAAGCTGTAAATAAGTTGGGTATTATTAAAATAATAATGCTTTTGTATTATTTGGCTTTATATGTCCTTCAACCAGGAAAGGAAAGATGAGAAATAAGACTGCGGTTCTATGCTAAAATTTATGAGAAATATTGATGACAGTCCAGTTAACATTACCTTGACTTCCTTATTGTTAGATGAATAAATTAGCATTGACCGTTTATGCAAGGTCTCAATTGGTATTAACTAATATATAGTTACTAAACATTTTCAAACTGTAACTAGCAATATGAGCACTACTGAAGGAAATTTAAAAGGTATAGCTTCACTGTAACTTTCTGTCAATACTGAACTGAACAAGTTGATCTTAAATTATATTCTGTTATCATCTATATCAGTAAGGTTCAAAATATCAGGGTTTGACATGATAAAAATATCTGTACTTAGAGATTGCTACCAAAAGTATTTGTTTTGTTTTGGTACCAAAGCAAGGTATCAGAAAACCAAAAATAATGCATCCATTGCAGTGTAACAAATTACTTCAACATTTAGCAGCTTAAAAGAAACCCCCAAATGTATTATCTAACAGCTTCTGTGGGCAGGAATGACTTAGCTAAGTGGTCTGGCTCATGTTTTCTTATGAAGATGAAGTCAAAGTAGTACAAAACAGCCAGAGATTCAGGGCTTGACTAAGACTAAAGATCTGTTTCCAAGAGAGCTGGTTTATATGCGCTTTCCTCACCACATGGGCCTCTCCATAAGTTTGCTTCAAGGCCCACTGTGCAGGCAGCTGGCTTTCCCCAGAGTGGGTGGTGAGAGAGAGATGGACACAGATACAGAGAGAGATAAAGTGAGGACATAAAACATGAAATGATTTATGGAATATTTTTATTTTCCATGCTATATGTAGCACACATCACTTCTGTTCACATTCCATGGCCAGATCTAAGACAAATAGTTCAAAAATCAGTAAAAGAGGCTGAAAAAATATAGTTAAGTTGTAGGTCCAGATAAAAGAAAACCCCGAGATATTGTTAAAGAGTCTTTACCATGCTTTTTATTTCTTACACCTAGAATTTCTCTTCCCATTGTTGGACTTGTCCATATACTTTAATACAATTATTCATGATTTATGCTTGTTTTATGTAAAATATCTACATTAGTTCAACTTCCAGGCAAGTAGAACTAGCATTTCTCTTGCAAATTATGACACAAATAATTTAGCCATTTAGAAAATTCAGAAAATATAGATAAGATAAAGAAAAAAAAGATTCACCTGAATTAGAAATAAGAATACATAGTAAATATTGGGAATTCCAGTTAATGCTTCCAAATTTTGCATAGAGACAGACAGATAGCACATGTGTGTATATATATTATACATATGTGCATACATATACATGCATGTGATGGTGCAATACATGTTAGTCTGAAAGCAACTTTTGCATTTAACTATAAGCACAAATATAGGCATATGCTACAAAGTGTCTATGATGTTTGATATTTACTATAACCATCCAGTAGTTGCTTCCCATGATTTATCTAACTTCATTCCCCAAAGAACCTTATGGTATAAATAACCACATGAAGAAACTGAGGCCCAAGGAGTTTTTGTAACTTGTCATACTTCATGCTTTTAAACAGTAGAGCAGAGATTCAAGCTTCCATTGTCTCATTCCTAAACCTAAGTGCTGAACCATTCTGCTAACCTATCTTACTTTAGCAAAGGTCCTACCTAGCTAAGCACTTATAATGATCCAGACACACAGTAAATATGTTGTTGATATCCATTATTTAATTCTCACAACAATTTTATGATACACAGTGTTATCCCCATTTTTCAGATTCTATCAACTGGGCTAATAAATTTTGAATATACCACTCAAAATTACAGAGTAGCAAGTGAAGAAGCAAGTATTTAAACTCACGTCTTTCTGACTCAGAACCAGGCTTCCAACTGCAACACATTACTGCTCTAGTGATGATATCTCTATTGGTAATATTTTTGCTTAAATAAAACAACTACTTAAACACCCAGGATTTCATTTATCACATTGTTGGGTTCAAAATATTGATTTTATAGAAATAAACCCAGGAAATGGAAGGTGAAAGATGTTTCTTACTAAAACATCTATTCTGTGAATTTGAATCATAGATGATTTCACATAGCAATAAATAAAAATCAAGTTTTTTTCTAGAGAAAAATTTTATTAAAAATTAAATAACTATCCTACGCAGTTGCTGTAATATAAAAATGTAGCTAAGTAGGAGCAAGAGTTTCAAATAAATCAAAGAAATAAAACACAATGCAGCAACATTGATAGACATTTTTTAAAAAGATTGAATTAGAGAGGAATTTGGCATTATGCCAGGACAATGGGGCTAAAGGAGATAGCTGAGATGTTATAGACCAATTTCCTAATTTTATTTCAAGCTCTCATCTTTATTGTTTTTAAGTAACTGGACTTACATTGCCTACCCACAATAATTTGAAACTGGAATTTCCTACTTAAAATCATCTTATGACTTTCTTTCAACTTCTTGAATTTCTGATGATTTGTCTTAGGTTTTATTTCTAAAATCACATAGTTAATACCCTAAACCCTACCTATATTCATATAGAATGACAGAGTTGGTCAGATCAAAATCAAGCCAAATAAAACTCCATCTTTATTATAGTCTGAACTGATGTGTGAGGACATACATATTGACCCTCCTAATAGAAATCTTAAAGCCTCCAGAAAAGTAACCATCCCACTTCAATTAATCCTCTGCTACAATATACCATAGAGTATTTATCTAAATCCTGATTGAAATCTGCATAATTCTGGCCTCTTTCCTTTTCTCTGATTTCAAATTTTGATATTTGTAGAAGAAATAAAGCATATTTCTTGGATGTAAGAACAAATATATGATCCCAAATATTTCTGTAATATTACTTTTCATAATTTTCAAAGGAAAGATGATTTTGTGGGACAAAAAGAGACACACCAAAAGAATTTCAAATATTGTTTTTTATGTGTGAATCAAAATTAATAGCATTCCTTGATGTTTTACAACACATCCACTATATTTTTCAAAGATATAGTGATAAATAAGGGTAAATCTAGTAGGTGCTATTGACATTATTTATATACATAACATCAATATTTTTAATTAAAGTATACTTCCAGGAAAAAATCATCTCTTTAGGATTCATTATAGTTTCAGCAACAATATAGCTTGCCTATTATGTACAGACCAATATCTATTTTCAATTTAAAGATGTTGTCTCAAGCTTGGTGCAAACTGTCAAACCCCCCCTCATATACAAGTAGAGATGGTCTAGTTCATTATGGTCAAATTATAACACCTGATATTTGAAGACACGAACTGTAATGCCATGACATAGAGATACCATTTCAGAGTTGTTGACATCAATTAAAGCCTTCTCATCAAAGCTTATAGAACATTTATTCTTTTTTTTTTAACATCTTTATTGGAGTACAATTGCTTTACATTTTTGTGTTAGTTTCTCCTGTATAACAAAGTGAATCAGCTATACCTATACATATATCCCCATATCCCCTCCCTCTTGTGTCTCCCTCCCACACTCCCTATCCCACCCTCCCTATCCCACCCCTCTAGGTGGTCACAAAGCACCGAGCTGATCTCCCTGTGCTATGCGGCTGCTTCCCACTAGCTATCTATTTTACATTTGGTAGTGTAAATATGTCAATGCCATTCTTTCACTTCTTCCCAGCTTACCCTTCCCTCTCCCTGTGTCCTCAAGTCCATTCTCTATGTCTGCATCTTTATTCCTGTCATGCCCCTAGATTCTTCAGACCCTTTTTTTTTTCTTTAGATTCCATATATATGTGTTAACATACAGTATTTGTTTTTCTCTTTCTGACTTACTTCACCCTGTATGACAGACTCTAGGTCCATCCACCTCACTACAAATAGTTCATTTTCTTTTTTTTAATGGCGAGTAATATTCCATTGTATGCATGTGCCACATCTTGTTTATCCATTCATCTGTCAGTGGACACTTAGGTTGCTTTCATGTCCTGGCTATTGTAAATAGTGCTGCAATGAACATTGTGGTACATGTCTCTGTTTGAATTACGGTTTTCTCAGGATATATGCCCAGTAGTGGGATTGCTGGGTCATATGTTAGTTCTATTTTAGATTTTTAAAGAACCTACATACTGTTTTCCATAGTGGCTGTATCAATTTACATTCCCACCAACAGTGCAGGAGGGTTCCCTTTTCCCACACTCTCTCCAGCATTTATTGTTTGTAGACGTTTTGATGATGGCCATTCTGACCGGTGTAAAGTGATATCTTATTGTAGTTTTGATTTGCATTTCCCTAACGATTAGTGATGTTGAGCATCCTTTCATGTGTTTGTTGGCAATCTGTATATCTTCTTCAGAGAAATGTCAATTTAGGTCTTCTTCCCATTTTTGGATTGGGTTATTTGTTTTTTTGATATTGAGGTGCATCAGCTGCTTGTATATTTTGGAGACTAATCCTTTGTCTGTTGCTTCATTTGCAAATATTTTCTCCCATTCTGAGGGTTGTCTTTTTGTCTTGTTTATGGTTTCCTTTGCTGTGCAAAAGCTTTTAAGTTTCATTAGGTTCCATTTGTTTAGTTTTGTTTTTATTTCCATTTCTCTAGGAGGTGGGTCAAAAAGGATCTTGCTATGATTTATGTCATAGAGTGTTTTGCCTATGTTTTCCGCTAAGAGTTTTATAGTGTCTGGCTTTACATTTAGGTCTTTAATCCATTTTGAGTTTATTTTTGTGTATGGTGTTAGGGAGTGTTCTAGTTTCATTCTTTTACATGTAGCTGTCCAGTTTTCCCATCACCACTTATTGAAGGGGCTGTCTTTTCTCCATTGTATATTCTTGCCTCCTTTATCAAAGATAAAGTGACCATATGTGTGTGGGCTTATCTCTGGGCTTTCTATCCTGTTCCATTGATCTGTATTTCTGTTTTTGTGCCAGTACCATACTGTCTTCATTACTGTAGCTTTGTAGTATAGTCTGAAGTCAGGGAGCCTGATTTCTCCAGCTCTGTTTTTCTTTCTCAGGATGGCTTTGTCTGTTCGGGGTCTTTTGTGTTTCCATACAAATTGTGCAATTTTTTGTTCTAGTTCTGTGAAAAATGCCATTGGTAGTTTGATAGGGATTACATTGAATCTGTAGATTGCTTTGGGTAGTATAGTCATTTTCACAATGTTGATTCTTCCAATCCAAGAACATGGTATATCTCTCCATCTGTTTGTATCATCTTTAATTTCTTTCATCAGTGTCCTATAGTTTTCTGCATACAGGTCTTTTGTCTCCTTTGTTTCCTTAATTTCTCTTTCTGATTTTTCATTATTAGTGTATAGGAATGCAAGAGATTTCTGTGCATTCATTTTGTTTCCTGCTACTTTACCAAATTCATTGATTAGCTCTAGTAGTTTTCTGCTAGCATCTTCAGGATTCTCTATGTATAGTATCATGGCATCTGTAAACAGTGACAGTTTTACTTCTTCTTTTCTGATCTGGATTCCTTTTATTTCTTTTTCGTCTCTGATTGCTGTGGCTAAAACTTCCAAAAGTATGTTGCATAATAGTAGTGAGAGTGTGCAACCTTGTCTTGTTCGTGATCTTAGTGGGAATGGTTTCAGTTTTTCACCATTGAGAATGATGTTGGCTGTGGGTTTGTCATATATGGCCTTTATTATGTTGAGGTAAGTTCCCTCTATGCCTACTTTCTGCAGGGCTTTTATCATAAATGGGTGTTGAATTTTGCCGAAAGCTTTTTCTGCATCTACTGAGATTATCATATGGTTTTTTTCCTTCAATTTGTTAATATTGTGTATCACATTGATTGATTTGCATATACTGAAGAATCCTTGAATTCCTGGGCTAAAGTCCACTTGATCATGGTTTATGATCCTTTTAATGTGCTGCTGGATTCTTTGCTAGTATTTTGTTGAGGATTTTTGCTTCTATGTTCATCACTGATATTTGCTGGTAGTTTTCTTTTTTTTGACATCTTTGTCTGGTTTTGGTATCAGGGTGATGGTGACCTCGTAGAATGAGTTTGGGAGTGTTCCTCCCTCAGCTATATTTTGGAAGATTTTGAGAAGGATAACATTCTCTAAATGTTTCATAGAATTCACCTGTGAAGCCATCTGGTCCAGGGCTTTTGTTTTTTGGAAGAATTTTATCACAGTTTCAATTTCAGTGCTTGTGATTAGTCTGTTTATATTTTCTATTTCTTCCTGGTTCAGTCTCAGAAGGTTGTGCTTTTCTAAGAATTTGTCCTTTTCTTCAAGAGTGTCCATTTTATTGGCATATAGTTTCTTGTAGCAATCTCTTATGATCCTTGTATTTCTGCAGTGTCAGTTGTTACTTCTCCTTTTTCATTTCTAGTTTTGTTGATTTGAGTTTTCTCCCTTTTTTTCTTGATGAGTCTGGCTAATGGTTTATCAATTTTGTTTATCTTCTCAAAGAAACAGCTTTTAGTTTTATTGATCTTTGCTATCATTTCCTTCATTTCTTTTTCATTTATTTCTGATCTGATCTTTATGATTTCTTTCCTTCTGCTAACTTTGGGTTTTTTTTTTTTTTCTTCTTCTTTCTCTAATTGTTTTTTTTTTTTTTAATTTTATTTATTTATTTATTTATTTATGGCTGTATTGGGTCTTCGTTTCTGTGCGAGGGCTTTCTCCAGTTGCGGCAAGTGGGGGCCACTCTTCATCACGGTATGCGGGCCTCTCATCATCGCAGCCTCTCTTGTTGTGGAACACAGACTCCAGATGCGCAGGCTCAGCATTTGTGGCTCACAGGCCCAGTTGCTCCGCAGCACGTGGGATCCTTCCAGACCAGGGCTCGAACCCGTGCCCCCCACGTTGGCAGGCAGACTCTCAACCACTGCGCCACCAGGGAAGCCCATCTCTAATTATTTTAAGTATAAGGTTAGGTAGTTTATTTGAGGTTTTTCTTGTTTCTTGAGGTAGGATTTTATTGCTATAAACTTCCTTCTTAGAACTGCTTTTGCTGCATCCCATAGGTTTTGGGTCATCGTGTTTACATTGTCATTTGTTTCTGGGTATTGTTTGATTTCCTCTTTGATTTCTTCAGTCATCTCTTGGTTATTTAGTAGCGTTTTGTTTAGCCTCCACGTATTTGTATTTTTTACAGTTTTTTTCTTGGAATATATATGTAGTCTCATAGTGCTGTTGTCACAAAAGATACTTGCTATGATTTCAATTTTCTTAAATTTAGCAATGCTTGATATGTGACCTAAGATATGATCTATCCTGGAGAATATTCCATGAGCACTTGAGAAGAAAGTGTATTCTGTTGTTTTTGGATGGAATGTCCTATAAATATCAATTAAGTCCATCTTGCTTAATGTGTCATTTAAAGCTTGTGCTTCCTTATTTATTTTTATTTTGGTTGATCTGTCCATTGGTGAAATTGGGGTGTTAAAGTTCCCTACTATGATTGTGTTACTGTCGATTTCCCCTTTTATGGCTGTTAGCCTTTACCTTATGTACTGAGGTGCTCCTATGTTGGGTGCATAAATCTTTACAATTGTTATATCTTCTTCTTGGATTGATCCCTTGATCATTATGTAGTGTCCTTCTTTGCCTCTTGTAATAGTCTTTAATTGAAAGTCTATTTTGTCTGATATGAGAATTGCTACTCCAGCTTTCTTTTGATTTCCATTTGCATGGAATATCTTTTTCCATCCCCTCACTTGCAGTCTGTATGCATCCCTAGGTCTGAAGTGGGTCTCTTGTAGACAGCATATATATGGGTCTTGTTTTTGTGTCCTTTCAGCTAGTCTATGTCTTGTGGTTGGAGCATTTAATCCATTTACATTTAAGGTAGTTATCAATATGTATGTTCCTATTATCATTTTCTTAATTGTTTTCATTTGTTATTGCAGGTCTTTTCCTTCTCTTATGTTTCCTGCCTAGAGAAGTTCCTTCAGCATTTGTTGTAAAGCTGGTTTGGTGGTGCTGAATTCTCTTAGCTTTTGCTTGTCTGTAAAGTTTTTAATTTCTGCGTTGAATCTGAATGAGAACCTTGCTGAGTAATCTTGGTTGTAGGTTTTTCCCTTTCATCACTTTAAATATGTCCTGCCACTCCCTTCTGACTTGCAGAGTTTCTGCTGAAAGATCAGCTGTTAAACCTATGGGGATTCCCTTCTATGTTATTTGTTGTTTTCCCCTTGCTGCTTTTAATATTTTTTCTTTGTATTCAAGTTTTGATAGTTTGATTAATATGTGTCTTGGTGTGTTTCTCCTTAGATTTATCCTGTATGGACTCTCTGAAGTTCCTGGACCTGGTTGACTATTTCTTTTCCCATATTAGGGAAGTTTTCAACGATAATCTCTTCAAATATTTTCTCAGACCCTTTCTTTTTCTCTTCTTCTGGAAGCCTATAATTCGAATGTTGGTGTGTTTAATGTCTTCCCAGAGGTCTCTGAGACTGTCCTCAATTCTTTTCATTCTTTTTTCCTTTTCTGCTCCATGGTGGTTATTTCCAGTACTTTATATTCCAGGTCACTTATACTCTTTTCTGCCTCAGTTATTCTGCTTTTGATTCCATCTAAAGAATTTTTAATTTCATTTATTGTGTTTTTCATCATTGTTTGTTTGCTCTTTAGTTCTTCTAGGTCCTTGTTAAACGTTTCTTGTATTTTGTCCATTCTATTTCCAAGATTTTGGATGAACTTTACTATCATTAGTCTGAATTCTTTTTTAGATAGACTGCCTATTTCCTCTTCATTTGTTTGATCTGTTGGGTTTCTACCTTGCTCCTTCATCTGCTGTGTATTTCTCTAACTTTTCATTTTGCTTAACTTACTGTGTTTAGCGTCTCCTTTTCACAGGCTGCAGGTTCATAGTTCCCGTTGTTTTTGTTGTCTGCCCCCAGTGGGTAAGGTTGGTTCAGTGGCTTGTGTAAGCTTCCCCATGCAGGGGACTGGTGCCTGTGTTCTTGTGGATGAGGCTGGATCTTGTCTTTCTGGTGGGCAGGACCAAGTCTGGTGGTGTGTTTTGCAGTGTCTGTGAACTTATGATTTTAGGCAGCCTCTTTGCTAATGGGTGGGGTTGTGTTCCTGTCTTGCTAGTTGTTTGGCATGGGGTGTCCAGCACTGGAGCTGGCTGGTGTTTGAGTAGAGTTGGGTCTTAGTGTTGATATGGAGATCTCTGGGACAGCTATTGCCGACTGATAGTACATGGGGCCAGGAAGTCTCTGGTGGTCCAATGTCCTGACCTCGGCTCTTCCACCTCTGAGGCTCAGGCCTGATACCAGGCTGGAGCAACAAGACCCAGTCAGCCACACAGCTCAGAAGAAAAGTGAGGGAAAAAAAAAAGAAAGATAGATAATAAAATAAAATCAAAGTTATTAATATAAAAATTTTTAATAATATTATTAAAATAAAAATTTAAAAAGTAATAAAAAAAACAAAGAAGAGAGCAACCAAACCAATAGATAAATCTACCAATGGTAACAAGCACTAAAACTAAACTAAGATAAACATATAAATCAGAAACTAGTCAGTCACATACAGCAAACCCCAAGCCTATAGTTGCTCCCAAAGTCCACTGCATCATTTTTGGAATGATTCATTGTCTATTCAGGTAGTCCACAGATGCAGGGTACATCAAGTTGACTTTGGAGATTTAATCCACTGCTCCTGAAGCTGCACAGAGAAATTTCCCTTCCTCTTCTTTGTTTGCACAGCTCCTGGGGTTCAGCTTTGGATTTGGCCCTGCCTCTGCATGTAGGTTGCCCTCTGGCATCTGTTCTTCACCCAAACAGGAGTGGGTTAAAGGAGTGGCTAATTAGGGTGCTCTGGCTCACTCAGATCGGGGGGAGGGGGGGTACAGAATGCGGGCTAGCCTGTGGCGGCAGAGGCCTGTGTGATGTTGCAACCGCCTGAGGCATGCCTTGTGTTCTCCTGGGAAGTTGTCCCTGATCACGGGACTCTGGCAGTGGCGGGCTGCACAGTCTCCTGGGAGGGGAGGTGTGTATAGTGCCCTGTGCTTGCACACAGGATTCTTGGTTCCTGTAGCAGCAGCCTTAGTGTTTCATGCCCGTCTCTGGTGTCCGCACTGATAGCCACGGCTTGCACCCATCTCTGAAGCTCGTTTAAGCGATGCTCTGAATCCCCTCTCCTTGCACACCCCGAAACAATGGTCTCTTGACTCTTAGGTAGGTCCAGAGTTTTTCCTGGACTCCCTCCTGGCTAGCTGTGGCTCACTAGGCACCTTCAAGCTGTGTTCACACAGCCAACCCCAGTCCTTTCCCTGGGGTCTGACCTCTGAAGCCCGAGCCTCAGCTCCCAGCCCCCGCCCGCCCCGGCGGGTGAGCAGACAAGCCTCTCGGGCTGGTGATTGCTGGTCAGCACAGATCCTCTGTGTGGGAATATCTCCGCTTTGCCATCTGCACCCCTGTTGCTGCGCTCTCCTCTGTGGCTCTGAAGCTTCGCCCGCACCTTCCACCTCCCTGTCTCCACCAGTGAAGGGGCTTCCTAGTGTGTGGAAGCTTTTCCTTCTTCAAAGCTCCCTCCCAGAGGTGCAGGTCCCAACCCTATTCTTTCTTTTTCTGTTTTTCCTTTTTTCTTTTGCCCTACTGAGGTATGTCAGGAGTTTCTTGCCTTTTGGGAAGTCTGAGGTCTTCTGCCAGCGTGCAGCAGGTGTTCTGTAGGAGTTGTTCCACATGTAGATGTATTTTTGATGTATTTGTGGGGAAGAAGGTGATCTCCACGTTTTATTCCTCCACCATCTTGAAGGTCCTTCCAGAGCATTTATTCTTTTATATCTTTATTTGCCTAGAAATTTCCTTTTTTTTGTTGATTTATTTAAATCACAAAGCCTTTACTTAAATCAGTAAGCCTTCTTATTCTAGAGTTCAAAGAATTTGTTAAATACTGAGACAAAGTAATTCACAAAGTTGTTAAAAGCATTAATACCTAATGGGATAATTTCCATTTCCCTGGTCCAGAAGCTAAGTGATATGAAGCCTACAGATAAAAGTAGAATGATTGTAAAGGCTAGAGAGTGGACATCATTTTGTCAGTAATTATTACCTTAGAATTTTGTCAAGAAGCAATATAATTTTAGTCTTGGGCAAGAATTAATTTTGTGGGGTTAACATGTTAAATTCAGAATTAAAATATTTTGAGATGTTTTCTTATTTTTTTAGGTCATAGCATTGTTTGGTTGCTCAGTCCAATTTCTTTTCATCATGGTACAAAAAATACCTTTAATAATGTATGTAATTATTTTGTTGCACACAGGATGTGATATGATGATGGACACACAACATTGCAATACACATCTTGATGAATAATTTCAACCAGGACAGTTTTAAGGAGGTTGTGAGGTATGCTTGAATGAGCGTGGACTTTGGAGTCAAAGAGATTGGACATGTATCTTGACTTTGCCATATAGTACCTCTGTCCCCAGGGTAAGTTACTGAACCTTTCAACTTCACTCTCTGTTTATATAAAATTACTATTCCTGCATATATAAAATTGATAAAAATATTATAGATAGCAGGCACTTGATAAAATTTGCTTCCTTTCCTTTTTCATTCTTCAACATCTTCACTTTAGAGCTTTGAAATATTATACCCTCAACTTCCACATTCATCTTTTCAAAATTGAGAAATCATCAATCTCATGCAGTGACTTTAGCTTTAGTCCTAATAACATCTTTGCCTCAGAGGAGACATTTTGGAAATATTGACTTCACATCAAAGAAGGGAGCCAATCACCTTTCATATTCTTCAGGGATTGAGAAGAAGAAATCATTCCAGATAAAATGTCAGACTGAACATTTCTATTACAATTTTCAAAAAGCCAGTGCAAACTGGGACCAAGAATTGAGTCAGAATATAGATCTATAGAAGTAAATATCTCTTTTCTACTTGCAAGTTTAGAATTACAAGTATCTCACTTCAAAGATCTAGCTTTCAGGATCTGGAGAGATTTTATCCCATCAAAATTCCCTCTTCTCCCTGTATTTTCAACTGCTTTCTTTTTATTGCTGCTTAGTTTGCATTAGATAAAAATATATCCAAATGGCTCCCACTTGAATATAAATAAATGTTACTCTCGTAACCCCATCTTTTCTTCTTAATCCTGCTGCGTCTTTCTCATTACTTTTCTGGTATAGTCGAATGAACAAGTGGCCTACTTTCAATATCTCAATTTTGTTTCCATGTGCTTTCTCTTTTTACCTCACAAAATCTACTGCTGCCCTGATATTTACAGATGTCTTCTAGTTGTGAAATTCAAAGGATAATTTCTTCTTTTATTTATATTTGACTCTGTTTACCACTCTCACTTACTTTCAACATTACCCTGCCTTTCAGGCAAGATGTGTTTCCCTTTCTTTCCCTGCCTTTCTAACTCTTCTTCTACTGCGCATAGTATTATGTTTCTCTGGCTTCTGCTCTCAGTACTTTTCTTTGTACAATCTCATCACTTCTCTCGACTTCAAATTATCCCCTGTATATTGATGCTTAACAATACTGTTATTCCCAAACCCCAAACACTCTTTTGAGCTCTAAATTCATATACCTAACTTTCTACTGGATGAGTCAACCTGGATGTGAATTAGACATCTCAGGTTCAAGATGATAAAAATTGGACTCATCCTTTCCTCAGATCTGCAGTTTTTCTCCATTTTAAAACTGTTTATATTATTGAGATAGCTTCCAAAGGCAGAAACCAGTATTTGATATATTTGCCTATTCCATATCCCATTCACATTATTCATCCATTTAGTCATTCAAAGCATATGTGTTGGCTGCTCAGTTTATGTATGTACTGTGCTGGTTGCTTGGGATATAATGATAAACAAGATAAACCATAACTGTTCTCTCATAGTGCTTCGGGGCTAGTAGGAAGAGGGTAGACAATGAATAAGTAACAAACAAAGAAAATGATTTTAGATAATAGAAAGTAACAGAAATATTAAGCATAGTGGGGAAAGGGTACATCATTTGTGATTAGATTTAGTTGCATAAAACAGAAAATCTAAAATAACAGTGACATTATTGAAATTCATTTCCCTCTGATGGTAAAGAAAATCCAGTTCAGGGCTTGTAGGGCAGCATCATTTTCTTTAGGGACCTCTGAGCCACCTTTTTCTACAAGTCTTGTATAGAGTTTCTATTATGAACTGAATGCTTATGTCTCTGAAAAATTAACATGTTGAATGCAACCCTATGCCCCCAATATGATGATATTGGGAGGTGGGCCCTTTGGGCAGTAATCAGGATTAGAAGAGGTCATAAGAGTAGAGCCCACACAAGTAGGATTAGTATTCTTACAAGAGTCATGAGAGATTTCCCTTCCTGTGTCTGCTCTCAGCCATGTGAGGATACAACAAGAAGTTGGCAGTCTACAACCCAGCAGAGGATTCTATTCAGAACCCAGCCAAGCTGGCACCCTGATCTCAGATTTCCAGCTTCCTGAACTATGAGGAATACATTTCTGTTGTTTATAAGCCACCCAGGCTATGGTACTTTGTTATAGCAGCCTGAGCTGACCAAGATAGCTTTCAACTCAAGATCACTTCTCAGTTCATGAAGGTGGCTGGACTTCAGCCATTGAGTCTAAGTTCCAGGTAGCAGAAAACAAAGCACAGAAGAGGAAAAGGAGGCACATACCAAAGAAGTTGACACCTTTTAATAATATTCCTGGAGACTCCAAAAATCATGTTCATTTAATTCTAGTTGGCTACATCATGCTGAAGGGGATGCCATCCTTTTGGCATTTTCATTGCTACTTCAAATGAAATCGTGTTATTAAGGAAGGCATGGGGAAAGAATGGGGATAGGCAGATGTCTCTGCAATAGGTGGCTATTGATTAGCCTTAGCGGGGAGGGCTTTTCTGAAGGAGTAGCATCTCAGCACATGGTTTTGATCATCACATACTATTGATTTTATCCTTTAATAAACCATTTTGAACTGTTTTCTAATGTCTATTCCCTTTTCTCCTGCCCTCTATTAGTAAAGGTCCTAGCTACCCCTCCTCTCTCTTACAGCATCTTCTCCCTAACTAGTCTCATGTCTCCAGTCTGATTACTAGTGAATCAGTTCTCCATGGTGCTGCCCTAGAGCATTTTGAAATACAAATTTGATCCTTGAACTTCCTTGATGAAAATCCTTTATTGTTTTCCATTGATTCAAGGCAATATCCACAGAACTTTTTCATGAACATCTCCCTGACCACACAATATTTTATTCTTTTTTCTCCTTCTCCCACTAAATTCTGAGTTCTAGGCATGAATAATGGCTTTAAAAATGTGTGTGTTTCTCATCCCTCCCAACAACTATTTAAAGTTTTTGACCTTCCTTCCAAGTATACCCTTCTCCCATCCAACTATTTCTATTAAAAATATACACATTTATTCTTTATAATTCACTCCATTTTTTAAGCTCTTCCTGAATATCATACTTTCATGCCATGTCCCTATTTTAAACATACAAACCATTGCTGAAGCTCCACTACTTACAATTATTATTAATTTTTATTGTTCTATTGACATTCCATCATAAACTGCAAGCTATCTGATAGTAGAGATTGTGGTTTTATTTCTGGATCCAATTACCTCTTCCTAAGACAAGCACATTTTGAACACTTAGTAAGGTTTTCCTGAGTGAATTAAACTCATTAACCTCCTAGGCTGAAAATTTTAAAATTATTCTCTGCTATTATCCATCTCTTAGTTATGGCATCACTTTCTATTTATGCTATCTCTGCAGCTCCTTTTCATCCGTACTATTTAATAATTTCTACGTCAGCTGTCCTTGTCTGGTCATGTTCATCACATATTTGAATCTTTACAATATTATAAATTGATTTCCTTTCCATTATTTTCTTACCATCTTGATTGCTTTTACCTGCCATTGACACAACACAGATATTACCATATCCTGGTACTGGCACCAAGTTTAAATAATCCCCAATTTTTCAGTTAAGTTTATTTACTGTAGCATGAAATTTACAAGTTTTCAAGAATTAGTTCTATCTTCTTTTAAGGCTTATATTTTATTTTCACCTCTGCTACTCCATCTACCTTTTGGTCTTTGTCCATAGGGACGTCTCTAGGAAGAAGGCATCACTGAGCATGAGGCATTCTGTCAGAGATGTCAGTTTCATGGACGGTGTGGTACACTTTGGGGATGTGAGTGAGGCCAGTGGCACATAAAGCAGATGACCCAAAAGGCCCTGAAAGTTTCATGGGAGACAGAACTACCAGGTAGACATGACAGGCTGGTTCCAGCAATGTATTCTTCCACTAAAGCTTTAACTGGAAGGGACGAGGTGGGAGCAGGCGTTTCTAGTTTGAAAGTGAATTCAGGGATTGTTCTATTACGTGATGCTAAGAGAGGGAACCCAGGTCTAGGACTGAGAGGGAAGAAAAAAAACCTAAAAAAGATAATTTAGCAGATAGATTTAGAAGTGTTTGTTTGGTTTTGATTCTTTTTAAAATCCCATTGCAAAGTGTTTGCAGATTTTAAAATACTATTGCTCTAACTTCTTTTACAGATTCTTTTATAAGAACTCATATATAGTTATTAAGTACATAACTATACCCTACAATGTTAACTTTATTAATCCTCTGGCAACATTGTATTCTATAAAAAGCATATGCAATTAAAAGAAAGTTGTATGTGAGGTATACTTTAATGTATTGCAGTATGTGTGAAATAAAATAGTCTCTTAGTAAAAGATATCCCCAGGAATCTAAGAGATCATACACCTGATTTTTCTTTTTTGGTAGCAGAGTGTGCTTTGCCTTGTGAATAGGAGAAAGAATCCTCTCTCAATTCTCCCTAGAGTTTTTCCTTCATCCCATAGCAGCAAAACATCATCTGTCTCTCCTAAATTGTCAGAGTGATCAAAATGCTTAAAATCATACCCCTCCTTCAAAATCAAAATTAAATATTACCTCCTCCATGAAGTCCTCCCTAATCTCATCAGCCAAACTAATCTCACCCACTACTGTTGCCCCATAGCATTTGGTTTGTAGGTACATTTTGACATTTACTGAACTCTATCTTAATTGTATTTAGTTATTCCATATCGGTCCTCCTCACTCTGTGGTAGTCTTTAGAGCTTCACTTAGAAATATCTAGCTCAGTGTCTTCCATTAAGCCTAGTGCAGTGTCTAGCACACAGTTTTTGCACCGAGGCAGTGCTCTGCTGGTTAGACACCTGGGGTCTGGGGCTTGACTGTATGAGGGTGATTGCTGACTCTGCTCTTTTCTAGCAGTGCAACCTTAGGCAAACTACTTAACCTTTCTGTTCCCTGAGTTTCTTTATCTCTAAAATGGGGAAATATGGATACATATCTAGTAGGATTGTTGTGCAGTTAAAAATGAGATAAATGGATACAATGGGCAAAGTTTTGTGTACTTAATAAGTAGACCCTAAATATTACCTATTGTTATTACATGCTTGGTGAATAGATATAACATTTAGGAAACCGAATTTAAATATACCTTCTTTCTATCTTTTAAGGCTAAACTCAAGGCTCAGTTTATGTTAAAATTTTCTTCGATACTGACTCTATAAAATTATTTTGTTTCACTGAGCTCTTCTAATGTTTACAGCATGGACCAACAAACTAAGCATTTAGTTATGGACTGCTATGTCCTATTCTCTGATTATTTGGTGTTTGCTCCCCCTTTGAATATTGTAATACAGGTTCTGTGACCCAGTTATAGCTAAAATGAGACTGTACTAGGCAAACTCAATTGCTATCTGGCAATTGAACAGAAAAAAAAAAAAATAAGGAAGTTTGAGTTTGGATGCTTTTCCATTTCTTCCTCTTTCCCCCTCAGTCTTCTATATCCTCATAACTTCAAGCCACATATCTTCCAGTTTGGGACATGGTGTTCTCTTGATTAACAACGTGATCAAGCTTGAAGACAATCCATTCTCCCACTAGCTATCTATGCTGTATAGCACAGGGAGCTCAGCTCGGTGCTCTGTGATGACCTAGATGGGCATGATGGGGGAAAGCGGGAGGGAAGTCCAAGAGGGAGGGGATATATGTATACATATAGCTGATTCACTTCATTGTACAGTAGAAACTAATACAACATTGTAAAGCAACTATACTCCAATAAAAAAAAATAATAAAAAAATAAAAAGACAATCCATTCTCTCCCTTGTGTTGGAAAGTGCATGTAACAAAATAACATCTCCATGTTGGAAAGAATGTTACAGTTCCATCATTAACTTGATACCATGCTTCCTGTGAGGGGGACCCTCTACCAGTTTACAGCACATTCCCTTTTGAATTTTAATTGCTGGAATATTTCTGTTTGGATTAAACTGATATTTGTTTCCCCCAAACATATATATCCTGCTCTGTTTTCTGCATTTCAGAGCCATGCAGAATATAAGTTCAATCCTCTGTGACATGTTAAATTTGATATTGGAGCTAGTTCTTAGGTTCCTCCTGAATTTTTGTATCTCCAGATTGTAGAAAAAATGAACGTTGGATTCTTATGAGTAAAATCCTGGTCCCATTCCTTTGCATATGCAGCATTAAATTAATATGTCTATAAAATATTGCATTTTAATTGAATATCAGTTTCCGTCTGTAACATGTCTGTGGGAATGCAGCCTAGAATGATTATCATTATTTTTCTGGACAATTTATTTCAATTAATACAACTTAAGAAAATGTGTCACTGTCTTTACTTTGTTTCTATGTTTGCTTGTTTTAGCACCTTTATCATTTAGGTGATTCATACCGAATATATAATCAGAATATTAGGTTGTTTTCTCTAATTGCATTACTATATCTGCACCAACCGTTTCAAACCATAGGGGCATAAAATAACAGATGTTTATTTAGCTCACCATTTTGTGTTGGCTAGGCAGTTCCTCTAGTGTAGTTTGAGCCAACTTGGCTGACCTCTGCTGAGCTCATTCATGGGATGTGGTTAGCTGGTGGGTTGCCTGGTGGTTGGCTGACCCAGGAGGGCTTCACTCACATGTCAGGCGCTTGCGGGATTGTGGAGCAGGGCAGCAGAAAGCTTATGCCTTATGTTTCTCGTCATGTACATTTCTTCATGTGACAGTCGTCACAGAATACTAAAATTAGCAAGAGTGGAAGCTGTTCAGCCTCTCAGGCTTAGGCTCAGAAATAGCACAGCATCACTTTTTCCACATTCTATGAGTTAGAGCAAGTAAGAAGGCAAGTCTCCCTTGAAGGGTAGAGTAATGGCTCTACCTCTTGGATGTGAGGAGCTACAAAACAATGTGGCTTTTTTTGCAAACAAATATACTTAGTATCTTATGCTTCCACAAAAACTGTGAGTGCCTAAGACAAAGGTTTTAAATTTAAACGTTATGTATAATTATTTCATCTTAAAAATATTTTATATTTCCATTTAAGCCATGCATCAAGACATTCCTCTATGTTGCATACATTACAATTCAGCCAACTATGCCACACATATGATCAACACAGTTGTTTAACAAAGAGTCCTAAGCATGCCCCCAGAGAACTTTACCCCGGAGGTTGTTAGCCTTTTTTATGAGATTAATTGTTCAAATACCTACCAATCCATTTAGCTATGTTCCCTCCTGTTTTGTATTTATCTTAATTCCTTTTTTCCCCCACAAATGCTCCATGAAAAATTGTGTCATGTCTTTCCCTGGGTACAAAACATCTATTATATATATTATAGATTATATACTTTATGTATATACACGTGTATATATATATATATATATACACATATATATACATTTACATGTGTTTGTACATGTATGTGTTGTGTGTGTGTAAATTCACTTCCAAGTACTTGTGAACTAGAAAAAAATAAATGGACAATGTAAGAACTGTGAGTTGAGTTTTATTCAGTGTCTTACTACAGACTATAGCTGCGAGACGGCCTCTCAGACAGCTCTGAGGAACTTCTCTGGAGAGGTAGAGGAAGAGGCCAGTATATATGCGGTTTTTGCTAGGGGATACATGCAGTCAATCATACATCTTGGTAAAAAGTTACTGCTAGTCATGAGGATCAGATATTTTAGTTAATGATTTTAGTGCTTTTCTATGTAGGGGAAGATGTAAGAATCTAGGTTCATTAAAATTTTTCCTGAAATATATCTAACTATCTAAGGGCCTGTTTCACCTCTTTTCCCAAAACATGGAGTGCTCATCCTGTTCTTTATCCTGAATTTCTTTCAGGGTGCACTGTAGGTTAGCGACCACAGTGCCTAATGACTTGATCCTTGTAGAACTGGACTGAAGGGCAACATTCTTTTGTTTATATACTCTTCTTTTCCAAATGTAAATCCAGTATCACACTTTAACTTTAATCCCCTTAGGCTTCCTCATTTCTTTATACTATCCACATTTTCTCTTTGACCATCTACTTTCATGCCATCCTTTAATTTCTATTTTCTCCTAAACTATCCACTCTGATCTCATCTTCCTTTTCCATTCAGGTTATAATACTATCACTTCGTAACTAGTCCCTTAACCACGATCTAACTGCTCTTAAGGGCTTACCACAGGCAGGCACTGTTGTATGTGCTTTAAATGTATTAAGTATTCACAATGATCCTATGAGGCATCTACTATTATTATCCCATTTTGTAGAAGAGGAAATTAAGGCACAGGAAAGTTTCTTATCATTATACTCCTAACAAATAGTAGAGCCCTACTTATATCACTCCCTTGCCAATATCAACATTCTTTTGTCTTCTTGTCTTTCCCTGCCTTTCCCTTTTATCACTCTTTCCTAGAAAATTGCAGGTAATTCCTCCCTCCACACCTCTAGGTGACTAAGTGATTCTGGAAAATCATTCTGGAGCTATCCAGACTGATTCTAGTCTCACTGACCTATATTCTTTTTTGGATGCTTAACTAAGGCAGGATCTGGTTCAAAGCACATTAAGGTTGCTGGCAGAATTCATTTTCTGGTGGTCATGTAATTGAGATGCCCATCTTCTTGCTAAATATCTGCCAAGTACTGCTCAGCTTCTAAAGGCCACTTTTCATGTCAACAAATTCCACAGTGGTTCACGAAATGCCAGTTCACTTTTTCAAGGTCAACAGGAGAAACTTCACAGGAATTTTGAAACTCTTCCTTCAGGAAGGGCCCAATCCCTTTCAAGGTTTGAAAGGGTTGATTGGATCACACCCACCCAGCATAATCTTTGGATTTCTCAAAAGCATTTGGGGACTTAATTACATATTCAAATTCCTTCCTTTGTCATATAAATTAACCTAATCATGAAAGCAAAATTAGTCACATTCCTAGCCCTGACCACACCCAATGGGAGAGAACTAAAAACTGGGCTTGTACACCAAGGGGCAGGAGTCTTGGACACCATCTCAGAACTCTGCCTACCACACTCTATTTTCTCCAAAATAGTTTAACATGTACTTAACTTCTGATCTCTCCTTTCTATCTGATCTCTTGATACCTCACTCTTGAGTAAATGATTTTATTTCTTAGGAACAAGAATATAAAAGCCATCAAACAGGACACTCTCATTTACAAAATATGAGTCTCTAGGCTCCATTCTTACCCTTTCTTCCTTTCAGAGAAAGAGGTATCATGTATACTTTCTAAGGTTAATTTTTTTCTCATTATCTGGTCCTTTTGAATCCCAACTTTTTATTACAATTTTTACAGATTATAAATATTTTTATTTTTCTTCCAACTTTGAATACTTCCTTTTCTTTTCTGCAGACACCACTACTTTACACGAGTGTTTCTTAACTTTATTATTTTTATTATTATTATTGTTGTTTGTTATTGTTTTCCTCTTAAGGAAACTTTTTAGACCGTTTTTCTTAATTTTGCCCCATGAAGTTTTAATACCAAAGATATACTCTGTGCCTCTTTGAGTGTTGTGTATCTCAGTGCTTTGTACACAAAAAGAGTAAGATTCTTTCATTCCCACTCCTTCACTAAAAAATTAATTTTGTCCCTTGTGGTGATATTGTCCCTGCTGAGAGTACACTGCAGCCACTTTGACCTTTCTAGCTGCTCTCCAATCCTCCTCTTCATGATGGAAACACTTGAAAGACTAAGGTCTAACTTCCCATCCATAACACAACTCCCTGTAATTTAACTTTTGCCCTTACCATTTTTATTGAATTTTTCACAAAGGTCAACACTGTCTTATTCTTTGCTTAATCTAATAGACACATTTTAGTCCTTATCATATTTGAACTCTTTTTGACATTTACACTGTTGATCTTTTCTTTTCTTCTTGAAACTCTGTTCTTCCTCGTCTACCAGGAAAGCAATGTTCCCATTGTGACTTGTTTCACTCTTTTCTCTGGACCACGTGTTTCTCTACCTTCTAGTGTTCTATTTTGGACTTCTTTTTACCTTTATATACTTTGAGAATCATCTCATCCCAGGTCTTCAACTACCACCTCTATGCTAATGATGTAACTCACTATCTCCAGTCTATATTTCTCTGTGGAGCTTCAGACATGTACACTTTCCTGATTTTCATGGCCCACAAATACTTCAGAATACTTCAGCATTCTCATCTCCACTGCTGGTTCCTGCCTACACTCCCTATGTTTGCAAATTGCATTATTTTCAATCTAATGATATGACAGAAAACTGAAGATCTTCCTTCTTGATTATTCCTTCCCTTTCAGTCCCCATGACAAATTATTTATAAGAAGATCAAAAAATGACACTATCTTATCTTAATCCTTGTTCTAAATAACCTGAATCAAAACATCAACATCAACCCATTGATAGGAGTTTTTGTCTCCAATCCAAATATCCTCCAGCACATCATTTGCACTATAGCCAGAGTCATCTTTTAAAATGTAAATCTAATCATGTTACGTTTTTTCTCAAAACCATTCAATCCATTATTCCAGATTCAGTATAAAATGCAATTTACTTTATCAATGAACTCTCTTGCCTGTCACATTATCTTGTTATAAAACTCATGTCTGTAAGAATTATATCATTGAGTTTTTTTATGTAGTGAACTGTTTTTATTTAGAGCTTTCAACTTACATGGGAATTTAGTCAGTTCATTGCAATTCTATCCCATTAGTGTTTGTTTTCAGCTATTTTGGTTTATTATTTTTAATTTCTCTTGTGAAGCAATCCTTTCTGATAAACCCAATTTGAAATTCCTAAACCTGTCTTCTCACCAAGGTTAAGTCTAAATTCCAGGGGTTTATTTTGCTTCATAACATGGGAGAGAGACAACATATCAGGCTATATAAATATATATATATTATATATATATAACTTACTCTGGCTTCAAGGTCCCTTTACATGTTCCTTGATGATTCTCAAGGTCATATCCATGTCCCTTAAACTCAGAAAATTTAATGTGAGGCCCACAGGGACTCTGTAAGGTGGATTCAGGTCTATAAGTTTGACAGAAAGCTCACACAAAGCATTGTTCTTTCTAACCTACTCTTCTGTGTTAAGGTGGCTCAAGGTTCTTGACAAAGGGTCTGATCCATTGGAAGACCTCAGTTGAGAAGCAGGACTCTCAGGTCTAGATATTTATTACATAATTTTGTACTACCTCCCTGTAAATTAACTTTGGCATCCTGTTACACAATTTCTTATCAGTTATTGTCAGCTGTTAACTCACTTGATTCCCTTAAACTCTCTGAAAATCTCTCTGAAATTCTCTTAAAATCTCTGAATTCCTGTACCTCCCTTGTGCCCCAGATCAGAAGCTCTGGTGAGAGGGATTTGGATAAACTTGTAGCTGATTTTTCATTCTGATCATCAGGATTAACAGGGTCTGGAGTTTAGCCTCCACTCCACTTGATAAATCTCATACCCTGGTTAGGGGAAACAGGGGGAGGGGTACTTTTTGACAATATGTCTGCCTGAAGGAAGTAACTTTTCTTAATCACATTAAAGGATCACATTTGTTTATAAAACTCTCCTTTTTAAAAAGTTTTTATTGGAGTATAGTTGATTTACAATATTGTGTTAGTTTCAGGTATACAGCAAAATGAATAAGCTATATGTATACATATATCCACTCATCCACATAGTCGTGTTCTAGTAATATTGAACAACTTGCAGTTTTCAAATGTACCCTGCTCGCTAGTGCTTGGGTAACTTATATACATAATTTTTCTACCCCTCTTTGATTGCTAAACAATTCCTATACCTCCTTCAAAATTTAGTTCAGGGGTCATATCATTGAGGAAGACTTTTAAAATTTCTTCTCTCTCATTTTTGGCCCATAATTACTTCTTTTTTTAAAAATATTTATTTATTTATTTGGTTGCACTGGGTCTTAGTTGTGGCAGGAGGTGTCCTTAGTTGTGGCATGTGAACTCTTAGTTGTGGCATGCATGTGGGATCTAGTTTCCTGACCAGGTATTGAACCCGGGCCCCCTGCATTGGGAGCACTGAGTCTTATCCACTGTGCCACCAGGGAAGTCCCCATAATTACTTCTTTTATCATGGTGCCTCCCCATTTAGGGTTGTTTAAAGTATTTAGTGAGTAATATATGTGACCTGTTCAGCCACATGTTTCTGGTATATACTCAGCACTCAGTAACATAGAGCCCTATACATTTTCAGTTCACAAAAATATTGGTTAAATAGTCAATGATTAATTGGATGAATATTCCGAAATGTTATAAATCTTCACTCCAAATGTCTGTTAAAATCTTACAAAACTTTGAAAGCCTGTCTCCCATCCCATCTGTCCTCCACCAGGTAGTTTCCAACTTTTCCTCTTTCCTCTATATCTCCCTTGAAATTAATCTGTCCTTGTTCTTACTACAAAACAATTTCTGTATTCCCTGATACACTAAATATAGTCTGCTTGTATTGTTTAATTATAGATCTACTTCTCCTACTGTCTTCTTAATTTTAGATTGGGTCATTTGCAAGTCACATTTTTTTTCTTTTTTTTGGGAAGGTACCTTTTTGTATTGATTTTTTAAAAAAATGTTGAACCACCTGGGAAGGGAAAGAATTCAAGGAGCAGCCTAGAAGATTCTGTATGTAGGCCCAAAACTCTCATTCCCCAAATGGGATGCAATTAGGAAGTGGGGCCTTTGGGAGATAATTAGGTTTAGACGCAGTTGTGAGCATGGAGTCCTCATGATGGGATTAGTGTCCTCATAAGAGGATGAAGAAACCCAAGCTCTCTTTCTCTCCACCATATGAGGATTCAGCAAGAAAGCATTCATCCATCTGTAAACAAGGGTCCTCACCAAGAATTGAATCAGCTAGCACCTTGGCCTTGGATTTCCCAGCCTCCAGAACTGTGAGAAATAAAAGTCTATTGTTTGTCACCCAGTCTATGATATTTTTGTTTTAGCAGCCTGGATTGACCAAGATAATGAGATAATGTTTTGTTGTTTTAAGCCTCTGTGTTTGTGGTAATTTGTCACACATGAGTAGCAATCTAATAAGCTATTTTTAATAAAAAGATAAGAAACTCTGTTTTCTTATTGAGACTTACATATACCTTACCTTTTGTCTGTGGCTGGCTAAAGAGCACTAAGCCCATTCCATAGAAGTACTCTATTGGAAAATACCTATGAAACACTGCAGAGGAAGCAAGGTACAGCCTTAAACATCAGGATTTAGGAGAAAAAGACTTTGGCACTCACCTTAGGCTAGGCTCCATGGCACCGGGGTAGATGTGGTTTTTTAACAGACCAGTTCACTCTCTGCCCCAATGAGACTATATGCTTCTTTGCTAATGACACCATACTGAGAAGGAAAGAAGGTAATCATGTAAAGTAGCTCTACCCCAAGAAGTACTAAATGGGGCACCTATATTTATCCCTTCTCACCCCACAAAATACCTTGAAGTGACACTATGGAGAGCTCATTTTAAGTTATCTGCAGAGTGACAGTTTTCTCCTTCTGCAGGAGAAGAATAATCAGGTTCATTAATCCATTCAGACCTCCAGGGTATCATTTATTAAATTGCTCCCAATGTGCCTTATTCACTCCAAGGAAATAATTTACATACTAGGGAAATTTGATTCACTATCAAGCATATCCCATTTTAAACAATTCTCATTTTCATTCCTTGGTAGAAAGTAATAACTTATGCAAAATATGTGCAGGCATAGATTATGCCATGCTGGGAAAATATTTAAGTATTACTTTCAGGATGGCAACAATCCATGAAAAAATATCTGTAATATATAATTCAGTGAATTTAATGAGGATTTTTCTCATGTTTTTCTTGCCCTATCCCTCTCCCCAAAAGGAGACAATTAAAAGTAATGTTATATAAAATGTTAGGACCAGGAAATATAGGTTCAGTGACAAACAGGAGAGGAAGTCATATAAGCAACTTCTCTATTTCATTATTCTGCCTCAATCCTTCAAGTGAATCCAAGCAGAAACTAGTTTGTGTTACACAAGCCACCTCCTAAACAGTTAATTGCACTTTAAGACACGTTGCTTCTCAAGGGAAACAGCACTAGCTTTCTTCTTCAGAGAGAAACTTCACTTGTTTTTTTGTTTCAATAATAAAATCATGTTTCAACTGATTAAGCTTTAATTTTTTTTCTGGAACAAGAAGGCTCTAGTGATAACAAACACTTATATGCACTACTTATCATGTGCCTAGGTACATGTTCTTTACACATCTTCAAGTATTCCTTTAAACAACCCTGTGAGGTAGATACAACCATCATCACAATTGAAAGGTGAGGAAATGGAGTCAGAGCAACCAAATAATAAAAAACTGCTTAGGAATCTCTCCATGATGAAGAGCCTCTAGTAGACTGCTTGGTTTTTTAAAATGTAAATATTTCACTCTCGCAGAGCTAGCTACTAAACTTCAAACGGTGTAAATGCTAACATATTGAATGAAACAGCACATGAAAAGCTATTCAGTCCTCAACTATTACCTGCTGCCTCCAGGTGCTAATGAATGATTTCAAGTCAGAAAAATCGAGGCAGTTTCAGCCCTTCTACTAACCAGCTGTTCCTCCCTATACCTTAGTCATTTTATCTAGGATATAACTTGATGATGCTTATAAGATCCTTTAAGCTATGAAACTCTATGTTTTTTTTGCCCCCAACTTTTATCTATAAATGGTATATGATTTGGGTAAAAAATAAAAAATAAAGTTACACCCAGGAATATGTTGAGGTGTGAATACCCAACAATCCACTCCCCCCACAAATACATTGCAAAGTTATAGTTTGGGGAGATATTTTATATAAGTAGAAGGATGAAGTAAATCTTTTAATGTATTGAATTTGCTTCTCAGCAAATGTGCCAAATATCCAAGTCCAACTGTGATTCCAAAATATTTCTTTATTCAGGCAGCAAATCACACTTTATGCAATCAATATGCTGGCCAGCAGCAGATTGAGTGTCCTGTCCCCTAAACACAGTATTTCTCTCCAACACAGCAAAATCTTAAGATCAAATGAATAGCGATTGAACCTTCTAGCCCCTCTTCTGGTCTCAAAGCAGTGGTGTGCAGAATTCTGTGAGGCTCACATTACTTCCCCAGCTGCAATCGGTCATGTATTTTAATCTTAAAAGATGTAAATTGTAGGCTTATAAGAGTGAGAGCACCATGTCCATGCTGGCAGAAACTATTTTAAATTATTTTCTGACAGTGCAAAAATAGAGCTACAGAGATTTTAGCTGATGGATGGTAGGGAATCTGGAGGACAAATCAGAAAGTCAGCTGAGGAACAGGGATTTTCCTGCTGTTGTGTTTGTTCTCATTGCTATTGTTTTCTTTCCCTGAGTGCCAAGTTTTTAATTTTGATATTTGCAAGAGAATGACAGACAAGCCTGCATCATAGTTTCAGAACCTAGAATACTTCCAATAAAATAACAGATCAATGGAATGGATGTGACTGAAACTTTTATTCTTCCAAATGTAAATAAATTACTGTTTGATAGTCAACTACACTCAACAGATAGATGATGTGGGGACATGGGTTTGCACAGATTTTTTTTTGAGACTGTTGATTTTTAATATTTTCTTTAAAAAATACAAAGGAAATTAACTCTTTAGGTCAATACAACTCAGAGAAAGAGAAAACATGGAATTTCAGAACAAAAGGAAAGTGCGTTATTGTTTAGGTTATCAAGTTCCCACCCTCTTGACACCCTTAAAGCAAGAATTTCATTCCTAAACACAGAGGAGCCTTGAATGGTGGCTGAGAAATGGTGACAGCAGGAATTGGAACTAACAAAAGAATCTTCGTTGTTTTTGATTATTTGTCCCAGGATGAATAAAATCTACTCTACGGACAGATAAGGGAAATTTGTAGGAAAGGGACCAAAACACAGCAGTAAAAACCACTCCCTAGCAGAAGTGTGTCCTTCAAGTAATGAATGACACAGTAATCAGGTAGCTGAACTACTACCCTGCTGCCAACCCTGCCCCCACCCCTGCCCCATCCCACGATAAATCGTATGGAAATGTAGACAGAATATCATCGTAACCCAGGCATTTGACTCAGTGAGTGGGATGTCTGGGAGGTGGTGATGGAATACTGAGGGAGAGGAGGAAGCTGGTGCCAGCTAATCACATGAGTTCAGGAAAAAGCCAGTTGAGAAAAGAGGCACTGGTTGGGACTGCTACCAGGAGGGACACATGAAAAGGAGACCTTGATATTACAGCAACTTTTTTCTCAACCAGAAAGCGCATTTTTGGTGGTTTAAAGCTGTGTTGTAGATGCCAGTTTTTAATCATGTCAAAGGACTGAGGAAAAGTACAAAATAGAACAATTTTTAACAGTACAGACTCTACAATCAGAACTAGAACCAAATTTTGGCTCTTTCATGATTTCCTGTGTGACACTTGGCAAAGAGCCTAAAATTTGTCAGTGCTCATCTTTAAAAATGGGAACTCAACTTCTTTTTTTTTTTTTTTTTTTTTTTTTAACAAATGATGCAAGATAATGCCTAAGAAGAAATCAAGCAAGTGCTTTTTGATGTTTCAAAGGAATAGAAGCTCTTAAATTCTACAGTGTTGGGGTAGAATGTAGACAGGTGTAGGGGAGGAAAAATATCTTTGTCTTCCTGCCTTTCTAGGTTTTTGGCTGGATCTCTGTAACAAAAGGCAAATTAACAAGGGAAAATTTATTTAATATAAAATTTATATGACATACAAGCCTTCATAAGGAAATGAAGAAATGATCATACCTTAGTGTATTTATACTAGGTTTGATGAAGAATGGAAAGACATGGGAAAATATGATAGGGCAAAACGATGAGCTAGGTGTGTACACTGGGGGGAACTTAGCAAGGCTTTTTTTGTTCAGGTTCTCTCCGTGTTCCTCCATATTTGGAGATAATTTTCTTTCGCTTATAGAAAAGGCACTTCACGTGAGCCTTTATCACCTGCTTCAGGGGAAAGTCAGAGAATCCTTCCAGCACCTGCTTTTTCTCAGATTCCTTCAGCCTAAAATATTCAACATGCCAAGGTGCCATATTTTGTGGTAGCATGACCTGAACCCCATCCCAGGGGACCCATTTTTTTCAGATGCTCAGGGGATGTTACAGAAAGGAAGGAGCAGCTTCCATTTAAAAGGATTTGAAAAGACTGCAGATTTGATTTTATTTCACCTTCTTTGGGGGAAGAACTTTTAAAGGCAATATTACAGAACTAAATATAACTTGAGCTTCAAAAAAGTAGTCAGGAATTCTCACTGAAAAATTTTGCCTTTGTAAATATCTGATTAAGATCAAATAATTACCAGTATTCCTCTTTAATTGTGTAACTTTGTGTTTAGAGGTGTGTAACATCCACCTTTTCTGGAGAGAAAACATCATTCCGTATTTCTTTTATGTTTTAGCCAACACTCAGGCTAAACACATAGCATGCCATAACATTTGCTGAAATTAAAGGAATGATTAAACTATAGAAGGTACAGATTTTGAATATCTTACTTTAAGGAGACTATTTTTATTAACAGGCAAGAAAGGTGTTATAGATGTGATTTCAAATATCTAAAGGAAAATTCAAATATTTATTCAAATCTTTTGGACAACTCAGTTAAAGTTGTCTGATATTTGCTGGAAAATGTCTTTTAAACAATAATTGTTAAAGAATAGGAATAGTGATTGCAACTAATGTCATTACTTAAAGATTCTGATAAAAGCATATTATTTTGAAGAGTCTATAGTCATAATACTTCGTAGTATTATGAGTTTTTGACTAAAATTCAAAAATTATCTTGGTGTTTGATAGAGTATAAACCCAGGTAGATAAGTGTAGTTTTGTTTAAACTACTAAATATATTAGTTAAAGTTGTCTATGATGCAAATTTCTTTAAAGTAAATTATATTTTACCATTTTTTCTATGACAAAAAGTATCTCAGAAGATAGAGATGTAAAATGAAAAATGGGATTGGGTGCTCCTTACCAGTGTAATTATCCTGTGAAGTGTTAAAATACTTTTAGGGTTTTTGTAGAACATTTTCTGAATCTGGGGTTCATTCTCACATATTTTAAAAATTAGTCATGGAGGTTGTCATTTTCTTCCTCTGCTTATACTCCATGTCACTATCCTTTGCTGACTCAGAGGCACCAAAATTCCTTAGGATGCTTTCTCATACTTATTACCATCATACATAAATATGGTTCTGTTTCAGCACCCCAAAACACTCCAAGTCTTACCAAGGCTTCAGTTTAATAGGCCTCTACTGAAAAATACTTACATGTCAGGGGCAGCTGGTTCACATCCTAAACATAACTTGAGAGTCCTATGGCCCTAGAAGACTGTCACATAGCGAAGGAGAGGCTCAACTGCGTGTCTGATGACCTGTTTGCAAAAAAATGACCTCCCCACCATGCAAGACTCAAGCTAAGACTGACTTTTCCCCATCCAAAAATGATTGACACTCATTTGAAATTATTTCACAAGACACCCTCAGCCCCATCTAATCATCATAAAAACATTTTCAAACTCTGGGATATTCCAACTTAAATAACATCTGTGATGGATAATGGACTCTTAGCAGTCTAGTCAAAATCTGAGATGATTTAACAATTCTAAGCGACTATTCTAATTCTTTAAGTATGCAGCCTAAAATCAACCCAATTTACATTATCTACCAGAACACGTAACATCTCGGTTTGAAACTTTTGCATTTAGATATAGAATGACTTTGTTTTATTTTTTAAAAATGGTCGGACTTTACATTTTCTTTTGTAAAACTTACAGGACAGGGCCAATCCTGCTATCTTTTCCAAAAGCAAGAATGCCTTCACAAGAATTGACATCTACCATTCCCAAAATTGTAAAATGCCCACAGTCTCTGGATATTCACCTTGTAGATTTTAAAATGGATGAATTAAATAAATATTAATAAATTTTAAAAATCACTCTAGTGGGTAACCCATTACACTAATAATTCATAGCATACTTAATTATTTAGTAAATCATAGGATGAAAAATACATGTGTAATAAAATGAATGTGACCCACATTCACATATAGAGTTACAAATACATAGAAAAAAGCTAAAAGTATGTTTCTAACAAATACTTTATTAGGTCATAGAATTAAGTGTTTTTATTAATTATTTTTAGTTTTGATTTTCTTTAATGTTGTTACTTTTATATTGAAAAATGGAGCTTAGAGCTTAAAATATGATGCTGATTAAGAACCAAAGAAGATAGAGCCATTCATTACTCATAATTATGACGTTCTGGGATTTGGGATTTTAAAAATCAGAATTAATAGGAGAAAAGGTATGGTGTTTCTGATGAAATCTTTTACAATATGATCAACTTCTTCACCATTCATGAAATAAAATGAGGTGAAATATTACTCAGGGACATCATAGGGTCTATTTCCTGCTCACAAAGGAAATATGGGCTGTCCAATCTAGAGAGTTCTGGAAGCAGGAATGTATACTATCTTGGAGTCTCTTTAAGACTATGGTGTTTTTACAGTCTAACGATTCCTTCTTTTCTTTATTTTCCTACATGGCCATGATAAAGGCTGTAGGAATTCTTGTTGGAGAGATATAGGCTATCCATGTTAGTAATTGTTTAGATGTTATTATTTTCTTAAGCAAAGAGTTATGAAAATAAGAAGGAAGTGTTATATTTCACTTTGGAGATTATTTGCTGAATGAAGAATTCATGCTTTTAACTAGGCAGCTGTCATAGCTATTTAGGAAAATGCACTCTCCTTGCAGCTTTAATTAACAAAATTAACAAGACAAATACATGTTGTGCTTCACCAGTCTTTCTAAAGTATCTGTTCAAATTAACAATGTGAACTGAATGAATGGGTGAATGACTACAAGCTAAAAATAAATTTAAAACAGCCAAAAAACATGGTTCCGTAGCAAGAAGCTAATAGTAATGTACACATAAAAATACTTTTATACAAATATTTCTACAATAATCTTTTTTTTTCAAAACAGTTTGCCATTAAGTATGGTGACCTCTTTTTTTATTTTCTAGCTGAGATATGTGTGGATGCTTTGAGAATGAGATGAATTCCTTTAAGTATCGGTGCTTGGCTTTGCTAATGTGTTCAAAAACGTACAGCATTTTGCTCATTAATAACACTTGTCTTAGTGACCCTTCATAGTAATATGAAGCAACTTAATTACTTTTGAACAGTAAATTGAAGCAGAAATTCAAAGATTTTTCAATCCAAAATTATGCTAAAGATAAAATAGATTAATGGCCAATAACATAACTGAGGCCCAAAGAGCCATGCAGCATTCATAAAGTTGCCAGATTTAGCAAATCAAAATACAGAATATCCAGTTAAATTTGAATTCCAGATAAATAGCAAATACTCCTATGACCCAAATGGGACATATTTATACTAAACAAATATTCATTGTTTATCTGAAATTCAAATACCTGCATGAACTGAATTTTATCTGGCAACCCTGGGTACACAGGGATTCTGCAGTCCCCACTGCCAATCTACAAAACTCTATATTCTTGGGCTATATTTCAGGCTTTGTTCTAGAAAATTATTATACTTGTAATTTAGGGCAACTCAAGTGTGTTCATCAACATACATTTGAAAGAAACCATCACCAAGATGTATCAGGTTTATTTTAATTTATATTAAAAAAATAAGTTGCTTTATGTATTCATCTCCTTTTCAAAAATCTATTGTTGTTCCCCATCACAAAATAAAGCTTCTAACCACTATAGAGCAGATTTTATTCATTAGGGTTTTAACACCAATAGGTATAAAATGTGTTGTTAACAATGATTTATTTCTTTTACTAAAATAAGCAAAATCATGTATCTATTATTGCACAATGCATTAAAAAAGCAAACCTTCTCATATTCCATGATGTAGGTTATGTCAAAGGCAAAAATGTTTTCAAATAGTTATGTATTCATTTACCAATATATGAATAAAACATCTTACAGAGTGCATGAATTCTTTATATCCTATCCCAACATTCTATTGTTAAGCAGACATGCTTCATCCTTAAGCTTAAAGATTTAATTTGATAAGTTGGATGTTTTATCTTCTGACATCTGCAGACTTCACAAAGGTCTAGTTTTTTTTTTATTATTTTTCTTTAGGTTATTTTCAAGGTGTGTAAATCTGTAATTATGCTAACGAAAGAGAAGGGCAATTCACTTTGTTCCCTCATATTCAATTTTATAAGATATAATAATTTACATAAAGTATATTCAAAGTATTCAAATAAAAATATAGACCGTTAATGTTATCGTTTTGGAGGCATGTGTATGACATTGTTAGAAATATGAGTGCTAGAACTTGACTTCCTGGGTTCAGATCCTGGTGTTCAACTAGATGAGTGACCTTGGTCAAATTATGCAAATTTTCTATGTCACACTTGCTTAATCTGTAAAATGAGAAAAATAATAATAATGCTTTTACCTGATAGGATTGAGGTGAGATTTAAATGAATTAATTCTTGAATAATGCTTTAAACAGTGAATAGTAAGCACTGAAATGTTAGCTGGTTATCTTCATATCTTAGTTAAACCACAAGTTTCTAGGTCATTAATATACTTTCAATTATTTTACAATGAATTGCTAGTAACTACTGTAAAGATTTCAGTTGACTCAAACATGGATTAGTCTTGATTTTATCAAACATGTAAAACTAAGCCATCATACTTAGTGGTTTTGAAACTCAGTAGTGTACAAATATCCAATCACTTACACAGAATATTTTGAAGAGTTGTCAAAGTGTGTAGGTTCAAAGGTAAGTTAAAGCAGTTATGGAGTGCTAATTTTAGTGCAAAATCATCTATTCTTGCTTAACAGTGTCTACTACATTTCCTCAAACTTAAACATTAAACAGAAATGGTGTTAGCACTCTGGATTCAAGAACTGTCATTGTTTTGGTCCAAATTTGGGTAATAAAATAGATCTTAGATGTTTTTGGGTAATGATCCCACAATAAAACTTTATATCATAACATAAAAAGCTGTTACATAGTTAACTTTTTATGGGGCATGAAAGTCCCATATTTCTTAAACTACATCAAAATTATACCAGCACAGGTTTCAAATTACATGACATCCAATCACTATGTTAGAATGATTTTTAAACTTCTGATGTGTGTAAACTACTCATTCTGGTGTGTGTGTCTTTGAGTGTGTGTGTTTCTTTCTTAAATATAGGTGAGATAAGCAAACATTGAGGTATTTCTATATAGACATTAATAAACTATACAGACATTAATAAATATTCAATATACATATTGAATATTTGCTCTATGTAGTTCTGGCTTGTTGTTGCTGTCATTGTCATTTTGATTTCCTATCAGGAGATTGTAGGGGGGATATTTTAGATGTCCAGCAAAGCTTCCCAGGTATCCAGAGTGACAAGGACACTACTATTTGATATTTCCACAAATGACTATATGGTCACTGTCTGGCATTAAAAAAATAAATAAATAAAAGAGGATTCATTATATTATTGATAGTTACTGGTTCTGTCCCAGACCACTGCAAACATCATCAGAAACTTCAGAAGAAATAACCAAGTATCGTAAAGTATGAACCAATCATGAACCCTCCTTTAAGGGACTCTTAAGACTTATTCCATCTCTCCTTATGCCTGTCTTTTTGAACCACAATCAGAAGTCTAGGTCTCTCAGATAATCCTGCTCTATTCATAGTTTCTAAATCCCCTTGTTTGACCTAGTCCTTGTCCTGCCTTTCCTGAATATCCTGAAAACATTTTGTTTTACCCTCTAACATGCCAGATCTGTGACCAACAAGGTTATCTTTTTTTTTTTTTTTTTTTTTTAAGGTTATCTTTTTGTTTTTCTTCTCTATCTACATTCTTTCTCTAGGTCATTTCATCTATATTTAACTTCAATCTATGTATTTGTGACCCTCAAATATATATATCTACCTCTAATGCCTCCTCGTGATCCAATTGTATATATAAAACTTACTGCATAATTGTTATATTCAATAGTTGTATGTCTGAATCACCACAAAATTAAATGTCAACAATTCTTGATTTCATCTACTAAATTTAATCCTCCATCAATTTTTTCCCCTATTTTATCTATGTGCCCTACCTAAATTCTAGGATCCTTCTCTCTTCATCTCTAATATTATGACCCTAATGCAAAGAGCCCTGCTTGCTTTGTGGATGACCATATTTAGTGTAGGAAACAGTATACAGTACACAACAGTTACTATGCAAATATTTTCAAATAAAAGAGAAATTTCACAGGTGTCTTTAGAATTTATTTTTAACAATAAGAGAAATTAGGGAATTGAGACATTTCAATCTTCTGTTGATATGCATTAAGTTGCAAGAAATAAGCATGGGTAAATCTTTAAGAATACTGTTTAGTAACAGTGGCTCAAGAGGTATACAGTCTAAGGTTTTGTGTGACAACCTAGTTGTGATATAAGGAATTCAGGTTTTTTTCTTCACTTTTGTAATTTTTCGTGTGTTGGTTCTATTACTGTTATAACCATCACATTTCCCAGTATCACATCCTTATGTAACAATGACCCAAACAAGAAGCAAAAAGGTGATGCAATGCTCTTTCTCCTTGCAGTATTGTACTAAGAAGAGCCTACTAGTCTGTGATATCTAAATGATAACTCCTTGACATAAGTGCCCTTTGATGCAGGGATGCTTATCAAGATCCTTTTACTTGCCTCTCCTCCATTCCTTCCCTCCTTAACCAACATGCTAGGTACCCCTAGCATGTGTTAGGTTGATCAAATGATCCTATGACATGCTGTGGCAAATTTAGAAAAACAAATTTTATTTTGGGGGATTCCTATGACTTCCAATTAGATTTCATATACAGTGAACTCATACTAAATGTAGCCCCTCTCTAATTAACAAAGAAATCCTTCTACTTCTTTAATTCTGCTGCTTCTCCAATGACCTTGTAAGCCTCTGGCTGGTGAAGCCCTCCTTCCCCACTGGTGTGAGCTTTTATAAACTTTGTTCTCCTTTGTTTAATGCTGGTCATATCACTAGTGCAGCCATCCAATAAACTTCTGTGTGGATAACAGTGGGGCTGGTGATTTGGTCCCTCTAGGGTAAATAGAAACAATTATTCTCACTTTTTCCCACTATAATCAAGAAGAACAATTCTACTTCAAAGGTTCTCACTAGATTTTCCTTATTTCTCATTGTCTATATCATATGTTCACTCTATGTCAATAAATGGCAAAGGAAACAAGATTGTCATGACTGACTGAGTCTGATCATGACTAGTCTTTTAGGGCTGATCAATGGGCAGGAAAAAGTATTGTTGGTTAAATAACAATGTCTGCTGCAATTGCCATCTAACAAGAATTGTCAAATTTAGCTAATAAAAATACAGAATTCCTAGTTAAATTTGAATTTCAGATCAACAACAAATAATTTTTAGTATAAGTAAGTAGAATTATTTAGCACAAGTATGTAAATATATACTTATACTAAAGATTATTCATTTTGATGTGAATTTCAAATTTAACTGGACTTTATGTATTTTCCCTGGCAAACTCCACAGTTTCTTAACCAAACTCTGAGGCAAATATTTTCTTGCATCCTAGGTGATCTTTTGAGGTCCTTTCACTCCATGAAATATTTGTCACCCAGGTAAACCAAAGACTTTATATTGACACTAAAGTTGAGGCTCCCTCCTTAGTCCCCTTTTCAGGCATTCCCTCTGCTTCTATTATTTTGCATGCAGGCATTTTCCTTCTATCAAATGCAGTGTGGTGTTGAGAAAAGAGCTTAGGAACTAGTTTCAAAGCTACAACTAATTTCAAACTTGGTTGAACTGTTATCTATGTGTCTAGGGCTATGTCACTGCTTAAAATACATTTGAGTTGATATGAGATTAAAGTAGTTTAAGATATTTTTTGAAGACACCATAGGAATTGATAATATTGTCATTATGCAGTAAACACATACCAAGGAGCCTTCCATTCTGAAGTCTGATAATCAGAGAAGTTAATTTTGCCAGTGTTAAGTGTTTTCTACTCACAAGATGTATGTAGAAGCTTCATGAAAAAACAACTGTGCTAATATTGACACAGAGGGCATTTCAGACCTCATGGTAGCTTCTAGTTGGCAATGTTGTCAGCCATCTTATCAGCTCTTAAAACCCACAAAATTTCGATAGTTGCCTTCTCTGCTTCTTCATTGTATGTTCCACCACCTGCTTTCCAAGAAATAGTACAACCATTTAATTGTTACAAGGAGAATCACGTGACCAAATTCACATATTGTAGAATTCCCAACAAAGGCACAAGGAACCATGACACCAAGGTTTGCAGATGTTTCTAACCTCATTCTGTAATATTTTGTAACAAGGAGAGCTTTGCAGGGCTGATTGGCACTTCAGCTAATATTAGTGAACCTATCCTCTCAGAATATGATATTATCTAAATTTTTCCTCAACACAGGTGTAAATGAGTATTCTCTTATTTCAAGGAGCTCTTACAGATGGCTGTCAAAGGTATTAGTATTTAGCTGAATTTCTGTTACCACAGCAATGCAGTGGGAGGGTATGATCAGCTTCTTTGACTCACCTCATCTAGCTGCATCTAAGCTCTATAATTAAAAAAATAAAATAAAATAAAGAGAAAGGAAGAAAGAAGATAAGAGAGAGACAATTTCCCTCATGATCCATGAAGAAATTTGATGTAAGAGTCAGATGATTTAGGTTCAAAATGACAATTTGGAAAAACAATGAACATTTAACATAAGGGAAATATAGCTAATTTTGTATCTAGTCATCCAGAAACATAAGTTTACACTTGTAGTTTTACATACTTTGAGAATTTATGCTCTCTGTTTTTTTAAAAATTTTACGTTTCAAGGTTGTATTAAACCTTCACATATTTTTATCTTAAACACATAGCTAAGGACAAGCCTATGATAGCCATTAAAAGAGGATAATAAATAAGCAGAACATAGAATTTTTAGGGCAGTGAAACTACTCTGTGTCATACTGTACTGGTGGATACATGTTATTGTAAATTTGTCAAAACCCATAGAATGTACAGTATCAAAGGTGAACTTTGGGTGATAAAAATATGTCAGTATAAGTTCATTGATTGTAACAAATGTACCATTCTTTTGGGAGATGTGGATAATGGGAGATGCTATGCATGTGTGGGGCAGTGGCTATATCAGAATCTCTGTACCTTCTGTTCAAGTTTGCTGTCAACCTAAAGCTGCTCTAAAAGATACAGTCTATTTAAAAAAAAAGAATACAGAAATTATTTTGTCATCTTCAGTAACCTGCCTCATATCATAAGTATAGACTTTGGCATATTTGACAAATGTGATTCTAATCACCCCAAATGTCATATAGATATTAAAAATGTGAAATCCTTATTTTTGTAAAAACATTGAGGTGAATATATTTGTAGATTAACTCCTAAGACATCACAAAATAAAGTGCATTCTTCAACTTTGAAACAAAAGATGTTTAAAAAATAAATTAGTAGTAGCTTATAGGGCAGCATTCAACCTTCATAGAATATCCATTACAAAATACGAGTTCATTTTTAGAAGACATAAAAAAGCATCATTTATATTTTACTTCTAAAATATTATTTCCAAGGATAATGTTTGAAAATTGAATTTTTCATTAGGGTAAATGCTCACAAGACATATTTTTCTATACACATAAACACCATCTAAATTTAGTGCCAGGCTGCCATTACTTTTCTATTCAGAACCAATAAAATGAATTGGAATCATTCCTTCTCAAAAAGTATGAAAACTCAAAACATTAATTTACTCTCTTATTTATTCTTCTAATTTAAGATTGCTAAAAATGACCCTTTGCCTTCATTAAAATTGGCTATTTAAATAAATATTGCAATTAAATTCTAACCACTGAATGTCAATTACTTTCAGATTAGGAATGAATTTATTTAGATCACTAGGGAAATTGATCTTGTATGGCTTCTCAAACACAGTAAGATTTCAACATTTATCTAGTTTGGATCAGATGAGGGTCTGGCCAGGCACATTCCCTTTACTAATTTTCTTTTCTAGCCTTAAAAATTATGTTATATTTGTAGGCCTGGTGTTTTAATACATTTTTGTGTAGATGTACTGCTTTAGTAGTCTAAGCATAAATTAAAACATAATCACATTTCTTGACACTTGTTTACAACAACTTTGATAATGTTTTATCCTTGGAGAGTACAATGATATTAAAGCATTGGTTCATTTATGGTTTAATAGAATTTTTTTGGAAAATATACTTAAAAATATCTTTAATGAGTTGATACTTTCATGAGGCAGTTACAAATAGAATATTTCTTTAACACAAGCTTTTTAAAAAATCAAAATAATATTTCTTAAAGCTATTTTCAGAAAATGCCTTAGTATGTGTTATGAAAGTTGTATTAAATAGTGAACAAAACACAATTTCTTTTCTGCTGTTATAAAATGTTCACTTTACACAAGATTAATATTCAGGGAGTTCTAGAAGATTAAAAGAAAAGCACAGAAGAAAATAACAAAGAGTGGGATGGAAAATGAGATTCAAGAAAATAGAAAAAAGAAACTAGCTCAATTGGGGAATGGTATTTCAATTTAGAAAAAAAATATTTGCAGTGATAATTTAGTATTTTAAAATTCTGTTGACCAATATCTATCAGCTAAAATATATTTTAGTTGTCTCTGTAGTTGTGACTTGTTATATAAGGTGTGTTTCCTGCAAGTAACTAAAAACCCAAAGTCAAAATAGCTAAAAAATAAAGGTGTTTATTATCTCACATAATAAATTCTGCTGGTGAATTCATATCCCAATAATGTCACTAGGAACCCATGTTCTTCCCATATTTTTATCCTGTCAGCCTCAACAGGTTTGTTACTTTACCTCTTGGTCCCTCTATTGCTGCTTCAGCTCCAAGCATCACAACCATGTGCACTAGTGTTCAGACACCGAAAAAAGGAGAGAAACACTTTTCTTTTGGCCTCTCTTTGTTAATAATTAAAATATATTTCCTAAAAGCCCAGAAAATTTTTCCAATTTGTCAATACCGATTCCTTATTGGTAGGAATTGTGTTGCATTACCCAACTAATTTAATCATTGGAAAGGGAGATTAGAATTATCATCATTGATTTAGATTGATTAGGATTCACTTCAGTGGCTAGGGCTGAGAATAGCTTTTTCTTGAAGCATGTAAAAAATCATGGACACACACAAAAATCAGGGGACAGTTAACAAGGGAGAAGGGGAAATTACCATTGGATAAGCAATATCAGAGTCTACTGCTATGCACGTGTAAATCATGCCATTAATCAAAAACATCAATAAAAAACAAGTCAAAATTATAAATGAAAAAAAATACATCTGTTTCTTGATATAATCATTTTGCCATGGCATATCCTAAAGATCAAGTCCCAACTCCAACTTTACTTTATATTGCATTATTGAAGGATGGTGATTTAAACTTCTGTGTTCAGGTAAGAATACTTTTCTTCCTAATCAGAGCTTATCCAAAGTAGTCAATTGTTTGAGATGTGTGGGCCCAAACTACTTTTAAGAATTCAAATCTTGGTAAGCAAAAAATTAAAAAGAAAGAAAGAGAAGAAACTAGAAGCAGTCACTTTCTCTAGCAGAGAACCTCTTTCCTCCTTAGTTTGCATTACATATCACGATCTCTTCATCTCCTTTAATTTCATGTTCTTCCATTCTACTCCCTTTGTTTCCATGCTCTCTTCTGCTCTTCTCTCTTCCCCTCTCCTTTCCTTTTCAAATGTATTTGTGCCTATGGATGTACAAGGCGCTGTGCTGGACCTGTTACAGAGAAAAGAACACTGCACGGGTAAAGTTCTCAGAAGATAACACAGTCTCAAGACTCATCATCTTCAGGACATAGACACATATGGAACTATATAAAATACAGGGCAGAGTATCATAGGAACGAGGAGAGAGAGCTTTTCTGAGTAGAAGAGAAAGGCTATATTAATAAAGTAACATTTGCTTTGAACAATGGTCTAACTAATATTTTTATCTATAGCACCAGAACAATATAAAAATAATAATAATGATAATAACGGCAACATGATGTGGAAAGGAGAATTATTTCAGTACTTTATGTGCCAAACATTGCACATGCACCATCTTATTTAATCCTACAATTATTTGGATAAGTTGACACTTTTCATATTTTACAGTGGAGGAAAGTTATAGGCAAGAGGACAGGACATCTTGCCAAGTATAAGGTTAGTATCTCGGGGAGGTATTCCAAAGTTGGTATTCTTGTCTATTATACTTTTCTGACTCCCATGATAGGTATTCAATCAATGTTTGTAATTAAGTCTGTTGGGATCTATTATATCAAATGACACAAAGAAACTTTATTTCCTGGAACAAGGTAGTTGTTTATCTTCTCATTTGCCAGGTATGGACTACTTCCCTTTAGCAATTTCCTACTGCAATAAAAGTAACATTTTATTGTTAAAAGCCACTGCCATGAAGAAAACATGACTTACTTAAAGGGAGAAGTCTAAAACTGCTGAAAGTGTAGCAAAAGCTAAAGGTAAAACACAGTTCCTAGGATTATCTATGTCAGAAACAGTGAAGAACTTTTCAACTTGAAAGCATGGTTTATGTATTTTGACAATTTATTCCAGGTGGTTTAAAAGAACATATGTTCCATTCATATTTGAGACAACTTGAGGCTAAAGTACAAAATTGAAATGAACACTAAAATATGTTAATATAAAAAGTAACAACAATACAGCAATTTCCAGCAGTAACTGTCAAAAAACGTGAACGAGTCTATCATTAAAGGCCAAAGTTTAAAACATAGGTTTTCGAGTGTGTTCTGAAGGTAATTCACCTGATCTCAGACCTTAGACCTTTCTCAAGGTTAAGATTTGGTATGGAAATTATTCTGGTGAAATAATAGTCATTATAATAATTAATTGGTTAGTTAATATGAGCAAGAGACCCAGCTAGGAATAATGCATAATTCCTTTATTTATACTTCTCACAATTATCCTGTAAATTAAGTAGGAATATTTTCCTCATTTTAGAGGTTAAAAAAGTAAAGCTTAGAAAGAATGAATTTTGGCAAAATCACAAAGATTATAAATTATGGAACAGGAATCAGAGCCCAAATCTGAAGGATTATAGACCCTAGATCTTAACCATCTTCAGTTTCTTGTTTTATAAAAATCAGAGTTCTCACAAATTCTCATTCGATTTACCCAAGAGTTCTTGATTTCTATGAGAAAAGAGAAGGCAGATACTGACATTATCAGCAGCCCTGGTCTCACCTCTGCTTATCTATATGTCTCTTTTTCTCCAACAAATGTGACCAATTACATAAAGATTGCTGAGGCTTAATATCCTTTTCAGCAGTGTTTGTCCCATATTTGGAAATAATATTTCAAATACAAACATAAATGATTCAATTTACCGTGTGCCAGCTATTTGATAGCCAACACATATGTGTCAACTGTAATTTCTTTTTAAAAACAGGTGAATATTAACATCCCCTTTTTGATAGAAAGGCAACAAAAGACTCATTTGGATTATGTTGCTCAAGATTACGAGGCCTAATGCAACATTATTTCAAAAACAGTTTTGAGGGTGCAATCTTTTTTTTACTTGTTGAAATTTAAAAAATTTTTTTCTAAACACCAACAATGCAATTTTGCTAAAGTTACAATTTTGGAAAATTAACTAGCCTCAAGACCACACTCCTGGCCTTTCCATCAAGTGCATCTGGGTCTCCACCATCTCAGTGCTGCCTGCATTTCTCCCAGTACTTGGAGTCAGGTGAAGGGGGATAAAGAAGATACTTTAAAGGACTCCTGTAGTATAGAGTCCAGGGGAGTCCTGGGTGAGGCCCTGGGCTCCTTGAATGCTGTGTAGAGTAGCCTCTCTCTATCTTGCCCACTGGCTCCCCCCCAAGCTCCCTTTTGGCCTCCTCAGGTTTGATATCCGAGAGGTTTGATTATCCAGAGGAAATTAAATATTTTATATCAAAATATATTACAGCAAATATCACCAAATACTTTCCTTTAGCACTGTTCCAAGTGTTAAGCTCAAGCACCTCAATCTAGCTCTGGGCTAGTTTGTGAGATTTCATTTCCTGCCTAAAGTGGCCTTGTTTCCTGCTGCCTGGAAAGGTGTAGGCACTCAGTCTTAAAGCTTATCCTGCCTCTTTCCACTTGGCCACGTTTCTTCTCCTTCACTAAGAGTTTTCAAAACCTTCACACACGGGCATAAATGAAGTGTGTGAGATGTTTTTCTTCATATCAAAACACATCAAGTTGTAATTGAAGAGTTGGTGCATCTAGAAACTGCAACCTGGTTCAGGAAAGAAAAGTAACTGTGAATTTTTCAGAGTATTAATCTAACAACCATCAGGTGTATTCTTCCTTGGGAATACACAGCATAAGGAGCACTGCTTTGTTTTGTTTTTGCTTTTCAAACAATTTCAAAGAAACTGAAGTTGAAAACAATCAATTTAAAAATTTTCAGGAGTTCCCTGGTGGCCTGGTGGCTAGGATTCCAGGCTTTCACTGCCATGGCCTGGGTTCAACCCCAGTCAGGGAACTGAGATCCTACAAGCTGCATGGCCAAAAAAATAAATAAATAAATAAAATTTAAAAATAAAATTGTCACATGGTAACAAGTAAGGTTGTTCTGTATCATTGAATTTTAATGATATTAAAACTGTTTAGGTAGTCACTGACCTTGATGAAAATATAAGGGTAATTTTGACATAAGGACTCATTGATAAAGTGTTATTCTACCAGTTAAGCCTGTAATGTCTCTTGATCACCAAGGGAGAGTACATTAAATTAAATGCCGCTATAGAAAAATGAAGCTGTTGATGAGATGAAATGTTCCAAAATAGCATCATAGGCTAATATTTTGAATACAAAATTCATATTTTATGTGTATAAATAATACAGTAACTCCAAGAGGAAGGATAAAAAATTTGCCTCCATTATTTGGATACTTTCTTTGTATAATAACCATACATTCAGCAATTGAAGTTTAAATTTGCATTTGGATATTGAATGATATTGTCAAATAAGTGTTTATTTTCTGTTTAAATTTAAAACCTGCCTATCCAAGTTAGCTTTCTTTTCATTTTTTTGACCAAGAGCTCTTCCAATATCTAAGCTCCATTCTGTTAAACAAAATGTGAGCACCACTCGCTTTTCTTTGGTCTCTTTTCATCTACATTATATTTAACCACACAAAAAACAGTCTTTAAAACTTGTGTCATTTGGTATTTTGAAGTGCTCTCTCTCTACCCCTCATGGTTGTGATATGTTACCTTTCTATGATGAATGAAATATTCTATATTTCTGTGCTCTTCTATTTGGTAGCCACTAGTCACATGTGGCTTTTTGGCACTTTAAAGGTAGTGAGTGAGACTGATTAAAAAATAGACACATGTGGCAAGTGGCTGTTGCATTAGAGAATGCAGGTATAGACTATAATATATATATACCTTTGATACATATATACAGATGGTCCTGCACTGTCGATGGTTTAACTTATGATTTTTCACTTTAGGATGGTGCAAAAGCAATATGCATTCAGTAGAAACAATACTTTGAATTTTGAATTTTGATCTTTCCCTGGGGCTAGTGAGATGCAGTACCATCTCCTCTAGTCATGCCGGGTAGCAGCAGAGAGCCACAGCTAGAATCAGTCACGTGATCACAAGGGTAAAAACCAATACATATAACCATTCTGTACCCACACGACCATTCTGTTTTTCAGGACAGCATTCAATAAATTACATGAGCTATTCAATACCTTATTGTAAAATAGGCTTTGTGTTACATGGTTTTGCCCCACTTAGGCTAATGTAAGTGCTCTGAGAAAGGTTAAGGTGAGCTAGGCTAAGCTACGTAGTTTGGTAGGTTAGGTGTACTAAATGCATTTAAACTCATGATATTTTCCACTTATGATGGGTTTAACAGGGTGTAAGCCCATCGTAAGTTGAGGAAGATCTGTATATCTACTTCGTTTATGCCCTTAATTTTGTGAATGTGTGTGTGTGTGTAATTTTATGTTTTGACTGCTGTCTCTGCAGCCTCCAAGATGTCTAACAATGACCCCTAACTCTTGGAATTGACACATATATAGTATCCTACCATATTGTACTGAGCTATGACTGTATGACTAATGACATATGTCAGAAGTTATGGTATGTGAATTCTGAGATTGATTTGGACTGGGGCTTCCACTTTGGGCTTTATGTTTCTCTATGTATCTCTTTCTCAAACAGTTTGTGAGGAACTGATCCCTACCAACAACTACATTAGTGAGCTTAGAAACATATACTTCAACCCTAGTGCAGTCTTGAGTTGGCTGTAGACCAGGCTGACAGCTTGATTGCAACCCTTGAGAGACTGTGAGCCAGAATCACCCAGCTAAGCAGCTTCCATATTTCTGACTCTCAGAAACTGTGAGATAATAAACGTTTGTTGCCTTAAATTGCTAGATTTTGGAACAACTTTTTATGCAGAAATAGATAAATATAGTAAGATACCTGCTAACCTATGTATATTTATTTTTCAATTGTGCTTAATGAATTACTTTAATTCTAATATCTTTCATAGATTATTACTTTGTGTTTTCTAGATAGGCAAATATTTGGTCTTTCAAAAATTACAGTTCCTCCTCCAATAGTTATTCTTACTTTGTTTCTTGTTATATTGTACAAGTTAGAACAAAGTAATACAGTTAAATCATAGTGAAAATCCTAGCAATTCCTTCCCTATTCCTAATTTTATTTAGAATTCCTCTAATGTACCATCATTATATGCAATATTAACTATTGGTATGATAAAACTACACTTTATTATGTTGAATATAATGTATAGTTTAATAAGAAATATATCAAGAATAGATTTAAAATTTTATTAAATATATTTTAGCATGCTTTGAGATAATAAATATTTGGGCTTTTTAATCCTTTCATTTGTTACACTGAAAGATCTATGAGCCATCTTATATTTTGGGGTAAAAAAACACTATTTTTTGGAAACACAAATATCTGAATGTTTTCTGTTTAAGCAGTGAAATATTCTTTTAATTTCAGAGTTATTATTATTGTATCATTACATAATATCAGTATTATTACTTCTAAAACAACCTGAACTGATTCATATTTAACGTGCATTATAGTTTTTTTTGTAATCTTTATGGTCTGCACAAATAAATTCCATGTGCTCTGAAATTAAGGACTATGTTTTCTATTGCTTTCATGCACGTATTCTTGCTAAAGCATCGATTACAGTGTTATACCCACAAAAATTTTCAATAAATGCTTGGACAAAAGAGTGAGTCTTTGATGAGCTGAACTGTTATCAGAGGAGCTTGTTTTAGGTCCTTTACTTTTACTATATATTGGGGGATATTTTCCAAATTGAAAATTCAGTTATCCTTAGAATATTTTTGACTGCATCGTCATGCTCTTAAGATCAAGAAATTTCTAATTTCTGTGCCTAAGGAAATATCATTGTTTATAAATCATGGATTTCAAATCATAAGCCAACATTTCAAAACCTTCTTAAAATTCATTCCCTTGAAAAATAAATTTAAAATGCAATGCCACATTAAAGAGCTACCTGTAATGCCTACTACCAAGTATCTAGGCAGTTTCACATCTCAATTTAATAACGAGACCAATACAAGGAGTAAAATGAGGTCCATTTTATTAACACAAAGGAGAAAAATCAAGTTCCAATAAACTATTAAATAATTGGGTCTGTTTTTCTCCAATGTACAATCTATTAAATGAATAATAATAAACAAAATAGTTTTATAGAATAGAGTAAGTATTAAATCAGCTCATGCATTTTTTTTAAACATCTTTATTGGAGTATAATTGCTTTACAATGGTGTGTTAGTTTCTGCTTTATAACAAAGTGAATCAGTTATACATATACATCTATCCCCATATCTCCTCCCTCTTGCATCTCCGTCCCTCCCACCCTCCCTCTCCCACCCCTCTAGGTGGTCACAAAGCACCGAGCTCATCTCCCTGTGCTATGAGGCTGCTTCCCACTAGCTATCTATTTTACGTAGTGTATATATGTCCATGCTACTCTCTCACTTTGTCACAGCTTAGTCTGTCATACAGAGTGAAGTAAGTCAGAAAGAGAAAAACAAATACAGTATTCTAACACATATATACGGAATCTAAGGAAAAAAAAAAAAAGGTCATGAAGAACCTAGTGGTAAGATGGGAATAAAACTCATGCATTTTTAGGAAAAAGAGTTTTCCATTTTCCCTCTTCATTAATTTCCTCATTATATATTCTTTTTATACTTCTGCTAGAGATCCACGTGTTTTCAGCCTTTGACAATGACTAGAGTGCTTGCTTGGATAGACCGTGGATTGTGTTTCTGCATTCAGAAACACATGGCTTTGTTACATGACTCATGTGAGACAAATATGTGCAGGCATTTGAGATTAGAAAATATGGTGCCCGAAATTCTGCCTATCTACATCATAGCCGGACTGTTTTGTTTTGGTTGTCATTCCCATCGAAACATACAGATAATTAAATATATCTCTATCAACATACTTGAAATTAGCAGAGTCAACTATTTTTAGTGAATGCTTTCCTCAGAAATATGATAACCATGCAAAATAAGTGCCTGATTGGTATAACTTGGTCTTTATGAGAGAGTTTTCCTCAAATATTCATATGGCAGTGAATTAGATTAGTAAATTCATATTCAAATATTCATATGGCAGTGAATTAGATTAGTAAATTGATACCAATTTCTTGAGAATACCTAAATTTTAATGCAATATTTTGATACTCCATTCTATTCAGGTTAGAATCCCTTCACAAATAGAGACCTTATTAAACTTTCAGGTATGAAACAAGTTACTGTTTTCTGGTGAGTTCCAAGCTAACATTTTGGGTGTCTTTATCAGCTCAAAATAGCACATTCTGTGACATTCCAGCCAATATAGAAGGCAGTTAATATATTTTTGCTTCTTTTCTAATTAATGCAAATTATTATTTGTCAATTAAATAATACTTTAGTTGTTAACAATAACACAAATAACAGACTATTTTCTCAAATTTCTATGCTCCCCTTCAAAGCAAACTGTTGGCATTTGTTTCTTTATAATTCTCATGCAAGGCATACTTTTAATGTAGTTAGAACTAGTAACAACTCTTTCTGATATAAAAACCAAGCAAAAATACCTTTCATTTAATAACAAATAAAGTAATTTTATAAATATGTAGGTGGGGTGAGGGGATTGAGAAAGAGAGTCTGAACTCATGTGTAGAATGCAATAAACCTATGAGATAGTAAATTTTACATGTCAACTTGACTGAGCCATTTGGGTTCCCAGACATTTGGCCAAACACTATTCTGAATGTGTGTCTGTGAAGGTTTTTATGGATGAGATTAACATTTGAATCAGTAGACTGAAAAAAGTAAATTGCCTTCCATGATGTGGCTGGGCTTCATCCAATCAATTGAAGACCTGAATAGAACAAAAAACCTAAGAGGGAACTCTTCCTGTCTGATGGATTTGAACTGGGACATGTGTCTCTTCTGGTGTTCAGAGTCAAACTGAAACATTGGCTCATTTGGGTCTTGAACTTGCCAGACTTCAGACTGTAATTTACACCATTGGCCCTCCTGGTTCTCAGGACTTGGACTAGAAACATTGTCTGTGCCAGGTCTCTAATTTACTGACTACAGATCTTGGGATGTCTCAGCCTCCATATCTTGTGAGCCAATATTTTTATAATAGATCTCTAAGATATATAGGATAAGTTGGATATACATGAAATGTGAAATATAGGGGTTATCTATATATCTATTATCCATCTCTATATCTCTCCCATTGATTCTATTTCTCTGGAAAACTCTGACTAATACAACCTATTTAAACTAATGAAATGTTACTTTATAGTTGAAATATGATATTTTGTTTTAGTATTTTTTTCTTAAAATGATGCATCATAAACACAGGCATAGATAATTTTCATTGCATATGATACTAGTATGACTTGCCATCAAGATATGCTTGGAGGAGTTTTAAGAACATGTCTAGATTTTGCTAACAAGGAGTCAACTTTATTTACTTTTTCCATCCTTCCTGTTCCTAAATAAATCTCCTATTAAAAAAGTGCTGCAGACATATTTTGTTCATGGTATGAATTACTCCATGACACTTAAAATATAAGAAATGTCACAGTCTGTATTTTCCAAATCAAAACAAATTTGGCCCTAGGATTCTAAAAAGCACTATACAAATATGTAGTCTAATATTATTTCTTTTGGATTCTTCACTTTGGTTTGTGACAGGATCCAGGGGTTTAAGCAATTTTGCATAATTAGGAAAGAAATCTCCGTTCATAAAACTCTTCTGGTTGCTCCCAAATAGGCTTTTTAGCCAGGCCCAGGTAACCAGGTGAAGGTGGGTGATTCCTCCAGTGACTCATTCCCCTTCAGTCAGGTCAACCATGGTGACTGATACAATAGAGTGCTGATTCCCAACACTGCAAAGCTTATTAACTGGCTTCCATAGACACCAATATAGCCAATCAGGTATCCAAGTCTTATCACCTCTAGGGTGTTAGCTGCACTTGAGAGGATGTCTCCGTGTTTCATAAAACCCCATCTCAGCGCTAGTCCCAAGGATATGAAAATATTTCCTTTTACATTTTTCAGTACCCTCCCCACTTACTCCAAACCCAAGGAGCAAACCCCTCCAACCTGTATGTTAGCTCCATTTGTCTGGACCCTCAGGAACCTACATTTATTAACCCTTCTCTGAAGAAAATAGAAAGTCAGAACCTCAGGATACAAAGTGTAACTAATTTCTTGACAAGTGAATAAAAATATTTGTAATTCATTCTTGAGAAGTCAACAGAGGAAGTGTTTTTTAACCTAAGTTGAGCTGCCAGGTAATTAGAAAGGATCTCTCCCATTCCCTAACCAAGTTCAGTCTTTCTTCATTAGCCCCATAGCCTCCTGTCCAATATGTTGTCCTTTTCTTGCATATTTAAACTTTCTGTCACACATGCATTCTTACTGTATTCAAGTTTTTTCCCCTTAAATAACAACATTAACAACAAACAAAGGAACTTAAAGGAAATAATCCCCCAGATTCCACATCACACTTCAAGCATCAACTAGTCCCTTTCCCCTTGAGAGAAAACTTCTCTAAATAATTATCTATATGTGCTTCTGCTAATTTAACTCTTACTCACTCATTTGTAATCACTATCTTGTACCAACACTATCCCATCAAATTATATTTCACTAAGGTCACTATTTCAACTGACATTTTTCATCCTTCATAATAATAGATTGCTCAGCAGCATTCAATAATGGTAACCCCCTTTCACATTAGCTTTTTCAAAAATTTTTATTCTTTGACCATTTTTTACATACTCTCCTGGTCTTTTCACTATATTGTGACTGCTATTTCTTAGTATTCCTAGGAGATTCATACTTTTTTACCTGGATCTTAAATGTTGGCACTCTGCAAATCACAGCCCCACACTTCTTTCCCATCTTACCTCATTCTTACTCATGGGTTCAATTGCCTCTTACATGCAGATGGTGCAGAATTTTATGTATCTATTCTTTACCTCTATTCTGAGCTTTGTAAGCTCCATATAAATGTAATCAATTATTTTTCTCTCTCTCTTTTTCCTCTATTATTTACTGTGAACCGGTCAAAGCTAATTTTGCTATTCAACAATAATCAAGTTCTTTTGAAAAATATCAATAGCATCTGTTGATTAGGTATAGATGGGGCTCTATGTACCTGCTGCCACAACCTTGTTACTAGATAGTACATAGTGATGAAGACAAGTCTTGTACTAAATTCTGCCAACTGGGCAAACTATTAATAACAATCAGGCACAAGAATTGGCATACAGCTCCAACTTCAGGTTCTCAGGTATGAACCTTGAATTCTGAGGAAGGCAACAGCAGTTTTAGATGGCAGAAACAGTAAACCTTATTCTCAGATTGTTTGTGAAGTAGGAGGACTTACATATCAATATATTTCTTGAATATATATATAATGATGTAGTATGATTTGTACATAGGATTGAGAATTACTGGAAAATCTTCTGAATTTCTGTTTTGAGTAATTTCCCCTATTTTTATGTTTGGTAGAACCCTGATACTGATACTGACTCTTAGTTCACCCTATCTGCCAAATCCATGTACCCCTTCAGAGTTCTACAAACACCTAGAATTCTCTATGCTTGACTAGTCATCAGAATTCAGATTTTAACCAAATGTTAAAACTCTCTATTATTCCAGTTTCTATCTTATTTTTGTTACAAGTCTGGAAATTTCCCATCAGAAAATCCACTAAAAAGCTACAATGTAAAAACTAATTAACTTGTTTGTTACAAGAGACTCAGAATAGTGTTTGTTAGTGACTAAAATTTGGAAAACAGTAAATAGTATATATTGAGTATTTGTCACGTTTACTTTTAGATACCTTGAATCATAAATTATTTAACCCTTGCATACTGCTGTAATTAGACATAATTTTATCCTTATTTTACAGATCAGGAAATTGAAGCTCAACATAATTTGACTTCCCCAGAAACAGTCAAAAAGTAAGTGACAGCATAAGAATATTCACCTGAAGTATCTTGCCCTAGCATCCTTGCATATTCTATTTCTCTTTGTCATTGTAATATATAATCTGCATATTCAAGGAGTTTCCCATCCAGCCTCTATAAACATCCACTTTGTTTCTGCTTAGTTCCATCAACAACTTGCATATGGCAATGATATGAGACCCTTCGTCCTACTCTTTTAAACATATTATTCTCCCTCAGCTGGTTTAGCGTTGTCTTATTTAAAATATGTCAATTAATGAGTCCATTCATCTATTTGTGTTCTAACAAGTAGAGAATAAGTGTTACTGTTATTGATGCTACACACCTGTTTTGCTGAGAATTTTCCTTGGCTTTTTATAGACATGTAACTGTTCATTTACTTTTATTTTAATACTTGTACCATGCTTATGCTTTAAATAGGTTATAACTGATGTATAATAAAAGGCATAGCTATACTATAATTCATGCATGAAAGGTTCCAGGTAAAGGTGGTACCTAGACATTCAAGGAAGGTGTGGAGGAGAAAGAAGAATAAGGGGATAAAAGTTGACATTAGATACACAATCATTAAAGTTAAATAAAAATTGATGCTACAAAGTAGGCTATTAATGAAAAGGAGTTTCATGCCTCTGATCTGATTCACAGTAAATGGTTAAAACCATTTTCTTTATTCCTATCTATTTTTACTTCTTGATGCATCCCATTGTCTCCTGGGTTTCTGACTCTTAGATTTTTTTTTTTTATTAATATTCATGACCCTGTACTATTTTCTTGAGCTTGACGACCAAATTCAGCTTCCTCAGCTTTGACTTCGGGCACCACCTAAAATTTTATATCTGCTCATCTTTTGAGCCTTCCCCAAACAATGGACTTCAATTTCAGCCTCTACTCTTCAATCCTGGCACCAGTTAGCCACCACAGCTCAACTCACCCCAAAATTCTGTCTAAGATCAAGAAATTTTTTTTCTTAAAAAAAAAAATCCTCACATGATGCCTAGAAGGTAAAAAATTAAGGTGCATCTAAATTTAATCTGGGTCTCTGTAATTTAAAATAACCTCACCTCTTGGTAGCCAAGACAAAAAAAGAAACTTAAAGGTATATATGAGCTTCATTACATACACACACAACGTTTTGAGTCCATTTAGTAAACTATCAATATTTTTCATAACTTACATCTATTGAGTTTTACCAACCTGTGCTTTTATGTGTTTATTCCTTATAACAAACTTATGGGGTAAGTATTATTATCCAATCGATTTTTCAGCCAATTAAACTGAGATGCAGCATGCCTAATACCACATTTGTAGTTATTGCTTGGACAGTGATTCTGCCTTGGTCACTCAACTTCATGGCTTAACAGTCATGCATATAACTCCTCTCACCATTATGGCACCTGATTATCAGGCTAGTACCTCTAAAATTCCATTCATCTACAACTTTATTGAATCTAATGATACATTTTAAGTTTTATACTTTTATTGGGCTCAAACATTTCCAGAGTGATTTTTTGTTGTTGTTGGCTTTGGTTACTACTTAAACACCTACAATGTTCAAGTTTGTAACAAAGTATGTTTATGCCATTGTTAGGAATACACTTAATGTACTCAGAACCTTGAAGAACAAAGTGTTACCTAAGCAAAATCTTCCTTCAAAATCAATACTTTCAGTTATAACACGGAAAGCATTGGAAGGGATCCTATCAAAAGTCCTTTCTAAATCCAGCATAGTATGATGCTATAAAATCATATCTCTATTTTATCAGTGACCACTTGAAACAGACATTAAAAATAGCTTTGTCATTAGTTGTGTAAATAAAACTAAATAAAATTATATTAGGTTGACTCTATGAAACCTAAAGAACTCTGAGGAGATAAATTTTCAGTGTTAAGAGATCTACTGAAGTGAGATACTGCTTTTAAGTGAGATATTGCATCTTAATACCTCTTTCTATAGAAGCCTGCATGCCTATCTCTCAAACTTTTTTAAAAATTTGGGATAAAGCAATAATAATGGGGCTACTTTCTCCATTTTTTCATGTAAATTATATCTTTCATGTACACTCTTCTTAAGGCTTTATTATACTTCTACAACATTTTTATTTCTCGGCAAACCTCTAAGTAAAATTTTCATTAGAAATTGTTTTAGAATTTATCTAGTATCATGTTTTGTAATAAATTTTCTATAATTTTAAGACATTATAAAAGTCACTTTTTATTTCAAAAATAACTGAAAGCTTAATAATCTTAAATAAAAATATTGCTCATATATAATATTTCTTATCCATTACATAGTAATTCCCATAGAAGCCTACTTACTCACATAGAAAAATCAAACCTCAATAAAATGAGCATAAACTAGATGAAACATATGAAGATTTAGACTAAAGTACACAGGAAAATAGTCTGTATATTTAGACCCCAGTTTCTTATGTAATTGATTACATTTGTTAAGCTACTTTCTCTAAAAAAAATGGGAATTAAAGAGAAAGTTTTACTTTAGGTTCCCTACCTTCTATCTGTGGACTTGAGAAAATCATACAGACAAAAAGTTTATCGTTTCCCTAGTCCTCAGAGGACTTAAAATTCCTGCAGTTGAGAACCCAGATTACCTGAATAATGTATGCTTGTACAACCTGGTAAGGAAATATTTCCTTACCAGGTTGGGTAGATTTTTAAATGCGAAGACATTTTATTTCAGATGACTTTTAGACAAAGAAATGGTTAAGAGATCCCTGATTTTAATTTCAACAAGTCTACTGTGATCTAATTAAAACATTAAAAAAAAAAAAGCTAGAAACCACAGTGCATGAAATGTAGTTATTGCTCAGTAAATAAGAGTTGAAAGAATAATTTATGGTTCTCAAGATTAAGCATGATCTGAGCATATTTAGAATATAACAGGGCTATTCATTGTTGAATGTATTAATAAGTAAAAATCTTTTAACTAATAAGCCTTAAAATGAGGTAATTTCAAATAATGGCCCTTGGTTGGAGAAAAGTAACAGAGTTATAAGGTTTTCTGAAATATCATTAAGAATTTGAAACTTAAAACAATGAACTACTTTAAGTATATGCTTTTGGCAGTGCAAACAGTGAGTATGAGGCCAAATGAGCTGTCCATCAGACAGGATTAATTTAGATAACATGTGCATCAGGAGATTCAAGTTGAAAGGTAATCAAATTGGACATATAATCTAGCTTAGTTATATCTTGATCCCTAAGGTGCATGTCTTGTCAATTCAATATCCATCTTCCCTAGAGTCCAGAGATAAAAAAGGATGAAAAAATTATACAACCTAGTTGGTTGTAAAAGATCCCTAAGAAAGTCTTTTTCTGAATCAGCTCAGGATGTTCTGCAGAGGAAATATAATCTGTTGATAATGAACAGATAAAGAGATAGATGTAGAAGATAGAGAGACAGGCAGACAGATGGAGAAACAGATCACATAATCAAGTCATCCCTCATTTAGCATCCTCAACAGATTCAGGACATATCAGATACTGAAAATATAATTTTTGATGATGGTTGTCATACAAACAACATATATTCTCCTTTACAACACAGATAAGCTTAACAAGATTCAAAAGACTCATCAGTCCAATATGAGCAATAAGGAAAACAATTGAAATATATTTTGAGATAAAATTTAATAAAATGGAATCTCAGTCTTATGTTAGTGTTCATATCATTTTAATGTATGAAGTACATACATGTATAACATATTATACATGTATACATCTCCTTATAAGTGATACTTTTAGATCTGAGCAACAATTTAATGGTAAGACTCTATTTTTATCTGTTTTTATATGCATTAATTCATTAACATTTAAATTCAATTATTCATTTATACACTTTTTTGAGCATTTTTTTAACATAAGGCCATGTTATACATTGTTGTAGGAGGGAAAAATTAATTTAAACAGGCACAAATTATGATCCTCAGGTAGGATGCATATTTATGTTACTGAAGAGAAAACACATAGTTTGATCCTGATGAAAAATAGAATAAGATTAAATACAACAAAGAACACAAATAACCATCAGCAACATTTATTTTAATATATTTTTATAATATTAAATTTAGGGAAGCTCTTTATTGCTCATCACAATTATAGTCACATTGCTAAGGGTGTCAGGCAGAATAGGGAGGGACACTGGTCTGAATGGAGAAAGGAAAGGAGAGGGGACACAGAACATAACAAAAGATCTGGAATCCAGGACAGATATGGCATCAGGAATTGTTAACTGGAGAAATCACCTCAACTAAGGAAATAACGAAGGATTATTTCCTAATAATAATCCTTCCTTCTAATAATAAGAAAGCATTCTAGTTTCCATGAATTTCTGACCATTGTCTAGATTACTGAATTTCTAAATATCTTCTTAAAACTTATTAAAATCTATTTAAAACCATTACCACATAGTGGCTAAGAGATATTATGCATAAACATTATTTTTATTTAATGTTATTAAAATTTATTTTATTTTTAAGTAAAAACTTGTTTTTTTCTGTAATTGTCAATTGTATGTTAAAAAAATTGATTACTAGATTAATTCTGTATGTCTCATACACTGCCAAGATTCTAGAAGTCTGACAAAAATGTTACTAATTATCTCATCAAAAGTAGCACTTAACCATTAAATAGAGGGCCTATGTGAATGATGTTTATGATTATACACACACAAAACATTTGAGAGAATAAAAGAACAATTTTAGGCGAGCATCCTGCTGATTATAATTTAAAAAAACACTATTTACTGTTACCTTTTTCTCTAATTTAATACCAGTTTTAAACAGAATTCCAGACAAAGCCTCTATACATATTTCCTGCTTCCTACACCTTTCCTCTCCCCCAAGATGTTTAAATCACCACAGGCCAAACATAAAAGGCACATGTGCAAGCCAATTTGAAAAATTAAAAGAACAATTACTGCTGTTTAACTGGATTTAAAGAGAATGAATCTGGACATGCAGCATTATCCTAGGATGAACTGAACCTTTGGGGTCCAGCTAAAATGTTTGTGATACAGGCAGTGTTTTTGATGACATTGTAGTAATTAATATTCATTTAAGTTAGATTGCTGTCTTCTTAAGGCAGCAAACTGTTTGTACCAGCTCTTCCAAAAACAGACTACATGTGTACATTCTTGATTAGTGACACATATTAAGATTTCATTTTATCCTTTTTTTAAAATTGGTCCTCACCAGAGGCAGGCATTTGAGAAAGAATTCTCTAAATGACATTATTCCATCAAAACTGTACATAGAAGAAAAAATAAAATACTTTTTGTAACTGAACAGACTTGAAGATAATCTGTTTTGAAAATTTTACTTTCTTGGAATATGAAAGGGTATATTTCATTTAAATTTAAATGAATTTGTAATTTTTAAACATAGTTTTAGGGATAAACTCAAGATGGTGAAATTAATTTGATGCCTATTTTTGCCCACATCATGAAAATTTTGATATAATAAATAAGCATTCACTATATTGGTTTTCTTGATGTTTTTCAACTTTAATTATATTATTTGCATTTATGTGACTCTTTAATACATTTCTATTAGCCCATAAAACCCTGTTTCTTTTAATACAGAACATGCATAAAGATGTTTCTTATAACAGCAATAAAATGATTTTGCATAAGATATTTTCAACTTCAAGAAACCAAATGTTCTTGTGTCTCAACTCTCATCAAGTTTAAAAAGAGCGATGAAGATAACAGTAGATCAAAAATAGAAATGCTAGTAAAAGACAGAGACATTTTCATTTTCTTATCCACACTCTTTCCACCTTCTCATCCTCATAGATATCTGTACTATATAGAATATTTGAAATTACCTAATTCCCAGGAAATATAATTATGTATAGTGTAAGATAACACTACTGCACATTTCATAGGATGCAACATTTTAATATTAAGTGTTGTGTCTTTTAAAAATGGGCACATTAAAATTTTCCAGATGAAAGAAAAAGACCCATAGAACTATCACTGGTAAAACTAATGCATGTTGCACTGGTGTTATTGTTGTACTTAGAAGATGTGTTTGTAATCCAGCATAGAAAAGAAAATAATAGAATTTAAGTTTTTGGTTTTTTTTTAAACTATTAAGATGATTCAGCATTGAAATACATTTCTCAAACCCTATGAAACTTAATGGTTCAAAGCAATTTTAGTAGATGATATCACCTTGTTTACCTACTCACTTTATTCCACTAGAAAATATGCTCCATGAGGCCAGGGATCCTAGCTGTGTTGTTGCTACAGATCCCATGTACCTGGAATAGTGCCCAGAAGAGGGTGGAAGTCAATCAGTATATGTTGGATAAAACAGTAAATGAACAATTGAATTAACATGTTTTATTCATCAAAATTTATAATCTGCTATATTCACATGCTATGGTACTATCACTGTGTACTATTTCAGTTCATATTAAGTCCAATTATGCACATAACTTCAATAAAAATAACCTTTGAATGACAATATTAGTGAAATATCAATTTTGCATTTACATCCATGTGATTACCTGTTTTACTTCAAATCTTGTTTCTATTTATTCTTAGCAAATTATTAGACCATTCTGTACGTCCTGTGTTTTCTAAGCATTTAGGCAAAATAAAGTTATTCATTTGTTCACTATTCTAATTCTTCAAGACACAACTCAAATCTAGGGTTTTATTTTCATGCTCTAAATATTAACATAATATGTTGTAATTTTGAAAAGAAATATAAATAGCTCATGAAATGAATTTCAAATCTTCTTGGCTCTTTGAATAACTAAATAAGTTAGCATATTCATAATTTTGTGTCTTTCAAAATGAGGTAAAATACTTGTACAATGATGTTAAAAATTAAAACTATGTATATATGAATTTGAAGCATTATAATTGAAAATTGTACATGAATTAGTAATAAATAGTAAGCATAAAATTAAAATAAGTATGAATTAATAATAAATATCAAGCAACAAGAGTTATGAATAAATGGCAAGTAGCCCAGCAAAACATGAATCAAACTGCCCAGCTGAGACAGCTTATATTTACTGATCCCATACTGACCTGGAGATTCATGAGTGAGAACATGACTGGTGTTTTAAAGCAATGACTGGTGTTTTAAAGCAACGGAGATTTCAGAAATTAGTGCCAGGAGGGGTGTCTTCTTTTTGTTCCCTTTGAGACCAAAGTAGAAATAAACAAACAAAAAAATCATGATTAAAAACAAAATTGGGCTTCCCTGGTGGCGCAGTGGTTGAGAATCTGCCTGCTAATGCAGGGGACACGGGTTCAAGCCCTGGTCTGGGAAGATCCCACATGCCGCGGAGCAACTGGGCCCGTGAGCCACAACTGCTGAACCTGCGCGTCTGGAGCCTGTGCCCCGCAATGGGAGGGGCCGCGATAGTGAGAGGCCCGTGCACCGCGATGAAGAGTGGCCCCCGCACCACGATGAAGAGTGGCCCCCGCTTGCCACAACTAGAGAAAGCCCTCGCACGAAACGAAGACCCAACACAGCTAAAAATAAATAAATAAATAAATAAATAGAGTAGCTATTAAAAAAAACCAAAAAACAAAAAACAAACAAACAAAAAACAAAATTAATGGGCCAAGGAAAATACTCTTCTCTGCAGGTGGGAAGGATGTGATATTTACCAATAATCTAACTGATCATATTTTGCTAATTCAGGAGTATACCTGGTTATTTCTAAGGAATATTTGGATATTCAGTGTCCATGAGAAATTAGGTCAAACTTGTTTTTTTCCAAGAGGTATCAAAGGAGAACAGAGAGGTTGGGGGAAAATAGTAGAGAGTAACTGTAGAGTAGATTGTGGAAAAGTATAAAACAGTGGAGAAAGGCTGTTTCAATATTCAGATATCTACTAATATTTCTTCTCTGAATATGGCATGCAAGAATAATTAGCTATATATATATTTCTCAGATGCAACTGGATGACTGAATGGGAAATAATGCAATGTTATGTTATGGCCAGATATATTATTTACTTAAGTTCATGGGAATACTTTAAGGGGTGTCAATTTTCCTCATCTGCTCATTAATGACTGAAATTACTTTTTAAAAAATGTCATTAGTTCCTGAATTAGTTTGCTAGGATTATTACATGGAGAAAGGTAGGAGAAGATGTCAAAGTCAAGGAAAACTTAGGATATAGTACGTGTTCACACTCAGAAAGAAATAGACACGGGGTTAAACAATTAGTGGAAAAGGTCAAAAACTTGAACTTGAGTGAGGCAAAAAAAGAGGTAGGGCAGAGGTCTGGTGGGAGTTAAGAGGTAAAGGGAATTTGTAGTCATGGAGAATTTTTTAAGTAACAAACTCATTGGCATAGAATTCTTTAAAAAAAAGGAAAAAAAAAGAAACTCTATAAATAAGTTTTATATTATCTATTTTACATACAAGAGTGCTAAATCTTAGAATAATTAATTTGCAAATATAGAAAAAAGATAAGCAGTAAAGGAAGAATTCAAAATTCCATCTAATTGATGCAAGAATCAACACCACCAAAGTAAATTTCTAGGCAGTAACCACTTCACTAAGGCTCCCTCTATCTTTTAGAACCAGTAAAATCTGACTAATCTGTTAGCAGTGATTTTAAGTAAGTTTTGAGTAATTTCTGAAAGGTCAAAAATCCTACTGCCTAAGTCTCTGAGCCACACACATTTCTCCAACCTTCTCCAACAGTCAAGATATATGAAGAGGGGAAATCAAAATCAACACATTTTCTGGGTGTTATTTCATAATATAAAACATGGTGATATAAAGTGAATTTTATAACAAAATTTTGGTGTACAGTGCATGTTCTTTTTCAAAATGTATTTTGCCTGTAAGGAGGGAACAGTGGGACTCAGTCATTTGTGGCTTTAAAAATAGTTTTTGGTGGAGTACTGTGGTCTGAGTAATGCTTGTAAATCTCACACAGCAAATGGCCTCATAGTATAAAAATAAACCTCACAGTGTAATTATTAAAAGTGAAACAAGTCTTACATATCATTTCTTGAGCACTGAATGCGTTACTCCACTTCACCTAGCAGTTGCCGAATCCCTTCTACAATGAACTGCAGTGGTGAAATCAGGGTATCATTAAGCAGAGTGTGTTTGTAATTCGTTGCTTTTGTTATATAAATTTGCATTAACAATTAATCCCACACCTAGATATATTGAAATGTAATATATTATTTTGTCTCATGGGTCTTTGTGTAGATTGAATTCAGATAGCTGTTCTTACTTCAAGTATCTCATGTAGTTGCTATTAAATGGCGGTTGGGTCTGGAATGATCTGAAATTTGAATTGGCTGGACTAAATCAAATGTCTGGAACCTCACCTGGGAAGGCTGGAATGACTCAGGATTGGTTTATCATCTCTTGCTCTCAATACTTCATCACTTGTGCCATATTCTTTTGGGGTCACAGACACCATCCCCTAGCCCTGATACAAGAGGGTAGAGAAATGTTTCCCACCACTTGATGCAGGAGTAGTAAGTCACACTGCAGAAGAGCATGAGGGATGGGAGATATCATTGTGGCCATTTCTGGCTGGATAAAATCAGTGAAGGAGAAGCACCATAAGAATTACGGACTAAGGAATTTTTTAATGGAATTAGATATTACGTAAGTGTGGTAGGATTCATGGAAATAATGATCCAAAAATAAGAGTTGGAGAAATTAGAAAACAAATGTATAACATTTTCAGGGAAATAGTGAAACTAATTACACCCAGCTTCTAGATATAAAAGTGGCTGGTAGAGGAGTCTATGAAATGTTGTTAGCTCTTTGCTTTTTGTAGATACATCCTCTCTGGGTTGTGCCCCAAAGCATCTGCAGGTGGGCTTGGGGTTGCCGTTGGCTGCTGTGGCTGAAGTCAGTCAGGAATCTGTGTTGGATGCAGAGCAGACAAGAACAGGGACAAACTGGAAAACACCTGTACACTTTGTCTCTCCAAGACAATATGCATATCTCAAGCCTAATGTGTATTTCTTCACTCTGTCTCCCAAGTATTCCCCCATTCTAACTTGAAATTACACAGGAAACAGATTCTTGGGTTGTATACTTCCCAATATAACCAAATAGCCATAGAACAATACAGCATATACATATAATGACTCTGATCAGGGTTTACAAACATGTCTGTAAGAGCCAATTATTTAAAAAATCTTACCTAGTCAGGAAGAATTATTGAATAAGAATTTTTGTTGTTGTTATTTCTCTTTTGGGTTTTTGGTTTTTTGTTTTTTTTGAGATGGCTAAGCACATACAAGTAAAGTATCACAATAACTATGTAGATGCATTATGTCGAATTGGGTGTAGGGTCCACTACACTGGTATATTTTTATCAAGTGGCTTTGTGTTGGGTTAGTGTTACTCATCTAACTACCTCTTCATTCATTCTTTCAACACACATTTATTGAGTACTACTGAATGCCAGATATTGTGCACCTCTGATGGCTTTCTTTACAAAGGTGAAATATTTTCCTCCCTTATTTTGGGCAGATTTCATACTGTTGAAAGCTATTTTTAATCAGGAATTCATATATTTGCATTGAATCGTAATTTTGGGAAAGACTGTGAAAGGTTATTCAGGCAAAACTACTCCTAAATCACTGGGTCTGCCCATATTTCCCTGGTGTAGCCTGCACAATCAGTACCAGCACAGTGAACTGACCTGAATGATGACATGTCAAATCCCAATAATAGCTGAATTAATAAACAAAGGTTCTGGGGAGTGTCTACATTCGTCCTGGAAGTGGAGTCAAATATGTTAGAAAGTTGTTTCCCATTTTGATCTGAGTTTTTTTTAAGTATATGATTTAACATCTTGTAGATGCATTAGCGCTGTGAACAGTACCGAGAAAAAAAAAGCACATTTGTAAAGATTTCCTTGCCTTACTTTGTCTTGATGTGTAAGTTGAAATTATTTTAGCTTTTAGGAACATAAATGGTTTGAAATTTTTGCTGTTTTTTTTTTACTTTTAATTTCCCACTAGGAACACCCCTCCGCGATCAAGATGAAAAGACCATGCCATCATCCTGTATAAATAATTTCAGCAATTATTTGGGCGCTTGCTTGGGAACCATATTAAGTCCTTCTTCTTCCATATCCTTGATGCTCCATAACACCCTCAATCAGACAACAGCCTATTTTAACTCAACACAAAAGAACTAATTTGAGTTAAAGAGTGAAACTGAAAGCAAGAGCGAGAGAAAGAAAAAGGTTAAGAATACGTTTTTTTCAATACTTATCTGCCAATTAGACATTAAATTATTGGAATCTTAGATTTGATCTCAAAAGGTTGTCTTTCCCAGTTACTTTCTGAGTACAGTAGAGGCGACATTCTAAATTTGTGGTGTTCTTTTTGATACCTAGACAATAGATCAATGAAGAAAATACATATGCATTTGCTTTTTAATCTCAAAAATGCAATTTTTGAATTTTTTAAGCTATAGTATGACCATAAAATTAAATAAATTTCAGTTTTTGGATAAGCAATTCTGACTTGATATAAACATGTCCTTAAATGCCTGTATTTTCAGGCCAACTTATTCCAAAACCTGCCTTACAGCCATTGAAATATTAACGAACTCTCTTTCTCATGAAGTATTTTCCTTATTTCTTGTTTGCAAATGATCAATGTGCCCAAACTCTTCTTTTCTTTAACCTTGTCATACTTTTTTATTCAAAAATTCAAAATTTGATCCCCCAAAATGACAGATACTATTTTGACTGTACACCTCACCAGCATTACTTCTTAATTTTCTTGTATTACCAGCTGATATATTTGAAAACTTCATTTCAGTCTACATATATTACACAACCTATATCACTTATACTTTGCCTCTTTTCTCCATGCCCCATGTCACAAAAATGTCCACTCTCTTAGTTTCATTCATGAATTTTGTAATGTACATGATTTTCACATCAACCTCTTAACTGGTCTCATCACCAGTCTCTTTTAAGTTCAACTTTTCTAAGCACTTTAAGTACATTATCTTTCCTAACACACACACACACACACACACACACACACACACACACACACACGTTCCAGATCATTTGGCAGGCATGTAGCAGAACTTGGACCTGGATCCAGGTTTTTTTGATTCCAGAGTCTATCTATTCTGTTAAACACTATGCTTTCCTCTTACTCATTTTTGTCTTCCCACAAGACTGGATTTTTTGAGGAAAAGAACTATATCTTATCTACCTTCAAATTCCCAGGGCTTACCCTGGAACAAAAACAGAGCTGTAACTCAGTAAATATTTAATAAATAAATATACTTAAATAAGAAAATTATATTGGGTTTTTCTTGCCAGATTGAGAGTAATAAAATACTAGACTATTTAGTATTTGAGTATATTACACAAATGCATTTAGCAGTACAAGAGTGCTTTATTTAGTATTCCCAGGTGATATTAAGACTAAAACTACATATAGAATATTTGAGCAACTGTGGGAAATAGTCTGATGGTCAGAACTGTCCACGTTGACAGTGAATTCTTCATTAATGAAGTTATTTGAGCGAAATGTGACCTGATCACTGGACCTGACAAACAAACAAGAATGGAAAGAATTTGTAGACTATATACTAATTAAGGCCATCTCAACCTCAAATATTTTTTTCTATTTTGTTCTATAACTGAGTCTGTAAAATAAGTTCACGTCCTACTAGTTTTCTACAGAGAGAGGTGACAGCACGGGACATGTTTATTAGAGTGTACATCATAAATTCTTTCCCTTTCAAGCATTATTTTATATCCTTTTAAAACTGATTTTTAAAAAATGTTTAAAATGTTCAAGTGCAAATGACAAAACAGCAAACCTCTGGGGATGACTATGTATATTTGTGCCACAGCTGCCAATGTTAAGAAGTCCTGAAACATGGTCCAATAACATAACAAATCAAAAGTGACACAGTTAATTTAAGGAAAGGGGACAACATACACTAAGTAATCCCTTTTTTTGCTGACTTGCACAAGAGCAAACATCAGTATGTAATGATGCATTATGACACAAAATAGCAGGGGTTAGGGGCAAGCACAGACTGAAATCTTTTCTGCAGCATTTATGAAAGATTCAGAGCCACTTACTGCCCTTTTTTGCTGGTCTAAGCATGAATCAGTTTAACAGCTCAATTTACAATGTTATTGCTCATGGAGGGAATAAAAAATACACATCAGATGTTCTAAGAAATCTATGTAGTGAGAAATTAGTAATTTTCAATAGTGCACAGTGAGAATGTTTGTTTTTTCAAAAGCAGTTTGGTATCTGTAGAGAAAATGAATAAAACTTTATTCCTCACTAATAGGACAGAAGCACTAGTACGTGAATGTTTTTCAACATAAAAATGAAGTCATTTCTCATCGTCCTGAATTAGCTCCTGCAGAGATAGAGTCATTTTAGGCTTATTTTCCTTTTTGTAACAGAAAACTGCTTCTTTTTAATCTACTAGTTCAATGTGTTTTACATATATTTGGGCATTTTGAAACAATGAAATTGATGTCAAGTGGCAATAATTAAATATCAGTTGCTTTAGTGGATAAGACTGAAATCAACTCAATTTTCAGCCTGGTAAAAACAATAAGACTTCTATAATAATCAGGTTACTTTAACTGAGAAGTACACAAGCACTCAGGTCCTACTTCAGTACTCCAGTTTAAATTCCCAAGTTAGAAACAAGCAAAATTTGGTTCATTATTATAAGGAGTGTTACAGCTTAATTAAATAGAGCAGATATCTTCAAACTTATACAAACATATAAAGAGATGGGTAAAATAACTCTTCAGTTTTAGGAGTACTCATAACGCAGCGGAAAAAACACAGAGGTAAGTGCTGGGAGACCTGGGTTTTTATTCTGGTTCTGATACTAATTAGCTCTGTGACTAGATTGAGAACTACTGTGAGGGAGTTATTTCTCCTCAGGGAGATTCAGCTTCCAATTTTCTCATATGTAAATGTGGAGTTTCAGAGCCACTGATCTCCGAGGTCTCTTTCAAATAGAACATTCTGGAATTTTGTGATACTACTTTTAGATACAGTATTATTCCGAAGATAGCAAACAACATTCATATTCCAGGTCATAGCCTCAAAATATGTGGAGGAAGAGACCAGGAGTTTTACATTCTGAGTCTGCAAACTCAAGATTTAAAACTTTAAGTAGAATGAAACAAAAGCCATGATGCTTCCTGTGTGAATTTTCACAAATTCAAGTCACTTGGAAAACATCTTAAAAATGCAGATATAGCAGGCAACAATTTACCTCTTATTAAGAGTAGAACTGGCAAGTTGGCACAGAAAGGACTGCTGAGTTAAGGTCTCTGTGGCTGGAAGGATAGTTTGGGTTCTAAAGTGGCCATTGGTCAGCTGGGTGACAGTGGACAAGCTACTTACATTTGGGGGGGGGCTTTATTTGCCTCATTTTAAAAGTAGAGATACTTGCATTTAACTTACACAGTCATTCTCAGATTTATAGAAATAGAAACTGGTAAGTGCCTGGCACTAAAAGATGGTGTCCAATGTTAATTCATTTTCCCTTTTGGGCAGTCTTTACATAAGCCACTGCAGTCCTTTTCTCTTTGTTTGTTTTTGGATTTTTTGACCCATGTATTTAGGAACAGTTTGATGATAACATTTCAATGTCCTAGAAATTAAAACAGCTTTTTCTCACTTCAACTCACCAAGCTATTTAGTTCAAACTAGACTCAAACAAGCCTGCATTTAAAAACTGAAAGGTGAGTGCACTGTATACAGTACAGTATTTTGCAGAAAAAAAGAACATCTCCTTCAGAGAGCTCCTAAAGCAATGCTTTAGTGCCTTCAGTGGAACTCAACTACGCGTTGTTAGTATAAACAGTAAATATTAATCACACTGAGAATTTTTCTACATTGGAACAATAATGCATAATTTTGGAAGCTAGAGGCAGTTAATTCTGCTGCTCCTGTCAGGTATCATTACTAGAAAAACTGTAGAACTATTTTTTTCCTAGGCAGAGTAGAAAATAATGGTTACAGTTAAATAAACTGTATATTTTTATATAATTTTTAGTAAGTGCTAGTGTTCATATCGATGCATTGAAAAATGCTTCTGCCAAGATTTTCAACTTCTTTATCCCATCTTCCATTTCTATATTGAGTTTCTATTCTTCATTTCAAAGAATAGAAGAAATCTAATATACATCAAAGATACATGAGGGCATTAAAATACTTAATTACATAGAGAGCATTTATAACTTTATATGTTAAGTAATGTAATTTACTTTTTGCATCATTTTTTATATTTTTACATTTGATACTTTTGTTTATACATTTTGCATTTTACTTTTGACTTAACTTTCATCTGACAAAATGATTAGCCAGTTATGTTTATGGCTAAACAGTGTTCTGAAAGGAACATAGCTCAGCATTTTCATGGGATTGAAGCGAGCAAAGACAGTGATGAACCAAGGTCAGCATTATGATCATCTTAATTTGTGTCATGCTGCTATCTTCTATTCATTTGAGAGGACATGTGTCAACACTGTTAAAAAAAATACACTAAGAACAAAATAATCAATTAATCATAGGCCTTGTACACTCTCTAAAATGGTGGTTCTGTTGTGACCAGCTCTGTTAGCCCAACATCAACCTGAAAACACTGTCTCTGACCTCAAGAAAGTTTCTCTGTAGACATATATGACTTAACTAGAGAACGTTCGAGAAAGCACAAAATAATAGAAAATCAATTATTCTCAAGTGCCGAAGGAATGAAGAATTATGATATATGACAAATTGTAATGAGAAATCTACAGACTGAATTACAGTCCCTTAGTAGTGAATCAATACAGGAAGCAAAGTCAGGCAAAAAAATGCAGGCTGCTATGATCCACACTTTATTCAGATGACCAAGTTCAAAGTTATATATCATCTAAGGACTCAAGAGCAACATTTATAGGGTAGTTTCAGGCAGATGGCACCGAACACTGTTTCTATTAGGGACTTTTATGGAGAATGCAGCAGTGTCATCTAAAATTTTGATTCTAGAATGATTCTGCCCAGCAAAGTCTGTTTCATGTTTTAAAGAGTGGCATTACATAATATACATATGGTCAACATTTTAAAATTTTATCTACATTAGCATTTAAAGGTCTATCCTCCCTCTAAATAATCAGCTGTTAATTTTTGCTTTTTGTTCTATTTGTATGCTTTGTATTTTTAATACAAAGATAATAAGGAAGGCTGATTGATAGTTGGGGAGGGGTGAGGAAAAACATAATATTCAGGAAGGAATGACAAAAAACAGCATAAATAATTTTTCAGAATACACCTCTGGAAAAAGTGATGCAAACACATGTTTACCTCGTTTATAAGCAGAAAGCAGGGAAACCTCACCACTTATAAAACCAGAGGCCTAACACAACTGGTTAATGGAAAAAGAACCATTGCATGACAAAGCTGCAGTCTGGAAGCTGAAGAAAAAGCTGTTCTCATGGATCTGCTTTGTGGGAAAGACTTGAGCAACAATGGGAATGACTATAGTAAATGACTATGACAATGGCTAATGTGCATTAAACTCTCCCTATATGGCCAGGTCTATGCTAAGTTTCCAGACACCAACTCAGATCATCCTCTCACAGCATCTCTAAGGTTGACATGCTATTACCATCGGCTTATTTTAGAGATGAGGAAACAAAGACATTGAGTGACAGTCAATGCATCTCAGTCTTGGAAACACATGAGAAATACCTGAAGATGTTTTAGAAATACTTCCAGGTCTGAGCTTAGACTCTCTGGGAGGTGAGGGCAGGCACTGGTATTTTTTAAAGCCAGATGATTCTAATATGAAATCTAAGTCGAGAAGCACTGAATTAAGTATTTTTTCCAAGGTAACACAATGAATGTGGTGTCAGGATTGGCAACTAGTAGGGTAGACTCTTAATGATGCACTCAGCTGTCCTGTAACATACATATGGGGAAGCAATGGCAGGCTGGAATTAATAGTGCAGCTCATACCTGCTCCCAAATTATGACAGCACCTCATGGCAGGTCCACAGCACCCTGTTCTTGGACACTGCTTGCTTTAAAAGCCTCCTGTGACTTCTCATTGCTCCTACTGTAAAGAAAAATTTATTTCACGTGGTCTACAAAGACAAAAGTCCTTAGAACCTGGCCTTGTCCTGGCCCTCTGGTTGTATCTCCCTTGGAGATGCTCATCAAGCAGTGGCTTTCCCCACCCGCTCTGTCCCTGGGTTTTCCCAGGGACTGTGGTCTCTGCTTGGATTACGCTTTCTTGCCTTCTTCCCCAAATTAATCCCTACTCTACCTTCAAATTTATATTTCAAGGGTCACTTCTCAGGGGAAACATGATTTTCATGACTAAGTCCAAACCTCTCCACTCCCTCACTCTCCCAACCCACCTTATGGATTCTCCAAGCTTTGTATTCCTTTCATCCACTTTTACAGTTTCATTTCTTATATATACAGGAGATTGCTGAGTCTAAGTCTCACTTCCATCACTCTCCCTGGCCCTAAAGCATTTATGGACTTTGGTGGGCATCTTTATTTCATTTTCTTTATGCTATATGAAACTCTAGCTGTCTTATAGCAAAATTTATCTTCCTGCTTTAAAAGGTAGTTCTCCTTAAGTTTTATTTGCATTAAGAACATTAACATTCTCATTACCAGGATCTAAGTTGTCAGGACTACTCATGAGTCCTCGTTCATGCAGTATTTACACTTAGTTGGTCAAACTTGATAGTTGAACACTAAACATATCTCCTTAGTTTGTTGTCTTCTTTTCATTTCCACTGCCACTCCCAAGTTCGAGTCCTCATCACTTCTAATTTAGACTACTAAAACATTGCCAAACATGTGTATGGCAACACACATTAGATTCATGTGTAGAGTTTATCGCAATGATGTCTATGTCCTATCCCAGATCCAGTGAATCTGAATTTCTGTGGCTGAAGCCTTACGATCTACATCTTAGGAAGTTTCCACATCATTCATCTGCATGCCGAAGTCTGAGAATCTTGAAACTCAAATAACTTTGTAAGCATTGTCCAAATCCCAATTCTTCCTTGCTTCAATTTAACGTAGATGCTCATTCTGCATGAATATTCCAAAGAATTGTTCTAGTAGCAAAATACTCAAACTAAAACAAATGAATTCTGAAACTCCGTTGTAGGGTTATAGAATTAAGAATACATTTAAAGTTTAAGAAGAATGTTTTACTTCCTTTATGTAGTGCAAACTTATTTTTCTATATATATTCCATTTTCTACATACAAATTGCAAGACATACTTCTGAAGATTTTGCTCTGCATCAGGTTAACACATTTACACTCTTGTAGAAATCAGCTTGCTTTTCTTCCACCTAAAATACGCTCACTCTAACATATGCTTTGAATTATGAACTTCTGTGTTCACCTCAAATGAAACATTTTAATTACTCTTTGGTGAGCTCTTGAGTGGTGACAGCCAAAAATTTTATTAGGCATCCAAAAATATTAATGACAGTTTTTCCATGGTTTGCTCCAACCCAGTGCCAGCATATGTTTTCAAAATATAGGAAGAACTCCTGAAGTGACTCTCATCTCTCCTTTTACCTCATGTATCCCATGCTTCTCAGTTTTAAATGCTAGGTAAGTCTCTACAGATGAGCCACATCCTCCAATATTTTAACAGGAATAAAGGAACATCCTGGATAAAATGTACGTCTGTGAAAATGGGCCAGATAGTGTCATCTCTTTGATCAAAACCCTCCATTCTCTCCCTATTTCACTCAGAATACAAGCCAAAGTGCACACAATGGTCTCACAGTCCTTTGCAAGATGGCGCACCAAGACCTGTCCGTTCTAAGTGCCTTCTGCCTACCCCCAATTCACTTTCCTGCCACCATTCTGGCCTTCTTATTTGTCTGCAAACGTATAAAACCTTTACTTGACCTGTTCCTCTACCTGGGATTCTCTTCCTCTGTATAACTCCCTCAAGCCCTTCAAATCTTTGCTGATGCCTGACCTTCTCAATAAGTCTATCCTGAAAAGTTATGACCCTGTTTAAAACTGCAACCTAGTCTCCTCCCACTCTCCCAAGTCAGCTTCTCTGTTCTACTCTTTACAATTTTTACATTACCATCTCCAAATACACTATTCACTTAATTATTTACTTTGTACATTTTTCATTAACTCATTCTCCCAACTGAAATTTACATTAGAGTAGCAGTTTTTGTGTCTTTTGTCCCATGATATATCCCAAGCACAAAGAAAAGCCCCTGGCATGTCGTAGGCACTCAATCAGTATAGGAGAAAGTCAGCCTGGAATATAAAGACAGAAATCATGATACTAGTTCCCTTTGCTGATGGCTCTGGAGTATGAGACAAAATAAATGGTAGTCATTTCAAAATTACAATTTATTTTCCCATTTTGGGCTAACTGAGTGCTTTGCTGCTCAATATGTTTATAGCTTAACCAATGTGCACTGTCACTCAGTTTTCTAAAAATTAAATCAAATTGTTTAAACAATGACTAGTATTACAAGTCATTTCAATGTGACAGTTTTGTGTATGTGAAATTGCCAGTATATTTGCTGTAATTAACTCTATATATTTATATGCCACAGAATAAATTATTTAAGCTTATAAACTCTCTCTGCTGACTACTGTTATTTTTAATTTCCAACAAGAACAAAATAGACACAGTGCACAATAAAGTGAGGCTAGCATATGCTATTATCACTTGCTGCTGATGTAAAATATTTTCCCTGAGAAAAGAATTAATAACATATGAAAAAGAGAATATCAACAATACTTTGTAAATAACATTTTTTATGCAAATAGCAAATATATATAACATGTTTATTTATTCATAAATATTTTAGAATATATATGTGATGAGATAATGGTAAGAAGGTTATGCTATATTTTATATTTAAGGTATTGTTTAATATAAAACTGAAGACTCTATAGTTATCTTCAATAATTTTTTACATCTTAATTCATGCTCTGAAGTGCAATAGTGGGATTGCTTTCTTTTCACATACTTTGCATGAGTATTATATTAATAGAATATTTAGATAAATATTTGGGTGTTCTCTCACATAACACTGAAATAAATTGACTTTGAGTCTTAGCATTGTGTGCTTATTTAATAAGCCCAGCATCTTTAATACCTAAGAAGTATCCATAACGATGAAAAAAAATAAAAGTTTAGGTTATTATTCAGGTACAAATATAAAAGGTTTCACTATCATTGATTCTGTTATTCTTATCAGAACATTCATCGGTAATTCTTTTATTCATTCAACAAATTATTATTAAGCACCTTCAATGTGATTGGTCTGTGTTTATCATTATACTTACTATATCATACTGAATATTTCTTAACAGATTTTAAATTCTTTAAAGTTAGGGGCTATGCTTTATTTCAATTTTTATTGTACTTGGAAGCTAGTATGCTTTAAAAAATAATAATGTTCAAGTTAACTGAAAGAAGTGTTGAATATAGAAGTGAGCATACCTTCCCTGCCCCCAAAGAGATTAGCAACTAGCGGGATGGACATCTCAAGTGAATTAATAATAATGACAATGTTACATGAAAATGTTACTGCAAAGTTGTGCATAAACTGTGTTCAGGGAAGAGACACCTCACATATCCTGCATCCAGAGCAACGGGTTGCTTAGGAAATGCTTCCAAAATGATGGCACATTGAGTTGTGAGGTAATAGATTCCCAGAGAGATATGTATTATTAGAACATTTCATACAAAAGAGAATTAGGAATGTCAGAGTACTAAAGCAAGGCAGAATATGTTTGTGCCTCATTTTTATGTTTAGAGAAAGCAGTTAGTCAAAATACTTAATGTATATTTTTGTCTAGAGATGCAGATATATATATACGTAAACATTTTTAAAAATTCCTCAAAATATGAGACTATATGTGACACATGAATTAATCATCTGTAAGATAAATCCTATAAACTTACCAAACATTTGTCAAAGTTTTAATAAATTTTGCATGGGTAATATAGGTATTCCAAGTCAACAAAATCGTCTGAAAACTTTTGGATAAGACATAGTCTTTCACAGAGTGTTTCGATATGTTAATGTGTTAATTGTAAATTAACGCTAGGACTGCAATTATAATCTATTCATGAGCAATAAAGGACAGACAGAAGGGAAGAACAGAGGGAAGAACTGAGGGAGGGAAAGGGAGAAGGAGAGAGAGAAAGAGAGAAAGAAAGGAAGAAAGAGATAAAAAGTGGGTGAAAGAAAGGAAGAGTGGGGGAGGGGGGAGGGAGGGAGGGAGAAAGGAAAGAAGGAAGGATTTGCAGATTTGTCTCTGACTACATGCTTAATAGCGGGATAATGTGTTACTGCTACATATCCAAAATTGAATTCCTAGTATATTCTCCCATAGTCTTCCAAATATCAGTATATGTCAACTTTTTCCTTTTAGTTTATTAGACAAAATATCTTAGAGTTATTTTCAATTTATCCACTAAATCTTTTTGGGACTTTTTACTTACATAAAAGATACGTGTGTTTGACAGAAGTTTGTCATTGCAACTATTATTATTGTTGGAAAGTACAAGTATGGGCAAAGGACTGTTGCAGATGAAGACTCAAAAGTGAGGGTTATTGTACATTTGGTGGATCTGTCTGCAGCATCCATTCAACTCTCTTGTACTCTACTTACCTGTGATGCATAAGCTAGAAATTTAAGCCACATTGACCCAACTCTTTTGTGTGTAGTTTTGCATAGACATAAGAGACTGTTTAGTGGATGGGCTTACTGAGATTTGAGAGTTTGATGTCAGAGAGAGTATCATTCTATTGCCAATCTCAATGCTGGAGATATTAGATTGTCTACTGCAGTGTTCAGGTGTCCATTCACTAACTTCATGGATGACAGGCAGCTGTTATAGCATCTGTAGTTTCCAGATCCTTGGTTCACAACTACGGTGGTGTGTTTTTGAATTCAACAGTCCTTTTTGATTCTTCCCATTGTTGAGAATCACTGCACACTGCAAATATAGAAGCTCCTATGCTGGTCCAGTCCATAGTGTTGTTTAGCAGTCATTCCTTGAGTAGAAGGCAAAACTCTGTGTCTTTAGCCATTTCAAGGGTTTTTTGATTACCCAATTACTTGTAACAAAAAATTTTGTATTTGAAACAGCTGGAGTAACTTCTGCTTACTTCCTCTGATCTAGGATTTATTGTTGCATACTGTAAGAATTCTCAAATCCTTCTTTCAACTGTATTATGCATATATAGTGCCTTTGGCCTACATGCTAGTTTCTTCTGCATTAAAACTAAATTAAATGATTTTGCCCAGCAAAGGAAACCATAAACGAGATGAAAAGACAATCCTCAGAATGGGAGAAAATATTTGCAAATGAAGCAACTGACAAAGGATTAATCTCCAAAATATACAAACAGCTCATGCAGCTCAATATCAAAAAAACAAACAACCCAATCAAAAAATGGGTGGAAGACCTAAATAGACATTTCTCCAAAGAAGACATACAGATGGCCCACAAAAACATGAAAAGATGCTCAACATCACAAATTATTAGAGAAATGCAAATCAAAACTGCAATGAGGTATCACCTCACACTGGTAAGAATGGCCATCATCAAAAAGTCTACAAACAATAAATGCTGGAAAGGGTGTGGAGAAAAGGGAACCCTCTTGCACTGTTGGTGGGAATGTAAATTGATACAGCCACTATGGAGAACAGTATGGAGGTTCCTTAAAAACTAAAAATAGAATTACCATGCAATCCCACTGCTGGGCACATACCCAGAGAAAACCATAATTTAAAAAAAACACATGCACCCCAATGTTCATTGCAGCACTGTTTATAATAGCCAGGACATGGAAGCAACCTAAATGTCCATCAACAGAGGAATGGATAAAGAAGATGTGGTACATATATACAATGGAATGTTAGCCATGAAAAGGAACAAAATTGGGTCATTTGTAGCAATGTGGATGGACCTAGAGACTGTAATACAGAGCGAAGTAAGTCAGAAAGAGAAAAACAAATATCGTATATTAATGCATATATGTGGAATCTACAAAAATGGTATAGATGATCTTACATGCAAAGCAGAAATAGAGACACAGATGGAGAGAACAAACGTATGGATACCAAGGGGGAAGTGGGGGGTGGTGCGATAAATTGGGAGGTTGGGATTGACATATATACACTATTGATACTATGTATAAAATAGAGAACTAATGAGAACCTACTGTATAGCACAGGGAACTCTACTCAATGCTCTGGGGTGACCTAAATGGGAAGGAAATCCAAAAAGAGGGGATATATGTATACGTATAGCTGATTCACTTTTTTGTACAGTAGAAACTAACACAACATTGTAAAGTGACTATACTCCAGTAAAAATTTTTTTAATAAACCTAAATCATTTCACTTGGATCCTTATAAAGGTTCTTTACTGTTCTGAATTATAGTGGATGCATAGTAAGCATTTATTTCAATAAATGGATTCCCATATTCTTACTATAACTGTATTTAGAAATAAATATTTACTAGACACCTTCTGTATTCTGGATACTATTCCAAGAGCAGAAGTAAGGAAGCAGACTTGATTTCTTTTCTGTGGGCCATATAGATTAGTGAGATTAGTGGAAGGATTCCAAGTAGTAATGCATAGCATAAAAATGACTTTACTTGTTCTTGCTAACACAGGGCTACCTTAATTTTACTCTATAGCAATACATTTTACAGCTTTTTTTTTTTTTTTTTGAGTAGCTAGACTCATCTCTTCCTTTAAATTGTTTTCATGACATTCTTTTAAAGATGGTGATGATGTTGGTAAATTCCCATGTCTAGAATATTTTTTTCTCAATCTCAAAAAAACATGCAAGACCATACGTGAATACATAAATATCTGTTTTTTCACTCTCTGTTTTAAGTATCCAAGGATTTGTAAACATTAAGTAAGTAAACATTAATGTCTTTTAATATTAGAAGAAATTCACAGAGTAATGATTAATACTACTCCATATTTTAAAGAATGCTATTGAAAATTGGAGGATTTTGTTTAAAGATGTAATCAAAAGTTTTGTCTCATCTCTAGCATTCTGCCACTGTATTTCTTTATATTAAAAAAAATCAAACTTGAAAGCATTTTATTGCTTTCATTATGCATCTTTACTATGATACTTTAAAAAAGCCTTCCCTGCTGTTTGCAGACAATTGAATATATCCTATATGGTCTAATAAGATCCAAATTCACATGGTTTATAAGATTTGCCTCTAAGTCTTCCAACTGCGTGGGCTGGCCCTTCCCCATCACTGCATTAACATTCCTATGAAAAGATGACATAAAACCCAAATAAAAAAATATGGCTAGATACAGCTGGGACTGATGTATTTTATGGACAGTTTTTATGTGTTATGATTGAAGAAACTGATCAGTTTTTCTATTTCATCTAAACAGTGGTTATGGTTTATATTAATTTATCTTAATTGAAACCAATTAGATTTTCAAAAGTATTGTGGTTGAAATTATAACCACACTGTAATCTACAAATTGAAGAACCAAGTTCACTAGTATCTTTCATAGCATAGAATTAGAAAGTTTATAGTACATAAAGGCTGGATTTATAGCTTCTTCCCAAAGAATTCATATGGAAGAGAGTTTGATTTTTTTCCTTTAAAAAAGTGTTTCTATTTAAAGGATGCTTTAATAGCAATATTTTTGAACTATTCAAAACTCTTTCTTTGTAGCAACAAAAACTGAACACAAACTGCAAATTTACAGGTTCTTTGAAAAGGAAAACTTAGAGTTTCAGTTTCAGGAATGACAGGCTCCAGGAGCTCAAATTTGTCTTTAGGAACCTGCATTTTCTCAAATCTTAATGTTACTTTTCCCTATATTGGTTTCACCCTCAAGAAGGCAGAGAGCCTCCTCTATTCAAATTTGGCTAGATAATCCTTATATCTCCAAATTTCTGTCCTATTATCTTCATTATCCCAAATATAGCTGTTTTTCCCAAAATTGCAGAAAATATTTTGAAACTGAATCTTACTGGGTCACCTGCCTACCTTTGAACCATGAGGATGAGATAGGGTATTGTGGCTCTGGGAAAGGAAATGGGAGTGTTTCCAATAGAAAAAATAGTGCATGTATGCTGAGCAGGCAAAACTTAATATGCATCCAGTATTGTGGTTAGCAAAAAGTAACATGTCTACTACAGTGGTGAATCTATATATTGAATGATGGAAATGGTTATTTATATGCAAATCAATGCATCTGCTGGAGAGAAGAAATACAACTTAAAATAGAAAGGCTAATTTTTTAGGTGGTATTTAATAGTACAGCTCATTCATGACAGGATTTTTTTTTTAACATCTTTATTGGAGTATAATTGCTTTACAATGGTGTGTTAGTTTCCGCTTTATAACAAAGTGAATCAGTTATACATATACATATGTCCCTGTATCTCTTCCCTCTTGCGTCTCCCTCCCTCCCACCCTCCCTATCCCACCCCTCTAGGTGGTCACAAAGCACTGAGCTGATCTCCCTGTGCTATGCGGCTGCTTCCCACTAGCTATCGATTTTTCATTTGGTAGTGTATATGTGTCCATGCCACTCTCAGTCCATGACAGGATTTTTAAACTACTTTTTAAATTACTGGACATACATACTCATCCTTTAAGTTCAGCGTATACATGTAGATAGAAATATAACAAAGTGTCTCATTTGATACAAAGCAAGTGTTTCTTTTAAAAGAATTCATGAACACTTTTAAAAGCTTCTCTAAAACTGGAATAGAATATTTCACACAGGTTATAATTTAGCTCAATTTTTCTTTATGATAGAAGTTATAAAACAGATATTAGTGATTATTCCTTGTATTCTATACAATATTTAATATCAAAATTTATTTATATTGTGACTTTATTTTGTATATAACAATGTAATTATTAAAGCAATTATAAAATTTACATAGCCTAGGAATATACTTCTGACAAATTAATGACAGATTTTAAGTTTGTAACATGGTTATCAAAAATATATCAAAATAAAACTGTGTTCTGTCATTTTTCTGATTGGTTATATAAAATTCAAGTATTCCTAATTAACTTAAGATATGCTTGTAGAGAGAGCATCGTAGTTACTTAATATATATACCATATCATAATATATGGTTGTCAGAGTAATTACTTTCTACTATATAACTTGGAATTTTTCAAATGGTAGTTTTTAGCACTATATTTCCATAGTAAGTCAAACTTACTATGATTCTGTATGAGCTTAAATTTCATAGCTCTGCCTTTAAATGAATATGTTGTCTTCATCTTTAACAAATGAAAACGGGATGGAAATAAATTTATTGCGGTCAGAACAAGCACTTCATATGTGTGTGTATGTGTAGTTATCTGTTTATTCTGTTTTAAAGTATTGTTCCTTCTTCCATTAATATATCAACCTTTTTATGACTGGAGAAAATAAGACAGATAATACAATAGTTAAAAAATAAGCATTAAACTCTGTAGTAATATTTTTCAAGAATATTTTGTTTCATTGATATGAAGTTGAGATGAGAAATGACACAGAATTACAGATTTTAGAGTCTTGGTTTAAATATCAATGTACTTCATAAGATCAATATAAAAATCTTTAAATGCAGTAAATATCATACATCTCATTTATGAGAACTTCTTGCAATTTAGAACTGTTACCCAACAAGAAAAAAATGGAATTTTGTTGCTGATGTGGGTTACAGTTATATTTCTTCATTAATATCCTAGGTAACTTTGATCAAATTACCTAAATTATCTGAACCTCATTATCTTACTTTTTATAAAGGGAATAGTATTTCGCAGGGTTTCTGAAACCACTAACCGATGTAATGAATGAGAAATGCATTGTAAAATTCAAAATGCTATATACATTATTGACTTGTTGAACTTACTAAACTTTTACTGTAAATGTTATAATTTTAATTTAATAAGAGCCATGTATTTAAGTAGAAATATTTAAAATATCCTCTAGGTATTAGAATTATTGTGATCATTTTACATTAGATAGTAATGTAAGATATTTTATTAAAATTTCCTGTGACACACCAGGTACCATTCTACCTCAGGACCTTTGCATTAACAGTTTTCCATGTCTGAAGAGCACTCTCCCTTATCCGTGTGGCTTGTTCCTCACCTCCTTTAGTCTTTGGTCAAATGTTTCTTCTTTGAGGAGTCCTTTTCTAACACTCCATTTAAAATTATAGCATTCCCTCCCACATTTCCACTACTTGTCCCTTCTTTCTTTTAATTTTCTTCCTGTATTATTTAACATTCATGACCACCTGGCATACTACATAGGTATTTTATCTTCTATATCCCTGCAACTCCCCCCCACCCCACACACACTGAAATATAATCTCAAAAAGAGGAAGAATTTTTGGTTGTTTTGTATATTATTTTGTCAAGACAATTGTCTGGAGTATTTTAGGCATCCTATCTTTATCTATCTATCATCTATCTATATCTATCTATCTATCTATCTATCTATCTATCTATCTATCTATCTATCTATCATCACCTCTCTATCTGTATCTTTCCACTTACTGTCTTTCTATCTACCTATCTATATTTAGTTATTGAATAAAAGGATATATATATTTTTAATCTAAATTAACTATATGGCAAATTGTACATGGGTCAGCATGTACTATTTTGGTGAGTTACATCATTTTTTATGGTCCGTATATCTGAATGCATTCTTTGCACCAAACAACACAATTGTATTTTCCTGCCAGAATTATGATACTAAAAATGAAACAAAAATAATAGACGATACATACAATACTTTGTATTTGCTGGATACTATTTAAATGCTCTACTTGTAACTCCTTTACTCCTAACAACAACCACTTGAGATAGATACCATTATATTACTTCCATTTTAATAAATATTAAAACTGAGGTATAAAAAACAAACAAACAAACAAACAAAAAAACCAAAAAAACTGAGGTATAGATGGCCCATAGTCAAACTACATAATTGATTATTTCTTTGATTCTTTAATTTACTTTTGGTGAAATCTGTAATGGTTGGTATAATGTTGCAGTTTTGCAACATCTAAAAAAACCCACATTTTCCCCAAATCATTATTAACTGTAAACACTTCACAAATGCTTCCTTGGGCTCCATAACTTATTTGGAACTTTTGTACACAATACAACCACTGGTTAGAACAATTTTGCCACTTAGATTAGCAAACAAAACATTTTCTTATACTTGAAAATATTGGTGTTACAGTTACGAAAATGACTTTCAAATAAATTTTGAACAAAAGGTTGTGCTAAACAAGCAAGAAAGAGAAAAATAGTCAGCATTCATTCTAAAGAAATAACACAAGTTTCTATTAAGTATTTTCAGCTAGATTGCAAATGCTTCTTATGAGAAAATCTTATTCAGAGCATACATTGAAAAATGTAAGCATAGAACTTCAAATACATGGAGAGTTATTGATGTTCTGTATGCTTCATAAAGTTTATTTCTCATAACTGTTCTGCTATTAATATAAAAGAATTATACATTAAAAATATGGAGAGGTTTTTTAGATCATTTAAAATCCATTAAAAGCTGAGATAGTCTTATAATTAATTTTCTGCTGAGATGAGAATTCAGAACCTTGAAATAACTTGCAGATGGTCATTGTCATAGTGAAGAGAACCTTTGTCCTCTTCCAAGAATTATTTTACTCCTTAGTAAGAATTCAAGGTACATTTATGTCTCCCTGTTTTTTTCTATTACTCAGGTGAGATTGGTGGGCTGGTTCTTGGAAGCAAGAATGGGTTGCTCCCAATGTGATTTAATTTCAATTGTGTTTATTGAACTTAAAATGTCTTTCTCGTGTTTGATTCTTTTTAAATGGAAATACCCCTTGGAAAGTAGGTATTTGTCAATTCTGTTTTTTGTACCTTAGTTCATTTTCTGATCCTTAACATAGTGACTGAGGGCGAGGCAATTTACTCTGTCATAATAACAATTAGGAAAAAAAGTTTTATCCTGACACATCATGATGAATGTTGTCAATAGCATACATTTTTCATTAAAACCATGTATTAGTTATTTATTGTTATGAAACAAATTACCCCCAAAATTACAGGCATAAAATAACACACAATTATTTACATCACAGTTTCTATGAGCCAAGAATCTGTGCCTACTTCGCTTCAGTCATCGCAAGGCTAGATTAGGTACCCCGCCCCCCAAGCCCGTTTACACACCTGACTGTTGGCAGGATTTAGCTCCTCCCATGTTTTTGAACTGAGTCCTCAGTTCCTCGCAAGCTCCTATCTGGAAGCCTCTCTCAGTTCCTTGCCACATGGGTCTCTCCATAAAGCAGTTTACAACATGGTAACTTCCTGCATCATAGTATGCAAGAGGGCAAGAGAGAGAAGGCTAGGAAGCAGAAACAGCCCTTTGTAACCTAATTACGGAAGTGATATCATGTGATATATGGTGTATTCTATTCATTAGAAACAAGTCACTAGGTCCAATACACACTAACAAGACTAAGAATACAGGGAGGCAAATTCATTATTAGGAGTTATCTAAGGAGGTGCCTACCACAGTCTTGCATATTTTCTGTCCCAATATATAGCTTGTGAGAATTTCTTCAAACATAACACATACACTGTCTTTGACAAAAATAATACATACTGCCAGAAATAAGTTTATTACCAAATGTTGATTTTAGTGCTACTGCCAAGCACACTAGTTGTAAAATTATACACATTCTACTAACTACTATTTTGAGACCATATTATTGGAAACAGATGCTTACTAAAGGTGTTGTGTTTCCAGCACACTATTTACTCAGTATTTGATAAGTGTTACTGATACCTATTTGGAACAGGAACATTGAAGTCAGGTATGAGATATTTGGCCAAGACTTTGTGATTACATGTGAAATATTTTGACAGGAGCTATCTATAGGGAGAAAGCTATAGAGACAAATATCAGGATTTTCTAGTCAGAAGCTAATGTGATAAGTCAAGCTAATTTTTTCTTTAAACAGCTAAATAATCTGAATATATTTTCAGGTTCTGGTAAGCATCTTGATCTCTATTAACCCTGAGAACATCACTTCAGGTACTGAAATAGTAATTTCCAAATAATATAGAAGTTGTTTTTGAATTTCTTTACATGAAACAATTTTCATACACACAGCATTTTATCAGTATTTTCTGGTAACATATAACACACTATCCTTTGTATTATAATTTTGCTGCTATTATTTTTAATACATGTCTTATTGTCTTCTACTATAACAAGGAACCAGGATTTTGAGATTATGACCTTCATCTTGTAACTAATTCTCTGGTCTTCAGTTTCCTGGTCTCTGAATGTGGATGTTGGATTGAACGCTGTTTAACATTCCCTACAGATGTATCTACTCTATTATATTCTGAGCATCAGTTCCTTCAAAGAAAAATCTGTATCATTCTTGTGTTTATTCTCTAAAGGGATTTAGTATGTAGTAGGTACCTAACAAATATCTGGAGAAGAAGAATTAAAATAATATGTACTAACATTATTTTGATATTGGATACATTGTTTTAGAAATTTAATTAACCATATTTCACTTAGAGAGGATTCCTACTACATATATTTTGTGTTCTCTATCATTTTGGATTGTATTTATTTCATTTAGGTCATTTTAAGCTAGGGATATATTTTTATTTTTTGATAACTTTTATTCTCTGATTTAGTTTTTTTTTCTGTCTTTTTAGAAAGCAAAACCAAAAAAGAAACCTTATTTTAGCATGGTTTTATATTCTACTTCAGGAAGTTAGTATTTGTTTTTGCTAAAACTGACTTTTCACTGTTGGTAGCTAATTACCATTTCTTTAGGACTAAGGTTGTGATAGATGCCAGCAACTAGAGAGGTTTCGATTCACATTCCCATAACATATTCCTAATCAATCAGTAAAATAACAGATGCACGGAACATGTTCCTACACAAGCATATGGTATCACAGTTTTCTTAACCTCATGTTAAAAAAAGTTTTAAAAATAAAAAACAATTAAAAACAAATTTACCTGCTGTTTAATTCTTGCTCATCAAATATTTAATTAAAAATTACTGCTAAGGCAATGTGGCAAACCATAATCTCTCTTTTCAAATATATAGAGTGGAGCAACATTAACCAGTGAAAAGTTGAAAATATAATTTAGACCTACAGTTTCAGCTCCAACATATAAAGAACCTGGAAGTCATCATTCTCGTGCTTACAATTTTGAGAACTCCTGGTCAAAAACAAGAAAACAAGGAAAGTCTAAGAAATTGTCACAGCCAAGAGGAGCCTAAGGGGACATCAGTACTAAAAGTAATGTGGTACTCTGGGTGGGATCCTGGAAGAGAAAAAAGACATTAGGTATAAAGTGAGTTAATCTGAATAAACTAAATACTTTAATAATAGTGTATTCATGTTTGTTCATTAATTGTGACAAATGTACCATGTTTTATAATATGTTAATAATGGAGGAGACTGGGAGAGGGTATATGGGAACTCTATAATTAGCTTCTCAATTTTTCTATAAATCAAAAGTATTCCAAAAATTAAAGTTTACTGCAAAGCAAACAAAAATTTTTTTTATTTTATCCATTTAGTTATGAAAGCTGCCCTTTGCTTAAGCTTTATTTTCCAGATAATTCTTAAAATGTTATCAATTAATTTGTCCTGAGGAGGACTTGTTAGGAAATATTTAAAGAATAGAAAATTAACTACTTTCCTTTTTTTTTTTTTTTAATAATATGCACATCTGGGAGGTATGAGTTCATCCTATAAAACTTCAGTCTTTTTTTTTTAACTTTGCCTCAGCTAGAGAACAAAAGTTGAAAAACAAACCTGTTCTTGCTTATTTCTCCACATCAGCACATTTTTTTTACTTGAACTTACAGATAAGTCACTATTATAAAACATCAAATGATATAAAAGGCAAATCAGCAATCAAGACAAATCCTTCCTCCCCACAAAAATGAACATAAGTGTCACTTTATAGAACTGCCTTAAGAATTCAGGGTCAAAATATGGTGTCTTTAATTGTTAAGGGCTTTCAAATATGGTTAAATAAAAATTATAAAAACATACTTCAGATACAAACAAGATAACCTCCCCAGAGCATATTGATTTACCAAGTGACCTCAGTTTTTCTGAAAAGAAAGAAGCAGTGATTTACACTATTTGCACAAATTTTTTCCAATTTTTAGTCATGTTATATTTGGGCAAATCTCACCCAGTTCAGTTCTTTTCTTTCAAGAATCAAATCTCCTCTAGTCTGGGGCTGCAGCTCTAAAGTGATCCTAATGATATCATGAATACTCTATGTCTGATAACATTTAAATGCATATTATTTATAATAATAGCTACTAACATTGCATGAGCACTTACAAGATATGAGTATATTTCTAAGTTATTTGCAAACATTCTTAGCAATAAAGGATGCAATGCTATTATCCCTATTTTATGTATTGTGCAAAGACAAGATAAAAACAGGGCACAGACACAGTGAAATAACAAAGAACAACATTATATGGTGTCCCAGGTAAGGCGCAGGAGTAAATCTGAGAATACAGCTGGTCTGATAATAAGAAAGAAGATCCCCTACCGAAAGAACTAGGTCATAACTAGAATATCATGTCAAGTATCCAGGCATACGAGAATAACATGGAGACCATGTTATTAGAAACTTAGTATAAGTAAGGGCCTGGTTGGTTGATCATGGCTGATGTCCAATTGCTAGAATTACGGGACTAGGTGAAAATAGAAATTCAGTAGTTTTTGAAAATTTTGAATCCACAAATAGTAGCGAGATTCAACAGTCAGAGGTTGAGTTGCCCTAAGTGAGAAAACAGAAGGGGTGCAGAGGCAGTAAGCTAGATAGTTTATTTCTTGAAATAAACCATTTTCATGAAAAAAGATACATTTGGATAGATACAAAATCAATTTCAAATAATTAAATATAAATCTTGATATTTTGACTGGAAGCAGGAAGGAGTTAAATGACCCTAGTTAGTTACAAATTAAATCTGTTTATTAGTGAAAGTTATAACACTTTTATCAATGAAGAAAAATTAGAGCGTGTAATGTATATGTCTAAGTACAAGATGATAAAACACCAGTAATCAAAGACATGATTAAATAGAATAAATGGTTAAAACACCTTGTTAAGTAAAATGGAAACAAAAAATAAATAAATCTGTAACGCAGTGTAAAGCTTGTTTGTGGATTATTAAGCAATCTAATTTTTTAAAAATGAGAGTCATTAAACACTGGATACGATAAAAATAATTTAGTAAACTTGCTCCTAAACCTCAGCTGAAATTAATCAACTTCAAAAGTTATAGGGAGTATGTAGTAAGTAGACTTAATGTCTAGAGTCCTGTAATAAGGCATGCGTTCATATAAAATAACTACTATGTAGGTAGATGTTTTGTTAAGCTGTGAAATTTTAAATTATGCTACATATTTAATTGTATTTATAAACAGACGCATAGGACAGGTAAGACAAAAATATATTTTTTCAGAGAACTGAATACATTAAAAGGATATTAAAATATATACAAATGGTTATACTGGTTATAGTTATAGAATATATATATTTCTAATATGCATGCTATATATATAGTATTCTATGTTATTCAGTGTCACATTCAAAGGAAATACATATAATTTCCAAAAGACTTCAAACATAATCAGTTAAGTGCTTGGTAACTCTGCCAAACTATATCCATCTCACAGCAAAGTTTCTAGAAAGATATGGTCATATCCCATATTTGCAGTTTACTTTTCCCTCTTCCATCCTAAACCAACTCCAACAGGACTCTCTTACACATAGTTTTACTGAAACAGGTTGCTGGTGGCCATCCACATGCTTAAGCCAATAGCCAATGTCTTGTGTTCATTTTTTTTAAAAAAATAGGGTATTTTTTAGAGTCAGTTTAGAGTCACAGCAACATTGAGCAGAAGGTACAAAAATTTCCTACACACCCTCGGCTCCATGCACGCATAGCCTCCCCGATTATCCACATCCTCCCCCGGAGTAATGCGTTTGTTACAACTGATGAACCTACACTGACACATCACTATCACCCATAGTTTACACTACAGTTCATTCTTTGTGTTGTGCAATCTATGGGTTTGGACAAATGTATAATGACATGAAACAACCACTGTAGACAAACAGTGCCCTAAAAAGCTCGCTCCCATGCTTCCCTCCAGAAACACTGTTCTCTTTGTCTTTTGTGATACTACATAGCTTGATTTTTTTCCCCCCTATCTCACTATCCTCCTTCAGTTTTCTTTGCTGGCATTGACTTCTTCAATAGTCACCAAATTTCTGCCTCCGTTTTCTTTTCATGTTTATCACTAATAAATATCTTCAAATTGCCATATCCAAAAGGTACTATTGATTTCTATTTAAAAAGCTTCCGTCAAAATACAGTCTACCCATGTCTTCTCCAGCTCATTAAATGTAACCTCTATCTATTCAGTTGTATGACTAAATCCTGACATCATCTTTGATTCCTCTATATCCTCTATATTTTCTCTAACTTCAAAATACACCTCTAATCTGACCAGTTCCCACCGCTAATATTCAACATATTCTGGTTCCAGCCTACCATCCAAATGCATCTCCTTCTAAACTAACCCTAGTATTGTGTATATCACAGTCACCGTGAATTTTTGTTTGTTTCTTGAATACTCCAAGTATTTCTTTTTTCTTCTCTGGTAATTCATACTTGATGGTTCTTTCTTCTAGGAATGCTCTGTCTACAAAATTAAATGGTTTAGTTTCTTATTTTCAGGTCTCATATCAAGTGTCTTCTTAGAGAAAATGCTTTGAGACTACTAACTTACATAGCTCTACAGCTACTGTCGTTCATGCTATATATGTTATCCTCCTCACAACAATTCTCAAAGCCAGAGTATTATGTTATTTTCTTTTTTTTCCAGACAAGTGTTACTTATCTGACCTATCTGGAGTATAAGATCATTGAGAAGTCGTATCATCACTCTCTTTATCTTTTAATTCACTATACCAGGAATAGTGTCTGACACATAACAGGTGTTTGATATATATTTGCTGACTGACAAAAATGAGTGAGCAATGGATTTGGGTGCAATGTTGATGTAAATGTTTGATTGCGAGCAACTTTCTTCTTGAAACCAATTATTTCTAAATCAAGTATTTATTTTGAAAACATTTGGCAATAACATCTTATTACCTTAGAGAATAATGAGGAAAGCATTTGTCTAAATAAAGTTGGACTTAAAGATCCAGACCCAGTGCCTGGCCAAATAGATGCTGAATAAATGTTGGCTTTGTTTTTCTCCTCAGATGCTGTCTACCTCCCCAGGTACACACCTGGAAGCTGAATTACTTCTCTTTTTACCTTCTACTAGACTACATATTATTAATCAGTTCATTTTTCCTATCTCTTCAAATTTTCTCTCTTCTTACTTCCTTCCATCTACACTTTCAAAAGTCTCTCATGCTAAAAACAGAATGATAATCTGCCTTCTCTTTGAATATACCCTTCGTTATTCTGCTGCTCTTCTTCACTATGCTTCTTAAAAGAAGAAAATATGCTATTTCCATTTTTTATCATTTATACTCAGTTCTTACATAGTCAAAATCTCTCTAATTTCACCTGTTTAAATACTGTTTAAATTTCATTGTCAAAAACAGTATGTTCTCTGTGGCCATCCTACTTCTAACTCTGCAATATTTCACACCATGGACTCCTCTCTATCCGCATACATCTTGTTTCCAAACTGAGGTTTTAAAAATCTCTCTTCTCTTGACTTCCTTTTATACTCATTTTCTTATTACCCCTTTTTGTCGCTAAATCAGCAAACTTTATAGCTTGGTTTTGCTCTGCCTGTACATTGTGAGGATCCCCTAATTAATCTTTTGCCTGTTTTCTTCTTTTCTTAGCTCATATGGCATATACTTCCATGGAAGAAATTAATATATACAGGCCTAAACTCTCAGCCTTAAATCTTTGTTTCCCATCTCAGTAAGATACTGTGTATGCGAACGCCCAAATCCCAAGAGGATATCTTTTCTTGGATGGAAAAAGATCAGATTAGACATTCAAAATGCCACTACTCAATTTTCTGTGGCTCCACTTTTTTATATATATTAATTTTCTTTTGGAATCCTTAAAAGAAGCCTTCAATACTTACTTCCTCAGCGTATATTCAATAAAATTTTATTATAATATCTACTTGCAAATTACATATGATGTGAGCATTAACCACACCCATGACTAAGAAGGCTGTAAGAAATTTGCAGATACTGAAGACTTTATTTCAACCCCAATTAGTTTTCAACATCATAGCTTGCCATAAGCCACCAGGGAGTGAATTTCCTGAAGTGGAACATTTCTAATTATTTTTACTATAACCTCAACATCCATTAAATTTTGCCACAATGAAGTCTATGATTTCTATACAATTTAAGGATTTTAGAATAATCTGGCCTAAGATAATATCAATAGAATCCTCTAATGATTTGGACCAGGAAAAAGGACACATGACTTAATGTCACAGCAAAGTGATATCCCAAATTTATACAACATTAGAGTTTTTACAAGTGTTTTCATGATAATGTATTTCAGGTCTGAATTGTTAATGAAATCAAGATCTCAAAGCATTCTCTTGCATTCTGAATCATGATCAGCAATCTATCTGATTTTAAAGTACTGTTTTTAAAATGTAATTATGTGGAAAATTTGTTCTATCTATAGCGTGGGTTACTCTTCACTAGGGTAGTACAGAAAACATATTAGTGGGTTAATTTATAATGGATAAATGTGTGTAAGAGAAAAAAAACCCTGTATAACTATTGCCACATGCTTTCACCTTTTCTGCTCTTCCATAATGTGCCTTATATTTACCTGCAGAGATAACTCACATGTGCTTTGGATAATAGTAAACATGTCATTGGGATCAGGTTAAAAATCAGTCACATACCAGGGAAAAGAAAGGCATTTTTTGGAAGTAGAGTTCATTTCTTCACATCGTTGACATGGTAATGAGACTTTTCGGTGGTAACATTTGGGGTTATTTTGCTTTACAAGTTCAGTAAGCTCTGGTCTCCTTGCCCTTCTTTAGGACGTTTTTACACTAATAACATTCAGACAAAAAGCCAGTTATTTTTTCATTCAAAAGTAAATGAAAGAAGTTGCATTATATGTTAAGCATTAAAGATATGCTTCAAAATATTCATGTGCAGGAATCAGTCTGTCAATAATTGACCGACGACTACCTCAGGGCTGAAACATAATTTCCTTCAAGAAGTATGTGATTATTTATACATTTATCACTTTTTATTGCTTACTGGGGATGCTCATTGATTTTGCCCCTAGGTAAATACACAGAAAGAAACTCAGCTTTAATCACCCCTCTACCTGATTGATCCTTTTATGTCATTAAGACAAAAGACTGAATAAAAAGGATGACTTTATGCTTTGATTCATAGGTCAAGGCTTACATTCTTATGTCTCTGGAAAGCAGTTTCAGAACTATGAAGTCATCAGTAGAAACAACTCTACCTCCCTATAGTACATACTAGAAGTTGTTTGTTTGTTTCTTTCTTTTTTTAGTAGTAAAAATATTCTTGATTCTATCAGAAGAATTTTATTTTGAGATGACAGGGGATCAGGAGGTGCAGGGGATCAGGAGAAGGTGATACTATTGATACTAAATAACAACCCCCCCACCAACAATAATAATAGTAATAAAGTAAAACAATTACCACTACTTATTGAAGAATTTACTATGTGCAAAATACTCCTCTAAGTTATTTTTCAAGCTTAAATAGTTTAATCTTCATGGCAACCTTATGAACCACTGATATTCTCATTTTATAAATAAGGAAACTGAGGCACAGAAAGGCCATGCAATTTTTCCAGCATTGCTTCACTAATAAAGTGAAAAACTGGGATTGGTACCCACATAGCTTCCAGATCTTATAATAATCAATAGCAAATTTTAGTTTTAAATGTCCATTAGGTGTGCTAGGGTACTTTGAATGCCCTGTATGGAACCTAGAGTCAGTGCCTGTAACTTAGTCTATTTGCTTTCTATCCTTGATTATTATTGGGTTCAGTCTTTGACTTTAGTGTCTTTCTTTGAATCCAGAAGAGTATTCTAACATCTTAAATCAAGGGTCATTTGCATTAAATTTCATTTTTCTTCAACTTTCCCTGATAGAGAAAATTACATGAATTTTATCAGGGATTATTCAAGCAACCATTGCCTTGGTTATGTTCATGTTACAATATAAACTTCCTGAATTATCATAAGAAAAAATAATACTTGTGTTTAACTATCAATTGAACAAGTTTTTTTCTCATTATTCTCATGAAGACTTATGAGTGCAGAAGTGTTAAAAAATTGAAAGAATATTTTAATTTTCAAATATTATAGGGTATATTTGAAAGCTTTAATTTCATTGGATATAAAATTAAGATAGATCTCCTTCACTTTCAAATTTGGAGAAGTTTCTGATTTCAAAATAGGAAATTTAATGATATTTATAGTTAATATATCAATTATGCTTTAAACTACAATATGTATGTTAGTTTTAGGATGTGAAGAATGAATAAAATTATCAAAAACTATATATAAAGTTTATAAACCTTAATTACATTTTAAATACATTTATAAACCACAAATACATTTATTAATCAAGTACATTTATTTCCTAAATGTTGAAGATGAATGCTAAGTAAGAGTTTCTAAATTTAGATTTAGCTGAATATCACAAAACTTTCATTTGTTTTAATAAATATTTAGTTTCTTTATTTTGCCTGATGGCTCTGGCTAGAACTTCCAGTATTATGTTGAATAAGAGTGGTGAGATTGAGCACCTTTGTCTTGTTCAGGATCTTAGAAAAAAAGCTTTCAACCTTTTACTGAGGAGTATAATGTTAGCTCTAAGTTTGTCATACAGTCTTTAATTAGGTTGAGTTATGTTCATTCTATTCCCAATTTGTTGAGGGTTGTTATCATGAAAGGGTGTTGTATTTTGTCAAGTGCTTTTTTTTGCATCTACTGAGATGATCATATGATTTTTATCTTTCATTCTATTAATCAGGTATGCCATATTTATTGATTTGTGTATGTTGAAACATTCTTACCTCCTAGGGAAAAATCCCACTTGATCATGGTGTATGATCCTTTTTAATATGTGATAAAAAGCACCCAAATTAGAAAGGAAGAAGTAAAATTTTCTTTATTTGCAGATTATATGATCTAACACATAGAAAATCCAAAATATTCCACCAGAAAAAACTGTTTGAACCAATCAACAAATTCACTTTGCAGGAATTAACTAAGTTGCAGGATATAAACTCAATATACAGAAATCAGCGGCATTCCTTTTTTTTTTTTTTATAAATTTATTTATTTATTTATTTATTAGTTTTGTCTGCATTGGGTCTAGTTGTGGTGAGTTGGGGCTACTCTTCGTTGCAGTGTGTGGGCTTCTCATTGTGGTGGCTTCTCTTATTGTGGAGCATGGGCTCTAGGTGTGCGGGCTGCAGGCTCTAGAGCACAGGCTCAGTAGTTGTGGCACACGGGCTTAGTTGCTCCACAGCATGTGGGATCTTCCTTGAGCAGGACTCAAACTCATGTCCCCTACATTGGCAGGCAGATTCTTAACCAGTACACCACCAGGGAAGTCCTCAGTGGCATTCCTATGCACTAAAACCAAAATATCTAAAAAAGAAATAAAGAAAACAATTCCATTCATGATAGCATTAAATACCATAAAATAATTAGAAATAAATTTAACCAAAGAAGTGAATGCTCTTTACAACAAAAGCTTCAAGACTTTGAGGAAATAAATTGAGGAAGATACAAACAAATAGAAAGATAACCTGTGTTCATGGATTGGAAGAATTAATATTGTAAACTATCTGTACTATCCAAACCCTTCTATAGATTCAATGTAATCCTTATCAAAATTCTAATGGCATTTTTCTCAGAAATAGAAAAAGCAATCCTAAAACTTTTATGGAATCACAAAAGATCCAGAGCAGTCCTGAGAAAGAAGAACAAAGTTAGATGTATCACACGTCCTGATTTCAAACTATACTACAAAGATATAGTAATCAAAACAGTATGGTACTGGCATACAAATAGACAAATAGACCAATGGAACAGAAAAGAGATTCCTGAAATAAACTACTGTATATATGGTCACTAATATTTGACAAGGTACCCAGAAATACCCCTGGGGAAAGAATACTATTTTCAGTAAATGGTGTTGGATAACCACATGCAGAAAAACAAAATTGGACCTCCATCTTACACTACTCACAACAACGGACTCTAAATGGATTAAAGACTTAAACATAAGACACGGTACCATAAAAATCCTAGAAGTAAACATAGGGAAGAAGCTCCTTGATACTGGTTTTGGCAATAATATTTTGGCTATGACACCAAAAGCATGAGCAATAAAAGCAATAATAAACAATTGGGACAACATCAAACTAAAAAACATCTGCACAGCAAAAGAAGCAATCAACAAAATAAAATTGCAACTTACAAAATGGGGAACATATTTTTAAACATTATATTGAATAAGGGATTAATATCCACAATATATAAAGAACTCATATAACTCAATAACAGAATAGAAACAATTGATTAAAAACTGGGCAGAGAAGTTGAATAGACATTTTTCCAAATAAGACATCCTAATGGCTGACAAGTACATGAAAAGATGCTTAATACCACTAATCAACAGGGAAATACAAATCAAAACCATAGTAAGTTATCACTTCACACCTGTTAGACTAGCTATCATCAAGAAGACAAGAGGTAAATGTTGGCAAGTGTGTGGAGCAAAGGGAATCCTTGTGCAGTGTTTGTGGGAATGTAATTTGGTTGAGCCACTATAAAACAGTATGGAGTTTCCTCAAAAAAATTTTAAAAATAGAACCACTGTATGACCCATCTATCCCACTTCTGGGTATATATCTAAAAGAAATGAAGACAGGATATTGAAAAGATATCAGCACTTCCATGTTTACTGCAGCATTACTCATAATAGGCAAGATATAAAAACCACCTAAGTATCTATCAACAGATGAACGAAAAAAGAAGGTATGGTGTATATCTATATCTATCTATATAGATATAGATAGAGATAGAGATATATATACATACATACACACACATATATATATGCAGTGGGATATTATTCAGCCACAAGAAAGAAGGAAATCCTGCCATTTGCAGTAAGCAATGGGCAATATGCTAAGCAAAATAAATCAGAGAAAGGCAAATACTGCATGGTTTCACTTATATTTGAATCTAAAAAAGCTGAATTCATGGAAAAAAAGAGAAGAGTTGTAGTTACCAGGGGTTGTGGGTAGGGAAATTGGTGAGATGTTTGTTAAAGTGTATAAATTAGCAGTTAGAAGATGAATAAGTTCTGGAGATCTAATACACAGCATTGTGATTATAGTCAACAGTATTGTATTATACACTTCAAAGTTTCTAGATGACTAGAACATGTATGTTCTCACCCCCCAATAAAAAACAAAAAAAGATAATTATATGATGTAATGTAATGGAAGTATTAGCTAACACTATGGTGGTAATCTTATTGCAATATATAAATGTATACAGTCAACACATTGGACACCTTAAACTTACACAATAATATATGTCAATTACATTTCAATAAAAAATAGATATGTAGTTGATATTAGTCTACCCAAATATAATACATATATGTGTGAAAACATTTGTAAATCAGAAGAAATCACAAACATTATTTAATTACTATTAATCAATGTAAATTTGACATTTGTTATTAGATTTTACATCTTCTTTCAATATAAAGGCTACATATTCTATGTAATTCCAACATTACTTTAGCAATCACCAACAGACTTTATGTTAACAAAGTAACTAAAATTTCCAGGTTAGTATTAAAAATAAAATTTCCAATAACTCCAGTTCTCTCTGACTTAACAGTACACAAAATAACAAGTCTTTAAATTTGTAACTCTTAAATTGGAGTGCAGTTATACTTTTAAACTACATGTCCTTTCTATGTCTCTCCCATCCCCTGACCCTCCCTTTATTCCAATAAATAATCCACATTAGATGTCTGAAATTTCTAATGAGATTATTGTATTAAAATTTCTCAATTGATATTTATATCTCCTGTCCCCACCTTGCAAATTGCTGCTTTACAAATTTATTACAATACATTTTAAAACAAAATTTGGAGACTCTTCTTTAATGTATTTGGTATGAGAATCTAGGAATTGACATCATAGGATGGTGTTCTATTAAAATGGAATTTAAAAAATTATACATATATACACACATATATTAGACTTTATTAAAAATATCTAGGCTTAGATAACTAAGTGAATAAATAAATAATAATCTCTAGGCTTTTGCTTTCTTTTTAAAACATACTTGCTTGCACAAGATGAAAACAGACTCATAGATACAAAGAGCAAACTGGTGGTCACCAGAGGAGAGGGGTTTTGGGGGGTTGGTTGAAATAGATGAAGGGCATTAAGACATACAAACTATAAGTCATGGGGTTGTAATGTACCGCATAGGGAATATAGTTAATAATATTGTAATAACTTTGTATGATGACAGTTACTAGACTCATTATGGTGATCAATTTATAATGTATATAAGTGTTGAGTCACTACGTTGTACACCTGAAACTAATATAATATTGTATGTCAACTATAATTCAATAAGAAAAATAAAAGGAGAGGGGGAAAATGCTTTCACAGTCCTGGGCATAATAAGTACCCTGTACAAAATTTGCTATCATCAATATTCTACCAAAATATAATGTTTAAACACTAGACAATGTGATGTTTTCTCACTGAATTCAGCTATTTGTATATATTTTTTTGTTTTGTTTTGGAAACTTTATACTCCAAGAACCAGGAACTTTACACACCAATCATTTGGCTTCATATTTTATAAAAAATGGAAGCTATATCAATCACTTATGACACTCAGCTTCAGAGAGATGAACAACTCAGTGAGTTCCCACGAAGTTACACAATAAGCAATACATGGAGATTAACACTGTGAATCATTGTTGACATGAAAGAATCATAGACAGAAGATGACAGAATACAGAGGATACACAAAGCCATAGGGGACTGTATCCGTGTAAAATTTTTTAAAAACCACTGAAACAAGAGTGATTCTGTTATGAAATTCCAGTTTTTGTCTTATTTCTTTCTCTGACATTAAGCTCCACTAACAAATTACACTCCAACTTTATCCACACACTAATCCAGTTCAACGTTTTTCATTCTTGTTCATGGTCTTACATTTCAATATAGTAAAGCCCTACCAATCTCTGATCCCAGACAACTCTGAATTATTTAACCATTTTTTTAAAAAAAATTAAGACAAATTTTAGAGTAGTTTTAGTTTTACAGCAATATTGAGGGGAAGGTACAGATACTTCCCATATATTTACTCCTTGCCTCCACACATGCATAATCTCTCCATTAACAACATCCTCCACCAGAGCAGTATACTTGCACAATTGATGAACTTATTTTGGAACATCATAATCATCCAAAGTCCACAGTTTACATTACAGTTTACTCTTGGTGTTGTACATTCTAGGGATTTGAAAAAATGTATAATGACATGTATCCAATCTTATGGTATTATACAGAATATTTTCACTGTCCTAACAATCCTCTGTGCTCTGCCTATTCATCCTTCCACCACCCCTAATCTTTGACAACCACTGATCTTTTTACTGTCTCCATAGTTTTTTCTTTTCCAGAATGTCATATAGTTGGAATCACACATGGAATTTTCAAATTGGCTTCTTTCACATAGAAATACTTATCTAAGTTTCCTCCATGACTTCTTGTGGCTTGATAACTCATGTCTTTTATTGCTGAATAATATGCCATTGTCTGGATGTACCATACTTTTATTTATCTAGTCACCAACTGAAGGACATCTTGGTTACTTCCAAGTTTTGGCAATTATGAATAAAGTTGATGTAAACATGAGTGTGCAGGTTTTTGCATGGACAAAATTTTCAATTCCTTTTGGAAATATCAATGATTGCATTTGCTAGATTGTATGGATATAATATGTTAAGTTTTGCAAAAACTGCCAGACTGACTTTTAAAGTGGCTGTACCATTTTGCTTTCCCCTCAGCAATGACTGAAAGTTCTTGTTGCTTCACATCTTCACAATATTTGCTGGCATAACTGTTTTAGATTTTGGCCATCTAATAAGTGTGTAGTATCATCTTATTGTTGTTTTAATTGGCATTTCCCTGATGACATATTATGTGGAGCATCTTTATATGTTCATTTGCCATCTATATATCTTGTTTGTTGAGGTATCTGTTAAAGTCTTTGGCCCATATTTTAATCAGGTGGGTTTTTTTACTGTTGAATTTTAAGTGTTCTTTGTATATTTTGGATAACTGTCCTTTATTGTCTTTTGCCAGTATTTTCTCCCAGTCTGTGGCTTGTCTTTTCATTCTCTTGACAATGTCTTTCATAAAGCAAAATTTTTTAATTTTAGTGAAATCCAGCTTATCAATTATTTCTTTCATGGATTATGCCTTTGGTTTTTTATCAAAAAGTCATTGCCATACCTGTCGTCATCTAGGATTTCTCCTATGTTATCTTCTAGGAGTTTTATAGTTTTGCATTTTACATTTAGGCCTACGATCCCTTTTGAGTTTCTGTTTTCTTAAGGTATACGGTTTGTGTCCAAAATTATTATTTTGCATATGATTATCCAGTTGTTCTAATACTATGTGTTGAAGAGACTGTCTTTACACCGTTGTATTGCCTTTGCTCCTTTGTTGAAGATCAGTTGACTATGTTTAAGGGGTTTTATTTCTTGTCTCTCTGTTCTACATTGAAATATTTGCCTATTCTTTCACTATCACCCTCTTGATTACTGTAGCTTTATAGTAAATCTTGAAGTTAGGTAGTGTAAGTGCTCTGATTTGTTCTTCAATATTGTGTTGACTATTCTTGGTCTTTTGTTTTTCCATATAACCTTTAGAATTAGTTTTTTAATATCACAGAATAATTTGCTGGTGTTTTGATTGGGATTGCATTGAATCTATCGATCAAGTTGGGAATAACTGACATCTTGACAATGGACAACATTGTTGGACAACATAGACATATAGACAACATCCATGGACAACAGAGAATATATCTTATTTTATTTAATTTTTCTTTGATTTCATTGATCAGAGTTTTGTATTTTTTCTCATATATATCCTGTAAATATTTTGTTAAATTTATTCCTAAGTATTTATTTTTTGTGTACTAATGTAAATGAAATTTTGTTTTTAATTTCAAATTCCATTTATTTATTGCTGGAATATAAGAACATAATTAACTTTTGTAATGTATTAACTTTAGATTCTTCAACGTTGCTATAATTGCTTATTAGTTCCAGGAATTTTTTTTGTCTTTTCTTTAGGATTTTCTACATAGGTGATCACGTCATCTGCAAGCAAAGACATTTCTTTCTTCCCAATCTATATGTCTTTTATTTCTTTCTCTTGTCTTATTACATTAGCTAAATCTTCCAGTACAATGTTGAAAAGAAGTGGTGGGAGGGGACATCCTTGTCTTGTACCTGATCTTTTTGGGAAAGCTTTGACTTTCTCACTATTAATTATGATATTAGCTGCAGGTGTTTTGTAAATATTCTTTATCAAGTTGAGGAAGTTGTCATCTTTTTCTAGTTAACTGAGAGATTTTTGCCATGAGTGGGTGCTGGATTTTATCATACGCTTTCTCTACTTCTATTGATAGGATCATGTAATTTTTCTTTTTTAGCCTATTAATGTGATGAATTACATTAATTGATTTTCAAATGTTGAACCACCCATGTATATCAGAGAAAATCCCATCTGACAATGGAATATAATCCTTTATCTACCAGGCTCAGGACTCATATGAGCCTGGTCCTTTCTGTTTTGTAAGGTTATTAATTATTGGTTCATTTTTTAAAATAAATATAGGCCTATTCAGATTGCTTATTCCTTCTTGTATGAGTTTTGGCAGATTATGTCAGTCAAGAAATTTACCCATTTCATCTAGGTTATCAAATTTGTGGCACAGAGTGGCTTATAATATTTCTTTATTGTCCTTTTAATGTCCAAAAGATTTGTAGTGGTGTTCCCTCTTTCATTCTTATATTAGTAATTTGTATCCTCTTTCTTCTTTTCTTAGTTAACCTGGCTAGAGACATTGATTTTATTGATCTTTTCAAAGAAACAGCTTTTGGTTTGGTTGATTTTCTCTACTGACATCCTATTCTCAATTTCATTGATTTCTAGCCTAATTCTTATTATTTCTTTTCTTCTGTTTTGGATTTAATTTGCTCTTTTTTTTTTGCTGCTTTCCTATGGTGAAAACTTCGATGATTGATTTTAGATCTTTCCTCTTTTCTAATATATGCTTTCAATGCTATAAATTTCCCTTTAACCACTACTTTCATTGAAATCTCACAAACTTTGATAACTTATGTTTTCATTTCCCTTTAGTTCAAAATATTTTAAACTTGTGATTTATTCTCATGTGTTATTTGGAAGTTTGTTGTTTAATCTCTGAGTATTTTGGAAATTTCCAGCTTTACTTCTTTTATTAATTTCTAGTTTAAATCCATTGTTATCTGAAAGCTGACATTGTATTAATTCTATTCTTTTAAATTTGTTAAGGGGTGTTTTATGGCCCAGAGTGTGGTTTATCTTGCTAAATATTCCATGGGACCTTGAGAAGAATGTATAGTCTGATGTTGTTGGATGAAATAATCTTTGGATGTCAATTGTACTCCATTGATTGGTAGTGCTGTATTCTACTGCTGTTGGTTGAAATAGTGTGTAGATGTCAATTATATGCAGTTGATTGATGGTGTTGTGGAGTTCAACTATATCCTTACCAATTTACTGCCTGCTGGATCTCTCCATCTCTAATAGAGGGGTTTAGAAGTCTCCAACTATGATAGTGGGTTAATCTATTTCTCTTTGTAATTCTATTAGTTTTTGCCTCACATAATTTGATGCTCTGTTGTTAAGTACATACACATTAATGATTGTTATGTGTCATTGGAGAATTGACCTCTTTTTCATTATGTGATGCCCATCATTATCCTTGATATTTTTCCTTGCTTTGAAGTCTGCTGTCTGAAATTAATATAACTACTCCTGCTTTCTTTTGATTAATTTTAGCATGGTGTATTTTTATTCATCTACTTACTTTTAATCTATGTCTTTATATTTAGGTGGGTTTCTTGTAGACAACTTACAGTTGGCTCTTATTTTCTGATCTACTCTGACCATCTCTGTCTTTAATTAGTGCATTTAGACAAATGATATTGTTGGATTAATATTTGCTACCATATTTGCTACTGTTTTCTAATGTTGCCCTTGTTCTTTGTTCCTTTTTTGTCTTTCACATTTTTCCTGCCTTTTGTGGTTTAAATTGAGCATTGTATATGACTTCATTTTCTCTCCTTTCTTAGCAATATACATTTAGATCTAATCCAAATCTAATTTCAAACAATATTATACCACTTCATGGACAGTGTGACTATCTTATAATAACAAAATAATTCTAATTTCTCCCTCCGATATCTTGTATTATTGCTGCCATTCATTTCACTTCCATGTAAGCATACATAAGCCTACATATATTTATATAAATAGAGGTTTCTGACGTATATTATTTTCCTTCTCTCTAAAGAATTTCTTTTAACATTCTTGCAAGGCAGACCTATGGGCAACAAATTTCCTCAATTTTTGTTTGTCTGAGAAAGCCTTTATTTCTACCTCACTTTCGAAAGATAGTCTCTCAGATTACAGAATTCTACTTTGGTGAGGGTTTTCCCTCAACACTTTAAATGTTTCACTTCAGGCTCTTCTAGCTTGCACAATTTCTGAGAAGTCAGATGTGATTTTAATCTTTGTTCCTTTATAGGTAAGATGTTTTTCCTTTGAGGCCTTTTTAGAATTCTTTTGAATGTTTGATTTTCTGTGATTTGAAAATGATGTGTTGGTGTAGGCATTTATTTTTTATTTTTTGCATTAATCCTGCTTAATGTTTTCTGAGCTTCCCGTGTCTGGTTTGGTGTCTGACATTGATCTGGGGAAATTCTCAGTTATTATTTTTTCAAATATTTTTTTCTGTTCCTTTCTCTCTTTTTTCTCCTTCTGGTATTCCTATTATATGTATGTTATACATTTTGTAGTTGTCCCACAATTCTTGGATAATCTATTCCGTTGTTTGTTTGTTTTTTTTAGTTGTTTTTCTCTTTGTTTTTCAGTTTTGGAAGTTTCTATTGTCATATAGCTTTGAGATTCTTTCCTCAGCCATATCCAGTCTACCAATGAGCCCATCAAAGACATTCTTCATTTCTGTTATGATCTCTAGTATTTATTTTTTTTTTTTCTTAGAATTTTTATCTCTGTTCTCACTCTGCCCATTTGTTCTTGCATGCTGTCTACTTTATCCCTTAGTGCCCTTAAAATATTAATCATACTTGTTTTAAATTCTCAGTCTGATAATTCCAACATCCCTGCCATATGTGGTTCTGATGCTTGCTCTGTATCTTCAAATTGTATTTTTTGCCTTTTGGTATGCCTTCTAATCTTTTCTTAATAGCTGGATATGATGTACCTGGTAAAAGGAACTTATGTAAATAGGCCTTTAGTAATATGATAAAGGAGGAGGGGAAGTGTTTTATAAGTTCTATGATTAGATCTCTGTCTTTCAGTGAGTCATGCCTCTAGATTGTGAATTTTGCTAATATTTCTCAGTGTTTTTCTGCCCCCTTAAGTGAGACAGAATGAGCAGAGTGGGCTGGAGTCTGTTATTTCCCTTCCCCCAGGTCATTTAGGCCCTCATAATACCCAGTTCCTTAGGTTCTGATTAACTAGTTTCCCTTGAGGGCAGGCCTTGTTAAGAAGAACAGAGTGCTGTGATGGTTTATTTTCCCCTCCTCCTGCTGGAAGGATAAGGGAATTTTTCTTCACTATTTACTGTGGGAACTTGGTCAAGGTCCTTTAGATAAATCTCTAATATTGTGGGAGCTCCCCTAAGACTGGGTCCCCCTAGAGTTTTTAACTGTCAAAGTTGTCTACAATAATTCTCCAGCAATTCATCAATTATGGTTTAAATTTTCCTATCCTGGCACTGGCTCCTATTGTGTTTCCCTTCTTGAGTTTCTGCTCCAGTAAGCCATGACTCCCTGTATTTACCTATCTTTCTCTCCAATCTTGGGAACAACGGTCTGCCCTGTGTTCTCCCCTCTCTTACAGATATAAGAAGATTTGTTAATTTTTTAGTATGTCCAGTTTTTAAATTGTCTTTAGAACAGAGTGGTGACTTCCAAGCTATTTACATGTGGGACCAGAAACCATAAGTTTTCCCAATTTTTTATTAATAAACAAGCTTTGAGTCATAGAAATTAAGTAACTTCCTCTATATCACCAAACTGAGAGAACTTAGAAAGAAATTCTTTAAAACAGACTTTTCAGAAAAAAAGCAAAGAGAAATGCATAGAGAAAGCTCCTGAGCAGGAGACTACTTTTGAACTAGGTTCTGAGAGATATAGAGGACTTTGATCAGTAGATAATTGATAGATTTTTGGCAAAGGAACTGAAATATATTATAAAATATCCCATAGTTTCTCAGCATATATATGAAAGATAGAAATGAAGGAAGGGTTTTTAAACCCTTGCATGCAGAACTGGAAACCAGAGTTTCTGAACTTTGACTATTTCAATGCAGACCTTTTGATACTTTGACACTGTGCTGGTTTCATTCCCATTTGTGTTTACCTTGTTATTAATTCTGTTAATATTGACTAGATGCTAAGTATAATTCTGCTGATATTTGTATAGGCTATGCACTTGTATAGGCTATGCACCTATCTTGTTTGACCAGCCCTAGTTCTGATACCATGAATAGGCTTTCCACCATGTTATGTCCAGTCCTCAATTCTGGGTCTAATTATAGCAACTTTGCTTTTCAACTCAAAAAAATATTCCTCATTTTTTTATATGCTATTTTTTCCATTATCAAGACACTGACTGTGAATCTAAAACTTATTGAGAGCTATTTAAGGTTTGACATTAAACATCTTTTCTAGTTTAGCTTTAAAATATTCCCCTGCTACTTGTATTAAATGCTGATCATTTGTTTCTTTGCCTTTAATTCATCTCTCATTAAATAGTTATTCCTATGGAAACTCTCAAAACCAGTTTCCTTTGAGTCATTTATTCTTTGATCTTCATTCTTCCAGGTCAAATATGAAATAGAAGAATGTCAGGATACTTTTTTTTCTTTCCCATGTCATTTAATACATTTGTCTAATTTAGAGTTAGATAGACTCTAAAGTTGTGTGGCCTTGGGTAAGTTAGTTATCACCTATTTCCTTATTTGTAAAGATGACACAAAGATATCTGACTATATTGTTGAAAGACAATGGACATAAAATGCCTAGCAACCTGATGCACATTAGCTAGGGGTGATATCTCAAATGCAAAATTTTAGAGTTCAAGAAACTCTATTATTAAGAATTTTTAAATTGGAACTCAAAAACGGTAGTGTGGAAACAATATATGTAGGAAAATTTTCTTAAAAATGGTCTCAAGGGCAAACTGTCCCTTATATTTTATTCCTTTGGTTTCAAGATTATTTTCCACTTAGATGAATGTAATTTTAAGAAAGGATCATATAAGAGGAACACACTGTCTTTCAACTCACACTTTCACAGTTAGGAATTTTTCAATGTCACCATATTATTTCTAGAATAAACCTTATGCTAGAGTCCCATTAATCCTTTCTAATGTTACATTCCACTAGTGCGTCTTCACACACTTTATTTTTTCTCTCCCCTGCCAATCAGGACCTCTGTGATGGTTAATTTTATTTATCAATTTACTAAGCCACAGATAGCTCACATATATGGTCATACATTTTTCTGGTTTGACCAGAAAAACATTTGGTCAAACACATTCAAATTTCATAGGAATTTAGACATAGTGAGGTTAATGAGTTGACATCAACAATAATACTAGTTATCACTTTGTAGCACCAATTAGAGAAACTTAAAATATTTCATAAATATTCATAAATTCTCATTATGAATGACATTATCAACCTAATTTAATAGATCAGGAAGAACTCAGAGGAATTCAGTAATTGTTTCAAATCTTAGAGACAAAAAGAGACAAGGAAGGAATTTGAACACTGGGCTCTATCACTAAGCAGCATATATTATTTGTATAACACTGTTAATAAATTATGGCTAAATTTCACAATTAAGTAGAATATAAAGCCTGGATATTTCCTAGTTTGAACATCACATTAAATGCTGGTGCAAATATTCAGACACTGGATATGTCTAGATTTTTGCCCCAATTTTTGTTTAAATGTTTTGTTTTCCTTTTACTTTTATACATACGTTTGCTTTCAGTCAAATTTTGAAAAGATTTCAATTGGAAAAAAAAAACAAAACAAATATTCATACACTGAAGAAAAATGTTTAAGAAGGAAAAATCTATCAAATTATTAACTAACAAAATTACACATGTTAATAATGTATTACGGAATTTATTTTCCCTAGTAGAGAAAACATGATTCTTCTTCTGATAAGTATACATTAGCTACAACATTTCAATTATAAATTCCAAGTTAAAAGCTTATTAAATGTGGGTAACCCTCTTATACTGTTGGTGAGAATGTAAATAGGTGTAGCCACTATAAAGAACAGAATGAGGGTTCCTCAAAAAACTAAAAATAGAGTTGCCATATGATCCAGCAATCCCACTCCTGGGTATATATCCAGACAAAACTATAAATCAAAAAGATACATGCACCCCTATCTTCGTAGCAGCACTATTTACAATATACAAGACATGGAAACATCTAAATGTCCATTGACAGATGAATGGATAAAGAAGATGTGATATACATATACACAATGAAATATTACTCAGACGTAAAAAGAATGAAATAATGCCATTTGCAGCAACATGGAGATTATCATACTAAGTGAAGTAATTCAGAAAGAGAAAGACGAATACCATATGTTATCACTTATATGTGGAATCTAAAATATAACACAAATGAACTTATCTATGAAACAGAAACAGACTCACAGATATAGAGAACAGACTTGTGGTTGCCAAGGGGGAAAAGGGGTTGGGGGATGGATGGATTGGGAGTTTGGGATTAGCAGATGCCAACTGTGATATATAGGATGGATAAACAACAATGTCTTACTACATAGCACAGGGAACTATATTCAGTATCCTGTGATAAACCATAATGGAAAAGAATATGAAAAAGAATATGTGTGTATATATATATATATATATATATATATATATATATATATATATATATATATATATATATGTATAACTGAGTCACTTTGCTGTACAGCAGAAATTAATACAACACTGTAAATCAACTATATTTCAATAAAATTTTTAAAAATGACAAAAAATGTGAGTAATAGAATATGATGCACAAAGAATTCAATATTCATGTTTTTACCTGCACATCTTATAATTGAGCAAGACACTGTGGGGCCTTACTGGGACAGACACCCCAACCCAAGTCCTCTGCCTGCCTCTTGTTTGTGGAAAAACTTTAGCCTCCAAGGCCTTCCCCAACTTCCAAAGAATAAATTTAATCAGAGAAGTGAGCAAATGCAGAAACAAAGGAAAACAATCAAGCAAGAAAAAATAATAATAGTTTAACCATTAAACAAAGTCAAAGACCTTTATTTCCTCCTCAAGAGCTATAGATTATGTTCTGAAACATACCTTTTGAGCAGTTTTGCAGCTACTGAAACCCCCACCAGGTGGAAGAAGTTAACAAAGACACCAGACCAGTTGGAACCAGAAGTTTGATGATATTGACTCCCAACTACCTCACCACCAACCAATCAGAAGAATGTCCATCAGTTGATCGTGCACCCCACAACCGCCTTCCCTCACCCTGTCTAAAAATCTTTCCCTGAAAGCCATGGAGGAATTTGGGCCTTTTGAGCAGTAGTGCCTGGACTCATTGCTTGGCACTTACCGTAAATTCCACACTTTCCTGCACCACAGCCTGATGTCAGTAGACTGGCTTTACTGCGGGTGGGTGAGAGGACACAAGTTTGGTTCAGCAACACTGAATAATAAAGTCACAGAACTTAGAGAATCTAGAACTACAGTATATTAAATAAAGCATACTCTATGCAATTAGATGGCATGCAACCAATTTAAATAGATCAAAATTTACTTCAGTAACATGAAAAAAAATATTTTAAGAAGGTAGTTTCTTGTGACCTGTAACACAGACTCCCCCCACGCCCTTTGTTTCTGCTGCTTAACTCCTTCAAGTCTTTGATAACCAGCAGCTATGTTTTAGAAATTTATTCTAAACTAAAAGAATGCACTGAATAAGACAGGATATTGCTTAAAGGACCTTGTAGCTTTTATGGTGCACAATAAACGTAGCTTGGGTCGTGTTTTTCCCTCTGCAACTCCCTGAAAATTTAATATTTCTATATATGAAGAGATTTAAAAGGAAAAAAAAAAAAACAAAAGCAGCTCTCTTTCTCTTCATGTTCTCTCCCAGGAGAGGACAGTATTTTTCAAAACCACAGTTTTAAAGGCTCTTAATGATCACCAAAGTCTTGATAACCACTGTAAAAAGTAGACCCCTCCCCCAAATTGTGTATGACTGCTCTGAATCCCAGAATGCTCTGCAGATAACTGTGGCAAAATTTTATGAAATATTTGGCCCAGTGGAAGGCAGGACCATGAATAAGTTGATATTCAATAAACGTAATTTGATTTTTATTTGCTACTTTAGCAAATTTTTTAGTCATTCCGGTTAATGATGGCTTCTGCTTGTTTTCCATGCCAAGTCAGCACTCCTCCACATTCTTTATAGCTGTTATAGGAAATTAAACCTAAATTAATAATTTGTAAATTTTCCGTGTGTTCTTTTGGCTATAATTGGTACATTTCCAATAAAGTTTTCAAACCTGTCAATAATATCCTATGTTACTAAGATATAACATTCATTTTAGTTCTGACTTTTGCTCCTTTGTGAAAGTTTGCATTTAATCCTAGATTTTGCCATGCTTTTTTAGATTTAATCTTACAAATAATGTAGGTCATTCATTCATTCAAAATATATTTTCCAGACAGAGATGTTTTACCAGATTACCAATTTGAACATAATTTAGATTGTTTCCTTTTGATAGATACATGATTCCTTTTGAGAGATACATAATTATCTGGGTGATGAAATAAAACATTCTGTAGTGGAAATAGACTCTAGCTTGAAGAAATTTTGCATGCAATCTATACATGTAAAATAATTTAACATCAAGTGCTTGTCAACAAAAGAGATTCAACATCTTTTTATTCTTCTCATATGCGCCATGATATCACTGAGAAAGTCTCTAAATATATGCTAATTTTGGTGCCTGATAGCTGAACTCAAATGACGCCATTGAGATTAATCATAATCTATTGTTACAATTCCAAAGCAAATGGCTTTATGAAATAAAAATTGAACATGTGTGTACGTGTGTGTGTGAGAAGCCTATACACAAACATACACAAGTAAAAATAATGACTCTAGAACTACAATTTATTTAGAGAAAAAAGATTTAGGATTTGCCTTTCCATTACATATCTTGCTAATCATTCTATTCATCTCTTCCTAGGTTACAGGTTTTATGTTGTATGTATATAAGCATCTGCAACCACTGACTGAAAAACCATATCACTTATGACTATGTGGTTGCGATGTCCATTGACATCCCCTTGTGGAGGTTAACTAGTCAGTTGAATGTCAAACCTTACCAATTATCAGCCCTAAGAATACGTATAATGACATATCAGTACATAGCCTTTTCATCACAAGTGACACAATGATTTGAATTGCTCCAAGGTACACCTTATTTTTTAAAATGTGCTGTATATTTTTTAAAGAAGTTGCCAGGATAAATCCCCATGGTGTTTCCTTTGGCAACAAACCAAAAAACAACTTTATGTGCTGAAATACTGAGAGATGTTGACAGGGTCACTTCAAAGAAGCTCAAGAGATTTTAAAAAATGATATGGTAACTTTTCTTCTAGGTTCTGAAAGTATGCTAAAAATAAAAGGCACTGGCCTGTTTTGTAATGCTTATTTTATAGATAGAACACAACACAAAGTAAGGAGAATTAAATAACTTCACATGACTCATTGCATGATGTAGAATAAGTTAAACATTAATTCCCAGGACTTTTGTAAGAGTGTTTTAATAGGAAATCAAACTTATAAGGAAATGTTTTCTAAGTAAATCTTGCATATATTCTACAATTATTAATGAGTACTTCACAAACATTGTTTAGATTCTGGAAAGATGACAACATAATGTGTTTCTTACTCTCATGGAACTTATAGAACTAGTAGAGAGACATATTAAAAAAAAGTGTACAGCCAAATATTATATTACAAACTGTGGAAAGTGGGACTGAGGAAACTGTGGAAGTAAAGAATACTGAGTGGGGTGTTTCTTAAGTGAGATGAATTGTTAAGGTTTGTTTAGGGAAATGAAAGTTAGGCTGAGACTTTACAAACAAAAATGATGAGCCAGAGCAAATGTGAGGTGAGCGCATTTGTATGGGATATGGATGCTGTATCTCCAGGCAGAAGGAAGAGCTTAGCTAAGCCTAAAGTAGGAAATTCTTGGTGTTTCTGAACAGCTGAATATAGGATAATATGTATGCAAAGTATAGTGAACAAGAATGGCAGGATACTGCTATTACTTTTGTTAAACAGCCAATTATCTTTAAAAAATATTTTTAAAAATTTACCCACATATTTACCATTTCTAGTGCATTCTATCTTCTTACGTAGATTCAGATTTTCATCTGGAATCATTTTCCTTCTTCCTGAAAAACTTCCTTTAACAATAGCACAAGAGCTAGAAGAAGAAAAGTGGAAATATAGTGCTATCAGGTTCTCACATTTTACCTAAAGTGGTATAATATTACTTAAAGGAAGACGGTAATAAGTGAATGATGTGTGCTATAAAATCTAAAAAGTTACTTATAAATTTATAACACAAAGTAGAGCTAATAATCAAACAAGGAGATGCAATGGAATTATAAAATTACTCAGTTAATTTGAAAGAAGATATAATAAGAGGGACAAAATATAAGGTAATTGAAATGAGCAGATAAATAATGCAAGGAATTAGCCTTGTTAATAATTTGGGATTTATTTTAGGTGAGATAGGAAGGTCCTGAATGGTTTTCAGCAGAGAGGTAATAAAATATGATTTACTCTACCAAAAATAATACAGAAAGAAAGAAGAAGAAATGAAGGGGAAACAAAAGTATTTGGTGGCTGCCTGAAAGCACAGAATGGTTTTGGTGGCCCCAGAGCCTGGATTATTAGAGGAGGCAATTTGAATTGGAAGCTATGTTAGCAGGCTGCTGTTGTATATAATAAATAGATGAGGGTAAAATGTCTCCACTAACAGCTCAGCTAACATAATAAATGTAACAGGGCCTTGTTGTGTCTGCACATTTTCTATCAAAATTAAAGAATAATTTGATTCAGAGTATTCTCAAATTAGTAGAGCGGCCCCAGGGCATTTACAGACTCTATCCTATAGATTTGAGTTTAGAACACTTACTTTCACACAAATTGCAGTGAAAATTCCTTCCCTATCTATTAGGTATCTGAGGCTGAACACCTTCTTCCCTCAGTTAAAAGAATCAGTTCCTTTAGTACATAGAATATTTTCATTTTAATTAATGGAAAATAAAAAGTGACAGAAAACTTTAGTAAACCGTTGTCTTAAGTTCACTTTCAACATCTATTTCATAACAAATTTAAATTTGATCACAGTTTCAGATTTCCTTTTCAGGCCATGGTGAAGTAACGAGGATTGGATCTAGTCTCCTGTTTTGAACATATCAACAAATGGACAAGATATATGAAAAAAATAGATTCAGACATTGGATAATAGACAGCACAGAACAATGACTGTGAAAAATAAAAACAAACAAGGTGAGCCCTACAATTTCTTGTTTATTGCCTTGAGACAGCCTCCAAGCCACAGAATTTAGGAGGGGTAATCCAAACAGAACCCAAAAGTCTCACTGAATTAAGGACATTGACGTGAGATTTTCAGGTGACCAGGCGTTTGTTGTTTACAGGGCAGATCCCTGTGAACTGTGAGAAGAGAGAACTGCATGGAGAGCAAGCTCAGGAGCTCTACAGAGCATTCCCTTCTAGACTTCAGTTGCATATTGATCAACATATATCTATGAATATGCATGCTGAAGGCAGGGGAGGGAGTATTGAGAGGATACACCGGAAAGAAGAGGTTGAAACAATCACCAGAGCTCACAGGGCTGGAAACAGTCTGTGTTCCTAGCAAGGATAGAAAAAGCTTGAAATAAATACATGGGACATCAGAGTACTCAGAAAGCCATTGCCACATTAGTGGACAGAAGATTAGCCCCAGTCTAAAGATTTCTCTTGCCCACCTACCCAAGGATTAAAAATAAGCCTTGAAAGGATTATATTGCTTCCAAGTAACTAACCTGTGTTCCAAAACAAAGGCCAAATGTACTTAAAAGAATACAAAAATATCTAGCATTCAAAACTGTAAGTTTTAGAACCTATTTGACATTTAAAAAATATATTTTAAAATATATTATATATGCTTCTCCTGTGAAATTATGTTATATGTTCTCTTCATGTTTCCTTAATTTGTCAATAAAACTCACACTCTGTCTCAACTGAACAAGCATAATGTATCCCTCTAACGTAAAACTTCTTTGTTTGCTTTGTTTTGTTTGGAAACTTTCCAAAATTTATTGACTTTTCCCCTAAAATTTTCTAGCTATAGATTTAGCTACCAGGGTAATGGATTAAACTCCTACTAGACCAAACCTCTCATTGATAACTACAATAAGCTCTGAACAAATTACAGAAAAAAGGGGAAAAAAAATCACCTGGAGGCATTGGAGACTGAACAAAAGAAGACAGTTGGCAGAAATGAGATGGCTAAATCTCTGATAGAAAATCGCCATTATATAGACACTGGAAAGTAGGTGAGGATCTTGGAAATATGAAAGCAAAAGACATGAAGCCTAATTTCTATGTATAAACTTTGCCTAGATCTCCAGTTGTCTCTGAGCCATGCAAGTGTAGGACAGGTACTAGCTAAAGCAAAATAAAATTGATCTAAGATTGAAAATGTCACTCAAGAGGGAGGGCATGCAGCAAACACATAACTTGTCTGCTTCTCAACAAGATGGTTAGCACTCTTTTGAGGAATATAACAGAATCTACCATGTAACATTCATAATGATCAAGATACAATACAGGGCTTCCCTGGTGGCGCAGTGGTTAAGAATCTGCCTGCCAATGCAGGGGACACGGGTTCGAGCTCTGGTCTGGGAAGATCCTACATGCCGCGGAGCAACTAAGCCCGTGAGCCACAACTACTGAGCCTGTGCGTCTGGAGCCTGTGCTCCGCAACAAGAGAGGCCGCGACGGTGAGAGGCCCGCGCACTGCGATGAAGAGTGGCCCCCGCTCGCCGCAACTGGAGAAAGCCTGCGCACAGAAACGAAGACCCAACACAGCCAAAAATAAATATAAATAAATAAATAAATTTATAAAAAAAAAAAAAAAAAGATACAATACAAAAGTACTCAGCATATTACAAATCAGGAAAATGTAACCAATACTGACAAGAAAAGCCAATCGATGGGAAAACAAAGAAATGATATGACCCAGACATTGATACTAGCAGAAAAAGATTTTTAAAGCAGCTGTTATAACTATGCTCAGTGCAGTAAAGTAAAAAAGAGATAAATCTCAGCAGAGAAGTGGAAGCTGTTATGACATCCAAATTGAAATATCTAGGACCAAAATATAAAATCTCTGAAATTTCGGTGTTGTAGATTAATGAAGAACTGTGAAATTAAATATTGAATCAGCCTGTTTTATGTCTATAGGTTACTTATACCTTGAGATGTATTAAAGGAAACTAGATACAAAGTTATTTTTAAATAATCCTTCTTTTAACAGAAAAAGATACAAGAGATTATATGTTATAGAAGTTCCTTAGCAAGCTAGAAGAATTTTCATTACAAATACTTCACTTTGTGAAACATGTCTGTTATTTGGCAGTAATAAACACTGTTTCTTTCTATATTATGCCAGATGATTGCTTGCTTAGATATGATGGGATGAAATCATTTCCATCTTCCCAGGAGTGATATATACAGTAATATTTATATGGGAATCACTCAATAAATGATAAATGAATGAATGAATGAGTGAGTGAGTGACTTGATAATTCTGTCTGTTACTAAGAGGTGTATAAAATGTGAAAATAAGATCTATGATTTTATCAAATATTCTAGTATATTAAAAAAATGAATCACAAATTTGATAAAAGGAACATATAAGGATAAAAATTGAAAACAGAGCTTTGATTGACAGCATTGATTTTTTTGGTCACTCTACTGAGAAACAGAAATTGTACCAGTGAAATAACTAGTTAAATATGTTATTGAAAAAATGAAAAGGAGAATCATAAAGCTTCAATGTGCAGTGCACTAATAAATATTATTTTATAATGCCAAAAGTAAGGTGCTTCAAAGTGCCAAATAAAGTACTGTAAAATCATCTTCTATCTACCCTGCGGGAAAATATTTGCAGACTTAGGTATAGAATGATATTAAATCACACCTGAAATTAATGAAAATGTTCCCATTTGAAAAAATTCATATGTAAGGACATTAATAATAGTAATCTCTATAGTGACAACACTAAAAATGATTGAAATTAATTTTTAAATCACAGAAAAATAGAATCTAAACTCAGTAAAATGTACGTGTTCATTTATTTAAAATTTTTATATTTTTTGTTAGCCTAAGAGGCATTAATTACTAAAAAACTCAATAATTTGTTGCAAATTGCCGCAGACACAAACCCAACTAATTTGGGCTTTGGTTAGTTAAACTGCAATAACTAACAAAATGTCAATCCCAAAGCTTTCATCAGGCCAATTTCTGTGTAGCTCCCTGATTTGAAAAATTGGCATAGTAATGCCTCACCATAGGGAAAAATTATATAACTAAGATTAAAGATTTTAACTGTTACATTTTGGACTTAATCTTTTTACATAGTACTTTTTTTAAAAATTGATGGACACATTTATATTTGCCAAAAAGTTATTTGGTAACTATGTGTTGGGCATTGTTCTAGCGGCAAGATGAAAAAAAACAGTCTTTGACCTCGAGTACCAAATGCTGTAATAAAAGAAGAGGACAGTTAAGAGCAATCCTGTGTTTGTTCTTTTTTTTTTTTTTTTAACATCTTTACTGGAGTATAATTGCTTTACAATGGTGTGTTAGTTTCTGCTTTATAGCAAAGTGAATCAGTTATACATATACATATGTCCCCATATCTCTTCCCTCTTGCGTCTCCCTCCCTCCCACCCTCCCCATCCCACCCCTCTAGGTGGTCACAAAGCACCGAGCTGATCTCCCTGTGCTATGCGGCTGCTTCCCACTAGCTATCTATTTTATGTTTGGTAGTGTATATATGTCCATGCCACTCTCTCACTTTGTCACAGCTTACCCTTCCCCCTCCCCAAATCCTCAAGTCCATTCTCTAGTAGGTCTGTGTCTTTATTCCCGTCTTACCCCTAGGTTCTTCATGACCTTTTTTTTTTTTTTTCTTTTCTTAGATTCCATATATGTGTGTTAGCATACGGTATTTGTTTTTCTCTTTCTGACTTACTTCACTCTGTATGACAGACTCTAGGTCCATCCACCTCACTACAAATAACTCAATTTCGTTTCTTTCTATGGCTGAGTAATATTCCATTGTATATATGTGCCACATCTTTTTATCCATTCATCTGTCGATGGACACTTAGGTTGCTTCCATGTCCTGGCTATTGTAAATAGAGCTGCAATGAACATTTTGGTACACGACTCTTTTTGAATTATGGTTTTCTCAGGGTATATGCCCAGTAGTGGGATTGCTGGGTCGTATGGTAGTTCTATTTGTAGTTTTTTAAGGAACCTCCATACTGTTCTCCATAGTGGCTATATCAATTTACATTCCCACGAACAGTGCAAGAGGGTTCCCTTTTCTCCACACCCTCTCCAGCATTTATTGTTTGTAGATTTTTTGAAGATAGCCATTCTGACCGGTGTGAGATGATATCTCATTGTAGTTTTGATTTGCATTTCTCTAATGATTAATGATGTTGAGCATTCTTTCATGTGTTTGTTGGCAATCTGTATATCTTCTTTGGGGAAATGTCTATTTAGGTCTTCTACCCATTTTTGGATTGGATTGTTTGTTTTTTTGATATTGAGGTGCATCAGCTGCTTGTAAATTTTGGAGATTAATCTTTTGTCAGTTGCTTCATTTGCAAATATTTTCTCCCATTCTGAGGACTGTCTTTTCATCTTGTTTATGGTTTCCTTTGCTGTACAAAAGCTTTTAAGTTTCATTAGTCCTATTTGTTTATTTTTGTTTTTATTTCCATTTCTCTAGGAGGTGGGTCAAAATGGATCTTGCTGTGATTTATGTCATAGAGTGTTCTGCCTATGTTTTCCTCTATGAGCTTGACAGTGTCTGGCCTTACACTTAGGTCTTTAATCCATTTTGAGTTTATTTTTGTGTATGGTGTTAGGGAGTGTTCTAATTTCTTTCTTTTACATGTAGCTGTCCAGTTTTCCCAGCACCACTTATTGAAGAGGCTGTCTTTTCTCCACTGTATATTCTTGCCTCCTTTATCAAAGATAAGGTGACCATATGCGCATGGATTTATCTCTGGGCTTTCTATCCTGTTCCATTGATCTATATTTCTCTTTTTGTGCCAGTACCATACTGTCTTGATTACAGTAGTTTTGTAGTATAATCTTAAGTCAGGGAGCCTGATTCCTCCAGCTCCGTTTTTCTTTCTCAAATTGCTTTGGCTATTCAGGGTCTTTTGTGTTTCCATACAAATTGTGAAATTATTTGTGCTAGTTCTGTGAAAAATGCCAGTGGTAGTTTGATAGGGATTGCATTGAATCTTTAGATTGCTTTGGATAGTATAGTCATTTTCACAATGTTGATTCTTCCAATCCAAGAACACGGTATATCGCTCCATCTATTTGTATCATCTTTAATTTATTTCATCAGTGTTTTATAATGATGATTAGTGATGTAGATGGCTGTTGGCCATCTGTACGCTTCTTTAGAAAAATGTCTATTCAGATCCTCTGCCCATTTTTTAATTGTATTGTTCATTTTTCATTGATCAGACAATAAGAAAAAAATAAAAGGAATCCAAAATGGAAAGGAAGAAGTAAAACAATCACTGTTTGCAGGTGACATGATACTACACATAGAAAACCCTCAGAACACCACCAAAAAACTCTGGAGCTCATCAATGAATTAAGTAAAGTTGCAGGATAAAGATTAACATACAGAAATCTGTTGCATTTCTAACAATGAACTATCAGAAAGAGAAATTAAGAAAACAATCCTATTTACAATCACATCAAAAGGAAAATGCCTAGGAATAAATCTAAGGAGGTAAAAGACCTGTATTTGGAAAACTATGAGACACTGATGAAAGAATTTAAAGATGACACAAACGGATGGAAGGATATAACATGTTCATGGATTGGAAGAATTAATATTGTTAAAATGACATAATACCCAAGTAATCTACAGATTCAGTGAAATCCCTATCAAAATACCAATGGCATTTTTCACATAACTAGAACAAATAATTCTAAAATTTGTATGGAAGCACAAAAGAACCAGAATAGCCAAAACAATCTTGAGAAAGAGGATCAAAGCTGAAGGTATCATGGTCCCTGTTTTCAAACTATACTACAAAGCTACAATTATTAAAACAGTATGGTACTGGCACAAAAACAGACACAAAGATCAATTTACAGAATAGAGAGCCCAGAAATGAACCCATACTTATATGGGCAATTAATCTAGGAAAAACGAGGTAAGAATATACAATGAGGGAAAGACAGTCTCTTCAATAAATGGTGTTGGGAAAACTGGACAGCTACATTAAAAAGAAACAAACTAGACTACTCTCTCACAACATGCACAAAAGTAAATTCAAAATGGATTAAAGATTTAAATGTAAGACCTGAAATGATGAAACTTCTAGAAGAAAACATAGGCAGGACTCTCTTTGACATCCATCTTAGTAATATATTTTTTTTGATTATGTCCCCTCAGGCAAGGGAAAGAAAAGCAAAAATAAACAAATGAGACCACATCAAACTAAAAATCTTTTGCACAGCAAAGGAAACTGTCAACAAAATGAAAAGACAATCTACTGAATGGGTAAAGATATTTGCAAATGATGCAGCTTATAAGGGGTTAATATCTAAAATATATAAAGAACGCTTACAACTCAACATCAAAAAAATGCAAGCAATCCCTGCATTATAAACACGATCCCAGTTTCCATGACTTTAATACCTGGGCTCATGAAGCATCATGGGAATATAAGATTTCTATAAACAATAGATGCATTTGTTTTCACTACTGCACATTAATGTTTCACAAATATTTGAGCAGACCTAAGTCTGTGGATATATTTGGCTGTCAAACGTGCTTTTTCAAATTCAGTTAATGACAACTTCAACTTTCCAGTTGCTCAGGCAAAAAAAATGTACACTTAATTTGTTCTTTATTTTTACCACCCACATCCATTTCATCAGCAATTTCTCTTGACACTACCCTCAGTTGCATCCAGTACCTAATCACTTCTCATCTCCTACACTGCTATGACTGTGGTACTAGACACCATCATTTCTCACCTGGGTCATTCCAACAGTCTCCAGACTCCTAATTGGACTCCTTGTTTCAGATCTTGCTCATATTTGTTCTATTCCTAAAATAGCCACTAGAGTTATCCTTTTAAAAGATAAGTCAAATCATACCTCTCCTCACTTCATTCCCTCTATATCTTCCCATCTCACACAGAACAAAAAACACAAAATCTTAGCATAGCCTACAAAGACCCACATAAGTTGCATCACCCTCCCACATACACATGCAAACAGATAGACACTCGTTCACACATTTCTGTCAAATCCCACCTTCTTCTTTAACCTTCTGCTCCAGTCACTAAGGCCTCCTTGTTTTTTTCTCATCTCAATCAGAAGCATATTTCTGTATCAGGATCTTCATATTTATTACTCCTTTTACATGGAACTTTTCAACTGCATGCATAGCTGGCCCCTTCATCACCTTCAAGTCTCTGAAATTACCAACTTGTCAGTGTGGTTTCTTTTTTCTTAATACCCTATTTAACACTGAAATCTATTATTTATCTTGGGTTTTCTAAAATATTACTTCATGAATTATCTACATTGAATGACCAACTCTTTTAAATTCCCAACCCTTTGCAGAATGATACATTTGTAAAATAAAATAGAAATTTCATGGAAATGTAAAATTGCTATAAAAGTTTCTAAGCACTTACTCTCATTTTCTGTACTTATTTCATTGTGCACTAGTGACACAAAGTACTGTGTCTCACAAACCTGTAGGTATTAATACATAATGGCTGGGGATCATATAGAAGTGCAGATTCTATTTTAGTAGGCATATGGCAAGGCCAGAGATTCTGCATTTCTACAAGTTCCTAGGCTGATGCTGTTCCTTATTAATATTTGGAGTAGGAATTCTTGCAAAGCAGAGTCTGCAGAGATGATTAAAGTGTCAGCACTTAATTTGGAAGCTCTAAGCCTAGGGGAGTTTCAGAAATAGCAGGAAATGAAGGCAGCAAGGAACAAAAAAGAAGCAATGAGATATGATTCTTTACCATATTCACTGCAGGGTGTTAACATAGTCAACAAGTTGCTCTGAAGTGTATTCACAAGGCACCCACGTTTTCAAGAAAGATTGCAAGGAGAAAATTAAGAAAGAGAAAGGAGGAGGAATTATATTCAAAGCTGGTAATTCTCACCACATAGACAGCTGTCTCATTCATGTTTTTCAAGATCATCATCTGGCCTCTTAGTGGCCTCTCAGAAATCCGGATCCTTCAACTCATAGTAGGATATTTCTGCCAAGCCCAAAATTGGAGAGGACTGCCTAAAAATGGTAAGAAGTTAACTAACAAAAAGAAAAGGAATGCTGTCTAAGAAGGCACAGAAGTCTATACTCAGTACATATCCATCAACAAATAATTTATTTAGTCCCCTTCCAAACTTTATTTTTCTCTATAATATGTGTAGAAGAACACAGCAAGGAGGCAGCTGTCTGCAAGTTAGGAAGGGTGGTCTCGCTAGAGACCAATCAGCCGGCATCTTGATCTTGAACTTCCCAGCCTTCAGAACTTCTCAACTGGCCCAGAAAGCTGTTTTCTCAGTTTTCAGCAAGCTCATCAACCATAGGATCCAACCCACTGCCAGCACAGGCTGTTACAACTCCAAGCTGAGTCCAGAGATGGGCTTTGGACTGTGCAGGCATAAAGGATAATAGTTTAAAAAAACAAATACACCAGAGGGCTGACAGCAGAAGCAACAAGAACTACAATCCTGCAGCCTGTGGAACAAAAACCACATTCACAGAAAGATAGACAAGATGAAAAGGCAGAGAGCTATGTACCAGATGAAGGAACAACATAAAACTCCAGAAAAACAACTAAATGAAGTGGAGATAGGCACCTTCCAGAAAAAAAATTAAGAATAATGATAGTGAAGATGATCCAGGACCTCAGAAAAGAATGGAGGCAAAGATCAAGAAGATGCAAGAAATGTTTAACAAAGACCTAGAAGAATTAAAGAACAAGCAAACAGAGATGAACAACACAATAACTAAAATGAAAACTACACTAGAAGGAATCAATAGCAGAATAACTGAAGCAGAAGAACAGATAAGTGACCTGGAAGACAGAATGGTGGAATTCACTGCCTCAGAACAGACTAAAGAAAAAAGACTGAAAACAAATGAAGACAGCCTAAGAGACCTCTGGGACAACATTAAACACAACAACATTCGCATTATAGGGGTGCCAGAAGAAGAAGAAGAGAGAAAGGACCCGAGAAAATCTTTGAGAGATTATAGTCGAAAACTTCCCTAACATGGGAAAAGAAATAGCCACCCAAGTCCAGGAAGCACAGAAAGTCCCATACAGGATAAACCCAAGGAGAAACCCGCCCAGACACATAGTAATCAAATTGGCAAAAATTAAAGGCAAAGAAAAATTATTGAAAGCAGCAAGGGAAAAATGACAAATAACATACAAGGGAACTCCCATAAGGTTAACAGCTGATTTCTCAGCAGAAACTCTACAAGCCAGAAGGGAGTGGCATGATATACTTAAAGTGATGAAAGGGAAAAACCCACAACCAAGATTACTCTACCCAGCAAGGATCTCATTCAGATCTGATGGAGAAATTAAAACCTTTACAGAGAAGCAAAAGCTAAGAGAATTCAGCACCACCAAACCAGCTTTACATCAAATGCTAAAGGAACTTCTCTAGGCAGGAAACACAAAAGAAGGAAAAGACCTACAATAAAAAACAAAAACAATAAAGAAAATGGTAATAGGAACATACATATCGATAACTACCTTAAATCTAAATGGATTAAATGCTCCAACCAAAAGACATAGAGTGGCTGAATGGATACAAAAACAAGACCCGTATATATGCTGTCTACAAGAGACCCACTTCAGACCTAGGGACATATACACACTGAAAGTGAGGGGATGGAATAAGATATTCCATGCAAATGGAAATCAAAGAAAGCTGGAGTAGCAATTCTCATATCAGACAAACTAGACTTTAAAACAAAGATACAAGAGACAAAGAAGGACACTACATAATGATCAAGGGATCAATCCAAGAAGAAGATATAACAATTGTAAATATTTATTCACCCAACATAGGAGCACCTCAATACATAAGGCAAATACCAACAGCCATAAAAGGGGAAATTGCCAGTAACTCAATCATAGTAGGGGAATTTAACACCCCACTTTCACCAATGGACAGATCATCCAAAATGAAAGTAAATAAGGAAACCCAAGCTTTAAATGATACATTAAACAAGGTGGACTTAATTGATATTTATAGGACATTCCATCCAAAAACAACAGAATACACTTTCTTCTCAAGTGCTCATGGAACATCATGAGGGAAATGAAAATCAAAACTACAATGAGATATCACATGTCAGAATGGTTATTACCAAACAACAACAACAACAATAACAAATAACAAGTGTTGGTAAGGATGTGGAGAAAAGGGAACTCTCATGCATTGTTGATAGGAATGTAAATTGGTACAGCCACTATGGAAAACAGTGTGGAGATTCCTCAATAAACAGCAATTCCACCCCTGGGTATTTATCTGAAGAAATCAAAAACACTAACTAGAAAAGATATATGCACCCCTATGTTCATTGCAGCATTATTTACAATAGGTAAGACATGGAAGCAACCTAAGTGCCCATCAATAGATGAATGGATAAAAAGATGATATATGCAACAATATTGATGGAACTAGAGGGTATTATGCTAAGTGAAATAAGTCAGACAGAGAAAGACAAATATGTATAATTTAACTACATGTGGAATCTAAAAAAAAAAGAAAAAGAAACAACAAACACAACAAATCAAAAGCAGAGTTGTAGATACAGAGAACAAACAGGTTGTTTCTAGAAGAGAGTGGAGTGGGGAAAGGAATGAAATAGGTGATGAAGATTAAGAGGTACCAACTTCCAGTTGCAAAATAATTAAGTCATGAGTATGAAGTGAAGTGTGGGGATTATAGTCAATAACTAAGTAATATCTTTGTAGTCACATATCTATCATAACAAGACTTATAGAGGTGATCATTTTGAAATGTATAGGAAAAAATTCACCACGTTGTGTAACAGGAACTCACATAGTGTTGTAGGTCAATTATACTTCAAAAACAAACAAACATATAAACAACCTCATAAAAAAAGAGATCAGATTTGTGGTTACAGTGGGAAGGGGGCGTTGTATGAAAGCAGACAAAAGATACTACAAAATCCAGTTATAAGATAAATTAGTACTAGGAATGTAACATATAACATGGTAAGTATAATTTACACTGCTGTATGTAATATGTGAAAGTTGTTAAAAGAGTAAATCCTAAGAGTTCTGATCACAAATTTTTTTCTATTTCTTTAATTTTTTATCTATATGAGATGATGGATGTTCACTAAACTTGTGATAATTATTGCGTGATATATATAAGTCAAATTATTATGTTATACACCTCAAGTTTATACAGTGTTGCATGTGAATCATATCTCAATAAAACTGGAAGAAAAAACGCAGGGAGCAATGTCTTAAAAGAATTTTAGACAAAACATTTAAATTAAAGGCAAAATGATTTGATATCATTTCACAATATATACATAGATCAAATCATTATGTTGCACATCTTGAAATAATATAATGTATGTCAATTATATCATAATTTAAAAATGTAAAATAAAATGGTTAATTTTTTGTTAGGTGAATTTAGTCTCAATAAACATATTTTAAAAATATACTGTGATCCTTTTTGGAAATATTTAGAGTAATTGCTATAAATAAAATAGCAATGGAAAGACATTCTAACACATCTCAATTTTTGACAGGTTGTTTAGACAAAACATATTAGACTATTTTATTTGAATGATTTGATCAAAAGTTAGTTGATGTACATTATACTTTGAAAATGGAGAAATGAGCCTCCTGTTCAAGATCTCACTGAAGCTTATAGATAGATATATAGATGATAGGTAGATGGATAGATAGATAGATGGATAGATAGATAGAAATTGCCCAGAAGTTTTCAATAAATTCATCATGGGAGTAATAGTTTGTATAATAAAACAACTACTAATTATAAAATTTTAAATAAAATGACTTAAGAAAGTGATTTTACCCTGGGATCAAATAGAAAATCAAAACTTCAGTTATAGTTAAGAAAAAAAATAATAAAAATGCTATATAGTAATATTTGCTCATGTTTTGAGTCTCATATAATGAGACTGTCACTATTATAATTTTTACCTTTTGCCAGAAATATCAAATTTAAAACTCATGGTAATCTATTAAGTCAATAATTGTGAATATTAAAAGGAAATATATATGAAAGTAAGAACATGGCTTGACATATATTATGTGTTGAAATAAATGGTTGTTGGGTTTTTAGTGTCAATGCTATTAATGAACATCAATGAATGTTTATTGAAACTTGAAGTATCTCCATGCTATCCAAATGACTATACTGAGCAGATTTATATGTGTGGTCCAAACTATAAGCATATGGTTTGTCCAGTAACAATGAACATTGTATATAATGAGAAGATTTATATATATATATGAAAATGAATATATATAAATGTATTTCAGATTCTTTTCCATTATAGGTTATAACACAATATTTAATACAATTCCCTGTGCTATACAGTAGGTCCTTGTTGTTTATCTATTCTATATATAGTAGTGTGTATCTGTTAATCCCAAATTCCTGTATATTGATCAAAGATTATAAAGTGGATTTTGAAAGCCTTTATTTAGACTATATGTGAACTTAATATATGTTAATTAATAAAACTGAATAATTTTTAATGTGTAAAAAAGAGTATAGTAATTTAAAAGATCTACCTGTTTGTCAATCAGGAGGATATTGGTGACTCTTAACAGCAGAATTTCACTGGTATGGTAGAGGAAGAGGCTAGACTGCAGTGGATTGAGAATGAAAAAAAATAAGAAAAATCAAAAGAATAGAAAGAGAAGTAAGGAAGTGGCTTTAAAGTTACATGTCAAGAAGATTGGCTGGAAAAGTAAGGAGAGGAACAGTGTATAAATGAGAGAAGATACAGGTTCAAAGAAGGATTTTTGTTAGACTTCTCATTGTTTATTTTTTTGTCTTGTTTTTTAATTAAGTTCACTAAAACGTTTGTACTGGTTTAGAAGATCGAGTAGAAATAAAGACATTCTTCAGTAACAGGGAGAAGAGATAATGGGTGGGGTTATCAATCTGTATCTAAAGGATGAAGAATTGCACTTGAATAATGTAAAAAGTGTTCATCAGAAAGATTAAAAGGATGTTTTTTGTATAACTTGCCTGACTTTTCAAAGGGCTACAGTATATCTGTAATTAGGGCATAAATATTTTCTTTACTCTAGAATGCATCATATCTAAATGCCAAATTCACCAAAAGCAAACATATCATGTCCCTGTTTTAGGGACAGTAAAATGAACACCAAGTTCACATACTTTTTCCCCCAGAAAATTTTAGAAATTCCCAAATTTAAAAAGTGTTATTATGAATCAACACTGTTTATTCATAAGACCCCATGAATGTTATATGAGATTAAAATAAATTATTAATGGTTTAGTGAGCAGTGTAGTATTTAGCAGCCTGACAGTTCAGCTAGTAAAAACCTGAGTTTTGTTCTTTTAACCAGAATTTACTATTGTTAAAGACTTGGATTAATTATGAAATATTCTCTGCTTCTCATCTTTTCAACTTAATGTACATTTGAATATAAGCATAGTAACCACCTTTCTTTGCTTACCATATGTCACCTACTGGAATCACTGACTTGAGAATGGATGTTGCTACTTTAAATCTTGCAGTACCTACTAGCACTGAATAGTCACACAGAGAATGAAACGTGTAAATTCTCACACTGTATTACCTTCAATCACACATGAGAGACCCAAAGAAGTTACTGAACAGATTCTCATCTTCATTACCAATTCAGGGCTGTAATTTCTACCAAAAAATTATAATAATAATGGAATTGATGGGCCAGTTTTAGTTTATTCCAATTCAGTTATTTTATTTATTTTTCCAGTCAGCACCAACGAGGGGAAAAAGAACCATGTTAAAGAGGAAGTTGTTTTAGGAGATAGTTTACTCTTGAATATTAGATAAATGGGAGATAGATAGAATTTTAATTAAACTCTCCAGAGCCTCATCAGATTAACAGTGTTAAAACCGGCTTATTTATTTGCAAGTTCTGTTTTAGCTTTTCTGAATTAATCTCAATCATTTTCATTAGCGAAATCTTTAATTTGCTCCTTATTACAAATGAAAGGGGAGAGATTCACATCTATTGGATCTGAGACATAATCTGTGTTTAAGCTGCTTGGTGAATTATTTAGGCACAAGCATATTAGAAAGTTTAAAGACCCAGAGTCCTAGAACAGTAATAGATTTGTTTTGATTTAACATTTTTGTAACATTGTATGTAATATCATAGACTGTAGAGGGAGAGTGAGAATGTATATATATGTGTGTGTGTAAATATGTCTGTGGGCATGTTTTCTGGTACTGTGTCTTTCCAAGTCTATAAATTTATACATATTTTAGTAAATCGTATATAAAGGATTACCTTTACAGAATTAACTAAATTTGGGGAGCATATGGTATATTTTTATTATTTTTACGTATGGTTTAAACATTATAAGCTCTTTCATTTAATTTTCCACCTGAAAAAATTATCTAGTCCGGTATCCATAAATGCTTTTTCAAATCTTAAATTACAATTTGCCATAGAATACACTCTGAATTGGTCCCTTTTATAATAAGTACTTATTATATGATAAAATTTCCAAATGTTTATGCAGTCTACTGAAAATAATTATTGTATCAGCTCATGACTGAAGCTAGAAAATTTTCCCTCAGAAGAATTAAGTCTAAAGAATTCTCGATTAAATCTGGAATCAAGAATCTTGTATCTGGGTTCTTTTACTGTTTGCTTTCGTTTGTTTTGCGTGATTTTGGCGAAGGCACTGACTTTCTATAAGTTTGTGATTCATCATTTTTAAATGAATACAAAGACCTGCTTTGTTTATAGCAGTGTTACAAAGAGTCAATAACTGTAGAAGAAAATGACTTAGAACTCTTAAAAGTAATGCTTTATAATAAATATCCTCAGATAATTTTTATAATTTTATTTGATGTGTTTTGAACAGCATATATTTTAACAGGTATCTGACAAGGAAAATTATTCTTATTTCAGTTTCTAAAAGATGCCTGGTGCATAAAAAATGATAAAATACTACTATAAAAAATGTATATTAGTTCTTAGGTATGTCTGTTCATTTGGTTGACTCATAAATAAAGGACATGTGAAAACATTAATATCTACAAGATACTGAAAAACCTATCCTAATTTAATCTAAGCGGATCTGATTTTTCATGAGTCTAAGAGGGCTTTAAAAAAAAAACCCTGTTTTTCCTATTTTCCCTCCTATCCCACTACACTGTTATCAAATGTGTTCTCTTTTTCTCTCTTCTATTACCCTTTCTTTACTGTTCCACATGCTATCTGTGCACCTATGGGCAGATTCGTTCCTGTTTTGGTGTCTCACTAGCCTCATATGTGCAATGGGGATAATCATTTTACTCCATAGAGTTGTTTTGAGCAATAGGTAAATTAGTATTGAAAAGCAGTTAGAACAACACTTGACAAAAATGAGTTCTTAATAATTTTCAGATAAATATTTGTAAATCAACCATCACATATTGTATTTTATGTTTTTGCATCACCCTACTAATTATGCGAAAGAAATCACTTTATTTCTCAGAGATACATGAGAAACTTCAAAAAAAGTCCATGCATGTCTTACTTTAACAACGTGTCTCATTCCATTTCCTTAGGCAGCCATCACATTTTTATGTACCTTACTGTGTATGCTACTCATTTGCCGATAATAAAATATTCTGTGTCCTCAGCAGTACAGACAACAGAATATTCATGTAAGAGATGATTTATCCAAATTCAGATCTCCATTTCCCCTGGTTATTTTTTCCCCTAGTTCTTCATATAATGTCTTCAGCACAGTAGATTCTGAAATCTTGCCTGTAATTAAGATTTTTAATGAGATTATATGCATAAATAAATTAATGTTTTTATTCTAATAACCAAAAACAATACCAGGAACATATTTTGTTCTCATTTTTTAAAAAAGGAGATTTTCAGCAAGGAAAATTCCTAATAGGCAATTTCCTACCTCAAATAAATTGAATCATGGGTTTGCACATTTTTCTTTTAATGAGAAGTCCATAAAGAAAAACACATTTAACCCAAAATTCCAAATCAAAAACAGTTTATTATTTAATCTGCTGAGAATTCTAAAGCCATAATTATATCCTTTTTATTTTTATAGATTTTTCACTCTTCCTTATTTGTGTTTCTTAAATCCTTTTAACATGATATAACAGAAGTTGTTATATCATGTCCTTTTAGCAATAAACAATTTATAGGAGTTCATTAATATTCCTTCCTTTCTTCCTTTCTCTTTTTCTCCCTTCCTTCCTTCCTTCCTTCCTTCCTTCCTTCCTTCCTTCCTTCCTTCCTTCCTTCCTTTCTTCCTTTCTTTCTTTCTTTCTTTCTTTCTTTCTTTCTTTCTTTCTTTCTTTCTTTCTTTCTTTCTTTCTTTCTTTCTTTCTTTCTTGTCCACTAATAATACCACTGATTCTATTTTTTCTATATTATTATGACCCAATCTATGGTTAAAAGCATAACAAATTTAGAATTGGTTTTCTCACTTTGACTCTTATAAGAATCTAGTTTATAATTTCCATAGGCCAGGAACACAGTTACTCAATATATAATTGTTGAGCAGTCATTGTGCAAAAATGGAAGCCATTCAATTCTTAATAGATTTTACCTCATGAGCTGTGAGAGACAACACTGTTATGATCTCTATCCCTTTTCAGAGTTCCTTGAATTTTTCTGACCAAGTCCAGCATTCCAGAACAAGTTCACTTTTTTTCTTTCTCACAATACCTTCCTCTGAGAAGGATCTACATGTCCTCGGGTAGAATTAGGAACTAGGATTACATTGAGAAACTTTTATACCTGCATCAATCAGAATGGTAGAGGAACAGGGTTATAACTTTTGGGATAAGCTTAAAATGAAATCCAAACATATCTGATTATTCCAACCCCTTGTAAAAGGGACAAGTCCCTGAGTAAAATTAGCCTTATCTCAAATGAATCAAGATGAACAGGAAAATGCAAGGATGTTGTACAAGTCTCCTTACTTCTACAAACACTGTTAATTAGTCTTCTGGGGATGATAAAGTGGCCTAGGTTTGTTACCACTTTTTCAGTTTCAACATTGTCTTGTTTAGTTAATCATCTAACTCTAGCTTTTTTTGTTGTTGTTGTTCCATTATCAGACAGGACAGGCAAAGCAACACAGATCCACAAATACCCAATTTCTTTCTAATGAATATAAGCCAAGGCAGTGTGATTTTCATCAGTTTTGCAACTGCATAGCAAATTCATTATTCAAGATTTCCTCAGCGATCTCATGTTTTGCTGTATATACTTATCTGAAACTCATTTCTAGATTTTTTCCATGTTTATGATAGCTAAGTAATATGTTGCTTTTTCTCTGATTACAGTTGATTTTATATGCTTTTTTTCATTATATTATCATGATCAGGAGGTGAGGAGGGCTCCTAGAACTTAAATGATAAGGAGTGGTTCTTGGTGTAATGACTATTGGAACCTATATAATTGTTCAACCTTTAACTGTGTTCTTAACTCACTACAGCCATACTTGCAGGAATATAAATGTTCTATAGCCCTCTCCATAGTATTTTATCCCCTCATTTATTCTCATAGTCTGGCTGACCTACAGACATTTCCTAAATTTACTAACATAGCCCATTTTTTTGCTATTAACTAAAATTCTTCCTGCAATGAAATAGATGTCATTTTATGATCTTTACTTTCTATTTTGGATTGAATTATGGTCCCTCAAAAGATATGTCCACCAGGAAACTGTGAATGTGACTTTATTTATAAAAATGGTCTTTGCAGGTGTAACTAAATTAAGATACTTGAGATGAGGTCATCCTAGATTTTGGGTGAGCCCTAAATCCAATGACAGGTGTCCTTAGAAGACAGAGGTGGAGGGAGACTTGAGACCCAGAGACACAGGGGAGAAGGCCATGTGAAGACAGAAGTAGAGATTAGACTTATGCTACCAGAAGCCAAGGAATATGTGAAGCTATCAGAAGCTGGAGGAGGCCAGGATGGATTTTTGAAGGGAGTGCGGGCCTGACAACACCTTGATTTTGAACTGGCCTCCTTCAAAACTGTAAAAGAATAAATTTCTGTTGTTTTAAGCTACCAAATTTGTGGTAATGTTACAGCAACTCTAGGACACTAGTATACTGCTACTCCATGTGAAGATTCTTTGAATGATTGTGATTAAATATACATGTTAAAGATAATAAGGAAAATAGTGACCAAAATGCAGACCGTGATTCCCGGCAAAGAACTGTTTCCAAAATGAATTTTGTATGTTTAATATTCAATTATTTGGCAGTTATAACTGTAAGAATATGTGTGTGTACATATTTATTGAATAAATTTTATTGGAAAATTTGGAATTATATGAATTCTAGACTGGAACAGAAAGATTCAAGGAGGTCATAAAAGAGGTAGAAAATTAGACAGAATAGGCTCTTATAGCTCATGATATAACACCTGTTGAAAATGCAGTTGCAAAAATCTTTACTCAGTGATTTACTCAACAATTATATATTGAGTAGCTATATTCTTGGTCTGACCAAATTCTTATGACAGATGAAATGAGAAGTCAATTCTAATTTTTGGAAAGAATAATGGCTCCACAGAGCATGTATTTGTTTATCAACATTTTATCAGTGAGTTATACATGTGGGACAGAAATATCCGTTACAAAAGATACATGCTTTTACAATACAACCAAACATCCCATCCTTACTGTGAACACAGACAAACTTAAATTAGCACTACACACCTAGGCAAAAGAATAACCAACCACGCACCATTTCATTTGAACAGTCTCAGGTACATTTTCATGCTTGCCCTTGGTGGCCAAATGCCTTCTGAATAAACATAATCCACTTTAGAACCAACACAACTGGTGATTCGAGATTTGGATTTTTGTATTTCTTCATGTATATCACCTGTTTAAAATTATAGATCATTTAGATTTATCAATTGTATACATCCTCTTGAATTCATTCGGAAACATGTTGCCTCATGCCAAGTTTGGGACTCAAGCAAGGTCTTTTAGTTTATTGTCCAAATGAGTGAAGATCTTCTTTTACACACATAAAACAGGAGTTTTAGCCACTGCCCTGGGTTTTGACTGTGAAATGTTAATCTGTTTGCCGTTGATAGAGATTACAGTAGGGAGAGCCAGGGCAGTTACAGTTAGGTCCTGACACCCTGGCATGCAGCCTGACTGGATATTGCAGAGCTCTAAATCTGCCTGTCAGGAGATGGGACACAAAGGTAACAACTGCCAGTTAAATCAAATCGCTTAGAGTAAATTGGACAAATTTTGTTAGCTTCTTGCCTATCCTGGCTGAGAGCCACATCAGCAAGGGCAATGATGTTAAGTTTGGGATTGAACTTGTGGCTGAACAAACTAATTCAGCAGATGCTTCCAGCAACTGTGTTAGGCTGATTAAAAGCAGCTCCACGGTCAACTCAAATTGTTTTCCATATTGATGTTTTGTTGTCACCAAATGAGTTGTAATTTCCTGGAGAAGGGGATAGAGGTTCAAAGAGAGATGCTTCATTTAGGATGTGGAACAGAGTGCCAGGCACATAAAAATGCTCAATTTATATGGTTCTATTGCAATTGAACTAAATCGATTCTTTCATTCAAACAAGCTTTGTTTACTCAGACTGTCTCTTTAAATACAAAAGCAAAGTAAATAATATGAAATATATATATAATATATATATATATATACTTTCTTAATTTATAGCCATGTAGCAATCTGGCATACCCTTTATCAGTTAAGCTGCCTCAATCCTTAAAAACATAAGCTATGACAGGACATTCAACTCCATTAAAAATATTCTTATTTAGGAATCTAGTCTTATTGTTGTGATAAAATTCCTTCTGAGTAGAAGAGGACTAAAATGTGCTTGTTCTTCTCCATTACTTATACACCACAGTTTAGAGATGTCAGCTTATTCTCATTATATATAAAACAAAGCTTGACTAATTGGTCAGGTATTAATGAAAATGGTAGTTATTCATACATTCACTTATTTCTACAGAAATTACCCAAACTTCTAAAATATATTTATATTTCTTGTAATTATTTTTTTAAACTAGTTACATGGTACAGGAGACAAAATTTATTTATCTTTTCCATCAGTCCCTACCCTATTCTTTCAATCAGTCCATGTAGCTAGAAATAAAATCTAAACAGAGCCCCTAATGGTAAGAAAGTTTACGCATACACATGCACATGCGTGCACACACACAGAGGCAAAACTACAACAAAAATTCAACAATGCATGGAACAAAATCACAACAACTCAAGTTAATTTCTTCAAAAAAATGGTCTAAAATATTTCAAGATTTTAGAGAAGGCTTCCTTTCTTTGCTTTCACATCCATGTTATCAATCTCATACATAATTTCATTTTAATGCTTTACTAAATTTTGTTACAGTTATTAGATATTTAAAAAAAATAGTAAACCAAATACCCAACACCTAAAATAAAGTTATGTTAAAAGAAAGAATATAGAAGAGGATTATTAGATACAGTATTGGAAATGTTGTTCTAGACAAGCAGTGAGTATTCACAAAAGCATAACTCAGATAAAGTGATTTTGTGAAAATGGTGGTATCACCAAGTGTATTAGGAGAGTGTGCTGAGTTTTTTCAAGCCACCAATTCTCTCTCTCTCTTTTGCAATTTAGGAAAAAATAGACCCTTCTTAGAGAGCAATTTCTAATTTAGAGTAAAAATTTAAATCACAGACTTTATGATTTTTTTCTATAAATTTATTTTTATTTTTAATTAATTAATTAATTAATTTATTTATTTATTTTTTGGCCACGTCACACAGCATACGGGATCTTAGCTCCCTGACCAGGGATCAAACCCATGCCCCCTGTAGTGGAAGCATGGAGTCTTAACCACTGGACCACCAAGGAAATCCCAATAACTTTTTAAAAAATTACCATACAAATGACCCAAACTTAGAGGCAGGACTCCTTAATCAATATCACTAAATCAGATACTGATCCATCTTAACACCAAACCGGATTTTTGTGAATCAGTTGATGCAAACAAAAGAATGTGGAAGATGAAGTCATTGTAGAACTTAAACTCCCCAAAATTTACCATTGGTATGAATAATTGCCTTTCCGATCTATCTCCACATATTTGCTTTGAATATTTTCAGGTGAAAAATCCTAATTATTAAGTAAATTTTAAGTTTCTCAACTCAATGAAGAGTGCTGGATGTAATTCATTTAGTCAGTACCTCACCCATGTTGTATAAACTTTACCATTTCAGTGTATTCCAGATAATTTCCAATTGCCAGTATTTGTAAATTTTACCTCAATGCTTTATCTGAGACCAAAGGAGGAACTTTTGCTTAAGAAAGAGCTCCTTGGGACTTCCCTGATGGTGCAGTTGTTAAGAATCCACCTGCCAATGCAGGGGACACGGGTTTGAGTCCTGGTCCAGGAAGATCCCACATGTCTTGGAGCAACTAAGCCCATGAACCACAACTACTGAATCTGTGCTCTATAAGTAGAGAGCAAAAGAAAGGGAAGGAGAGTGGCTGTAGTAAATCTTCCAAAGAGTAGATTTTAATTGTTCCAAAAAGATGGCATTCACCTGGATGACATTTGAGCAGTGTAACTAGAAAGAAACTGGTTAAATTCAAGTACATACATTTATTTTATATTGCTGTAATTCACCTTGATGAAAGCTCGACAGAATGATGTCAATAGTTCTCATGTTAGAAAAAGAAAAATTTGGGTAGTAGGGACACATAGGGAACAACAGAGAGTACAAATGTTTCTGGAAAGATTCTTTACAGTATTAATTTAGAGAGTTTTAACTTCACTTTCAGGTTTGACAGGCAATCTTGTTATGAGAATAACTTTATTGGTCCTCTGACTCCTTTGGGTGCTTCGCTCAAAATAATTTTGTTAGAAGGCCTAGCGACTGAACAAAGTTTTACTGAGTCTCAATCAGTAAACCAAAAGTTGGGAGTATTTACAGACTTGGAGGGACTTGTTAGCTGGATGCCAGTCTCCAGTGAGATTTTCTTCTGTTTTGTTTTCTGACCTATACAGACCTTTTTCTTTGTTCCCATCCTGTTTTTATTATGATAGCACATGTCAAAATCTTATGAAAAAAAATCTGGTAAATAATTTTACACAATTTGTTTCTATTTTTATTTTTAAAGTTCAGGAGAGGTTACAGTACATACAATGGCATATACATTTATACAATTAGGGGCTAGAAGAAGGGGAAGATTATATCATTACTTAAAGTTATAATCAAAGAGGTAAGTCAGTCAAGTAAGACCAACTGAGAGGATATAGGAGTTTAAGGTTTTCTTTTAAGAGTCTGACATCTGGACAAATCATTCCTGTGAGTGATAGGAGCTTCCTAGTTTTTGAAGGGTTGGCTAGACAGAGAACACCTGCAGAGTAGGAGATCTGCACATTGTCAAATGAGCAGAGTTCTGAAACAAATTCAAAGAATATTTGAAATATGATACAGAAGAGAACTCAGAGCCAGACACAAATCTGGATGACCATTATGGGTCAGTCAGCATAAGGGCAAAAAATTCAAACACCTATGAATATTCAGAGTTTCCGGACCTTGAGTTAATGTGAAAATAAAAATGAATTAATCATACTCCGTGGCTTGGAAACTTAGCCAAATAACAGTGGAAGACATGGAGCCATAGGAAACGCTTGCTTTGTTTGTTTGTTTGTTTTTTAATAGCAGCTCTATTGAGATATATTTCACTTACCATAAAATTAACCCATTTAAATTATACAATTCAGTATATTCAGTTTAATATACTTACCAAGTTGTGTAATCATCACCATTAACAGTCACTCCCCGTTTCCCCCTAATTCTTCCCAGCCCTAGGCAACCACTGACCTACTTTCTGTCTCTAGAGATGTGCCTGTTCTGCACAGTTCATAAATATGAAATTATACAATGTCTGTTCTTTTGTATCTGGTTTCTTTCACTTATCATAATGCTTTTAAGGTTCATCCATGTTGTAACATGTATCAAATAGTCACTTTATTTTTACTGTTGAAAAATATTCCCATTGTAAACATATGTACAGTTTGTTTATTCATCCATATGTTGATGGACATGTGGGTATTTTCTACCTTTTGGCTGTAATGAAAATACTGCTAAGAACATTCATTTATCATCTTTTGTGTGGACACATGTATTTATTTCTAATGGGTTTATAACTACCAATGGAATTTCTGGGTCATATACAAATTATTTTATTTTATTTTATTTATTTTATTTTATTTTATTTTATTTTTTATACAGCAGGTTCTTATTAGTTATCAATTTTATAAACATCAGTGTATACATGTCAATTCCAATCACCCAATTCATCACACCACCACCCCCATCCCCCCACACTTTCCCCGCTTGGTGTCCATATGTTTGTTCTCTACATCTGTGTCTCAATTTCTGCCTTGCAAACAAGTTCATCTGTACCATTTTTCTAGGTTCCACATATATGTGTTAATATACGATATTTGTTCTTCTCTTTCTGACTTACTTCACTCTGTATGACAGTCTCTAGATCCATCCACATCTCAGCAAATGACCCAATTTTGTTCCTTTTTATGGCTGAGTAATATTCCATTGTATATATGTACCATGTCTTCTTTATCCATTCGTCTGTCGATGGGCACATAGGTTGCTTCCATGACCTGGCTATTGTAAATAGTGCTGCAATGAACATTGGGGTGCATGTGTCTTTTTGAATTATGCTTTTCTCTGGGTAAATGCCCAGTAGTGGGATTGCTGGAACATACGGTAATTCTATTTTTAGATTTTTACGGAACCTCCATACTGTTCTCCATAGTGGCTGTACCAATTTACATTCCCACCAACAGTGCAAGAGGGTTCCCTTTTCTCCACACCCTCTCTAGCATTTGTTGTTTGTAGATTTTCTGATGATGCCCATTCTAATTAGTGTGAGGTGATACCTCATTGTAGTTTTGATTTGCATTTCTCTAGTAATTAATTATGTTGAGCAGCTTGTCATGTGCTTCTTGGCCATCTGTATGTCTTCTTTGGAGAAATGTCTATTTAGGTCTTCTGCCCATTTTTGGATTGGGCCTTTTGTTTTTTTAATATTGAGCTGCTTGAGCTGTTTATATATTTTGGAGATTAATCCTTTGTCTGTTGATTCATTTGCAAATATTTTCTCCCATTCTGAGGGTTGTCTTTTTGTCTTGTTTATGGTTTCCTTTGCTGTGCAAAAGCTTTTAAGTTTCATTAGGTCCCATTTGTTTATTTTTGTTTTTATTTCCATTACTCTAGGAGGTGGATCAAAAAAGATCTTGCTGTGATTTATGTCAAAGAGTGTTCTTCCTATGTTTTCCTCTAAGAGCTTTATAGTGTCCGGTCTTATATTTAGGTCTCTAATCCATTTTGAGTTTAGTTTTGTGTATAGTATTAGGGAGTGTTCTAATTTCATTCTTTTACATGTAGCTGTCCAGTTTTCCCAGCACCACTTATTGAAGACACTGTATTTTCTACATTGTATATCCTTTCCTCCTTTGTCATAGATTAGTTGACCATAGGTGCATGGGTCAATCTCTGGGCTTTCTATCCTGTTCCATTGATCTATATTTCTGTTTTTATGCCAGTACCATATTGTCTTGATTACTGTAGCTTTGTAGTATAGTCTGAAGTCAGGGAGTCTGATTCCTCCAGCTCTGTTTTTTTTTTCCCTCGAGACTGCTTTAGCTATTCGGGGTCTTTTGTTTCTCCATACAAATTTTAAGATTTTTTATTCTAGCTCCATAAAAAGTGCCATTGGTAATTTAATAGGGATTGCATTGAATCTGTAGATTACTTTGGGTAGTATAGTCATTTTCAAAATATTGATTCTTCCAATCCAAGAACATGGTATATCTCTCCATCTGTTGGTATCATCTTTAATTTCTTTCATCAGTGTCTTATAGTTTTCTGCATACAGGTCTTTTGTCTCCCTAGGTAGGTTTATTCCCAGGTAATTTCTTCTTTTTGTTGCAATGGTAGATGGGAGTGTTTCCTTAATTTCTCTTTCAGATTTTTCATCATTAGTGTATAAGAATGCAAGAGATTTCTGTGCCTTAATTTTGTATCCTGCAACTTTACCAAATCCATTGATTAGCTCTAGTAGTTTTCTGGTGGCATCTTTAGGATTCTCTATGTATAGTATTATGTCATCTGCAAACAATGACAATTTTACTTCTTCTTTTCCAATTTGGATTCCTTTTATTTCTTTTTCTTCTCTGATTGCCATGTCTAGGACTCCAAAACTATGTTGAATAATAGTAGTGAGAGTGGACATCCTTGTCTCATTCCTGATCTTAGAGGAAACGCTTTCAGTTTTTCACCATTGAGAATGATGTTTGCTGTGGGTTTGTCGTATATGGCCTTTATTATGTTGAAGTAGGTTCCCTCTATGCCCACTTTCTGGAGAGTTTTTATCATAAATCGGTGTTGAATTTTGTCCAAAACTTTTTCTGCATCTATTGAGATGATCATATGGTTTTTATTCTTCAGTTTGTAATATGGTGTATCACATTGACTGATTTGCATATATTGAAGAAACCTTGGATCCCTGGGATAAATCCCACTTGATCATGCTTTATGATCCTTTTAATATGTTGTTGGATTCTGTGTGCTAGTATTTTGTTGAGGATTTTTGCATGTATATTCATCAGTGATATTGGTCTGTAAGTTTCTTTTTTGGTAGTATCTTTGTCTGGTTTTGGTATCAGGATAATGGTGGCCTCATAGAATGAGTTTGGGAGTGTTCCTTCCTCTGCAATTTTTTGGAAGAGTTTGAGAAGGATGGGTGTTAGCTCTTCTGTAAATGTTTGATAGAATTCACCTGTGAAGCTACCTGGTCCTGGACTTTTGTTTGTTGGAAGATTTTTAATAACAGTTTCAATTTCATTACTTGTGATTGGTCTGTTCATATTTTCTATTTCTTCCTGGTTCAGTCTTGGAAGGTTATACCTTTCTAAGAATTTGTCCATTTCTTCCAGGGTGTCCATTTTATTGGCATAGAGTTGCTTGTAGTAGTCTCTTAGGATGCTTTTTTTTTCTGCGGTGTCTGTTGTAACTTCTCCTTTTTCATTTCTAATTTTATTGATTTCAGTCCTCTCCCTCTTTTTCTTGATGAGTCTGGTTAATGTTTTATCAATTTTGTTTATCTTCTCATTGAACCAGCTTTTAGTTTTATTCATCTTTGCTATCGTTTTCTTTGTTTCTGTTTCATTTATTTCTGATCTGATCTTTATGATTTCTTTCCTTCCGCTAACTTTGGGTTTGTTTGTTCTTCTTTCTCTAGTTCCTTTAGGTGTAAGGTTAGATTGTTTATTTGAGATTTTTCTTGTTTCTTGAGGTAAACTTGTATAGCTATAAACTTCCCTCTTAGAACTGCTTTTGTTGCATCCCATAGGTTTAGGATTGTTGTGTTTTCATTGTCATTTGTCTCAGGTTATTTTTGATTTCCTCTTTGATTTCTTCAGTGATCTCTTGGGTATTTAGTAACGTATTGTTTAGCCTCCATGTGTTTGTATTTTTTACGTTTTTTTCCCTCTAATTCATTTCTAATCTCATAGTGTTGTGGTCAGAAAGATGCTTGATATGATTTCAATTTTCTTAAATTTATTGAGGATTGATTTGTGACCCAAGATGTGATCTATCCTGGAGAATGTTCCATGTGCACTTGAGAAGAAAGTGTAATCTGCTGTTTTTAATGGAATGTCCTATAAATATCACTTAAATCTATCTGGTCTATTGTGTCATTTAAAGCTTCTGTTTCCTTATTTATTTTCATTTTGGATGATCTGTCCATTGGTGTAAGTGAGGTGTTAAAGTCCCCCACTACCATTGTGTTACTTTCGATTTCCTCTTCTATAGCTGTTAGCAGTTGCCTTACATATTGAGGTGCTCCTATGTTGGGTGCATATATATTTATAATTGTTATATCTTCTTCTTGGATTGATCCCCTGACCATTATGTAATGTCCTTCCTTGTCTCTTGTAACATTTTTTAATTTAAAGTCTATTTTATCTGATATGAGTATTGCTACTCCAGCTTTCTTTTGATTTCCATTTGCATGGAATATCTATTTCCATCCCATCACTTTCAGTCTGAATGTGTCCCTAGGTATGAAGTGGGTCTCTTGTAGACAGCATATATATGGGTCTCGTTTTTGTATCCATTCAGCAAGCCTTTGTCTTTTGGTTGGAGCATTTAATCCATTCACGTTTAGGGTAATTATTGATATGTATGTTCCTATGACCATTTTCTTAATTGTTCTGGGTTTGTTTTTGTAGGTCCTTTTCTCCTCTTGTGTTTCCCACTTAGAGAAGTTCCTTTAGCATTTGTTGTAGAGCTGATTTGGTGGTGCTTCATTCTCTTAGCTTTTGCTTGTCTGTAAAGCTTTTGATTTCTCCATTGAACCTTAATGAGATCCTTGTTGGGTAGAGTAATCCTGGTTGTAGGTTCTTCCCTTTCATCACTTAAAGTATATCATGCCACTGCCTTCTGGCTTGTAGAGTTTCTGCTGAGAAATCAGCTGTTAACCTTATGGGAGTTCCCTTGTATGTTATTTGTCATTTTTCCCTTGCTGCTTTCAATAATTTTTCTTTGTCTTTAATTTTTGCCAATTTGATTACTATGTGTCTTGGCATGTTTCTCCTTGCATTTCTCCTTGGGACTCTCTGCACTTCCTGGACTTGAGTGGCTATTTCCTTTCCCATGTTAGGGAAGTTTTTGACTATAATCTCTTCATATATTTTCTCAGGTCCTTTCTTTCTTTCTTCTCCTTCTGGGACCCCATAATGCAAATGTTGTTGTGTTTAATGTTGTCTCAGAGGTCTCTTAGGCTGTCTTCATTTCTTTTCAGTCTTTTTTCTTTATTCTGTTCCACAGCAGTGAATTCCACCATTCTGTATTCCAGGTCACTTATCTGTTCTTCTGCCTCAGTTTTTCTGTTATTGATTCCTTCTAGTGTAGTTTTCATTTCAGTTATTGTATTGTTCATCTCTGTTTGTTTGTTCTTTAATTCTTCTAGGTCTTTGTTAAACATTTCTTGCATCTTCTCGATCTTTGCCTCCATTGTTTTTCTGAAGCCCTGGATCATCTTCACTCTTATTATTCTGAATTCTTTTTCTGGAAGGTTGCCTATTTCCACTTCATTTCGTTGTTTTTCTGGGGTTTTATGTTGTTCCTTCATCTGGTACATAGCCCTCTGCCTTTTCATCTTGTCTATCTTTCTGTGAATGTGGTTTTTGTTCCACAGGCTGCAGGATTGTAGTTCTTCTTGCTTTTGCTGTCTGCCCTCCCATGTACAAATTCTGTGTTTAACCTTTTGAGGATCTACCAAACTCTTTTCAAAAGGGTCTCCATTATTTTACATTTTCAACAGCAATCTGTGAGGGTTTCAGTTTCTCTACAACCTCCCCAAAACTTGTTATTATTTGTCTTTTTGGTTACAGCTATCCCAGTTTGTCTGCAGTGGTATCTCATTGTGGTTTTGATTTGAACATCTGTGATGACTAATAATGTTGAGTATCTTTTTATCATCTTACTTGCATACCTTCTTTAGAGAAATGTTTATTCAGCTCTATGGTCATTTTTAAAGTGGCTTATTTGTTATTTTATTATTGAGTTTTAAGAGTTCTTTAGATATCAGTACCTTCCCTCTTTTTATTTTTTTAAAATATTTTTAGAGTAGTTTAAGTTCATAGCAAAATTGAGAAGATACAGATTTTCTCATATACCGTTTGCTCCCACACTCGCATAGCCTCGCCCATTATCAACATCCCGCAACACATTTGTTACGCTTGATGAACCTGTTTGGAAACATCATTATTGCTCAAAGTCTATAGTTTATATTAGGGCTCGCTCATGGTGTTGTCCATTCTATGGGTTTGGACAAATGTATAATGCTTGCTTTTGACCTGAGGTAATTACTGGGTGATCCACATATTAAAAATAAAAAAAGAAAAGAAAATCAAGCAATATATTGTCTATCACAATGATTCATTTTAGCAAAAGTCTTGAATTGCTAGATTTAAAGAAAATTTTGACATTTAAATTATGCCAATTTATATTAAAGTAAATCCTAAAATAAAGTCCTTTTTTTTTTTTAAGATTAGGAATTATTAAAAAAAAAACCAAAAAACAGTCCTGGGTTATCTTTTCCAAAAGAAGAACTGGATTTGCATACCTCTGTTTTGCTTAAAGCACCTGAATTTATATTTAGATGGAAGCAAATAACAAATACCTAAATATAAATGCCTAATCCTAAAAAGCAGGGAATTGTGTACTATTTACATATCATCTTTCCAGAAAAAAAATTAGTATATAATTCTGTAATATACAATAAAGTCTCTATTCAAGATATTTTATTGTAATTACATTAATGCACTTATTTTTACTGTATATTGGCTGAAATAATCTTGTAGGGGACCTTTCTTAAAATGAATGATCACAAGTAAGGTTTTTGTCCACCAAATGTGTCTTTACACACATAATGTTTTTAAAAAGTTCATTAAAATTTCAAGACCTATGTTAACAAGGTTATTTTTGTGATCAGCAATAGTCAAGCAACATTATATAACAGGTTCCAATATTTTAAAAAAAATGACTCATGAGATGTAAAAATGTAAACCTTAGCTTTCATAAGACATTTAATTTTTATAACCAAATATTCCTAAATAAATCCAACATTTTATTTTAGAATGTGTAACACTGCATTTTAATATCTATTTTACATTAACAATAAAATTTCTGATATATTTACAAAGCACTAAAACTATTTTAGAGATATTTAGTTTGTCTTTTTGTTTGTAAATTGTGTTATCTGGATGTGGAGCAAGAAAAACAAGCCTTATGTAATCTATAGGTTTTCCTGAAAAGGTTTTGAGTATCTTCAAATCATGCCAATTGTTGCCTGATTTAGTTTATCAGCAATTTGTTTTAACTTTATATGTAATGACTAATAAAGCAAATATTGCTGAACACTTTGGGGGTAGTGACAGCTGGAGATATATAAAAAGTCATGTTCCTTAATCATAAATTGATTATCATCTAGCGGAGAGTGTTGAGACTGCTAGCAAAACACCAAAGTTCAATAAAAAGCAAAGGGAAGAATGCTTTACTTGTTCACAGTAGTGGAAAATTACCCAATCTGAGAGATCTGTGTAAACTTTCCTATGAGATAATACCAGAATTGAATTTTGAAGAATGTAGGAAAGTTAGATAGGTGAAGCAGGGTTTTCTGGGAGCAAAGAATCAAAACAAATAATTGGACAGTAGAGAATTTCATGGTGAACATGCAAAACCCCTCACAACTGTGAAATATGAAGGAGAAGAATAATCAGTCTGACAAAGTGGGAAGGATAGAGTTGAAGCTGTCAGTACTGAGAAAGGGAAAGGTCTGAGTGCAACAATCCAAAGTTTTCAAAGACAAAAAGTAGTCCAATTTTAATATTGATGCTTGGAAAGGGATAAACTTAAGAAATATTTTGGAACTAGAATTAGTATTGAACATGGAAGGGGAAGGCAGAGAGTGACTGAATGTATAGGTGAAAGAATAGTGCCTGGGATGAAAGTAAGGTTTCTAAATTGGTCACATGATTAAAATATTCACCAACAAAGAAAAATTAGGAATAGCAGCATGTTTGCTAGGAAAATGGAAAGTGCATTTTGGGGACAAGATGGGTATGATTCCTAAGGGACAAACAGGGAAATATATATGACATACTGGATGCAGAAAACTGAAACTCAAGAGAGAAATAATGATTAGACACATGATTTGGGGCATTTGGTTACAAAACAGTGGTTCCCAGGTGGATGTTCTTCATGTAGTAGTTTTACATCACAGCTAAGGAACCCAGAGCTTAGGGAAACCAGCTCTTTTATAACAGGCTGAAAACAAATTTGCCTGACCATTTTCCTAAAGGGATACATTGTCTTTCTTATATGACAGTAACTTTCCTTTTACTTTGGACAAAGATACTATCATTGTTTTCCAAGCTTGTTCACTATATTAACACTCTTAAAAAGATAGCCATAATGAGAGACATTTAGAGCCCCTGTTTCACAGGACTTGCAGAAACTTTAGAGATCCATGGAGAATTTTGGAATTTTCTTTTAATACATATCAGCCAGGCTGTGTTACTATGCAATGTGGGAAATAGGAATTATGTTTGGAAATGAGAGAATTCTTTGAAGTTCCATGTAAAATAATGAAAGGCAAAGGAAAGCTTCCTGATAAAAGCAAGAAAACTAAATGTTGAGTTTGTTTGAGGAGAAAAGTTTAGATTGCCTCCTCGGGTAAAGAGCTCTATTTCATGGCAAATGGTAATGGGAACAGAGAACTGTGGTAGAGGAAGGAAGTTATGATAATCAACCTCAGGCTTGAGACCAGTTACTAAAGCAAGGATAATAGCAGCTCAATGTATTTTACATTAATTGATTTCCCCACTTTTTTTTTTTTAATTTATTTTATTTTTGGCTGCGTTGGGTCTTCGTTGCTGTGTGCAGGCTTTTCTCTGGTTGCAGCGAGCAGGGGCTACTCTTCATTGTGGTGCATGGGCTTCTCATTGCAATGGGTTCTCTTGTTGTGGAGCACGGGCTCTAGGCATGTGGACTTCAGTAGTTGTGGCACGCGGGCTCAGTAGTTGTGGCGCATGGGCTTAGTTGCTGTGTGGCATGTGGGATCTTCCCGGACCAGGGATCAAACCTGTGTCCCCTGCATTGGCAGCTGGATTCTTAACCACTGCACTGCCAGGGAAGCCCCCCACTTCTTTTCTTCTACCTATGACTTATTTTGCAATTTTAATTCCAAGTGGGTGTATGAGTTAATTGACATTAATGATATGGCAGCTGATAGGAGTTTGTGTTTTCCTTGTATTTGGGATGAGCTTGTCGTTATCAAAGGAAAGAATGGATTCTGAATGGACAAAAGGAATGTAATGCACTTGTTATTCTTAATTTGCTTCATCCTTACCCATTCTCTATTCTCCTTTATCCTGTTCTATACCCTAGGAGCTAACCTCTCAGAGGCATCACATGGGCTCCTGTTCTAGTAGATTTCAAGCTGGATTCAGGGAATGAGAAACATCTTAAGATATCATAACACTGAAGCAGAGAGAAGTCAGGATACCTCTTCCCCACTCCTTTCCCTGTTTTATTTTTGTGCCACTGGAAGTAGCTTTAACCCTCCATGGTTAGCTCCTGTAGTGTGGCCCCTCCTACACTAAACTCTAGTCAGTAATAGTGATATGATTTCTTCCCCTAAGGCTTTAGGAGTGGCCATAGTTTTCCACTGTTACTATTCTCGGGGTCTCAACATCCTTTGTTTCCCTTGGTCTATATGCACCTTACTAAAAGTTCCTTGGAAGAACATAGATAACTATTCCCTAACAGTTTCTTAAGTAACTATTCTCAAAGTAGCGCAATACATTCTCATCATTTGAACCATCTGAGGTATATGCTGGATCTCTGTATATAGGGTACTAGTAGGGGTCACGTCTTTCTAGGAGAAATATGTTCTCCATCATACCTGGAAAAAAGTGCAAAGTAATGTGTGCAAATGTTGCTAGTTTTGTATGTTGGTGAGTGATTAAATGAAGGAAGTCACATCTGGTATTTTCTGTTTTTCTCAGTGACATGAAGATCATCAAATAATAGTGAGTAGATAGAATGAAAGAAAGAATAGTGGTTTTAATGAGTGGGAAGAAAACATACAATATTTACCTCAGAGACTAAAAAAAAGTCAGCCTATTATAGGATCATGGTAGAATTTTCAGTCATAAATGAATGCCCAGATGTAATTAAAGCTATACATCTTTGGATGGAGAGTCTTTTGGAATGTCTGGATGGGCTCAATCTAATTATATGAGTTCTTAAAAACAGAGAACCTTCCAACCTATTGTTAGAGAGAGATATGTGACTGTGGAAGAAAAATCAGAAAGATGTGACATAAGAAGGATTGGACCACTACTAGCATTAAAAATGGGAGAAGGAGACCATGAATCATAGAATGAGGTAGCCTCTAGAACCTAGAAATAACCATCAATTTACAGCTAGAAAGAAAATTAGGATCTTGGTTCAAGAACTGCAAGGAACAAAATTCTGCCAACAAGCCAAATGAACAGAAATGAATTCTCCCCTAGAACTTCCAGAAAGGAACATAACATACTGCCTCCTTGATTTTTAGCCCAGTGGAATTCATATCTGTCTTCTGACCTACAGACTATACGGTAATAAATCTCATTGCTTTAAGCCATTAAGTTTATAGCAATTTGTTATAGCTGTAACAGACAGCTAATATTAGTTCTTTCTGCAATTCCCTCCTTGGACTCATGAAGTACCTTTTCCACTATTATAGCATCTGCACAAAACTGCTTCTGATCAATAATTTATTTCAAAACAAAGAAAGTACAATGTTGGAATTATATCCATGGGATTAACTAGGTTTTCATTAAATTCCATAATCTAGAATCTGATGGAGTACCACAATGGTTTAATGGTTTATTAAAGAATCTGTGTGGCACCAGTTGGGAGATAAGACCTTGAAAAATAGGGTTCCATCTTATGTGTGCATTATATACTTTGAATCAGAGACATGGAGATGTCTCACTTATAGCCAAGTGAACAAGTCTGGAAATCAAAGAATGAATGTGGAAGTGGTTTCTCTACTACTAAACATAATAACCTCCTCACAAGGTTTTTTGGTTTTTGTTTTATGCTTTTTATTTCCTATCCTGCTAACTTTTAATTCTCTTAGTTTGGAGGTATTAGTTCCCAATGGGGAGATTCTTCCATTAAGGTTTTAAGAATAATTCCATCGGATTTTAAAATGAGACTGTCACCTGGCCATTTGGAAATCCTTATGTTGCTAAACCAACAGGAAAGAAAGTAAATACTCTACTGGCTGGAGTGACTGACTACAATTCCCAAAGGAAATTGAGTTGTTTCTTAAAAGAAGACAAGGATGACAATGTCTGAAACCCAGGAAATTCTGTGGATTTCTTTTTAGTTTTTCTGTGCCCAATAATTACAATTAATGGAAAACTAATTCCCATCCCAAATTTAGGATTATAAAGGACTCAAACCCTTCAGGAATGAAGGCCAGGTTGAGCCCAGCCCAAATTCTGACAGAAGGCAAAGGAAACGGCATGAATAGTAGAAAAAGACAGAAACAAAGACTATGATAGTTTTGTTCATTTTCTCTTCTTATGAGCACATATTTTTAAATTAACTATTTTTCTCTTTCTTTTTCTTCCCTTTATTGTATGAACAAATTACTGGAGGTTAACCTTAAAATATCAATGGGACTGTGACTGGATTTGAAGAGTAATTAACATAGTCAGACATAGATTCAGTGATGGTTGGGACTGTGTCTCCACTTTTGCGGGAAAGAAGTATAAGAACGTCTTCATTTGTATGAAGGATCGCTGAATCTTAAGTGGAACTTAAGTGGGTTTAGAAGGGTGCATACAGTAATTTAACAGCCAAACAAGTGCTCTATGCAAATTTTCAATTTATTCTCTCACAGCTCCAAATGCACTACTCTTTTTTCCACTTGTGCAGTGCTAGCCTTTGTCAATAAAATGTGCTAGAAGGACTCAAGGCCAGAGTAAATGAATGAGTTTGTGCCCATTTTCCTGTGGTGCAGTTGTCAGCAGAAGGGTATGCAGGAGACCATGTGGTACTTACTTCAGCAAGGACACAGTGAAAAGTCTATGCCCTGCTTGTCACCTCCAGTGAATTTCTTTGCCACCAGTAGGATACTTAACTGTGCACCCGCTGGTAAGTTTGTTTATCACTGGTAGCTTGCATGGTCCTGGTCAGCCATGCCCTTGAGGTCTGAATCCCAGTTTTAGCTGTCTCTTCAGTTCTTAATTTCTTCCATATTTACTTGTACTTAGCTCTTGAAGCAATAGCTGCTACATGTATTTGCTATTTATTCCTAGGAGACTTTTATCCCTTTAAAAAAGTTAGTCACCTTTTATTGTTAAGCATTCTTTACAATTAAATTTTACATGTTCAGATTGCTAGCATAGTTTTGTCTCCTGACTGGACACTGACTGATACACATGTGGATTGGCTAAGAAAGAAAATTTTTTTTTTTATAATGAGAGTTGCATAGCAAATGAGCTTTTTTTTTTCTTTTTTCTTTTTAACTTTTGGGTTTTATTTATTTATTTACTTATTTATTTATGGCTGTGTTGGGTCTTCGTTTCTGTGCGAGGGCTTTCTCTAGTTGCGGCAAGTGGGGACCACTCTTCGTCGTGGTGCGCGGGCCTCTCAGTATCGCGTCCTCTCTTGTTGCAGAGCACAGGCTCCAGATGCGCAGGCTCAGTAATTGTGGCTCACGGGCCCAGTTGCTCCGCGGCATGTGGGATCTTCCCAGACCAGGGCTCGAACCCGTGTCCCCTGCGTTGGCAGGCAGATTCTCAACCACTGCGCCACCAGGAAAGCCCAAGAAAAATTTTGATCAGATATTCTAGAAGAATTTTTTCAAGACTAATTAGTACTTTTAAATTATCTAATTAAGAGTAAGAACTGTTGCACTAGGAATTAATAATTTAAAATTTGATAACCAAGCCTGATAATAAATTAAATATAGAAACTTACATACATAATTCCAACTGTATTGGAATTATCACAATATACATTATAAACCCTAATTTTTCTATCATTCCCTGACAAGGTGTGATAATTTGGAGAAATCACAAAGCACTTTGTAAATAGAACAATGTTCTAGAAATTGCAAACCACATTTTTGCAACCAATTACTATTCCATTGGTTTTGTTTTGTTTTTGGATTTCAAATATCTCCAAATATACTTTGACTAAAAAGAGTGTGTGCTGTGTACATTGTCAATCAAACTGTGTCAAATGTAAAGATCAAAAGGCACAAAATGATAAAGATTTGTCAGAGATGACACAGTATTGAGACTCAAAGGGGCAATATGACTATCCCTTGTCAGTATCCAGGATGAAGTACTTTTAGTTATTTTTATTATGGTTTATTTGCATACTTCTTTATTTTATAAGCTTTCTTCTTTTTTTGTTGTATTAGGAATACATAGAAATATTATGAGGACAAGAGCTTGGTATTTTACCTCTTTTCAGATAAAATAAGTTGAGACAGCTTTAGAGACAGCACATAAAAATCTGAGTCAATGACAGTACAAAACTATAAAAAATCAGTCCAAATAAAGAGGAATGATTGGGGATTCATAGTATTTTACTGTATAGTTGGACCATCCATTAACATGGAAATGTGTATCTTTCCCTAAAGGAGATTATGGTCTAATTAGGAACACAAGAGAGCTCAGTAATCAACACAAATATGTTCAGGTAAAAACAAGTTATGACAAGGGTGAATTGAAAGGGATCTAGGAATTATGCTGGCAGATTGAAGAAGGAGCAGAAAATGTCAAGAAGAAGAATGAATAGAATGCTGTGGAATATATTTTCATACCTGATCAGATGCCTACATTATGTGTCATTCACAGGCATTCTTTATACCCCAAAATACTGTAAAAGCAGAAATGATGAGAGACATGGTTCAAATGTAGACACTTCAAATTTTATTCAAAGCTTATTACCTTCCTAAACTTCATGTTACAGGGCAAAATAATAACAGAAAAACACAAGGATGAAAGAACAGTAGAGTTTTCAGGGTTTTCACAAAATCAGATCTTGCAAGTTTGCACCTTCACATTTTAATGAGCTATCCATACCCTTTCAGTCTGGCAAACATTTACTACCGGCACCCTCATCTTCCCATACCAAGACATTATCTGCTCTCCAATAAGTGACCAATCTGAAATTCTCTAATTACAATTAACCCAGGGGCCCCCAACCCCCAGGCCATGGACTGGTACTGGTCCATGGCCTGTTAGGAACCGGGATGCACAGCAGGAGGTGAGCGGCAGACAAGTGAGTGACGCTTCATCTGTATTTACAGCCGCTCCCCATCACTCACACTACCACCTGAGCTCAGCCTCTTGTCAGATCAGCGGTGGCATTACATTCTCATAGGAGCGTGAACCCTACTGTGAACTGCACACATGAGGGATCCAGGTTGCGCGCTCCTTATGAGAATCTAATGCCTGGTGATCTGAGGTGGACCTGAGGCAGTGACGCTAGCGCTGGGGAGCGGCTGCAAATACAGATTTTCATTAGCAGAGAGGTTTGACTGCACAGAGACCATAATCAATCAATTGCTTGCAGACTCATATCAAAACCGTATCAGTGAGTGGCAAGTGAAAACAAGCTCAGGGCTCCCACTGATTCTGCATTATGGTGAGTTGTATAATTATTTCATTATGTATTACAATGTAATAATAATAGAAATAAAGTGCACAATAAATGTAATGCGCTTGACAGCCACATAGCACAGGGAGATCAGCTCGGTGCTTTGTGATAGCTGATTCACTTTGTTATACAGCAGAAACTAACACACTATTGTAAAGCAATTATACTCCAATAAAGATGTTAAAAAAAAAAAAATGTAATGCACTTGAATCATCCTGAAACCATCCCCTTTCCCTGGTCCGTGGAAAAATTGTCTTCCACGAAACCAGTCCCTGGTGCCAAAAAGGTTTGGGACTGCTGAATTAAACTATTTCTGTTGGATGAAAAATACATAGCTCACTTTCAGAAAGTGCTTCATCTTGGGTCAGTATAGTCTGAAATATACAGCTTAATTTAATCAAAGCCTTTCTTTTTCTTTTTTTTTTTCTGAAAACCTATATCTCACATCTCATATTCCTAATAGATGGGGTACTTTAACTTTGTGGAGTTATAACTGTAAGTATTACTTCCTGATAGCTCCAAACCCAGAAATATTAATTATTCAACATGTTTTTATAATACCAATCATTAGTAATGACATGTAATTAATTTGCTACCGAGTACAAACTAAATAAACATTTTATTATTATTATCATCATTATTCCAATTACACAAATCATTATGTGGCAGAGATTGTTAGCTCTTTATGATGTTCTTCTTTCCTGGTCACGATGTAAGTCTGTATTTTCCAGCCTCCCTTGTGGTGTTACGGTTAATGGGCTGGGAGAAGTCACATCCACCACTGATTGGAATGGATCCTAAAAGTTTCCTGTGTCTGCTCTTCCATACTTTGTTTACCCTTTTCATGGACTGAGATGGAGATGAACTCTAGGGCAATCTTGGAAGCCATGTATTAAAGATGATCATCAGCGTAGGTCCTGAGGTGCTTCATGGAGCCCTTCTCCCCTCACCTCACCTTCTAAGAACACACATATTCTGGAGCCTACTGTTGTTTTTTTTTACAGTATCATTGTTCTAACAATCTCTACTTACTACTAAACACAGAGATACACATACTCACATGCAACTTCTGCATTTTGATACATCTCGTTTTACATAAAATATCAGCATGAATTCTAACTTAGATGGGTCTCAGTTTGATCTGAGTGGATCATATTTTTCATTCACATATCACTGACCCTCATTTTTCGCTACAGAGCTGGCTAATTCCAGAATATTTCAGATCTCTTTCTTCAGACTGAATTTACTCCTTTTCTTTTTAAAAATTTGTTTGTTTTTGGGCAACATTGCCTTCCAGAAATACTAGGATGTCCCAGGCACACCCTCTTCCCTGCCCCAAAACCCAGGACTTGCTACTCCCCAGGAGGCCCTGGGCTTCTTTAGTGAGGAATAGTATAAAGACCTGAATTATGGGCACAGGGGAAAATAGGCAAAAAGAAGGTCATAAGTGTATATCGTTCCAGATGTTACTAGTTAAACACCTGACACTCAGAGAACATGTTACCATAAGGCAAATTTACTGATTCAGATATTTATCCATACCAAGTAGGACTATTTCAGGGTCATTTGTTAGAAGATATCAATGTTCCAGGGACAGGAAGAATCAATCCTTCATGCCTTTATATTATTGATGATTTTTTTACTAATCTCAGTTTCATTAAGACTCTCCCTTTATATATCAGTTTTTGTCTAAAGAAAAACAAGCACTTACATTTATGAATGTTTTGATTTGGAAAACACCTTAAAATGTAGAACTGTTATGTTACACATAGCTACTGAGACCTAGAAAAACAAACAATGATTTAAGCTGTGTGGATTTGAACTCAGTTCATCAAATTCCAAATTCCAGTCCTGTTTCTAACTTGTGTTATTTCTTAAATTGTCCAATTGATATCAGAAATGTGTTCCCCATTTCTAGAGGATATCTGATCTTCATTGACATAGTTTTTACCCTTGTCATATCTCCAAGGCATGTGCACTCTTTATGTCACTGTGGCTTAGAGAGCTAGATTTTCACCAATAATCAGTTGTCTTCTTCTTGAGCTTTTGATCACATTTCCAGCCTCTCTTGCAGTTAGGTGTGACCATGTACTGGATTCTGCCAATGGAATATGAGAAAAGTGGTGTGCTTTTTCCTAGCCTAGGTTTTTTTTTTTTTAATATATTTTTTTAATAAATTTTCATCTAGTATTTTATTTATTTATTTATTTATTTATTTATTTATTTATTTATTTATTTATGTATTTGGCTGTGTTGGGTCTTCGTTTCTGTGCGAGGGCCTTCTCTAGTTGTGGCAAGCGGGGGCCACCCTTCATCGTGGTGCGCAGGCCTCTCACTGCCACGGCCCCTCCCGTTGCGGAGCACAAGCTCCAGACGCGCAGGCTCAGTAGTTGTGGCTCATGGGCCCAGTCGCTCCATGGCATGTGGGATCCTCCCAGACCAGGGCTCGAACCTGTGTCCCCTGCACTAGCAGGCAGACTCTCAACCACTGCACCTACAGGGAAGCCCCCCTAGCCTAGGATTTTAAGAAGCAGATGTCACTCCTTCACACATTCTTTTCCCTTCTATAGGCTGAATACTGATAATAACACAGCTCTAAAGGATAATAGCCACTCAAGACAAAAAAATCTGTTGCCCTTGCATTACCACATAGAGGAGAACCAATTGCTGACAAAGATGATCTGTTTAGGACTGTCATATGAGTGACATAGTATTTGAGATATTATGCAATTTTGAACAAATTTGCTATCATTTTCCTGCACGTATAGAACATTCTAATACAGTTTCCTATGTTTTACTTCATGCAACCAGTCTAAGATTGTCCTTCCACCCACTTTGTATAACTTTTATCATCTACCTCTTTGAATATCTCTCTTTACTTTTCTTTTGTCTTGTTAGCTTCCAGCCTCACTTCTCTTTCACATGACATACCACATACCATCACATACAACATGCTATTTCCATCATGGTTTTGAATAACAATAAAAATATTAATTACCTTTAACAATCATGAAAACATTATTCCAATTAACTATAATACATGCAAAAGGCAATAAAGGATGCAATTGTATCCAAATGTTTTGTTAATGTGACCACAGTTTCAACTTTTAGGTCAGAAATAAAAGAGTACAAATCTGTGTCCCAGTGAAGAACTGTCATATGGTATATATCAAAGTGCATGCTCCATTTCTTCAGCAGCATGATGATCCACAGATTCAGAAATTTCAGCTCTAGAACATTTATTCGACAATAATTTTATCTACCCCAACTCACATTAATATCACAACCATTGTGGTTACAGTATTTCCAAATGGATTAAAACCAATTTAAGCAACTAGTTATGTAATTTTTCATATCTAAACCCACAAGCAAAATTGTACAGATCAATTGCTTTTGAGTGCAAAAGTCCGAATATCTCATATGTGATATATTTTATATCTACTTTTCCCCATTTTGCATTCCATGGTGACTGCACTCCAAGTCAACATAGAAAAAGTCAACATAGAAAAAGCTCTAGCAATCAAAATGCAACCCCTTTTAGTAGCGGTTGCATTATTCTTCATCTGTGGCAGTCCATAATAATCCAATAAACTATAGATAAGTTTATTGACCCCCACATAACAGATGATGGGTAAAGACAAAGTTATTTTTCAAAATTACTTAAATTTACATTAGATTTTCACCACAATTTTGGTTAATTTATTCTAAGTTGCACTGAGCTATTAAACTGTTATAATTTGCCAATGTTATGCATAGCTCCTTTTTCCTTTCTTTCTCTCTTTTTTCTTTCTTTCTTTCTTTCTTTCTTTCTTTCTTTCTTTTTCTTTCTTTCTTTCTTTCTTTCTCTCTCTCTCTCCTTCTTTCTTTCTCTCTCTCTTTCTTTCTCTCTTTCTTTTTCTTTTTCCTTGTAGCCAAAATTTGTCTAGCTCTTATAATTTTACACTGTACTGGGTCATTCAAAAGTACAAAATTAATTTGTAAGCACTATATTGGTATATTAAAAGATTAGACATAGACACTTTTGTCCTTCTTCAAGTTAGTTCTTCAGCACCTGTGAATTCAAACTCACATACCAAAAATTAAGTTATGCTTTGTTCATAAGATGTATATGTCTGTTTGCCTAAACAAGTACTATTAAGTTGTCCTTTACATGGCCATAAGCACAGGAAAATGTTTCTTTGAATAAGTATTGATATTTTGATTGTTAGATAGTTTAGCAGATGTTACTTGTTCTCCAGGAATTTTATGTGAGAAGTCACTCCCCTCACAACATTTTATCATTTTCATTCTCTTTCTGTCCTTGAATTCTTCAATTATATATTTGTTTTTAAGTAGACTTATCTTTCTTTGAAGCCAGGGTTCCTTCCTCCTTAATTACCCAACACCCAGTGTGTTTAACCAACACTCCCCAAACCTCACCTTTTCTCTTCTGATCTTCTAGTAACATCCAGTATCCTGGATATTGGATCCCACTTTCCCAGGCACATCATAGTTCAAGGAAGAGTTTGAAAAGTGTCTCTTTTATTTCTTTTATACATGTGTAACGTCTAAGTCTCCTACCATACCACCTGCACCCATATACGTGCAAAACGGGCTTGCATTTACCCTTAGTACTCAAAATAAGTATTTTCAAGTCTTTACATTTTGAACTCCTGACTAGAGTATGTGAATCCTGTGTGTTATATTTTATCCCCGACTGACCATAATGTAGAAGAATGTGGATGAACATATGCAGTAAGAGCACATTCATTAGATTTTACTGGCTACTAGAACCCTTCAGTTCCTATATTCATAATTTATACTGTGGGTGGGTGGTGGTAGGCACACAGATGGACCCCACAGATATCTGACAAGATTACTTTGCTAGCCTGGGTTTATAATATATTAGATTCCCCACTATGGTAGTCCATGTAATAAAATATATATTTCCCTAAACCTGCAACAAGGTCTGTATTAGAATTTAATCCAATTTTGTAAGAATATTATAAACAATGTAAATTTCCTTTGTGAAGTACTTTTTTCCTGCTAAAACCTTCTTTTTTCATCCCAAGTAGCTATGGATAGATTGAACAGGTATTTCATTTCTCCCTAATCTAAACAACTAGTTACACTGAAATCTGCAATCCCTTTCAAAAATAAATGCTGGCACTATGGTTGCAACTTTTCCAAATACCTAAGGCAAGAATGTTATTTTAACCACACATGTTCAACATGCGTATTCCTGTGTGCATTCAAATAATGACGCTTGCTTTTGTCAGTTTTGTGGTATTCTCATATAATTCTTTAAAAAAGTATTTTTATTAACAAATACTTATTCTTGAAATGACTATTAACTAAATAATAATAATAACTGTAAGTTTTGGAGGATCTACATGTCCATATTTTGCATATATAATATCTAATTCTCACACGATTCTGAAAGGTAAATGTTATTATGCATATTTCCTAGTTAAATTGAATGTCTAAGAGTTGAAGTGTTTAACTCTAATGACATGGCTAATGAATGGGTGAAATGGGGTTGCAACCGATATTTGTCTTGACTCCAAAGGTCATTTCCACTCCTCAACAATTTAACTCTTATTTTCAAAAAGAAAAACATGTGATCATATTTAATTCTATATATTACTTTTTCCCCCTGTTATTAATGTACTCTATGATTCATTCAGAGCTAAATCTCTGCTGGTATTTTTTAAGCCAACACATGCTGATGTACTCCGAAATGTTTAGAAATGAGCTGCTCTGAAATTTAACACTTTATCCGTGTATCATTTTTCTCCAAGTACAAGGTTATTCTGACATTTACTATCCATTTTACAAGAAAAGAATTTAAAGAGGCAATTTGCATATTTTCTGATTTACCTGAGAGTTAGAAGTTATTAGTTATTAGTTATTAGTCATTTAGAAAGTAGGTGTACCTATTTAAAATGACACTTTTTTTCTTCATAAAACTTTCTGGTATACACTTCCTGGCATTTCATTAAGGGTAAATTACCTTCTCATTACACATTTCAGGGGATAAAATGAGGATCCACAATATGGGGCATGTGCAGGTATAGATTCAGGGAAAGGCAATGAATGTTGTGTTCTAAAGAGATTCCTTCTTGCCACTAGTGAGGAAAGTTAAAGTTTTCACTTAATTTAATTGAGAAGTTTAATTTGAAATGGATATCTTGTTTCATATACATCAGCAAAATTATAATAACATTCTCTGAAAATAATTAGGAATATGTAAATATTATAAAAGTTAATTTATTAAACTCATAATGATTTAAATTTTATTTTATTTTTAACTTAATATGGAATAGTTAACTGATGCTATTTCAGAGAGACAAGAACATGAGTTAATTAGTGACTTACCATGATTATCATTTGCTTCTCTGTAGTTATCATCAACAAATAACCTCTTATGGTTTAACCAGATATAATGTATAATATACTCAACCATTGTGCTATCTCATAACTTGAAGCTTACAACTACAAACAGTAAAATTCATGTTAAGTGCCAAAGTAAAAAAAAAATCCAATTCTTTATCTCTATTAAATCATGAAAATATCCATGAAGATATATTTTTAATTAACTTTGAAGAGGAATATATGTTATAGTCTCTGGGAGAAACAACAACAAAGGAAAAATAGAACACCAATGTAATAATATATTTATCACTCTATCAGTTATTAAACAAACTAATCCCTATTAAGTTACAGACAGAGGTTGTTATAAGTGACTGAAATAAGTTAATACATTTTAGAAAAAAATAAATGATAAGAGTGTAGAAAGGACTAGATTATGGAAATAAAAGAACTACAAAGATATTCTGAATAGCCTAACCAATTTTGAGAAAGAAGAACAAAGCTGGGAATATCATACTCTCTGAATTCAAACTATATTACAAAGCTATAGTGATCAAAACAGTATGGTCCTGGCCAAAAAACAGATACATGGATCAATGGAACAAAATAGAGAGCACCAAATAAACCCATGCACATATGGTCTATTAATCTTCAATGAAGGAGACAAGACTATTCAATGGGGGAAAAGACAGTCTCTTCAATAAGTGGTGTTGGGAAAACTGGACAGCTACATGTAAAAGAATCAAACTAGACTATTTTCTCACACCATATTCAAAACTAAACTCAAAATGGATTAACACTCTAAATTTAAGACCTGAAACCATAAAACTTTTAGAAGAAAACATAGGCAGTATGCCCTTTGACATCAGTATTAGCAATATTTTTTTTGATCTGTTTCTTCAGGCAAGGGCAACAAAAGCAAAAATAAATAAATGGGACAACACCAAACTAAAAAGTTTTGTACAGCAAAGGAAGCCATCAGCAAAATGAAAAGGCAACCCACTGAGTAGAAGAAGATATTTGCAAATGATACATCCAAAAAGGGGTTAATATCCAATATATATATAGAACTCATACAACTCAATATCAAAAAAACAAACAATCCCATTAAAAAATGGGCAGAGGACCTGAATAGGCATTTTCCAAAGAAGACATCCAAATGGCCAACAAACACATGAAAAGATACTCAACATCACTAACCATCAGGGAAATGCAAATCAAAACGAAAATAAGCTATCACCTCACACCTGTCAGAGTAGCTATCATCAAAAACACAAGAAATAACAAGTATTGGTGAGGATGTGGAGAAAAGGGAACTTTTGTGCACTGCTGGTGGGAATGTAAATTGGTACAGTCACTATGGAAAACAGTATGGGGGTTCCTCAGAAAATCAAAATAGAAATTCCATACAATCCAGCAATTCTACTTCTGGGTATTTATTCAAAGAAAATGAAAACACTAATTTTAAAAGATATATGTACACTAATGTTCACTACAACATTATTTATAATAGCCAGGAAGCAATCTAAGTGTCCATTGACAGACGAATGGATAAAGAAATTGAGGTATATATGTACAATGGAATATTACCTAGCCTTTAAAAGAATGAAATTTTGCAATTTGCAACAGCATGGTTGGACCTAAAGTGTCCATCTTATATGTAGAATCTGAAAAACAGAACAAATGAACATGTATAGCAAAACAGAAACAGACTTACAGATACAGAGAGCAAACCAGTGGTTTCTGGGTGTGGGGAGGGTGAGGGAATGGGTGAAATAATTGAAGGGGATTAAGAAGTAAGACTATCAATTGTAAGATAAAAAGTCAAATGGATGTAATATACAGCACAGGAAATACAGTCAATAATATTGTAATAACTTTTTATGGAGTGTATTGTATAAAAATATTAAATCACTATGTTGTATACCCAAAATTAATGTATTATAAGTCAACTATACTTCAATTAAAAAATAGAGAGGGTAAAAAAGGAACTAAATAAGCAAATTGCATGATTAAAATAATACAAATGGCTATATAAACAAAAAGTCACTTAGGGATAAGACAACGTTTAGAATTAAAATAAGAATATTTGCAAATTGTAATATATAGTGACCACAAAGTAGCAGAACAATTGAAGAAATGGAAGACCAGTTATGCACAAGTCAAAAGAGTTTTAAGACTAAGGGTGGCTAAATGGGTCAAGTGTTTAAGAGAGGTTGTGTCAGTAGTGGAGTATGTATTAAATTTGCAATTATGATGTGATTGGCAATATTTTATAGCTAAGTATAATTATGAGAGGAAGCCATATTTCACAGGGGTAATAATAAATGAGAGGTGAAATAAATAAAGAAAGAAATCCTGTATAGTATAAATACTGCTATTTCAAGATGTCTTGTATTGAAGAGAAAGAGAAAAAAAAGATATAGTACTGATAGCTCCATGCTAAAGGATAATCATGAGTAAATTCTTTTTGCGATCAGATGCTACTACTTGAGACTGTCCAACTTATAACTAACCTCAGCCCTCTGGTCTGCCCTCTCCTCTCTCTCCCCAGGACAATTGTAACCTGGAAGAAAAGCAGGGCACTTTAGATTTCTGAGTTGGTGTTGCATTTAGCTTTCAGCAATGTCCAAAAGTAAACCCCTGCTCAGCCACTTGAGTTCCAGTTGAACAACAACGAGTAGATTCTCTCTTTTTTTTTTTTTTCAAATAGGTGAAACAAGTGTGTGTTTAAATTGAAAGGGATAAATCAAAAAATAGAAAGTGGCTAGGCTCTGAGAAAGATAAAAGAAAGGGTATATTTGATGGAGGAGGCTCTGGAGAAGATGAGACTAAATGGATTCAAGAACACAGGTGGGTGAAGAAGACTCCATCCCTGTGACAGAAAGAAAGTGACAATTATGATAGGAACACTCTCAAAATACCTGTGGATAGTCATCAGGAAGCTGGGTGGGTGAAGCAGATAAATATGGTCAAGTTTGTTTTAGGAAGTAACTTTAGTTGAACAAACGTAACTCTGGCTGTGTGTAGCTGGGTTAAAAGAAGATAATTTCTTGGAATATGGTAGATCTGTAGAAGGCTATTAGCTAGGCATCATCTCTGCCACCTCTGCAAGAGCTGACGTCTCTTTCACTGTTACCCACCTTAATAAGAAATGTGTATTTGTACTTATTCTAAGAAATATTTTACCTGTTTTTATTTTTTTGATATTATGATAAAGTTTTTATGTATTATAAATATCTGAGACATTTAGTTTGTAAACAATAGGAATCTTTATATCAGTCATGTACAAGAGGCCAGATGAGTCATTTATCAGAGAAAATTTCTCTAAATCATTATTTAAAGAAAAATGTTTCATTAAAATTATTTGAATAGATCTCTGAAAAGCTGTATTCTACACCTCCTTTTTCATACCTCATGATTACTTTTTTCTTCAAATAAGTTTAGTATTTGAGCTTTTATATAAAAAATGGTCATTTTTATAGAGATACCTACACCTAATGTATTGTTATTTCTTTCATTTTGCTTTATAATATGTTGAATTCACATTTACATTTCTCAGAGGTACTTTGTATTGGAGCATGCTCTACTAGGTACTTGAATTTATATTAAAAATAAGAATTTAAACAGAAATTTACTACTTAATAAAAAATTAGCACATTTATTTTATTTTCCCAATTGGATCCTCACTACAGATAATGGAGTAGAGAATTTAATTTCTTAGGTTTTCATAGTTGATAGCAGTGGCTGAGTTCTAGGATCAGACTTGAACCCCTTATGTTTTTCCAAAGTCATTGCTATAAGGCAAATTTTGCTCATAATCTCTATTTTTTATTCTAGTATCATTGAATAAACAAGGTTTACACTCAGGAAAATGTTTCAAAATATGCTAATATATGTACTTAGGTGTAAAGAATGATATTTTTAAATTAGTATTTAACAATATAGAAAAGAAGTTGAAAAATATGATATGAGTTTTTGAATTGGTAGAGAAAGGTTTCAAGAGTGTTCCAAACCAAGCTGAGATCAGTAAATATTAGGATTTGATTAAGTGGAAATATGGAATTGGAAAAAGAAAATAAGGAATAAGAAAAAGGATGTAAGCACAGAAGCAAGAAGAGTGTAAGGTGACCTAACACATGTATAGGTTATTCAGAGATAACATTTGAGGATGGTACTTTGCCATGCAAAATATTTGACTGATAAGAATCTATAACTCTATCCCTTCCTTCTTACTTCCCATGACTTGCCTTTGTCTCTCTTAGACCACCTCTAAAGGAGATCTTTCCAACTAAAGATTAACTACTTTCAATAAAAGAGGACTCATAAGAGTACTTCCCATAGAGAACCAGGCTACTTGAAGAGGTAGTACTTCAATAAGTAATTTCCTTTTATAGACAGTACAAATGTGCAAAGATCTAATTGGTAAATATTTTTTTCTACAAATAATGTCTGAAAATTTGTACATTTTAATAAAATCTTTCAAGATACATTTTTTTCTTTTTCTCTAATAGCATTGAGTCTTTGTGGAATAAAACAGGGTATACATAAATAAATAAAAACACTAAAAAATTTGGTCAGATGGAAAAGAATTTACCATTAAAATTATTAATTTCACAAAACCCACTTAAACTGATGGTCGGCTGAGGGCGTTGAATTCTGTTATTTAAACCTGAACGCTCAGGTGACCTGGGACATTTTCTGCTGTGTTCATAATTAGCATTGCAAATATTAATTTAAAAAATTTTGAATGTGGACAGTATGTATGTATGTGTGCATTGATTATCTATCTATCTTTCTATCTCTCTCTCTATCTATCTATCCTCTATCAGAAGAAGAGAGTTTAGAATGAATGAAGTTAGTGCTACTCCCTCTCTCTGCTCTTCTGCTCCTCATTTCTTTACCTGAGGTCTTAGTAACTCATCAAATTGGATTTCAAGCATACTTTTCCCCTGGAAGGAATAATCGTAGCTTATAACCGGTTCTCGAAAGGATCTTCCAACAGGGTTAAAAATTATTGTTTCAGTATTACTAAAGGCATAAAAATCAGTTATGTTATCTAGGAGAAAATACATCATTTTGTTTCTGATGATCCAACTAAAATGATGACTAGAAAATGTCTATTCTCATGTAACAGAATAAGAGAAATAGATTCTCTTATAAGAGAAATAGATTCAGCAAAATTATTCATAAATGTTAAATTAATTTTTTTCCTGAATTAATAAAACATCAGAATAAACAGCATTTTTGTTTCTTAACCAAAACTAAAGTGGGGGCAGGTAGGGGGAGAAGTAAACTTTCTTTAGGATGGCAAAATGGTTCCAAACTCTCGTTAGATGTTATCTTTGTAATTGCTCTTTGGAGCTGAAACATAAAGGAAAACGTTTTCCAGCTATTTACAGAAATGCAGCCGCCCTGGGTACACTATTTGGAGTCAGTTTTAAAAGAGGTAATTTCCATCAGGTTTGATTCTTACTAGAAAGTCTCCCTCTATTCTCAAATCAGATTGACTCTCCCACTAGAAAGCAAAGCTTTTAACCTCTCAGATCTCATCCCAGAGCTGAAGATCAACCACTACCAATAAAAGAGGATTCACGGGAGTACTTCCCCATAGAGATCCAGGCAGCTTCAAGAGTAGTACTTCAAACAAGTAATTTACTTTTATAAACAGTATAAATAAAACAGAAATAGGAAGAAGTTCACAGACTTGCAGCATTTCACTTTTTTTTACAGCACTCTGGATATTTTACTTTATTTTATGCAGGAGGTCAGCAAGCTTAACTATGGGAGGTCTCCAAGCTGTTCAGGTGCAGTTCAGATAAGTAAAGTGTTACTCCCCAATGGAGGCTTTATTTAAGACATAGCCTCAAGGTGGTACTTTGCTATCTGAGTAATTATAAATTGGTAGCTCTTTCTGGGGCATCTACTTTAAGAAGGTTAGAATACTAGTGATTTCTTAATAAATATCATAAGTTAATACTGACCAAAAACTTTGTGTATTTACCTACATCAGAACTTCCCAAGTGCATTTCAATAATTTATTGAATGACTTCAATGAGCCCTTAATATGCGAATGAGTATGTAAATCTTCAAGTGGAATAGTACATAGTGCCTCCTAAATTCATTGAGGACAAACATTTTTTTATAGAACATCTCTCAGGACTTACACTAATGTGATATAACTTTTGGAAACACTGACCTCCATTATATTATTTAAGAATTCATGCAACACAAATTCCTTCAAGTAAAAATGAAGAAAGAGACAAAGAAAAGTCCACTCACGACATCTCTGACACATTGTTGATAGTAGAGGTCCTATTAGAATTAAGATCCAAGTTGAACATCCTTCTCATAATATTTTGCCTTTAGGAAATTATTACAGCTCCCAGTGATGCTCTCTGGAGTAGAAGGTATAATTAAAATTACCAGTCATTACCAAATCCCCCCAACAGAAATGATCATTGATTTTATCTCTTCTTTTTAATTCCAGAGGCTCATGTTATATAAAAGTGTAATGCCTAATTATGCTGTTATACCAGTACATCCACATAGTATTAAACATTTAAATCCAAACTGAAAAATTCAGTAAAATAAACAGTTATTTCCAAAAACATGTGTTTTTACCCAAGTAATAGAAATTTCTGATAAATTAACTGAGCTACATTTGTAGTATTTCTCTGAATAATTAGAATTGTCATTGCATAAACATCTTTTAAAATTGTATTAAATTTTAGTTTAATTCGTTCTTTTATTCAGCACAAATTACTTAAATATCTGCTACCTGATAACGTGACAGATCCTGTCCAGAGAGAGATTTCAAAGGATTGAATCCAGTTGACCTGTTTGCTATTTTCTAGCAGTCCAACATAAAACCAATTATTTTAAATGTGTCCTCTAAATCAGTATGTTAATATCGAATTGTATCTCAAATTAATCTCATTCTTTTTAACCTCTACTAGTTGTGTTTCCTTCTATGAGGACTTCTACTGGAAGTATTAAGTCAAAACAGAATTTTGCATTTTCACTATGCAATTCAATGAGAACCAAAAAAGCTATATATTTAGACTGGAAATCAACTTGTGTCATATGAAAGAAGTAGCTAATTGGTTTGCCTAAATGAATTAACTTGCACATTGCATTAGCATATGAGACACACATCTATCAAATGCTAGCAAAGATAAAGAAGAGATTGGTGAATTTAAGAAAAAATGATGATAGATATGACCTAGATAGCAAACCTCAGTTTTGAAGACTAGTTCGCATTTAAACTGACTTTAACAAACTTCCTTGAGAAAAGATTTAGATTAGTTCTTTGTGACCTAACATATGATTAAATCTTTGTCATAATTTGATAAACCTTTAATTACCTCTGCAGAAACATTAACTGAAAATATCACCACACTTGGATAGTTATTCTTTTTTAACATCAAGAAAATAGCTTATGGCATTTAAACCTTTCAGTTCATAACATCAAATTTGTATTGACATACCTATAATTTTAAGACGAATCTAGATACAGAATACAATTTCGTCATCCTTAATAAATAATTTCTTTTTGTTTGTTTAAAAATGATAGGTAGTTATATTTTACAAAAACTGATGCCAGGTGCTAAAAACAGGTGTGATGCAGTGGTTTAAATGAAACCTAAGAGATAAATAGAGGCAAAATGCCCGTTCTCAACAAAATTTTTTTTTAAGTGTAAATGCCTTCATTTTATCTAAAAACATCAATCCTAAAATTAAGGTACCTTTAATATATTAAAGGTAAATAAAACAATATTCAAAATCTAATAATTCATTATATTTACATATATATTATCAACTATATATGTATTATTATATGTCAGCATGGTATTATACTTTAGGTAATACATTATGTTTTGGATGTTCAGAATACATTCTGTTTATATGGAGATGAAACTACATGTTCAAACTCTTTCAGTAAAATTAAAAACAAAGTCAAATTGGTTTCTGCTTGATCTGGTCAACAGAAATAAATACACAATCTTCATAATTTCAGTGAGAATATTTTCTTGATCCCCAAGAAATAATTCACTCAGATAATTTCACATATTACAACTTGACAACTTAGTGAATACACAAATTTTACAGAAACATTTTTAAAGCTGCTTTAAAATTGCTTCTGATTTTTTAACAAATACCTTCTACTGTAATGAGGTTGTGATAAGAGCTATGATAATTTCATATCCTTTGGAACTATATACACAGTGGGAGCAATGAAAGTAAGTCTCCAGCAAGAATGCTTTGAGAGAGTTAATGCTTCACTTTAAATTGCTGAAAATACCACTTATTCCATCTTGGAAGTTCAATATGGTGACATGAATTAAACTAAGGCACAAGTTGCCTATAAAATTGCCTTTCTTTTTTTTTTTTAATTCATGACAGCACATATTCTCTCATGAATTCATTTTAATTTGAAACAATTTTATTTTTAAAAAATGTACAATATGTATTTAACCTTTTGCCTACTGTATGTCACATATAATGGTTGTCCTGTATAAAACAAACAGTTTTCTTAACAATATTGTATAATGAGATTGATCTCAAATGCCCTGAAGCCAACATCTTTGGATTCTTTATTCATCAAGATCTATTCAGTTTAGCTGGGAGACAAGTACATGCTAAACTGGAAGAGAAACCTCTTATAAATAAGAACGACATATATAATGACATATATATTATGAAATGGAAGCTTAAATCTAAGTTATCTTCTATTTTTGAAGAGAAGTCATTAATATTCAAGGGGTGAAATTATTTTCTCCCAAAACGTATACATAAATATTTAGGCTTATATTTAGGGATTCTTATGTAATCAAATGTTGAGATTCTGCAATTGTTGAGGAAATTATTCACATGGAGAGGTCTAAAACATAGGCTTATTTTCCAAAGCCATGTAAGTAACAATTGAAATGTTGACAAAGTCAAATAATATTGTTATCAAGGGATAACATTCTAATAGTTAAGTTGGGTTCACAGTACTGGGCACCTTCTCGCTGTCACACTTAATGCAGGCAAACCTGTATTGTTTCAGTTTCATGAATGATGGAATAACTTTATAATCATTCCAGAAAATAGACTCTTTATGTAAATACTTTGTATAATTTGTAGAGTTAGAAATGTAGCATATTACCTATAAGTACTACATTAGAATGAAATAAATCTATGTACTATAGTTTTTTACAGGCTGTGATCTCAAACTCATCTATTTAGGACACATGAGCAATAAAATCTTTGGTGAAAGGTATATTCTTTAAGATTAGTCCTGCACATAATCCCTTAAATTCAGGAGTTTAGTTAAATTTATAACCTTCAATCAAATTACTTTACTAAAATGAATTAAATTTATTAAGCAAACACTATGTACCAAGTTCTAGGGTCCAAGGAGTACGATGTGACTTTCTAAGCTACTAAGTGTCCTGAATTTCCCTAATGAGTTCCTGGTATTATATCAGTCTCTTAGAATGATTTTCCCCCAAGCAGGGCAGCTTCAGTTAATTTAGGTCTAAAGTAAATGCTGCTTTCATCAATGTTGAAGGATTCACCAGCAGTCATTAATGTTTACTTAAATATGTACCAAAGTTCTCAGTGCACTTTTGGGGTGGCAGAAAGTGAATATGTCAGCAAAGAAGTTTGGGAATTTGTGATAAAACAAAATAGAGGAAGTTTGTTTACTACAAGTTATACATATAGCCATAATTATAACTAAACTATTACTATATTCAATGATATATAATTATAGTTATAACACTATAAATAACTGTACTGTATATAGGGGTGTGTGTGTGTGTGTGTGTGTGTGTGTGTGTGTGTGTGCATGCCTGTGTTGAGAAATGCTGGTTTGGGTGAATGATTTTGAGAAGTTAGAGTAGACTGAAGAATTCTTCTGCTTCTTGGTTCATGAACCCTGGAGCTGGGGTATTGTGTGTATTTCACTATGATTACCTCAGGCAACCTAAAATGATGTTTTGCTGCTGCCATTAAGATTCCACGAAGGCAAAAAATAGCTATCACCCTGGTATAATAACTACTTTTATCATCTCCAAAATATTGTACTTTCATTGCTCAAATGTCAATGTTATTGAGAAAATATACCATTTATCCTTGATATATGGTTTAATACATTTTAATGATTTTGCCAAATACACAAATGATTTTTCCCCCAATGGAGAATATGCCACAAAGACAACCAGAAAATTCTCAGTTTTAAAAATTATTATTCTTTTATTTCTTATGTGGCAAAATATGCATTTTGTCCCTGAGTTAATGCTTATGATAATATTCTGTAACTAATACATATGAGATATTTAACCAGGGATATACTTTACTTTGCTGTTTTACATAGTGGCTTCATATTTGCATATCTTTTACCTGTACAGGCAAGTGAAACAAACCACCAAGCAATTATCTGATTTGTTCATTCATTCAAAACAGAAAGGGAAGCTACGTAATTCCTATATACTGAATTTGGCATATTTAATTAGATAACGAATGGTTTTGATTATCCAATGGGCTTGCTGCTTTTATCTGTTAGATGGAGCACTTGTCCAAAAATTTCTTCTTTCATATTTTCCATAAATAGGTTTTATTGTCTCTTTAATAATTCTATACTATATCTCTATGACTATTTATGTAACAAAATATATTTTCCTATCCCTACATATTAGAGTCAGATAAATATTAATTGTTAGGGTAGATAATAATATTTTACCAAAACAAATTGTACTCTTAAAATACTAGATTGATAAAAATAAATATTAATGTTGTTAATTTAATTTCTGTGAAAGTTTTAAAAAATAACCATAGTTATAATATATGTTTATAGATTTGGCATTTTAAGATTACAATTTGCCAAGATGACAGAGTAGAAGGACGTGTGCTCACTCTCTCTTGCGAGAGCACTGGAATAACAACTAGCTGCTGAACAATCATCAACAGGAAGACACTGGAACTCACCAAAAAACATACCCCACATCCAAAGACAAAGGAGAAGCCACAATGAGACAGTAGGAGTGGTGCAATCACAATAAAATCAAATCCCATAACTGCTGGGTGGGTGACTCACAAACTGGAGAACACTTATACCACAGAAGTCCACCCACTGGAGTGAAGGTTCTCAGCCCCACGTCAGGCTTCCCAATCTGTGGGTTTGGCAACAGGAGGAGGAATTCCTAGAGAATCAGACTTTGAAGGCTAGTGGGATTTGACTGTAGGACTTCAACAGGACTGGGGAAAACAGAGACTCCACTCTTGGAGGACACAAACAAAGTAGTGTGCACATCAGGATGCAAGGAAAGGAGCAGTGACCCTATAGGAGACTGAACCAAACCTACCTGCTAGAGTTGGAGGGTCTCCTGCAGAGGTGGGGGGTGGCTGTGGCTCACCATGAAGACAAGGGCACTGGCAGCAGAAGTTCTGGGAAGTACCCCTTGGCGTGAGCCCTCCCAGAGTCCGCCATTAGCCCCACCAAAGAGCCAGATAGGCTCCAGTGTTGGGTCGCCTCAGGCCAAACAACCAACAGGGAGGGAACCCAGCCACACCCATCAGCAGACAAGCAGATTAAAGTTTTACTGAGCTCTGCACAGCAGAGCAACACCCAGCTCTACCCACCACCAGTCACTCCCATCAGGTAACTGGCACAAGATAGCCTAATTCAACAGAGGGCAGAGAGCAGAGGAAAGAAGAACTACAATCCTGCAGCCTGTGGAACAAAAACCACATTCACAGAAGGACAGACAAGATGAAAAGGCACAAGGCTATGTACCAGATGAAGGAACAAGATAAAATCACAGAAAAACAACTAGATAAAGTGGAGATAGGCAACCTCCCAGAAAAAGAATTCAGAAAAATGATAGTGAAGATGATCCAGGACCTCAGAAAAAGACTGGAGGCAAAGATTGGGAAGATGCAAGAAATGTTTAACAAAGACATAGAAGAATTAAAGAAAAAACACCTAGAAGAATTAAAGAACAAACAGAGGTGAACAATACAATAACTGAAGTGAAAAATACACTAGGAGGAATCAATAGCAGAATAACTGAGGCAGAGGAACGGTTAAGTGACCTGGAAGACAGAAGGGTGGAATTCACTGCTGTGGAACAGAATAAAGAGAAAAGAATGAAAAGAAATGAAGACAGCCTAAGAGACCTCTGGGACAACATTAACTGCAACAACATTCGCATCATAGGGGTCCCAGAAAGAGAAGAGACAGAGAAAGGACCTGAGAAAACATTTGAAGAGATTATAGAAGAAAAGTTCGCTAACATGGGAAAGGAAATAGCCACCCAAGTCCAGGAAGCACAGAGAGTCCCAGGAAGGGTAAACCAAGGAGAAACATGACTAGACACAGAGTAATCAAATTGACAAAAATTAAAGACAGAGAAAAATTATTGAAAGCAACAAGGGAAAAACGGTAAATAACATACAAGGGAACTCCCATAAGGTTAACAGCTGATTTCTCAGCAGAAACTCTGCAAGCCAGAAGGCAGTTGCATGATATATTTAAAGTGATGAAAAGGAAGAATGTACAACCAAGATTACTCTACCCAGCAAGGAACTCATTCTGATTCGATGGAGAAATCAAAAACTTTACAGAGAAGCAAAAGCTAAGAGAATTCAGCACCAACAAACCAGCTGTACAACAAATGCTAAAGGAACTTCTCTAAGTGGGAAACACAAGAGAAGAAAAGGACGTAAAAAACAAACCCACAAAAATGGTAATAGGAACATATATAATGATGATTACCTTAAACGTGAATGGATTAAATGCTCCAACCAAAGACACAGGCTTGCTGAATGGATACAAAACAAGACCCATATATATGCTGTCTACAAGAGATCAACTTCAGACCTAGGGACACATACAGACTGAAAGTGAAGGGTTGGAAAAAGATATTCAATGCAAATGGAAATCAAAAGAAGGCTGGAGTAGGAATTCTCATATCAGAAAAAATAGTCTTTAAAATAAAGACTATTACAAGAGACAAAGAAGGACACTACCTAAAAATGAAGGGATGAATACAAGAAGAAGATATAACAGTTGTAAATATTTATGCACCCAACATAGGAGCCCCTCAATACATAAGGAAAATACTAACAGCCATAAAAGGGGAAATCGACAGTAACACAATTATAGTAGGGGACATTAACACACCACTTTCACAAATGGACAGATCATCCAAAATGAAAATAAATAAGGAAACACAAGCTTTAAATGATACATTAAACAAGATAGAATTAATTGATATTTACAGGACATTCCTTCCAAAAACAACAAAATACACTTTCTTCTCAAATGCTCATGGAACATTCTCCAGGATAGATCATATCTTGGGTCACAAATCAAGCCTTGGTAAATTTAAGAAAATTGAAAACATATCAAGTATCTTTTCTGACTACAATGCTATGAGACTAGATATCAATTACGGGAAAAAAACTGTAAAAAATACAAATACATGGGAGTTAAACTATACACTACTAAATAAGCAAGAGATCACTGAAGAAATCAAAGAGGAAATCAAAAAATACCTAGAAACAAATGGCAATGATAACACGATGTCGCAAAACCTATGAGATGCAGCAAAAGCAGTTCTAAGATGGAAGTTTATAGCAATACAATCCTACCTCAAGAAACAAGGAAAATCTCAAATAAACAACCTAACCTTCACCTAAAGCAATTAGAGAAAGACAAACAGAAAAAAAAACCCAAAGTTATCAAAAGGAAAGCAATCATAAAGATCAGATCAGAAATAAATGAAAAAGAAATGAAGAAAACGATAGCAAAGACGAATAAAACTAAAAGCTGGTTCTTTGAGAAGATAAATAAAATTGATAAACCATTAGCCAGACTCATCAAGAAAAAAAGGGAGATGATTCAAATCAACAGAATTAAAAATGAAAAAGGATAAGTAACAACTGACACTGCAGAAATACAAAGGATCACGAGAGATTACTATAAGCAACTATATGCCAATAAAATGGACAACCTGGAAGAAATGAACAAATTCTAAGAAAAGCACAACCCTCCGAGACTGAACCAGGAAGAAATAGAAAATATAAACAGACCAATCACAAGCAATGAAATTGAAACTGACTAAAAATCGTACAACAAACAAAAGCCCAGGACCAGATGGCTTCACAGGCGAATTCTATCAAACATTTAGAGAAGAGCTAAAACCCATCCTTCTCAAACTCTTCCAAAAAATTGCAGAGGAAGGAACACTCCCAAACTCATTCTATGAGGCCACAATTATCCTGATACCAAAACCAGAAAAAGATGTCACAAAAAAGAAAACTACAGGCCAATATCAGTGATGAACATAGATGCAAAAATCCTCAACAAAATACTAGCAAACAGAATCCAACAACACATTAAAAGGATCATACACCATGACCAAGTGAGATTTATCCCAGGGATGCAAGGATTCTTCAATATATGCAAATCAATCAATGTGATACACCATATTAACAAATTGAAGAATAAAAACCATATGATCATCTCAATAGATGCAGAAAAAGCTTTTGTCAAAATTCAACACCCATTTATGATAAAAACTCTCCAGAAAGTGGGCATAGAGGGAACCTACCTCAACATAATAAAGGCGATATATGACAAACCCACAGCAAACATCATTCTCAATGGTAAAAAACTGAAAGCATTTCCTCTAAGATCAGGAACAAGACAAGGATGTCCACTCTCGCCACTATTATTCAACATAGTTTTGGAAGTCCTAGCCACAGCAATCAGAGAAGAAGAAGAAATAAAAGGAATACAAATTGGAAAGAAGAAGTAAAGCTGTCACTGTTTGCAGATGACATGATACCATACATAGAGAATCCTAAAGATGCCACCAGAAAACTACTAAAGCTAATCAATTAATTTGGTACGTATATACAATGGAATATTACTCAGCCATAAAAAGGAATGAAATTGAGTCATTTGTTGAGACGTCGATGGATCTAGAGACTTTCATATAGAGTGAAGTAAGTCAGAAAGAGAAAAACAAATATTGTATATTAATGCATGTATGTGGAACCCAGAAAAATGGTACAGATGAACCGGTTTGCAGGGCAGAAGTTGAGACACAGATGTAGAGAACAAACGTATGGACACCAAGGGGGGAAAGCCGTGGGGGGCTGGGGATGGTGGTGTGCTGAATTGGGCGATTGGGATTGGCATGTATACACTGATTTGTATAAAATTGATGACTAATAAGAACCTGCTGTATAAAAAAATAAATAAAATAAAATTCAAAAAAAAAAAAAAAGAGTCATGTACCACAATGTTGATTGCAGCACTATTTACAATAGCCAGGTCATGGAAGCAACCTAAATGACCATCAACAGACGAATGGATCAAGAAGACGTGGTACATATATATAATGGAATATTACTCAGCCATAAAATAGAACGAAATTGGATCATTTGTCGAGATGTGGATGGATCTAGAGACTGTCATACAGAGTGAAGTAAGTCAGAAAGAGAAAAACACATATTGTATATTAATGCATATATGTGGAACCTAGAAAAATGGTACAGATGAACTGGTTTGCAGGGTAGAAATAGACACACAGATGTAGACCAAAAATGTATGGACAGCAAGAGGGGAAAGTGGCAGGAGTGGTGGTGGTGGTGTGATGAATTGGGAGATTGGGATTGACTTATATACACTAATATGTATTAAATGGATAACTAATAAGAACATGCTGTATAAAAAATAAATAAAGTAAAATTCAAAAATTCAAAAAAAATATTACAGTTTGCTCTATTTTTTATATATGTATGACACATATAGACATATATATTAATATATATGTCTATATACATGTATGTGTGTATATATAATCTTCAAGATGTGTTTTCTTTTTATGATAGGCTTATTAATAAAAATTCTAAATTCAGATTATGATAGTTATAGTAGTTTTGAAATAAGGATGAAGTGCAAACTTTGCAATAACTGGCCACAGTTCTATAATATTATACTAATGTATCATAAGATTAGATAGTCCTCCTTTTGCTTACTTTGTGGACCCACTAAAATACTACTGGAATAGTAGCAGTGGAATCATAAAGGGCTTTCAGTTTAAGTCCTTCCTTTCTGAATACTCCTCCACCTCCCATCCCCCACCCTTTCCGATTTCACTGTCAAGGTTTTTCATAGTTTTGGAACCAAAAGTATCCATAACTACCAAGCAAAACTTGAGAGTTTTTCCTTTGGTTAGTCTTGCAGCATTTCATCTTTTTTTGTTGTTGTTGTACATTGCCATTTTTCCAATGTAAGCACCTACTTCATAGTTTAAATTTATCATTAAGACTTATGAATGTTCTTCATAATTCCTTATAAAACAAAGAAGCTATTTTTTTTCAATGAAACCAATATTACTAGAGGAAAAAAAAAGGTGAATCCAGGAAATCTGCATGAAAACGGCAACTTGAATTAAGAATGAGTAAGCAAGTCTTATGAGCTACAGGATACCACATGACCCCCATATCACTCTGCATTCTTGACAGGGCAGTCCAATCCAATTTTTTTTTTCCTTCTAAGAAGCTACTTTCTGAAAATTGCCAATTATGACCAGACCATTTCCTCAGTATATTGATGAAAATGGAGGATATAATTTACCTTGTTATGTAATTTTGAACTGAGATTACAGTACATTTAGTAGTCATGGATAAGTGACCAACTATATTAACTATAGATTCTTATTTTACATCTGAGGATAAAGTTACTAATATTCTTTCTTACTAATAATTCTTTCCATCTTCCTTTTCTCCTTTCCACCTTATCTAGTCAACCATCAAGCTCTATTGATATGGTCCCTGTAACAAACTAATTTTTAAAATCGCTATTCATATATTATCCACCTCCATAAAACTATACATAATATTTATACATGAACATAAACTTTACAGAGTGTGCTCTGATTGTTCCATTTGATGCTAACTTTTAATATAGCTAGAAAGATAATCTCAGTACAAAAGTTAGTTCAAATAATTTGACCAGATAGCATATTGACAGACCAGACTCCAACCACCGGCCTTCAGATTCCAATTAAAGTGTTTTTGTTTTTGTTTTTAATTCTCCAATTTTCTCACCATCATCACTTAATGTATTTGCCTCTGACAGATTAGTCTTTGAGTTAAATTTCAAATTTCACTTGATTATGCCATAGCCATGATCCAATCCTTCAACAGGAGCTCATTGACTTTAGTTTAACATAAAGATTCCCCAGGCATTAAGGTTTTTCATAATTTGGCCCCAACTTGCTTTAATATCTATCCCTTCACTACTATGTTACACAAACCAAATAATATCTTTATAATTAGGACTTCAATAATTTCAAAAATTATTTGAGATTTCCATGAAAGGACTGTTAAAAATAAATCTCCCAAACCTTTTGAAATGATGTATTCCAGCAAGATTTAAATAGTTTGATTTTAAAGTATATCTAAATCTTTCTCCATGACAGACATATTTTTATTCTTCATTTCCAAATAGTAAATTTAAAACCCATGCATATATTTTATTTTATATTATATTTTGTGTTATTTTATTTTATTTACTAAATTCTGCCCACTGGTCAAGAGTTTTCCTTTGAAGTGGAAAACTGCAAAGATTTTTGCCTTCCATTCATTTATACCTTCCATTCATCCTTTAAGAGAAAGCCAACACCCTACATCTTTTATGACATGTCTCTTCTCTATACTGTCTGTACAATACACTTTATCCCTCCATATATCCGATAATCTCATTAATAATTGAAGGATTTATACCATATTTCACAAAAAGTATCACATGCTATATACTCTGCAAAAATACCTTGAATAATAATTACTTTTGTGAATCCAAGTTTATGAATCAAGATATTTTGAGCTATGGTAAATAATGATTTCAATGATTATTATTGTCTAAGAAAGACATGGTCCATGATTCCATTCATTAAGGAGGCTACATCTAAACCTTCTCAGATACCCTCTGTGAAGTGTCTTCCAGGTTTGTGATTGAGTTTTCTTTAGCTCTTCCAGGGTAGTGATGGTTGAATGTATTGTTTGCTCCCATCCTTCACTACATCAAGATTCTTGTCTCTTGAAATTCTATTGAGAATTTAGAATCTGGGATATAAGAGCAAACTCTAGGTAAAAGCTAAGTTATTTTCTAAGTTCTGAGAGACGTGAGCAACTAATACTTTTCAGCATATATATTCCTCACAAATCTATTACCTTAAGAAATAGGGATATTATGATGAAATTTCTTGATTATTTTACTAGGGGTTATTATGTCAATAGTTTTTTACATACAAGTTATTATTCTCATGCCCTTTGACCTTTCCTGGCTAGATTCATCTGCTAAGCTGATTGCTGCTTCAACTATATCACTTAAAGTCATTTTATTTTTGTTTAAAATTTTATATTTCATAATGTTTAAAACTCCATCTATTTAGCTAAGTAGAGGATTAGGTAATGGTGTGTGTTTGTTAAAACATTATATGGTTTATAATTTTGCATTAAAACTCAATTTTCACAGTATACAAATTAAATGAAGAGGGATAAGTGTAACAGGACTAAGCACAATTAAATAAATACAGTATTATAAGATATTTTAAACACATAATTCCCATAGCATTTTTTTTTACCTTGACTATCTTGATCACGTGATACAAAACCAAGAAAACTAAGATAATTGTAGATCATTAAATATATCAACTGAGTAAAAGCTACCAAATTAAAATACATCAAGGAATATGTTTATTATTAAAAATTAGGTACTTGACACATCATAAATCTCTCTGTGAGGTAAAAATATAAATCAAAGAATTTTATAACATAAATAAATATGCCAGTGAAATGTTTTGTGTTATTTTTTGTAATGTATTCAAATATCACAGATTATTATCTCTCAACCTCATCCTAAAATAAATTGAAAACAGATAATATAGCTTATCACTTTGAGTATATATTCAACAAATATTTGAAACCCCTATTTGTGCAAAATCTTATGTTCTGCACAGGAAGTATAATGAATAATAGGCAGTTTCTAGCTTCAGTAAGTTTAGCAATTTTTTGAGTAAGTCAATGTAAATCTCTGGTGTACAAGCATGAAGTTAATTTGACTACTCTGTCAGTGCCATTCTTCTTGAAAAGAGCATTTGATCAATATTCAAACATTTTGCAATTTTAAACAATTTTGTCAAAATTATCAATGGGCATATACTGAGAAGATAAAATAAAATATATGATGCTTTCAGTCTTAAAATCTTTACTGTGGATACTAAGTGGGTAAGTACGTTTTGATCAAACCATTTGATTTTGAAATTGTATTTATTAAAATTTTCTTTCCTTCAATAAAGCAAACATCCAGATGTTAACCATAAAATCATAAGCACTTAAATATAATTACTGTGGAGATGAAAAATAATATTTAGGGCAAATTGAAACTATTAATTAATTTATAAATTATATGAATCAGAAGAGACTTAATAGAAGCTCATATTATCTTGTACTGCACAATATATATCTTTTGAGCTAAAAAATAAGCATAATATGAGCTTACTAACTACTAGAGCAAAATGTAAAAAATAAAATGATATATGTTGACAATGCATGATACTAACCAGTTACTACCAGCTTCCTAGGAGGACAATGCTTTTTCTAATACTTACCTCTGAGGGAAAAAAACCTTCCTAACTGACACATACACACATATATGTATATATAAACACACACATTGAATAACTATACTAAAACAGACATAGTTTTTAGTTTTATGGATATTTTAATGGCTCTGTAACAGAAAGAGGATGACTTTTATTAAAAGAAAGTTTATTTAAAATGTTTAGATTTGAGGAAGATGCAAAAAACTCAGATGATAATATAATTCTCTAGTGACCCACCTAGATCCTGCAATAAAAATTAGATAATTGCAGGAATGGGTGAATTATGTATCCTTCAGTTAATCCTTTATGAGTATTACTTATCAGACTTATCAGACCTGAGTTTATGTTATGATTTATGCAGTTCCAGGTTATATTCCCTTGAAAGAGCCTAGAGTAGGACACGTATATTATGTGAATAATTTGGGGGCATCTCTCTCTCTCTCTCTCTCTCTATGTATTTTTATATATATATATATATATATATATATATATGTTTGATTATAAATTTCAGCAGAATCTGTGGAAATATATTATCTTTGGGCTATTTTCTGCTGAATAATATTTAATCCATGAGACTATTCAAACAATTTATATCTAGTGAAAAGAATAACATACACATTAATGCCAGGCAATTTAGTTATCAGCACAAGTTTGACAGGAGATCAAGTGATTTTTATCAACCAAAAAAGTTCATATCTCTAGAGAGCAGCTCTCTCACTTTCTGTTATGTCTTTGTTTTTCAATAGGATGTGATAAAAGAAAGAGGAAAAGAAAATATTTATTCTCTTCTAAAAAATGCTATTTAGGATTCCTTTAATAAGCCCAAGCTATTTTATTTAAAAGATTATTATGAAATTAAATATATACTTACCACAATCTTACTACGTGGTACATCTTACCACGATCCAGCAATTGTACTTCTAGGTACTTACCCCAAGGATTTGAAAGCTTATGTTCACACAATAACTGCATACGGGTCTTTTTAGCAGTTTTATTCATAATTGCCAAAACTTGGAATCAGTCAAGATGTTCTTTAATAGGTAAACTGTGGTACATCCAAACAATGGGATATTATTCAGTGCTAAAAAGACATGAGTTACCAAGCCATGAAAAGTTATGGAGGAAACGTAAATGTAATGAAGGGAAGCAGAATGTGATACCCTAAAATATGTCTCTTTGGCATAAAAACTATTTTAGGCTGATTGTTTTTAAGAAACTGCAGACAGGAAAAACTCTGACAACTGAGTAGAAGTTGTGCTTTCGTAAGAGACATTTTCATTTATATGGAAAACTATTTTTCAGGGTGTCTCCCTTTCTGTACCAAGAAGAGGAGGATGACCAATTCTCTAGAAACTTACCAAAGAAGAAGGTAAGGACTTAAACCTATATAGCAACCATAACTTTGCTTCCTGCACTTTTCCTGAAAACCTGGCTCTCCCCCTCCCAACGTCTTATTTGCCTTTGAGATGGTATTTAAAGTTATGGGTTGGGCCATTTCAGGAAGTTACTCAGTTTTCCTGGGAATCTCCCATGTGTACAGGAGGTTATACATGTTATTAAACTTCTGTTTGCTTTTCTTCTGTTAATCTGTCTATTATTATATGGAGTGTCTTAGCTAAGAACCTAGAAGGGTAGAGGGGAAATTATTTTTCCTCACCTTCACTATATTAATAAGTGAAAGAAGCCAGTTTGAAAAGGCTACATAGTGTATGATTCCCATTATATAACATTCTGGGAAAGGCAAAACTATGGAAACAGTATGAGGTTTAGTGGTTGCCACAGGTTAGGAAGGAGGGAGGAATGAATAAGTGGAGCACAGAGGATTTTTAGGGTGGTCATTATATATTTGTCTAAAGCTAGAGAATAACACCAAGAGTGAACTGTAATGTAAATTATGGACTTTGGGTGGTGATGATGTGTCAGTGGAGATTCATCAATTGTAACAAATGTATTGCTCTGGAGGAGGATGTCGATAATGGGGGAGGTTATGCATGCCTGGGGGCAGGGGGTATATGAGAAATCTCTGTACCATCTCTTCAATTTTTCTGTGACCCTAAAGCTGCTATAAAATAGTTAAAAATCTAGGAAATTTTTTTAAAGTTTCATATCAAATACACACAAATGCTTTAAATTTTTTTCAAACCAATAGAATTATACTGATTTAATGTCCCCATTGTTATATTTATTGTAAATAAATGTGGTAGATAAAAGGGGATTTTTAAAAAATTTTAAATCAAGATGTGATTTTTAATTGAGTCTGTATATTTACTTCACTCTTTACCGTAGATCAGGCCATAACAGATATTCAGTATCACATTTATAAATTTTGAATAAAGTACTTCATTAACAAAGATGTCCTAGATTTTCACATGTACTTTAATTATAAATATGGTATACATGTATGGTAAATCACCGTTTTAAGACTGGCACAAAAAGACTGGTTATTATTGGCAATTCAGAGACTTTGTCAGTAGGGAATTATGGTTCTTTGATTATATGTTAAGCATAAATAATTGCAGTGACTAAATAAATGGTCTGAAAAAATCACATTCATAAATGAGTAAATAACTTCTTAAAATAATCTTAATAAAATAATTAGGATGAATATTATATACATTCCATTTGGAAAGAATAGTAAAGATAAATAGAGCAATATGGGGTTTATGATTACCTATGTTTTACATGTAAGTTATATTTAAGCTTCTTATTTCAGCTTTTTATAGCATTCTTGCTCTTTTCTCTTTCCTAGTTTAGGTTGTATATCTATGTTTGAGAATAAGTTTTTTCAAGTGAGGTGGTTTATTGTCTTAAAAGAGGTCTTGGCAGAGAGTGTGGAAATGAGCAAGTCTTCAGCTCACTTACTCTGTTGACTATTGAAATTAATTCAAGGGCTCTTGACCTTGGCTTCCCTAGCTGTACAACAAGAGACTTGTATTATATAATTTCTGAAGTAATTTCTACCTGCATAATTCTGTGACTTATATGGATTTTTATTTGATTCTTTAAGTAGTAAGGGAGTCACTGAGAATCCCTTAAGGAAAGAATTTTTTTCTCTCTCTTAAATCTAAACTACTTTTGTTGTTGTTTTTATCCTAGTTCTCTCAAGCACTCAAATGTTATTTGATACAATTTGATTACATTTTGAAAACCTGTTTGTCTTTCTCTCTCTCCCTTTTTTTTTTCTATTTTAAGTTCTATGTGTCTAAGAATCTTAACAACATGCATTTGTTACCACCTAAATGTAACACCAGAGAAATATCTACCATATTTTGAATGCCATATGTCTTCCAAGTACTGTGTATGGCCCATGAAAACCTTACGTAAAAATGTTACAGCCACCCTGAAAGAGGGCTTTTTATTTACATTTAAAAAAGAAAACGAGATTGAAAAGAGGTTAACATCTTACCCAGAGCCAAGTTGCAGGAACTTATTTAAACTTATGTCTGACTAATTTAAAAGTTCATTCTACTGCACCACATTGAATTTGAGTCACTATTAAAAACTGAATGCAGAAATAGTCCCAAAGCATTGGTCAAATAAAGGATTTTGAGGCAAATCATCTACTTTTTATTGAATATAGTCAGTTTCTTTTAAGTTTTGGAATTGCAGGCTAATTGTAAATATCTTCTTTGAGGCCAAACAGGGTTTTAAGCTCCCTGAGGGCAGGAACCAGGGTGATTGGGGTGATTTCCTTCATTCTCAGCACTGAGCCTACTAACTTTCACACAGAACCTCTCTCTAAATACTAGTATAATTATATTGAATTAAAGAATAGGCTAACTCCTTTTGGTTCTTCGACATATGTATTCTAAAAGCAAATTATTAACAGTAAATTCCTGACTAATGAAGATAATTGTTACAACAAATTTTCAGTAAAAGAACTTTGGTTTGAGTTTATGGGATATAGCACTTAGCATTACTTGTCTACTTAATGAGCAAAGCTTTGGACACATATTAACATCATGGACAAAGTGATATTAAAGTTATGTTTGTACCTAAAATTATGTGCTTTTAAACAAATTTTGAAACACTCAATGACAATCTTTCAGTAAATGCACGTAAATATATAACATTTTGTTGAATTTGTTGTGACAAATTGATATCAACTAACCGAAAAAGATAATTTCTATTGTCTCTGGAATTTCTTACATTGAATGACTCAAGGACTTTGATTTTTAATTTATGAAGCTCATTATGGACCATGTGTCAAGAAGGAGGTCATATTTATTTACCATTTAGTTCCGGGAATAGTGTGAAAATTATGTGTCAATAAGCGTAATTTTAAAAAAAGATTTATTTTAGCAAAGGGAAACAAATTCAAACAGGTGGTAAAGTAAAACATCTCCACCTGAGTAATAATATAAAAAAAAATTCACAAAATTCATAAAACTGATATCAAATCAAGAAAGCAGTCAATTCAACAAGTTAAAATACTGTGTGAGAACACTGTTTAATTAAAATAGTATAAATAGTAAATCAACTTCACATATCATTTTTCTTACAAGTTATTTTAAATTAATGATTACTCTCTTTAAGTAGCAACTTATCCATTTGTGACTAAAAATAAACAAATAAAAGGTTCTTGAAAGAAAAATAAATTCTTGAAAAGAAAATCAAGTAGAAATTGGTAATGTTTTGTTTTGCAAATACAAAGGAAATTTATTTGGTGAAATAAGGAGGGAAAATATCTCTGTTGTTTGTCCTTTTATTTTCTCATTTGCTTAACAAATATTTGAGCAGTTGCTATTTGGCAAGTACCTTACTACTCCCTGAAGAAACATGGTGTTACAGAGCTTTAGAGACAAACACCCAGAGGATGGGAACCATCAATTTTCAACACAATGTAAAAGATTGTTATGGCAGTGGAGGCTTGGAGAAAGCTTTACTTTCCTCACTGAGATTGAAAAGAAGGTCATTAAGAAGGAAGTGATTTTAATGATTTATCCTGAACTTTAAGTTGTGTAAGATGGGAAGAAATGAGACTGGTGCCTATAAGGGTGGTTAGATCCATGGTTTTAGTTTCCAGTGAGTTGAATGACTGTAGTAATTAGGGTATTGGAGGGAGAAACTGGAACACTAGGATGAGGTAGTCAGAGATCAAAGTGTATGGAACCAAGATTATGGGAGGAGAATAATGAAGTTATTGCAGAGAAAAGGTGTGGGCTATGATTAAGATAGTGGGTGGTTGAAGTGAGGGTAGAGAAAAACACCCTCACTGATGGGGAAAAGGGAAAGGAACTAAGAAGTCAGGCTTTGGAACATCTGCTTCATAGATTTTGAAATCATCAATATTTCTATAATTCTCTTTATTACACTTAAACTCCAAGTGCTAAAAATCCAACCCTGCTTCCTAATTTGGGTCATATCTACTATTCATACATTATATAAATTTTTGAAATATAATGCTACATGTATATTTCCTTTTAGGTAACTTCAAAATGATTTCTTATACTAACTATTGTCCATATGTTTTGCTATATTATTCAAGATTTGTAAATATCAGATTAGATCTATGTCCTGAATCACCTCAAATTGACTCTAGAATAACAAACGTTTTCATTTTTAAAATTTATACCAACATAATTAATATCCTAGCATTATAATGCAATAATGTCCAGTAGAAGTATAATGCGAACCACATATTTAACTTAAATTTTTCCATTAGCCATATTTAAAGATGTAAAATAAAATAGGTAATATTGATCTAATAATATATTTAATTCAATAGAGCCAAAATATTATCCTTTCTGTATGTAATCAATATAAAAATCATTATTGACAGTTTACATTCTCTTCTTTGATTATTTGTGTACTTCTAGCATCTCATATATTTTTTACACATCTAGCACATCATAATTTGGACCAACCCCTTTTCAAGGGCTTAATCACCAAATGTGACAATTGGCTATATTAGTGAACAGAAACATATCTAAATATCATGTTTGATATTATTTTAGGTATAAATATAAATGATGAGTCATTACATAGGTTTTATTTGTTTCATTTATATGTTCTAACTAATGTTGGAACATTTTCTTTTTCCATGAAAAGGAAAGAAAGAAAGTTAGAGAGTTTGGGATTGACATTTGCACACTGCTATATTTTAAATGGATAACGAACAAGGACCTACTGTATAGCATAGGGAACTCTGCTCAATATTATGTAACAACCTAAATGGGAAAAGAATTTCAAAAAAAATAGATACATGTATATGTATAACCGAAAAAAATGTATTACAATCCTAGAGGAAAAAAATCACTGAATTGTACATTTTAAAATGGGGGAATTTTATGATGTGTGAATTATATCTCAATAAAGCTGTTATTTTAAAAAGAAAAAGAAAGAAAGAAAGAAAGAAAGAAAGAAAGAAAGAAAGAAAGAAAGAAAGAAAGGAAAGAAAGGAAGGAAGGAAGGAAGAAGGAAAGAATAAGGAAGAAAGAAAGAAAGGAAGAAAGGAAGAAGGAAAGAAGAAAGAAGAAAGAAGGAAAGAAGGAAAAAGAGATATATGCAAACTGCATCCAGGTGAATTAAACAAATAGGTTCATTTAAACCTTGATTGCCTCCATTTTTACCAGATCTTAATTACATCAATTGTTTATCCTACTAGAGATAGTTTTATTTACTCTATCCTTTTGGACTCCTATTGATGGAATAAAAACGGCTTTTTTTCTCTGCATCTTTTCATTCATAACACTGGTTTTCTTGATTCTGTCAGTCAATTTAAAACAGAAAATTCTATGAAGATTGTAATTCAGTAAAAATAAGTCAACTAGGTGTGTTCCAATTTTGTAATTGAATGCAGATTTTTCTATTTAAAAGCCACCCTTTGATTTCAAATCATTAAATGTTAATTCAGTGTGATTATTTTTAGGGCACATGTGGCTCTATACATTTTAATTTGGTTGTGAATTGAATAAATGCTCATTCAGATTTTTCCTCAGTGTTTTAATATGAGAAGCATATAATTGGTGAAAGCTACCTTCAGATCAGTCACACTGCTATTTAAATCGCATATAATAATGTATTTCTCCAGTATACTTATTTCCAGTGTCCTAGATCTCTTTTTGAGACAAATTATTCATGAAAAAGCCTCTCTAAGGTTAACTGTTGTTTCTATTGTTTGAATATTTTCCAAATCTTTTCTTCCTAAGCCCATCAAATTGTTCTACTCCTTTGTAAACTCCATTGTTTAGAATTTAGGTATCTGTATAGACGCATCCTAGATTTTTCAGTTTAGATGGCATTAATTACTAAAGCCTTTTTGTATCACTTCAGCATTTTCTTTAGTAATCTAAATATGTCTTGCTAGCAACCTAGATGTCCCTTGAATCCCAGCATTTTCCTCATGCCTGGCTACTGTGTAATGGTTCCACAGGTACTCACATTATAGCTTTTCTCCCTGTTATCCACCAAGGCTTCCAGGAAAGGTGAATTGACCTCTGCAAGGTATGGGGGTGAAGAGGGATGAGTTTCCAATTTTTTTCAACATTTCTGAATGCTCTACATGGGAGAGAGAAAATGGATGAACTTAGAAATAAAAATAAGAAAACTAATTATTCACATATGGTCTTTCATCCTACTTCTTTGTGTAAATGTTTTAGCTCCTTTAATAGCACTTTTCAGACTTCGTACAAAGCGTTAAGGTCTTGACTATCATAGGCTCTCAGTAAATACTTCACATAAATTGGTGTTAAATGACCATGAGCTTTAGAATCCCTAGCCCTTCTGATGATATTGTTCAGTGCAGTTAACAAGGCAAAGTTTATATCTAGGACTTGCATTGGGAAATTATCAAGTAGATTGTTTGCCTTTGGCTCCTTCTTGTATTTGGTTCATGTGGTCTCTCTCCTAAATCCTGGCACAGTCTTTCTCCTGACATTGGATTTCCTGGTACAACCTTGAAATTCAACACTTGTTCCTTTCAAACAAAATTAAAATAAATGTGTACAAACCTCACAATTCCTTGTTCCTAACTATTAGAAAAAATGTATCTATGTGACTTAATTTACACCGAAGGCGGACAGACTGAAAGTTGAATTAATGTTTAAAATTTGTTTTTAATTTGATATTAGTTATTTAAATTTCAGAGAGTACAATTTTAGTAAAAATTTTTATTGTTATTGGCTTTATATCTGATACATTCAAAACTCCCAAATTGTACCAGATACCCTTATTCTTAATATCTGATATAGTTATAGCTTCTGTTTACCTTTGAAAACCCAGGGAGATAAGAAAGCCCTGAAACTTGATTACATTAAATAAAATAAAGGAACACATTATTTTTTCAAATATAGCATATATAGAAGCTAAATTTATAAACACACCAGATTTAAAACTTTGTTTTGTTTTTAAATGTCAATTCAACTCAATTAAAACACAAACTGTTTTATAAACATACAAAGACATGTCACGGGATTTAATAGACCTATAAGCACACTAATGACCACAAACAGTATTTTTTTTCATGCATATAATAAAATTATCGTAAACCGTGGGTAAAAACATAGCCATGTAAGGCTCAAAATTAACTTGCATGTTAGTTGGGATTTTATTATTCTAAATTTGAATGTTGTTGGAATAGCACTTGTATACTCTAGTTAGCCATAGTTTTCTGGACTCCTGTCATTCATAGCGAAGATATCACACATTTAATCCACCTGGACTTTGAAGATTTAGAGTAGGTATTACTTGCCTTAAAAAGTTAGGGAGGATTTTCTTTCTTAGTAAAATGGAACAGGTTTAGGAAGTCAATCCTTCTGTCTTTGGCATCAACTCCAGCTACACTAAAGCTGTTTAATAATGAAACATTTATGTTTAAAAAATTTAATCTCAAAATATAGTATGAAATGGAGTTCATGTGGATGGCATCATAATGCTGTGTAGGTCTTGATACTCCTCCTGAAATAGTTGCAATGAGATGACCTCACTCAATCACCCATAGTCTGAGATTGATTTGCCAACTCCAGCCACCTAGTAACATATTGTCAATTATAAACACAACTGGACACTAGTTTTTGCAATAGGAAAGAGGGTCCAGTGTGAATTGAACTCAAAGCTGTGAAAAAAAAGCCTGGAAACCTTTCAAGACTGGCCTGTGCTAAGGGAGAGGCACTGAAAGTTGCTAAGAGGTATTAGTCCATGTGACTGCGCTACCAGTTTTTGTTAACTGGCTTTTAGTCAGAGGAGAAACGAACTTCTCCTATCTTTATGGCAGCAGGTAATTGAAGCAAGGTCCCCAGATCCTCCCCCTGGGACTGGGAGAGAGTTTCTGAGAGTCCTCTCCCTGAATGTTTGCATTTCAAAGAGACAGTTCTCCAGGTCCTTGAGGAAACAGTTTTGGGTGATAGATTTACATCTGAAAAGATAGAGAAAGATTTAAAATTGCAAGATTTCTAAAGTAACTGCTCCAAGAGGGGGTTCAGAGGTTGATCTGGCTATCACCAAGTTTTAGCTGAAACAAAGAGCAAATTTTCCTGGCAGCATTGAGCCTTCTCAGGCAGGAATTGGAGGGGGGTTGGGGGACCTGGGGTCATCCTTGAGTCAAGGCTTTAAGCTGCTTTAAACTTTGGTTAGGTCACTCTGTACAGAGCTTTGAACATAGTCACTACCTGCTGGAAGTTCTGTAGTTCTCAAGATTATAAGTATTTGTTAGATTTTTTTTTTCCTTATCATAACATTTTATTTGAATGTTATATCTCAATTTTAGTTATGCATTATAACTACAAAACATAAAGTGAGAGTGGTAATGGGTTAAATATAAGGTAATATATTTGTTAATACATACACCAGATATCAATATTTTTTCCATTTTTCTTCTGGTTTATTTGTTTGATTAAATAGTGTTTTGGTCAAATTAATCATTTTTAACTAAAATTGCAGATCAGTTTATGTATTTTTATCCTGCCAATGTGTGTCTGTGTGTCCTTAAGGAAAATAGTTTCATTGTAGCATAGGGACCAATGGTTGAACGGGAATAGTGCAAGATTCTAACCAAAGCTCATAGTTAAGTCATTGTGTAAACTGAGGAAATAGGTTAGTATTTATGCCTCTGCTTTTTGATCCAACAGATGAGGGATATTAGATTAAATGATTTCTAAAATACACTTTTAGCCTCAAAACTCTGTGAATTTATGAGTCTAATTTAATGACTTTATCAATTCTGTCTATATGCCATAAGGTACACTAAAAGCTGTGTGGCAGGCCAGAAGAGGCACCATTTTCCCAAACTTTAAGAAGTAAGTAAAGCATGAAGGCTTTATGGACGTGCCTTCTGTGGGAATTTCTCACTTCAGAATAACTGAGGTCAGTCACAAGGATAACCTAAATTCCTTCAATTATTTGGAACATTCCCTTCTGCACTACCCATACATTATGTAATTTATTTTCAAGTCAGGTATTAACAACTAGAATACATTATTCATTCATTCATGCAGTCACTCAGTTCTTTATTTAGTCATTTTTATTCCATATCTTTTAAAAAATTCGTGATTTGTTCCACAATATTTTATTGAATAAAGGTATAGAACTTTTCAACACTAATGATAGTCCATATTTTTCACAACTGTATATATTTAGGAACACAGAAAAATATTTAATATTAGGGACATAAAATATGGACAATTGCCAAATTAAATTCACTTTGGGCTAGTTATTTTTTCAATTATCCAAATAAGAAAGTTATTTTACTGCTTTCATTTTCAGTATTTCCCTCATCTAGCAGGTTTAAACATAAGTATATACTAGCTATTTTTCAGTAGCATGTATTTTTTTCAGATTTAAAAAGCCATACATATAATTGCAGAGCATTAGGAAAATATGATAAACACAAAATAAGGATATTTCCAATGAAAATATTAATAAAAAGATACAGCATAACATTAATCATTAAAATCTTTATATTCTGTCCATTTTCAATGTAATGTTTTCAGCTAAGAAACAATCTGCAGAACACACTATTATATATTACCAGCCCAAGAATGAAAACTAGAGTCAGTTTAGTGAGCCATATCCAAAGAACAACAGGCCCTCTAAGGCACATATCTGATGTGTTAATCCATTCTATATATGTATGCCCAGATTTGAACACAGCTCAAATGTAAAATGTAAAATGTAAAAAGTAAAAATGTTTTTTACTCACATGAATTTCTCACTGTCTATTTTCCAACATTTAAGCATCCACGATTAACGATTAAGCCCATCGAGCTGTAATTCTCTCTCTTGGATCTTACACTCATCTTGGCCCTGTCTATATGGCTTGCATATTACTTGTCAATTACCCTTCAGCTTTGCTCGAATCACAGCTTCTTCCTTCCTTATAAACCAAGTCTTCTTATATATGATTCTCAGACCTGGACCATGGTCAAGAGGTTTAATAAATGCTGCATTTTTCTAAGGGTCTCATGATGAATCCCTAAGTCTTCTATAGAGAAGAATGAGGTCATGAGACAAAAACAACAAAGAACTTTTTACTCCCTAGGACAAGATGTAATTTCACCAGAAAGTGAAGCTCAAGGAGCTTTAGATAATTGCGTAAAGTGGAAAATACCAGTTCTACTGGCATATCTTCTTAACAAAAGTTTGGATAGGGTGATGGGCTTGTGATGCCGTAAATTTCATTTAGACAGCTTTAAAATAATCAGAACAGTACATATATCCTATTTTGTAAATACATTTAAATATGCTTTCTTTCTTTCTTTTTTTTCTTTTTTATCTTGAAGATCTGGATGGGCCTTTGGGGGAAAAAAATCATGATAAGATACAGGTGAGGAGATAAAATGCCAAAGAAATACTTAAACACAATAAGGCACTCAAAATAATAAAGAAGGACATGGTCTAGACTGAATATTTCATTTAGAATTATTAGTGGTTCACAGTGATTCAAAACTAAAGACAATATAAACAGCACTAATTTAACTTTTAGTTTGTTATATTTATATTTTTGCTGAGAGGAGTCTGTGTTCCCCTACAATATTTGATGCATATATTGTATTATAATCTTGGTCATGTTGTATTAACATAACTGTGTTTCCAATAGCTTTGTTAGGTTGAGAGTATGAAAATTAATAACCTTGCTAAAATAGAGTCAGGAGGCCAGAGGGGGGAGCTCTCACACAAGTACCACTTGACCTCAGTACAGATCCCAATAAGAAGAGACACACCTTGCATGTTTAGTAGGAAGTGACACTACTACCACTAGTAGAAGGAAGATTTTCTTCTTGCCTGGCAACAGCTCAGCCAATCAGAGACTGTCACAACTCAGCCAATGAAAAGCCACTATGCTTTGAACTCCCAGTTTCCTTCAATGGGCTTTTTGTTATAAACAGCCCCTCCCAGCTTCCTCTCTTCTATAAAAGAGTCTCCTTTGCTTTACTGGAATTGCACATGGTTTGCCATGTGCATAGCTGCATGTCCCAAATTGCAATTCTTTTCTGCTCCTTAATAAACCCATTTTGCTAATAAAGTCAATGGCTCTTTTATTTTTTAAGGTTAACAAGAGCTTGATTGTAGACTTCATTTACTTAAAAATAATATATACGTCATGGTTATCATGAAATAGGGCCATATTCTATTCTGGTTGCAGCCACTGAGGTGATGGGTATTACTTCATGGAGCACCAATGGAATGGGAAGTCAATATTGGATAATGGTAATGGGTATGGGTTCTGTTACTTATAAATCTTTCTCACCTGTTGAACAATAATACTTATGTCACATAATATCTGTATCACAGGATTATAAAAATTAAAGTTTTATGTTTTAAAGCCAGAGCAAATTTCCTGAGAGTAAATATTCAGTAAAATTTGGCTGTTTTTGTTGAGATAGTTTTTTTCTGGATTACAAGTGTTCTGGAGACTTTTCCCTTTCTCTCAAAAACTAAGAAACAGCAGTTTTAAGGATACAGAAAAGATACAAAGAAAACATTCTCAGGTAACTGACAGCAGTGGCAAACATTTGGCAGTGTTTTAAAGGGAATCAGACCTCTGCTAGTTCAATACAATTAAGAGAGACAACTATGAATACGGAAACTTTTGATAAAGATTCTCCACTTAAATCATGATATTATAGACAAAAAAGACAAAAGTGTCTTTGCTGTTGATGTTAAATTTCTAAAAGAATGATGTGCCCATTCTGATGTAGGTCTTTGTGAGTCATGAAGAGCACTAGGCATTAAATGAATGAGTAGATAGATATGGCATTAAACCTAGAAGACAAAGAAAAACAAGTCAAATCAGGTCAGACAGATGCTTGTGGCTAATCATATCACCATTCCCCTACTGACACAGAAATGCTTATTAATGATTCCACATTAGAGATTTTTTTCTCTCTACATGTAGATGTGTTGAAGTTTTGCTTTGTGTAAAAGGTGGTGTGATTGAGTAACCCTTAGCTATTTACGTGTCTACATAAAATTCCAAGTTAAAGATTTTTCAGAGGTTGTAATGTCACCGGGTTGGCATGTGTTGTGTGAAAATAGCTTCAACCGAGGAGGTCAACAGAAGACCCGGACCAGCAATTTCAGTCCTTGTGATAGCAAGCAAAGAACTGCAGACTACCACTTTGGGCTTAAGTGCAAAGCAAAGTTTTATTAAAGCATAATTACACTCTCAGAGGGAGAGCAGGCTGTTTCTGCAAACTGAAACCAGCCCTTCTGTACAGGCTTAAGGGTGTTTATAAGGAGTTGTTCTTCAAGGAGGCCGGGTGCACTCATGGGTGAGTGACAGGGGATCATTATTTGATTGACAGTCCCAAGCTACGTAACAAGTTCATTATTGTGCATGCCCTTAGCCTTGATTCGCTAAGAACAGCCCACGGGAGGCGGGGGGATGGACACAACCACATGCAGATTTTATTATAATGATGGTATAATGAATTTGGGTTTCCTATAGGTTATATGCCTGTCTAGTCTGGGCTTGTGTAGCCCAGAGAAGTTCCGTCATGTTACTGTGCCCCCTCTTTATCAGGATAAGTTTGCCCACCACCCAACCACAGTTTCGCCCATTCTGGGTGGGGTCAGGAGAGGGTCCCAGATGGCTGGGGTGTGACTTGATTATTCCCCACTTGTCTTTTTGCCACTGTCACCTCCTTGTTGCTAATGTCTGACTAACTACGTAACAGTAACAGGATAGTTATCTAGACCTAATAGAGGGAATGTTAGTAAGAATTTGCAATTAATATTCTGAATGTACACTAAATATTCAAAACACATCCCTCTCTGTATGGGCCAACTGTTAACCCTATGTGGTCTGTTAATGATTGTATTAAGAGAATTATGGAGAGTGACCAAAGTTAGAGAAACTACTGTAATCTTAAACAAAATTATATACAGAAAAAAGTGTCTTGGTATAACACCAGTCAGAAACCCCTCACAATAACCACAAGTTTTTTGAGAAAGTTGTCAAAAAAAAAAAAAAAAACTAAAACTGCTTAGCCGAAAAGACCCTATCTGGCTCAATTTACATCATTAGTCCGAGGTTTCTATATTCCTGCATTAAATTGCCATTTTAATCATTGTTTTTTTTATGCAGAGATCTTTTAAGCAAAGTTTATTTTTCCTTTTTCAATAAATGTTTATGTAAATAAGACTCAATTTGTTAATTGTGTTTTAGCCAACACCCATTTATCTGTTTTATTGCTAACATTTTAAATTGTCATTTTACTTTAGTCTTTCTACCTTTCACATCTATTTATTTTATTCTTTAAAGTATGTGATAGAAAAAAATTGTGATGCTAAAGTTATGATGCATTTGACAAAGCAAAGTTTGCACCAGATGAAGTTGAACAGGTAAGAAAGACTTTATTCAAGGCTATTGAAATAGGAGAGAGACAGAGTCTGAATTAAACTCCACTTAAACAAAGGTTGGGAAAATTTTTAAGAGCTGGGTTTGGGGGAGATCACAGACGCTCTGTGTTTGCTACTTGGCTTTACCTAAAGGAAAGTAAACTTTCTCTTCTGGATGGGAGGCAGTTTTACAATTTGCAACAAGGTATCCTAGGAAGTTAGGAGTTAGTCTCCTTCCCTCCCACAGAGGTTGGAAGATGGGACACTATTGAAACCGAGAAGGACCCTGTGGGGTTCCTGGGCATGAAAGCCTTTTTGTCCCCATTTCTTGTTGGCAAGACTCCAGCCTCCACGACCTTCCCTGAGTTCCAAAGGACAGATCTAAACAGTTGCTAATCAAGAGAGGAGCAGACAAGAAACCACCTGAGGCAAGATTAAAGGGATAAGAGAACCTCATCAAGATTAGGAGACCGACCACCTGAGACGAGATTAAGGGAGTGCAGGCCCTGCACGCACCCTAATCTCTTCAGCAACCCCACCCTTGAACTATTGCTATAAAACTCTTGATCAAATCCACCCAGGTTGGGACACATAGTTTTCGAGGGCAGGAGCCTGCTGTATCCCGCTTTGCTTGGCAAAGCAATACAGCTATTCTTTTCTGCTTCACCTGAAACTCTGTTTGTGAGATTCAATTCGACACTGGTGCAGAGAGGCCGGGCTTTCTGCATCAGTATCTTCCTTGATGATTTTATTTCAAAAGGATGGCTCCCAGAACTTTGAGAAAGGCAGTCCTGGGCTGTAAAACAAGAGGCTTTTTTTTTTTTTTTTTTAATTTTTATTTATTATTTATTTATTATGTTTATTTTTGGCTGTTTTGGGTCTTCGTTTCTGTGTGAGGGCTTTCTCCAGTTGCGGCGAGTGGGGGCCACTCTTCATCGCGGTGCGCAGGCCTCTCACTATCGCGGCCTCTCTTGTTGCGGAGCAGAGGCTCCAGACGCTCAGGCTCAGTAGTTGTGGCTCACGGGCACAGTTGCTCCGCGGCATGTGGGATCTTCCCAGACCAGGGCTCGAACCCGTGTCCCCTGCATTGGCAGGCAGATTCTCAACCACTGCGCCACCAGGGAAGCCTGCAAGAGGCTTTTTAAAAAGGTTTAGGTCCAAAGGGTCAGAGAAAGAATTTACAAGTTTTCTAAATTAAATGCTCTAAGAAAAAGAGGTCAGAGTCCCAGAGTCAGGAAGAAAGATGTCTAAAGTTCAGTCAGCCTGAGGGGAAAGTTAAGGCTGTGTCACTCAAAAAATTAACCATCAGTTGATCTAAGGAAGAAATGGAAAATTTTATGCGAGCCAATCTGAGGATTATAACCTGGGAGACAGTCTTTCAGAAAACTCTGAGGACTATTCTGCTCATTAGAGGAGAAAGCACAGTTATACAAGTTTTTGAGACAAAGGGTTATAAGTCAAATGACACAATATTGACAGTCTACACAATCCAGATCTACAGGTACAAAGCAATTAATGGGTCATTGTGACCCCTGACAAGATGAAGAAGGAAGGTTATCTCCTAAAGAGTTGTGACCCTTTAAGAGATTAAGAAGGAGTGTTATCTCCTAAGAAGGTCTGGTTAATGCAGATGCACAACACACACTAAAGGGGAGGGAGGAGGCCCAAATGGGTAGAGACAAATTCCTCAGCCATCTTGGTCAATATGTTTCCCCCAAGAGAGATTGCCCTCCTTGAGGGCAGTGAGAGACTGAGTGTACCAAGGGACAAAGGCCAGACCATTGATAAAAACAGGACTCTGACCCACAACTTCTGCAGCAACAGGTCAGGACTTGTTCAATAACTGACAGCTTCCCTAATTTTTTTCCCTACTTCCATTTTAGCACCATCCAGAGAAACGCAAACATATTATCCTAACCAATCTCAAAGGATGCCTTCCTTATTTCTTAACCAGCTCCAGCTTCCCCATCCTAATAATCTCCAGTCAGAACAGACTGGAAGCCTTCCCTTTTTTTCACTGTAAGGTTTTCCACACCTCTGTCTGCCTTTGAGTGTCTACCAAAAAACAGGTGATGGTGGTTGACTCCCTTGCTACACAGCAAGCTTTCAACAAATAGTCTTTGCTTGTTCTCATTTGCTCAGTCTTCATTTATTTCCATAGCAGCAGAAAATCAGCATCTAGGACTATGGGTGATTAATACTATCAACTGAATTCATTACAAAGAGGGTTAGCTCCTGTGTAAAGACTTCTTAGCAACACCGTTTCCTGGAGAAAGAAGTCAATAATATAGCTTAGCACTCAGCTTGAATCACTTTATTTTTTGTGACTTTAGACAATTTAACATGGAGGATCCTCTATTCTTACCTCTATTTTAGGAGTATGAGTTCAGTTTAGGAATTATGTGAATACTAAGTTAGATAATGTTTGTGAACACTGTTTCTCTTTCTCTGTGCATGAAGCCCAGTGTTTCGAAGGAGCCACTGTCCTATGGACTTAATTCTAGAAGGATACAAATTAACCTTAAAATGCTGCTCAAAAAAATGGTTAACAATTCTTGTTTCTATCTATAGTGACTGTGCCTGAAGAAGTTTAAATTCTTGTATATTAGCTGAGAAAAGGCTCCAGGGGAAAATGGTCAAGAAAGAGGAAAAGACCAAAAAACCCTCAGTTCAGTCATTGTTATGCAACTGAACCCGCATCGGTGCAAATAACATTCTTTGACAACAACCAAAGCCTCCAGGTTTTTCTGCTGCTAATGACTTACAGTCACTGAATCAGCTATGCAGTTTTTTTTTTTCTTTTCTCTAAGTTATATTTTAGTAGATAATGCAACCACATGATTCACAAAAGCAAACAGGTGAAAAGTATGAAGAGTTTTGCTTCCACACCGCTTCTCAGTTCTCTTGGGACTTGACCCTCCTTCTGGGAATCCCACTACCAGAGATAAGCACTTGTATTACTTTCTTGTTTAACTTTCCAGGGTATTTTTTAAATAACAAGAATATATATTTATGCTTTCACTTTTTTATGGGAAACAGGATAGAACACCCTTTGTTGGACACCTTCCTTTTTTCGCTTAGTTTAGTTTGGTGGCCTTTACCTATTTGTACCTACAAAGCCTCCTCCATCTTTACTTATTTGTGTATATATGTGTGCATGTAATGTTTTTAAAAATATTTGATTGTCAATACGTAGCACAGTTTATTTCACAGGTACCTATTTGTGTGCATTTAAGTTATTTCCAGGCTTCAGTTATTGTGAACAGTGCTGCTGTGAATAAACGTATTCGTTGGTCATTTCAATGCTGTGCATTCCTGTTCCTTTCTGAATGCATAATAAGTATCTAGCATCTCTAGAGTCAATTCCCAGGGGTGGAATTACTGAGTTAGCAGATATAGACCTAGATTTAGATTTAGACATAGATATAGACAGATAAATACAGATACACATATATATTAGAACTTACTACATGTGTTTGAAAGCTATCAAATTTCCTTTGCTGCTTTCCAATTCATGTTCCTATCAGCCTGTTCCTCCACATCTTCCCAAACTTAAGGTGTTATTGAACATTTGGCTTTTACAAAGCTGTGAGGTAAAAATCAGTATCACAACATACTGCTAAAATAATTAAAGAAGGAGGCCATTAGACTGAGGGGTCTCTAATGCCATGGCAACTTATATAAGCACACCAAAATCTAAGTCTGTAAATGCAAAGTTATAAAATTGAAACCTAAGGACAACAAATCACGACAGCCAGCTAGGCTTTAAGCTATGGCCAATCAATATTTTTTTTTGCTTTGCTTCCACACCTTTTCCATATATCTCTCCCTGAGCTCCTGTTAGTAGAGCACTCTTAACCACTTCCGGTTAGGTGTTGTCCAATTTGAATCCATTTTTGCTCAGATAAACTCTTAAAATTTTTAATATGCTTCAGTTTATCTTGTAACAATAATTTTAAAGTGCACTTGTCTTATTCTGAGGGATGTTAAATACTTTTTCCCCTAAGTTTAATGGATCTTTCCTTATTTGAAACCTGTTTTCATAACTCTGTTTTCTATTTTTAAAAAAAGCAATTTGTAAAAGCTCCTTATATATTAGGGATAATAACCTTTCATGTATGTAATAAGTGTAGTAACATTTTTCTATCAATTTCTATAACTATATCTACATCCATGTTGATGTACATTTATCTCTAGCTATCGAATGGATATTTTGATCTTTTCTTTATGGCTTTGGGAATTTTTCCTCACTCCAAGAATATAAATGAAGTCTCCCACAATTCCTTCTAGTTTGTTATGATTCATTGTTTTAAATTTAAACACTTGAATAGCTTTGGAGTTTTGCTTCATCTTATAAGTTATTGATTTGACTAATTTTTTCCGCAGTGCCAATTAGTCATCTCAAGCACAGTTACTCCCACATCTTGGGATATTACCTTAAACATATCCTAAAATGGCAGGTGCATTTAGGTGTATTTATAAATTTTCTCTTTTTTCCTATTATTCTGTCCATTTATGTTCCAGTAATACACAGCTTTAATTGATTAGTCCTTATTGTATGTGTTTAATTTTGTCGTATTATAAGAATTTGATTTTTTTGGCACCTATGGTCAGATCTTTTTTATGGGTGATACATTAGAGTCATATAAGTCATATATTTATACTTTAATTGGCTCTATATAATTATATAGTGTCATATATTTTAAAAGCCCATATACTTTTATCTAATAGATACAAATTATAAAGTGGTAGATGCTTCCTGATTTAGGAAAAAGAAAGTATCATTATTTGTCCTGGTTGTTATTGTAGTCATTGTTCTTAGCAAACTGTACAGATATTTATGATTAAAAATGTCAGGAACAAGTTGTATTTCAAGGGGTAGAAAATATTTAAAATGGAAGGCTATCAATTCTGGTAAGAGTAGTAAGGAGTTTCACTTGCAGTTGCCTTACAATCTCAGGTTATTGCACATAGTGAATAACTATGCTTTATAGCTCAAAAATGAGATGCAGTGTATGTTCACACTATTTCTCAAAACCGTTTTGGAAAAGAGTAAAATTGACAGTAAGTGAATTTAACTTAATAAAATATATTCATTTAAAGTAAAGAATTCTGTCAAAGAAAAATGCCCAAGTAATCTCTTGGGTTATACAATCTTGGTTTCTGGTTGGATAGTACCATAACATGGAGGGGTTTATAAAAAAACCATTTTTACACTTACATAGACACTGATCCAGAGTCAACTAATATTGATTAATGTTTGCAGAGCGGGTAGTGTGGTGATAAGCACTTCTTCATCTATTACACATTTAAATCTGACTGTGACTCTGCGACAGAGGGAATATTTTCAATATGTTATAAATTATTAAAGTAAACTAGGGAAGTTAATCAGAAGCTCCCAAGTGGAGGAGTTAAGATTTTAATCACTGTTCTGGAGTTTCAACCCCGTAATCTCTCCACCACAAAGTTTTCTTGTGGAAACTTTCACTTTCCTTGCAAAGTGATTATAGTGATAGCAAACGTCATGCTTTATATTTTTCTTTAATGATATTTCAAGTAATTATCAGCATTGACAAGAAAATATATTCTTTGTCTATTTTCTTTTTAACCTAGGCCTTCTAAAACTTAAATAACTGCATTTATTGTTTACTAGTCAAATAAACTGGGCATTTTCCAGCCCATGATGGAGACTAAAAACTTGTCACTGGTGTTATTGTGGTGCCCGATTAGTGGAATACAATTTGTCCTCCCTTATCAACTCCACTTTTAAAAGTTAGGCTTTTTGTGAGAATGTAGAGCTGAGTTTTTTGTTGTCTTTTTTAAGGTATTGTTTGCTGAATAGCAAGACGTGAGAAATTTCCAAACATTACAGTTCGTAATCATTCCATTCAAAGACTGTAACCTCGAGACATCTACAGCTCTTTATTTGTTTGCATCCATGTCTAAAGTCTGAACTTAGACACAGATATGAATAAATAATTAACTTTTGTGTATATACTTTTTTATTAATTTAATATTTGAATAGGTCATGTATTTACATAATTCAAATTCAAATTAAGTATTAAAATGTAATCAGTGAAGAGTGGAGTCTCACTCCCACCCCTGATGCCCAAACTACAATTTGAGTTCAATGAGAATCGAAGGTAATCAGTGCAGAGCTGTGTCTTCCTCCCACTCTCATCTCGCAATCACTACCAATTATCAATGTCTCTTTAGAAACTTTGAAATTGTAAATATATATTATTTCTAAAGAAAAATATTCCATATACACTCATTTTATCGTGCTCTTTGAAATTAACAACATATATTGGAAATTTATCCATATCAATACATAGGAACCTTATTTAGTTTTTAAGATGATTGTATTTCACTGTATCAATATGCCATAATTATTGAAACCATTCCTATTGCTAAACTTTTGCTATTATCAAAAATAAAAAAATAAAGACTTATCTAGTTAACATGCATCAGTTTACAAGTATCTAATATATCGTGGGATAAATACTTAGAAGTTTAATTAGTAGACATTCTCAGTGGCCCTCAACAGAGTTTTGTGCCAATTTATTTTTGATCAACAGTCAATCAAAGTGCCTATATTTCCACTGTCTGGCCTATAAAAATATAATCAAGCTTTTAGCATATTGTAAGACTGATTGAATATATGTATGGATGTATATATGTATATGCTACATATATATTTTTAGTTTAAATCTTAACTGATGCATACTAATAAACTGAAAAATTGGCAAACTAAAATCTCCTTATAATGAGTGAAACCGAGGATTTTCCATATGTTTAAGGGCTACTTGTTTTTCTTTTTCTGTGAAATGTCTTGTTTATATAATTTGCTGATTTTTCTACAGAGTAGTAGGTCCTTTGCTTATTTGCTTTGTAGATATGCTTTAATTATTAAAGCAATTAATATTTATCTGTGCTGTGTGTTTGAAACCTATTTTTCTAATTGTTTCTTGCCGTTGACTTTGTTCATGATATTTTGTTGAGCTTGTAGTAGTTCCTTCCCCATTCCCCATTACATAGACTCTTTGGTTAACCTTTTCTTTTTTTTTTTTTTTGTGGGTTTTTTTGGTGTATATGTGTTTCAGGGGTGGGTATTATAATTATAAGCAAATTTTTTATATAGATTGGTTGGCAAACTCTGTCTCATGGGACAAATCTGGTCCACTGCCTGTTTTTATAACTAAACTCTTATTGGAATACAACCATATATATTAGAATAGGCATTATTATGCTGCAATGGCAGAGTTGAGTAGTTGCAATAAAAAACTTATGTCCTGCAAAACCTAAAATATTTACTATCTGGTCCTTTCAGGAAAAATTTTTACCAGCCTCTGCTTTTTCCCCTCCCTGAAGTACATGTTATTTTTATCCATATTTTGGAAACATAAAACCTCAGAACTAAGTGAGACTAAGAAACATTCTCAAGAGTTTGAATCATTTTCAAAAGAAAAATTTTCAAATGGAGATCCTGGGTTTTACACAGGTCTATCTGACTCCAGGACTAAAATTTTAATAACTGTGCACTTGGTCCCAGTATTTAATGATTCATTTGTACTCTTAAAGTACAAATGTACTCCATTTGGACATATAAAACTCAAATTTGGTCACATAAGACTAACATACATTGGAGGCTTTGTGGAGTACACACATTTTTTTTGTACAAGGGTACAAGAAATTTGAAAGTTATGGATACCTTTATGGACATTTCTGCATGTCCCAAAGACACCTAAATTTCTTTATGTATCATTCACAAAGAAATGTTATGATACCTACTATAACTAAAGCATGTCAGAAATCTCAAAGCCATATAAATGCTTGAAATAATAACCTGTGACATGACTACATATATATCAGGACCTTAATAATGGAATGGAGAAAGAGTAGAATTGAGTTTTCATATGCAATGCATAAAGATCAGCAACAAAAATGCTGTTTGATACATTTGTAGTAAAATTGTGGTTGACTTTCATTATTTTCTGTAAAATGTACTTTGCAATAGAAAACTCTTTACCACCTTCCTAGAAAAACACAATAAAACAAATCAACCAAACAACTACAAAAACTTTTTTTTTTTCTTACATTCTGATTTAGTGCTAGCCTCTAATTAATTGTAAGGCAAATCAAAATGTTCCTGATAATTCTCAATCTGTTAAATGTTTCCCAGAATTTATTTAACTGAGCATGAGAATCAGTCCCCATTATTTATTGGTTTTTTTGAATTGGAAAGTAAATATTTTTCATTATAGAGTTTGGCTATACTTAGCCTGACTAGTTTGTATTTTCATCTTCCTTAATAAATTGAAACATTTATTTTCAATAATCTTAAATTGAAAAATATTAATGCTCATAGGACAATATTAAAATAAAAGCATTCAAAACATTTATTGATTTTTTATTGCCAGATTCCAAATTGTTTATGTGGAAGATAGATATGTGTACTTTGTAGCAAAAAGCAACATGAAGATGGAAATTTAGTTTGAAATCACCTCTACTATATTATAGCCTTTGTACTTTTGACAGTGTTGAAGTTGATTGTTTTTACTGTTTTTCTCAGCTCATCACATTAACTTCATTAATGATGATGAAATTATAAACTATAAAGCACTGAATAATTACATGGACATGACATTCCAAAAGGAATTGGCACAACTCTGAAATCACTTGCATCAAAATAGATTAAGATTGAATGATGTATTGCTTGTATCTGCCAAGTACTCTGCAAGTACGTTAAGTAGGAAAAATACAAATGAAGTGACTTGGTTTTTGTTAAGGATGTAGTAATCCCCACATATTTTTCTCTTATATTAATTTTGCCCCACATTTCTAGAAAATATTATTAAGTATTTAAATAATTTCCAAAATAAAAAAATGTTCCCTTTAAAATCAATTGTATGTTGTGTGTTTATAAATGCATATATGTGTGCATGTGTGTTTTGCCTTTTAGTGTGCCTTGTAATTTTTTGTTGAAAGCTGGACATGATGTATCAGATAATAGGAACTGAGATAGATGATCTTTTAATGTGAAGTTTTACGTTTATCTATCTAGGAGTTAGTCTAAGTATAGTTTACTGGAACGGTAGGTTTCAGAGGTGTCTCCTTCCTTCAGTGTCCTTGTATGTCTCCCCTGTTGTCTTAGTTTTAAGTAGAGTCTGAGCCTTGAACAACATTCAGCTGTATTCTTCTGTTATTATACAGAATCCCTGTTGATGTATTGCTGAGGTATTGGGGGAGGGGAATTAATCAGTAAACCTATAATTAGGTTTCAGTCCCTTTAACTGATATGCACTCTGTCCTGTGACCTTCACAAGTGTCTCTTAGCTTTTCTCTTTAGTTTTTAGTTGAGACAGGAAGGCTAGAAGGGACTGGAGTTGGGTAATCTCCCTCCACCTAAGTTGGATCAGGCTCTGGTGAAGTCTTTTCTCTTTCTAGGTAGGCTACTGTTGTGGAGAAAACTTTGGGCCTGTTTCAAAATGGTTACCTTTCCAATGAATATATTTCAAAATAATTACTTTTCCTCTTTCCCTGGATAAACAGAAGAGGGTTTTTTTCTCTGATCTTCATTGGAAGAACTTGGTGGGGTTCTTAGAGGTAAAACCTCCCAGTATGAGGCACCTCCTTGGGATGGGCAACCAGGAGTATTTAACACTCAAGCTAGTCAACTTTCAGCTTTCAGCCATTCATTAAAGTTACCATCCAAGGACTCCAGCAAGTTCTGCTTCAGATAAGCTAATCTGTATTCCCTGAATTCACCTGTCTCCAATTTTCAGGGTGGCAGCTTGTCCTATAATCTCAATTCTCTGATGGATCTAAGAAAAGTTGTTCAGTTTTTCCTCTTGTTGTGAGAGTAGAAATAATGATTTGCAAACTCTTTACATGTTGGAAGGGAAGCTGGAATTCAACAGTGATGTTTTTAAATAACTTGCCTATTCAAATGATTACCTAAAAAATTTCAGAGTGAATTATGTATTTCAGTAAGGTATGTCAACCGTGTTCTCAGAATTTAGTATCTCTTTCCAGTCCTCTCATTAGCCAGAGGGTATCTGTATCCAGAGTGTTCAGCGTTAAATTTAAGTAAATATAATAATGTATAACAATTATTGAAACATTCCATATATACCAATTGCTTACTTGGAACCACTTACAAGCAAGAGACCATTTCCAGGTTGGTTCTAGAGGCCATTTCTGCCTTTGAATCCTTGAGTTTCATATACGAATTTTGGGTTGTATGTTGACTTACAGAAAAGAAGAAAAATAATATGTTGAATATAAGAGAAGATTTTGTAATTCATAAGGAAAACCCAAAAGTATCCCCCAAAGCAGTGATAGTAAAAATGTTATGTTTAGTGACTTAAAAAATATATGATTATAATAAATACTAATACTTTGCTATGCTTAGGACCATTTTATTCCAAAGCATAAAAATATCTAGTTAATTCCACACCAAGATAAATTTCTTCATGAATACCGGAAGTACAAATGCTTAGTGGGCCAGAAGAAAAAATGAATATAAAGTTGGTTACATTGTTGTACAAAATATAAATTAAAGCTCACAGGTATCTTTCCTTAAAATTCAAACTCATGAATTTACCTTAAGAGTTCAGAATTAACGAGGCCTTGCAAGACATCATTAACCACTTTCATAAATTATTTTCTGTGAAAAACTTGAATATTTCTAAGACGTACTAAGAGTAACTAGCTAGTAAATTATTTCAGTTAAGTGTGATCTTTCTCAGGCTAGGTTGTGAGCGCAAGTTATATGTATGTGCTGCTGTAAAATACACCACAGGGTCTACTCAAAAATAATCTTCAGTTTTTTTAATAATTAATAATTTGTGAATTTTAACTTCCACATCTAGTATCAAAAAATAAAAATTCTACTTTATTTCCTGTAAGTGTATTCTTATTAAGGAAATTTGCATTTACTTGGCAAACATGACATTTACTGTAATCCTTAATAGCTAGAAAATTCAGTTTTATTGTAGGAATAAGAAAAGTAGAGAAATGTTTATTTTCTTAATGAATAAAAACCAATAGACTTACAAAAGGCATTTTAAAACCAGTGTGGTTCTATAACAAAAAGACAAAACATGGAATAATTATCACATTCCTAATTTTAGGCTTTCTATTAACGTTCCAATATATGTTAAAGTCTATCATCAAAGGTAAGTTATAAATTTTGAGAAAGAGGTTTTGTTTATATTACAGAACACAGAGAAATGAATATTAATTTGTAGACAATTAAATTTTGGTTGTAAATTATTAGTGTGAACAAATTTCTATTGTTTAAAAGGAAAAAACAAATAGTGTATCTTCACTTCATTTTCTTTCTTTTCTTTGTTTCCCTGTGATTTGCAGAAATAGGATCAAGAAGACTATATAAGAAATTTAGATTTTTAATGTTCAGTTTGTATGTGGTTAATATGATACCTTATTCCAAATTTTCATTTAGAATTTTCTCTGGTGTGCATTTGATTTTAGGTCAGGTGATGTCCTCATTCTCTTAAATTTCCACCAGATATTAAGTAACAGAGTAGACAGAAACTCTTAAGGTGTTTAAACAAGGATTAAAGTTACAGATAAGTCAGATAAATAGAGGGAAAACAAAAAACAAAAAAACACCTCTGAAATCAACCTTAAAGGGACAAGATCCACAATGCATGAAGTAGGTCAGTTTTGCTGAGAAAAGTAGCAAGAAATGCAAAAAAAAAAAACAAAACAAAAAAACTGGTTAAATCATAAAATACTGCTGACTATGACAGTTCTCTGTTAAAGTTCCTCTGTTTATAAAAATAATTTGTTGTGCAGTTATTAAACGTGGTTCATCTAATGCTTAATCAGTCAGAAATCAATATTTTAGTGTGCATTAAGAAATTATTTCTTGAAAGGCAAAGAAAGGTATAGGACCTCTTTCCAATATTGTTTTGATATCTTTCAAGTCAAAGTGTAGATATGGAAATCTAGTTTAACATATATTCATGAGTTTATGAAGAGAATTAAATATTAGTAAACATGTAAAGGGATTTAATTTAACACTGAGCTTTGGTAATAGTAGTATCTCAATGGTGATAACTGTTCCATATTATGATAAGACCATCCAAAACAAATCCAGAAATGAAATTCACAGATTGTGAGAAAGTCCAGAAATATAAATTCTCACCATCTGAGGTAAAAGAAAAATATTGGGGAATTAATTCACTTTGTTTCTATATTGAGCCTTAATAAACTTTGCATTGTCTTCTGTGTTGAATGCTCTTTCCAGGAAGAGAAGATATAGCTTTACAAATTATTATTCAAGATTATCTGAATTAGGGGTGATCAAGATGGTGGAGGAGTAGGATGCAGAGTTCATCTCCCTCCACAGAAACATTGAAAATACATTTACAAGTGGAACAATTCACACAGAACAGCTACTGAGGGCCAAAAGAAGACCTCAGCCACCAGAAAAGACAAGAAAACCTCCACATAGCCAGGTCGGACAAAAGGAAAAAGAAAAAGAAGGAATCAGGATGGAGCCTGAACCCCAGGGAAGGAGCTGCTAAGGAGGAAAGGTTCCTGCACCTTGGGAAGGCTCCTCACCAGTGGTTAGACTGGATAGAGGGGGCAGTTTTGGAGTCTAAAAGGGGAGAGCAGCAACCAGTTTGTGGAAGGCAAAATGGAGAGTAACCTGCACAGAAGGTTGGCACTGCCACCCTGCGCTCCCCAACCTGAGATACTCCTCTGCCAGTGAGAGTGGGAGTCGCATGCTGAAGCTCAGACTCCAAAGCTCAATCTCAGAGAAAGGACCAAGGTTAGGTGTGGAAGGAGCCTGCCACAGTTCAAGCTGTGGCAACTGAGGGTATACTAGGAAGAAGCCTGGGTCCACCAGAGAGGCAAGTCACCATTATTGGGAGGCGCACAAGGAGAGGGGCGGGACCACCATAAAAGCTTCTTTCCCTGTGAGCACTCCCAGGCAACAGGACACCATCTATAGGAGCTCTGTGGGTAGGTGCGAATAGCTGCCATGATCTTGGTCTCCAGAGGTGGGCACTGGCCACTTCTTCCAGGCCCGCAAGCGGACAACAGGCCCTGCCCGTGATGACCTGGAAGGACACAGACAGCTCCCGAAACTAGAAATTCTGCCAGCAGGCCTCAGGACCCACCCCTGCTGACCTGAGGGGGGCGGATTGTTCCAGCCACTCAGAATTCCAGCAGTGGGCCCCAGGACCTACCCATGCTGTCCGGGGAGGGAGTGTGGATAGCTTCCACAACTAAGACGTCCATTGGTGGATGCCAGAACCCACCTTGCTGTCCTGGGAGCATGCTGATAACTCTCCCTACTAGGGAATCCATCAGTGGGTCTTGGGACATGCCCCACTGTCCTGGGAGGGTATGATTATCTTCTGAAACTGGGAAATGTGCCAGTGGGTACCAGAACCTGCCCTGCTGGTCCAGGAGGGTGCAGATAGGTCTTGCTACTAGGAAACCTTCCAGTGGGTGCCAGGACCTGCCCCGCTCTCCTGGGAGGGTGCGGAAACCTCTTGCTACCTACTAAGAAATCCATCAGTGGGTGCCAGAATCTGCCTCACTGTCCTGGGAGGGTGCAGATAACTCCCCACACTAGGAACTCTGTCACCAGGTGCCAGGAGCTCCCTGCTGTCCTGGGAGCATGAAGAATCCTCTCGCTACTAGGAAATCTGCCAGTGGGTACCAGGACCAGCCCTACTGTCCCAGGAGGGCTCAAATAGCTCCCCCAACTTGGAATTTCAACCAGAGGAGGGGCTAAAACAACAGCTGGGCCCAAGGGGCTATGTGACTAATGAAGAAGAGTTGAAATCTCTCCTCTCAGCTGCACAAACTGCAGAGCTACACCCCCACTGATGGCTTCCTAAATTCAGCTCCTGCAAAACATCCAAAAGGACGACAAGAGCTCTTGCATCAAGGATGGGTCTGGTTTTAGTAGCTGTGGGCTCTGTGGGCAGGTACACATGGGGGTAGGGCCAGACCAGAGTTTGAGCTGCCTTCATATCTCCCACAGCTGGTCCAGGTGCATGAGTACTGCAGTACTGGGATCTAACCTCAATAGACTGCACCTCACTTACACCAATGGATAGATCATCCAGACAGAAAATTAATAAGGAAACACAGCTTTAAATAACACATTAGACCAGATAGAATTAATTGATATTTATAGGACATTCCATCCAAAAGTGGCAGAATACATGTTCTTCTCAAGTGCACAAGTAACATTCTCCAAGATAGATCATATCTTGGGTCACAAATCAAGCCTTGGTAAATTTAAGAAAATTGAAATCATATCAAGCATCTTTTCCAATAACAACACTATGAGTTAGAAATCAGTTACAGGAAAAATACTGTAAAAAACAAAAACTCATGGAAGCTAAACAATATGCTGCTAAATAACCAATGGATCACTGAAGAAATCAAAGAGGAAATCAAAAAATACCTAGAAAAAATGACAATGAAAACACAATGACCTAAAACCTATGGGATGCAGCAAAAGCAGTTCTAAGAGGAAAATATATAGCTATACAATCTTACCTCAAGAAACAAGAAGAATCTCACATAAACAACCTAACCTTACACCTAAAGAAAAAGAACTAGAGAAAGAAGAACAAAGAAAACCCAAAGTTAATGGAAGGAAAGAAATCATAATGAGCAGAGCAGAAATAAATGAAATAGAAAGGAAGAAAGCAATAGCAAAATCAGTGAAACTAAAAACTGGTTCTTTGAGAAGATAAACTAAATTGATAATCCTTTACTGAGACTAATCAAGAAAAAAAGGGAGAGGATCTAAATCAATAAAATTAGAAATGAAAAATGAGAAGTTACAACAGACACAACAGAAATACAAAGGATCATAAGTGATTACTACAAACAACTATAGGCTATTAAAAAGGACAACCTAGAAGAAATGGACAAAATCTTAGAAAGATACAACCTTCCAAGACTGAACCAGGAAGAAATAGAAATGTGAACAGTCCAATCACATGTACTGAAATCGAAACTGTGATTAAAAATCTTCCAAAAACAAAAGTCCAGGGCCAGATGTCTTCACAGGAGAATTCTATCAAACATTTAAAGAAGAGCTAACACCTATCCTTCTGAAACTGTTTCAAAAAATTGCAGAGGAAGGAAAACTCCCAAACTCATTCTATGAGGCCACCATCACCCGGATACCAAAACCAGACAAAGATAAAACAAAAGAAAAAAATTACAGGCCAGTATCACTGATGAATATGGACGCAAAAATCCTCAACAAAAGACTGGCAAACAGAATCCAACAACACATTAAAAGGATAATACACAGTGATTAAGTGGGATTTATCACAGGGATGCAAACATTCTTCAATATGCACAAAGCAATCAATTTGATACACCATATTGACAAATTGAAGAATAAAAACCATATGATCATCTCAATAGATGCAGAAAAAGCTTTTGACAAAACTCAACACCCATTTATAATAATAACTCTCCAGAAAGTGGGCATAGAGGGAACCTACCTTAACATAATAAAGGCCATATATGAAAAACCCACAGCAAGCATCATTCTCAATGGTGAAAAACTGAAAGCATTTCCTCTAAGATCAGGAACAGGACAAAGATGCCCACTCTTGCCACTATTATTCGACATAGTTTTGGAAGTCCTAGCCACGGCAATCAGAGAAGAAAAAGAAATAAAAGGAATACAAATTGGAAAAGAAGAAGTAAAGCTGTCACTGTTTGCAGATGACATGATACTATACATAGAGAATCCTAAAGATGCCACCAGAAAACAACTAGAGCTTATCCATGCATTTGGTAAAGTTTCAGGATACAAAATTAATACACAGAAATCTCTTGCATTCCTATATGCTAACAACGAAAGATCAGAAAGAGAAATTAAGGAAACAGTCCCATTTACCATTGCAACAAAAAGGATAAAATACCTAGGAATAAACTTACGTAAGGAGGCAAAAGACTCGTATTCAGAAAACTATAAGATACTGATGAAAGAAATCAAAGACACAAACAGATGGAGAGACATGCCAAGTTTTTGGATTGGAAGAATCAGTATTGTGAAAATGACTATACTACCCAAAGCAATCTACAGATTCAATGTAATCCCTATCAAATTACCACTGGTATTTTTCACAGAATTAGAACAAAAAAAATTTACAATTTGTATGGAAACACAGAAGACCATGAATAGCCAAAGCAATCTTGAGAAAGAAAAATGGAGCTGGAGGAATCAGGATCCCTGACTTCAGACTATACTACAAAGCTACAGTGATCAAGACAGTATGGTACTGGCACAAAAACAGAAATATAGACCAATGGAATAGGATAGAAAGCCCAGAGATATCCCACACACCTATGGTCACCTAATACGACAAAGGACACAAGAATATACAATGGGGAAATGACAGTCTTTTCAATATGTGGTGCTGGGATAACTGGACAGCTACATGTAAAAGAATGAAATTAGAACACTCCCTAACACCATACACAAAAATAAACTCAAAATGGATTAAAGACCTGAATGTAAGGCCAGGCACTGTAAGACTTTTAGAGGAAAACATAGGCAGAACACTCTTTGACATAAATCACCACAAGATCTTTTTTGACCCACTTCCTAGAGTAATGAAAATAAAAAAAAAACAAAAATAAATGGGACCTAATTAAGCTTAAAAGCTTTTGCACAGCAAAGGAAACCATAAATAAGACAAAAAGACAACCCTTTGAATGGGAGAAAATATTTACAAATGAAGCAACCAACAAAGGATTATTCTCCAAAATATATGAACAGCTCTTCAGCTCAATATCAGAAAAACAAACAACCCAATCAAAAAATGGGTAGAAGACCTAAATAGACTTTTCTCCAAATAAGACATACAGATGGCCAACAAAAACATGAAAAGATGCTCAAATTACTAATAATTAGAGAAATGCAAATCAAAACTACAATGAAGTATCACCTCACAGAGGTCAGAATGGCCAACATCAAAAAATCTACAAACAATAAATGCTGGAGACAGTGTGGCGAAAAAGGAACCCTCCTACACTGTTGGTGGGAATGTAAATTTGTACAACCACTGTGGAGAACAGTATGGAGGTTCCTCAAAAAACTAAAAATAGAACTACCATATGACCCAACAATCCCACTCCTGGGCATATGCCCAGAGAAAACCGTAATTCAAAATGATACATGCACCCCAATATTCATTGCAGCACTATTTACAATAGCCAGGACATGGAAGCAGCCTAAATGTCCCTCAACAGAGGAATGGATAAAGACAATGTGGTGCATATATACAATGGAATATTACTCACTCATGAAAAAGAACAAAATAGTGCCATTTGCAGAAACATGGATAGACCTAGAGACTGTTATACAGAGTGAAGTAAGTCAGAAAGAGAAAAACATATATCGTATAATATCACTTATATGTGGAAGCTAGAAAAATGGTACAGATAACTAATTTGCAATGCAGAAATAGAGACACAGATGTAGAGAACAAACTTATGGGTACCAAGGGGGGTTGGGGGGTAGGATGAACTGGGAGATTGGGATTTACATATATACACTACTATGTATAAAATAGATAATTAATGAGAAACTACTGTGTAGCACAGGGAACTCAACTCCATGCTCTGTGGTGACCTAAATGGGGAGGAAGTCTAAAAAAGAGGGGATATGTGTATACGTATAATTGATTCACTTTGCTGTACAGCAGAAACTAATACAACATTGTAAGGCAACTATACTCCAATAAAAATTAATAAAATAAGATTATCTGAATTAGTCTGATAATGTCAATTCTAGGAACTATTCAGCATAAAGTAAGAGTTCAATATCCTTCTTTCTGAAGGAAGTTCTTTAAAATTTTTTAAGTCAGGATCTGTGAATGGTAAGTGTGATGGTTAATTTTATGTGTCATCTCATGCACATCATCGCTGTGGTACACAATTTTTTGTCAAACACCAGTCTAATTGCTGCTCTGAAGGTATATTTTGAATGTGATTAACATTTAAGGCTTCAAGTAAAACATTACTTTCCATAATGTGGATGGGCCTCATCCAGTCAGTTTAAGGCCCTTAGAAAAAACACTAAGATAGCCCAAGAAAGAAAGAAGTCTGCCTCAAGACCTACTTTGAACTCAAACATTAATTCTTACCTGTATTTCAAACCTGCTGGCCTGCCTTACAGAGTTTGAACTTGCCAGCCCCCACAACTGTGTGAAGTAATTTCTTAAAATCGCCCTCTCTCAAGAAAATATGGATAGATAGATGGAAAGATTGATAGATAGATAAATAGATACATACATACCTACATACATACATAGATACATAGATTTTATCAATTATGTTTCACTGTAGAACACTGACTAATGAAGTAAACTTTCTTGGTCTTTTTTTTTAAGCTGAAAATAATATATTTATTCATTCCTCAATCTTGCATGACAGTATCGCAGGTAAAGAATTTTAGGTTACTGTTTTTTCCTCCAATTTTTCCCACTCTGTAGCACTTTACACTTATTCCCACTCTGTAGCATTCTAAAGGTATTTATTTCAATGTCTTTTAAACCCTGTGGTTGGTAATGAAAAATTCTGTCAATTTGCCACTATTTTTTATAATTTTATTTTTATTGTCACCCCCATTTATCTGCCATTTTCTGGTTTCATTTGATGTGTCTTACCACAGTATAGATTTGTTTTAATTTATTTCTTCTTGATGTTTTGTATTTTTGAAGTGCAAACTCATTTCTATTTAATTCTGAAAAATTATCAATTATTATCATTCTTTTGAATATTGCCTCCCCTAACGTTTTTCTTGAACACCAATCAGACATTGAATGGACATTATCATTCTCGCTTCCGGATTTTCTCATGCCTTTTAGGCACTATTACAGATTTTTTTATGATTAAATAAGTTTTCCCTTTCAGTTTTATTGAGCTATAATTGACTTATAGCACTATATAAGTTTAAGGTGTACAGCATAATGATTTGACTTACATATATCATTAAATGTTTACCATAATAAGTTTAATGAATGTGCATCATTTCATTCTCTTATATTTTTAATCCCTCTGACTTCTGGGCAACATTTTCTCTTTCAGATCCATCCAGGTCATTGATTCCCTCTTCTTCTGTGTCTAATTTATTTTTTAGCTGATCTATTGGATTTTACTTTAATAACTAATATATCCAGAAGTAATTTTTAATGTGTAAGTCTAGTGAAATGCTGACATTTTCTCTACTTAGAAAATTTTCTAAGTAGAAAATTTTCTCTACTTCTCTACTTAGTATATTTTCTATTCTTACTTTGTCTCTTTTGAATTTGAGCACTTTAATGTTATATTGTTTAAATATCATGTTGAGAAGTTGATTCCTCTTAAATTCTCTCTCTTTCTTTTTGTAACTGATAATTCCTTTCATATTCAGGTATTTTCTTGTGTATATTGTAATTTTAAGTTTTGAGCTCATCATTGTGCAGAGGTCATTTTCTGAATTGAAGTCATATCTCCTGCCCTGGGAAAATGTCTCAAATAGCAATTTCATATTTGCTTCTCCTGCAGCTCTAGCAGTTCCAATGGTACTGTAATATTTGTGTGGTAATTTCTTAATTAGGTTTATGTTCCATGCAGTTTCTGTAATTGGAAGGCATACAGATCTAGAGTTTAATTTCTCACAAGTAAATATTTTTTAGCATTGCTTTTGAGGACTTCATTATTTATAATTAACTTTTTTTTTTTCAATATTGGAAAGCTAGTGACTGTTTTTTGGTTTGTTTGTTTGTTTTTTTAAATTAATTAATTAATTTATTTTTCACTGTGTTGGGTCTTCGCCTCTGTGCGAGGGCCCCCTCCAGTTGAGGCAAGTGGGGGCCACTCTTCATCGTGGTGCGCGGGCCCTTCACTGTCGCGGCCTCTCTTGTTGCGGAGCACAGGCTCCAGACACGCAGGCTCAGTAGTTGTGGTTCACGGGGCCCAGTTGCTCTACGGCATGTGGGATCTTCCCAGACCAGGGCTTGAACCCGTGTCCCCTGCATTGGCAGGCAGATTCTCAACCACTGCACCACCAAGGAAGCCCCCAATAATTAACTTTTATTTTTAAGTCTATAGGAAGAAAGATGGCTTTCTTGTTTGTTTGCCACATTGGTGGTCGTAGTATTTATAGTTTGTTTTTGTTTGGGGTTTTTGTTTTGTTTTGTTTGGGGTTTTTGTTCAAGATTCAAGTAGCATATTTAAGCTATGGGATTTACATCAGTACTGAATTCCAGATCTCAAATCACTTAGACAAAGACCATGACTGTTATTGTGAAACTTTATTAAAGTACTCTTTGCCATTGTCTTACCTGTGTACATTTTTGTCCAACTCCCATGACCCATTGAGTGGTGTAATTCAGTTTACTGCTTTGGTTTTGAGTTTTCATTTTATATCTGATCAATAAGTTCTTCCAAGTCTTTATTTTAGTACTGGACATGTGTCTAAAATATTTTTTATATATCTCCATCATTTCTATTATGTTTAGTTGGGATGGTGGATATACGTATCTGCTCAATTCAGTATGTTATTGGAAGTTGAGTTTAAGCTATATATATTATGATCTTTAATACATTCTGAAATATCAGAATAATTCTGACATGTCTTATTCATATATTACTGTGTATAGGTAGAGAGTTGGTTTGCCCTTTTCTCTAATTTAATGATAATCTAGTTGCATTTGTGTATATCAGATATATTGCTATTTTATTGTATCCTTTGGCATGTATCAAATCTATAGTTTTCTCTTGACCATGTTCCCACTGTTTTTAGAATATTATGTATCAAAAAATGTAATGTTTTCCATATGGAAGAGAGACCCTTAAGAATAGACACTGTATTGTATTCAGGTTTCTATCTACAGCACCTACTGTAATGCTGGGCACATATAGTCCATGTTCAATACAATTGTAAGTGGATAACAGAAGATCAAGTTACCTCAGAGCTTACCAGAACTTATATAATTGCCTACATTATGAGCTTATATTTCTAAGTATACAAAGTTCTCTATAATCTTTCATGGTTCTCCTAATATAAAAAATATATATAAAAATTAGAATTAAAAAAGGTTTGTGATGTATTTAACAGGATCAGTATTCTTGACTTCAAGTTGTAGTACACTGTGCCATTTTAGCTTAATTTGAAAAGAACACTATTAGCACATATATTTTACCCAGCTTTTTTGTACTCCAGAAAGAACAAAAAATTCTTAAAATGTTTCTATTAAAACATAGCAGCATCGACACAACTTGAGTAATTCAAGATCTATTTAATTAAAAAAATATAGTAATATACTTTTTGTAGCCTGAAAAAATAAAACCATGATACTGTTTAACATATCTTTTATTATTATTTAGGTATGATAAGGCCAAAAGATCAGGAGACTACTGCTAATGAACAAACAGTTTGTTATGTTCACAGATCCCAAGAGTACGGGGTACTCCATACTTTAGGAGGATAACACAGGGAAGCATTGGGCTCAGTCAAAAGTTAGAGGGAGGGAAGTTAACTGTAAGAAGAGCCTATATTGTGGTTTCCATGGCAAGGAATTAATGAGGCAGGGTAAGCAGGTTTAGGATTGCCTAGTATGAATAATTTCAATGGGCTCTGGGGTGTAGGAACTGTCCTCTGGCTCGCTCCAAGATGATTAGAGCAGGTAGAGTATGGGCTGGAGTGTGAAAGCCTGATCAAGGAGGTGGTTGGGAATAGAAGTGGTTGGTCAATTTTATCAATTCGCCTCTGTTAACAGTGGCCCAGAAGCTTCTCTGTGCTAAAAACATGGTAAGTCTAAAGGCAGTGATTCCCTGGGAAGTGGATCCCGTCCTATTTTGTTACCCCTAACCTGTTCATGAGGCCTCATTCAGTAAGGCAACCCCCTCTGTAAGGCTGTCCTGCATCCCATGTCCTAGACAGGTCACGTGTCTGCAGAAAGTAAGCCTGTTTTCCCCTTCAGGTCTTCTGTGGGTTACTTGCCACTATTGTCCCTCAGTCTCCTTTTTTGTAAAATGGGGTTTTAGTTTTGTCCTTTTTTTTTAATGCTGGTAAATCTTGCATTCAAGCAGGGGAGGGAAGGCAGAGGTCTGGCCCCATACCCCATCCTTTACTGCTGTGGGGCTTGCCCCTGGAGCAGACTCTCCTCATTGGGCCCCTTGAGCTTCTTTGCTTATAGTATCTCAGATTTTACATGTTCCATGTCATACCACGTAACCCCCTTCAAGATACCGTTTGGAGGGTGGGGGAGATCTGCTTCCCACTGTGACTGGACTGTGGGGTTCTGACTACCTTGCTTACAGATTCATAGTTTGATAAATTTGTTGTATTCAAAACCTTGAAATGTAGGATGCCATTGTGTCTGTTTATATTTTTGGAATATTTGTACTACTTACAATTAATGAAGGTTTAAAAAACCCATCCATGGATGGGCATTGCAAAAAAAAAGAAAAAAAAAGAAGCCGTTGGTCAGAGAGGCTCTGGGCTGCTTCATTTGCATTTGATAAGTGCTCTCTTGGGTGAGTTGTTTACTATCTCTAGGAATTGGTTAACCTTGGGAGGAGTAGTACTTCCAGGGTCTGCAGGACCCCAAGTGTCAAAACATCAGTGCAGAAAATAAAAGACCTGGTAAATACAGATACATTCTGGAATGCAGACACATTTTCCTTCCAAAGGAAGTGACTTATGCTCTTGAAATATTTTATTTTCTGCCTCGTTTCAAGCAATCAATTGGGTTTAGTGAGTCCTGCTACTAGATGATAGTTGTTTCATTTTTCTTTATTTTGTTTTTGTTTTTTTGTATGTTAATAACAAATGCAGCAACAAACATTTCCAAGTGTTTTCATTAAGTCAAATGTCTTTGTGAGGTTAATGAATAAAGTGTAAATGTATATTCTGCATGTTGTTAAAAATCAATAAACTGTGCTACATTGCTGCCTTAAGTCACAATAAAATTCCAGGCGTTCATTATTGAAAAATAACACATTTTAAATGATATTGAATATAATTTGACTATGGTAAAAAAAAACCCAAAAAACAACAAGCAACAACAATAAAAGACTACAACAAAAAAATAGTTGGATAAAGTTTGACTACAGAAAGAAATATTATTCAGATAATAATATGTTTAATATCCCCAAAATACTAGGGAATTCTCTACATAGGTCCTAACTCCTCCTAATAAGATCTAAAATTATGGACATTCTTATTCTTTTTTTCCTGAAAATCTGAAGAGAAAGGAAACATAGATTACAGAATCCTATGAATTATAGATGATGTATATGTTTTATCTGTACTGAGTTTCCCCTCAGACACAATTTCATTGTTACCAGTTTTATAGGTATCCTTTTATAAGCCATTTTTGCAGACTATCATTCTTCTCATGTTCCTAAAGCAAATAGGAGCATTTCACAGGTCCTTTGTTTTCTTTTGTAAAAACTGTATTTAATTTTATTATGTTTTAATATGTTTTTATATTATGTTATAATAATATTATTTAATATTATTGGCCAATAGACACATATTTGTGATATCTTTTATTCAATTTCCTTAGAGTTAAGAAAATGGACTAGATACTCTTAGCCATCTCTTCCAAGCAAATAAATATGACTTAACAGCTAATTGATATTGCTATAACATACATTTGGACATCTTGCTATTGTGAATTAGTGAAATCAGTGGGAAGGCATCTTTTTGTGAAGATTGCTACTATATAGAGTCTAAACTTAGCTAGAGGCCTTTCTTTCGCCTTCTCTATTTACAAATGTATATATTTTAGAATGCTATATACTTTTTTTTTACTGATGTATATTGAATGTATGACAGTATCAATCTCACTTATTAAACTATAACCAACTTTATAAATATCAGTGAGATTTTTGTGCACACTCTACTCACTCTACTGGCATTCATCCACCCACACTGGTTCTCCATATATGTATATTTTATGATAGAGGCCATGCCATTTCTGTATGTTCTTATGATTAAGTGACAATCATCCTTTTTCACTGATGAATGCTGAGACATTAATTGACTTTGCATTTGTCTTTGCATTTGTAAGTGATGTATAATAAATCCCACAATATGTTATCATTATTATGTTTGCTTTTAAATTATTTTTTCTTTAAAGAGAAACAAATGTTTAAAATATAATGAAATAATTTAAAATAAATATAATGGGGAATTGGCATATATCAAATAACAAAATAATATTCATATCTTATTTTAATTTTATATGTAGGTTCCTATTTATAATTCTTCCAGCTAAAAGAGAAATATTTTATATTTATAAAGCTTGAAAATTTAGAGAAATACTTGGATGAATTGGCTTAAACTGTCTTCCACTCTGCCATAGCATTTACAGTTTATACAATGCATATTTGAAACTTGTTTGGTAAGGGAAAGAGAGGCCCCTGGTGTTCAGACAAACCTGGGATTGTTTATTTGTTGCATAATATCAGCTAAGTACTTAAATGTTTTTAACTTCATTTTCCCATGAATTTTCAAATTGTCACATGGAAATAATAAACATACTTCTCAAGGTTGTTTTAATGAAAGATACGATATAATATTGCATGTAAAATATAAATGTCTAAGTAAAGACTAAAAACTTGACACAATAAATGGCACCTAATGTGTGTGTGTGTGTGTGTGTGTGTGTGTGTGTATCATAGTCTTCACAGCCCTGAAAAGAGTTATCTCATATGTCTTCGTCATTATTTCTTGGTTATTCCAGTGATTAATGCTTTATCATCTTTTACTTCCTTTACTTAAACATTACCTCCTCAGAGATGGCTTCCCTAGTTTTCATAGATAAATAATTTCCAATAACCTCTCAGTCTCTTTATTACTGTATTTTCATTTAATTTCTTCACAGCACACATTACTAGATGGTAGCATGTGGCTTGTTTGTTTGTGTTCCGTTAAACTGCTCACGCTTCATTGAAGTGAAGCTTTTGTTTGTCTTGTTCATCCCATGAATATTTCTTGAGGCAGTGGATAAAAAAAGGAATGGTGTTACCCTCATTTAAAAAATTAGACATGGAGATGTTGCTAGATTTCCCAACGTTCCATGTTGAACAGTTGAAAGCTAACCTTGTGAAATAAATTTATCATATCATACTGTTTTTCTTTTGAGGCTGGTGTCTCATGATGCATTTTTTAACCCCCCTTGAAAGCTATGCACCAAAAACTTTTTAGCTCATTAAATATTTGTGTACTGATCATTTCAACATAAGCCTATTAAAGGTTGATGACAGTAAAACAGAAAGACTTCAGTATTATTTGAAGTGCTCTGAAATTTCATCTTTTGAAAAGCTGTATTCTGTTTGAGAACTAATTTTCAGTAGGGATTTCAATACAATCTATCAATATCAAGAATGAATGAATCTTTAAGGGGAAGAGGAATCTTTAGTTTGAACTTACAGCCAGAGGAGGAACTGCTTATCTATATATTCAAACATTTAAGACTTCTAAATTTTTTCCACCCAAATGGAATAAAAGATATCTTTTATTCACCTTCAACAGAATTCAGTCATTTGTTTGAATTCAGACAGGGAATTTCTTTGTTGTCCTTACTTCAAACATTTTTTGGCCTCATTTTGGAAAACCTTAGGTAGTATAGGGAAACTCCAACTAAAGTAAACATTTCTATATTTATTCATATTTTCTCATGTAAAATGTTCTTCTGACATCTTTTTCAATATTGGCATTAAGAATCGACATGGGAAAGAAAAAATGGGCAACATAAAGGACAAAATAAAAGAATAAAACCCCAGAGCTTCATAAATGGCCTTGCACTTCAGTGTATTTTATCTTTAGTATGATACATATTCTAATGTATTCTGGCAGTCATGTGTGTTACAAATTCTAATGCATGTTACAGAATGATATTCTCTGACATTGTTTAATTTTTGTATTTTTAATTCATTGTCACAATTAGCAAATTCTTTTCAAACAAATAGAATATGTTGTTAGGCACAGCGATGAGAGAGAGAAAAAAAAGAACCTGCATTTAGCATCATTAAGGAGTGCACAAATCACCTACACTTACAATCCTAGTCTTTGTTTTCACCTAATTCAATTCACCAAACACCAAATTGACCAAAACACTGAACCTTGACTTTTCCCTGCATTATTTTTTGTCTTTCATTTGAAGCCTCTTATTTTAACCCAAAACCTCTTTCTCTGAAAAACAAGTACAAAAAATACTCCCAAATGTATGTCATAATTTCTGCTCACCAGGCTGAATTTGTGCAGGTTTGCATAGGTATGATATAGTATGAAGAGAACTAGACCAGTGTTTTTCAAATTTTACATCATACATGCATATGTATCACATGAGAAATACGTTCAAAGGCAGAGTTTGATTCCGTATGTCTGGGATCTAAGATTATGCATTTCCAAAGACATGCTATTGATCCAAAGACAATACTTTGAGAAACAAGTCTGCCAAATTTTCTTGATTCAAATTTCTGTACCTTCTTTATGAAAGTCCCTTAAATTTTTGAGAATTACTTTCTTTGACTCTAAAATGAGAATAACAAAATCAAACCTATTTTTATAATATTCCTATGAGCATCAACAACATATCATTCTCAAATATATTTTATAAACCATAAAGTTCTATATAAATTAGAGATAGTGGTAGTGTTTCTCTTCTGTTAGTTTTCTTATCCTTTTCTTTACCCTACTTAAAGCTATCCCTGATTGATTTGCATCCACTAGCAAATTCCTGAGAGTCTGTTTTTGGATTTTGACCAGACTAATTCATCTAAGAGTAAACCATGTGGCTTCTGAGTCTTATTATATGATACTGGTATGGATTTTTGGATAGCCCAATATCATCAGTAGAAAGTATTATTGGACAGTATTATTGAACCATATTTTGTTTACAACTGTGTATATATATATATATATATATATATATATAGCACAGATCTCTGTTCTTAATAGTTTCTCAATACATTTGCTGAATAAAATGAATAACGTATCAGTTATTACTTCACTCATTTATCCATTTAGCAAATATTTATAGGCCATAAACTACATAAATATAGGTGATAGAAAGATGAATAATGCACAGTTACTATCCTAAAGTTATAATGGGATGTAGAATCATTCATAGGCATTATTACAATGCATTGTGAAAAGGCAAAATAAATACATATATAGGGTGATGTTAGTGCACAGAAGACCCTGTCATGTTTTCATTGTTAGATTGTTCAATAAGATCAAGATAGACAACAAATTGCCATGTTGAACTACAATCACAAAATTTCTCAGTAGTGGTATTAGACAGTCACTTATACAATGAATAAACAGTTAAACCCCTTATTTTCAAGTTCCCTTCTAATTCTGTAGGTTTATAAATTTAAAATATTTTTTTTTCTTTTATTTTGTTCAAGACATGTGAGAAACCCAGAGCAATAACAATTTATGATGTAGGAAACTCTTGTATAGGCTCAAGTAAAGAATCTGATCAATGGAAAAAGGCAAATTAGTCATGAATGAGATATATTGTAAAGGATTAAGTAACAAGATTAGACAATCATTTTGGAAAAGAAAGACTAGAAAAGAGGTTAAGACATCATCTAAATAGACCCATTGGGGCTACACATAATTGCCACAAATATGAATATAAGTATGGCAAATATAACCACCATTAAAAGCATCATCATCCAACTCATTGATCCCTTTATTCTGAGGGCTTCATAGAGCAGAATGATATTAAATCCTATCTCCTTCAAGGAAGACGACAAATATGAGCAGACAATGATTTTCAAAAGAACAGAGTGGCGTTTTCTCTGATCCCATCCAAGGTATTATCAGTCAAGAACAGTTCCTTTATATATCTATTGAAAACATTTGCTAAAAAAAAGCCTGTGTTGCTCTGTTTCTTGTTTTCTTTTTAATTCAGTGGTTTATTCAGATGAGAGAGTTATTTGTGTTTAATGCTACTGGGTTTGAAATGACACATATCTCCTAGGTACTTGAACTCTTCTATAAGAAGTCAAATGTCTTTGTCTAGCTGCCATTCTTCCCTTGAATATGAGTAATTGAGTTCCCAAAGATAGATTTGAAATATGAGAGAATACCTGATTTCTGTGTAAACTGAAGCTTTTATTTCCTTTTTACCTGTCATTATGTTCTTTTAGCAATAATAAAAAAAAAAAAGATTACATTTTTTTTCTCCTGGGTTAACGTTAAAGATATATTTATTTTCATATTTAAGTTTTGCAACTTTTTCTTAAAGGGATCATGTTAATGTTTTAGATCAAAACATTATAAAAGGGTATGTACTGATAAACATAACTCTTTCCTCAAGGGAATTAACTTTTATAATTGACCTAGCAACAAGACACCAAATTAATTGTTTTTCATAAGGGCTGTTAATCATAATGGTGACAATTCCACACAACGAACCCACTAGTAATCGAATCTTGCTGTTCGCTTTAAGTATAATTTAAAGCACCCAGCATGTTTAAATGCTGCAGACAGAAGAGGTTCTCAGTGGTTGGAGATGATCCATTAGCTAATTGCTAAGCAGTGGTGGCATTTTCATTTATTAGAGACCACTCAGCCATTAATTGTGTATGGCGATACAGTTCACTGGAGTTTCTCATTGAACAAGTTTCAAAGGTTAAATGGAGCCAAGTCAAAAAGAAGTCAAAACTAAGGAAGAAACATTGATGCTATCTACTGCCATGCATATAAACAATAACAGTTTCTAGAACTACAGAAGCCAAGCAACGTTTTTACAATAAAAATAAATTATCTATTTATTTGTTTGTGAACGGATATAATATACCCCAATTCTTTGAGATTAAAATTTATAATGTCAGTAGCTATTTTATATATGTTCTCATTCTAGAGAGTTTGAAATACTCTAACAAAATTAACTCTTTTGGGTTAAAGTGTCTGATTTAATACTCAGGCATTTCAGAACCAAATATAGTAAATAATTAATTATAAGATTAGAAGGAGCTGTATATCATTCTTAAGTAGTTTGATATTCTTTCTTGTTATTTTGATTGTCCTAAGTACGTGATATATTCCCTTAATATTGGAAAATATCTCATGGGCAGGCCTTCATTCTGAAGCCTTTACTCCATTTCTTCCATTTTGATTTATCAGATTGACTTGAAAGTAAAAATATGACCACTGTTTCTTAGGAACTCACATGTGATAAATCATTAGGAGTTCCCTAGTTGTAGGAATACAGAACTTTGGATGAACTTCACTTGGCAGCACTTTTACTGGTGGAAAAATCTGTCATGATTATTTCTTACTGAAAAGAATGCACACACGCTTCACCAGACACCAACTGCCGGCACCAAAATCTTGAACTTCCTGGCCTCCAGCACTCTGAGCAATAACTATTTGTGGTTTAAACTATCAAGACTGGTATTTTCTTACAGCAGCCTGAACAGACTAAGAATACCCCCAAGCCCATTATATTGTTATTTCATTAACATCTGTCTTCAGTATTTTTATACCTATTGTGATAGTTAATTTTATGTGCCAACTTAATTGGATCATGGGATACTCAGATATCTGTTTAAATTTATTTCTGGATGTGTCTGTGGATTAGTGTGTTTCCAGAAGAGATTAGCATTTGAATCAATAGACTGAGTCAAGTGGATTTCCTTCCCCAGCCTGAATGGGCATCATCCAATCCACTGAGGTCCTGAATAGAACAAAAAATGGAGGAAGGGAGAATTTACTTGCTCTACCTTTATTCTCAGGCCTTTGAACTACACCACCAGCTTTTCTGTGTTTCCAGTTCACAGATATCTCACTGAGACAGTACCTTACTGTTCCAGTAGAATATAATGTATATATTCTATTGGATATATATAATAGATATATAATATATAATAAATATATAAAATATCACATAATATAAATAAATGTATGAAATGTAATATATAATATATTAAATTATACAATATATTTAATATTAACCTATTGGTTCTGTTTCCCTGGGGAACCCTGATAAATACATAACCTATTGTTTCTGTTTCTCTGGAGAAACCTCACTAATACACCTATATTACTTTTTTGTGACTGCTTATTCATACATTAGCAAACTTTATTAACTACTTAGTCACCCTCACTAATCATACTTTATAATGTTCTTATACATTTTTTCCCTTCTGTTAGGATATTTTCTTCAAGTATATTTTCAAGAAGATTCTTTGGTTAAATTTCTGAGGTTAATATTACCCTTAATACTTAATTCCCTCATATTTAAATTATAATTTTACTGGGTATAAAATTCTAGTTTTAAGTTATTTTCCTTTGACATTTTGAAAATATTACTCCATTGTCCTTTTATATTCAGTGTTTTTGTTGAGAAGCATGTCAGTATAATTATTATTATTTATAATTAACACTCTTTGGAAGGTTTTGGAATTTCATTTTTGTTTTTGATATTTTAAAAATTTGACTGTGTTCTTTTTAGCTGTGAATTCTTTCTTAACTACACTGTTTGACATGCCAATTACCTTTTCAATGTAAAGCCTTACACCTTCCTTTTTTTCTGGCAATTCCTTGTAATTATTTTTCAAATGTATGTGCCTGAATATTTATTTTATTTTTATTTACTCTTAAACTTGTTTTACATGTAACTGAATACATTTATTTCTATCCTCCATATCTTCTAACTTTACATTTAAGTAAATGTATTTGTCTTTGTCTATTCCTGATGCTTCCTGATTGAATCCTTGACTTGTATTCTAGCTCACTGATTCATTATTCAGCCATATTCATTTTGTTTTTTGACCCATTTATTGAGTTTATTATTGCAAATATTATACCTCTGTATGTAATTGCTTTTTTATCACTCTCTATTGTTAATTTAACTGATCCGTTAACCTCCATCTCATTTCAATGAAATCTGGTAGGTGGATGGGCATTGGAGAGAATCAGTGGTGCCCACTACTTCACTATATTAAGAGCAGGAGAGTATGTTCAGTAAGATAATGGAGTCTTAGATTCAGACTTAGGATCAGATTGCAACTACATATATACTGTGTGAGTGATGTCGAAAGCTTGGCTTCTCTGCATTTTTGCCGAATCAAATCTTGGAGACAGAGTTTTGGATGAAGTAGAAAAGAATAGCTTTATTGCTTTGCCAGGCAAAGGAGGCACAGAAGGCTCCTGTCCTTGAAAACTGTTTGTTCCAACCCAGGGGAGTTTGGTGAGGAGTTTTATGGCAAGGGTGGGGTCGCTGATAAGATCAGGGTGTGCAAAGGGCCTGCACTCCTTTAATCTCATCTCAGGTAATCTTCTTGATAAGATTCTCTGGTTCCTTTAGTCTGACTTCAGGTGGTCTTCCCCAGTAGGAAGAACGCTGACATCTTCCATTTGCTGGGTTTTAATTCTATAAATGGCTTAAAGACATTGTTATGTGTATCCCTCGAGGCAGAACCAGGACTCTGCCCCATGGCTGCCCTTCCCTTGTCTTTGCATCTCTTCCCTTCCTGGATTAGCAACTGTTCAAATCTACTCTTTGGAACTCAGGGAAGGTCATGGTGGCTGGAGGGGGACAGGAAGGTTTCTGTTCCCAGGAGCCCCACAGGGTCCTGCTTGGGTTCATGACCTTGTGAAAATTTCTTGACTTCTCTGTACCTAAGTTTCCTTACATGTAAAAGTGAGGCTGTTAATACTTACCTTGAGTTGTAGGAAATAAATGAGTTAATATAATACAGCACTTAAAATAGTACCTGACCTAAATTTACTGTTTGAACAAGCTGGTATTAAATCAGAACCAAGTTATTCTTTGAAAATTTAAAAACAATTTCTTAATAGTATTTGTTTTTACCTGGAGCACAAAATTGTCCAATCCCATCTCATTAAGAAATGTAATTTGTCAACTTTGTCAGAAGCATGTATAAAGCTCAACTTGGACCCTAAGATTAATTGTAGTAAGCTGTTAACTGGCAATAAAAAAGGAAGTATCCTGTTTGCTACATTGATAGATAAGGGGTGAAAATTTTCCTGAATTTCTCAGTGTTTTCTGTAAAAAGCCCCAGTCTCCTAAGATTTTTCACAAAATCATGAGAATTCTATCTGTAGCCATTTGTCTAGTTAATTGTTTTTATCCAAAAGGATAAAAAAACATATCTTATCTCTAGGAGACCATGGTTACATCCCAGAGTAGGCTCCTAGGTCAAAGTCTCAGAGCATCAGGAAGACTAGAGCTGCTATTTTTCTGAGTATTTGTTTTCAAGGAGCAATGAAGCCAGATAAGTTAGAGACATCTAGGTGCCAAGAGCTGAGGAACTGGGGGCTATCTGGCTCCTGGAAAGAGTCTAAATTTATGACAAATAGCTGGAGTAGGGAGTAGACTCTCAGGAGGGGAGAGGGACAGCGGCTTCTTTTTCTTTACAAGCAAAATTAAATCATCCTTCCTCATCTCTCACTTATAGGTTGACCAGTGATTTGCATAGGACCATTGACCCGGCTCTCATCCCACTGTTCTAAGGGTAGGGACTAGGGCAAAGGAGGGCAGGGTTGGGCAGATACTTAACATTTACTCATTTACTGTGATATATTTAATAAGAACTACAGACCACCTCTGATACAGAGTACTTCATGTACTTTCAAGGTAAAGTTAATAAAGATGAATGTTAAAAACCCCACAATAGGTCTATGGTAAAACACTTCATACCCCAAATCCATGCAATTGATTTTTACTTCTTTAAAAGTCAAAATACTATTAGTTCTGTTCCAATAAGAGACAACCTCAAAATCTCAATGACTTAACATTATAAATATTTATTTTTCTTTTATATAAAGTCTGATGATGTTCAAAAATTTCTTGAAAGAAACTGTCCTTCATGCAAAGATGAAATGATCTAGTTGACAAAGTTTCCACCCTCCTGCAGCTGCACTGTTTGGAACACTTAACCTCCCATGTTGATGAGGCATAATAAGAGGAAGTTGGAGGGTTGTGTGCCTATGATCCTATGCTTTGTCCCACAGGTTACATGTTAATTCTGCTCACAGCCTATTAGCCAAAATAAAGTCACATGATCCTGCCTGCCTCACTGAAAGGAGGCTGAGGTGTGTAAATTTCCAGTACAGTTAATTCTTCCTAAAACTTACCACACTATATAAAGTCATAAAACACAAACCACAGGATTTACATAAAGAAATAAGATTAGGGAAAGAGCACTCAAAACTTCATCAGTAATACATAGTTTTTAAAAGAGAAATATAATAAAAATAGTAACAAAGTTTTATAAATACCACAAGAAACAATGTGACTTTACCTGAACAGATCTAACCTTTACTTGCAGAAGTGAGCATCAGAATGATCACATCTTTGGGGTTATTGGGAAGTGGTGTAAGGAGGGTTGTCTGAAATAGGATGGAAAGTTCTAACACATTGGGAGCCGAGGAAGCTGGCCGAGATGTTAGAAGGTGTGCAGTTTGTGTAATCCCTACATGGCTTGATACAGCTGGGTACAGTTTTCTGTGTTCACCTAGTGTTTCTCTTGATAAGTTTGCATGTAAGCAAATACAAAATTCTCATTTTGCTCAAATGATTCCCTAGTATATCAATCATATTGGAACCAATTTGTATTTTCAAAACAAGCATTTTAGCACAACTGACTACCAATAGAGCCTACCACACCATTTTGTTAAGTATTGGGTGGTTTAAATCTTAATAAAATATTGAATTTTGTTATTAACATTTTAATCTAGTTATACAATATTTCATCATCCCAATTAGTAAAGATTAATTAGCACAAGAATTAATTAAAACCCTAGCTGCATGTCTTTGATAACAGTCCTTCATTTATTTGCCATAGTTGTCTCTTTTTAGGACTATGATAGTACTTAATAAATATAACAAAACATAATTTCTTAAGTTTTAAGTCACTGAAGGATCCCTTAGAATTTCCAAAAATTGATGTTTCTAATCACAGGAAAATGACTCACTTGATTTTAGATAATAATTTATCTTCCTTCACAAGAAGACCATTGACCAAAACACACACAAAAATGCTCTAATACTTACATAAACTACATTTCTGCCCTCTGGTATTTTAAATATTGGGCTGGCCAAAAAGTTTGTTCAGGTTTATCCATAAGATGTTACAGAAAGACCCAAATGAACTTTTTGGCCAACCCAATGTTTCAGCCTTTATGATGCATTTGACATTTTTATTGATTTACATTCTGGCCTTTCAAATGTTATGAATATGATTTATCTTCCAGGTCATATCTCCTTTATTTGGTTGTGTGTGTGTATGTAGCTAAGTGTGTTGCTTTGTGAGGTTAAACTGGTGCCGAAACAAAGGGATTGTCCTCTAGGGATGGCTGGGAAAAGATATAAAGTAACAGTCAGCTGATCAAAGCTGACTAAATTAATTACTTTCCTAATATCATTCTTCATCAACCAGACTCTTCTCCTGAAATAACTCTGTAAATACCCTCATCTGACCCAATCTAACTCCTCTGGACAATAATGAATCTTTTATTTGTCCATTGAAATTCATGCTTTTTCATCAGCAAAATTCTTTTTTTCTAGCATTCCTTCACCACCTTGTTATAAACAAAATCGTTACTTCGCCCTGAGACTTCACTTTCTTTACACCTCTCTAATGGTGGCTGTTTTTCCTCTCAAACATATCCCTGCCTAGAGATTGAACAGGCATATTCCTCACTCTCTTTGTCAGTTACAAATGACCCTCTCTAGCCTATAAAACTCTTTTGAAAATCATACTTTCCTCTGCAGTCCCCAAGTCTACTCCTCTTCATAACTTGAAGATTTCAGCCCCTGAATCACTGCCACTTTCTCTATTTCTCCTGTCATAGTTCATAATTATTTCAACATTCTTGTAGAGGATACTTCTAATATTTTCACCTCTAATGGTCCTTTCCTTTACCCCATCTCTCATTGTCACATCCAATTATATGCCCTTTACTACCACAACCACAACTTCTACTTCATTCCCTCTGGTCCCTGACTCAATATTTTTTTTAATCCCGTTGAGACCATCAGTCGGTTGACCCTACAGTCTTGTCATTGTTACTCACAGAGTTTTTGTCTTTGCATTCTTCCCTATTGAGTTTGTATTCCTATCAATTCTATAATCACTCCTTTGTTTATTCCTTCACTTGAAACTTTCAGGCAAAAGTCTAGTGTAGTTAAGTTCAACTCTTTTTCTATTCTTCACAGGCAGAAGCGTCACAAGCAAACTGATTACTCTAACTTTAAAACCATGACCATAACTAAGAACTAACGTTTAACTATGTTAAATACTCTCTAAATCTATGAATCTCAAGGGAGACTTTAGTTCTGCTCAGCAGTTTTCCTATATCTAGTAATCTTTACCTTCCTAATGACTTAAAATAATATGTCATCCTTTTTTTCTCCTTAAACTTTCGACCCTACTCTAGCAAAGAAGAGTCTGTTGCTCACTAAAGCCATTTCAAATGCCTGGTGATAGTGTTTGGCCTTGTCATAGTTGAGTGGAAACAAGTGACTCATTCTTGACAATGAAATGTGAGTACAATTTATGAGTCACTTGAGGATCAAGGCAGTTAACTTATGTTCCTTTTCTACACTCCACCTACCGACCCTTCCTGCAATCTGGGAGAAGCCCCATGTTGGAAGTCTATGGGAGTCAAATATTGGACAGAGGCTGGGTCCAAGAACCACATGGAAGCAGTCCACCCAGTAGATTAGCTTAAAGGAAACTATACAGACAACTGGTGAGTAAGAAGCCCTTTCCCTGTGTTAAGGCTCTGAGATTTGAGCTTTGATCATTAAAAGAGCTTGCATTAAGTACCCTTATTTTCACAACCCCCTCTCCAGTCCTCACTCTCAATTGGTAATCTTGCTTTTTAAAAAAAGTTCACCATGAAAAAATAAAAGCTAACAGAAGAGAATTTCTATCTGTTACCAAAACTATTATCTACTGACATACCTGGGTCTGTACCTATCAACAAAGCCTTTCCTTCTTTAAAAATGATCAAACATTTAACTTTCGCTTTGTATATATAGGATCAAATCCCTTACTTCCTATTCAAGGACTTCTTTCTCGCAGTTAATAATCCTTTCTTGCACCATCAGTATTTCTCTTTATACCTGGTACGTCAACCTCAGCACTCACTAGATAGTTCTTTTCAGTCTCTTTGGTGAATTCTCATCTTCCCAGATTCTGAATGATAGATGCCTCCAGTGATAAGTATTTTGATATCTTATTTTCTGGCTGCAGTCACTTTGTAGGTGATCTCCTCCAAAACCATGACTTTAAATACTCTATATTTTTATGACTCCCAAAAAAATGATCTCTGGCTATAATTTCTTCAGTGAATTCCAGTCTCATATATCTAGCTACAGGTACTCAACACAAGGACAACAGTGGAAAACTGGCAACAACAGAATAACCTGTAGTTTTTAAATAGTATTTTAATGATATTAATTTCATACATTTGATAATTGTACTACAGCTAATAAAATATTAACATTGGAAAGAATGGAAGAAGTATATAAGGTTTCTTTACTATTTTTGCAACTTTTCTGTAAGTATAAAATTAGTTTAAAATAAAACGTTAAGAAATTAAAGAGTAAAAATAAAAAAATAAAAATTGAAGAGTTGAAGAAATGCTTCATGTAAGTGATGGCCTTCGTGATGACCTAAAAAAATTGGAGGAAATGCTATGGAAAATACTGGAAATACTGGAAAATACTTTTCAACAGTATGAAAAGCTATGAAAAGGCACAAGAAAGATAAAATTGGCTGTGCTTCGGAAAGAGCAGGGTTTTTTTGAGACCTTCAGGTACGCACGTGGGGCATGTTTGTGATGAAAGTGATGTGTTAAGTTGGGACTGTACTGAATTGAAATGAGGAAGAGCAAAAGCTTTACTTCTCAAAATATTTCAAATGAGAGAAGACTAAGAACCATCCATCATTCTTGTTCTAAACAAACTTTCACTGTGTGTGAGATGAACTTGATGGCCTTAATAAGTCTTTTGTGTTTTCAATTTTCATGACTCTGTGAACTTGCCTGGTTCTGTGTCTGCTGTAAATGTTCATGATATAAACAAGATTAATTTCTGTCACTATCATCTTTGATTTTTACATTCAGTTGCAGTATATACTCCATCACTGAGGAGGAATTTTGCCACATATTATGTGTTTCTAACCTTAATTGCCAGTTGTGTGCATATGTGTGTTTGCTTGTTTTCTAACCCACTACTCTTTGACCTTTAGTTAATCTTTGATCATTGTTTTGGGTACAATATAAACACTGAATAACAATGGTACTTCAATTATGAACTCTTGACAATAGCACTAATTTAATCTCTGAAATAATACAGAGAAAACACATGGGTGAAGGACTGGAGTGCGTTAGGAAAAGTCACACTGTTAAAACACAGACAGCATCTTTGCTGAATAGCCTCCCCACACAGCGAATTTCAGAAATCGGGCTGACATTATCAGCAGGCTAATAAATCTCTGAGCCAGTCAATTTCATAGAAGTCAAAGCCTTCTAAGGAAATAAGGTACAGTCTTCTATTAAGTTGTGCATTTGTTTCATCCTGATTTTAAAAATATCTAAGACACAAAATGTCCATCCTGTATATAAATAAAATTTATCACATATTTCAAATACACAGAGTTGGAATTTATCTAAAATATTAATTAATGGATCAAATGTCGCCATTTCAAAGAAGTATTATAAGACATAAGATTGAACATATGAGCACATTGTGTATTTCCTCTCATAGCCATTCATCCACCCAAGAGGACATACATGTCTTAGTGAAAAGTTTTCAAATTATCAACATTGCTGCACATTGGCCCACTGAATGTATATTACATCACTGAATACTCAGAAATGTTAATAACTGAAATAAAATCTATCTTTTTAAAATACTTTTTAAAAATAACACTGTGAGAAATAACAAGATTTGTAGTTTTCCACCTAATCATCAATGACCTGCTCCATGGTAAATGGCTTAAGCTGTAAATCAGGTGAGATACACCATTAGTTAAGTTTTTAAAAATTTTTCATCTGTAGTAAATTTAAAATTCCTATCAAAGAATTATAAATATCCAGGAATAGCAGAAACTGTTTGGTTTAAGAGATGAAATTACAATGAGGAATTAAGAAGTTAGTCCTTCCTAAGGATTAAGGTTAAATCACACACTAAGACAAGATGCATAACACATTTTAAGGCTGGATATTTGCATATTTCAACATGGCAGGTTGATGTAGAGTGAATTTCTAATATACTCTTGGATTCCTGTGTCTTTAGAGAATATTTGTCAGTTTTTATTTCAGAATTTGAATATGAATTTAACAGTGCTCATTAAAAATAATAGTCTTTAATTTCTTTCTACAATGAGTAAAGAAAATAACTAATTGGTAAGGAATAATGAAAGTCTCAGTGATTAAACCATTTGAAACAATATCAGTTTTAAATTACATAAACAAACTGACAAACAACCCAGATGTCCATTTCTGCTAATCTGGCAGGCTAGTTATTTGGATCACCCCTGTGCTGAAACAACTAATAATTCTGGATAAAATACAAAATATATCTCTTTAAAATCATCAGTTATCAGATAAGGATGCCAGAGACCTGAGTGGAGAGGGAAGTCAGGGCATAAAAGTGTTTCCCAGCAGCGATGCTTTCACCAGAGGTCTCCCAAACCCTTTGAACTTGAATTCAGTTCTTTAAGGCATCACAGCTAGGAGGTAAGGCCCAAGAAGAGACCATGCACGTGGGATAGCAAAGGAGCTCCTGAAAACCTAAGCCAGAATTTCTAATGTGAGTGGGAATACGAAATACACTCCTTGGGTACTATATAGGAAATTAATTCCTTTGTAACTTGCTGCCAATTAGAAAGACAATAACAATAAACAAAAACATGTAAAAAAGTTTACTGAAAACTTATATTCATAAAGTTCCTCTAATGCAGGTCTGTAGCCAAAATTCACAACTTGTATGAAGTCACAAAGCCAAAAATCATAAACTGGAAATCTTGCAGGGTACCTCCAGGTGCTTGGCAGATGCAAAGGCAAAAGTTACTTTGGAGGAAACAATTTTACTCAAGGTCGTGAAGAATTTCCAAAATAAATTTCAAAGGAAAAAAAAATTATAATAAAAAGGAAACATGAGCAGGAAACTGCACACACAAAAAAGCAGAAATAGACACACAAAACACTTTTTATTACTGCATTACTAGACAAAGGTAAAAATGAACATAGTTTTATGTTTAAAACTTAGAATTATGTGCAGGGATTTATAAACAATAAAAATACTAAACAGGCAATAATAAAATCCTGAATTAAAAATATAAGGGATAGCTTTTACTGAAAATGATATAAAATTAATTAAGCAAGAATTAATAAGCTGAATGGTATAGTGGAATACTTAGGGCCTGAAGGAAACTGGAATAGGGGAGGGATCTTCCAAGTCATTTCATTTACTTTATAATTTTGGTATTGAGTACAGTGGTGGTTTTATTCTTAAAAAGGCACATATATATTTTCTGCATTTTTTTCCTGAAAGAATTAAATATTTCACAATACAAGTATAACTATTGTTGTTAAAGATCCTATTATCTTGCACTAAATATTAAAATTTATTTTGAAAAATTTTTATCCTACATTTAAAATATGTTATGCCTATTAATTAAAGGCTATGAAAGATAATGAAAAAACTTTCCACAGTGTTCACTTGATAAAGTTTTTATGATCATAGAGGTGGTCTTTTCTGACATGAGCAGTTTCACAAAGAAACATTTTCCATATCCTTAATTAAAACACATATACAAAAAAATCCACAAAGTCATAGCTTTTTATCTCATCTTTGCCTTGATATATAGTTAAATTTAGAATAGAAATGCACATATTTGTAGTTCCTACCCATTTCTTCTCATTGGTTGTTGAAAAATTGCGCAATGTAGTTCATTTATATTAAAGTTTTCAAAATTTACTTCAATACTGAATAAAAATTGAATAGTTACTTTTAATATCCACTGTTCTCTTTCAATGGATTGAAGGCAAACTGGCATGCAGATATTATTTATATTTTCTAGTCATCATCAAAACTCACAAAATAAATTTTAGTTTAGAAAAAAGTGCCTTGAATATATATTAGATATAGGTTAAATATTGATTTGTATATTAATTCATCTCTCCCTGTTATTAAGGGCATCTATTGTCATGCACAAAGACCATGCTATTATTTTACATTAAAGGTTGTTGGTATATATTTTTTTAATTAGATAAATTTCCTATTGTTGTTTCTGCTTTCTTTGTGGGCATATTGTTATCAGCAGTGTGACTGGATTTATAAGAATCCCAGTAACAAGATAAAGCATTATTGTTTTCTTACACATACTACAACTCTTAATTATGACTTTGTGGTTTGAGCCTTTTTTATCTTTATGCACAATGCTTACAAATTTCACAAAGTAGTTGTTCAGGAACATCCCTATTGGTTTTTGATAATGGTTACTGTGCTCCTGTTGAACATAATGTGATTCAATCCATAACTGAATAACACCATTTGATAATACTTCATAAAGGGAAAGAAACTGAGTCACTAGGTCATTGTTTTGATTGTTAGATACATATTATCATTCTCCATTTCAGCTACTTGTGCAAATCATTGTACTTGTGGATTGTCTTGTCTTTGTGCAAGTAGATTCACATTCTACAATAAAATCAGAGTCCAGTGCTTTAGGTTTATTTTATATTTTAGTCAACCAACTTAGAACCCTTCCTCCATAGATAAGCCTTGAAATTTTAATAGTACCCATGAGAACCAAAAATATATATATGCTACATTCAACATACCAAAACAATAATGGACATATCACTTGAAATATACGAGTCATGACAAATACCTGTTAACTGAATGTTTAGTTGACATTAGCTAATCCATGCAATTCTTGCAGCACATAAAACTATAACTTCTTGAAAATAGGTAATAGTCATGACATGACAATTAATACATTTAAGATTTAGGGAATTATTTAGAGAAAAGATTTCATTTCTTTTTTTCCTCTCAAGAAAAGACAATATGAAGATTCTTGATTTACTGCTATGAATTAGTGTGAAGAAATAGTGTTAAATGTACTTAGATTCAGCGGGGCTAAAGTGAAGGCATCGCATGGATTTAGACAAGTACGGCGAGTAGAACATAGGTTATGTTATTCTACAATCAAAATAATATAACCCTTAGACATTTCTTACCCTCAAATACTGATAGCATCTTGATTTATGTACAATCACATGGTATTAATTTTGCAATATATTCTATTTATTGAACTTTGTTGTAAATTGCACTATTTTAAACATTTTTTATTTATTCAAACTTATACCTTTCATATTATCTCTATAATGTGAAACTCTTTCCAGCTATCCTCGGCATCTTTTTTTACAATTTATTTCAGTCTATGTTAGACCTTTACTTTATGGGACTGCATAATTCAAATGTACATTTTTTTCTGAGAGTTCTATTGGATACTCTAATCATGGAAAATAGCATATTTCTTTGTGTTCAAGCATGTTTTGTATATTAGTGACACTCTGCCAAGTAATTTTTCTCTTTTTGCATTTGCTCAAAGATCAGACTTGGAAGTACAAAGTCTCTATCAACTTTAAATACTAGTTCTACATCATCCTATTTGTGTTTTCTGCTGAAAAAAAATTCATGAAGTTCTGAAAATGTGCTTCTCTTTTAAATTGTTCTTTTTTTTCTGCAGTGATGTAATAGGGGCAACCTTTAAAGACAACCTTTACTTTTCTTAGAAGAGAATAACTTCTAATCTGAGCCATACCTGAAAGAATGTATTGCACCTATTTCCTCAAGCAGCCTTAATTCTTTTTTCAAAATCACTTATATGTATATTGCAAATGGGCCTTAGCATTTATAAAATTTTTGTTAGTTTACTAAATGTACAATGGTCTTGAAGAGAAGAGACTTGGGAATTGACCAGATTTCTCAATTCAGGGAATGTTAAAATATGCATGCATACACACACACACACACACACACACACACACACACACACAGATATCGTTTGCATTTTAACTACTGATCCTTCTCCTATATGAGCTACATTGATAAGGTCTCTGAATTATTCTGGACATTATCAAGAAATCAGGATTATTATCACTAGTCTGTGCTTCTCTGCAAACATCAGCTTTATTCATTGCTCCAGCAGAATAAACTTCTCAGCTTCTCTAGTCCTCATAATCAATGACTGACTACACATTTATACATCTCACCTCCAGTTCCAGGTAGAAGCCATCTTTCAATCTCATCATCAAAGTTCCAGATTCTCAAGAGAGAATAATTTGTCTTTTAAGACTTGTTCAGATATTCATCTCTTATTCATGCATCATTGGGAGGATAGCAATATCCTCTCAATAAAAATTCCTGAGATCTACTACCATGGTTATTGATGGGAGTTGACTTCCCACAAAAAGGTGGAAATATTAAGTTTGGTTAAAACAAGAATGTTATATATTTATTTATTTAAAATATAATTCAGGAATTTCTGGCACAAAGCATGTGACTTTGAATTGTGGGTAACTGGAGAAACTGGTGAAACGTTCATGAAGTTTTTGTTCTAATTTAAAATTGGATTGAATTTTCCTTTAATGTAACTCTTATTCTTAATAAATCCCTGAGAAATAGATAATTGTCCTAAATTGTTTTTTATGCTACTCCAATCAATTAGAAAACAATGTATACTAAGAAATGGTCCAATATCAAGGAATTAAGCAGAAACATGTTCTAAGAGTTTGGTTTTCTGTTCATTAAATGAATGAATGTGGTCAAAACAGAGAGTGAATTATTACAGTCTAAGATGGTACCTGCCTTTGTCAATTCCCAGCATTTTATTCATAAAACAAGTAAAACTTGAAAATCCTACTTTGCAATAGAATACTGTATTTTGTAATATTGCATCAATATTTGGGTGAATTTAGATAGGATGATTGTTTGGGAATGTGATGGGGATTAGGTATTGAGATTTATGTAATTGAGAAAGATTACATTTTTTAAATACCACCTCACTAGGAGAAGAAACTATTGAGAAACCAGTCTTGGGAAAGTGATAATCAATGTCATGGAAAATAAATCGGTTGAAAACAGCTTGATAGTTAAAAGCTTTAAGTGATTCCTCAGCTCAGCCCTCAGTGGGATGCTTTCTTCATTCAATGATTAGATGAACTCATCTGATGTGCATCACTTAATGCAATTTGAATTAGGAAATGCTTTGATTAGACAAGAGACAAGATGTAAGGGATGAGAAGCTAGCCTTATTCCTTTCTGTAAAGTTTGAACATATATGAGCATTAAGAGGTAAATTGACTGCTTTTTAGACTTGGTAAAATTTTTAAGAATGGATAAATTGCAGAGTCTCTGATAATGTCTATCTATCTCGTTAAGGATAGCATTTTAGGTTATCATGTCATTCTGGAAGCAAACTAAGATTTTAAATAGGCCCAGACTAGTTTTTTGATACATTTCTGCACAGTATATTGCTGTCACTACAAATATGAAGGGATTTCTTTTTTTCTATTTGAATTTTACTTTATTTATTTATTTTTTATACAGCAGGTTCTTATTATTTATTTTATACGTATTAGTGAATATATGTCAATCCCAGTCTCCCAATTCATCCCTCCCCCCACCCCCTGCTTTCCCCCCTGGTGTCCATACACTTGTTCTCTACAAGTGTTTCTCTATTTCTGCATTGCAAACCAGTTCATATGTACCATTTTTCTAGGTTCCACATATATGTGTTAATATACGATATTTGTTTTTCTCTTTCTGACTTACTTCACTCTGTATGACAGTCTCTAGGTCCATCTACGTCTCTATAAATGACCCAATTTTGTTCCTTTTATGGCTGAGTAATATTCCATTGTATATATGTACCTCATCTTCTTTATCCATTTGTCTGTTGATGGGCATTTAGTTTGCTTCCATGTCCTGGCTATTGTAAATAGTGCTGCAGTGAACGTTGGGGTACATGTGTCTTTTTGAATAATGGTTTTCTCCGGGTATATGTCTGATACAAAGGGATCTCTAACCAACCAACCATTTGGTGGTACTTAAAGTGATAGCACAATACCCTGAGATAGACGTTATACTTGGTTATCCTTATGAGAAAACATAAAGTAAATTTGAATCTTACTATACATTATTGCATAATAAACTTGTACTATTGAGCTATACAAATTTAAAATTATTATAGCTTTTTGGTGACTTGAACTATGCATTCATTCATTTCTCTCATAAATCCAACCCAATATTGATTAAGCAGTTACCACTTACTAAATTCACCTTATAGTTGTAATTTGAAGTCCTGGTAAGAATCTCCCTTATTATGTGACTGCTACTGTGATAGTACACGGGAGAAAATAACTTTTATATCCATTTTCTAATATTTCCCTCATCATTTATTATTATTATTATAGAAATAAAAATAAGTTATTTGACAGCATCCATGGTTTTGTTGTTATCTTATTAAATAAGGTGTAATTACAAAAAAAGTGAAGCAAAGAAGCAAGGACAAAGGCAAGAATACATGATATGTAAAAGTAGAGAATGATTATAGGTGAAGCACAGAAATGAAGAAAAGCAGAAAATGAAGAAAAATTTTTGTTTCTTTTCTTAAGTGCATGGAGATTTATGAATAATATTTAAAACTACTCAAATTTTTCTTGCTGAAAAAATTATACTATATTAATAAAGTGTTTTCTACCACCAACATTGTATATAAATTGCCCAGAAATTTTATTGTAATTGCAGAATAGAGACTCTAGTATAAGGGTTCATGGGTTTTGGCCTACTATGCCTTTTCATCTTAAAAATTATGATGCATTTCAACTATAGAGAAAAGTATAAGAAATGATGTAATGAAAACACCACCCAGCTTACTTCTATTTTGTCATACTTCCTTTGGATTAATTTTATAGGAGTAAAATTGTGGAGATACAATGCAAAATATTTATGTATTCCTCTCCATCCCAATTTATCTCTCACCAGAAGTGGTCACCCTCTAGAATTATGTATTTATTATTTTTCTATGCATGTTACTTTCACTTTTTTGCCATTACAACAACTTTGCAATGAATATGGCAGTCCCTGTCTCCTTAGGCGTATGATTAGGGAGATCCTTCAGGAATTCATGTGGAATTTGAATTGCTAGGTAAGAAATGTATAACTTTAATTTCACCAGAACTTTCCAAATTGCTTACACTTTAAAAATATTCAACAAATATGTATTGAACACTTACTGTGGGCTAGGCCCTTGTCATGGTTCTAGGCATATAGCTGTAAACAAAAAAGAAAATTATCCCTGACTTCATGAAACTTACATTCATTGATTAAACAAATTTACACCCATCAATAGTGTACCAAAGTTCTTTTTTATCCTTACTAATGCTTAGTACTGTCAAATTTTTATATTCATTTGTTTTTTTATACTCATGAGTGTGAAATATTATATCATTATTTTAATTTACATTAACAGATTTCTTTGACCCTGATAATTTTTAATAAAGTCGTTGACAACATGAGTTTCTTTTTTATGAATTGTCTGTTAACAACTATTAATGACATGGAAATGAATTATTTAATATACAAAGAAAAGTAGGTTGAGAAAAAAAGAAGTTTGGAACCAAACCTTGAGGCCCTCCAGTATTCAAAAGTAAAAAGAGGTGGAGATAGCAAAGAGAATAAACATGAAACACCCTATAAAGAAGGAGAAAATTTAGAAGAGTATAGCATCTTAGAAGTCTAGAAATGTGAGTTTTCCAAAAAGGAAAGACTGATAACTATAACAAATATCGCTGAGAGGTCGAAGAAGAATTGATTATACTATGTTCACTGGATTACATATCTAAGAGACCACTAAATATCATTGTTCCTACTTCTTTAAATATGTTTATTGTCTTCTTTTATTTCTCACCCCTTCTTACATAGTTTTTATTACTAATTTTCTAAGTGTTATCACTTCTCTTGCCTGCATTTAATAATTTCTCAGTACAGTATACACAGCATAAAATACAAATTCCTTATGTAGTGTGTAAGAATCATTATGCTTTACTCCCCACATATCTATCACCTTTTAGATTCCTTAAGCTCTAACTCTACTAAACTACTTTTAATTCTTGCTATATGGTCATACTAATATTCATGCTCCCATACATGTGAATTTCCTTGCTCAGCAAGACTTTTCCGACAAGGTGTTCAAGATTATGAATTCCTCTGTGGAACCTGCAGAAATACCTGAAAGTCACTAGCCACTTCTGGCTGTGGATTTTAGTTTGTCAACTTTACTAACAATCATTCCGTCTTCTTAAGTGAATATTTGCTATATTCCAGGCATTCTACAAAGCATTCATGTATATTATTACTGCATTAATTTTATCACCATGAGGAGTGGTGATGAAGAAACAGTTCTTAGCAAGGTTAAGTAACTTCCTCCAGGTCACTCTGATAAGAAGACTTTGATTCAAACCCAGATCTCTGTGTCTATAAAACCAAGACTTTGATTCAAACCCAGATCTCTGTGTCTATAAAACTCATGTCTATTATGATGGGAGCTGTGTAGATATAAAGATGTGTTACTTGCTGTCCCTCCATAGCTGACTCCTAACACCTAGGTGTGAAATCAGGCCATTTATTCTTATTTATTTGTTTATTTTTAATTTTTATTGGAGTATAGTTGATTTACAATGTTGTGTTAGTTTCAGGTGTACAGCAAAGTGGATCAGTTATATATATACATATATCTACTCTTTTTTAGATTCTTTTCCCATATATGCCATTACAGAGTATTGAGTAGAATTCCCTGTGCTGTACAGTAAGTCTTTATCTACTTTATCTACTTTAAGTTATCTATTTTATATATAGTAGTGTGTATATGTCAATCCCAATCTCCAAATTTATCCCTCCACCCCCTTAAATTAAAAATTATACAACTAAAACTGAGGAAAAAATGGTGCCCGTGTGCATAAGTCACTTCATGTCGCTAAGTTGTTTCTTAGATCAGCTATATCCATTACCTATTTAGGGCAGGACCACTTTTTTCCCCAACATAAGCCACAAATTCACAGAACTGGCAATAAAAGGAAAACACATTAACAGACTGACTGATTGGCTTAAGTCTAGGAAACACTATGACTTTGGTAAATTGCTAGATCATTAATGAACACAACCACACACAGACACACACAGAAAAATATATGCACAAATGTGTCTAAGCTCCACTAGGACCTAGCTCCAGCTAGGTCTTTGTCTTCACCTATCATTTCTATAATAGTTTGCTTACTAGAGTCACATCTGGGAGTTTCTATCACTTTAATGCATCTTGCACATGGCAGCCAGCTTAAACATTGCTTTCAAGTTGCCATTTCCTTTCCCTTAATGATTCTTCATTGTGAGTGAAAGAAAGTTTAAACTCTTTAATGTGGATAATGACCCTTCAAAACTATGCTTAAGCCTAGTCTTACATCTCTCACTGCTTCCATACTGAAGAAACACTGACTTGTTAACTCTCCTTAAGCAAAAAAATCTTGAACTTTTCCACCCGTTTGGTTTCATTGAGACAATTGTCACCCCTTAAAAATATTACCATTTATCTTCTCTAAATTTTTTTCTTTTTAATCCTTAACCACAGTGATGCCTCCCTTATGTAAACTTGTGTATGTATTGATTAGTGTTAAAGCAAAATATTAAGTGAATTGAGATAAAAGAAGTATATTCTTATCATAACTGGTATGAATATAGCTATGGATTTTAAATTATTTACTTATTTATGTAGATACATAGATATCTATTTACTTATTGAGAACCTATTCTGTGCCAAATATTGACCTGTAAGAAAAATGTAATGTTCAAGTTTAATATGTGGACATAATTGTTTGAATTCTGCCTCATCTTTAATTCTCTCTGTATATATACAGATGGATATATATAGATGATAGATAGACACACAAGTGAATATATAAATATAATATATAGCTGTCATATACCATATATATTTATTTTTACATGGAAATATATTTCTTTATGCTCCATAAGCCAGTTGTTCTAGCAACAAATATAGCCAAAATATTGTCCATAAAAATAGTAAAAGTTTAGGAGGAAGAAGGCCGGGGCACAATGAAATATATAGACAACAATCAGCCAAATTGCTCTTTTGAGTTTTAGGTTACTCATCTGTAAAATGGGATGGATATTCATGTGTGTATTTGTGACAAATAAATGATATATGTGAGTTGGCTTTGAAAACTTTGAAGCACAATGTAGTAAGCTAATAAAAATTATATTATTAAACACATGCACATGCAAACACACACACATAAAGACTCTAATCAAATATGATAATGATGAAAATCTCTCCATTTTCAACCTTTTTTGTGTTACTGTCAAACACTTTCATTTGCCATGCAAAATGCATTTTTTCTTTCAGGGTTGCTGTGTTGAAAGGAATTATTTTACTTTAGAATTTTTTCTACAGTTCTCTAACCTTACTATTATAGTACGTATCTGCTATAGTACTTTAGTACTAACCATTTCAGCATAGGAAAGTAAAATTTATTGTAGATACCCCAGACTGATGATCCTTCATGGATGCAATTAGTGAAAACACAACAACAAAAACACTGACTATGAAGAGATTCAAATCTCAATCTGTTTCACTTTAGCATTATCGTTATTCTAGTTGAATTTTTTTTAATGAGGGAAGATGTTTCAATATGATTTTTCTATACCATACAATACAACTTTTTATATATTATACCATATACTGGACTAGACTAAATTTAATATATGATAATAATGCAAAATACATTTAAAAAATATTCAGGTATTGAAACATTACCAATATGAAGAAATCACATTTAATTATTTAGATCAGAAAAAGTAATATGCAGAATAATTCAAAAAATTTAAGTAAGATCCTTAATTTTAGGCAATAAAAATATTTATTAAGCAGTATTAGGTTTCTTACATAATGATTGAGTCAACTAGGGTCACTATGTTTGCTAAACTTGTAGAAAAATGTCACTGAATTATTAAGACATGAGAGCAGTTCTCGAATAAACTAAGGCAGCTATCAATGACAGGAATACACAAATATAGCTTCTATTTCCTATTCTCAATCCATGATATTAGACTTGAGCAAATGTCTATTTGTTTGTCTATTCAAACATATTTATGTTTGAATAAGTATGTAGGTCATTTGAAAAAAGTTAGTATGTGATTTTGTTATTCTTTCAAAGGAGGTGGGGTCCTTTTCATTGTGTTTCTTAAGTGACTTGATTACTTTCCATTTGATGTATTAATAAGAGAACTTTTTTCATTCCAGGTGAATACCATATGAAATCTTTGTAATTAAGTTAAAAGATATGCACCCCAATGTTCATTGCAGCTCTATTTACAATAGCCAGGACATGGAAACAACCTAAATGTCCATCAACAGAGGAATGGATAAAGAAGATGTGGTACATATATACAATGGAATATTACTCAGCCATAAAAAGGAATGAAATTGGGTTATTTGTAGAGATACGGATGGAACTAGAGACTGTCATACAGTGATGATTCACTTCATTGTACAGCAGAAAGTAACACAATATTGTAAACAATTATACTTCAATAAAAGAAAAGGAAAGAGAAAAACAAATATCGTATATTAAACACATATGTGGCATCTGAAAAAATTGGTGTAGACGATCTTATTTACAAAGCAGAAATAGAGACACATATGTAGAGAACAAACATATGATACCAAGGGGGAAAGGGGGGGGGTGGGATGAATTGGGAGATTGGGATTGACATATAAACACTATTGATACTATGTATAAAATAGAGAACTAATGAGAACCTACTGTATAGCACAGGGAACTCTACTCAATGCTCTGTGGTGACCTAAATGGGAAGGAAATCCAAAAAAGAGAGGATATATATATACGCATAGCTGATTCACTTTGCTGTACAGTAGAAACTAACACAGCATTGTAAAGCAACTATACTCCAATAAAAATTTAAAAAAAAGAAAGAAATAAAAGGCCATCAAGATCATTTAAGGGGCAGACCACAAACTGGTGGACTGCTGGCCATAATAAACAGATTTTTTTTTTTCACTTTTAGTGTTTGTGGTCAATGGTAAAATTGAGGATATTTCATATAAAGATCATCATCCTAACAAATTTTCCTAGAAATATGAAACTGGCAAGACTAGATTCATGTCCCTCCATCATCATCATTGTCATAATAGCTATCAATTATAGAGCTTCTATTTTTCACTTATAGTGCCAATCCCATTGCAGGTATTGTTTATTTTAATCTCTATTGCCATCCAATCAGGTAAGATAATTATTATCACCTGAAGATTAAAGAGAACTAACTTGCCTACAAATATACATGTTGTAGAGGATAGAGCCAGGTCTCAAACTAATATAAATGTGACCCATCAACCCTTTGGGCACAGGAGTACCTGGCCTGTTTGTAATCTGCCTTTGCCCTGCAGTTAGTCCCAGTTTGCCTCAGTCTGCATATGCTCAGCCTTCCTCATTATTGTTATTGGCTGGATAACATGAACCTTTAAAGTGATGAATGCTTAGGCTTATGAACCTCTCATTTTATGAAAAATAAAACTGAAGTCAAGGAAAGTTAACCATGTTAGGTTGTAGGAATAATAAAGATGTGTGCTTCTTTCCATCTTTATATTTTGTCAGCTGACCCAGAGCCCAGAACAGTGATGTTTCTCAAATATGACCTACTGACTCATTGAAAGAATAGCAAGTGGCTCTAGGGAATAGTTAATACTGGATTTGAATGCAGTGGCCTCTATATTTTTGGTCTCCATATTTGTCAAATAATGAAACTGTAGTAAATTGTTAAGAAATAGCATTTTTTAATATTAATACACAGTTTGAGTCATTTTTCTAAGTGCTTTATTTTATGATCTTATGAAACTTTAATAGTACAGAGACATTCTGAGATAAATGTTATTATTAACCCATCTGACAGATAAGTAAACTAGCATGCTGATAGGGTAAGGAATTTATCTAAAGTCACGCATCTAGTAAGTGGCTTGACCAAGACTGAGTTTAAACCTGATCACTATGGCTCCCAAGTTTCCCGAATACTCATTTTATTTCTTGTTATTAGCTTTTTCATTCTGCCTAGAACAAGTTGTTGCTTATAGTAGACATATCAATAGTTTGAGTAGACATTCTCATATATTGTTCATCAAAATTTAGAGAAAATCTCCATGTTTATTCAGGCTGTTCTGAATACTTTTCTAATAAATTTAAGCAAAACTAGTAAGAAGGAAAAAAAGAGTGAATTAGATTTAAATAAGATTTAAATGAATGATGTTGCTATAAGAATTATGTATCAATCATTCAGAAGCTAGACTGAAGAGCTACATGGCAGAAAAGAATAATGGAAAATTTTAAATGCAGCCAAAGAGTAAGCCAATGTAAACAGAACTTAACAGGATAATAGAAAAATACAATGAAAAAATCAGTAGAATGAGAAACTCTAAATACCAGATGAAGCATAAGAATTAGAGGGATTACATAATATACATATGGAGATGCAGAAATCAGTCCAGACAAAGCACTATGCTAGTTAGCCACATAAGAGATTGATGCTGCAGAATAGACTTAGCTCAGGACTATCATGGTAAACATATTTTCAAAATGATGCTTTCTGTATCCCAGTCATTGTACCTTTTTTGTTGTTGTTAACTCTTGGAAAAGGCAAAAGGACTAAGTAAGGGTTCGCACACCAAAGAAAGCCTCTAGACACATAAAGAAAATGAAGGTCCTAGTGAAATATTGCTCCCTAATTTCAAAATTGGAATGGAACAGGAAAATATGGACAAAAGAAAACATGATTAAGTAAGTACTGACCTAAAGTGAGAAACACAATGAATAGAAGTCCATATAAGTATCAGAGAAACTGCCTTAGAAAAAGAAAGAGAAGAGGTAGAAAAACAAAAGATAAAGATGTTAAGATGTAAGTAAGATGTAAGTAAGCATGCTCTCTTAAATATCTTTAGGGGCTTCCCTGGTGGTGCAGTGGTTGAGAATCTACCTGCTAATGCAGGGGACACGGGTTCGAGCCCTGGTCTGGGAAGATCCCACATGCCGCGGAGCAACTGGGCCCGTGAGCCACAACTGCTGAGCCTGCGTGTCTGGAGCCTGTGCCCCGCAACAGGAGGGGCCGCGTTAGTGAGAGGCCCGCGCGCTGCGATGAAGAGTGGCTCCCGCACCACGATGAAGAGTGGCCCCCGCTTGCTGCAACTAGAGAAAGCCCTCGCACGAAACGAAGACCCAACACAGCTAAAAATAAATAAATAAATAAATAAAAAGAGTAGCTATTAAAGAAGGAAGAAGGAAATGCTAGTTTCTAAAAAAAAAAAAAAAAAATCTTTAGATGCAACATGTAGAAATATCAAGAATTCAAGAGGCAAGGGCAAGTTTATTATATACAATTTTAAAAATAAACATCATAAAATGATTCAACTTGGTACCATATCTTGAAGATAAATGAACGCTGATTTTCTTTAGGCCTTGGTGGCATGTAGGTAAAAAAGAGATCACATTGTATTTTATACCCAGCTTCTGTTGACTCTGCTCCGCCTATATCTTTCATGGAGCTGGTGATAAACACCACATGCTTTCCCTCCCATTGTCCTTTCTGTGCATCTCTTTTTTCATTTATATCAAATCAGATTTAATGGTGTATAGATATGGATATATGTATATGTATAGATTTAGATATAGATATCTGGATTTGGTGGGTTCATGAATGTAGGCATATCTAAATGTCAGCTGAGGATCAGCCAGAAGCCTCATACAAAAATAACACTGCATATTAACACTGTGAGTCCTTTCTCAAGATGTCTTATTTTCCCCTTACTTTTCCTCCACCTTCTTTCTTTCTCCTCCTTTCTTTTTCATCCTTTTCCTCCCTTTCATCTTATTTCTCCTCTTCCTATTTCTCCTTCTACTCCTCATACTTCTTTTTGTAAAGTATATAATTTCTTCACTTAAACATTATGTCATGGTACCAAGTTTTATCCTGCATTTTTGGCTCACTGTGAAGTGCTGGTGATATTTATGATTATGGGCCATTCATCAAGTAACAGGGGTCAGGACTGTGTTTGGCCCATTGTTGAAAATAATGGACACTAGTAAGAAATCATTAAACCTGGCAAACTAGTCCAGGATCTAATCTTTTCCAAATTGTAAATAATGACAGAAATAGTCATATGAGTTTTAATATGTTAATTAAAATACTAGCAACTTTTAGAAACAAAAAATTTATAAAAGAGTAGATTCTAGACTGTTTGAATAATTTACAGACAACTCATGTGAATTTTTTTTTTGAGTTTATCTTCATATTTCAATGGCATTCAGCACACTTAATACCAGATGCTTAAAAGAAATAAAGAGAAAAATTCATTTTGAGGTTCCGGACAAGGAAGAAAATGGCAATATGAAGTTCCTTTTCCCTGGTCCCAAAGCCAAGGGAGTTTTTATTGTCTGGACATTTGTTAATCCCAAGAGTACTCCCAGTAAACATTATAAATACTAATCTCCATCTCAGAGACTGGCTCTTGGGAATATAAACTTCAACAAATTTCTTTTTAGTTGTTTTGTCTTTCTTTTTTTCCCCTTTGCTGTATTACTTTTTAAAAATATAAGATAGTGTGTCATATAACACACACATATCTCTGTAAGCATCTAAAATATTATGCTCACTTTGTATTTTTTGTTTGTTTAGATACATAACCATGGTGACATTATCACTAACATAATTCCCAATAAGTCTTTGATATAACTTAATATAACTCTATAATCAGATTTTAGCAACTATCTCAAAAATGTATTTTTAACTTTAGCTTGTTTTATTTGTGATTTTGATACTCAGTTGCTAGATAGCCTTGTTTTGAAAGTATTTACATTCTGACCTGACTTTACATTGTGTAAGAAAATTACTTTGCCTTTTAGGAACTCAAAAATATTGTTTAAATTAATTAAACAAGGAGGCCATTATAGTGAGGTGGTTCTAACGCCATGGCAGCCTAAGTAAACAAACCAAAATCTAAGCCTGTAGATGCCTCAAGGTTACAAAATTGACACCTAAGGACAACTGATCATAAACAGCCAACTAGGCTTTAAGCTATAGCCAGTCAATAGTTTCCTTACTTTGCTTTCATCTACTCTCTATAAACATCTCTCCCTAAGCTCCTGTCGGTGGAGGGCTCCTAATCACTTCTGGTTTGGTGTTTCCAGATTCTAAATGATTTTTGCTCAAACTCTTAAAATTTTTAATATGCCTCAGTTTACCTTTGATCAACATGCACTTAGTTGTTACTCTTGTCTTTCTGCTACAGCATGTCCTTCAAAATCTAATTCTACTTAATCTTCTATAAATGTGAGGTATTATATATTCTCCTTTAATTTCCTTTTCCAATTGTACTGAGTTGTGAGAAATATTATTATTATTTTTTTTTTTAAGAATTTTTTTTTCGATGTGGACCATTTTTAAAGTCTTTACTGAATTTGTTACAATATCGCTTCTGCTTTTTTATGTTTTGGTGTTTTGGCCCCGAGGCATGTGGGATCTTAGCTCCGCGACCAGGGATCAAGCCCGCACCCTCTGCATTGGAAGGCGAAGTCCCAACCACTGGACCGCCAGGGAAGTCCCGAGAAATATTATTTAAATTGCCTTAGTATGATTGCTAATTCCTTGAATTCTACCATGGCATTGACAGGTAATATTGGAAAAGTACAACACCTAAGTAGATATATAAGAAGTTTAAGAGTGCCACTGCTAATTTTAATTTCACTAGAGCCCAGTGTTGAGCAATTTCATGAAAGATATATTAGATTTTTCCAAATTGTTTACTACATCTTTGTTATAGCAGTGCACTAGACGAAACGATGACTATTTTTTGCAAAAGGAAGTTAAACCCAAAGATTTGAATTTATATTTAATATTTAAAGGCTTACAAAATATAATGGCAGCTATATTTAACAGTAAGGTATACACTAATAGATGGCAGACATAAGTGTTAGGTCAGCAGAGTTGTAATCTGAGAACATTTTAAGGTTCCAGACCCTTAAAGTAGATTTTTCACATACTATTCATGGCTATTTATCTGAACTATGTGACTAAATTAATTTATTTGCCTTGTATTTGTTGACAGCATTTAGGTTTGAATTTTTAAATGGACTTCCATTCTTGTGATTGGATTTGCACTTTCAACACTTCAATGACATTATTTGACCATGACCATGCTTTACATTATATGTAAATTCAAATTAATATATTTTCCACAGTCTACTAGTTTTAAATTCTTGGTCAAGGCCATAATCTCATGGAAAGACATTAATTTGGAAACACATGTATAGCAATACTTATAATTAGAGAATATAAACATTTTGGAGGAAAAGCAGCCAATAAAATAAACATATTTCCATAAGTAAATAGTGCTTTTCTTTGTAAGTTAAGGAACCTTACAATTTTAATTTAATATATTTTTAATGATCATGAATACACATATATAATTTTAATACTAACATGGTTTCAATTGCTACTTAGCAATTGTGGAAGTATTTCTGAAGAAATTTACTTGGAATTTAAAGTTAAAAAATAGATATTAAGAAAAATACTAAAAAATTAAGAAAAATGCTAAAAAATTAATTAAAATGTTAATACAAAACATAATTTGACACTGTGAGCACATTTCATTAACAAATGAATCTTTCAATTATACTTATTATTCAATAGCCTTAAATTGGAAGAGATAATCCCAGATTATGGAATTAAAACTAAAATGCTTCAACAATGACAGTGTAACATTCAAAAGGTCATTTATATAAATCCAAATATGTATCACAAAATTATGTTAAAATTCCAGGAATTATGACTGCCTCACAGAAAAGCATTAATATAGCCATAAAACATATAATTTATTCTAAAATAAATGTTTCAAATGGTAAAATTGAAATAAAAACTGGAAACAGTATGTGAATGTAGTTCATTCTGATTATAAAACAATATAAAGTACTGTGAGATAAAGTTGATAATCTGGATTATCAATGTATCTTTTAAAAATATGCAAATAAATCATGCTTAGGAAATTTTATAATACTATTTATGATCCCATTAGTAAGTCAAAGTATAAAGTAGAATGTTATAACATAAGGAAATGGCCTACAAATTTTAATATGATTTCATCTTTCTTTACCAATGATAGTTAAGGGCACCAGAAATGAATGCAAAAATTTAAAAAACAACATTAGAGTAAAGCATATATGTGGATTTAAAAATAGTAGTAATTAATTTTTATTTGCAAGAAATAAAAATAGATATACTATATACAAACAATTGAGTATTCATTTTCAAAAATTTTATTTTTGGAACAAAGAATAAACGACTCAATACTTACATTCTAAAAAATAAAAAAAGGACGTTTAAATGCATAAATTGCTAAAAATTCTCTTTAGCTACCACCTGTTTCTCAGTTTCTGTTTAAGAAGAACAAGAAGGAATGGAAGGAGGTCACTGTGTAGTCTACACCAAGAATTGGGGAGCTATGCTCCACCTCCTTAAGGCTGCGGTATCTACATACATCTGTAGAATTCTGCATGGGGAATTTGTCCACCATTTATTTATTTATGTATTCAATCTTTTTTATGTTAATATAACCCCATGCGTATTTATTTTATATTTCGAGATATAATCCAATGCCACTTTATTTTGTTGCTAAATTTTACCAGCTCTGCCCATTGGGAGCTCTTTAGTTGGCTCCTGAGTTCCTTCGATATATTCCCATCATTTGTGTGTGTGTGTGTGTGTGTGTGTGTGTGTGTGTGTGTGTGTGGTATATGTCTGTTTAGTACTTCTTTACTTTTTGGCACTACAGAGTGTTCTAGGCTCATCTTACATATTTTCTGCTGAGTCCTAAGATCAGCTGCTTCTCCAAAAAACTCTGGTTCCTGTATTGGAGAATGATATTAGGCCAAGATTTACTTCTGCTGGTTTTTGTAAATGAAGATTATTGGAGCAGAGCTAGCTCTTTTGTTTAGGTAGTGTCCATGGTTTTCATGCTTGGTTGCACAGAAACCTTGTAACCCTCAAACCCCCAAATATTTACAATCTGACTCTTTACAGAAGAAAATTTGCTGACCCTGCTGTATTACACAATTGCTGGCTTAAAATAAAAACCTCAATCATTAACCATTTGTCTGGTCTTTATAAAGTCAAAGCAAATTAAAAATTATTTTGTTATTGAATTTCTGAAAAACTAATTTTTAGCATTATAAAGATAATATTAAACATGTCTATCATACAAGTCATATAGGCTTTTCTTGCAAATATAAATTCTAAAGATTATTAAAAAGAAATGTCAGCTTGCACTATAAATGAAATATATTGGCTTTATTTTAATGCTTATTACTTTCTGATACCATACTTTGAACTTATGAAAGGTTTTACGAGCAAATACTCAGACAACTGGCATTTTAAAATTTAATTTTAAAATAACCTCTTTACTTTTATTAATTTTATACTTGTGGTGAAAATGTTATTTGTTGAATTAAAAAAGATTCAAGAGTAAGTAATGGATGCTTCCAATTTACATATCAATTTAAATTTCTAGATTTTAGCCACAAACTCTATAAATAGATAGCAATTAAATTTCTTACCCCATTTTTTTCTACCTAACATATTTTTCACGTACACACAATTCCTCATTTGTAAACTGACAAGTGCCAACAGAAACATTTTTAATAAACTTCTTAATTACTCTATTGTTTGTTCTAATAAACAAGCTAGTGTTTTGCTATTTTTGAAATCACACAAATATTTTTAATAACTCTATGCAACCAATTAATCTTCTGCTTTCTTCTCAATTTTTCCCTAGCTGGTTTGTTAAAGGTGGCATATATTGAATTATATGTCTACCATTTCTAAATAATAAACAAAGACTTGTTATAAAACAGATAATTTTTTTTACAAGGTTCAGAATTGTTAAACATAATTCAGCAGGTAAAGGGAAAATGCTTTAAAATAATTATGTAATTTTAATAAAGATTTATAGTTTCTTAGAAATAATGTTTTAAAATTATTTCTTGTCTCACTATTTGCTAAAATATGAGATTCATAGACAAAAATAATCAATTTGAGGTTCACATTTTTTCTCAGTTCTTTTTGTTGTTACTCCTAGTAGAAAAAAGATATTCAGCAGTAGATGGTCAGTCTAAAATATTAGTGACACGTGGCAAGTATTTCAGGAAAGTCTGGTTCAAAAGACCATAAATTAATTTTTCTGTTATTTATAAAGACAAAAGACAAAAAGAAAAAAAAAACATATTTAACAGCCTGTTTTTTTCTTCCTGTAGTATGTACTTCATAACTAAGTGGGTCTATGGTTAGGGAGTAAAATTAAAGTGTCCCTCTGTGAATATATTGGATTTGCCTTTTCCAGCTATACAAGCTTCCTTCTCAGTGGTCAAGTGGAGTCTGAAAGTTTGATTTTTTTTTAATTGAAGTAGAGTAGATTTACAATGTTTCAGGTGTACAGCAAAGTGATTCAGTTATACATACATACATATATATTATTCTTTTTCAGATTCTTTTCCATTATTGGCTATTACAAGATATTGAATACAGTTCCCTGTACTATATAGTAGGTCTGATTTTTTTTATGTATCAAAATGCTCAATTAATTAATCTCCTTCCCATATATCCCACTTCATGAAATTACATGATAATTTTTGCAAATACCCAAATTACGTTCAAAGTGCAGGAAAAATGATCAAACTCACGTTTTTAGATCTGTATGTCAAAAGTTCTTTTTGACTACATACTGGAATCCTGATAGTTAATTGACATATTTGAAAAAAAAATAACCTTATTAAAAAACTGTGTTAGTGGAATTATCAGGCTGTTTGGTCTCAAATAATTTACTAAATAGGTTAAAGGAAAGGTATATTTTGATGTGTGTGTTTGCCAGGTGATGCAAAAGAAACAAAACAAAACAAACAAAAAAACAAACAAAAAACCTAAAAACTACAACAATGACAAAATCCAAAGAACTGGTTAGTTGTATTTTTGCCACGCATCACTCTAGGCAGTGGAGGTAAAGAGGTAAATTTCCAACTTTGTGGAACTTATATTCTGAGGGAGAAACATATAATTCATGAATAAACAATTAAATACATGTTATATATTTTGGTAGTTCTAAGTACTATAGTAAAAAAAATAAGCCGAATAAATAATATAACCCATTGTAGTAAAGGGAAGGGAGAAGAAGTGAGAAGATTAAGCATCATACATCACAGGAGCTGCAGTCACATCCTTTTTTAGCTGATCTGGTAGCTTAGAGTTGTAGTTATTAGTGTGTCCTGCCTCCACTAATTCCATTGTCTCTTTACCCTGGATGAAGTTCTTACTCAATGGATGGATACAAACCTTCATTTGTGTTGGATCTGAATTCTTGGTGTAGGGCGCCTGTTAATGTATGACTTTAATTTTTCTTCTCAAATATTAAATTTGGTTTAATTCTGAATTATTTAAAATTATTTAAATAGCCAAGTTTAAAGTGTTTAAACACTTTTTTAGATGCATGGCTTAATATGTTGTCTTTCAGAAATATAGTCTCTACTTGAACTTTTTTCCCCCAATTTACTTGCAATTCATTGAGATTTGAGTACAGCAGATGTTATAGTTACAATCTGCTTAAATTGAAATATGGTTAAAAATATTCCCACAAATCACTCATTTTTTTCAGACAATTTAGGGGAATCGTGAGTTAGTCTTGAATCAGTCTAATCATTTTTGCATTACTTTCAGAAATTTTGGTTTCCACATTATTTTTTACTTTTCACATTCACCTGGTTACTAGTTATTTTCATTATTTATACAAGATTAACAGGACAAAATTTAGATTGAAAAACAGGTGTTTTGTGGAATAACTCACATATGTTAAAACTTTATACATATGTACATATGCATACACATTCACATACAGATATATATATATATATATACACATACACCATTTATAAACTCTATGTACAATGTTTTAAATTTACATGAAATACATATCACATTGTTTTACTTTAAATATTATATAAATATGTGCACCTACAAAATTGGGATAATACTTTCTGATTGCTAAATATGTGCCAACTACGTATTCGACAAGTATTAACTTGTCGACATATTTGACAAGCATTAACTCAGTTCTACAACTGTGTGAGGCAGGTATTATTAACAGCTCCATTTTACAGCTGAGAAAACAAGGAGTTAAGTAATAGAATAGCTATTTTTCAAAAAAGAGCTAAAATTTGAAATGAAGATCCTGTGCTTATAAACGCTCTTCCACACTATTTATCTAGATGGTCCTACTTGGAAGGATTTCCATCTTTTTGGGAAGAGTGACAAAACTGATTTAAATTATCCAAATGTACCAAAGTCTACCTCCACCTTTTCACTCCAATATTATGGACTATAAAAAGAAAGATTTTAATTAAAACAGTGAGCCACTACAGGAAAAATAATTGTAACTGATTTTGTGGTCATATGTATACATTTAAATAAAACTATAAGAATATGTTTCAGTATAACACTGACTTGTACAACTTAGTGTCTTTTAATTTGTGGAAACATGCTTGTTTCAACTTTCTACACCAGTAAATGACACTATTAACAAGGATAATCTTAGACTCATTTAAAGAGATAACACAAATTATAACGACAAATAAGATAGAAATTTATTTCTGTCATGTAAAGGGTGGATGGTAAGGCATCTAAGTATTCAGTTAAGCTTCCATCATTTCTTATACCATCCATACTTGGCTGTGTTATTCTCACACAGCCAAGTTGTCATCTCTAACCCAGTCATAATCTCAACATTCCTGCAGTGATTGAGAGGATACAGCAGAAAATGCTGGTTTGTCTTTTTACATAGCAGTAATAAAGTAGAAATTTTATATCATTTGGCCACACCTAGCTGAATCAGAAGCTAGCAAATTCAGAGTTTAGTTGACTAGCCATGTTCCCAGTTAAAACTTCCAGTACCATTGGAAGGAAAAACTTACTTCAGAATTTTTATTGTTTTGTACAGAATTGTCAAAATATTACTATAAATATAATTTTTAGATGAGATAGAAGCACCACAGATTTCAATCTAAATCTGTGTGTGTGTGTGAGAGAGAGAGAGAGAGACAGAGACGGAGAGGGAGGAGAGAGAGAGAGAGAATGAGGGGGAGATTCATTGACTGAACTACTAAAAGGGTAAAGAGGTCCCAAGGCACAAGTATTGAGGTAATTTATAGGACACCGTATGTGAATTTGAGTATTCCACTACTAACTTTAAAAATGTCTTGTCCCCAAGGGGTAAAGTGGTGGGGGTGGTGGTGGTGGTGGGATGAATTGGGAGATTGGGATTTACATATATACACTAATATGTATAAAATAGATAACTAATAAGAACCTACAGAAACTAACACACCATTGTAAAGCAATTATACTCCAATAAAGATGCTAAAAAAAGTGTTGTCCTATATAATTATTGATAATCAATCAAACAAACAGCAAGAACAAAAATGAGATCTAACATTTATTGGGAACACTTTTAATAATTGTATAGATTTTTTTATACTCTTACTTTGAAATAATTTGAGATTTATAGAAGGGTAGCAAAGATAGTACAATGACTTTCTATATAACCTTTACCTGCCCTCCCCTCTCCATGATAATAACTTACATAGCATGGTACCATTGGTTCATAAATTGGCCCTTGTACACAGAGGGCAAGGAGAGACCAAAGAAAGAGACAGACCACCCTGTACTGGTAGGTGTCAGGTTTAAAAAGCAAGAGAATTTATATACAAGGCTGGTCTCGAGTAGCTGAAAGACAAGTAGGTATCTGCATCCACCTGCCAGAATCTTAGAAGTTTATATAGAGGCCATACCTGGTTTCAGTCACGTATATCATCCAGATGATCTTAATACCGTGCCCTCTCAAGGCTGTCCTTGTAAGCAGCTCCCAGTGCAGGAACAGTGGGTAGAGCTGTACAATCCAAGGACAGGGGAGGAAGTGAGGAGCATCTGATTGCCCAGATCCAACCCCAGGGTCAATCAGATGTCACGCCTTTTCTTGATGTCCTCCTCCAACATTGTACATTTTTCGGAACTTAAGAAATTAACATGACAATACTATTAACTTAACAACAGATTCCCTTCATATTCCATTATTTTCTCCACTAATGTTGTTTACACTTCCAATATCTAATCCAGGGGAGGTACCACATTGCATTTATTTATCATGATATTTTAGGCTTCTGCAATCTGTGATACTTCCTCAGTCTTTTCTTGTCTTTCATGTCCTAGACAGTTTTGAGAAATAAGGGTCAAATATTTTGCAGAATGCCATTCAATTTAGGCTTGCCTGATATTTTCATATGTTTATACTAAAGTTATGGATTTGGGGGAAGAATGCCATAGCAGTGATGTATCTATCTCAGCACATCATGACAGAGGTATAAGGCACTTACCTAACATTACTGATAAGGTTAACTTTTATTCCTATAAGGTGGTGTTTGCTAGGTTTCTCAAATGTAAACTATCATTGTTTTCTTTTCCTATTCTATTTGTTAAAAGTGAGTCACTAACTCAAGCCCACATTATAGGTAAAGGGGGTTAAGCTCCATCTCTTTAAAATGTAGTGAAATGACAATGACAACTAAATATGTTGAAAATGTATTTTAAAATATTTTAAATGAACTTTTTTTCAACAGATAAAATCATAAGGATAAATCTAAACTAAGAGATCATAATGAAACATAGATAAAAGTAGACATTTTATATCAGTGAAACAGTTTTTTTAATTCATTACTAATCTTTTCCTAGACTTTAATGTTAAACATTTAATAAATAGCTATGATTTCCACTCCTGAAATTAAAATTGCCTTCCTCTCGCAATACATTCTTAAACTCTTTCTAAAACTATAACTGGAAACTGAGAAAATGATAAGGCCTTGATGTCAGGTTTTTTTTTTTTTTTTCTACTATTGAGATAAAAAACCATGACACCAGATAATAGGCTGTATGAAGTATTTATGAGGTTCATCAGAAAATTTGAAACATTTTATTGTATTTATTTGGACTTATTTTTATGGACAGCTAAGGTCCTAAAATGTCTTTTTCCTCTTTTTAACTATCTGTTTCATTGCCATTTGATCTAAATTTCCTTTTTTTTTTTTCTTGCAGACATTTATAAAACTATATAGTTTATTAAACTTCAAACTTTAATTCAAAAATTCCTTGACCCATGCATATTTAAGACAAAAAATGATATTTTCACAATTTACTTTATTTGATATAAACTATCGTTCTGTTCCAACATATACTAGATTGCTGAATTAAAGGCACAGGCAATTTGATCTCACTTTGCAACCAGAAGTTTGGCCTAAAGATCTGTATCTTTTCATTATATTTGAGAAATTTGTAAATTTTTCTTTCTCTAGTTTCAAAAGTGAATATGGTGTAGTAGGCAAGCAGCTGTTCACACTAAACTATGTTTTGTTGTTTTCATGCAATGTATATTTACAATAAATGTATGCTATAAACCACAGCACTCTGTAACTGCAACCAAGTAAAAAAGTTAAGAAAAATCATAGAGCAACTGATAAATGCAACTGAAAAAATGATTGAGGCGGGGTACAAAGGCCTCTTTATTTTGGCCTAACACAAGACAATTCTGAGTAACAATTTAGTTCCACACCTTTTTTGGGGAGGTCAGCTGAGGCTATTATGGGGTGTGCTGTGCAGTTTGACCACACCTTCTGACTAGTCCTGCTTCCTTACCCTCCCTTGCCCAGATGTTGGCCCCTAATAAACCTTGTGCACACCAGACTTCACTTGAGTCTGTTTTCCAGAGACCTCCACCTGCAGCTCTCTTCTTCGTTGGCAGCTAAATTGGATCAAAACATTTTCATTTCTACCCCTGCTGTGCTTTCTGTACACTTTGCACCTATTATGCACATATACTCAATAGTGTATTATTTAGAAAAGAAGGGTTTAGTATATTAAGAAAATATTCAGTAAATTTTGAAGATATACATGTCACACTACAGTGCATATAAATTTATTTTGGTAGTTACACTATTCTCTTTATTCTTAGTACACAAAGATATGAATCTCATGTCAACTTGAAACAACTATGTGTGTTAATGATTCACTTTCAAGTTGAATTATGCAACAACATTTTGTCTCTGTAAAAGTTTTAGTTTGTAATACACATAAAAATATTGTCGAGCCATCTTGATTTTGCCGGTTACATTTTCCCACATGATAAAATAAGAGAATGATTAATATGAAGCATATTTAAAATGGGCCTCTTAATTTGAGAATTTTATATAATAATTAAGTATTGTGAAAGTATATATTGTTGTTTACTCTCACTTATAATTAAAAGAGTGTAAATTAAACAACACTAGATTGCCATTTGTTGCTCATGAAATTTGAAAGACATAAATGATAAAGTTTAGTGCTTAGGGAAATGCTCACTATATCTTTTACACTATATCTATGCATAGGATTTGCCATATTGTTTATAGAAAGCAATGTGGCAAACCCTTTGAAGAGTATTTACACAGTCATACACTTTATGAGTACTTCCATTCACATGGACAGAAATTAAGATAATCATTTTAGGCTAAGAAGTTTAAGCACTGGATAAATTGAATACTTTGTAGTAATTAAAAATAAGCTTAAGAAGAATTTATGTTGAAACTTACTGTTATAATGGAGCATTTTAAAAGCAGTTATAACATTTGATATTTTATGTGAAGATAACAAGTATATATTTATTACCTATTAAGTGTTGTTTATTTCTTGGTTTTTGTGTTTGGGGGCAATATTTTAATCCTTCTATATATTTTTGTTCTAATTTCCAAAGATACCTAAATAGTTAAAAACATAAACATACATACAAAGCAACTTAAAAAATACAATAACACTACAAAAATAAAAAAAAAATTATTACATTTCTTGCATTAGTAGTTCTCTGGTAGCTAAAGGCTGTTACAATTAGAAAGTGGGAGATGAGTTTGCTATGAAACCTCTGTTTCATAGAACTCTCAAAAGAACACATTCTTTGCAAGGATACTTAAGTATAGTTATGTTTTTTACCTGCTAAATAGCTGAAACTAATTTACTAACCACTATTGACTGCCTTTTATGTCTAAGACAATTTGCTTCAGTCATCTACATCTTGGTTCTAATAATTACAAAGCACATAGGAATGAAAGCAGCAAAGAATGTAAGTAATTAGAAAACTAGTATATTGACTGTTGGGGACATTTACTATAGTACCAGCTGTGCCTGTAATTAGCATTTAACCCTTCAGAAAAGCCACCCACCTGCTTTTGGTCACATTTTTCTCCTCTGTATAATAATGAGGTTTGAGTGGAAAATCTCTAAAATCTTCTTCAGTTGTGACAAAGCATGCATGGATTTAAAAGAGCATTTGGAATGGAAGGGTGAGGTTGAATTTTCTGAACTTGTAGAGTATGTATAGAAATCTCTTAGCAGCTATATGTAAGCTCCATTATCTTTTTGGTGTTGTTGTTGTTAGTAACTAGAAGCTGAAGTTAGGTTTCCCTCAAAATTAGAGTGAAGAAAAAATGAAGAAAAGCTCCGCTTCTATGGATTACAGGTGTTTTGTTTATGTTTTTGTTTTGTTCTGAGGGGGTTAATAGTAGAAACATGAGGGAGATATCTCAATTACCTGAGACATTTATTTTCATAAAATACTGCAATTTCTATGAATTTGAGGAGACTTACCAAAAAAAAGAAGAAAAACCCAAAATGATAAAAGCCATTGTGTTGTGTATACTGTGAACTTTTTTCAGGACTCAATGATGTGAAACTGTGTCCTAAATACGGAGATAATAAAGATTTTTTTTTGTCAAAATAAGCAATATTGTTGAAGGAAGCTGTTTGAACATCAAAAAATAATTTTTACTTTGAAATCTACTTTGAAAATTTAGCCAACAGGTCAAATGTAGAAATAGCTAAGTCCTCTGGGTAAAACTCAAAGTCATTTCTCAAGGGAAAATGATGTTGAACAAAAGATGTGTGTGTACAAACTACGTTGCCTACTATGGAGATAATACAAAAGGAAGTTTGAGTTTATCAGGCTGAACAATCTAAGAAGTTGTTAATAAAAAGCCATATTATTCCAATATTTAAAATGACTTTCTGAGAGAGTAATTTTGTTTACATTTCATGAGTCAGTGGAACTCTGCCATGTTGGGTATAGTGCTCAGGAAATTTCTGAGATGTGCTCACAGTAGAGGAAACCCATTTTCAAAAGATAAAAATGGGACGACTGGAGATATGTGCCTTGTGCTGTGAAGCAATGTGAAATACTTTGGACCCTAAAATGGAATGTAAATCTAAACAGGTCTTTTTACTTCCAGTTTGGAGAAAATAGAGGAAAAATAGAAACATGAAATGCCATACCTCCAGGAAGTAATCAGTCAAATGCAGAATACCAGACATTTTAGGAGAACTGACCTCATGTTTTCAAAAGCTAATGTCAGTGTAAAAAAAGGAGATGAGGGTATGAATGTTCTAGATTAAAAGAATTATAGACACACAGATGTAAAGAACAAACGTATGGACACCAACGGGGGAAAGTGGTAGGCGGTGTGGTGGTGGGATGAATTGGGAGATTGGGATTGACATATATACACTAATATGTATAAAATGAATAACTAATAAGAACCTGCTGTATAAAAAAATAAATAAAATAAAATTCAAAAAAAGTAAAATAAGAGATATAGAAGATGTATAACAACCAAATAAAATGAGTGTGTGTCGATTAGATTCTGATTTGAATAAGTCAACTTTAATAAATTAGAGAAAGCTGACTGGCTGTTAGATGATATTCAAGTATTTTGGTTAATTGTGTTAACTATGATAATGGTATTGTGACTATGAAAAGCTGTTAATTATTAGATGCACATTGGCGTATTTGATGATGAGATAATATGATGTCCTGGAATTGCTTTAAAATACTGCACTGAAAAGGGGATAGTGGATAGATGAACCGAGTGTAATAGAGTGTGTGTCGTTGTTGATGGTTAGTGATGGAAATATGGGTATATTGATTTCTCTACTTTTTTACATTTGAATACTTTCTATATAAAGCTCAAAGTCAGAGTAAACAGACACAAACATTTATATCCTAAGTACAAAATCCAAAAATAATTATACTAGAGTATTAAAAGACATATGAACTCAAAGTGGGAGAGAACTAGAAAGAGACCCGAGAAGAAAAGGTATCTCAACAAAATTCCGAAGGATGGAATGTGCTTGTGTGTGGATGTGTATATCTATATCTATTGATGGATGAAGGAAACCTAGAATGTTATTGTTGTTGTCTTCATTATGGCTTCTATGTTATCGAGGAAGTAAGAGGTGAAGTAATTAAGCATGAGATGGTAGGCAGGAACTTAGTTGAAAATTTGAAGAAAGTAGATAATATGTCCAACTATTTCCATGAAAAAAATAGAAGTCTTGTATCGATAGAATCAATAGAAAAACACTGTTCCCTTGGTTTACAGATTTGCAAGCTAGAACTGAAGACAATGGCCTTAAAAATGTAGTATTGTTAGCATAAATAGGTATGTGCCTTTTTTTTTTTATTGAAGTATTCAGCACACTTGGTGATGCTGTGGAGTTTCAGCATTCCATTAAATCAGGAATGAGTTTTAGCCAGAGGGCATAATGGAAATTTAATTTGAAGGGGTAAGGACATTTAGTATATTGGCAGGAAATTGATAGAAATGATAGGCCCCAGAACCTAAACTCTGTAGGGAATAAAATGAAGATAGAAAGTGGCTGGTGACTAAGAAACTCCAAGGGTCATCAAACTGGAGGCATTTATGAGGTCAAGACCTGGAGTGCTTGAAGTAACAAAATAATCAAGTTCTACAGATGTGGTTCAAAACTCTGAGGTGTCTAATTTGTTGTTTTAGAGGTTTTGTAGTTCTGGATAATGACAAATGGATTAAAATGTTGTGTTAACAAAAGTATCTCTAGTTATTTCTGGGTTAGGTGTTGTTAATTATTCATGAAGCTATGTTAATAATTTAATTTCTTACCAATTTCTTTGTTATATATTTCCCAAACCTTCAAATTTTTAAAACGTATTTTTTATAGATGCATTAATTACGTGATCTCGTTGTAGGGAATTAAAAAATACAGAGAAGTTGAAAATACATTAAATTTCATATATAAGATATCCCAAAAAGAAAATTGTGTTTATTAATTAGTTATATTTAATTTGAGTCCTTTTATGCTGTTTTACAAGCATTTTTAAACAACAGAATTAATAATTAATACTATTAAAGATTAGTATCTTTCATTTTCAGAAAACCTTACATTATGAGATGTCATTGAATGATCTTCAAAAATCTAATTGTCAAGAGCTATGTAAATTTCTGCAATGATTATTTTTGTCAACATTTCTAATTATTTCCTTAGCTTTAAAGGTAGGGTTATTAGATAAAGCTGATTCTGATTTAAGACGTTGTGCTTTTTTATCTCATCCACAGTAAAGAATTTGATATTTTTTCAATCTGTAATTACTTTTTCAAATAAAATTGATTAAAACTGAGAATGATTTTCATATTAATTCTTTAAAAACTTTGACAGATGAAAAGTAATTACAATATAAAAAATTACCTTGTTTTATAACTATCAGAATTGGTTTCCTTAGCAGTGTAATAAAAAATATTTACAGATTTTTGCTTTGAAGATGTGCTGAATTTTATGTCTGCTTTCTCTTTCTGTAAAAAAAAAAAAAAAAGTCTTTTTGCCGAACAAATAAAATACAGAAAAAAAGGACTTTGGTTAACATTTAAGATCAGAACCCAGACAAAAAGAAATGTTTAGTTAGAATGAAAATATGTTATTTTTTACAATGGAAATGGAGAAAGAAGATGGGAGGTGGGTAAATTGTCTGATCTCCTCATTGGGTTGAAGGATATTATACTTGATCAAGCAAATAAATTATCTAAAAATACTATTTAAAAATATAAACACAAAAAATTATAATATAACTGACACTAAATAATTAGTGGAAAAAATTGAAAGACATGGACCATGGAGGAAGAAGGAACATAAATATCTACATTAGGAAATAAAATTTTTTAACAAATAGAAGATTTGGGGTACAAATGTAAAGTTATATAGTTAATTACTAGAGCAAAAAATACTAGCATAAACACACACCACGCTCAAAGCAAAAATGCAGAAACAGTAAAAATTATATAAAAATACATACAGAAAGCAAAACAATTGTAGTAGTACAGAATCGGTACACATCTGTTATATCAATAAATACAATGGGTAAAAAATATCTGCTAACATAGTCAACTGAATTAAAATTAAAATGTGTGACTATGCTCTATGTAAGACACACAGGTAAACAAAGTGAATATTACTGCTTGAAAAAAAATTAAGAATAAAATTATACCTGAAGATATAAATTTAAAAAGAGTGAAACTGGTAATTAGAATAATCAAAAAGTTGAAAAAAGTAAACCCAAATTATCGAGTAATGCAGAAGACCACTTAAAATGCCTGTAATTTTAAATTAATATGTTATTTATACCTATGCACCATATAACGTAGCATCAATTTTATAATCTTAAAACCACAGCAAAATGTAGTTTAATGAAATGTATTCTACACAATGTAAAAAAGCCAGGCAATCTCATTATCCTTGAGGAAAGAAGGAAAAAACTTTCAGTATGAGAAGCAATGGGTACAAAATTATAATATTTTCTTAAAAGAGTGAAAAAATGTGTATGTGATGGCAGGGATGGGGGAAATTTGTGTGTATCTGGAAAGATAACACAAAAATATTATTCCATTTATTTACCACGGAGTGATCTCACTGGCTGAAAGACTGGTATTAAAAATAAATTTTGTATTAAAAACTATTGTAGCTTTTTAACTTGAAGTTATCTGAACAATGTTGCTAGTCAGTATATTAAAAATAATTGGGACAATACAATTTATTTGGACTTCATTTTATTGTTTTCCAGTTTATTGAGATATGTTTATTGAGATATAATTGACACACAGCACTATATAAGTTTAAGGTGTACAGCATAATAATTTGACTTACATACATCATGAAATGATTACTACAATAAGTTTAGTGAACATCCATCATCTCAAAGAGTTACAAAATAAAAGAAAAAGAAAAACAATACTTTTTCCTTGTGATGAGAACTCTTAGGGTTTACTCTCTTAACAACTTTCATCTATAACATACAGCCGTGTTCATTTTATTAACCATGTTGTACAGTACATCCTTAGTACTTATTTATCTTATAACTGGAAATTGTACCTTTTGACCACCTTGCATTTTATAACTAGGTTATACACAGTTCTAGATATATTATGCCTTTGCTTATCTTAATTGATCTAGCATTTAAACTCATTTCAAAATGTCAAATAAAATTTTATCATTTAATGTGAAATGTTGGAAATAACTATATTTCTATCCTAGAGGAAATAAATAATTGTTTTATAAGAAAAGGTCCATAGACGCTTTCGGAATGGTGTGGAAATATTACTGCAACTGGTCATGGAAAATAAGCTTTTTAAATTATATAACCAAAAGATATGTACTACATATTGCATATACAATGGAAAGTATATTTTATATTACTTATTTAGCACTTTGTAGCTAAAAAGGGGGACATTTTCAATTATTCTATTTGGAGATTAAGATGTTTATAATGGTATTTCAGACTCTATTATTTATGAATTTTTAAAATTAACGTATAATTGAATTACTATGTTGTGTTAATTACTGCTGTACAGCAAAGTGACTCAGTTATACATATGTATACATTCTTTTTCATACTACTGTATAGCACAGGGAACTATATTCAATATCCTGTGATAAATCATAATGGAAAAGAATATGAAAAAGAATGTATATATATGTATAACTGAGTCACTTTGCTGTACAGCAGTAATTAACACAACATTGTAATTCAATTATACTTTAATTTTAAAAATTCATAAATAATAGAGTTTGAAATATCTATGAATATTTTAATTACATTTCAGGTATAACCATAATATTTAAATTTTATTCAGTGGCTCTTAGATTTAATTAAAATCACTAAAAGTCTTATAGCCATGGTTTCCAAAGGTAGGTAGTCTTGTTTAATTTTTCTAAGAAAAATTTTGAAGTGAATGGAGATCATAGTAAAATGATAATTTAGTTGACAAAGAAAGTCACTGTGATAGTTGTAAGAGATTACTAATATCCACCCCTTGTTTTGGTTATCCAGTCATTTTATTGAAACATGGAGTTGTAAATGTTACATAACATATGTAAATGTTATGACTTTTGGTTCTTCATTCTGGAGTTTATTATTAAGACATGAGGTAAAATAGAAAAGAGAGTTATTCACATGGCAAAAAAAATCATGTTTTTAAACCTTGAAATGGTTTGTTAGTAGGTTTTAACATGAAGGTCTTGCTTATAACACAGAACAAAATGCTTTATTTGGACTGTACAGATAGTTATGCATCCTCACTGAAACATCTGGCTTTGTTTTAATTTTCACTGTAAAATCTTTATGTATTGACAACACAAAAACATCTGTTAGCCCTATGTTGATCTTTGAGGTCATGCTCACTCATCAATGCTACAGCCTGTCAATAGTAGCATCCTTGAGTTAAGTGAACACTTATTTTGGAAAAAAAAGATAAATTACCATACCTTCTGTACCAAAAGCATTTGTTAAGCAAATTAAAATTTTCAAAAGAGGTTTGTATTCCATCCCAGCTGTCACATTTATAATCAAAATATTAAAACAGAGATTTTTAGAGGGCATCCAATTACCCATCCAAAACAATTCAACCATTCCTGTAACAGCATTCATTAAAGGTATTAACTTAGAGATTATCTTGCCTAAAGTTTCTGTCTGTTACATTGCCTTTTCCAGAGAAACATAGCTAAAATTATCTCTCTCTTGTGATATATGTTTTGGCCCATTTCTGTTATTTTGAGCAAATCAACCTTTCTACGTAGACAGATTTCAGAAGAAGTGTATGTGCAAGCCAAAGACCATTAACAAAGACAATTTGAAACCAAAACAACCCAGTTGTTTCTCAGGTGGTTTGGCACAGGACTCTGCCAAGTAGAGGAGAACCAATTATCTTGGAGAAGGGCAGTGACAACATCTGGGCTGAATTAAGAACTTTAGTAATTTTATGCCTTAGAAAAAGTTATGAATTTGTTATTTAAAATGAAAGTAGAACTACATCATAAAATAAAATTTAAAGCTTATCCAAAACATACATAGACACACACAATATTTAACTTGCACTTTTGGACTAAAATGAGAGTCCTGTCAACAAAAATATAATGGAATATATATATATATATATATATATATAATACCCTAAAATCTAGATTTCATTTGTGCTTGGCATAATTTAGGTGCCATTAAAGAAACATGTTACAGATGGAGAGGTTTTAGGGTTGGAAGATTTTCAAAATCTTTATTGCTGGCATAGGACTACTTAGTTACAGTCTTGCCCACAGCTGTCTAGTACTTGCCCAGGAAGCAGGTGCTTTTTTTAGGCTATATAGCTGACATCCATAATCAGGTTTGCTGATTGGTGGTGATTCATTATAATTTCTCATTCTGAAAGGAAATCAAGCTGAAATCAACGAAGCAATGGCTGACAATTCTCCTCTAAAAGCTAGTCATCCTCAGAAACCTCTGTGATTGTTATTTCCTCACTTTCTAAAACAGTATATGTTCTGGAATATTGCAAAGACCATTTAGAATAAACGCTAAAATATTTTAACACTAGAGTAAGTTTCTTTTTTACAGGTTCAATTTTTACTTTATGGCCATCAGCAAGCATTTATTCTGTGTTATCTACAGATTCATACTGATTAAAATACGTTTACAGTATAATGATGAAATTATATGTACAAAGGATTGAAAACTGAAAAATATTATGTAAATATCAAAATTGCTATTAAAACACATAAGTGGAACATGCAAGTGTGTACATATTTTGACTTGAGAAGCACCAATAGGGCTGCACTTTCATCTCTAAAATGTCTCATTCTGCTCAGTTGAAATAAACACTCTTAGATGAATTCTTCAACATTTATAAGCCATGTTTGCCTGTTTACATCAATTTTTCCATAAGAAAATTCTTGAGGGAAGAGACTGTCTTGCTCACATTCATGTCCATAGCATTTCACTCCATTTCTGACTGATGGTTGACTCTCGATAGCTACCTGCTGAATGGTAAATAAATTGTCATTTTTTCAAAAGATTTCTGTTTAACAGCTTTGGGGTTCTTTGCATTCTCATTTGCAATCAGTTATTTTATATTAGATTGACTTGCTTTATGAGCAGAAATGAGCCTCTGACTCATAGTTTTTCAAAGGACAATCTGGAAAACTATTTAGGAAAACTCACACCACGTGAGGTGCAAAAGGATCAACCATGAGTTGCTTGGGGAAACTCAAAGCTGTAACCACCACGGGAAAAGTGGCGGGTGGGGAGTGAGGACAATGCATGTTCTGTGACATCCACGTCCTGAAAATGCTTTATAGTAGCTTAAGGTTTGTTATACTCTGCAGAACAATCAGCACTAACAAGGTTTTATATACCCGTGTCCTTTTAATGGAAGAGGGGCATAGCTGAGGAAACTTCCTTAATGAGCAAGTGTTTGCTAGGTCTATTACTGTTTGCATTATTTTTAACCCATCAGAGTCAATATTCCCACTGCTATTTTATGTTATCATTAGTTCAGCAGGATATTGATGCTATTTCCGTCCTAAGAGTATGAATAGGTGCTACATCATCAACGCCAGTTATCTTGTGGTTTGAACTGGTTTCCTTGACAATTTCTTTAGGCCTAGTTCCCTCTGCTTGGAAATGTTTCTAGATTAATACATTTCTGTCTGTCGGTACATTTCTGTATTTATCACTCCATCTACCTCTCTAACTTACTCCTGCTCTCCAAGTTATTCAGCCCATAGTCTGAGCTTAAACTGCAGAGAGCAGAAACACATTGCCAGCCATGTATTCATTCTCAGTCTAGCGTGACACTAACAATTTACCTGTCTCCACCTTGACCTTTGGTTCATAGCCGTGTTTTGGGAGTGGAACTTTAATCCTAGTAACTCAGTCTTCTAATGATAAAATAATGGCGTTTTAGGATGAAAATTTCTTGTTTAGAAGGAAAATCTTAAGTTACTTATCTTTCTCTAAAGATTTTGTTCTTGTACTGATTTTTCATTGTTTTTATCCCTTATTTTCTGATGTCTTCTTTCTCATGAAATTGCCTGGTAAGTTTCCTTTTCCTATGCTACCAGTCTTCTGAGAGAAGTTATCTCCAACTCTTAAAAGACCTGGTAACTCTAGCCAGGGGACACTTTGGCCAAGGTCTACTTTAGTTTATTTCATTTAAGTAGACTGCAATTCTGACATCTTTAATTCTATTGATACAATTAATTCAGTAAAACTATTTGCAATGAATGATTAGCAAACACACAAATAGCCAAGACATGAGACAATTACAGCACAAGATACAATTGTCATTTAGAACCCATTCTATGCATATAATTTCCAAATGTGAACGTTATTTTAAAACATCAAAAATATTGTGTGCATTTTTTTAAATAAAATATCTTCAGGAATTTTGTCTTGGGCTTTTATAAATATAGAAATAGTCCACCCAATATGAGGTAAGTGATTTCTTTTCATCAAAGGTTAGCAAAATGATCTAAAAGTGTAGTATTTTACTTTGATTTTCCCTTTCCAGGGAGAAAAATAGACTAAAATAACATAATAAAGTTCTTTCAAATTATTCTTACCAAAATTTCCCTCAAAATAATACTTCCTAGGAATTCATAGGTCGTTTAAACTTTACTATTAGCAGTTTTTGAGCGACTGCCTTTATCTTCCCTTTAATCTCTCTCCTTTTAAGATGTTATTCCTCCTTTGTGATTTTACCTGAAGCTACTTTATCTTGAATTGGTATGTAGTTGGTAATTTTTATACATAAGGGCAATAAGAAAGAAGTTAAAAATTCAAAGAAGTGAGAAAAGATAGTGCAAGGAAATTTGGACAGTTATATTGGATTGAAACTTAAGACCATACAAATATATTAGAGACTTCTATAGTAATTTTATAATCATAATATTTCTATTCCCATGTTTAAATGGTTGACCACCTTCCATGGTACCCATTTTTCCCCCTAACTTTATTGAGACATAATTGACATATGACATTGTGTAAGCTTAAGGTGTATAGCCTGATGATTTGATATATTTATTTATTGTAAAATGATTACCATGATAAAGTTAGGAAGCACATTCATCACCTCACATAATTAAAATCTGTGTGGGTGTGTTTGTGGCAAGAACTTTAAAGATCTGTTCTCATAGCAATTTTCAAGCATATAATACAGTATTATTAACTACAGTCAAAACACTGAATATTAAATACCCAGAATTTATTCATTTTATTACTGGAAGTTTGTATCCTTTGACAAACATCTATTTCTCTCAACCACCAGCCACTGGAAGTCACCATTCTACTCTCTGTTTCCATATGTGTCTTTTTTTTTTTTTTTTTCAGATTCCACATATATGTGAAATCATGCAGTATTTGCTTTTCTCTCACTGACATTTCACTTAGCATAATACCCTTAAGTTTCATGTTATCACAAATAGCAGGATTTCCTTATTTTTAAGGCTGAATGATATTCCATTGTGTATATCTACTACCTTTTCTTTATCCATTTATTTGCTGATGGACATTTAGGTAGTTTTCATATCTTAGCTATTGTGAAAAATACTGCATGGGGGCGCAGATAACTCTTTAAGACAGTGATTTCATTTTCTTCAGATATACAATCAGATGTGGGATTGCTGGATTATATGGTAGCTCTAATTTCAATTTTTTGAGGAAACTCCATACTGTTTTCCATAGCGATTATGCCAATTTAAATTCCCACCAACAGTGCACCATTGTTCCCTTTGTTCCACATCCTTAACTAACCCTTGTTACTTCTTGCCTTTTTCATAATAGCCATTCTAACAAGTGTGAGGTGATATCTCATTGTGGTTTTGATTTTGAATTTCCCTGATGATTAGTAATATGAGCATCTTTTCATGTATTTGTTGGCCATTTGTATTTGTTCTTTGGAAAAATGTTGATTCAGTGCCTCTGCCTAATTTTGAATTGGTTTTTTGTTGTTATTGATTAGTATGAGTTTTTCATATATTTTAAATATTAGTCCCTTATCAGGTATATGGTTTGAAAATATTTTCTCCCGTTCCATAGGTTGCTTCTTTATTCTCTTGATTTTCTTTTGCTGTGAGAAACTTTTTAGTTTGATGTAGTCCCACTTATTTATTTTTGTTTTTATTGTTGGTGCTTTTGGTGTCATAACCAAAAATCCATTGTTAAGACCAATGTCAAAGAGTTTTATTGCTACATTTTCTTCTAGAAGTTTTATGGTTTCAGGTCTTACCTTTAAACCATTAATTTATCTCAAGTTAATTTTGTGAGTGGTGTAAGATAGGGGTCCAAGTTCATTTTTTTCCTGTGAATATGCAGCATCCACTCTTAAGTCATGATTAATGCCTTAATAACTTTTTCAGTTCTGCATGGTTTTTCTTTGAATATTTGAATTTGAGATAATATGTAACTGTTCTTAATTCTTAGATGCAATGAGATAGAGAAAATTATATTCACCATAATTTCTATTTATTTGTATATTGTTTTGTTTAATGAAACAGTTTGACCTGTCTTTTTGTGTGGATAGGTGCTAACAAATGTAGAATTTTTTTCTTTTAAGACTTGAAGAAGTAGAATGAAGGAAAGAAAAAAAAAAGAGGAAAGGAAGCTGGGGCCAGTGTATGGTGTTGAGTTCGTTGGTTGAGAAATCTGAAATGGCAAGAGAACTCAGGAATATGAGAGTAGTTTTTAAAGTTGTTTAATATTAGTCAAGAGATGCTTATATTAGAAGAGTCATTTTGCCCACTCATGTCTTTGTTTTTTGTTCAGTGGGTTTTTTTGGAATAAGGGCAAATTAAAGTAGAATTGATCTCTAATCCAAGGTAGTATGGTGTGAGAAAGAATGGAACATGCAAAGTTGCAGGGGCATGTGGACTACAAGAGGGCAATTTCATTTGCTCTTCATCATTATACCCTAATTCTCTTATTTTATTAACTGTACACCCTCCTCTATATTGTTTATTACCTTATGTTATTTTTTTCCCATCAAAGGCAAAGGAAGTGGTCACTTTACTTTTGATGTTGTTGCACTTCTTCACTCCAATTTTGAACACTTTGAGAGAAAGAAACTAACAATTACACAGATTTTATTTTGTGCTTGTTACTGTACTAAGCAATTAACTATTATTAATTCACTGCATATTCATAATAACTTTGTGAGAGATACGCTATTATGATTAACTTCACTTTATAGGTAAGGAAACTAAGGCATACAGATGTTGGGTAACTTTCCCAGGGCATACACATAGTGAGTGGTTGATCCCGAATCAATCCAGTTTAGCTCTAGAAGACGAGATATTTATTATTCATTATTCTAGCTACCTTACCTTTTCCTAGTTATCTCTCTCCATTATTTTTGTATATGATTTAGTCTACTTATAAGCATAAAAGTTAGCTACATTAGAATTATCCTAAGTAACCATCACTGAAATAGCACAATTTTGGAAATGAATGAATATTTTAAAATTTGGTAAATTTCTATTTGAAATTGTATTGGTAAATTTTTAGGTTGAAAAAGAAATTAGTACCAAAAGTCAAATATTTCAGCAAAGCCCCATGAAATTCAAAGGTAAAAGGCCATAATTTTTATGGAATATCAAGTAGCTTTGTTTTTATTATTGTTATTATTAGTTTTATCCACAATACTTGACCAGAATTGGCCATGATTTGCACAGCCCTGAGTAAGGGGCTAAACTTCATTTTAACCTTAAGTGTAACAGAGATGGGAAGAACCAGGAGGTGAGGTTAGACTAATGGAACCAATTTACTCATAAGAAACTGCAAGTGGAATATAAATTAAAGAGCCTCTTCCTAGGTGAGAAGATGATATATCTGGCTGAAATTTTTCTGCAGCTTTACTTTAGGAAGACACTATCATTACTATGATGTGTACCAATGATCTATTGCCACAACAATCCTGCATAACCAACCACAAAATTTAGCGCATTAAAAATGACTTATTTATATAACATATTAGCTTTGGATTTGGCAAGTTAGAGTGGAGTTGGCTGGGTGGTTCTGTGGCCTTGAGTGTGCTTATAGTGGCAGGTGTCTTGCTATCAGCTGGATTGAAGGGAGGGTTATGACTGGGCCATGTATCTTCCATCCTTCAGAGGTTACCCTGGACATGTTCTCAGAGCAAAGGCAGAGAAGCAAGAGACAGAGTGTGTGAAAACCCAAGTCTTCTTGAGATGTAGGTACCTACACTATAAGATTTACTAAATTTTGCTGGTCAAAGCAAGTCACTAGTTCTACCAGGATCCAAGGAGTGGAGAAATGGACTCTATCTTTTGATAAGTGGCGCTACAAAGATACATTGCAATGGGTCAGTATTTAGAGAAGAAAAAATTGGGACTTTTTTTTGCAATCAATCCAACAGTGGGAGGAAAACATATTCACCACTCCTCCAGCTTTCTGTAGGGAGATGTCATCTGGAATAATTCCGTTAGGTTTTTACTAACCTCTCGCTCAGGTGGAAGGAGCAATGATCAGGTTTGACTGTGGTAGACAGAATAATGGTGCATCAAACATATCCACATTTTAGGGGGGCAGAGTCAAGATGGCATACTAGAGGACACAGAATTCGCATCTCCTCACAACTAGGGAACCTACCAGGCACCGGTGGGGGACCACGGATACCTAAGGGAGTGGGAGGTACCCCCAGTGACCGGGTAGGATGTGGGGCATAGGGTGAGTGAGGGGGGAGGAGAAGTGGAGGCAGGATGGGACTGGTACTCCTGAGGGGTGGCTGGGGTAAGGGAAGGGATCCCAAGCCTTAAGGGGGAAATTAGGGGACCATTGGGAGGGCAGAGGATCAAAAGGGAGTGTGGTCAGGTTTCCCCTGCCCACTTGGGCCCCCAGGAACCTGCTGAGATCCTTGGTCTGATCCTCTGCCCACTGAGGCCCCCTCCAGCCCCACAGGTCCTGAGGGAGTGGGAGGGAGGGAAGGGGGGAGCAAAGGTAAAGGCCAGACCTCTGAGACCAGCACCCCTGAGGGGTGGCTGGGGGGAGGGGAGGAGTTCCTACACCCAGTGGGACCCACCAACAGTTAGAGGTCCAGCGGAGGGGGAGAGCCTGAGGGAGACGGAGGGGGAGGGGCACAAAGGAATGGAAGGGAATGGGGCCTGTGCTTTCCCTGTCCATTTAGGCACCAGGGAGCGTCTTGGGCTCCCAGGCCTAATCCTCTGCCCTTGGAGCCTCCCTCCTGCTGTGCAGAGCCCAAGCCCTGCCCCTACACCCCCACCCAGGGCCCTGCCTCTACACTCAGAGAACCCCTCCAACATACTGGGCCTAAATCCCACCCACACACCCTCACTCAGGGCCCTAACTCCAAATTCTGGAACTCCACACTCCAGAGGTCCTCCTTTCGACATGCTGGCTCTCCCCTTCCACACAGATCCTAAGCAGAGGTCCCACCCCAAGCTTGAAATTTGCCCCGCCTAGGACCTGCCCCCAGGGCTTTTTCCAGCTATGTGGGCCTGAGCCTAGGTACCTCCACCCCATGATCAAACGTCACCCCCCACACTCCTAGGTCCCACTCCACACTCCCACTCCCGCCCTTGCCTAAGGTCCACCACTGCTTAAACTTTGCCCCCACAGCCATGTCATTTTTGGTTTTTTAAATTTTTTCCTCTTTTAGATTGGGCTTCTGTTTTACCTTGTTGATACATTGTTGTTGATTCTTTTATATTTTTATTTTTCCTAATAAATCTTTTATTTTTCTAATTTTATTTTATCCTTTATACGTTATTATTGTTCTCTCCTTTTGTCTTCCCCCCCTTTTCTTTTTCTTTTTTTCTGTTGTGGTTTTATTTTACCTTGTTGCAGTTGTTTCAATTATAGATTTATTTTTCCTAATATATTTTTTATCTTTCTAATTTCATTTTGTTTTTTATTCTTTGATACTGTACTGCTCCTTTATTTTTTCCTTCTTTCTTTCTTTCTATCTTTCTTTCTTTCTTTCCTTCTTTTTTTTTTTTTTTTTTTTACCACGCAATGAAGCTGGCAGGAGCTTGGTTCCCAGGACAGAGGTCAGGCCTGAGCTCCAAGTCCAAACTGCTGGACTAACAGAGAATCTCAGACCCCAGGAAATATTAATCAGAGTGAGAACTCCAGGAGGTCCTCATTTCAGCACCAAGAGCCGGCTCTGTCCAACTGCCTGCAAACTCCAGTGCTGGATGTCTCAGGCCAAACAACCAGTAAGACAGGAATACAGCACCACCGATCAAAAAAAAAAAAAGAAATGACAAAAAATTATGTTACAGACGAAGGAGCAAGGTAAAAACCTACAAGACCAAATAAATGAAGACAAAATAGGCATCCTATTTGAAAAATAATTCAGAGTAATGATAGTAAAGATGATCCAAAATCTTGGAAAAAGAATGGAGAAAATACAAACAACATTTAACAAGGATCTAGAAGAACTAAAGAGCAAACAAATAGTGATGAAAAATACAATTACTGAAATTAAAAATACTCAAGAAGGAATCAATAGCAGAATAACTGAGGCAGAAGAATGGACAAGTGAGCTGGAAGATAAAATGGTGGAAATAACTGCCAGGGAGCAGAATAAAGAAAAAAGAATGAAAGGAATTGAAGACAGTCTCAGAGACCTCTGGGACAACAATAAATGCAGCAACATTTGAATTATAGGGGTCCCAGAAGAAGAAGAGGAAAAGAAAGGGTCTGAGAAAATATTAGAAGAGATTATAGTCAAAAACTTCCCTAACATGGGAAAGGAAATAGTCAATCAAGTCCAGGAAGCACAGAGAGTACCATACAGGATAAACCCAAAGAGAAACATGCTGAGACACATATTAATCAAACTATCAAGAATTAAATACAAGGAAAAAATATTAAAAGCAGCAAGGGAAAAGCAACACATAACATGAAAGGGAATACCCATAAGGTTAACAGTTGATCTTTCAGCAGAAACTCTGCAAGCCAGAAGGGAGTGGCAGGACATATTTAAAGTGATGAAAGGGAAAAACCTACAACCAAGATTACTCTACCCAGCAGGGATCTCATTCAGATTCAATGGAGAAATTAAAACCGTTACAGATAAGCAAAAGCTAAGAGAATTCAGCACCACCAAACCAGCTTTACAACAAATGCTAAAGGGACTTCTCTAGGCAAGAAACACAAGAGAAGGAAAAGACCTCCAAAATAAACCCAAAACAATTAAGAAAATGGTAATAGGAACATACATATCGATAAGTACCTTAAATGTAAATGGATTAAATGCTCCAACCAAAAGACATAGACTGGCTGAATGGATACAAAAACAACACCCGTACATATGCTGTCTACCTAGGGACACATACAGACTGAAAATGAGGGGATGGGAAAACATATTCCAAGCAAATGGAAATCAAAAGAAAGCTGGAGTAGCAATTCTCATATCAGGCAAAATAGAGTTTAAAATAAAGACTATTACAAGAGACAAAGAAGGACACTACATAATGATCAAGGGATCAATCCAACAAGAAGATACAACAATTGTAAATATTTATGCACCCAACATAGGAGCACCTCAATATATAAGATAAATGCTAACACCATAAAAGGGGAAATCACAGTAACAATAATAGTAGGGGAATTTAACACCCCACTTTCACCAAATGGACAAATCATCCAAAATGAAAATAAATAATGAAACACAAGTTTAAATGACACATTAAACAAGATGGACTTAATTCATATTTATAGGATATTCCATCCAAGAACAACAGAATACACTTTCTTCTCAAGTGCTCATGAAACATTCTCCAGGATAGATGATATCTTGGGTCACAAATCAAGCCTTGGTAAATTTAAGAAAATAGAAATCGAATCGAGTATCTTTTCTGACCACAATGCTATGAGACTAGATATCAATTACAGGAAAAAATCTGTAAAAAATACAAACACATGGAGACTAAACAATACGCTACTAAATAACCAAGAGATCACTGAAGAAATCAAAGAGGGAATCAAAAACTAACTAGAAACAAATGACAATGAAAACATGATGACCCAAAACATGGGATGCAGCAAAATCAGTTCTAAGAGAGAAGTTTGTAGCAATACAATCCTACCTCAAGAAACAAGAAAAATCTCAAATAAACAACCTAATCTTACACCTAAAGCAATTAGAGAAAGAAGAATAAAAAAACCCAAAGTTAGCAGAAGGAAAGAAATCATAAAGATCAGAGAAGAAATAAATGAAAAAAAAAATAAAGGAAACAATAGCAAAGATCAATAAAACTAAAAGCTGGGTCTTTGAGAAGATAAACAATATTGCTAAACCATTAGCCAGCCTCATCAAGAAAAAACGAGAGAAGACTGAAATCAACAGAATTAGAAATGAGATAGGAGAAGTAACAACTGACACTGCAGAAATACAAAGGATCATGAGAGACTACTACAAGTAACTACATGCCGATAAAATGGACAACCTGGAAGAAATGGACAAATTGTTAGAAAAGCACAACCTTCTGAGACTGAACCAGGAAGAAATAGGAAATATAAACAGACCAATCACAAGCACTGAAATCGAAACCATGATTAAAAATCTTCCAACAAACAAAAGCCCAAGACCAGATGGCTTCACAGGAGAATTCTATCAAACACTTAGAGAAGATCTAACACCTATCCTTCTCAAACTCTTCTAAAACATAGCAGAGGGAGGAAAACTCCCAAACTCATTCTACGAGGTGACCATCATCCTGATACCAAAACCAGACAAAGATGTCACAAAAAAAGAAAATTACAGGCCAATATCTCTGATGAACATAGATGTAAAAATCCTCAACAAAATACTAGCAAACAGAATCCAACAGCACATTAAATGGATCATACACCATGATCAAGTGGGGTTTTTCCCAGGAACGCAAGGATTCTTCAATATACACACATCAATCAATGTGATACACCATATTAACAAATTGAAGGATAAAAACCATATGATCACCACATTAGATGCAGAAAGCTTTTGACAAAAGTCAACACCCATTTATGAAAAAAACTATCCAGAAAGTGGGCATAGAGGGAACCTACCTCAACATAACAAAGGCCGTATATGACAAACTCACAGCAAACATCATTCTCAATAGCGGAAAACTGAAACCATTTCCTCTAAGATCAGGAAAAAGAAAAAGTTGCCCATTCTCACCACTATTATTCAACATAGTTTTGGAAGTTTTAGCCACAGCAATCAGAGAAGAAAAAACAATAAAAGGAATCCAAATCAGAAAAGAAGAAGTAAAACTGTCACTGTTTGCAGATGACATGATACTATACATAGCGAATCCTAAAGATGCTACCAGAACACTACGAGAGCTAATCAATGAATTTGGTAGAGTAGCAGGATATAAAATTAATGCACAGAAATCTCTTGCATTCCTATACACTAATGATGAAAAATATGAAAGAGAAATTAAGGAAACACTCTCATTTACCATTGCAACAAAAAGAATAAAATGCCTAGGAATAAACCTATCTAAGGAGACAAAAGACCTGCATGCAGAGAACTATAAGACACTGATGAAAGAAATTAAAGATGATACAAACAGATGGAGAGACATACCATGTTCTTGGACTGGAAGAATCAACATTGTGAAAATGACTATACTACCCAGAGCAATCTACAGATTCAATGCAATCCCTATCAAACTACCAATGGCAGTTTTCACAGAACTAGAACAAAAAATTTCACAATATGTATGGAATCACAAAAGATCCCGAATAGCCAAAGCAATCTTGAGACAGAAGAATGGAGCTGGAGGTGTCAGGCTCCCCGACCATACTACAAAGCTACAGTAATCAAGACAGTATGATACTGGCACAAAAAGAGAAATATAGATACATGGAACAGGATAGAAAACCCAGAGATAAACCCACGCACATATGGTCACCTTATCTTTGATAAAGGACGCAAGAATATACAGTGGAGAAAAGACAGCCTCTTCAATAATTGGTGCTGGGAAAACTGAACAGCCACATGTAAAATAATGAAATTAGAATACTTCCTAACACTATACACAAAAATAAACTCAAAATGTATTAAAGACCTAAGTGTAAGGCCAGACACTGTGGACCTAATGAAACTTAAATGCTTTTGCACAGCAAAGGAAACCATAAAAAAGAGGAAAAGACAACCCTCAGAATGGGAGAAAATATTTTCCAACGAAGCAACTGACAAAGGATTAATTTCCAAAATATACAAGCAGCTTATGCAGCTCAGTATCAAAAAACAAACAACCCAATCCAGAAATGGGCAGAAGACCTAAATAGACATTTCTCCAAAGAAGATATACAGATTGCCAACATGAAAAGATGCTCAACATCACTAATCATTAGGGAAATGCAAATCAAATCTACAATGAGGTATCACCTCACACCAGTCAGAATGGCCATCACCAAAAAAACTACAAACAATAAATGCTGGAGAGTGTGTGGAGAAAGGGGAACCCTCTTGCACTGTTGGTGGGAATGTAAATTGATACAGCCACTATGGAGAACACTATGGAGGTTCCTTAAAAAACTAAAAATAGAACTACCATGTGACCCAGCAATCCAACTACTGGGTATATGCCCGAGAAAACCATAATTCAAAAAAAGTCATGTACCACAATGTTCATTGCAGCACTATTTACAATAGCCAGGACATGGAAGCAACCTAAGTGTCCATCGACAGAAGAATGGATAAAGAAGATGTGGCCCATATATACAATGGAATATTACTCAACCATAAAAAGAAACGAAATTGAGTTATTTGTAGTGAGGTGGATGGACCTAGAGTCTGTCATTAAGAATAAAGTAAGTCAGAAATAGAAAAACAAATACCCTATGCCAACTCATATATATGGAATCTAAAAAAAAAAAAAAAAATAGTTCGATGAACCTAGGGGCAGGACAGGAATAAAGACACAGACGTAGAGAATGGACTTGAGGACACAGAGAAGGGGAAGGGTAAGCTGGGACGAAGTGAGAGAGTAACAGTGACATATATACACTACCAAATGTAAAATAGTAGCTAGTGGGAAGCAGCTGCATAACACAGGGAGATCAGCTCAGTGCTTTTCGACCACCTAGAGGGGTGGGATAAGGAGGGTGGGAGGGAGGCACAAGAGGGAGGAGATATGTGGATATACGTATGCATATAGCTGTTTCACTTTGTTATAAAGCAGAAACTAACACACCATTGTAAAGCAATTATACTCCAACAAAGATGTTAAAAAAAAATAAAAGGAAACATATGCACATTTTAATCCCTGGAATCTGTGAATATGACACCTTACATAGCAAGGGGAATTAAGGCAGCAAGTGGAATTAAATTTGCTAATCAGCCTACCTTAAAATAGGAAGATTATTCTGGGTTATTTGGGTGGGCAAAATGGATCCTTAAAAGTGAAAGAGGAAGACAGAAAAGGAGGTCAGAGATAATTTGATGTGACAAGGATTCAACCTGCCACTGCTGACTTTGAAGTCAGAGTAGGGCCAAGAGCCAGTGAATGCAGGCAGCCTGGAGAAGCTGGAAAAGGCAAGGAACTTGCCCCTCCCTAGAGTCTTCAGAAGAATGCAGCATTGCCAACAGCTTGATTTTGGCTCCGTGAGACCTGTAGAAGGTGTCTTACCTACTAATCTGCAAGATAATACATTTGTCTTGTTTTATGCCACTAAGTTTGTGCTAATATTTTATAGTGGTGATAGGGAACTAATATAGCAAGTCCCCTACATACGAACCTTCAAGTTGCGAACTTTCAAAGATGCCAATGTGTGTTCGCATGTCCAGTCACGTGTGAGGCGTACATTGTCATGTGCACGCATCCTGTACAAGTGGTTGTGGTTTTGTGTACTTTACTGTACAGTACTGTATAGAGTACAGTAGTACAATATCTTTATTTCAAGCTATATCTGCAAGAGGATGACTTCATTGAACTCCTTGCTGTGCAACACAAGGGGCTTACCAATGAAGACGTGATAGAATTGAAGGCCCAGAGAAAAGACAAAGAGAGATAAGAGGAAAAAGAAGTAACTGAAGAACTGAAAAGATTCACGATGCAGGAAATGGCAAGGGGATTTTCTTTATCTGAGGAAGCACTGTTAGTTTTTGAGGCACAGGACCCGAACGTAGAATGGTACACGAAGATTGCAGCAGCCATTCAGAATACGACCCAGTGCTACCCTGTCATCTATTATGAGAAAAAAAGAGCTACTCAGACATCACTGGATCATTTTTTCAAGAGGGTAGATAGAATTGAATCCAGCAAGGAACCAGAACCTGTGCCATCAACGTCAGGTGTGAGTGAAATTGCAGCTTGCCCTCCATCTCCTATTGTTGATGATCCTTCAGCTCTACCATCTCCCACCTCCTCTCCCTCCTCCAGTCAGTAACTCTTCTTGCCTGTTCACTCAATGCCAGCCCCTGGATGCCAGATGTTGTACTGTACTACTGTACTTTTCAAGGTGCTGTACTGTAAGATTAAAAATGTTTATTTTTTTTTGTTTTTTATGTATTATTTGTGTGGAAAGTATTATAAACCCATTACAGTACAGTACTATATGGCCGATTGTGTAGGTTGGGTACCTAGGCTAACTTTGTTGGGCTTATGAACAAATTGGACTTATGAACGTGCTCCTGGAACCTAACTGGTTTGCATGTAGGGGATGTAATGTACAGTGAATTGGGGGAGGAAGTTCACTTCAGCTTCTTTCCCTTCCTCTTCCTGCCTGCAGAAAAAGTTCTTCATGGTCTGCTCATTATTATGTTTTCTTTTTAGCCAAGCAGGATCTTCCCCAGAAAGCAGAGACCTCTTTGCCTAAGATTGGGTAAGCCTCTTCAATTCAGTGTCAGAAAGTTAGAAAGTTATTTTGACCAGATAAGTTAAAGCTACCTTCACTAAGCAACAGTATCTAGTAAATTTTTTAACATACTCACTTGTCTATATATTGTTTCCCAACTTGAGAGGGTAAGAATTAAGAGACATCATTTATTAATCCCTTAAATGTAAGAAAAAGTCTTTTTGTAGTACCTCATACGAGGGGTTTTTCCCCTCACAGTTGCTCTGCCACTGGGTATTAGTGACAACGCTAGTGAGACTAAGAGAGACACAGCTGCACAGTGAGGAAGGAATAAAAGCTAAAGAATTGAAAGTAGTGAGTTTAGACAATTTTTTACAAAGGTCACTTACGCAGAGATTTCTTTAAAGACCAGAAATTTGTACATGAATGAATCAGGCTAAGGAAAAGGATAAAATAAAATTTATTATAAAATATGTAAATAAACTATTCAAAACATTTTAACAAGCAGTAAGAAGTTTTAAAAAATGTTAATGTTAGAAATTAATTGTAACCTAATTTTAAATGTTTTATAATACCAAGTTGTTATTTTGTATGCCGAGGTCAAATAGTCCCATGTACTTAATGGATTGACTTGAATTAAAAGCTTACAATCTAAATGACTTTCTCACTACAGGATTCTTCCTTATGACATTTTTTGTACTTAAGTCAATATCTTCCAATAATAAATTAAATTAGCACTTCCTTTATCATAGTAACCTAATAGTGTGACATGCAATAGTGCAGCTTCTTGAACAACACACAGGAGGAGAAGTAATTAGCTGGTGAAATGTCTGTGTGTGTAGAATCCAGGCAAGAACAGACTAGCCTGACCTAGAAACAGCAGGCAGGGAATTAGCCTGCTACAATCCCAGCAAGCAGGAGTGAATCCAGCAGTGCAAGGGAACCAGGTGAGAAAGGACACTGCCTTGCTTTTCAGATGTAATGTTGTACCTTCCCTATAGTGTCATGCTTATGGTAACCCAGTCTAAAGAATGCTCTCTGCTGATTCTGGAAATATTCATCCACTTTAGTGCCATTCATAAGGAGTCTAGCTGACAGAAAATTGTTAATATCATATATTTAGTCATTAAGTGAAATAATGTTATTATTCTCCTTGAGCAGGGAAACGTATGATTAAAGTTTTATTTTTTGTTTCTTTTATAAGTAAGAATATGATGGAAAAATGAGGACAAACATAGCTGTTATTGTAATGTTTTTGTAATGAGTAATGTTTCACCCGAACAAATTTTTTTTTTAAGAATCAGATTATTTCATATGGTCGGAAAGCAAGACTAATTTTAAATAATTGTTCACAACCACTAGCCTCTGGTGAATAATGCTTTAAGCCAGGTAGTAAGGAATGTCTGATTTAAGGTTTGACTATCTCTGTACTTCCTGTTAGGAGAGTGGGTTATAAATCATTTTTATAATATAGTAAATTTGGAATACTTTATTTACAAGGTTGTTTTCAATCATGTGGATACTCTAACGGGATAAAATAATCCAGAGCAGGAAGCCAGATCTAGTTCTCAGCATACAAAAAAAAATTGCATGGGGGTCTAATAACTTCCTGAATAGATAAGAGTTCAGTGTTTCATTTGCTTTTTAAATAAGAGGCATAAGAAGGCATTATAGGAAGCAAGTCCAAATGCAAATGATGTGGCATGTCCAGCTCCATTTTATCATCTGTATATTATGAAGAAAGAAATGCACTTGGCAAAGAAGAAGCAGCCCATTTCTTTTGTCCTCTCTATATTTCAATGCAAATGAGATATATCATTTACTCCTGACTTGACAAGTTTTTCTCTCCCTTTCTGAGTCAAGTCATGTGAGGCACAGTCTAAAGAGGACATCAGTATAACTTTACAGCTGTGTGAGCTCAGGGCATTAATCAATGCAGAGGCACAGAGAAAAGAACATGTGTTTAATAGCTTGAATTTCTTCTTTTCCTTCTAGGGGCATTATGTTTCCTAAGCATGAAAGGAAAGGCCCTGAGATATACAATTGTGATATCCAAATGTGGACAGCTTTTATTCTGGTTCTTTAAAATACACACTGTTCTTCCCTCCTCATTATTTGCTTATGTGACTGAATGGAAATGTACTTTTAAAAATTTTCCTATGACTGATTATTTGACCTTTAGGAGTGGGTGGGAAATATAATTTATGTCTAATATAGAGTCAGAAATAACTCACATTTAATATTCAGGGTCAAGCCTTTCTATTTCTATCTTTTTTAAAAAGGCAAGCTACATAGGTGACCATACAATGATCTCTTAAAAAATGCATTTTCATTAGTTAGCCATTCAAACAGAAAGATAAGAAATTTTAGTGTGCTTCCAGTGTAATAAGTGCTTCTTCTCCTGACCCCTCCCCTTGTTCATCATGTCTAAGACAAGGAGCAATACTGTCAAAGCAACAACCACTGCCAATTCTTTAGCTGGTGTATGTGATGGATGTTGTCAACTTTTAACGGCAGGGGATAGGATTGTGCTGCAGTAAAACAATTCACAGCATTTATAACTGTTGGTAACTATTGTGCAACTGCTTTCCAGAGAGATATTTTTAAAAAAACATAACTGCCATGGTCAGCTAACTACCTACCAATAGTCATTAAGCCCCTCTTTGCTAAGAGGACCCCTTATTGTGTTCTAAGTTAGAAATACTAATTTTCTCAGTCTTCCTTGTAGTAAGGATAGCCATGTCACTGAGGGATTCAATGATATTTAAGGGAAAAGATGCAGTAAGAATTCTTGGGACAGTTTTTCCTTACTTGATAAAAGTGGTAGGTGCAATGCTTGCCGACTTAGGTCTTTTCCTCTTCCTCCTTCTAGGAATATTTGTGTGATACTTGCGAGTCCAGCTGCCATTTTGTGATTATGAAGTGACAAATATGATGTGCAATTTAACACTCTAAGGATGATCAAAGCATGTTTGTTGAAAAAAATGTTTGTGTAATAGAATCTGTCTCCAATTTTAATATTTGATGATTGATAGCTTTCGAGTCCCTCTATTCTCTCTTCCTCTTCAGCCTAAATCTGGGAAAGTTGAGAAGAAATACCAAGTGCTCCCCACTTTGGCACTAAAGAGCATTTTAAACCACTTAAGCCATGGCACATGCATACACAGGAAATCTCACCCTAGCCCCACTCTTCATCCATAAGAAAATACAGTCCAGTCTTACCCTATTGTCTCTAGCCATTTACAGATCTGCTTGGGAGCCTGCCTTGCTGGCAGGCTAGAGAGGACAACCTTGAGCTATATCCATAAACCACCAAAACATGGGATACAAGGGAAGAAACACATCCTGAAATAGAAGTCCACAGTTTGATCTAATTGGAAATCCAGATATTTGCAAAAAGAATTTGTGATAAAGGTAAGATGGGGCTGGTGGACTTGGACCTCTAGAACATAGGTTCTAAATTAATTTAACATCTGCTGAAAACCACCAATTAGGAAACTTTAATAGACTTAATCAATACTAGGTCTCAAATTAGAGTTAAGCTTGGGGATTCCATTATATTTAAACTAGGTATTCCCTATACTCTTAGGAGATTTAACAGACATAAAATACAGGACAAAACCAGGAATGTTTTACCTTATCCATGAGAACTATTGCCTTGCCTAAATTCTCCATAACCATAGTACCTATTGCCCTAAAATATCCCATAGTAGGCATGAATACTCTTACTCAATAAAATTAATGTCTTACTCAATAAAATTAATGTCTTTTGTACTCACAATTAGCCTGACAAAGAAATCTTTCATGGACCTCCATTCCTGATTAATATAGCTAATACAAATGAATATAAATTAAAACAGTATCTTCAAGGATTGTAACACAAGACCATTTTAGATGAGGTTATTATACACACTGCTCCTCCCTTTAACAATCACATTTGACTTGTCCTTATATTTGGAAAGAAAGATTACCACAACTTCAATGCTGTGGCTCCAACCATTAAAGCCATCATACCCAATATTATTGAAATTACTGCCTTCATCCAATCAGCAAACTATAATTCCTCTGCAGTCACAGATTTGGTGAATATATTATGTTAAGTGCCTCTTTTAATAAACTCTCCACTGCAGTTTGCCTTCATCTTCTAAAAAAGCACAGTATACCTTTACTCTGCTGGGTTATCTCAACAGCCCTGCCATCACCCACAATCTTTGCAAGCAACCTTAATTACATCCAATTTTGTCCTGTAGCACAGGTATAATATGGCATTGATGTCATCCTCCTCCAAGGAAATTCACTTTACACACTAAAGACATGCAGATACTCACAAAACAGTTCACATAAAGGAGATGGGTCATTGTCCCACACATAGTTCACATAGTAAAAGGTCCCATCGCCCAGTTAAATTTGTGAAAATTGTTTGTTCCACCAAAGACCACTGAATCTCTGACACTATAAAGGCACAGCTATTGACCTTCTCAGTACCCACAATATTAAAGCAAGACCAACACATTTTAGGACTTTTTGGATTCTGAAGGCAACATATTCCTTGTTTACAAATTTTACTTAAGCCTGTTAGGATATTACTTGCAAATTTGCTACATTGGATGGGACCCCAATGACAAAATTCTCCAGAATCTGTCCAAATTGCAATACAGCAGGCACTCTCATTAATGATCCCAGAGACTCCTTCATAATAGAGGCTTTAGCAACCTACTATCATTCCTCCTGGAGTCTCTCAACCACCCATGATTGTAATTAATGCCCATGGACTTCTGGTACATGAAACTGTCTTCCTTAGTACCACACTATATGCCATTATATTGATTGCTGGCTACACACTGGATTGTTCTGGAAATAAAATATCTCATTGGGAAATTCTTCAAGCTGATAGAAGACATCTAACAAAAACTCATAGCTGACATCATACTTAATGATGGAAGACTGAAAGATTTCTCCCTAATATCAGGACAGGATAAAGCTGTTCACTCTCATTGCGTCCATTCAATATTGCCCTGAAGATTCTTGCCAGGGCAATTAGGCAGGAAAAACAAGCAAAAGATATCCAGATACAGAAGATGTAAAAGTAACACTATTCTTAGGTGACCTGATCTTGTATATAGAAACTCTTTAAAAAATTCACATACAGAAAAAAAAAAAGTAGAACAAATGAACAAGTTCAGGCAGATTACAGGATAAAAGATACAAAACTTAGTTGTATTTCTATATATTAGAAATGTACCACTTGAAGTTAAAATAAGAAATTAATTTCATGTACAATGGAATTAAAAAAAAGAAAGTACTTAGGAATATATCTTACAAAAAAAGTGAAAAGGTTGTACTACAAGGGTTATAAACATTATTGAAAGAAATTTAGAAGACTTAAATAAATGGAAAGATCTACCATGTATATAGATTGGAAAACTTAAGTTGGTTATGATGATAGGACACTTTACACTGATCAACACACTTAATATAATCTCTATCAGAGCTTCAGCTACCATTTTTTCCCAGAAATTGGGAAACTATAATGCATATGGAGATACATGGAACACAAAATAGCCAAAACAATCTTGAAAAAAAAAAACAAATTTGGAGTTCTCATACTTCTTAACCTCAACATTTACTACAAAGCTACACTAAACCAGATTGTGTGGAGCACATGTAAAGATAGACAAATAATCAATGGAAGAGACTCAAAAGTCCAGAAATAAATTCTTACACTTTCCACAATTATGCCAAGACAATCCAATGAACAATGAATAGTATTTTTTAAAAATGTTACTGGGACAGCTAGATATCCCCGTATAAATGAGTGCTGCTGAAACCCTACCTCACAACATACAAATAATTAAATCAAAATAGATCATAATTCTAAATTTAAATGTTAACATTGACTTACCAAGTTCTTGCAAGAAAACAGGACTTAATTATTGGGATTTTGGATTACCCAATGACTTTGGAGATATTACACCAAAATCACAAGTGGCAAGAAAAAAAAACAGATAAATTGGACTTCTTCAAAATTAAAAAAAATTTGTGCTGAAAATGATAGACTAAAAAATAAAATGGGAACCTACACTATAAGAGAAAATATTTTCAAATCATATATCTGATAAAGGGCTTTATATACAATACATAAAAATTCTCACAACTCAATAATAAAAGAGAAATAACTCATTTAAAAAATAAACATTTTACCAAAGATCATATACAAAGGACCAATAAGCACATTAAGAGATGCTTAACATTAGCAGCTTTGAAGAAATATAAATCAAACCCATAGTGAGCTCTTACTTTACTATGATGATTATATCATAAAATATGAACAATAACAAGTGTTTGCAAGGGTATGGAGAAATGAGAACCCTCATTCTTTGCTAGTGAGTTTGTAAAATGATGTAACTACTCTGAAAAACAGTTTGGTCATTACTCAAAATGTTAAACATATTGTTATTCTGTGGAAGTAATTTCAATTCTAGATATGTAATAAAGAGAAATTAAAACATATACCCATGCAAAAACTTTCACACAAATGTTTACAGCAGCATTATTTATAATAGCCCAAAAGGAGAAACAATGCAAGTGTCCATTTGTATTGAATGGATAATGGATATATCTAACTGAGTGGATGAATAGATAAAAAAATTTGGTATATATAAAACACGGAATACTATTTGGTGACTAAAATGAAGCACTGAAACATGCTATGACATGGATAAACCTTAAAAACATTATGCTCAGTGGAAGAAGGTAGTAAACACTAATAACACATTATATGATTCTATTTATGTGAAATGTCTCAAATTGACAAATATACATAGACAGTAGTAGTTGCCAGGAGATGGGGGAAAGGAAAATGGAGAGTGACTGCTAATGGGCATGTGGTTTTTTTCAGGGGTGATGAAAATATTCTAAAATTAATAGTAATGATTGCACTCTGTGAATATGATTTTTAAAACCCACTGAATATACATTTTAAGCGGGTAAATTTCATGGCATATGCATTGTATCATAATCTGTACTGTTTTCCATGGAAGTAGTACAAATTTACATACTCACTAACAGTGCACAAGTGTTTCCTTTGCTCCAAATTCTTTGCAACACTTGTTATTTCTTGTCTTTTTGATAATAGCCATTCTAACAGGTGTGAGGTGATATCACATTGTGGTTTTAATTTGCATTTCCCTGATGATTAGTGATGTTGAGAAACTTTTGGTTCCTGTTGGGCATCTGTATGTCTTCTTTGGAAAAATGTCTCTTCAGATGGTTTGTCCATTTTTAAATGGGATTGTTTGGTGTTTTGCTTTGAGCTGTATGAGTTCTTTATATAATTTCTTGGTATTAACCCCTTATCTGATATATGATTTACAAAACTTTCTTTCATTCCATAGGTTGCCTTTTTATTTTTGACGGTTTCCTTTGCTATGCAGAAGCTTTTTAATTTGATAATAGTCCAGCTTGTTTATTTTTGCTTTTGTTTCCAAATTCAAAATATCATTGCCAAGACTGATGTCAAGTAACTTACCCACTATGTTTTTTCCCAGGATTTTTATGATTTCAGGTATTACATTCAAGTCTTTTACCTATTTTGTATTAATATTTGTGTATGGTGTAAGTTAGGGGTCCAATTTCATTCCTTTGCATGTGGCTGTCCTGTTTTTCCAACACCATTTATTGAAGAGACTATGCTTTCTCCATGGTATTTCCTTGGCTCCTTCATGAATCAACCGTATATGCATAAGTTTTTTTCTGAGCTGTCCATTTTGTTCCATTGATTAATGTGTCTGTTTTCATGCCAATAACATTCTGTTTTGATTATTATAGCTTTGTAGTTTGAAATCAGGAAGCATGATGCTTCCAGCTGGTTCTTCTTTTCAAGTCTGCTTTGGCTATTTGGGGTCTTTTGTGGTTCCATATAAGTTTTAGGATTGTTTTTTTCTTTTTCTGTGAAAAAAAACACCATTGAAATTTTGATAAGGATTGCATTGAAACTGTAGTTTGCTTTGGGTAGTACGAAAATTTTAACATTAATTGTTTCAATCCATGAGCACGGAATATCTTTCCATTTATTTATGTTGTCTTCAATTTCTTCATCAATGTCTTATAGTTCTCAGTGTACAGATTTTTCACCTTCTTGGTTAAATTTATTCCTAGGTATTTAATTTTCTTTGATGCAATTGTAAATAGGGTTGTTTTCTTAATTTCTCTGATAGTTTATTAGTGTGTAGAAACACAACAGATTTCTGTATATTATTTTTTATCCTGAAACGTTACTGAATTTATTTATTCAAATAGTTTTTTGGTAAAGTCTTTAGGGTTTTTTAATATATAAAATCATGTAATCTGCAAAGAGTGACAGTTTTACTTCTTCCTTTCCAATTTGGATGTCATTTATTTTTCTTGCCTAATTGTTCTGTCTGGGACTTCCAATATTATGTTGAATAAGAGTGGCAAGAGTTGTCTTGTTCCTGATTTTTGATGAAAAGATTTCAGCATTTGCCATTGAGAGTGACGTTACCTGTGGGTGTTTCATATATGGCCTTTATTATGTACATTACTCTATACTCACTTTGTTAAGAGTTTATCATAAATGGGTGTTGAATTTTGTCAAATACTTTTCCTGCAACTATTGAGATAATCATATAATTTTACCGTTCTTTTTGTTAGAGTTGTATCACATTGATTGATTTGTGAATGTTGAATATATGTTCTTTTCTTCATTCCATGTTTGACTCTTCACGCTCCCTCATCTCCACCCTAGTTCCTTATAACAAATTTATGTATTTGAGTCACTTTCTCAGGTTCTGGTTTTCCGTGAAACACAACTAAGACAAATATGAATGTGGGTAAGTTGGTAATTTGGCATAATCAAGCTGCCTTCTTGAAGTACTTACTGGTGACATTATAAGAACACAAATTCTTGCTCTGTGTTTACCTCTATCTTCTTTCCAGTAGTACGTATCTTTTCAGTTTCTGTGTAGCCTGAATTATTGCTTCATATATATATAAAATTTTGGCAGCAGCTGAAAACTGAGATTACTGATCATGTTTTCCTCACAATCTCTGCCTATTAGGAAATACTCTGCACAGCAAAATAATTTTCATTGTCCTTTAAATTCTTGTTATTTATATCTACAAGTTGGGGAGGGCATCCCTTAATTATGAAGCCCATCTGGGTAGTTATCCAAATATCAATGGCTATATCTAGATTGACCATAAATAGAGAAAAGAGGAGAAGAAAAGCACATTTTTGTCTTAGAAAATTATATTTGTTTTGAAAACTCATACATTTTTAAATGACGCATTTATACTCAAGATAAATCAAGCAAACCCCTCAAGAATTATCTGTTTTGACTTTAGAAATTGACTACCTTATGTACACTTTTACTGAAAGATGAATAAAAGAGTACCCAGAGGCCTTTCCAATGGAGCTTCAATTAGATGAAACTATATTATTCTTTAGCATGCTGTGTTTCCCATTACTTGGTGATCAAAAGAAAAACTCCAAAGAAGATCCTTAGGATGCAAGATTGATTACAGACTGATTCAGCAGTATAATCACTAGCTAGTGCAATCTCAGCACGAATGGAGTCCCCAGAGAGCTAGTTGCTATCTGATAGCACTACAGAAGGGAGACATCAAATGACTTCTAGAATGTAGATTGGTCTGTGTTGCATTAAACAGGAAAGGATTATATCTCACACTGTCATCCATCCTGGCATCTGAGAACAGTGCATCTAAAACATCTCATTTCCACGGAAGGTATACATCAACTTTGCTGCATTGCCTGATTCAGCAACTCCTGGGAAGAAAGGGAAACTGCACAATTGCAATGTGAAAACAGCTTCAATTAATTATAGTGTGCTTTTGGTTCTTGCCAAGGACCCAAGACTAATTTTTCATTATTATTCAATTTACATCCCTTATGTTGATCATTCTCCCTTAACATTATAAATCCAAAACACAGTATTTCCTGTCTAAAACAATAATTGCAATAACTATTGAAGGGCATTGGGAATAAGGGCAAAAACAATGAAAGGGAAGACTGAATTATTGGGATCTAGTTCTAGTTCTGCTAAAATCTAGCTATGTATTTGTAAGTAAATAATTTAACTTGTATCAATATATGCATCAATAGACTCATCTAAAAATGGAATAATTATATTTGGAATTCCTGTATGCAGGAGGTCTGGATTTTACGTTTTTTAATTTTACTTAAAATTTTAGCTATGATTCTCTGAATAATTATACATGTTTCAAATAGAACATAGCCATTTTCAACAGTGTTGAACCAAAATAACTGTAGTGAATAATTCACATTTGTATTTTAAATTCCTCTTGACCATTTGTTTAATAAGTTAAAAGTTTAGTGTAAGGGACAGATTAATAAAACACTTCTAGAAAATAATCACATAGAAAGCATATCGCTGAAACTTCAAATCTGTGTAGGTTAATATCAGATTTGGAAAAATGAGGGAGAATTTATCTAGCCCTTTCTTTTTTTCATAAGGATCTTTTCAGACCCATAGTAAAATACAGTTTATAGAAAAATCTTAGTATTTCTTGATTCACTTGATCATCATCCCAGATCAACAAAAGAACTAGAAGGGGGTTGGTAAGAGTACACTGATGATGCATCAAAAGATCTTTCCTGGATACAAAGGCAACAAATTGAACCTGGCAAATTGTCTAGCAGGGGAGATGGTTTCAGTCTAATGAAGAAAGGCCCTTTATAACAACTAACAAATGGCAATCAGTGTTATTCTAGGAAATCTTCCATTGAACACTGTCCCTAAGGAGGAATTTAGAATTGTTTACCTAGTTTTGTTATCTAGGCTCCATGCTTATTCTAGTTCTGTTATATGTCTTCAATGGCTTATATTATATATTCAGGTATTTTCTCTTTTCCTTTTTCCTCTATTTTTTTAATGTTCATCAAAATTCTTTAGACTACATGGAATTAGAACTTGAGTTATTTTTGATGTCCCTGCTTTATTCCTGAGTTTGTATTGGAATCTTATGTGTTTCTCTAGTTGTCATATTTCTATTGCTATTCCTCTAGCTCTTTACTACCACATTTAACTCAAAACGCAGAAATGGCTTCCTAACTGATTTTTTTTTTGTCTTTAAATTGTTATTTCTGCCAATCCACTTAATGTAAAACTGCCAAATTAATCTTGCTAAAATATAGATTTCATTCTGCCATTCCATTCTTCAAAATTCTTCAGAGAATCTCCATTGAATACAGTCTAAAAGACACACCCCCTAGACTGGTATTAAAATCAATTTAGAATTTAGTCTTGGCACCCTTTCCTAAACCTACATGCAAATTCTGTTTGTAATACATGGTCATTTGAGCTTGTCTTACTTTTGCTGCTTCTCAAAGAAATGGATTAGGGTTTCAGTAGATGTACCTATGCCAAACTAGACTCATATAGATGTGTAAAATCACAGGATTTTAAAGCACATGGACTTTGTATGCAGTCTTATTTTGGTTTAATTATATTGTGTTGTGTCTAAACTAAATAATATGAACTATTAAATAGAAACCTACAAACATTTCCCACAGTTTGTTCAAGGGATACTCTAAGTTTGTAGAAATTTTGCTTGCAGAATTAGTTTATCTGGTTATGTTTACATAGCTTAAATAAAAGATATTTGGTACTATATAAGTTACATAACATTTAAAACACTAACACAAAAGTAATTGCCATTAGCCAAAATTCTGTTAATATGTAGAGTGGATTTCATATATATTAGAATCCAAAGATGCAAACCATTAAAACACACACACACACACACACACACACACACATGCACACACTGGTCCTCTAGCAGAAACAAATAACTAAAAACCAGCAGATGCTGAAATAATTTTTTTAGCAGTACAGATCAACAGAATGAAACAATTACCCATTGAATGAATTAGAATGCTTTGGAAATTTTTGAAAATCAGACAAAATATTAACATGTTTTAAAGAAATATAAAAATTCCTGTAATTTAACTCTGCATTTTTCATAGGTTCCACTCTGGAAGAGTATGGTTTTTCCCTATTTAATATTTGATTAGGAGTGTCTAGCCCTAAGGGCAATATTTCTGAAAATGAATCATATCTGTTTTCCATACTAAATCTCTAGAGATTATGATATAATTGGAAAACCAATATTTTAAAGCAAAAGTCCTCAGATGACTCAAAATATCAATCAGTGACGAAAGCCCCTTTCTATCTAGTCACACATATGTGACATCTTCTTTATCCATTCATTAGCTGACAGTAGCCTAGGTTGTTTCCATATCTTGGCTATTGCGAATAATGTTGCAACAACAAATGAGATCATATATCTCTTCAATATTCTGTTTTTATATCCTTTGGATGTATAACCTGATGTGGAATTACTGGATCATATGGTAGTTTTATATTTAATTTATTGATGAACCTTTATATTGTTTTCCATAGTGGCTTCATCAGTTTACGTTTACACCAACAGTACATACGAGATCCCTTTTCTCCAAATCCTTGACAACACTTGTTATGTCTTGTGTTTTTGTTGAAAGCCATTCTAACATGTATAAGATGATATCTCATGTTGTTTACTTTATATATATTTGTAAATTATCCAGCTTTCCTCCTATTATTAATTTCTGTTTGCATATTTTGTGATCAGAAAAGGTACTTGGTATGGTTTCAATCTTCTTAAATTTGCTAAGATTTGTTTTGTGTTCTATCTTATAATTTGTTCTGAAGAATGTTCTGTGTACAATTGACAGGAATGTGTATCCTGCTGTTGTTGGATGGAATGATCTATAATTTTCTGCTAGGTCCATTTGTTCTAAAGCATGGTTCAAGTCCAGTCCAAGTTTTCTTTATTCATCTTCTGTCGGGATGATCTATCCATTGCTGAAAGTAGGGTATTGATGTCCCCTACTATTGTATTGTTGTCTATTTTTCTCTTTAGATCAGTTAGTATTTGCTTAACATATTTAGGTACTCCAATGTTGTGTACATATATATATTTATGATTTCTACTTTCTTGGGGAATTGAGCACTTTATCATCATATAATGACCTTCATTGTCCTTTGTTACTGTTTTTGGCTTAAAGTCTATTCTGTCTGATATAAGTACAGCTACCCCTGGTCTTTTTTTTATTTCTACTAGTATGAAATATCTTTTTTCACCCCTTTACTTTGAGCCTATGTGTGTCATTAAATTTGAAGTAGTCTCTTGTCTCTTGTAGGCAGTATATTGTTGTCTTCTTTTTTTTTTTATTCAATCTATCTAGCCATTCTATGTGACTTTTGATTAGCGATTTCAATTCATTTACATTTATATTTGTTGTTTCTAGGTATGGACTTACTAATGGCACGTTTTAATTGTTTTCTGGCTATTTTTTAGTTCCTTTTTTTTTTGGTGTTCTTGATGCCTTCCTTTGTGAAGTGGTGATTTTCTGTATTGGTATGTTCTAATTCTCTTTTCTTTATCTTTTGTAAATCTACTATAGGTTTTTGCTTTGTGGTTACCAGGAGGTTTACATAAAACTGTGTTGCCATTCATTTAGAGTGCAGTGCTTCTTGAACATAGTGGGCACTCCATATAGTTCCTACTTTATTTACCAATTAGCTTTTATTTTTTCTTATAAAGTTAATAAATCATTTTAAGATAAGAAGAATAATTTTAAGAATAATTTTTAAATAAACAATCTTTATCCAATTAGACTATGATAGTCATAGCATCATATAAGGTAAGATCTTACATGGCAGAAATGACTCTAAGAAAATTCATCATTAGATCCATCAAACCTTAATTCAATGAGGATTGTGTTTATATGCATTCTATGGAATACCTGATAGAATACCTTAATGAAATAGTTGTTTATTTTTCTCATGTTTTCTAATATGTCCAGAGATAAGCATTTTAGGATGGGGTAAAAACATGATGACATCACGGAACCAAACATTTTATAATTATCACTTGGACATTCTAATACCTTAAGGGTATATTCTATCCTTTTTGTCTCAAGATGGCTGCTGCATCATCAGTCACTGCATCTGTTTTCCAGTCTAAATAAAAATGACATCCAAGGGAGAAGGATATGGCCTATAAGAACGAAAGCACAACCTAACTTCTGTTATGACTCATTAAATGGATCATCCCTGACTGAAAAAGGATGGAGCTGATAACCAGCACCAATTCTAATTCATGTAGCCTAAAGGATTCTGATGGTAATGAAGAAGGAAAGTATACTTTTTGGAGAAACAATAGCAGAATATTCCACAAATATATAATCAGTACCTACTATATAAAAGGCACGGCTTTGTGTTCTTGGATAAGTATTATGTTATTTAATATTCATCCTAAGTGATAGGTGTTAATTTCATATTGCTTATTCTTTAAGAAAACTAATAAGGACCTACTGAATAGCACAGGGAACTATACTCAATATCTTGTAATAATCTATAATGGAAAAGAATATATATGAATAACTGAATATAAACATATATATTTATATGTAACTGAATCACTTTGCTGTATACCTGAAACTAACATAACATTTTAAATCAACTATACTTCAATAAAAATTAAAAAAATTAGAAAAAAGAATAAAACGAGAAAGAAAAAAAGAAAACTAATAGATAAAGTATAAGTAACTTGCCTATGGACATTTAGCTAGTAAGTAGAAAAATTCAGATTTGAAGTCTAGTCTCCTGAATCAAAACCTTTGTTATTATACACAAAAGATACATTTATTTTATTTTGTCACCTTATTATGAGTAAAATGATAGTGAAAGAGGAAAAAGAAAGTTGAATTATAGAGAAATTCTCTGGCTTTGGTTAACAGAATTTTTCAGAACAGCACAAACTTTTGCAAACAACCGAGGCAATAATTTGATACAAATGTGACACCTGAAATGATGCCTCTGTAGAATAGCATCCCAAAGTCAATATAAAATCTTTATCCATTAGATTGAACTTTAGTGTTCTGCAAAAATTTTGCCACTATAGTAGATTACAATAAACAAGAGTGATTAGCCAGCAAGGACAATGTAACACAGATGTTACCACCATCATTCAAAACTATGCACAATTGTACATTATTATTTTCCTGGGCCCAGCTCTCAACATAAGTCTTAAGAGCCTGTATGTCAGCATAATGTAAGTACTGCATCACTAGTCTAGCTACATATTTTCTTCATAGGGAAATAAATGGTGTTTATCTTTCCCGTCATTTTTGACCCTTCAGTGCTTGACCTCTATATTGCATGTTGTTCTAAAGAAGATTCAGACCTTGAAAGAAGTTAGGTGTGTATTTGATAACAGTGGACTACGTTAGTGTTTACATTTTCCCACTCAGTCTTAATTTTTAAATCAAATGAGCATAGATTTTTATTTTGTTACTATAATTTGGGATACTTCTTATATTTTGTGGTTTACATAAATTTAATTTTATAAGTAATTATTTAAATTTTAATTCATAGCAATACAAGTAGAGTTTTATTCCATATTACAACCTTGTTAGGTATAGCACATTTAAAATTTCACTTCGGATTAGGAACGAAGATGGCGGACTAGAAGGATGTGCTCTCACTCCCTCTTGTGAGAACACCAGAATCACAACTAGCTGCTGGACAATCATCGACAGGAAGACACTGGAACTCACCAAAAAAGACACCCCACATCCAAAGACAAAGGAGAAGGCACAATGAGAAGGTAGGAGGGGCGCAGTCACAGTAAAATCAAACCCCATAACTGCTGGGTGGGTGACTCACAGACTGGAGAACACTTATACCACAGAAGTCCACCCACTGGAGTGAAGGTTCTGAGCCTCACGTCAGGTTCCCAACGTGGGGGTCTGGCAACGGGAGGAGGAATTCCTAGAAAATCAGACTTTGAAAACTAGTGGGAATTGATTGGAGGATTCTGACAGGACTGGGGAAAACAGAGACTCCACTCTTGGAAGGCACACACAAAATAGTGTGCACATCGGGACCCAGGGGAAGGAGCAGTGACCCCGGGGGAGACTGAACAAGACCTACCTGCTAGTGTTGGAGGGTCTCCTGCAGAGGTGGGCAGTGGCTGTGGCTCACCGTGGGGACAAGGACACTGGCAGCAGAAGTTCTGGGAAGTGCTCCTTGGCGAGAGCCCTCCCAGAGTCGGCCATTAACCCCACCAAAGAGCCCAGGTAGGCTCCAGTGTTGGGTTGCCTCAGGCCAAACAACCAACAAGGAGGGAACCCTGCCCAACCCATCAGCAGTCAAGTGGATTAAAGTTTTACTGAGCTCTGCCCACCACCAGTCCCTCCCATCAGGAAACTTGCACAAGCCACTTAGAAAGCCTCATCCACCAGAGGCAGACAGCAGAAGCAAGAAGAAGTACAATCCTGCATCCTGTGGAACAAAAACCACATTCACAGAAAGATGGACAAGATGAAAAGACAAAGAGCTATGTACCAGATGAAGAAACAAGATAAAACCCCAGAAAAACAACTAAATGAAGTGGACATAGGTAACCTTCCAGAAAAAGAGTTCAGAATAATGATAGGGAAGATGATCCAGGACCTTGGAAAAAGAATGGAGGCAAAGATCGAGAAGATGCAAGAAATGTTTAACAAAGATCTAGAAGAATTAAAGAACAAATAAACAGAGATGAACAATACAATAACTGAAATGAAAACTACACTAGAAGGAATCAATAGCAGAATAACTGAGGCAGAAGAACGGATAAGGGACCTGGAAGACAGAATGGTGGAATTCACTGCTGCAGAACAGAATAAAGAAAAAAGACTGAAAAGAAATGAAGACAGCCTAAGAGACCTCTGGGACAACATTAAACGCAACAACATTCGCATTATAGGGGTCCCAGAAGGAGAAGAGAGAGAGAAAGGACCCGAGAAAATATTTGAAGAGATTGTAGTCGAAAACTTCCCTAACATGGGAAAGGAAATAGCCCCCCAAGTCCAGGAAGCGCAGAGAGTCCCATACAGGATAAACCCAAAGAGAAACATGCCGAGACACATAGTAATCAAACTGGCAAATATTAAAGACAAAGAAAAATTATTGATAGCAGCAAGGGAAAAATGGCAAATAACATACAAGGGAACTCCCATAAGGTTAACAGCTGATTTCTCAGCAGAAACTCTACAAGCCAGAAGGGAGTGGCATGATATACTTAAAGTGATGAAAGGGAAGAAACTACAACCAAGATTACTCTACCCAGCAAGGATCTCATTCAGATTTGATGGAGAAATCAAAAGTTTTACAGACAAGCAAAAGCTAAGAGAATTCAGCATCACCAAACCAGCTCTACAACAAATGCTAAAGGAACTTCTCTAAGTGGGAAACACAAGACAAGAAAAGGACCTACAAAAACAAACCCAAAACCATTAAGAAAATGGTCATAGGAACATACATGTTAATAATTACCTTAGAGGTGAACAGATTAAATGCTCCAACCAAAAGACACAGGCTTGCTGAATGGATACAAAAACAAGACCCATCTATATGCTGTCTACAAGAGACCCACTTCAGACCTAGGGACACATAAAGATTGAAAGTAAGGGTATAGAATAAGATATTCAAAAGAAAACTGGAGTAGCAATATTCATATCAGATAAAATCAACTTTAAAATAAAGAATGCTACAAGGGACAAGGAAGGATACTATGTAATGATCAAGGGATCAATCCAAGGAGAAGATATAACAATTATAAATATATATGCACCCAACATAGGAGCACCTCAATACATAAGGCAAATGCTAACAGCTATAAAAGAGGAAATTAACAGTAACACAATAATAGTGGGGGACCTTAACGCCTCACTTACATCAATGGACAGATCATCAAAATGAAAATAAATAAGGAAACAGAAGCTTTAAATGACACAATACACTAGATAGATTTAATTGATATTTATAGGACATTCCATCCAAAACCAACAGATTGCACTTTCTTCTCAAGTGCGCACGGAACATTCTCCAGGATAGATCACATCTTGGGTCACAAATTAAGCCACAGTAAATTTAAGAAAATTGAAATCATATCAAGCATCTTTTCTGACCAAAACACTATGAGATTAGAAATGAGTTACAGAGAAAAAAACGTAAGAAACAAAATCACATGGAGACTAAACAATACGTTACTAAATAAGCAAGAGATCACTGAAGAAATCAAAGAGGATATCAAAAATACCTAGAGACAAATGACAATGAACACCTGATGATCGAAAACCTATGGGATGCAGCAAAAGCAGTTCTAAGAGGGAAGTTTATAGCTTTACAAGCCTACCTCAAGAATCAGAAGTCTCAAATAAACAATCTAACCTTACACCTAAAGGAACTAGAGAAAGAAGAACAAACAAAACCCAAAGTTAGCAGAAGGAAAGAAATCATAAAGATCAGAGCAGAAATAAATGAAATAGAAACAAAGAAAACAATAGCAAAGATCAATAAAACTAAAAGCTGGTTCTTTGAGAAGATAAACAAAATTGATAAACCATTAGCCAGACTCATCAAGAAAAAGACGGAGAGGACTCAAATCAATAAATTTAGAAATGAAAAAGGAGAAGTTACAACACACACTGCAGAAATGCAAAGCATCCTAAGAGTCTATTACAAGCAACACTACGTCAATAAAATGGACAACTTGGAAGAAATGGACAAATTCATAGAAATGTATAACCTTCCAAGACTGAACCAGGAAGAAATAGAAAATATGAACAGACCAATCACAAGTAATGAAATTGACTGTGATTAAAAATCTTCCAACAAACAAAAGTCCAGGACCAGGTAGCTTCACAGGTGAATTCTATCAAACATTTACAGAAGAGCTAACACCCATCCGTCTCAAACTCTTCCAAAAAATTGCAGAGGAAGGAACACTCCCAAACTCATTCTATGAGACCGCCTTCACCCTGATACCAAAACCAGACAAAGATACTACAAACAAAGAAAATTACAGACCAATATCACTGATGAATATAGATGCAAAAATCCTCAACAAAATACTGGCAAACAGAATCCAACAACACATTAAAAGGATCATACACCATGATCAAGTGGGATTTATCTCAGGGATGCAAGGATTCTTCAATATACGCAAATCAATCAATGTGATACACCATATTAACAAATTGAAGAAGAAAAACCATATGATTGTCTCAATAGATGCAGAAAAAGCTTTTGACAAAATTCAACACCCATTTAGGATAAAAACTCTCCAGAAAGTGGGCATAGAGGGAACCTACCTCAACATAATAAAGGCCATATATGACAAACCCACAGTAAACATCATTCTCAATGGTGAAAAATTGAAAGCATTTCCTCTAAGATCAGGAACAAGACAAGGATGTCCACTCTCACCACTATTATTCAACATAGTTTTGGAAGTCCTAGCCATGGCAATCAGAGAAGAAAAAGAAAAAAAGAATCCAAACTGGTAAAGAAGAAATAAAACTGTCACTGTTTGCAGATGACATGATACTATACATAGAGAATCCTAAAGATGCCACCAGAAAACTACTAGAGCTAATCAATGAATTTGGTAAAGTTGCAGGATACAAAATTAAGGCACAGAAATCTCTTGCATTCCTATACACTAATGATAAAATATCTGAAAGAGAAATTAAGGAAACACTCCCATTTATCACTGCAACAAAAAGAATAAAATACCTAGGAATAAACCTACCTAGGGTGACAAAAGACCTGTATGCAGAAAACTATAAGACACTGATGAAAGAAATTAAAGATGATACCAACAGATGGAGAGATATACCATGTTCTTGGATTGGAAGAATCAATATTGTGAAAATGACTATACTACCCAAAGCAATCTACAGATTCAATGAAATCCCTATCAAATTACCAATGACATTTTTTACGGAACTAGAACAAATCATCTTAAAATTTGTATGGAGACACAAAAGACCCCGAATAGACAAAGCAGTCTTGAGGGAAAAAAGCGGAGCTGGAGGAATCAGACTCCCTGACTTCAGACTATACTACAAAGCTGGAGTAATCAAGACAACATGGTACTGGCACAAAAACAGAAACATAGATCAATGGAACAAGATCGAAAGCCCAGAGATAAACCCACACACCTATGGTCAAGTAATCTATGACAAAGGAGGCAAGGATATACAATGGAGAAAAGACAGTCTCTTCAATAAGTGGTGCTGGGGAAACTGGACAGCTACATGTAAAAGAATGAAATTAGAACACTGCCTAACACCATCCACAAAAATAAACTCAAAATGGATTCGAGACCTAAATGTAAGACCGGATACTATAAAACTCTTAGAGGAAAACATAGGAGGAACACTCTTTGACATAAATCACAGCAAGATCTTTTTTGATCCACCTCCTAGAGTAATGGAAATAAAAACAAAAATAAATAAATGGGACCTAATGAAACTTAAAATCTTTTGCACAACGAAGGAAACCATAACCAAGATGAAAAGACAACCCTCAGAATGGGAGAGAATATTTGCAAATGAATCAATGGACAAAGGATTAATCTCCAAAATATATAAACAGCTCAAGTAGCTCAATATTAAAAAAACAAACAACACAGTGCAAAAATGGGCAGGAGACCTAAATAGATATTTCTCCAAAGAAGACATACAGATGGCCATGAAGCACATGAAAAGCTGCTCAACATCACTAATTATTAGAGAAATGCATATCAAAACTACAATGAGGTATCACCTCACACCAGTTAGAATGGGCATCATCAGAAAATCTACAAACAACAAATGCTGGAGAGGATGTGGAGAAAAGGGAACCGTCCTCATGCACTGTTGGTGGGAATGTAAATTGATACAGCCACTATGGAGAACAGTATGGAGGTTCCTTAAAAAACTAACAGTAGAATTACCATATGATCCAGCAATCCCACTACTGGGCATATACCCAGAGAAAACCATAATTCAAAAAGACACATGCACCCCAATGTTCATTGCAGTAGTATTTACAATAGCCAGGACATGGAAGCAACCTAAATGCCCATTGACAGACGAATGGATAAAGAAGATGTGGTACATATACACAATGGAATATTACTCAGCCATAAAAAGGAATGAAATTGAGTCATTTGTAGAGACGTGGATGGATCTAGAGACTGCCATACAGAGTGAAGTAAGTCAGAAAGAGAAAAACAAATATCGTATATTAACACATATATGTGGAACCTAGAAAAATGGTACAGATTAACTGGTTTGCAGGGCAGTAATTGAGACACAGATGTAGAGAACAAACATATGGACACCAAGGGGGGAAAGCAGTGGGGAGGTGGTGGTGGTGGTGTGATGACTTGGGCGATTGGGTTTGACATGTATACACGGATGTGTATAAAATTGATTACTAATAAGGACCTACTGTATAAAAAATAAATAAAATTCAAAAAAAAATTTCACTTCATGTTTAAATTCTCCTTAGAGACTAATTTTCTGCTACGTTATCAATAGTCCTAAGATACAATTTTACCCTTATTCTCTATGGTTTCATTGCTTTAATATAGATATTTTCTTTTGTAACTCTTTGCCCGTTGAATTTATGTAATGATTTACTAGAAAGAATACAAACCTGGATCTAGGAAAACTGGGTAATATCCAAATGTCATTTAGTAGTTGGGTAATTTTAGAAAAAATACCACGATTTTAGTCTTTTAGTGCTGTCCTCTGAAATAGGAAGATAATATTGCCAGTCCTGCCTGCTGTATATGGATGTTTCAAGAATCACATGTGTATAAAATATGTATATGCTGTAAAAGGCTCCCTACATATACAATATTTTAGTACTTATATGTTCATCTTATCTAATATAATATGTGCCCTACAATTCAAGATCACTTCTGAAGATTAGACCTCATATGGACAGAGGAAATTTTAGAACTTTTTTCCAGAAATATTTTAGATATAACTGATGGCTATAGATTTTTGTTAACTAGTATTTCAACTTAAGCAGCTGAGCATCTTTGAAAATTAGTTTGCCTTTTATTGTCCTGGATGAAAAATTTATTGAAATAAAATGTATTGAAATCTTATTAAATATAGTTACTGAGATTAAAGAATAATCCTTCTCCTTGCAGAGCTTCTTGGAGGAGATAGAATAATCACAACAGTGAGACAATTGCTATAATGAAGGGACAAAGAAAACTCTATAAGAATACAGATTGGAAATGATTGATGGTTAAGTTAATGCCAAGATAGTGTGAAATGAAAAATAAAAAAACAACTATAATCAGAGTTGACTAAGTAGAAACTTTTTCTCATAATGGTAATTGAGCTTATTTTAGAAGTTTTCTTAAGCAAATGGCAGAATTTTGTCACTTGAGGAGTTATTGAAAGTGATTACATTAGTCGTTCCTCAGAATTGTTTAGAACACTGTGCCAAAAGTTGAGGCATCACAAAGTAAGTTGCTATAGTAAATTTGGAGCAATTTCAGAGTAGCATCATAAAGATGATTACAGCTTTAAAGATAAGCACTAAGGTAAAACATCAAAAAGTTTAATATGACCATACTGAAATATTTTTGTGACTGTAGCTGGAATGGGTTCTTTTAATTAGCAGAAAACATCAAAAACACTTTGAAGCTTGATACATGTTGGAATGGTTATTCTATATATTATTTGGTTACTTTTGTCTTATAGCCTCATTAAATAATCTCTTCCTTTTTTAAATTGTTGACTTCCCTGTTTCCTTTCCAAAAAAAAAAAAAAAAAACAGTGAGTACAATTGTTCTTATGTCTAGTGTGCAAAATGGGCCAAACAGCTCAATGACAAAACTTACATAAACCTTTTTCAGGTCTGGCAAAATAAAACACTTGGTAATTTTAAAACTATTATGTTAGCACACCTCTTGCTTTATTATTCTACATTGCTATATTTCTGAAACACCTGATGATATATGATGTCCAAGTTAGTCCTCTCTGCTTGAAATGGCTTCCCGTAATCCATCTCCCAATCAAATTCTTGTTTATCTTCCAAAAACACTTACAAGAATATTATCTTCTGTCTTCATCCTTCCTTGATCTTCTTCAGATGAAATTAACCAATTCTCCTGGCTACCTCTAAACTTTGTTCAAGCTTGATAGTAAGAATGACTAATTATGTTTAGATACTCTCAACACCTTAATAGTTACGCATCTATCATCCATGTCTGCATTAATTCATCTTGTTACTCATCCTGGGTGCAGTAGATACAATTTCAGCTATGCCTCTGTTCCTCACTCATTCTCTACATGGCTTCATATCTTGGCTAGCCTTTGGTGGTACTTACACCGTATCCACAAGCCCGTGGTAAACTCAACCATGAGTTTTATTCATATGATTTCCCAAGAAGCTGAGGATTTTGCCTTATTTTCTTTGAATATTCCTTCCATTCATTATACCACTCTTATGTTTTCAATCACCCTCTTTACTCATTCATTTTCCTTGGCTACAAAAATATTATGTCACTCACATCAAAACCATTGTCTTAATTTTGTTTACTTCTCAAACTACCATTCTACTTTTTACCAGTCATCTATCAGAAAACACCTAAAAGATTAGCCTAGTTTAACCTGTTTCCATTTCTTCATAGCTCATTGTATCAATCAGGATAGTGGAATCCTGCCCACAGAGTAACTCAGAGCCTTTCCAGAGCTGTACTCTGGATCATGTGGGTCTCCCTATCAGTAGAAGAAGACGCAGTGTGGCTTTTCTTGGTAATTAAATAGTTAGTCAAGGTGTAATATTTTATTTTTCCTCACATTTCATTAATCAGTATTAGTCACCTGATCTCATCCTTTTGTAAGTCACAGGGAAGAGTCGACTTTTGTGTGCCTGGAAGAAGAGAACTGTATATCAGTGAACAATAGTAGCATCTAACACATATACTCTTTCTCCTTTTGTTTGCAGATTTTTATCTGTTTCACTACTAAGTTTATTATTAGCATTTCACTTCAGAATTATTATTTCAGTCCTCATCTCTTTTACTTTATATTCAGTATTTGACAAGCTTGATTATCTCTTCCTCAAATGTTTTTCCTCTGTGGTGTTGGATTTTTCTATCTAGTTCTTTCCTGTATGTTCCTTTTCAACTTATTCACTGGTACTTTTTCTTGTATCCAACTTTTTAATATGCAGGATTATCAAGGTTTTGTTCTTGCCCTTCTTTCCTATGAAATACCATCTATTTACACGGCTTCACTATTTGTGTATATCTTGGTGACTCTCACATATTCTATTCTCTTGACTCCTCATCCCACATTTGTTGCATTAAGTAATTTTTAACAAAGATGAGAACCAAGAACTCATACTTACTATACCCAAAACCAATTCAATGAATTCACCCGAACTTTGTCCCCTCCCGGTGTTTGCTTTCATTAACATCTTATAATACATTATGGCCTAGATGCATCTATATAATTTCTCCTTTTACAGTTTTCCCTCTGGTAACCAAAATCAAACATTCACTTAACAGGCAAGTGTTTATCTCCTACAATAAATCTATGCTACATATATCAAGTACATAAATAAACAATACATGAATTTTTTGTCCTTGAGTGGTTTAAAATCTACATGGAATGATAGATTAAGCAAGTATAAACTGAAAAATACAACATATTATGAGATGTTTTACAAATATGGACACTAGTTTCTGATGAGAACTCAGAGATGAAAATGTCTATTCTGCTCCCCAAATCATTTTAGAAATTGGTATGCTTGTGTACTAGCTTTCTAGGGCTGCTGAAACAAAATATCATGGACTTGTTTGCTTAAACAACAGAAGCTTATTTTCCTCCAATTCTGGAAGCTGGAAGTCCAAGATCAGGTGTTGGGAGGTTTGGTTTCTTTTGAGGCCTCTCTCCTTGGCTTGCAGATGGTCTCCTTATCCTATGTCTTTACATGGTCTTTCCTATGTGCAAACATGTCCCTGATGTCTTTTTTCCTCTTCTTATAAGAACACCAGTCAGACTGAGGTGGGTTGAAGTCCATTCTAATGGACTCATTTTTAATCTAATTACCTCTTTAAAAAGCCTTATCTTCAAATACGTATCCTGAGATACTGGGGTCTAGGTCTTCAACATATTAATTTTAGAGGGACATCATTCAGTCCATAGTAACTTTCTTCTAGTCTATTCTAAATTTTAAAACTATTAAGTGATCTTTATATACTTCTGTTACTAACCAGGGTTCTTGGCCTCCTTAATAAATAGAAATTGATCAGAGGCCAAACAAGAAATCCAGGCAAGGCTTTATTGCAGCCGTTGCTGCAGCAGTGGGGGAGCAAGAACAAACAACAGGTTCCTTTGTTTGTTTGCTCCCTGAGACGGGTTGAGCTTGTTCCTTATATGGGGTGAGGGTAGGGGTATGTCCAGGGTTTGGGCCAGAGGGGTGGCTTAGATGGTCTGCCCACCCCTTAGGTGGTATTGTGTGCTTGGTGCATGTGCAGTACCCTGCTTTTGCTCTGGAACCCCTGCCTTTGCTCATGGATCTTCAAAATTGTCAGTCAGGTTTTTTTGGTCTCTTTGTATCTTTTGTCCAGAGTTTGCCCCAACTGTGCGTGCATGCAGTCACCTTTAGTTCCATATAGTTTCTTTGTATTTTGCTGCTCGAGGAGAGGTATGTCCAGGTGCAAGCATTGCAGCACTGAAGCAAAGTGTCCCAGGTCCCAGTCTGTCTCACTTCCAATTCACCTTCCAGAGTGGTTTACCTACGAATAGTCAAAATAAGTATTGATTGGAATAATAAAAGCTTACATACCAGTGTTTTAAAAAGAAATTATCTAATATGGCTCTTTACATTGATAACATTAACTTTATATAGGCTTTACTTTTCTCAGTTACCTTAAAAGAGAAATCTTATTTGCTTTGCTACAAATATTATCCAACAGTTATGAATCCCTTCAATATATACATGTGTAGCAAAAATGATCAAATATGGAATTATCTCCCTGATTTTCTGACAGGTCCTGGATGAATTCCATGAATATCTGAATAATCATTTTTGTAGATCATTGAAATCCACAAGCGGATTTTTAGACTAAAATCTTGGAATTGTGGAGATTTTATTTCCCAAACCATACCAAATAGCTTTGGGTTTTAAAACTTATGTAGAGGTTTATTGCACTTTTTGTTATTTCTTCTGCATTTTATGTTGATATATTAAATAAGTAATATGTGAAAAATTTTGACATTTTGTAATTTCAGAGTAGAGATTCATTAGTACTATTGAACTTCACGATTATGTACAAATGTTTTGGTTTTTAACTAGATTTTTTAAAAAATTATTTTCACCCAATCCAAAAATGGGCCGAAGACCTAAATAGACATTTCTCCAAAGAAGATATACAGATGGCTTACAGACACATGAAAGAATGCTCAACATCATTAATCATTAGAGAAATGCAAATCAAAACTACAATGAGATATCATCTCACACCGGTCAGAATGGCCATCATCAAAAAATCTAGAAACAATAAATGCTGGAGAGGGTGTGGAGGAAAGGGAACACTCTTGCACTGTTGGTGGGAATGTAAATTGATACAGCCACTATGGAGAACAGTATGGAGGTTCCTTAAAAAACTACAAATAGAACTACCATACGACCCAGCAATCCCACTACTGGGCATATACCCTGAGAAAACCATAGGTCAAAAAGAGTCATGTACCAAAATGTTCATTGCAGCTCTATTTACAATAGCCAGGACATGGAAGCAATCTAAATGTCCATCGACAGATGAATGGATAAAGAAGATGTGGCACATATATACAATGGAATATTACTCAGCCATAAAAAGAAATGAAATGGAGGTATTTGTAATGAGGTGGATGGAGTTAGAGTCTGTCATACAGAGTGAAGTAAGTCAGAAAGAGAAAAACAAATACAGTATGCTAACACATATATACGGAATCTAAGGGAAAAAAAAAAAAAAAAAAGGTCATGAAGAACCTAGTGGCAAGACGGGAATAAAGACACAGACCTACTAGAGAATGGACTTGAGGATATGGGGAGGGGGTGGGGTGAGATGTGACAGGGTAAGAGAGTGTCATGGGCACATATACACTACCAAATGTAAAATAGATAACTAGTGGGAAGCAGCCGCATAGCACAGGGAGATCAGCTCGGTGCTTTGTGACCACCTAGAGGGATGGGATGGGGAGGGTGGGAGGGAGGGAGATGCAAGAAGGAAGAGAAATGGGAACATATTGTATATGTATAACTGATACACTTTGTTATAAAGCAGAAGCTAACACACCATTGTAAGGCAATTATACTTCAATAAAGATGTTAAAAAAAAAATTATTTTCATTAAGTGAACTAAAATATAAATATTGCTTGTGGGTAAATTTTAATTATGAATGATGTTAAGTTGTAGGGCTACGTTGAAAATTTCTCTGTCATCAAATTAGATAAGCAGGAAATATAAATCAAACAGCTCTAAGTGCACATCAACGGAGTTAGCATTTAGTGAATAGTTAATAAGTATGAAATACTCTTCAAGTTCTTTATAAATATTAAACATTTGATCTCCCAGCAACCACATGAAATAGATAGTATGATTACTATTACTGTTACTATTTATTACATTTTTTTTTTACATGTGAGAACTGAGGTTAACTATTTTGCCTAAAGTTACATAGTCTGTAAGCTGAAAAACCAAGATTCAGTTCTAAAGTTCACTCTCTTCAGCACTAAACAATCTACTATTACAAATATGCCTCTTTTCTCACCAAGCTCACCAACTGTTTCACAAGACAGGGTGTGCAAAGCAATTTAACTAAAGATAAAATTTAGAACATTATCATGTGGACACATTATGTATTGGACACATTACACCTTGAACTAGCAATCCATATACTCCAGGCCAGCCTTTCCTGGAAAAACTTAATTAAATGTATGGATTAAAAAGAATCGTGAGTAGAACTCAAAATAACCCAGTGTATATATGGCCTCAGTGGTTTTCATATTTACCAAATTCTTTTCCTCAAAGCAGTAAGCACAGTGTTTTCCTGACCCATCCAAAAACAGACTCTCTTCTGCCCATGCAAAACCCTTCAGTGGACTTGACCCCAAGGTCCCAATTCTGGGAGGGAGGAGATGGGATCTCCATGGTTATTAAAATGGTATTTCTCTGTATTTTCCATCTTCTACTACTATAGACTGAATCCCACCCCCCCCCCCAATTCATATATTGAAACTTAATACCCAATGTGATGGTATTAGGAGATTGGGCCTTTTGGGAAGAGATTAGGTCATGAGGGCAGAGTCCTCATGAATGCGATTAGTGACCTTATAGAAGAGATCCCAGGTAACCCTGTCTGCCATATGAAGACACAGGAAAAAGACAGTCATCTTTGAACCAGGAAAAAGGCCTTCTCTAGACAGTGAAGCTGCCAGTACCATGATCTTAAACTTTCCAGTTTCCAGAACTGTGAGAAATAAATTGTGGTTTATAAGCCACCCAGCTTATGGTATTTTGTTATAACAGCCTGAACAAACTAATAAATCTACCAATGTGGTACTTCCATGCCCTTATCTTTCCACATTCCCCCCAAAATTATATCTGAGATTACCCCAAAACATATGTGTGTGTGGGTATGTATATTTCCAAAAAAAAAAAAATAGCGTTTTCAACTGCAATATGCTGTTCTTCCTTAACTACTTAAGTTCTTAATTGTCTTGTTGTCGTCCAATGCCTATGAGGACTGTGCAGGTACACAAGCTCAATGCAGTTTTGTGCTGACACTCCCACAGGGGCTGATGTGACATGCTCACAGCAGTGGCTCTGGTACCATCTCCTGCTGATGTCAGTGTCATACTGTGCAGAAACTACTCCCTCTGGAATTCCCACACTACAGATGTAGCAGAGGTTGTGGATTTAGTTAATGCTCTATGTTCTCTGATGGAGCAAGAGAGGATCACCTACACATACTTTTTGGAGTGATTTACCCTGTTACACCTCACCGAAATAGTGCTGCTTTGTACTCCCAATATATCACAGAGATTTTTGCGATGATAGACTTCCAGGGAGATTGCTTCTTCTTATGGACAAGTACAAATCCATGGTGTCTTGGCAAAAGTTCAGCCATATTCATAATTGTCTCTCTTCTTCTATTCTGTAGTAGTGCTTTCAGAGCAGGCATAGCTGCCTTATGGTCTTCTTCCTAGAATGAGTTTCTTCTTAGGGAATTCTTCATATCTCATGCAAATTGCATCCTCTGAAATTCATTCCCCCAATGCTACAGGAATGATGAAAGATGACTAAATTCTCAGTTAACACAGCTTAGAGCAAAAATTTGAATCTTTATAATTACCCTCTTGACCCATCTGATGATCGATGTTTTATTAAAGCATTCATGATAAAGCTAGTCAACACTGCTCTTTCCCTTTCTGATTACACCAAAATCTCAAAGGGGTGTTCCCTATTGGCCCATATTGTATACTGACTTTTTTCATCAATTGTTTTGTGTATTCAAATGTTAGATTTGATTCAATATTTTAAAGTTTTAATGGTGTAAAAGCGTATCCTATCCTTCTTTTTGTTTGCTTGTTTGTTTCTTATAGCAGCCACCATTGTAGAGATAACATAGAATGTGTTTTGTAAATGTTTGTTTACATAATCAAACTTTAGAAAATTCGTGGTGGTCTTATCAACATTTTATAAAGTTTTTCCAAATGAGAGCAAAACATGGTGCAAAAATATCTGTGCAAAAAAGCTAACATTTACAATGCTTTTTTAAATATCTCACCACATACTTTATTGAAAACAGTATTTTGTGTACTATTTCGGCAAAAAAATCAAAATTTCAAGATGTCCAAGAACAGAGAATAAATAGAATTTCCTCCCAGGCTAGTGTAATTGTTAAATAGATGGGGATTTATATTTAAAACCATGATTCAAACAAATTTAGCGTGACAATCCATAAAATCTCTCAAAATTAAAATTTTGTATTTTACCTCACAGGGTAGACTGGCAGATGTTTTAGAGAATGGCTTTAAATCTGTCATTTTCTATCCTTCTTCTATTATTTCACATCTTCTTTCCTTCTTTCTTGCTATGCCTCCATTCATCACAGACAAGACAGCTATAACAGCAGCACTATCTTTCACTCTTAAATCATTGGCTGTCTCTGCCACTGTCACGGACAGTCTTTGAAACAGGAAAAAGAAAACCCAGAACAACAGTTGCAATAGCACAAGCATCATAAATGTTCCCCAGGACTCCCATCACACAATCCATTTGTGCCAAGTCTAGGTACAGATCTTCTCATGCTACTGACTAGCAAATCATACAAGGAGCTGTAATTGTGGAGTAGATGACAGTCACTCAGCACATATTCCAGGTGAAGAGGAGGAGAGATTTAGAGCTCATGGCTTCCTGAATGTGAATACATCGTGACATCCTCTTTAAAATAGATCATCCACATCAGATCATTTTGGTAACATTGGTTAGAAAAGGATTTAATTATGTCAAAGTTTAAGAGTTTGAATATGACATGACAATAGTCAGCACAAAGAAAAATATTCTTTCCAGGTCACTATCCCATCACTTATCATTTGTGTTATTGGTGTCTGGAAGAATTAAGCAAAGAAGACAAATGATGGAGCTCACCTCTCACTAATAATCTAAGCATTAATTTGCTCATGACATCTTTCATTTTTCAGCAAATATTGATCGTGTGATAGCCCTAAATATAAAAGCACTTAATGATTTTGATGAATGAATGAAAAAATCTACAAGCATATAAATGAAAGATATAAAAAATTACATATATTTTTAAAACTTTCTGAAAGACTATATTTTATTAGAGAAGATGAGACATATACATACACAGCTTTAGGATAAGGTAGAAGGCCACAGCATACAAAGTTTATGATAACAATCCAATGACCAAATTTCATTTATTTATTTATTTATTTATTTATTACATTTAAAATATTTTAATATTTTAAATTGTCAGTACCCACCTGTGATTGGTAGATGAACACAATTGTGTTGTTTTGTTTTCTACTTGTTGCAACAGAAGAGAAAGCACATGATGGAAAGCTAAAATGTCTCAGTAATAGGGTAATAGAAAGTACTTACAGGATTTGGCTTTTTTACGTGATTTGGGGGGAGGAGTCAGGGAATTGGGCTTTGTTCTAAATTGTATGCTGTCAGAATATGAAGATAATTCTATGATTGGGCATCTTCATAGATCTTATCTAGAAGGTAGGAAGAATGAGACATGTCTAAAGCTATAGTTCTTAAAGAAGCAGTGGGTCACTTGTATTAGCCAGAATAGAGAGAATTTTGGTCATTTTTATTGTTTGGTATATGTTCTGTTTCTTTTTTTTTTCCTGAGTTCTTCAATTATTAAGGAATGAACATGCTTTCATGTGGATCCATCAGGATCCTAGAGAGACCTTGTCTGATGGTGTTCTGTGAAATTGTTTATGCTCCACAGCAGAATACCTTGGCCTAGCTCTGAGTGACTAGTTAGCTCCTAGCAACACCTGACAGTGATAGGTCAGTTCTTGGCTGTCAGAGACTGCTATTCTCTTTCTCAAAATATATCAATGTCCTGGCAATTTAGGAAAGTATTCATAGAAATAAAAAACTATTTAAAACCAACATAATGGTGAATGAAAAAAAAGCAGAAATAAGAGAGTACATACTGTATGACTCCATGTATATAAAGTTGATAAAGCAGGTGTTATAAACACATGGTGTTAAAAGTCAGGCTAGTGATTACTTTTGGAGAAAAACTGTGATCTGGGAAGTGACCCAAGGGTGACTTCTTGTGTGGTGGTGTTGGTTTATTTTTTGAGCTGGGTACTAGGTACACAGCTGTGATGCTTTGGGACCATTCTTTGATTTGTGCACTTTGGGTTGGTTCACTTTTCTATATGTATATTGTCCTTTAAGGAATGTTCATAAATTACAATAAAAAATTAAAAATTGAAAAAAAAAAACAACCACAAGTGAATATGACAACTCATAGATGAAAGCTGAATACTTAAGATGACTTCTACCTGATGACATTTGCATAAAGTTAATTTCAAATTTTCAATTCGATAGAGGCAGGGTATGCAGGAGACATAACCCAGGACCCACTAACACAGGGGACAATTAGGACCCCCCATCTCCATGTACATAAAGCTGGGAAATGAAAGGACTATTCCTGTGCTTCCCATTATGGTAGCCACAAACCACACGTGGCTCTTGAGCACCTGAAATGTGTTTCATCCAAACTGAGATGTGCTTTAATTGTACAATACCCATGGTTTTGAAAACCCAGCATAAAAAAACAATGTAAAATATCTTGTTCCTTTTTATTGATTGTGTATTGAAATAATATTTTAGAAATATTAGGTTAAAATAAATTATTAAACTCTTCACCTTTTCTTTTCTTCTTTAAATGTGAATACTATAAAATTTTAAGTTAGGTTGTAGCTTACATTGTTGGTCCACATGATATTTCTTTTGGGTGTCCTCGACGTAAGATTGAGTTAGAACTCCCCTAGAGATTGAATTAGATACTGCTTATTCATACTTGGCATTTAAAGAAGGAGGAAATGGTGTCATTCAATAAATAAGGCAAATATGTTGATCCCTGAATATTTTCTTTCCTTCTCTTTTCTCTGAAGTTACAACACATAAAGCAGACATCTAGAAGAAAGAAAAAGATATATTATGATACAGTAAAATGCACAAACAGCGCATGCAGCTCAATATCAAAAAAACAAACAACCCAATCCAAAAATGGGCAGAAGACTTAAATAGACATCTCTCCAAAGAAGGGATACAGATGGCCAAGAGACACATGAAAAGATGCTCAACATCACTAATTAATAGAGAAATCCAGGTCAAAACTACAAAGAGGTATCACCTCACACCAGTCAGAATGGCCATCATCAAAAATCTACAAACAATAAATGCTTCAGAGAGTGTGGAGAAAAGGGAACTCACTTGCACTGTTGGTGGAAATGTAAGTTGATACAGCCACTGTGGAGAACAGTATGGAGGTTCCTTAAAAAACTAGAACTAGAACTATCATATGACCCAGCAATCCCACTAGTAGGCATAAGCCCTGAAAAAAAACATAATTCAAAAAGACACATGCATCCCAATGTTTGTTGCAGCACTATTTACAATAGCCAGGACATGGAAGCAACCTAAATGCCCATCAACAGATGAGTTGATAAAGAAGATGTTGTACATATATACAATGGAATATTACTCAGCTATAAAAAGGAATGAAATTGGGTCTTTTGTAGAGACGTGGATGGACCTAGGGTCTGTCATACAGAGTGAAGTAAGTCATAAAGAGAAAAACAAATATTGTATATTAATGCATATATGTGGAATCTAGAAAAATGGTACAGATGAACCAGGGCAGGAATAGAGACACAGACACAGAGAACGGATGTGTGGACATGGTAGGGGAGGGGGGTGGGATGAATTGGGAGATTGGGATTGACACATATACACCACCATGTATAAAACAGATAGCTAGTGGGAACCTGCTGTATAGCACAGGGAGTTCAGCTTGGTGCTCTGTGATGACCTAGATGGGTGGGATGTGGGGCAGTGGGAGGGAGGTCCAAGAAGGAGGGGATATATGTATACATATAGCTGATTCACTTCGTTGTGCAGCAGAAACTAATACAATATTGTAAAGCAACTATACCCCAATAAAAAAAAAAAAAAAAAAGAATCAAGGAATACACTAGGCCAGATGAAAGAACTGACCCTAGCCTTAAGCATTGCTCTAAGAAACAAACAGGAGGCCTCCAAACACTGAGAATCAAGGAAATATTTCCTTATGGCTTCTTTTCTGCCCTCTCATATTATCCTATCTCAGATCTTCCTAGGTGAGGGCAGTGGCAAAGGCAGCCCTCCAAATCAACAAGGTGATTATTCTTTGGAAAAAGAGCAGCCCTACAAGCGGTGCTTCCTCTTTCTTTCTTTTTCTTTTTCTCCATTTGCGGATGGTAAGACAAATAGTATTAAATTCCAAATGATGAATATGCATCATCTTATCTGTTGGGTGTGCAAGGAAGATATATAGGAGTGATTAGTGGTATAATAGCAAGCATGCCCCACCCTTGCTTTGCTACAAACCCATCAATAGAATAATATCATTTTTACAAATTTTTTCTTGTAAAGAGAACTTTAAGATTTACTTTCTTAGTCACTTTCAAATAGGCAATACAGTATCATTAATTATAATCACCATGCTGTACATACATCCCCATGACTTATTTATTTTATAACTGGAAATGTTTACCTTTTGACCCTTCACCCATTTTACTCACCTCCTACCTCTGGCAGTCAACAATCTGTTCTCCATATCTATAAGCTCTGTTTTTTTTTGGTTTTTTGTTTTTGTTTTAGCTTTCAATATTTGTATTTCTCTGTCTGGTTTCTTTCACTTAGCATAGTGCCCTCAAGATCCATCCATGTTGTTGCAAATAGCAAAATTTCATTCTTTTTTATGGATGAATAATATTCCATTGAATCTATATACAACATCTTTATCCATTCATCCATTGATGGATACTTAGTTTCTTTCTATGTCTTGGTTATTGTAAATAATGCTGTAATGAACATGGGGGTACATTTTTTCCAGTTAGTATTTTTGTTTTCTTCAGATAAATACCCAGGAGTGGAATTGTTGGGTCATATGGTAGTTCAAGTATCAAATCTTTTGAGGAATCTCCATACTGTTTTCCATAGTTGCTGCTTCAATTTACATTCCCACCAATAGTGCACACGTGTTCCCTCTCCTCCACATCCTCTCTAACACTTTTTATTTCTTGACTTTTTATAATAGCCATCTAACAGTTATGAGGTGTTATATCTCATTGTGGTTTTGATTTGCATTTCCCTGATGATTAGTAAAGTTGAGAACCTTTTTATGTACCTGCTGGGCATCTTCTTTGTCTAGTCAAGTCCTCTGCCCATTGTTTTTCTTTTTTATTTGTTTATTTATCTTTTATACAGCAGGTTCTTATTAATTATCTATTTTATACATATTAGTGTATATATGTCAATCCCAATCTGCCCATTTTTAAAATCAGATTTTTTTTTTTTGCTATTGAGTTGTATGAATCCTTTATATATTTCGGATATTAACCCTTTATCAGATATATAATATGCAAAAATTTTCTCCATTTCATCGTTTGCCTTTTCACTTTGCTGATGATTTCTCTTGCTAAGCAGAAGCTTTTTAATTCGAGGTAGTCCCACTTGTTGATTTTTGCTTTCTTTCCTTTGCCTTGAGGTATCAATTCCTAAAAATCATTGCCAAGACCAATGTCAAGGAGCTTACCACCTATTTTTTCCAGGAATTTTATAGTTTCAGGTCTTACATTCAAGTCTTTAATCCATTTTGAGTGAATTTCTGTACATGGTATAAGGTAGAGGTCCAGTTTCATTCTTTTGAACAGACTGTCCAGTTTTTCTAGTACCATTTATGGAAGGTAATTTCCTCGCTCTTTTTTTTTTTAAGTCGGAAAATGGTATTAGCTAATTATGGATACAAAGAGGGGAAGAGGAATATGTTGCTCATTAAAGAAGAAAGGGCTCTGTCTCTTGAGGGAGAGGAAGAAAACAGCAGGGGATGGAAAGCAAGGATGCCACATTGTCTCTACTTTGGAATGAGATAAACCTTCAAAGCACATGACTGAACACATATCTCTATTCATCTATTTGGGGAAATGGATTGGTGAGAGATTAAAGTACATGTATGATGTGATAGAAAGAACCAGAAACTCAAATCATGAAGATGACTGAGCTGATAAGCTGACTATGCTATCAAGTCAATGGAATATTACTCAGCCATAAAAAAGAATGAAGTCTTGCCATTTGTGACAACATGGAAGAACCTAGAGGGTATTATGCTAAGTGAAATAAGTCAGACAGAGAAAGACAAATACTGTATGATTTCACTTAAATGTGGAATCTAAAAAACAAAAGACAAAAATAACAAACACAGCAAAACAGAAAGAAAGTTGTAGATACAGTGATCAAACAGGTAGTTGCCAGAGGGAAGAGTGGGAGGATGAGAGAAATAGGTGAGGGAGATTAAAGAGGTACACACTTCAGTTACAAAATAAATGCATCATGGGTATGAAATATACAGGGTGGGGAATATAGTAAAAAATAATGTACTTGTATAATAATAATTGTATGATGATAAATGGTAAGTAGATTTATCATTTTGTAATTTTGTAATGTATAGAAATATTGAATTAATATAATTTTCACCAGGAATTACCATAGTATTGTAAGTCAATTATATTTCAAAAAGAAACAAACAATCAAAAGCTCATAGAAAAAGAAACCAGATTTGTGGTTACCAGAGGTGGGAGTTGGAGGGAGGGAAATTGGATGAAAGCAGTCAAAAGATACAAACTTCCAGTTATAAGATAAATATTAGGGATGTAATGTACAACTTGATAAATATAATTAACACTGTTGTACGTTATATATGAAAATAAAGGGAGTAAATCCTGAGTTCTCATCATGAGGAAAACATTTTTTTTCTAATTCTTTTATCCTGTATTTACATGAGATTATGGATGATCACTAAACTTGTGGTAATCAATTCATGCTGCATGCAAGTCATATCATTATGCTGGACACCTTAGACTTATACAGTGCTGTATGTCAATTATATCTCAATAAAACTGGAAGAAAACAATAAAACACTTAGAATTTGGCCTTGCACATATAAGACTATACAATATTTACTATTGTTTCCATTGCTATCATCATCACCTTAATCATCTTCCAAATTATCATTTTACTACCTCCAGTTTTGGTTTTAAGCTGCTAGCCTTTATTTTATACCAAAGTAATCATTCAGAGAAGCAGTGTGGATCACATTATGTGCCAGTTTACAATTTGTCCGGGAATTCTAATTGACTGCAGGAAAAATAAAAATGTGTTTATGTGGATTATAAGGCCATTCTCAATTTATCTTCTGAGCAACTCTTCAGATTTATATACTACCTCTTAGAACATACATCCTCCAAGTTAGCCACAGCAAGCTAGTTTTGCCCTCTAAACCCGCTATGTTCATTTTCCCTTGGTGCCTGGGACGATGTTGCACTCTGCCTGGAAAGATCTCCCTCAGCTGCTAGACCCTTACTCCTCCTCCAAGACTCTACTGGGGTATCAATTCTCAGGAAGCCTTCTTATTCCTTTGCTATTTTGGCATAATTTTGTGTATCCCAGACTTATGTAACATCATCTGTATATGTTTCTGAAACTGTTCTTATAATACAACACTACTGTCCTTTTCATTTGTCTGTACTTAGTAGATGCTTTATGTATATTTGGTAATAAAACAAAGAATGAGAGGGTCATGATCTCAGGACAGAATAATGTGGGATTAAAAAAAAAAAACAATACTACCATATAACTATGAAGGACTCAAAATTTACAGAGTTCCAAAATGTCTTTGAAATTCTCCAATTTCAGTGTGAAGAAGTACAGTCATGTAATTATGGGATGATCTGTCATATTAACCCTAATCTTTTTGGTCCTTAAATGAGCAAGAATATCATATACTGAATAAAATTTAGATCCCAGGAGCTCTTCAGATGTTACATATACTTACAACAATCCCATGCAATACTGTTATCTTTATTTTACAAATGAGAGCATTGAGGCTGACAAAATTAAAGTAAAACACTGGGCTGGTTTCAAATATAGGGCTACTGGAGGCCAAAGCTTTTGCTTGTTCCACTGTTACTATTCCCTCTCTCACAAGAATACCTGAGTTTTGCTATATATGTGATATTTTCCCATTTAATCCCAATCCAAACATTATTTAGCTCAAACAACTACAGTTTATTGTTTTCACTTATTTCTTTAAGCATATTTTTCCAAGGAAAAAGAGAGAATTTACCTGTATGTAGTAGGAAAAAATATATATTATGTAAGAATTAGTATGATTTTTTAAAAATAAGAAAGCCTAAAAAGATAAATGTTTTTCTGAGTCAGAAATTTTCCAAAACAATTATTTAATTTGCCACCAAGTAGTTGTATAACTTTGGGAAAGTCACTTAACTCTCTGGACCACAGCTTTCTTATCATCAGAAAGATAAGGATAAATAAAGAATATCACAGTGTTTTTGTAGCTCTTAGGGTCTATTAATCTCTAATTTTTATCATTCAGTGTTTTCTATCCTGTAACTATTAAAATTATTACATGATCATGTACATTTCTGGAGAGTTAACTAAATTACCATTTACTGTCTACATTATGTCATCCTAAATTTTTTTCTGAATCTCCAACAAACAAAACATTATTTGTATATAGTATTTTAATTTTTTTGGTCATCTGGGACATATTTAGAAATCCCAAATAACTGACCATTCAATTATATATATTTTTTTCTTTACCTAGTCTGCATAAAAAGACATGTGGTTTATAAAGAAAAATGTCTTTACCCACAAACTGAACTTTATAACTGTGAAAGGGAATTTTATTTTGTGCATGCATCAGACCAGCAAGAGGAATTTAATTTTTTGATTCTAAATCAATACATTAACCCTAAGCTGATGTTTCTTAGAAACAGATGTTTTAAACATACATAATATAAAAAATTGAATTAAAGATGGTGCACTGTTATATTTTGCAACTTTGCTAACAGTTAAGACCATTCAATAAACAAGATTCAAAATACCATACATACTAAAAAAAGTGGAAGCACTTATTCAAAATTTTAACTGAGTATAAGTAACTGGATTGTGATCTATCCCAAATTAATTATCCTTATAAGCCTCATTAAAATATTATTGCATTATTTTTTGCTCTTTAACCATAACATTCACACATGCACAGGAAAGGTGTTTTCACTTGTTTTTATTTGAACTGTTAGTATGCAACAAACTGTCATGCATTTTTGGGGAGGTGTTTGTAAAGATAACTATTGAAGTACACACACACACACACATATGCATGCACACACACACACACACACACACACACAAATTGATTTGCTCTGTGGAAGGAAATATTGTCTTGACCTTTTTGATACCTGACTCCTCAGATACTTCTTTAAGCATATCTCATATCTGATTATGTCATAACCGTTTATTCATTTGTACTTAAGTAAATCTTCCATTCATTGTCTGAGGTTCTGTTTATGGGATTTTAGACTATAAAATCACAATGCTGAACAGCAAGGTGAACCACAAATGAGATTATAACTGTGAGTAAAGTCTTGTGAGTCAATTGGGCAAGTTGCTTTGTTGCTCTTCACAATGTCTTTAAAGCCTTTTTAGAGCTCTTTTGTCACTTGAAAGTAAAAAAGGTTTTATTTAGTAAAACAAAACTTTGAAAGAAAAGAAGAAACTAGCAAAGTACCTTCTCACATTTTTTTGTTTCATGAAAATAAGTCATTTTTAACTTTTAAGTCTTAGCATTTACTTTAAAATTTCATTTTGATTATCAAAGATATCATGTAAACAGATCCATATTGGTTACATCTTTTTTTTTTTAATAGGATGATTACCACACTTTTTCTTTTATTTATTTATTTATTTATTTATTTATTTATTTATTTATGGCTGTGTTGGGTCTTCGTTTCTGTGCAAGGGCTTTCTCTAGTTGCTGCAAGTGGGGGCCGCTCTTCATCGCGGTGCGCGGGCCTCTCACTATCGCGGCCTCTCTTATTGCGGAGCACAGGCTCTAGACGCGCAGGCTCAGCGATTGTGGCTCACGGGCCTAGTTGCTCCGTGGCATGTGGGATCCTCCCAGACCAGGGCTCAAACCTGTGTGCCCTGAATTGGCAGGCAGATTCTCAACCACTGCGCCACCAGGGAAGCCCCGTAACATCTTTTTAAGGAGAATGAAACTTCCACTCTCATAAATTTCTTAGTTTTCCTTCATAACTTTGACTACTCTACGTACCTCATATAAATGGAATAGTACAACATTTGTCCTTTTGTGTCTGGCTTAATTCACTTAGCATAATGTCTTCAAGGTTCATCCATGTTGTGACGTGTCAACACTTAACTCCCCTTTAAAGCTGAAAAGTATTTCATTGTTTATGTATGCCAGAGAATTATAGAAAGTGAGAAGACATACTCCTGTCATGATATTGGGCTCTAGTAGAGAAGGAGTATTTGTCCTTTTGACATAAAGCGACTATGTGACAAAATCTAAGGTATCAGCAGTAATTCATCAGAACATGGAAGTAGTACATTCAAATTTAGGCATGAATAGTCCAAAGGGCACACGTAAGATGCATGAAAAATCATCCCAACTCTAATGTCATCAACTCTGTTACAACTCTGTTCAAATCTATTGTTGCATGGAGTTCTTTACAGACTGTTGAAGGAGGAGAAAGTTAATGTTGGTCCACATGTGAGTAAATTTGGTAATTTGGGAAGGTCAAAAATGAAATCCTTTTTTAAACTGAAGAATAGTTGATTTACAGTATTGCATTAGTTTCAGGTATACAGCAAAGTTATTCTGTTAAATGTACATATTTTTTCAGATTATTTTCCATTAAGGTTATTACAAAATATTGAATATGGTTCCCTGTGCTCTACAGCAAATCCTTGGTGATTATTTTATGTATAGTAGTTTGCATCTGTTAATCCAATATTCCTAATTTATCCCTTCCTCTCTCCTTTTCCCCTTTGGTAACCATAAGTTTGTTTTCCATGTCTGTGAGTCTGTTTCTGTTTTGTATACAGATTCATTTGTATTACTTTTTTAGATTCCACATATAAGTGATATCATATAATATTTGTCTTTCTCTGTTTAACTTATTTCACTAGGTCCATACATGTTGCTGCAAAATGACATTATTTCATTATTTTTTATAGCTAACTGATACTACATTGTGTATATATATATATACTATACAGATATATATACCATATATATATATATATATATATATATATATATATACATATATATATATATTTGTATATATAGTATGTATCTTCTTAAACCAATCATCTGTTGATGGGCATTTAGGTTGTTTCCAAGTCTTGGCTAAAAAATGAACTCTGATTGTACCTAAACCATACTCAGAGGTGGTACTAAAAGATAATAGTGGGCAAAAATCCTACCAAAAGGCAGACCATCAAGTGGTACACCTTATTATCTTCTGACTGAAAAAGAAGTGGTCTGAGGTAAGACTATACACAGATTCATAGGCAATGGTGGATGACATGGCTGGTTGTTGAGCACCCGAGAAGGAAATAGACTGGAAGGTCAGTGGAAAAGGAGTCTGGGGAAGAGGCATGTGGAAAACCTATGGAAAAGGATACAATGTGTGGAGATTGTTGTCTTGTATGCTAACACCAGTCACAGAGGCACTAAATAGAGAACAAATACTCTAATGAGTTGACATCTATTAGACTATGTCATTGGCCACCCAATGCTGGCACAAGGTTAATATGAAGAAGTAGCTATGGCATCAGAGATGGAGGTATTCATGACCCTAAAAACATACATATCAGCATAGACAGATTTAAGTACTGCCCCAGCCTAATGTTTAAACTGGCAGCAGTATAGGTATTTTAAGCCCTCTTGGAGACCAGCAGCCACTTGTTTGCATACTAACTCTGTATATCCTAGAAGAGGCAGCAATCTGTCTTGATGGTACTCAATACATGTTTCAGGTATGGGTTTTATTTCCTGTCTGCAGGACCTCAGCCATCACTTTTAAGGACTTTTTAAGGACTTATAGAATGCTTGATCCACTGATACAGGATCTGATATGACATTGCATTTGACCAAATGGCCCACTTTACAGTAAAGGAGGTATATCAGGAGACACATAACCATGGGATCTATTGATTATATTACTTTCTGCACTACCCAGAAACTTGATGGAATGACATTTTAAAGGAATAGCAGAGGCAATAACTTGGAGATGTTATTGTGTGAGTATGGAGCACTATCTTTCAGGACAAACTAAATTGATAACCATTATATGGTGATATGTTCCCAAAAGGTAGAATACATAGGTCCTGGGGTCAAGGGGTAGGCGTAGGAGTGACCCTGCCTACCATTACTCCCTGTGACTCCCTTGGGAAAGTTGTACTTCCTGTCTCAACAATCCTAGGTACTGAAGATCTAAATATTCAGGTTCCCAGAGAAGATACGCTTTCACCAGGGGACCCCAGCTGCCACTTTGTCATTTTGTGCTCATTACTGGCAAGAGATCAGCATGGCAGTGGTAATTGATCCTGATCATCAGGATGAGGTAGGTCCACTGTTGTATACTGGTGGCAAGACATAATTCCTTTGCACCCTGCTGATTATTGGGGCATCTCTTTGTCTTCCCTTGATTAATTTTGATGGTAAATTGACAAATGTATCAGCTATAATCTGAAAAATCGTATGATATGAGCTATGGTTCAAACCACGCAGAGATGACGGTCTGGGTCACCATACCAGATGAGCCACTTAGTCCAACTGAGGTGTTTGTTGAGTGTGAAGAATGATTTGAAATGGTTAACAGAGAAGCAATATGACAGGTTTTCTTTGTGCCCCTACCAGCGGCAAAGGTAGTGGTTGTAGTTCATTCTATTTATCAATACATGAATTAAGTTACCCTAGGAAAAAACACAAGAAGCTGCATGGAGCTGTGCTCAGATAGGATAAAATTATCATAGAAAGAAGTTGATCCAAGTGGTGCCAGGAGTTGACTTTGCAAGCTGCTGTGTACTGCCAGATACCCCTTCGGTAAAGAGGCACACATTCCTTACCTGTTAAGTGTTGCCCACTGACTACTCAATATTCATCCCCAAACGTGTTCCTCAGCTGAAGGGAGATATCTTGTCCAAAATAATAGCTTCTCCTCAGGGGCAGCCCATATCAGGGCACTTTCTTTTATAGCACAAAATCCAAACCACTTGTCCCAATCTGGAACTTCTCTGAAAGGCATCCCAGTTCAGAGCTTCCTCATGGGGCCAGTTTAGGACTTGGTTGCAAGTGCTATAGCACTTTAACTTCTCCTACCCTATTCTATTTCCCTCAATTTCTTAGGTGTTTCTTATTTGCTTATTTGTTTTTGTCTTGTTTTTTCTCTGCAAACACTCTCTAATAAAATTCCTGCTTGCAAATCTCAGTCTCTGAGACTATTTTCTAGGGAATCTGTCTCAGGACATCTGCTACTAAGTGACTTAACATTTATTGGAGAAGATGGACAAGCAAAGATTTCACCAAAATACAAAGTGGAAAAATACAGTGTAAGGAGCTCTAGAGCAGTGATCTGAGCATGTTACTAAAGGCCCAAAGCATCCAGAGAAGCAAGTATATTACCTCTTCTGCCTGGAAGTTGGGGTGAGAGGTCATAAAAAGCTTTATTCTTTACAGTTGGCATTACTACTCTAGCTCCTGTCTGTAAAACCGATGTCAGCAGTTGGAGGTCCAAACGAATTCTCTGTTGTGGGTCTGCATACCTAGAGGCACACATAGACTGGTTAGTTCTTTGGGATGCGATTTGAGTATACTTCTAATCCTTGTTCCTTTCATACACATAACCACTAAGGCTGAAGACCCAAATCTCCTCCACCTTTCACAGTTCTAGGGATTGAAAACATTGGTAGGGACAATCTTCTGGATTTATTTGGAACTGGAATGAGGATGGAATACCATGTCCCTTATCTCTTGGTTTTGAAAGGGAGACCTCTCTTACTCCAATACACATTTAGGACAGCAAGTGTACATCTTTCTCCTTTAGGCCTCACAGAGCCTGAACTGTAGATTTATATTCCCATTATAATGCTAAATGCACCTCTGCATTTACATTTTAAAGTCATCATTACAGTGTTGCTTTCTTATAGCTTAACTCTGGGGAAAAGATAAATGTGTGTGACTTTGTATAGGTCTAATTTGCATGTCAATCTTAAATAATGGATGGAAGGGAAGTTAGAAAACCCTACCACACTCCTCTCAGATTTCTGAAGTACCAGTAACTCAGACCCTAAGGGTCAGGACATAATCCTTTGAATTAATAGCTGATGTGAAAGAGAAACAAAGAAATTGGATTTGAGTAGGTCACAGAATTTTGTGGAAGTGAATAATAGATGTGCATTGTCCCATAATGTAACCACTAACCACATTGCTTACTTAATTTAAAATGAGTAAAATTAATTAAATTTTAAAATTCAGACCCTTAGTCATACTAACCACCTCCTAAATACTTCTTAATAGCCACATGTGGCCCATGGCTACTGTACTGGAAAGGGTGGATTTAAAACATTTTCATCATCACAGAATATTCTATTGAACAAAATGAAATAAACTTAGTTTATGAAATAATTCCATAATTTAAGGTGGAAAGGTAGTAAGCTATGTACCATCTTCAATACATGAATAAAAATGAGAAGGATAATTAATTTTTTTCAGAAGAGGGTTGGTCTCTTTCTGAGCAGGGATGTTTGGAAACAAAATATACTCCATGGAAACATTTAAGTTTGGATGCTTAAGGCAATCAATCTTGGTAGACAACTGAGATGGCAAATCAGAACTTGAAGTCATTGGTCCACTACATTAAACAGCTGCAAATGCACACATATTACACATGCAATTGTGTGTACACACACACACACACACACACACACACAAACCCCTTAGATTTTTTTCTATGTTGGTATAACAAGAATTTAGCATAAATGAAGGACATGACTTAATTTTCTATTGATTTTAGTGAATAAGTAATGCTCCATTTGGGCTATTGAAAGAGATGCATTTCATCAAATTATTGGATATAATGACTAATAGAAAAAGCATGTAGTTTTTCAGAGTCCTTTGAATTACACCTTTAATGTAGTATAGTTTTAATTACTAATTCAAATGGTACATAATTTTTTTCTAAAATAAATGTATTGGATAATACAAGTTAATGCAATTTATGTTTTGTAGTATTATGAGGTTGTATTTTCAACAATTATCTTAAAAGGTAGTATCTGTCATTACCTAATGAACTGATTTTGGGGAAAAATTGATTGTTAAGTTTCTTCAGATAGCACATTTTTATTTTAAGTGTATGACATATTTTTGATATTAAGAATATAGCAATTGCATAAAACCTGAGCATTTTAATCCTATTTAGCATTTATTGAAAATAATCTTAGAATTATCTTTTGTTGTATCTCCACTCCCCCAAAACTCTACAGAATATGTGTGGGTGAAAAAAAACAGGCAGGAAAAACTATATTCACTAAATATGACTTGGGTTAAATGTCTGTCTTAGAATGGGGCCCCTTCTCTGGAAAAGGTCCTAAAATGAAGAAACAAGCCCTCTGTGGTCATTTCTATACTACATATTCCAGCAAGTGTCATAACAGAGAATGATTCTGACATGGACCATTGACACAGAGTGGACAGATAAAATTCTCTCTTTCAAGAATTTTAGAACATAGAGGCAGAGGGATATACAACTTGACTTCAGAGTCAAGTCACATTAATGCCATTTTCTTGTGGCTAAATATCCCGATGTTAAAATCTTAGCATAATCCTAATTTCTTTTTTCAGGAACTTTGGTTGTTCAACTCTTTCTTTAACTCCCAGAGATATGCCCACTGTTTTTCTACCAGATATATATATATATATATTTTCTTTTCTTGAGCAAGTCAACCTTCTTTTTTTCTAGATCTTTGAGAATCAAAATTTCTTTGAAATTCCACTATTTAGTCCAGTACTTGCAAACTCTGAGCCTCTGTGCAGAAGAGGGCATGCAAGTAAGTGAATCAGACCTGGTGGAGACTGAAAAATGGAAGTTAACTTGTTCAGTGTGATGGGGAAGCCACCATTCAGCTCCAAATTGTCCATGTAGCAAGGCAGACCCACCGTGGTGACACTACTGACCAATTATTTATTTTTTTGACATTAATGTCACACCATCAAACTGCTTCCCTCTTTAAACATTTCTACATGGGTGACTTCCAGAATTTTACAGCCAAAGAGTAAACCAAAGAGACTTTTAAAAAGTGAAGCTAGTTTCATTGTCTCTTATCTATAGTATACTTGCATGGTATTTGTTTTCACATAAATATTTTAGTAAAGTGAATAATTCCATTTATTGCTATTGTATGATTTCATTGAGTGCTGCTGATTATTTCAAGTTTCTTTCTAGGTGATGTGTTCCTAATGATGTGTATAATTTTACATAGATCAAAGTTCCCTCTACTTCTCTCACTGATTGTCTTAATAGAATCAGTAACTACTCATAGACTGATTGACACCAGCTTTAATACAGAGTAAGTTTATTCTGTGATTATGGAAATTAAAAGGGAGAAAGTATAGAGATATTTGCATAAATTGGGGAAGCAAAATATAATTACATGTTTAAATGTCTCTTTAATAATTTTTACTTCCAGTCAACAAAATTAGGATACATTAAGTACCTACATATTTTAGGTGACTTTCAAGTGGAAGAACTAGTCTAGGAGTAATCAATGTTTGTAATTTTTGAGGCAGTTTGGTGGTACCAATGGACAAAATATTCCTACATGACATTTTTATAAATAACCCAAGATGGTCTCCAATTAATTCCAGTGCATGTATTAATACTGTTCTTTTTCATGTGCTAATGTCTGTAATCATTCTGATTGAAATGTATAAAAGGATAGAAGTTAGGGGTTAATTATATCAAAATGTATGTTTAATTTGTAGTTAATAATGTAAAAACATGAAACTGTACCAAAGAATGGGTTTTGCTATTGGAACAGTGTTTGATGTTGAATCCCAATAAGTTATGTATATAATTAATGGGAATACTGTTAACTATAACATCTTAATTGAATTGTTCCAATCTTTGTGTGCTCTTCAAATTTTCTTGAATCCTCTTATATGGTCTTACAAGTCTATTTTTACATAATGTCTGTACAAGCCATTAAACAGTTGAAAATAGTCAACTATTAAATAATATAGTCAACTTCTATATAAGTTTATATGATGACAAATAACTCATTGTATTGACTTATTTCACAAAATTAGTCTGCTTAAGGATTATAATCTTGCTATAAGTATCTAATCAGATCAAACATAGACTATAGTCATTATGCAAATTAAGAAAAAATAATTTTTTTTGACAGAGCAACGTGTTCTGATCATGTCTCACCTCTGGAATTGGTGTACTTTAATTCTTTTTACATTGCTCTGTTTTCTTCAGTAGAATATTGATAGGGTTCAGGGCAGGCTGCCCCAATTCACACCACTTTGACACATTGATTATTTTGAGTTAAAGTTACTTAAGAAACAGCCGGTGCAAGAACAGCACTGACTGTCCTCTGTTTCCCTGAAAGCAGGAAATAAATCTCCCATGTGAAGACATTCTTCCTATACCAGCAGGATAAAAGGCATCCTAATCACCAAAGATAGGGAATTCAAGGCCAAAAATGCTATATGAACAAACTTTGTTACTTTTTCATTAATTTGCTACCCAAGCAAATATCCCTTGGTTTTGTCAAATATTCACAAACAACTGTTTCTTTGTCTAAAAGGTATAAAAGCTGCCTTCCTTCATCACTTCTTTGAACCTCATATCTTTGGGGTCCCCATACATGCAGAATTAAATTTGACTGTTTTCTCCTGTTGATCTGTCTCATGACAATTTAATTATTAGACCAGCCATAAAGAACCTACAAAAATAGAGGAAAAATTTTCCTACCCTACCATTGGTGCAGTCAGCAGGATGAACTTCACTGGCTGGATGCTGCTTCCTCCAGGGTTGCTGCAGCTGAGAGATTCTGGGACTTCTGACAAGGGCCAGCAGAAGGTTAAAATTCTTGCCAATGTCAGCTCTCCCAGATCTCCCTATATGCATGGTCAAAAGAGGAAGGTAAAAATGTTTTGTTCCTTCCTTTTCTAAATTTCAATTAGCAGGAGAAAATATTTGTGGAATTAGTTTCTTTTTTTTTTTTTTTTTTAATTTATTGGGGAATTAAATACAGTCATTGATTTACTCAGTAACAACTGATTGGGTACCTACTTAGTGCCAGTCACTAAGCTATTATTCTGAAACAAGACTCATTATTGCCATTAAGAAGCTGTAATCTAGAGTATGAGAAAGCACTTTGGATGTATAAAAGATGTTAATCAAATACATGTAGTTACTACTAAAAATGTAAAGATGAAGTAGTTATCTATTTTATCTTTGAGATAAAATATGGAATTAGTTTCTTAAGTAGAGTGACTTTGGTAAAAAAAAAATGGTGCAAGTACACTTGGTTTTTATTGATAATTTTCCTCCCAGGATGGTCACTGTTTTTCTTTGTCACTGTTGTGACATTTGTCATAGGAGAAAAAAAAAAAAACAAACCCATAAGTAGAATGCAGGCATAGGCTATAAGTCTGCTGTTCAAGCTGGCCTCATAGACTGGTGAGTTCATGGTTCTCACCAGACTGGTGTCTTTTTAGGTGAACTTTGCTGTGGGCCCCCTAAGTAAAAACCGAATGAGGTTTTTTCTTTTGTCTTTTTTTCAATGTCCTGAGAGCTTGCCTTAGTGACCAGTGAGAATATTCTGTCTAGTGTCTGCCATCTAGAAAGTGTACTTACTGGGGTGCATCTTGGTGGCCAAATAGACTGGGATTCTGAGACACAACGTCACAAGCAGCACTCTCTCTGTTTGGCCATGCCAGCTCTCAGGGGGAATTGTCATAAGGGGTCCCAGATCACAAGTGGCCTTTGTCATCTCAACTTTTGTTGCTTTGTTAGTGCTCGAAAGCTACCATTCCAGTGATGCCTGCCCGGTGTCACAGATCAGTGCATCTGTGACTAAAGGTAACTCACGTTCTGATAGGAAACCAGAGACAATGTTTTCACTCTATCATTCTTACTACCTATGCAATGAAGGACTTTGCTTTCTTAGACTACCTTTGGGAATAAACTTTCTGGAACTTATAAGGGCCATATCTTCTGCACTCTTCTTGGGGTTGTCTCTTGCATATATGGCTAAGCCATAAAAAGACTTATTAGTTTGTGTCACTATTAAGAAGATCTCATTCATCAATGGCCAGGCAATGGATTCTTTGAATTGAACTTCCAAATTGAAACATTTTTAGAGAGATTTTATCTGAAACAGTTATTTTATTGGTATCTGTGGGAAGATCAAATTGAAAAAAAGAACACAAAGAAATATAGCAGCTCCCCTTAGGGACTTATTTAAGATGAAGAAAGAACAGAAATTAAACATAAAAAAAATTTTTTTAAATCTAATATAAATTCCCCTTCTGCTTCCTCTTATACACCCCCTAATGTAAATTCCCCTTATCCTTCCTCTTACACACCCCTTATTCCCAACTCCCTGTCTCTGAACCAGCAGAAGATCTTGGTCTCATCCCCTCCTTAAAACCCAAAACCGTCTCCTCAGCCAATTCTCTTAAATCCTAAAAGATCTCCGACTTCCCCAGAAAATCCCTTAAACACCAAGCTACTTATTTTCACTTCCCTTTCTTTACAAGACTTACAGAGGACACTCCAGCCTGACCTCCAAGCAATGCATATACAGGTTACTTGCATAAATACTGTATGTCAGAAAATGAATTTAGCAGAGGCACCTTGGACACATGATTAGCTTTTCCTTACAGTTCTTTATAACCCCTCCTACTTTTTAGGGCTTGATAAATGTGCTCAGCCAATTTCAGACATTCCTATGCAATGTCATTTCGATAGGACCCTTACCACAAAGAATTCATGTCCCCTGGACAATAGCAAATCTTGTATAAAGTTCTTTTAATTCCGCTTTCAAAAGATCCTCCTAAATATAAAGAGAAATTTAAAATATTAATGGCCATTCATAAACCCATTCATAGGGACTTTGATTGCTAAGGGACGTTCTTCCCACCCAAGATTACACTGTGGTTATTGGACAAGACAGATAACCCCCTGGAGAACACAACCCTGACTTTTTTCACAGAGAAAACAGATGGCTAGAACCTGTCTCAGGGGCTCCTGCAAGTGACCAGGAAATGGCTAAGCTAGAGGCTAATAATCAAGGTTTGATAGGAATGATATTAGAGGCTTCTTCATATAAAGTCAATTGGACTAAAGTTGAATTATGCACTCAGAAAGAAAAAAACATCCAAAGATCTTTGTTGAACATTTCTGCCTCTGGGTGGTATTACTAAAATTAATTCTTAAAAGGACTCTATTTAATTGGCTTAAAAACAAATAAGCACTTATAAATTAAGGACTGGGTATACTAAAACTCTCAGAAATATAGAAACTAATGCCAATGCTTTTCAGGCTCACATCACCTGGGAAAATATTTGGTATTAATGCTAGTTTAAGTTTGTTGATTTAATTAAAGTAGACACGTCTTTAAAACTATCAACATTGAATATAATGTAGACATACAACTTTTATTCTACCTAGGTTTACTAAAAGTCAGTAAGCTTATGCTATCTGTTTTACAAAATTTGTCAGCCAGAAAAATAACATATGATGATAACTTACTTTGTCTAATGTCTAATGAGGTTTTTATAGGTAATCTAAACATAATCATAATTTGTGAAGTACAAATTATTTAAATATGTGAAAATGGGATAAGCGTTTTTGGGGAAGCTGTTTTTTTGCAATGATTGTTTTATGATATATCTACTTAAAAACAGTATCCCAAATCTTTGGTAACTTGTATTCTTAGAATTTTGTGAAGTTAAATTAAATGATGGGAAATTATTGAATACCTAGATCATTTCCAGATAAAATTAAATACTGAAATGTTAATTTTAAAATAAGTCTAAGTTTACCTACTTTTTGATTTCTAATACAGAGGAACCAAAGATATTTGGATCTATAAATAAACATGGTTGTACCACACCGAGAAATTTTGCTTTTAGGAAATATGTTTCAAGAAATTATGAAGTGCATTTATAAATTTGCCAATCAAAAAAATGCCGATTTAACAGACAGTTCACAATTGCCTGCGTCCTAGTTTTCACTGAAAAGCAAAGATTGCAAATAGTTTCTTTAAAAAGTTGAAGGAGGAGCTGAGAATACAAAATGAATCAATAAGAAAGTATTGGAACGCTAAGAGTGATAAGCATAAATTAACTGTGCAAACTATGTGCATCAGTATTGCAAAAGAGAATCCTTGCAAAACAGCAGGAACCCCTTTGGAAAGTGAGAAGCAATGGAACTCCTATGAGGGCTTTCTCCTGCTGTGGAATGGTCCAAGATGTTTGAAAACGACTGCTCTTATACGACAGTAAATTGAGCAATAAAAGGGTTTGTGCAGCCAACTGAAAAGACCAATACAAGAACAACGACCCTTTTATCCTGTACACACACAGTGATAACTTTTCAAGGCCAAGCTGTAATCACTCTTTCATAGGCTCATGCTTTGTCCCCATGTCTTTTAAGATTTGTGGCCTGGCAGCAATTTTTTTTAAAAAACAAAAACAAAAACTTTCCCCATTTCTTATAACTACTTGCAAAGCTGGAAATTCTAGTCATGGCTTCCCAGATATTTATAGTTCTGAAATTGGTTTAGAAGTTATTCCATCTTTCAAATATTTATTCTCCCTTCTCAGTTTAGAGCAACGCTGTGCAGCAAAAATGTGGGAATTCTTTTGGCCCTGCCTGTCCTATCATTCCTGGTCTAGCAGAGCAATGTCAGGAAGAACCTATAGACATGAGTGGATCTCACACTGTAATTTCCCAAAAGATGTGGTTTATTTAAACTGTATTATTAGAAGGAGTTTATTCATTTAGTGTAGAGCATAGACAGTTACGCTATCTACTAAGAGTAAAACTGTAATTATTCTGTAACAACTGCCTTACATCATTTCTTTTCTATAAGTTTTGTAAGTTTTTGAAATTGAAAAATAATATTTGAACTAATAAAGTTGAAATTGTCAGCCAAAAAGGAGTTTTCTTTTTAAATACAAAATGTTCCCTTGCCAAGACTGATTTGTAAAAAAGCTAAGAGTTAAGGTGTTTTGTTTTTGTTTTTCATTTATTTGTTTTACTACAAAACTACTAGAAATAATAAGAATGAAAGAAAATAACTGTAAACAAAAAGTAGGTTGTGTGTTTTTAGTAATGGAAATACAGTTTTGGTAAGGGAAAAAAAAAATTGTTCTAAAGTAGAATGATTGTTCCACAATAAGAAAGGAAAAAGATAGAACAAAACTTAAATGGATATAGAAAGTTGTAGTTTGGTGGAAAAGAAATCTTGAAAAAAATTTTATGTGTGATTAAGTTGGATAAGATTGTATTAATTCATTATAAGAGTTTTTAAATTAAGCTTTAATATCAATAGTGTACTTATGTAAAACTTGTACTATATTTTATTTCATTTGCAAAACGATGAAGTTCACTTGGACTATTGGTCTGCTCCTGGTAAGAGGTTCTGAAAGGGGTTTCCTTACCTTTTAAGTAATCTGCTTGAAAGCAAAGATTTTGTGCTTGACCAAAATACTATATACACAGGCGCTTCATACTATATATACTGGTCTTTACTTAACTAAACCTAGTCTTCTCAATATTAAAAAAACTAGAATTTGCTCAGAATTATGTAGCCTTCTCTATTGTCCTGTGAAATCTTTAATTGTTACTTTGGTTAAACAGATAACTAAGTATTTTTCACAGTGACCTATGATCTTATTTGGTCAGTGTTTCAAAACATTGATATTTTTGACAGACTTCCCCCAAATCAAATTTTAAACAAAGTTTTTTTGACCTCAAATTAACTTTGGAATTTTCCAGAGGGCCCCTGAACATCTCAAAAGATTGTTCTTCCTCCTTATAAAAAGAGATATTTTACACTAATTAGTCTTATTTGATATGTTAAATTATGTGAGAAGCATTGTAAAATATGTAACCCGAAACTTCTTAGTTTATATTTGTGTGGCTACATGTTATTAATGTAAGTATACCAGAAATTGTATGAAATTCCTAGAAATCTGTTTCGTCTTGGTATGTTATCACTTTAATTCTAGTTATTATCTTGAAGTTTTACGTGTCACAGAATTAACCATATTTCTTTGTCAATTGCAACTCCCATCAGATCTTTAACAATGGCCATTTTAAAGTTTTTATTATTTAAGTTATTGTTTTACTCTGATGCTTTTATAAACGTGTTCCTGCAAAGTGTTTAAACTTCGGAGAGATTCATGGAAAGGACTCTAACAAGTATTTTAGAATACTGGTTTCTGATAACTTTTCAGATTATACCATTTGAACTAGGTAAGAATTTAAAGAACTCTAATGAAGAGACTGATGATTTCATAAAACTTCTAATGCAAGATCAAAATCAACAAGAATTAATTACATGGGACTAAATGAACTAAGGAGGATGATTATATTTTTTATCACTTTTTTATTTGAACTATTGCTAATTTTTTAAATAAGTTTTGATTTTCCAGATTTAAGAAAACTTTTTCTCTTAAACTATCAATGACTTAAAGCAATTTAGTAAAATATACCTTTGTAAACAAAGATGAAACATTTACTTTTTATCCCTGCCTGATCTCTCCAGGATTCAGAAACTCTCAGTAAATGTTATTTTCATAAGAACAATATACTTGTTTTCATGAGTTCAATGAGTCTGTTCTCCTCATAAAGGACACAGTTGGAAACACTGGCCATATTACCAAGGCTTTGACTGGAATGTCATACTTGAGAAAGATATGTATACACTCAGATATGACCAGACAGGAAATAAGACTGACTTTATGGAAATAATATTTAAAACCCCTTGGAAAAACAGCTTAGTACCTTGTTTACAGGGTTCCTGGCAGCCTTACCAGATGAGTAAGAAAGGTCACTTCCTGGCAGGTACAGGAATCTCAGGATATTTTAAGAACCTTAGAAAGAGAAAATTTTACCTAATTATATAGGTATTGCAAATGAAGTCTGATGAGAAGTCCTTGGCTCAGTTTCTTAGCCTCAAGAGGCTTTTAAAAGTCCAATTTATCATTCCTTATGAAAAGTTCCAGCAAAGAGATTAGAAGATTCTACACGGTCAATCACTATTCTTGCTGCCCTTATGTAAAGAATCAAGCTATGTTTATTGAAACTAGACTTTATTTGCAAACAAAGTAGTCTTACTATTGTTATTTTTCTAGAAATGGGGGTGATTATAGAGAGAAAACTGCATTTCAGTAATACACCATTATGAATATCAGATTCTCGTGCTGTTAATTACCTTTGAAGTTTTGTTTTCTATTTGTAAACTGGACTAGACCCTGAATTCTTCTAGTTTTCTCAAATATTTAGTTACAACTCTCCACACTAGCATTGCGAATTTTTCTCCCACCCTTCTGGCTAAAACTGCCTTTTTCTAAAGCAATGCAAACTACAGTTGGACAACTTGATATAAACTTCAGAAAAATCACCACAGTAGCTCATAAATAGACAATCTATTTAGAAAATCTTCATGGCTGTTGCTGTGTGAGCCACTCAGAAAGACCACCAGAGACAAACTGCAAACCAGGAAAATCTGTCAAATTACCACTGTCTGCTCTCACTCTATCTGAAGAATGCTTTAAATCTGATATCCAGAAACTTTTTGGACGGGCCACCCTCAGAACTCAGAAACTGGATTATAATTTGCTCTAATCACTAACCATTATTTTTCTTTCATTTCCATAGAAATAACTTATTAAATACCTGATCGCTTTATAATATATGCTCAACTTTGGGGGCCCTACTGCATCACCACCTCCTAAAGTGAGATACAACTCTTTGACTGAATTGACATATTTTCAAGATTAAGATTAATTCAGTGAAATATTGGAGTGATATACTAGCTTATCTTTTAATATAAGAAACTTCCAGGGAATTGTCAGAGGATGGAGTGGATGGGGTTCAGGGCAGGCCCCCACAAAATATGTCACATTGGCATATTGATTATTTTGAATTAAAGTTACGTAGAAATGGTTCAAGAATGCTGTGACCCTCCTTTGTCACCCTGAAAGCAGGAAATAAATCTCCCATGTGAAGATATCCTCCCTATACCAGGAGGATAGAAGGCATCCTTATCCCAGAGATAGGGAATTCAAGGCCAAGAATGCTGCATAAACAAACTTTGTTAATTCTTCATACATTTGCTACCCCCAAGCAAAAACCTCTTTGTTTTATCAAATATTTACAAATAACTGTTTCTTTGTCTTAAAGGCATAATAGCAGCCTGCTGTGGTCACTTCTTTGAAACTTATATCTTTGGGGTTCCTGTATGTACGAAAAGAAATTTATTTTCTCCTGTTGATCTGTCTTATGTCAATTTAATTATTAGACCAGCCAAAAAGAACCTAGAAGGTTAGTGGAAAATTTTTCCTCTCCTACAACATATATACCAGAGCAGGTCAGTTGTGTAGTACCATATATGCAATATCTCAAACTGTAGAAGAGTATAAATCTGTGGTTTAGGCTTTAAATATACTCCCTCCTGTTTTTAAGGCTTTTGTCTCCAGATTTCCATGTTAGCAGAACACATCATAACAGAATATATTGTCACTGGGACCATCACAGTCATCCTTAGCTGTCAGACAATTCAAAGCCACTAAGACATTCTATATTAAGCTGCTAGGATATACGTATTTTAAGTTTTGAGGTCCTTGTGCTACATTATTACAAATTCAGCAGTTTTATCAGAATCAGGTTCAAAAACAGGAAGCATGTCTGATCTCATTTAACAATATTTCTGACATTGAAATATGATGAACTGACAGCACAGGAAACAGAAATCATATTTTGGCATTGGATAAAAACAACACTTGAGAAAAAGACACTCTGGTTGCATTTAACATTCTTTAGTTTCTATTAACTCTTTGAACACTTTGAATGGTACATAATCTTATGAGAGAAAAGTAATGAAAATTCTAAGAATATTCTGGATTTATTTCAAATTGTAGAGATTAAATAGTGTAAAGAAATGAAAAGAAAGTGACTAATTATTCCAGAATTACATTTTCAGTGCTGTATTAAATGCTCCTTAAAATAGCAGGCAGACATCTGATTGAGAGGAAAAGAAATTTTTCCTTGTAAACTTCAGCATTTGATGTCCAGTGAAAAGACAAAGTAGGTTAACATCTCAGTCTTCTTTGAATGACGAATGACAATGTCAGATCTATTTTAGAAGGAGATATCACTGTTGCTAAAGTATCTTGAGGCTTATGAGCCCTTTTATTGAAAATACACAGAGAAAAACAGTGATCAAGGTCACCATTTACTGTGAACACCAAACCACATAATGACATGGATTATTGGAAACTTCAAACATTCTATCAAGCAGGAAAAATTGAATTACTGAAAACAAGAATACCATGAAGCATCAAAAACCAAGAATAATTTAAAAATGCTAGACTAGCATATTTTGAACATCAAAATCTTCACCCTTTTGATCAAGCAGATATGTGGGAGTAGTAAATTAATCATAAATACACTGTGCATTAGTCACTTTTAGAACTGGTCAGTGTCTGATATTGGAAAGTAACATTTTCCCTGGTTAGACTTCTAAAATGTGCACAAAGTAACCTGCTGTACACATTATTTGTTCATTGGACAGTGAAGTCACAGGCTATTGAGGATAATCTAATACATTGAAGAGGGGAAAATACAAACAGAAATTTAAGGGAAAGAACACAAACTATATTAATGAGCATAGGCACCAGATATGGCAAAATGAGAGAATCTTTGGAAAGAATAGATTAATAGAAAAAGGGAGGACATACTTTTCTATTATATTAGTTTTTTTGAGGTATAGATAATTTTCACATTAAAATATATTTGATATTATTCCATTTTTAGACCTATACTTATGAACAGTCAACTGTTTTAGGGATTAACAGTTTTGAGAAGTTTGTTTAAAAATGCTTTACTGAAATTTAATTAACTATTTATTTTGCATACATTTTGTTTAAGAAACTGATAAATAAGAAATCCAGAAATATTAAAGAAAAAATTAAATAAGAAATCTCTTCTTCCATTTCCACATTTTAATTTTAATATTTTCATCTCATTTAATTATTTGGCATTCATTTTATGCAGAGATATTATTTGAATTTGTATAATAAATGAGTATAGCTTACAGTTTTCCACTAATTTAGTTATACTCTATCTCAGCTTTAATTTCTTTATGGAGGAATACTATATTCTGTCTTTTATTTCTTTTCATTTTTCTCACTATTCCTTTAAAAACATTTTTTTATAATAACAATATATAGGGTGTACTTTTTTGATATCTAATTTGATATTTAGTTTATATTTATCTCTGTTATGTTTTATTTAATCTATTTTAATCTCTGTATTTCATACTTACAGTTTTAGATAAATCCACAATGAATGTATGCTCATACTTCATACTCTTTCAACAATCTAACTTTTTTTATCCAGTATTTAAATTACCCATTTAAGACCTTACCATTAAGAAATCTTTCAGAAAGAAGCATCTAAATTTAAACTGTAAAAATTGAGGTCTCAAATATTTTTAGATGGATAGATTTGACCCAGTAATGCACATAAAAATCTAACATATAGACATAGATGAAAACAATTTTTTCATGTTATTGTTGTCTCTATTTCTTTGCAACATAACAAACTTTTAAAAACTATGCAATAAGTATATTTTAGTACTTTTGATATTATATGTTCTTGAGATTTTACTCATAAAAATTGTACATGTATCAAAACTTATTTATCCCATAAAGAAAGCTATTTTAATTGACAAACTCATGATAAATAATCATATATCTTTTTAAAAATGTTGTCATTAATTTCTATGCAATGGGGACCCTTGAGTTTCTCTTGGTTAGAATAAGCCAGTCTAACTACGCTAACATAAATAATGTTTAACAACACAAATGGTTATTTATCTCTGTTATTTATCTCTGGATCCAAGCTATTCTCTAGGGCAATTCCTCCAATCAAAGACTCAGCAATCCAAATTGAGTAACTCCACCATTTCCTCCTTGGGTATCCTTCACAATACCTTTGGCAGGAGAAGCAAAAGCCTGGATAATTGAGCTTTTTACTGCCTCGGTTCACAGTGATCTACATTTCTGCTCACATTTTATTGGTTGTATTTCCCATAATTTTGTACAACTTATAGTAAGGCTGAAAATATAGCTGTTTTGTTTTTTCATGTATACTGAAAAACTGTATTTTTCAATTAGAATGTGGAGTCTACTAACATTAATGTAATAATAGAAATGGTTAGATTTTTACCTACCAGTTCGCTTCCTGTTTTTTGTTTGTTTCTGCTTTTCTTCCCTTTTTTTTTTTTTTTGATTATTTGAATATTTTTTGAAAGTATACCTCATTTATAGGCTTTATAGCTGCACCTCTTTAAATTATTTTTCAGTAGTTTATCTACAAATTAATAGCCATCTTAGAATTCAATAAATAAATTTGAAACCATATAGGCCCATTTAGCATCCCAAACCCCACCCCATTTCATCCTTTATGCTTTAGACACATGTAAATAAACTCAATAAAAAGTTTTCTGTTTTATAGCATCATAGGTATAATAATGAAATCCAGAGGAAAATTTATTTTAAAATCTACCAGGTATTTTTCAGAGCTGATACTTATTCCTTCATGAATATCAAAATTTCTCATTGGTATCTTCCTTTCAACCTGAAAAGCTGTCTTTAGTATTTCTTGTTTTGCAGGTCCCCTGGCCATAAATCCTCTTATATTTTTTACCTAAAAATATATTTAATTATTGTCCATTCTTGAAGGACATTTTTTTTTTCTGGATATAAAATTTTGAATTTACAGTTTTTTCTTTTAATATTCTAAAGATGTTTATTTTCTGGCTTCTATTGTTATTGATGAAAAATTAATGGTGTTAAGATTGTGGTTCCCTAGTATATAATGTTATTTTCCTCAACGAATTAAACTTTGATTTCCAGTATTTTGACTATGATTGGCCTAGGCATGGTTTTCTTTACATTTACCTTTCTTGGGATCTGCTGAGCTTCTTCAATATATAGTTTTATGTCTTTCACAAAATTGTGCCAATTTGGGGGGTCATTATTTCTGACATTCTCTGTTTTCTCCTTTCTCTCTATAGAACTCTAATACACATATGTTGGACTTACTGATATCGTCCCACAGATTTCTGTGTCTCTTCAGTTTTTCCAATATTTTATTGTCTCTATTGTCACATAGGATAATTTATGTTGAACTATCTTTGAGTTTGTTGATTCTTTTCACTGACAACTCCATTCTGCTATTAAGTATATCTAATAATGTTTAAATTTCAGGTATTATGTTCTAGAATTCCTTTCTTGTTCATTTTTTTAAGTGTGAATTCTGCACTGATATTTCCTATCTTCTTATTCACTACAAGCACATTTTCCTTCGTCTCATTGAGCATAGTTCTAATAGCTGCTTTTAAAAGTCTTTCTCTGATAATTCCAAAATATCAGGATTGATTTACATTGATTTTACTTTTTCTTAGGAATGGGCTACATTTATCTGGTTCTTCATATGTCAAGTAATTTTGGATTGTATACAAAATGTTATGTTGTGTAAATTTTAGATTCTACTCAGTTTCTCCCATGAGTGTTGATATTATGGTTTTATCTGGCTATTAACTTCGTTATACAAAACTGAAAATTCTCTCTTGTGCAGGAGCTCATATCTCAGTTAAGGCCCTTTTTTTCCCATTAACTGGGTTGTTTATAGTCTGCCCATGCATAATGGCCTTGGGGTGAGCCTGAGATTTGTATAGTATTTATATATAAAATTTTGGCTCCTCTCTTTGACTCTTCATTTTCTATTTTTGTCCTACATTCTAGTGGCCATAGTTGTCCTAATCTTTGTCCTCTAGCCTTTAAATCCCAAAAGACTGTGAGTCATCAAAGTTGTAACCAGCCAATAAAGGAAGACTGAAGCATGCCCACAGGCATAGCAAAAAAAAATAGGGTGGGGGGAACTGGTGGTGGAGTATGCCACATGCTTGTCATCCAAGATTCTCCTTCCTTCCAGAATCTGCCTACTTTTGTTCACATTTCAGAGCCTTTAGGTAGTTTGTTGTATGTTGCCCAGAATTTACAGTCATTATCTGCAAGAGTGTTGGTCTGTTAGGAACTTATCAGCCATACTGAAAAGTGGAAACAAGTGTAGACTTCTTTGTGCATAGAAAGGAAGATAAACTGAATATTGGTGTATATTGGTGACACTGTCTTCCAAAACTTGGTTCAGTTCATACCAAAATCTTTTAGTAGAAGAATTGCAGTAGAAGTTCCTGTTTAAGATAAATTGCATGATAAAGTAGTTTTTCCACTTAACTAACATTTGAAGTGCACAAAAATAGATATTAAATAAACCCTTGTTACATTAGTACTCTGTAAAGACTGAATAAAGCATAATAATTTTTATCTGAAAACTGACAGATATTTCTTGAATTTGTTAATTGAATTGACTAAGTATAAGAATCTAAAATATTAGATCAATATCACATTTTAATGTGGCAATTAATGTACTAAAATATGAAATTACTATATAATTGCTTGAGAGCTCATTTTGACATCTTTTACTACAGATTTAGAACTGAAAGAATATGAATAGATTCTTTCTGGTAGTAAGCCAGAAGCTCAAAGCAAGCATGCCATCTTCTTGGAATGAAATAGTAAGAATGATTTCCTGAAGACACAATAATTCTCAGAGACAAGACATTTTATTCAGTCAAATATAGTTGAATAAATGGATAACTACAATTATATTCTGGTTTTCAAATATATAAGGAGTTTGTTTTGTGAAAATTAAGTCGGTCATGAAGTAATATTCCATATGGTGATATTAAAAGGGGTATTAACTTCTTATTAAAAATGAAATATATATGATTTAACGTAACAAATACCTTCAAAGTTCCCTCCATTTGTTTCTTCTGACTGTATATACTAACAACTGAATAGAATACCTTTAATCCAGAATACAATTCATTAAAAAGAACTAAAGTAAATAGAATTGGAAGACAAAGTAAAATGACATGTTTGCAATATAGAGTTATTTGTTGAATCTAAGGTTTCTAAGGATGTTAAACATATTCATAGGGCAAGGAGCACTTTATTACAAAGATCAAATTTGCATTTAAAAAAACAACTTAAGCTTTATTATACTTTAAATACATTTTATTTTTCCCAAGTCCATATATATTGATTATTGCTTTGAAGTATAATTTTATTGTAGTTATAAACTATTCACAAAAGAGAGTTTTACAGTAAATAGTCACAACCTAAGAACTAAATGTAGCCATGAATAGATATCTTTACACTTTGGAGTTGAAAATTTACCAATAAATTTTTTCTGAAAGTGGCTTAATAAATCTGATAGTCTTTATCTATGCTACTTGGTCTCAATTTATATCTTTAGTTCATGCGATATTAAGTCATTCAGTCCTCCTAAGAAATTTATCCTAAGAAATTTGTGAGACCCAACAAAAACAACTAGAATAGTGTATAACTAACACTCACACATATTACACACACACACACACACACACAGTGGCAGAAAAATTCTAAGAAGGTTCTCAATGATCCCTACCTTCTTGTATTCCAAAACAGGAGCAATGGCATCCCAGGTCACAACAAATGATTGCTTATAATGCTCATACCCTAACAGTCTTCAAAATCATTGTGACCTAAAACTTAGGGCTCCTACTTATCTTTTCTTTACCATTGTGGTTGGCAGAATAATGTCCATTTCCTAATCTTCAGAACCTTTGATATGTTATCATATGGGAAATGGGAGTTTGCAGATATGATTAAGTTAAGGGCTTAATCTGGGTAAGCCCAATGTCACCACAAACGTTCTTATATGAGGAAGACTGGGTCAGGGGGTCAAAGTTAGTAGTTAGTAGTAGATGGGTATAAGGAGTTGGATGGGTATAAGGAGTTGGAATTATATGAAGAAGGGACCATTAGACAAGGATTGCAGGCAGCCTCTAGAAGCTGGAAAAGACCAGGACATAATTGTTCCTTGAAACCTTTAGAAGTAATGCAGCCTTACAACATCTTATTTTAGAGTTTTGATCGCCAAAACTCTAAAAGAACAATTTTGTATTATCTTGCACCACTAAGTTTGAAGTAATTTGTTACCACAACAATAGGAAACTAATACAAGCAATAACCACTCTGGCTGAATATGTATATAAAACCTATGAACTAGAAATTATACTCACATTTATATACCCACTAGACTATTTACCAAATAACATGTACTAGAATTTTTATAACAGTAATATGTAAGTATCAAAACTATAGATATATTGTAAATCCATCAAGAAATCATGGATTTAACTCAGGAATATCCATAAAATGAATTGTTATAAATCAAAGAGAAAAAATATACTATTGATATACTCAACAACATGGATGATTCTTACAAACAGCATATTAAGAAAAAGATGTCAGGTCAAAACAGATAAATAATGTATAATTTTATTTATTTAAAAAAAGCTTTAGAAACAGAGAGATAAACTATGGTTTTAGAGGTAAGGATAGTGGTTTCCTTAGTGAGTTGTTAGTGACTGGGAAAGATCATAAGGGACTTCTTGGGTGTTGAGAATACTCTATTTTCTAATTTTGGTGGTGGTAACATAGGTTGGTTTATTCTGTGCAAATTAACAAGGGGCAAACATATGATTCATGTAATTTTCTGTATATTTTACACTTCAATAAGGAGTTTACTTTAAAAAAAAAAAAGTAAGAGTACCTATACAAAACAGCACTCTCTAATTCTTAATTAAAAGAGTTGAAAGAGAATGGAATTAAACCAGATTGTCTCAGTTTGGGCATAGCACTACATATCAGGCTGTTCCATAGCTATAGGCTAGCCTATGAATCATGGTGCTTGGTTCAGCTGCCCTGTTCTGGTTCAAGTAAGTGGAGGGCACAGTGCACTCACAGGAAGAAATGTAAATAGGAAAATTTACCTTAAAAAGGAACTGAAGGATGTCTGATTGGAAAAGTTATTATGACGTTTCACTACAGGAAACTTATATAATCACAGTATATTAGGGCAGTCAAACTTGATGATCTGAGCATTTGAAAGGAACTTTATAAAGCCTTCACAGCCCTAATTAAGGTGATTTGGAAGCAATAACTTTAATGTTGATCATTAAGCATGACAATAAATGGTAAACAAGAGATGCTGAGAAGCCCAGAAGTCCCTGCTGTTATTTCAAAAGCAGTATGTTTGAAATAGTCCCCTTAGTTGGGACTAAGGACAAGGTGATCTGGGAGGTAGGTAATACTGCCTGTCAGAATAAATGGTCTTGTTTCCCCTGGTGTATCTTAATTATTAATTTGGGCTCAGCATTTAATGTCTATTCTACATTTTCCTAGATCTCAGTAATCATGAAGCCTACTAGAGTAAAATAGAATTAACTGGAAAAACAAAGAAAGCAATTTCAAATAATATGATTAAATCCATTGATCATAAAATCACCAAACTATGTCTTATTTACCAAAAAAATGGCAGTTTTAAATTAGTTGAACTGCAGTTATTATGGCCTAAGATGATAAACTAAAAGCTTGATATTTTAAAAAAATGGAATACAAAATTAAATTATTTTCATGCTGTTTTATTTAAAGAATAGAAGTTTGAAATTTTAAAATGACTGGAAAGTGTAATTGCTATTGTTTACTTTCAATACATTTCTTATGAGAAAAACTAGAAGGAGCTGAATAGGCTTTGTTTTGTTTTGTTTTGATAATATTTTAAAACCAAAATCCATTTTATTAGATTTTTAAGATAGAATTAAAATTTGGAAATTATAATTTTTGATTGAACATTGTTACATAGCTACCAGATTACAATAACTTATTTTAGAGATAAGTTTGACTATGTGAATTCTTTGAAAAGGAAGATTCTGTAGAAAAAAGAGCAAAGTTGTGGACTAGAAATCCATTAAACTAATTGTTTCAAGAACTTTGTACACTATTTTAACAATAAATTATGCATATATATGAGTGATATGTTCATTCAGTAAACAAATATGCACTGAAATTGTATTACATCCATTTGTAAATCCTAAATTTTTATTAATTTATCCATTTGAAAAGGAATATTTTGAGCATAATTAGACCATGGCAAAATAACTGATATTGGATGGGTCCTTCATCATAAACAGTTGAGAAACTGATAAAAATATAAAAGGCAACTATTTTCAAATATTTTCAGGTATTAGGCCAAAGACAGTGAAGGACTACAATCCTTGACAGAAGGGAAACATGTAATATGAGTTCTACTTCCCTGACTCCCTGCCTGTGGTCATACTCTTGACTGTGACACATGAAAGTGGGGAGCAAGCGGAGCAAGGTAGCCTGAGTGAGGAAAGTAGAAATCAGAATTCTGTGCCGCTTACGCGGCTTGAACTTATGGAGCATAAAAGAAAGAGCTCATCAGAAGGGAGGACTGTGCATATGCAAGGTGAATTTTCATAGAGCCTAGCAGAGAGTAGCTGCTGTGGCACTCAGAACAGAATAGAGTTACTACACAGTAAGCAGGACTGGGAGATGTTGGAATTCTGGCTCAGTCAGGGTGGGCATACTTCACTGAGGAGTTCAGTCATTTAGCTGAGAACAAACAGTAAGAACTATTACTCTATAGTAAATAATACACTCTGGGACTAAGGTAAAATTGAAAATATATCAGCTCTCACAAATAATAAATCAAGTCTGAAAGGATCGAGATGATTTGCCACAAATTTAGCTGTTTGCCAGAATGATATTCAAAACTGTTAAATGTAGTTACAAATATCTTCAGCGTGTCATGCAAATGTACAGCATAAAACAAAAAGTATAAGTCAGTGAAGAAGCAGAAAAATGTGAAATAAAAATGAGGGGGCTTTTGCAAGTTCAACTGATGCAGACAGTACAATGACCTAGGTGTTGGAATTAATGTTGGTGGGAATGTAAATTGATACAACCACTATGGAGAACAGTATGGAGGTTCCTTAAAAAACTAAAAATAGAACTACCATACAACTCAGCAATCCCACTACTAGGCATAAACCCTGAGAAAACCATAATTCAAAAAGAGTCATGTACCACAATGTTCATTGCAGCTCTATTTACAATAGCCAGGACATGGAAGCAACCTAAGTGTCCATCAACAGATGAATGGATAAAGAAGATGTGGCACATATATACAATGGAATATTACTCAGCCATAAAAAGAAACGAAATTGAGTTATTTGTAGTGAGGTGGATGGACCTAGAGTCTGTCATACAGAGTGAAGTAAGTCAGAAAGAGAAAAACAAATACCATATGCTAACACATATATACGGAATCTAAAAAACAAACAAAAGGTCATGAAGAACCTAGGGGCAAGACTGGAATAAAGACTCAGACCTACTAGAGAATGGACTTGAGGATATGGGGAGGGGGATGGGTAAGATGGGACAAAGTGAGAGAGTGGCATGGACATATATACACTACCAAATGTAAAATAGATAGCTAGTGGGAAACAGCTGCATAGCACAGGGATATCAGCTCGGTGCTTTTTGACCACCTAGAGGGGTGGGATGGGGGGGTGGGAGGGAGGGAGATGCAATAGGGAAGAGATATGGGAATATATGTATATGTAAAACTGATTCACTTTGTTATAAAGCAGAAACTAACACACCATTGTAAAGCAGTTATACTCAAATAAAGATGTTAAAAAAAAAAAGAACTTTAAAATAGGTATTTTAAATATGTTCAAAATTCTTAAGGAAAAGATGGATATAATTAGTGAACAGATAGAAAATTTCAGAAAAGAAAATGAAAAAATATAAATAAATAAGAAGCACATGTAAATTCAAGAAGTAAGTACAATATCTGGAAAGATCCATATATTTGGTTAGGTTTAATAGCAGAATGTGAATTGAAGAAAAATGTAAGTGAAGAACAGCATATACTAATGTTTGTAAAAATTATAGCTGAATAGCTGAACATTTGCTAAATTGGTGAAAAAATCAATGCATTTTTATGAAGCTCAGTGAAATCCAAGTAGGATACAAACAAATAAAATCATACATTATAGATACCTTATAAAACAGGGATAAAGAGAAAAGTTTAAAAGTAGAAGGAAAAAAGTCACATAGAGAGAAACATACAAATGATAACTGACCTTTACCTGGAAACAACAGAGGCCAGAAGACATGGTGTTTTTTAAAGTGACAGGAGGAAAACAAAAAAATAACAAAAATCACTGTCAATCTAGAAATCAATATCAAAATCAATATCAATCTAGAAATCAATCTAGAAAACAAAAAACAACAAAAAAATGAAATTAGAAATTGTTACCTTAAAATCAATAAAAAAGCAAGAATATTCTTTTAAGAGCAGGAAAAGCAAGCACATTTTTTTCTGATGATTTAAAAATGAATTTGTCTCCAGTAAATCTGCACCTAAAAAAAAAAAAAAAAGAAAAGCTCAAATGAAGTCTTCAGCCTGAAGGAAAATGTTGTAATGTTCTTACAATTTACCAATTTACATGAAGTGGAGAAATATTAATATTAAGCATATAATACTAAGTTAAAGATGCCTATTGTATTCCAGGATTAATCTGTGTAAACAACAGTGCATGGCAGAAAGTATATCACTTCCAAGAATGTACTATAAAACAATGCAGATTATATCTTTTGAGATATCCCTCTCCTGCAACCTCTATCTTCTGGGAGAGACCAATTAGCACACTTAGGCAGTTTTTGGGAAGACTGTTATAGGAGATGTAGGCTTCTGACTGACAGAAATTTCTGGCCAGTGAGAAACTGAAGTCTGCTAACAGCCTTATAAATGAACTTGGAAGCAGATTCTTCAACCCCCATTTGAGCCTTGAGATAATTGCAGTCCCATCTGACAGCTTGACTGCAACCTCATGAAAGACCCTGAGAATCAACTACCCAGTTAAGCTGCTTCTGGATTCCTGATCCTCAGAAATTCTGAGACATAATGAATGTTGTTTTTAAGTTGCTAAGTTTAAAAGGAATTTGCTATGCAGTGATAGTAACTTACATGACAATACATTTTCAACATCGATAAAATAGACAATTTTCTTGAAAGCTACAAACTGCCAAAGATCACTCAGCAAGAAATAGATAAACTGCATAACTGTCTATTAAAGAAATTAAAACATCAAGAGCGAAACTAAAAAGTACTGTATTTTAAACTGAGTGAAAAAAATTTCAGCCCTGAAACCCAGCAGGACCCTGTGAGACTCCTGGGCACAGAAGCCTTTCTGTGTCCCCTATTCCTTGTTTGTAGGGAACAGACTCCAGCGTCCATGACCTTCCCTGAGTTCCAAAGGACAGATTTGGACGGCTGCTAATCAGGGAAGGGAGGGGAAGCAGAGACAAGGAAGGAGCAGCCAAGAGGCAAGATTAAAGGAACCAGAGAAGTTCATCAAGATTAGGAGACCACCTGAAATGAGATTAAAGGAGTGCCGGCCCTGCACACACCCTAATCTTATAAGCAACCCCAAAATTGCTATAAAAACTCCTCACCAATTCCTCCCAGGTTGGGACACATAGTTTTTGAGGGCAGGAGCCCACTGTGTCCCCCTTTGCCTGGCAAACCAATAAAGCTATTATTTTCTACTTCATCCAAAAGTCTGTCTCTGAGATTCGATTCATCACTGGTGCACTGAGGCTGAATTTTCCGCATCAGCGTGAGATGTCCAAATTTATGGGTTACTACTAAAGTAGTGTTAAAAGGGAACTCCATAGGTTACGTTTATGTTAGAAAAGAAGAAAGGTCTTAAATCAATGACTAAGGCTTTCATCTTAAGAAATGAAAAAAAAAAAAGAAAAGGAAATTAAACCTATAATAAAGAGGAGAAAGGAAACAATAAAGAGGAGAGATTATTAAACAGAAAACAAAAAACAACAAAAAAATGAAATTAGAAATTGTTACCTTAAGATCAATAAAATTGATAAAGATCTTGCCTGACCAAGAGAAAAAAAAAGACGATATCAGGGATGATAGAGGTGATGTCACTAAAGATTCTATAGACTTTAAAATGAATAATTTATTAGTATCAAATTATCTCATTCAACAGAATACACTTGTTAAATTACTCTTACTTCCTTAATAACTGGCTAGTCACTTGCATTATTTTGGTAACATTTCTTATATGAAAAACAATGCAATGATTCTTCATTTTTATTGATCTTTGTATGTTAGAAAAAATGTAAAGAACTTGCTTTAATTCAATTAGTAAAATATAAAAATTCACTATCACAGAACTAATTAATCATGATAATTACAACAATAAAAAAAAGTGCATGTTTTATATCACTGGAACATAAGGCTATGAAAAAACTGGTTCATTCAGTTCAGTATCTGTAGAGCTTATCATATTGTTGATATGATATATAGGGAGATCAATAAACTTGTGCTGCATGAATAAAGATTTCTAGTGAGCAGGTTTAAATATTGCTAATGGTCTGAATTTTTATAGGGAACATTTCTAACTTATTCAAAGGAAAATATTTCTCATGCTGGTGTTTTAGAGTTTTAGAGAACAGTGTTAAATTTCAGCTAAAAATATAGAACAAAAATTATGTGTACACTAAAATTATATGAGACCACTGTTATATTATTTTTACAAGAATAGCAATGCAATTAGCTTTATGGAATCACATTTGTTTGAGACACGCGTTCTTTCTTCTAAGCATTCTTGAGTACCCCCAGCAACTTTATGGCCAAATATATAAATAGCATTTTTATCTCTAGTTCCTTGACATAGCAACCTGTTTTCAAATATTGATATTTCAGTGTCTACTGGAGAGATATACTCTCTAAATGGAATCTGGAGGACATACCTGGACACTTCTGTTTTATGGAACAGCCAGCTTGACTCCTGTAGGCTGAAATCAATGGCTTTTAGCAATCAGAACAAATAGCTGGTAATTTATTAACTCTAATCCTTTATTTTTGAGTAGACTCTTTGACATCAAGACATAATTGTCACTTTCATCTTTCTGTGAGCTACATTATTTTCCTTCCAGTCATTAGATAGTATTCCTTAGAGCACTACTGCTAACCTCACTAGCACTTTGTATATTAGTAGTTAACATTTTGCAGTTGGGGAATAGTATTCAATCTGCAACTGTGGCAATAACACATTGATGTCAAAGACGGTGACTCCTAATTACTTGCTGTTATATGGCAAGAGGGGTATTTCAATTGTTTTAATGATAATTTTGTTTTTTCAGTAATATAAAAATAAAATATAAATTCTTATGGTGGTTAAACTTATTGGAAATTCAACACTGAGAGGTTTTTACTAAAATAAAAATAAATATTTTGTGACTTGACTGTTAGGCAAATTTGTGAAGTACCAATATAAAAAACTGAGGAATATAAACGGAACCTCTGTAATCATGCTTAATTAGCTATTAAAGACCTATCAAATCAAAAACTCTAATAGAATGTTTTAAATTATCACACTACCATACACGTTGGGGATAAATTGTTGCAGAGTTTCAGAGTTATGAGGCAGAGTTAAGGAACAGTTTTTGTCCCTATCATAAGAGAATTGGGAGGCTACAGAAAGGATTTAAGCAGGAAAGTGGCATTACTGAATTTATAGTTTAAAAATGATCTCTCTGTCTCTTCAAAGGAGAATGGATTACAGGAATGCAAGAGTGAAAAAAGAAAATCAGTTCCTTAGTTCTCTTTAGATCTGGCCTGGGAGAGTGGTCCTTAACGTGTCATCCAGAAGCTTTTGAGGAGTTGGTCTGCTAGATCAAAACTTTTTTATTTTCAAAATAATAGCAAGATAGGATTTACTTTTATTCATTTTCATTATCTCACAGGTGTGCTGTAGAGTTTACCAGAGGCTGCAGAACACGTAATTGTCTAAGATATTGAATTCACAAGCAGAAACAAGAAGGCAGTTATCTTCTATTAAGTCAGACCAAAGAGATTTGTTAACATTTAAAACAATGCCTTTCTCCTCACTTAGTTTTTGTTTTGGTAAGAGCAATTATTTTTCCATAAATTATGCTAACAATAAATGGGTTTACTATTGCTGTTTATAAATTAATATTTTTAATTCTAATTTTTGCAGTTCAATATAGTAAATGTCATTTGATATAGCCAAATAAACAAAAGCTATTTGGGATCCTTAATAATTTTCTAAGAATGTATATAGATCTTTTGACCAGAATATTTGCAATTCAGTGGACTAGACTCTGCCAGTTAGAGCACTGCCCTCATATCTTAACCTGTTAGTTCATATAGACTTTGTCTTGTTTCTTGAGCTCCCTCAGCCTCTACATACAATCACTCTATAATTTCTGTTGATTTTAGGCCTAAACTTTTTTTCATAACTATACAATTTTCATTGTTCCCACTCCCATAGAATGATAGGTCAGATACTTTGTTTTGACACTCTCAAATTTTATTTCCATCCTCCTCCAAGGGAACATTGGAGAGCTAAATTCTAAATTACTCACTGTGGTGGAGATTAATTTGTCCAACCAAATCCATTTTACCTCTAATCACAGGAATATATGTCAATTGTAAATGAAAATAATCACCTTTGGCAGCCGTGTATTGTAAGTGGCAGAACAGTCCACTATGCTGACCAGAGACCAATGACTCATCAGGGACTGTAACATGCAAAGGAAATAAACTTCTATCTTCTTTAGCTATTGTATTTCTGGGTTTTATTGTTTCAGCAGTTCTAGTTTTATTTTATTACAATAAATGTGCTTGAGGAGTAAAGGTTCTTCAAGTAAATATTTAAAGTAAATCTCAAAATGTAAATAGAAGTTGTACCAAAAGTGTGCAAACATGCTGAATCTAAAAGGGCTTTTCAAAATTATTTTAATGCAAAAAAGAAAAGTGAATGGAGCCAGGTCCAATATTAAAAGGATATATCAAAGATTGTATCAGCAGGTTCAGTTAGAATGGAACGCTTATTCAAGATTGTCTGAATTAAAAATAAAAAGCGGGAGATGCTAGTGAAGCACATGGGTCCCATGTCAAAAAAATTCTCTGACAACCCGACTCCTTAACTGTCTTACTCTGCCTATTTTTCTCTGTATCATTTACCACCATCTACATAGTAAATATTTTCTTGTTTGTTTATTGTCTATCCAGCACTGGAATATAAACTCCATGAGGGCAGAGAATTCTTTTGTTAACTGCTAACTCCTAGTGATTAACCTAGTAAGTGTCACATAGAGATGCTCAATAAGTATTATATTACATGAATAAATATTTTGATTTCTCATAGCACAGCAAGCCTTTCTTTTAGTGTCACTGCCACAATGTGTCATTTTTACACATGTGTGTTAGTGTGATTATATTAATAGGGCATATCACACTCAATATATGGGAAAGCTCCAAGGGGGCATGAACCATGCTTATTTTATTCAAATATCTATCTATATCTGTATCTATATCTATATCTACTCTATCTCCAGCACATTATACAGTAACTGGAATATAACTGGTATATATGAGAGGCTCAATACAGATTTGTTGGGTGAATGAAAGGACTCTCTGGACTATTTGAGGTGGGAATAATTGGATGATTTCCTTCCTACGGAGAGAAGTAGAATGTGTTGACAGAAAATTGTAAAAGAAAATTGAGAGATGGTAGATTGTGTGTCTTTCTTGTGTTGTATTGGTAGTTATAAGCTGCTGTTTTTTAAGCTGGAAGGTTTGACTCTAAATTGTGGTAACCCTATTGAAACTCAGCTGCCCTGTTGAACAAGGTTGTAAGTTGGAGATTTAATTACCTTTACATTTCCAGGATTCTTATTTGGTATGTTCATTATGGAGGAAGTATGTGAACATATTTCCAAAATGGCATGTACTTTAGACAGAGCACAAAGTTGTTAAAAGAAAATGATCCAATATATCTTTACATTTTTCACCATAAATTGCATGACATGGAGAGTTATCATTTCATTAGGGATTATTAATAAACATGACAAGTAAAAATTGTGGAAATTTTTGTTCTGAGTATGAATATGAAGAACATTTTTGTAGGATATGCTACAATGTATAAGAAAGAACCTATATGTGGGAGATAGATGCTGCTTAGATCCTTCTTCAAGAAATAACATTTGTTCAAACACAGTGAATTGGCAGAGATTTTCTCAGATCTACATCATGATCTAAAGCTTCCCCACCCATTCTGTCAGATATACAGAGTTCATCAGCTCACCTCCATGACTTGCTAATAACTTCTGTTTCTCCTTTCCTTTCACAGATACTATAAATCTAACCAATCCATGTTCCTACTGACTCTTCAACACCCCAACATATTTACTGTGACTGTGATAATGAACTTCACTTTTAGAGCAGTTTTAGCTTCATAGAAAAAATGAGGGGAAGGTACAAAGATTTCCCATATATCCCCTGCCTCCACATGTACATAGCCTCCTCCATTATCAACATCCCTTACCAGAGCAATATATTTGGTACAGCTAATGAACCTACATCATCACAACATTATTACTCAAAAGTCCATAGTTTATTAGGATTCACCCTCTTTGTGGTGTACAATCTGTGGGTTTTTACACCATTAGAGTATCATTCAGAGTAACTTGACTGCCTAAAGAAATCTCTGTGCTCTGCCTATTCTTGCCTTTTCTTCACCTAACTCTTGGAATCCACTGATTTTTTAATTGTCTCCACAGTTTTGCCTTTTCTAGAATATCATAAAAGGTGGAATCATAGTATGTAGCCTTTACAGATTGACATTTTTAACTTATTAATATGTATTTAAATCTCCCATGACTTTTCATGGCTTGATGCCTCATGTCTTTTTAGCATAGAATAATATTCCATTGTCTGGTTATACCACGGTTTATTTATTCATTCACCTAATAAGGGGCATATTAGTTGCTTCCAAGTTTTGGCAATTATGCATAAAGTTGCTATGAATATCCATGTGCAGGTTTTTGTATGGACATAAGTTTTCAATTCCTTTGGATAAATACCAATGAGTGTGATTTCTGGATTGAATGGTAAGAGTATGTGTTGTTTTGTAAGAAACCAACTGTCTTCCAAAGTGGCTGCACCATTTTGCATATCCAACAGCAAAGAGTGAGAATTCCTTCTTCTCCATATACTTATCAGCATTTTGTATTGTCAGTGTTTCAGATCTGGACCATTCTAGTAGGTGTGTAGCTGTGTCTCTATTTTATTTGCATTTCCCTGATGTCATATGCTTATTTGACATATGTTTATCTTATTTGTGAGGTGTCTATTAAGGTCTTTGGCCTATTTTTTAATCAGGTTGTTTGTTTTGTTATTGCTGAGTTTTGAGATTTCATTATATGTTTTGGACAGTAGATTTATTTATCAGATGAGTTTTTTGCAAATATTTTCTCCCAGTCTACAGCTTTGTCTTCTCATTTTCTTGACATTGTTTTTCACAGAGCAGAAGTTTTTTGTTTGTTTTGTTTTGTTTATTTTTGTCTTTTTTTTTTTTTTAAATGAAGTTCAACTTATCAATTCTTTCTTTCAAGGATCATGCATTTGGTGTTGTATCTAAAAAGTCATAGCCAAGCCCAATATCATCTAGGTTTTCTCCTATATTATATATACATTATATATTTATAGTTTTTGTGCTTTATGTTTGGGTCTGTTACCCACTTTGAGTTAAATTTTATTAAGGATTAAAGTCTGTGTCTAGATTCTTTTTTTTTTTGCATGTGGATGTTGAGTTCTTTCAGCACCATTTGTTGAAGAGGCTATCTTTGTTCCATTGTACTGTCCTAACTCCCTTGTTAAAGATCAGTTGACTATATTGATGGGGATCTATTTCTGGGCTCTGTTTTGCTCCGTTGATTTATCTGTCTATTCTTTAATTCATATCTTACTGTCTTAGTTATTATAGCTTTATAGTAAGTCTTGAAGTTGGGTAGTGTCATTCCTCCAATTTTGTTCTTTTGCTTCAATCTCGTATTGGCTACTCTGGGTCTCTAGCCTCTCCACATACACTTTAGAATCAGTTTGTTAATATCCACAAAGTAACTTGCTATGATTTGATTAGGATTACACTGAGTCTATAGATCAAATTGGGAAAAACTGACATCTTGACAATATCGACTCTTCCTATCCATAAGCATAGAATATTTCTCCATTTATTTAGTTCTTCTTTGATTTCACTCATCAGGGATTTGTAGTTTTCCTCATATGGATCTTGTACATATTTTGTTATATTCCTTAGTATTTCATTTTGGGAGGAGATGATGTGAATGGTATTGTGCTTTTATTTTCAAATTCCATTTGTTCATGGCTGGTATATAGAAAAGTGATTGTTAACCTTGTAACCTGAAACCCTGTTATAATCGCTTGTTAGTTCTAGGAGTGTTTTTGTTGAATGTTTCAGATTTTCTACATAAGCAGTTCTATCATCTGTGAACAAAGACAATTTTATCTCTTCCTTTGCAAGCTGTATACATTTTATTTCATTTTTTCATGTTATTGAACTAGCTAGGTCTTCCAGTATTATGTTGAAAAGCAGCTGTAACAAGTGACATCCTTGCCTTGTACCTGATCTTAGTGGGAAAGCTTCAAGTTTCTCAGCATTAGAAATGATATTAGCTATAGTTTTTTTTTTGAAATAGATATTTTTTATTAAGTTGGGGATGTTTCTCTTTATTGCTAGTTTACTGAGAGTTTTTAACATTAATAAGTGTTGGATTTTGTCAACTGCTTTTTCTGCATCTACTGATATAATCATGTTATTTTTCTCTTTTAGTCTGTTGATATGATGCATAACATTATTATTCCTTGTTTGCACTTTAATGTCCATGAGATCTGTAGTCATGTCCTCTCTTTTTTCTGATATTAATAATTTGTGTTTTCTATCTTTTTTCCTTAGTTAGCTTGGCTGGAAGTTTATTAATTTTATTGATCTTTTCAAAAAATCAGCTTTTGGTTTTGCTGCTTTTCTCTACTGAGTTTCTGTTTTCAATTTTATTGCTTTCTGCTCTCTTACTTTTTTTTTTTCTTCTTCTTACTTTGTATTTAATTTACTCCTCTTTTTCTAGTTCCCTAAGGTAGATGCATGAATGATTGATTTTAGATCTTTCTTCTTTCCTAGTATATGCAGGAAATGCTATACATTTCCCTATGTCCTTATTGATTTTTGCCCATTGGATCTGTCCATTTTTGATAGAGGGGTATTGAAGTTTCTAAATATGATAATGAATTTATCTTTTTATCCTTATATTTCTATCAGTTTTGCCTCACATATTTTGGGGTTTTGTGTTAGAAACACACACATTGATAATTATTATGTCTTCTTGAAGAATTGACACCTTTTTCACAATGAAATGCCCCACTTTATCCATGATAACTTTGCATGTTTTGACTTTGCTCTGTTTGAAATTAAAACAGCTACCTCACTTTCTTTTGATATAAGGTTAGCATGGTATATCTTTCCCCATCTATTTTTTATTCATTTTTCAGCTAAAAATTTGATCTCCCAATATAAATCTGGAAGTTGTACCAAAAACTGTGTTAAAATGCTAGGGATAAATATATATATATTTTACATTTATATCTATATAAATATATCTATATATACTTGTTTCGGAGCTACTTTTACAAAAATTACCATACAAAGTAATAAGTTCTGTAAAAGAGACAAGTAACCAATGCTATTGGAGCAAAGGGGAGAAGAAATTAATCCTGCATGTAGTAGTCAGTTTAATATGATAACAGTATGTTGGATAAAGGGATAGAGTTTTGGGCTTTGATCCTGAGGATTCGAGAGCTGCTCTTGGTTCTGCATTAGTTGTCTTGTAGGCAGAAAGGCACTTAACCTCCATGGCATTAACTTTTAAACTTTATGGGTGATGGACCCATTTGAGAGCTTGGTGAAATGGTTTTCAGGAAAAATACAGGACTATATACATATATTCAGGTGAAGAAATATTGCTATGTAGAAAGCTGTTTCTTTATCTACAAAGTGCATATATTGTATGAGACAATATTAAGATTTGTACATTTAAAAATCACAAATATTTCTTCACTATTAGTCACTCTCATTTGCACTTAAAATTTTTAAATGGACCCTGAAAAATTTATTCAGTCAATAAGTTTTGGAGCATGCACATATATACACATATATATAATCATGTATTATAAGCTTGAATAAAGCAATTAGTAACTTACAAAAACTACTTCCCCTTATGGATAAGTAAATAATGGTAAATGATGATAAACATTTATCTTTTGCCATGTATTTTGGACCTTACCCATTAAATTCTCAACATGTCAAACTCTTTAAACTATATAGTTGAAGAAAGTATGGGTACCATATATTATTTTCTGAAAAAAAAAATAAACTAACATCAATTAGAATTTGGCCTAATACATCTTTCAGGAAAACAAAACACACAACAGTTAAGTTAGCAAAGATTATTTTTTATGAAGGTTGTTTTAATAAATTTCAAAAAATTGAAATTCCAAAAAAAGGCAAAACTGAGGTAACATAGCTATAGTAAGATCAAGAAACAGCTATCATCTTTCTTAATGTGACATTTTTGCCAGTCAGGCCAGTGAAGTCCATGTGTTTCTTTGAAATAAAGCAAGCTTGCTAGGATATATCTCAGTATTGCTCATTTTGTTTCTTCATTTCCAAGTAAGGGATATGCAGTTTCAATAGGGATAGTCACAACATTTAAGTTTTGAATTTGTGTTTGTAATATCCCTTAATTTTACTCTATTAGAGTGTAATTTTTCTTCATTAGAAATTTCCAAAATGGATATGTCGGTGTTTTGACTATCTTCCATGCTATCATTAAATATCTTTATTTATTTCCATGTTGCTTTTTTCATGCTTTAGTCCTGTCCTCTATGCTTCTCTATCCCCTATTATAACCTTTTTCAACATAGTATTTATTGTCATTATCTGTTCCTCTAATACACTTTGTTGGAGTTCATAGATATCTGTATCAAAAAGATTCAGATTTAAATCTGATATAGGAATGACTAAAATATCCAAGTCTCTGAGTATGATGTTTCAATTGAACAGGTTTTTTGTTTGTCTCATTTGAGGTCATAATTGAGTATATTGTATTTCAAACAGAAAAAATGGTGAAAGATTATGGGTAAATAGAAGACATTATACCAAATATCTCAGTCATTTACAGACTAATTCCTGTTCATTTCTGTGGAAATATTATTCTTCCTTTCTGCATTGGCATTAAGATTATTCTTACACATTTCAGCCAATGGTATATGAGTGAAAGAAACATTTTACTTCTAAGCAGAAGTTTTAAGAGCCAGCATGTGACCTGCCTATGTTCCCTTTTCTCTCTGTCACAGGATTGGCAATGATTACTGCCATGAGATTGGCTATATACAGTGAGAGCAAAATTGCCCTTTTTTGTTGTTGAATGTTAACGAAATTTGGGGGTCATTTGTTATTACAACTCACCCATCTTTTAAGATATATAGTTGATCTTTGAATAATGTGGGGGTCAGGGGTGCCAACAATCTGCAGAGTTGAAAATCCACTTGTAAATTTATAGTCAGTCCTCCTCCTCCAAATATGCAATGCCAAATCTGCAGATTCAGCCAGCTGAGTTTCGTGTGGTATGGTAGTACATATTTAGTGAAAAAAATTCACATATAAGAGGACCCAGACAGTCCAAATCCATGTTGTTCAAGGGTCCACTGTAGTCCTTATTATACTTTATACCCATTGTTTTCTTTTGATGCCAAACTATATGGGGCAAACAATTGTCCTCATCCCATGAACCCTATTTTTGTGGTTTCTATTTTAGAGAACTATAGACTGTTTACTTTGTCTCAGATCCAGTGCAGATAATACTTTGCTTTATGATTTCCCTGGATTTTCAAGAAGGGGAATTTCCAAGAAGACAAGTTTGGAAGGATGAATCAAGTCCATTAACTTTGTCATCATTCTTTAATTCTGGGTCATAGTTTAGAGTTTGGTTTGTATATTGAATACCCAAGATTCTTATCTATTGAAAACTAAAATAATGATCCATCATATATGATTTAGAGATCAAGTTTGTTTTTTATGAAAGAACAACTTAGAAACCCATTAAGCAATCTGATAAAAACCACAGGTGTTTCTATTTTTCACCAATCCTTTGTAAATATCTCATGAACCACTGACTCAGTGTTTCAAAGTGAACCTTTTTTAATCGAATAATTCCAAAGTATTTATCTTTGTCCCCATGTTAAAAATCAATAGTTTGCATTAATACTTAATTGGTTTTTAAAATACTTCAGCAAAACAAATTTGATGATGATATGATGGCACTAATATTTGATGCAATCAAAACTGATTTTGGTATGCATACTGTTCAACTCGTGGCAGTAGAAGAATGCCAGATGTAGAAAAAACAGTCATCCATTATTCATAATAATTTATCTTTCCATGCACATCAATCTGTATCTTTTAATGAAGAAAATTTTAAAAAACACATATAAGTTTGTTTAAAGGAAAAGCATGTGAAAGAGCTTTTAGCAATGCATTGAAGTATATATGTTACAATATTAAGAAGGCATATGTCTGTTTTATGACCATACTTTACATTTTGTTTTTGTATTTCTGTGTTTGTTTTCTACAAATAGTAGGTTATTCTTGTCATCAGAATTTGATCCTAAAATGGAATATAACAACTGATACTTTTATGTTTATGATCAAAGAATTTAATCCTACCTCAGGATTTTTAATGCAGAAGAAATTTTAAATTAAGGACCTTAAACCATTTCTAAATACTTCTTATTTGTTTTATTTTACAATAAAAATAAATGACTCTTTTTATTAAACATTTCAATTTATTTCATATGTTCAGTGAGGTATTTCAGAGGATTATGGCATAATAAATACACAAAAAATTTTTTAAAAATAATTATAAGGTCTCTTGATGTTGAATGACAATAAAAGCTTGTTGAACAATACAGAATTTTTATGGCATTGTTTAAGGAAGGAGACAGAAGAAAATTGTGAAAATTAGTAGATTTCATCTATCAGCTAAAATATTCCTTTTAACATATGGTAGCTGTGGATTGTTTTCACAGTCCACAGATCTGTGAGTATGACAGTAAACATATGCTTGAGTTCTAAGCATCTCAAATAGAAATAGTCTTAATTTGAAATAAATAAGTTCCAGCACTGATCAAAATTATTTTCATCATCTATTTACAGGCCGCCTGTTACTAATGTAATTGAACTGTATATTTATAATGATTCTTAGGATTTATATTGAGGCAGGTGGGGGGAGAATTAGAAAGAGACTGCTAAGCTAAGAGAGGAAATGAAAAGACACACACCAAAAATGCCAAAGAACACACTGGAAAGGGAAACAAAGATTTCCATAAACACTCAAAAAGATACATGCATCCCAATTTTCATACAAGTATTATTTACAATTGACAAGATATGTAAGTGTTCATCAACAGATGAATTGATAAAGAAGATGTGGCATATATATATACAACGGAAAACTACTCAGCCATAAAAAAGAATGTAATTTTGCCATTTGCAACAACATGGATAGACTTTGAGGACAGTATGCTGAGTGAAATGTCAGAGACACACAAATACTGTATAACTTATATATAGAATGTAAAAATACAACTAGTGAATGAAACAAAAATGAAGCAGACTCACAGATATAGAGAACAAACCAGTGGTCATCAGTGGTAAGAGGGAAGGGGGGGTTAATACAAGGTGGGGGGAAATGGCTTATTATGCGATTATATGAAATCATGTGTGTGAAAGTTTTGAAAATTGTAAATCACTATAGAATTTAAAGAATCTTTCATTCAATAAAAAAATAGAAAAAAGAGTTCTAATTTATAATTTTCTTTTAATATGTGCTTCTCCTTTTGGAATATAAATTACATAAAGATATTGCCTCTGGTTCTGTGTTGTATTTTTATTATTTAATGGAATGATTGGTCCACAGTAAGTATTCAATAAATATTTGACAAATGGATGGAAAAATACATAAGTGAGTGAGTGGTTGCTTCTACCTGAAGGATGCTGGAACACTTTCAAGAAGAAATTTGAGCTGGATCTAGAGAGTGAATAAGAAGTGAGACAATGCAATAGGTGGAATACAACTGTCCTGTAATGTCAGGAGCATTAATATTTAAAATGAGCTAAGTATAATACAAAATATTAATGGCAGAAAGAACAAGACATGGACAGGCCACTGTATGGGTAGATAATGTAATGTTAAGAGAAACAAAAAGAGTAGAACTGCAGAGTTTCTTTCTCCCAACTTTTTGGTAAAATCAAGTAGGTAAACAGAAGAAATTTCAAGATAAGGTGTTCATAATAAAAGTGTAGCAGTAAAATGAGTTTCAGCTTAGGTTGCCTAAAAGGACTTTTATCTGTGCCTAAATAGAGCATATCTTGCTTTTTTTAGGAAGACACAGATGATTACCTACCTTCATCCTTTCTCCTTTTCTTTCTTATTAACAAGTACCTAAAATTTGTGCAGAGCAGCGAAGTGTTTGGTTGAAATTCACAGAAAGCAGAAGAAATCTCCAAAGACAGAAAACAACAAATGATTTTATACATTTATTTATTTTGATACACAGGAAAAAGTTGCTTTCAAAATATTCTGACTTTTATGGTTGATGTTATCTGGAAATTTCTACATCATTATTTAAAACTATTAACATTAACATTAATAGATAACATTTAAAATATTTAATATATTTAGTTTGAAAGTATATAGATTTCATGATTACTGGGATTCCTAAATATTTCATTAAGAACAAGCTATTTTATGCAACTTATTATGTATATATTTGCAAGACAATAATCAAGATACTGAAGACTATGTAAAGATTCCAGTATCTGAAATTCAGTATGTCCAAAACAATTCCCAGTTCCCAAATTTTATGCCTACAACACTCCAATATTAAAGCCCCATACCTTACATTCTCAGTAAATGGTACCAGTATCTATACAGTTCAAATCAAAATCCTGAGATTCATTCTTTTTTCCTTGTCTCTCTTTGTCTCTCTCTCTCACTCTCTAAATGTACTCATCTATCAAACTCAATTATCAATATTTCTTCACTTTGAGGAAATATATTACTTATTCATCTTTTAATTAATTCATTAAACCAATACTTCAACAAATGTTTATGGCTGTACACTTGTTGATTGGCACTGTGCTAGGCCATAGTGAAATAGTGGTGAAGGATAAAGTCCAGTACTTCCGGACTCTCACATCCTAGAAAGGAATAAAATAATCAGTAACAAAAATTTAAGTTACATAATGACACACATAATAAAATAAGCAGTGACAAAAGTTGTATTATGTAAAATCTTATCTCAACAATAGATTTGCATCTGAATTTGTATTTATGATTTTTAAAATTCTTTTCAATTCTCTACACTGAGAAGTTCACATTTTATAATATATGCATTTTACTTTGATGATAAATATAATACATAATTATACACATCTCAAATAATTAAAGATACATAACTAGGAAATTGAAAGTAGTCAGAAACAATTAAATATAACTTAGAAAATTACTAATTATTACCTTCCCACAAAAAGCCTTCTATTGATTTGATTTTGTTATTTATGATACGTTGACATTAATAGAGCCACAAAGAAACAGAAACTCATAATTCACAAGAAAATTGCCTGCCTGGAAAGAGGAAGAGAGTCAGCCTCTCTGAAGTGCTCTGATCTTATTATATGAGATAGTTTCATTAGGTATTTCTGTAGCAGCTCTAAAATAGCACAATTAAAGCAAAACAAATCTTAATTTATTTTATAAAAAAGTATATTTCCTGGGGGGCATTCAACTTAAGTCCACAGGAATAAAGAAAGACGTAGAGCTTAAATCTTTTTATTTTATTTTATTTTTAATTATTTATTTTGTATTGAAGTGTAGTTGATTTACAATGTTGCATTAGTTTCTGGTGTAAGGCAAAGTGATTCAGATATATATATATAACATTTTTCCCCATCATCAGGGGTGAAAAATACTACTTGTTTCTGAACCAAAACGATAATTTCCACAGTTCAACATGTTTCTCTGCTAATATGGCTCTGGTAGAAATTAAGTAGTTTTATTTCCTTAAAAAAATTTTAAAATGTTTATGTTCTTTTCCATATTCTTTTCCATTATGATTTATCACAGGATATTGAATATAGTTCTCTATGATATACAGTAGGACCTTGTTGTTTATCCATTCTGTATATAATAGTTGGAACCTGTTAATCCCAAACTCCCAATCCATCCCTCCCCCACCCCCACCCCCGGCAACCACAAGTCTATTCTCTATGTCTGTTAGTCTGTTTCTGTTTTGTAGATAAGTTCATTTGTATCATTTTTTTAAAATTCCACATATAAGTGATATCATATGATATTTGTCTTTGTCTGACTTACTTCATTCCATCTGACAATCTTTAGGTCCAACCATGTTGCTGCAAATGGCATTACTTCATTCTTTTTAATGGCTGAGTAATATTCCATTGTATATATGTACCACATGTTCTTTATCCATTCATCTGTCAATGGACATTTAGGTTGCTTCCATGTCCTGGCTATTTAAACAGTGCTGCTATGAACACTGGGGTGCATGTATCCTTTTGAACCATGTTTTCCTCTGGATATATGCCCAGGAGTGAGATTGCTGGATCATATGGTAATTCTATTTTTAGTTTTTTAAGGAACCTCTATACTGTTCTCCACAGTGGATGTACCAATTTACATTCCCACCAACAATGTAGGAGGGGTCCATTTTCTCCACACCCTCTCCAGCATTTATTGTTTGCAGACTTTTGGTGATAACCATTCTGACCAGTGTGAGGTGATACCTCATTGTAGTTTTGATTTGCATTTCTCTAATAATTAGCAATGTTGAGCAAAATATTTTTATTTTTCATATCAATGTATGATTATTTCTATCTTGAAAATTTATACAATATATATGTTTCATCCTTTTTCCCATTGCAAGGAAAAATATTCTGAATTATATATTTTCTGTAAAACAAGCAACAAAACTTTATATTGCATAAAGTGTGTTATCTTTCAATGTTGTATGAATTTGAAATCAAAATAAATGTAAATGAATTAAATGGATCCAGTTTCTTGCTCCTTGTGATACATACCTGAAAACAATGTGTTGTTGGTTTCCTCCCTGGGGAACAGGTTGGGAGACCAAGATTTTTCTCCAAGTGGATTATTGAGAATGTTTTAGGAATAACGTTCTTCAATGAGTGAGGGAAGCATGATTTGGCAGAAGTAAAAGTTAAACTGCAATGCAATTACAACAAAATCTTCTATCCAACCCTATAAGAATCACTGAAGGTGGAACGACCCTTGCAAGATGTCTCAAATGAAGACAAGAGAGCCAGGCCTCTATACACCCATGTTGACCAATCACTGAATGTAGGCTGTTTTCTGGAAGGAGAATAATACTTGGTGAGTTACCTCTCTTCATCTGAGGACATTGCTTAGAAAGAGGACTCATTAGTAAGCCATCAACAGGTGATACTCTCAGCAGCAAGGGGAATGAAAATTTGTATCTACTGGGGTTCTGGGTAGCACACCACAGTATCCACTTCAAGATAAATCAGAAAGATGTAAAAGTAACACCTCAATGTTTACTGATTGCAATCTATGTCATTAAATTTATCCAACTACATTCATTAAGAACAAATGTTACAAAATTTTTATTTAACATGATATAGCATTTGAGCTTGACTTTTAACAAAAATGATGTAATACTGTGAAGTCTTGCTCTTGAGTCACACTTTTGCAAGTTTTTTTTTTTTTTTTAGACATTCGGTTAAAGTGCAAACTCCTTTAAAGAATTGTACTGAGGATGAATGCAGCCTCTTTACACATTTTTAAATTGGTAAATTTAAACCCAGTTGTTGTTCCTTAACATACTGTCAAATGGCCTGACATCTATCAGGTGAGCATACCCAGTCTTGGAGCTAAGCAGTTTGCCAAGACCATGAGAAGGGCCAGTGGACCCATTGCTAAAATGAGGTAGTAATTCATCATCCAAGAGTAGGGAAAGCCAAATGAGGGAATCCTAACATTATCGCTAGAGAACACTGAAGGTTTCTACTACCATAGATTAAAGGGAAAAAAATCAATTGCTTAAATTCAGGTTAGTAGGGGCCTGAGATATAAGACCAACCCAAACAGCGAGGGTCTTTCAACATTACAAAAGAGTCTATAGCCAACCCAAGTTAAGAATTGTCAAGAAAACTGGAGAAAATAGGCTTGAAGTGACCACTGGCAATTTTAGTTGATCTCTTATTAATTTTCATGGATTTCTTATCTCTCAGCATATGCTCAAGACAAACACATAGGTAGGGTGTATGGTGACTGCTGTATGTGAGGAGATTATAAAATCATCTTAATAATTTTTATGTCACATGTGTGACAATGCCTTTCTACTAGATTTGGAATTTTTGAGATACTACCCCATGCCCTGTCACATATCTGAAACAAAAGACATTTAGGATAGAAAATAACCAAATAAAAAAAGCATCTCATAATCTGCATGAAGGTTAATACAGTGGGGGTAAGGAAGAAACTAGGAAATTACGGCTAATATTAACTATACTGAAATATTTTGAAAGAGGCAGAATTCAAATCATGACATATGAAACAAAATATATTAAGTTTTCATCAAGGCATATCTCTTATAACATGGGCCAAAAAATTGAGAAACCTAAATGTGGTTAATTATGTTTAAATGCCAGAATAATTGTCACACATTCAAAGCAAAATCAAACATGCATCAATGATCTAATGTTAACTAAAATTTTCAGCTTATTGCTTTTTGTAACACTAATGACTGATTTCTATATAAGTTAAATGAAATCATTACAAATGTTTTAGATTTAATGTGTAACTTCTGGCATATTTATTGTAAATAATTTAACTTAATTTAATTTTTTGATAATTTAATAAATAATAATTTAAATTTTGATATACTTCAATTGAAATACATGTAAAATATATGTCCCTCTATTTGTTTCTCTTATAGACAATGTAATAAGATTTCCTCACAGAGATTGCATGTATATTTTCAGCATAATTTGTATGCATTAATTTAGTACTATACATTTATCTTCAAAGGAAAATAATATAGAGGTAGGGCTTTATTCTTAGAGGGCTTATGTTTTTTGTTTTGTTTTATTTGCTTCTCAGCTCATATGTTTTAATATGCTTCTGACTTGAATTGTCATGGGACTGAAGTGTGTCCAGTGAAGGCACTCTGTCTCTTTGGCTAGTGTTCTTGGTCTGAGGTTGGGCATTTGACCCAATCTAATGATGAGGTTCATATCAAGAGTTCTATTAGTATTAACAGGGAAAAGGCCCCCTATTATTCCTGGGAATATTAAACTTTGAGTATGTAAACCTGGCACACCTGCCCAAGGAAAGCCATATTTGAAGCTTCCTGGCAATGTTTGACTAGATGAGCCTAAAATCCCTTCTTTTAAAATTCCCATTTACTTAGCTAACTCATTCCTTCTTGATTTGGTTGGGTTATTTGCACTCGAAAAATTCAACAAAATGAGTCCCTTATTAATCCTGTAATATACTAAGGGCAATAGAGAGAAAACAAGAAACATATAATTTTTTTAACTGTTTACATATGACTTAGAATCCAGTTGCACACAGAGTAGATAGTGATGGATCCCAGTAATCATATACAATCTCACACAGATAATTGAATATTGATTTTACTTTGATTAATCTCTGTTTTCATAGCTCATAGGGCCTGTTCAGCCAATATGATAGTCATACATTTTGCATTTTCTTTGGAGTCTCAAAGTCCTACAGGTTTTAAATTTTATTGTGAAATTATTTTACCTCTAAAATTACTAGCAATATATATATATTACTGTGTGCTTAGAACTAAGTGGTAATTAACACTGAAAGTATTGGGTTGGCCAAAAAGTTCATTCTGGTTTTTCCATAACATCTTATGGAACCCAATATGTTTCAAACAACACTATACTTAATAATATATGCTGTAGAAGCAGTAAGATATTAAAAATTCTGAATATTTTAGCATTTAGATTTTTAACATTGTTTGAACATACACATTTCATGCTGGTATATGTTATATATACTCAAATAGAAAAATGATCAAAGGTGTCTGCTTTATTCAAAGGAATGTGTAACAAAGTAAATAAAAATGTTTTACTCTTATTGTTTCTGTTCAACACAGGAAAATAGTTTTCATCTTTTAATTCTAAAAAAATTCTTCAGTGAAAAATATATTTCTTTTTCTAGGATAACTTTTCTTTACTGTTTGGAGTACACCAGGCAAAATTATTTCAGATAGTGTTCTTATATATATGAACATAACTTTATTTAACTTTCATACAGTTATTATATTTTGGCTGCCTATTGAAATGTACATTTTATATTATTTTCCTCATGATTACTGTTGCACTGTCTTCTAATATTGCATTCAGTGTTGTTAATAATAGATAGATGGATATATATCTCACTTTTATTATTGTCTCTCTGTAGATTATATAATCCTCCCCCTTTGAAGATATATAGGGTTTTCTCTTTTCCTAAATGTAAAAAATTATCAAGAAAATATATAGGGGTCTAGTTTTTTCCTCCATTTCTGAGCCAGTCTCATATCATCTTGAGCATTGACTTCACACCCTTCTCTCTTGTCTCTTTTTCTATTAGGCACATGATGAACTCCTGAGTTCCTTTCCGATTTGTAACTTATTTTTCATAAATTCCATATCCATGTGACTTTGTGATAAGCTCTCAGAATATTTTTTTTTAGTTATATTTTATATCTTTATTTCCATCTCCAGCTACCATCTTTTTTTTTTTTTTTTAATTTTATTTATTTATTTATTTATGGCTGTGTTGGGTCTTTGTTTCTGTGCGAGGGCTTTCTCTAGCTGCAGCAAGTGGGGGCCACTCTTCATCATGGTGCACGGGCCTCTCACTATCGTGGCCTCTGTTGTTGCAGAGCACAGGCTCCAGACGCGCAGGCTCAGTAATTGTGGCTCACGGGCTTAGTCGTTCCGCGGCATGTGGGATCTTCCCAGACCAGGGCTCGACCCTGTGTCCCCTGCATTGGCAGGCAGATACTCAACCACTGCGCCACCAGGGAAGCCCCTCAGAATATTTTTCAGCTTTATCTTCAAGCTCACTAATGTGTTCCTTAACTGTCTCTATTATATATTCATCCAATCTGTTGAGTTATTTCCCCATAATCATTTTTTATTTTTATGGTATTTTAATGAATCCCATATACTTTTGAATCACTCTGCTGATATTAGTTTTACTTGCTCTAACATCCTGTTCAACTTATCTATTAACTCTATTTCCTGAAAGTTTTCTGTTTTCGCTCTTTTACGATGCTGGCTTTCTTCCAATATCTGGTAATTCTTAGTTATATGCTTACTTTGTAATTGAGTTTGCCTGGTTAATTTTTCTATTAAATCTGCACAGCCAGTCTGAGGTTGTGGAGGATCCACGCAACTGCTAGCTGCCTGCTATTTAAATGGGGTAGAGTCATGACATGTAACTGAATGGGATACTTCCATCTATGTATGCTCATTGCCAGTAGCTCAGCAATTTTTGCCCCTCTAACCCAAGGTGTCATATCTTCTGTCCCAACTGGAAGAAAACCCCCATTCCACCCCATTCCTGCTGCCTATCTCAAGGAGAGTGTGGAAGGATATACATAAATCATCAAAAAAACAAAGGCTAGAAACCACTCCCTGGATTTTCAATCTGGAGATCAATAGTGACTACTTCCATTAATTTGTGTGGTGGGAGAGAAGTCAGATCAGAGTAGTTCATAAAGATAATGATAAAGATTACTGAGGATATCAAGTAAGCAAGTGTACACGGTGTTTTCAACAGGTTGACTGAGTGAGAAAAGAGTGACTTAAGTATAGAACTAGAGATTATAATGGATATTGTTTGTTCCTTATCCAGTATCCATTCTCACCTTCTTATAACAAAGCCCTGACCTCACACCCTCAAACTTGTATAATTCCTTTTCCTATCAATGAAGATAGAACCTGTGAATATGATGAGACATTCCTCCCTTGACTGTGATTATGCTATGTGGAGTAGTCAACCTTGAAATAGAGATTATCCAGATGGGCCTAAAGTAATCATATGAGCCATATAATAGCAGAGAATAATCTCCAGCTGGCAGCAGTAAAATAAGTCAACAAGATTCCAAGTGTGATAAGGACTTGATGGTTTATTGCTGATTTTAGATAGAGAGAGCCTCGTGAGAAGGAATGTGTGTTGCCCTATGGAGCTGAGACACATTACTAGTGGAAAGACAGAAAAAATTGGGGACCAGAATTACAATTGCAAGGAACTGTATTCTGCCAACAACAGAATGAGCTTGGAAGCAATTCTTCATAGAACCTTGAAATATGAGCCCAGTCTGGTTGACTGAAGTGGCCTTTAACCCCTCAAGAAGAGAACCCAGGGGCTTCCCTGGTGGCACACTGGTTGAGAATCTGCCTGCCAATGCGGGGGACATGGGTTCGAGCCCTGGTCTGGGAAGATCCCACATGCCAAGGAGCAACTGGGCCCATGAGCCACAACTACTGAGCCTGCGCATCTGGAGCCCGTGCTCCGCAACGAGAGGCCGCGACAGTGAGAGGCCTGCGCACCGCGATGAAGAGTGGCCCCCGCTCGCCGCAACTAGAGAACGCCCACGCACAGAAACGAAGACCCAACACAGCCAAAAATAAACAAATAAAATTAAAAAAAAAAAATCTTCCACGTTCCTCTGCATTAAAAAAAAAAAGAAGAAGAAGAGAACCCAGAATTCTGTTATACAGAACTATGAGCTAATAAATAGATAGTGCTCTAGGCCACTAAATTTATGATAATCTGTTATGCAGCATGGTAAACTAATGTATCAGTAATGTTTCCAGCTAAAATTTCTATCCTTCTCAGAATCTTTTACTTAGAAGTGGTCATGAGAAAATATTCTGAATATTCTTGATATGTAAGTAAATGTCTTCATCAGAATTCTGGAGATGTTTCTGCTTACTTTACAGGCTTTATCACTTTATCACTTTCCTCTTGTCTTTTCATCTGTTTTTGTTTTGTTTTGTTTTGTTTTTTTGGCTGTACCATATGTGGCATGTGGGATCTTAGTTCCCAGACTAGGGATTAAACCTGTGTCCCTTGCAGTGGAAACATAAAGTCTTAACCACTGGACCACCGGAGAAATCCCATTGTCTTTTTATTCTTGACACAAAAAGGAAGAAACCAGTTGTGTGGGAGTCATCTTGTGACCTCAGAAACTGGGCAGCTGATAGATGAATGAAACGTGATATTAATCTTAGAATGACTACTTCTAGTCTCCCAGTCATGTGAGAAAAATCTACCCCTCTGTGTTTAAGCTACTAAAGTTGATATGTCAATGACTGGCATCAAACATAGTCATCATTAATATAATAGTAAAAGGGCATTTTAAATTGTGTAGTGTTTGTTTTTTCTTATTTTGGGGGCCAATAGATGGAGGGATATAAGCACCTTTATAGGTTAACATTGGAAAATTTTATATGATTGTATGCCGAGAGAATGAGGATAGAAAAGTTAACTTAAAAAGGAATATGTGAGAGAATACAATAAGGTTAAATAAAAAACAGAGGAGGGAAGGTTCATAGCTATCCTACTTGTATGAAGTGATATCTCATTGTGGTTTTGATTTTCATTTCCCTCATGGCTAATGATGTTGAACACCTTTTCATGTGTATACTTTCTTTAGGGAAATGTCTACTCAGACTTGGCTTACTTTTTATTTGGTTTATTTTATTTTATTTTTTTTACTGACTTGTATGAGTTATTTAGACATTTTGAATAAAATTTCTTATCAAATATATGAATTGCAATATTTCCCCCTAATTCTGTGGATTGTGTTTTTACTTTCTTCATGGTAACACTTTCAACAAAAATGTTTTTAATTTTGATGAAGCCCAACTTGCACAGTTTTAAAAAATTTGTAATTTCTGCTTTTGGTGTCATATCAAAGAAAACATCAAAGATTTCCTCCTATGTTTTTTTTCTAAGAGTTTTTATAGTTTCAACTTTTACATTTAGATTTATGATCCATTTTGAATTAATTTTTGTGTGGTATAAGGAAAGAGTACAACTTCATTCTTTTGCATGTGGATATCCATTTGTTCTGTGGGGTATTTAAATGTAGTTTTGAGTTATCAATACAGACCACATGACAGTAAATCCCTAAGTGTGGAATTCATATTTATTTAACAAATTCCCCAGATGGGTTGTATGCACACTGGAATTAAAGAATGACTTAATTAAGAGTGCTCATGAGGCACAAAAACAAGTAAGTGGAAGTGAGGATATGAGGGAAGTGGGAAGATAGACATTTTAGGTGAGAACAAGTTATTGAAATTCCATGTTATAACATGTTAACTTTTTATTCATGTACTGTTAATAGTGATGTTTTAGCAACTTCATGACAAGATCTATTAGCAGTGACATTGAACAAGATGTGGCCAGAGGAGAGGTTGCCTAAAGTTAAAAATAAGTCACTGGAATTGAGATGTAATGGGAAACTCTTTTGATTTTTTCATTAACATGGGCATTGCATTCAGGCAGGAAAGTGATAGAAAATGAAATTGTGAAGAAAGGCAATCAGGTACTAAAACCTTTAATAAATGTACTTAGGGGATGAGGTGGTCCAATAACCAGTACTTCTTATACTTTCCTGAGTTTTGAACCTATTGAAGAATAAGGAAAAAGAGTGTGTCCAATATAAATCAAACGTTACGTTACCTTTATTACTAGTAAAGAGAATATTGTGGAATCTGGCCTACCTCTGCAGGAAACCAGAAATGTGAAATATATTCACCTAGTCTGTCTTAGTCTTCTTGGGCTGCTATAATAAATTATCGTAGACTGGGTGGCTTAAATAACAGAAATTGGTTTCTCACAATTCTGGAGGCTGGGAAGTCCAAAATCAAGGTGCTGGTCGATTCTGTGTCTAGGGAGGGTTCACTGCCGGGCTTGTAGACAGCCACCTTCTCTCTGTATGCCTTTCCTCTCTCTCTTCTTCTTCTTATAAGGGCACTAATTCCATCATGAATGTTCTACACTCATTACCTAATTTAAACCTGTTTACTTTCCAAAGGCTCTACCTCCTAATACCATTACATTGGGACCTAAAGCTTCAACATAGGAATTTTGGGGGGATATAACCATATAGCCCATAACACAGTCCTTGGTACTTGTGGGGCACTACAGGTTTTCTGCATGGTGACTTTACTGCTAAGCTAACTGCATAGAGAGCTACTGGTACTTAGTTGCTCTTTCAAATTCATCTTTCTGGCACATAATGAAGGGTACAAAATGAGGCAAAAAATGCAACATTTGAGATTCTTCATCATGGAAGAAACAATCAGGAGTGGACAGAATCACAACAGCTCATATTTCAGGGAGTTTAGATATCTTAAATCATTGGCTTTAATCATTAATCTTATGTGAATCAAGGTTGTGGGTAACCTTTTGGGTAAAATATTAACAGCCTATTCAGGACACTTTCTATAGGAATTTAAGGCTATATCCTCAATACCAAATACTATGTCTTTGGATATCCACCAAAGATGGCTTGAGGGCAATATATTTTGCTCAAAATATTATTCAGAACACTACTACATTTAAATCAACTTCAAAAGTAACTTTCTACCTGTGGTAAGTAGAACGACAGATGGCTCTCCAAAGATGTTTATGTCCTAGTCCCATAAATTTGTCAATATGTATTAGTTTCTTTTGGTTCTGGTAACAAAATACTAAAAACATGATGGTTTAAAACAACATAAATTTATTCTGTCACGGTTTTGGAGGCTAAACACCCAAAATCATGGTATAAGCACAACCATGCTACCTTGGAGACTCTGGGTAGAATTCTTACTTGTCTCCTTCTAGGTCTGGTTGGCATTTCTGGAGTGCAGCTTCATCACTCCAATCTCTCCTTTTTTATTACATGTTGTTCCCTCTGTATATCTGTGTCCAAATTTCCCTCTTCTTATAAGACACCAGTCATATTGGATTAGGGAACACGCTAATGACCTCAACTTAATTACATCTGCAAAGACCCTATTTCCAAATAAGGTCACATTAGAAGATACCAGGGGTTAGGACTTGAACATATCTTTTGGGGGAACAAAATTCAATTCATGACCCATGTCAAAAGAGAATTAAAGTTGCAAGTGGAATTAAGGTTGCTAATCAGGCATCCTTAAAATAGGGAGATAATCCTGGATTATCCAATTGGGTCCAATGTAATCAAACAGGGATTAAAAGTAGAAGAATGAAGCAGAAAGGAGTCAGAGGTGGAGAAGGAAATGTGATAACTGAAGCAGAGAACCTGAGAGACAGTAACATGGGAAGGACTCAGGCCCATTTTGCTGGCTTCCAAGATGGAAGAATGGGGCCACAGCCAACAAATGAGAGAGGCCACTAGAAGCTGGAAAAGACAAGGAAACAGGTTCTCTCCTAGAGTCTCTGGAAGAAATTCATTCCCTCCAACACCTTGGTTTTAGCCCATTTCAGACTTCTGACCCAGAGAACTTACAAATAATAAATTCATGTTATCTTAAGCTAACAAATTTGTGGTAATTTATTACAGCAGCAATAGGAAAATAACACATTGCAGTGAGAGTTTTAATAAATTGTTTAACAATTTCCTTCCCCAAATTTATAATTTACAATTTTGGCATAGTACCGTAAGCTAAAAGCCAATACACGTGAAGAAATTAAAAGAGTACCTAGAATCCTGCAATTCAAGGAGTGGTCCACAGATCATCGATGTGAATATCACTGGATGTTGTTAGAAATGCAGAATCCCAGGCCTTACTAGACACCTGCTGAATCAGAATCTACATATTAGGGGAATCCCCTGGTGATTCACAAGTACAATAAAATTTGAGAAGCACTGGCTTAGTGCATGGCATTCAGAGTTAGAGGTCCTTTGTTTCTTTTTGACTCTCTAACACACTTTGTAATGGGTCTTCATGTAAGTTTCATTTTTTTAGTACATCTCCTCTTCAAGATGTCTTCAATGTTTATATACAATTTATTGGCTCCTGTTAATATGATCAGCCTCAGCTGATTTCTGTCATACAGAATCTGAAGCTGGCAAATTACTTTAAATCTTGCTTTTTAATTTCTTTTATTTAAAAAGGTATTTATTGAAACCCTTTTAGACGAAACAACTTCTAAACGCTCTACCTAAATCATTTAGCTTTTTAAAATAACTTTTATTCTCTAAAAAGTTCAATTCAAATAATTCATCCTATGTTTTATGGTATTGCTAAATTTTATCTTCTTAAATATCATAATGTTTAGTTTTTCTAATTATAAAAGTACTGTATGTTGACCACAAAGAATTTGGAAGATGGCAAAATGTATGAGGCAGGAAATAAAAATTATGAATTTTTCCAGGTATATTTCATTCACATGTAATATTATAAACTAAATTTCTAACTTGATATTACAAGATGTTAACTTTCCATGTCACAAACACCAAAACCAAAGAAACCTGGAAGATATTTTGTTAAAATGTCTTATATAAAATATTAGTAAAACAGATAATAGCAAAGATTAACATTCTCCATTGGTCTTTTATACTTAGGATGATAAGTAATATTTCTCAGTTTGAGCTAAGCCTAGTTAAATTTTTATTTCATAAGATGAAGTCATTATTAACTATGATTTTCTACAAAAATTATTCACACAGAAATCTTTTATCATATAACGATATATGAAACCGGTGTCTTAGATGTAAATATACTACATGTTTACACACACACACACACACAATCATATATACTTTTATAGGCAAAATAAAAATATCAGTAATTATTGCTGAATGAATAAATTGCAGATTATTTTTGTCTTTATATATTTCTTATATATTTCAAGCTGAACATAAATTACTACTATGGCCAGAAATGAAAAGTTAAATTATCTTGTTTTAATTCATCTTTATTTATGTGGAAAGGCAAAACTCATAAATATATATATATATTATTCAAAAAGAGTTTTTTCCTTTATACATGCAGAATTTTTTATTGTAGAAAATAACATAAAAGATATTTTCCTGTCTTTTTAAACCAGTATGCATTTATTGTAATGTTTCACTGAAGTAAAATTCAAATGTGTACAAAAAACAAAAATCAAACAGAATCATTATGTCTTTTAAAATGTTCATTATGTAATGGGATATGACCATATTTGTACTTAAAACAGTAATAAGAAAATACATGGACTTTTGTTTTTTAAGTGGAATCTTAAATAAATTTGATTTCATTGAAATAAAAAATTAAATGTTAATATTTCTACTGCAGAATATCTTCAAAGTATGTTTCTGCAATATATTTATTCTTAACTTTATTATTATTAGAACCCTACAAATTTCCTCCTCACGTTTTCAAGATAGATATTTTCATATCTATCTTATATCTATCATCTATCATCGATCTATCTACCTATCCACCTATTTCTGTACACATATATATGATATTTATGGAGGTAATTAAATGCTGAACAGGAGTGAGAGATCAGGAGCGTCAGAGGTCCTAATTCACTGAACTGCTAAGTTCTGTTGAGGAAGTCAAATCTCTTTCTGAATTTCAGCTGTCTTATTTGAAAAAGAAAATGAAATTAGGATACTCTCTACATCAGTCAAATGAAGATATTACTACTCTACTAATCATGCATTGTGAGAATTACAATTAAATAATGAAATATTTAACAAAATGTTTGACACATAGAAATTGTCCCAATTTTATCTAAGATCATTTCCAATTCAAAAATTCAGTAAGCAAGTTTCTCTTCATTTTTTTATGTCTGTGTTTAGTGGGAATAAAGTACAACACTTCTACAAATTATTCATTTGTTCTCTCCCTTTCCATTTCAGGTCATTGGAGGCACGGCACTTAATCCATCGGTTAACCATTTTAACCTGAGGGGTTGTTGGCAATAAATCCTCTTTAGAAGGCTTTCTAAAGTCCACTGATGATTTCAAAATAGCTTGAAAATCAATCAGATTAACTAAAACATTTTCTACTCAGGCATCTATTAGAAAACTGATGTCTGTATAATGCCTCTTTGACATTGTGAACCTCTATCAACTCAAATCTACAAAATGAGTACTGAAAATTAATGCTTGAAGGCAGATTTTTCCCAAACTGCGTTTTTTCCTGAAAATTCTCATTTCTAATTTGTGTTAGGTTAATATGGGCAGTGACTTTTTCTTTGAAAATTATTAGGTCATCTTTTGAGGGTCTCTGTCTCTCTGTCTCTCTCTCTCTGTATACACACTCACACACATAATATTTTTAGATTAAAAAAAACTTCAAAGTAAGGAAAAAATTATATGTCAGTCCTTTTTCTTTATTTTCAATAATTGTAGGAGTGCATAATAATTGGAAACTTAACATATGGGTACAATTATGACACACTGGGTACAATTAGAAGATGAGTCAGATCAATCTGATAGTAATTAGCTTATTAACTTTGACAAGCCATTTAAACTCTCTGGACTGAAGCTTCTTCACTGAACAATCAATGACTTGGATCTTATTACCTTTATAATACTATAAAATATATTTCTGAGATATGTGACTATTTGTATAATCAATTAGGAGGACTTTTTACAAAGCAGGTATTGTGTTTATGTCATTCACTCCTATATTAACCAATACCTATAATCCATCATCAAAAGTAGATTTCCAATAAATATTAATATAAAAATGATGCAATTTTCTTGTATTAGTTTGATGTAGTTTTGAGTACAAATTTTCAGAATCAAGTGACACAACAATATACAGGCATATCTCATTTTATTGTGCTTTGTTTTATTGTACTTTGCAAACATTGCATTTTTTGTAAATTGAATGTTGGTGGCAACCCTGCATAAAGCAAGCCTATCAGGCCCATTTTTACAATAATATTTGCTCACTTGTGCCTCTGTGCCACATTCTGGTAATTCATACAATACTTCAAACGTTTTCATCATTATTAAATTTGTTATGATGATCTGTGATCAGTGATCTTTGATGTCACTATTGTGATTGTTTTGGGGCATAATGTAAGATGGCAAACTTGATCGATAAATGTTGTGTGTTTTCTGAATTGCTCCACCGGCCTGCCTTTCCCCATCTCTCTCCATCTCCTTGGCCTCCCTTATTCCCTAAGACACAAGAATATTAAAATTAGACCAGTTAATAACCCTACAATAGCCCTTAAGTGTACAAGTTGAAAGAAGTGTTGCACATCTCTCATTTTAAATCAAAAACTAGAAATAAAGCTTAGTGAGGAAGGCATGTTGAAAGCTGAGAAAGGCCAAAAGCTGGGCCTCTTGCGCCAGACAGCCAAGTTGTAAATGCAAAGGAAAAGTTCTTGATGGAAACTAAAAATGGTACTCCATTGAACATATGAATGTTAAAAATGTGAGACAGGCTTATTGCTGATATGGAGAAAGTTGTAGTGGTCTGGATAAAATATCAAACCATCCACAATATTCCCTTAAGCCAAAGCCTAGTCCAGAGGAAGGCCCTAACTCCCTTCAATTCTGTGAAGGCTGAGAGAGGTGAGGATGCTGCAGAAGAAAACTTGGAAGCTGGCAGAGGCTGGTTCACGAGGTTTAAGGAAAGAAACTATCTCCATAGTATGAAAGTGCAAGGTGAAGCAGCAAGTGCCGATGTAGAAGCTGCAGCAGGTTATCCAGAAGATCTAGCTGAGATAATTTACGAAGGTGGTTACGCTAAACAATAGACTTTCAGTGTAGATTAAACAGCCTTATATTGGAAGAAAGTGACATCTAGAATTTTCATAGCTAGAGAGGAGAAGTCAGTGCCTGGCTTCAAATCTTCAAAGGACAGGCTGACTTTCTTGTTAAGGGCTAATGTGGCTTAACTTTAAGTTGAGGCCAATGAACATTTACCATTCTGAAAATCCTAGGGCCCTTAGGAATTATGCTAAATCTACTCTGCCTGTGCTCTATCAATGGAAGAACAAAGCCTGGATGACAGCATATCTGTTTACCACATGGTTTACTGAATATTTGAAGTCCACTGTTGAGGTCTACTACTCAGAAAAAATAAGTTTTCTTTTAAAATATTACAGTTCATTGACAATACACCTGATCACCCAAGAACTCCGATGGAGATATGCAATTAGATTAATGTTGTTTTTATGCTTGCTGACACATCATCCATTCTGCAGTCCATGGAGCAAGGAGTCATTTTGACTTTCAAATTTTACTATTTAAGAAGTATATTTCATAAGACTATAGCTGCCATAGATAGTGATTCCTCTGATGGATTTGGGCAAAGTAAACTGAAACCTTCTGGAAAAGATTCACCATTAAGATGAATCTTAGATGCCATTAAGAACATTCATGACTCATGAGAGAGGTCAACATTAACAGAGGTTTGGATGAAGTTGATTCTGACCCTCATGGATGACACTTTGAGGGCTTCAAGACTTCAGTGGAGGGAGGAACTGCAGATGTGGTGCAAATAGCAAGACACCTAGAATTAGAACTGGAGCCTGAAGACGTGACTGAATTGCCGCAATCTCATGATAACACTTTAACAAATGAGAAGTTGCTTCTTATGGATGAACAAAGTAAACTGTTTCTTGCAATGGAATTTACTCCTGGTGAAGATACTGTGAAGACTGTTGAAATGACAACAAAGGGTTTAAAGTATTACATCAACTCAGTCAATAAAGCAGTAGCAGGTTTTGAGAAGATTGACTCCAATTTTGAAATAATTCTGCTGTGGATAAAATGCTATCAAAGAGCATGACATCCTGCAAAGAAACAGCTCACAAAAGGAAGTGTCAGTCGATGCAGCAAACTTCCCTGTTGTCTTCCCACAGCTACCCAAACCTTCAGCAGCCAACACCCTGATCAGTCAGTGGCCACTAACATCCAGGTAAAACTCTCCACCATCAAAAAGATTAGAACTCACTGAAGGTTTAGATTATGGTTAGCATTTTTTAGCAACAAAGTATTTTTTTAAATTAAGGTATGTACTTCATTTTTATAGACATAATGCTATTGCACACTTAATAGACTTCAGTATATTGTAAACATATCTTTTATATGCATTAGGAAACAAAAAAATTTGTATGACTGACTTTATTTTGATATTTTGTTTATTGCAGTGGTCTGGAATGAAACTTGCAATATCTCTGAGGTAGGCCTATATTTCATATAATGCACAAAGCACGCATAACCAAACTCTATTGTAAGACATTTTTAAATAAGATTTCAGAAATTGAATACAGTTAACTTTCCATGAGCTTATTCTCATCATGGAGGGGTATGTGCTCTTATGTAAGCCAAGACAGAACTGAGTTGCCAGAACAAAATGAGCCCTTGAAATCTCTATAGTATCTATCAATGTCCACTCCAAATAACTTGTTTATACTTATAATAGGCTCCCAATAAACATCTATTCAGTTAAAACAAAAAATAAAATTTTAATCTCCAGAGTCAACTACCACAGATATTCCATATGTCATTTTCTGAAGGCAGTGGGCATTACATAATTTGCAAAACATCTAAGGGGACTAATTTTGCTGAACAATTTGAAGTTAATGGAATCTCTTGTCACCAGTGGCAGTGACAAAAGGTACTACCCTACTCTGAAGTAGTCCTTATAACAGAAAATCAAGAACATCCCTGAGATGGTTTCAAAATAGGAATTTTAAGGAAACCTATCACCTGATCCATTCCAACATAAAAAAATGTTCCAATAATATAAATGTCAAATGCCATCTCTCATAAAATATGTCCCAAATCCTAACTGGTACTGAGTAATATCATTTCTAATACATAAATTATATCTTATATTTATATGTAACACTTTGTATGTATTGTATACACTTAATATTACACTTGCCTTATGATGTTAACATTAAAATAGTCTTTATTTCCTTCAAGTAAGATAAAAATGAACCTGAGTCTGAAAGTTGAATTGTCTGATCAAAATTTAAGTACTGCTGTTAAATTACATCGTCAGCCTTGTAATAAATTCTCATTAAGAATTTACACCTTTGTGAACAGATTAGCAGCTCTAATTGATTTTGATCTGTTAACTTTAATTTGCAGCTTTAAAAAGGTATAACCTCACCCAGATTTATGGTTTGAAGCTCTTGTGTTTGAATTAATGAATTTTACATTTGATCTCATGTTAAGCAGAATTTTGGTTAAGTACATATATTTCTGAGTGGAAACTCGCCTTAACTCCTGGGCATTGAATATATTTTCATAAATACACCCATTTATTAATCTCCAAACATTTGAAGCAATGATTTTACACTTCATTTATTATCTGTCAACCATCAGTTTCTGCTTTCATGTAATTATGAGGAGAACTTATCCTGTGTTTTTATCTTCACATCCTCCATCCTCCATCCTCCTGGACTTTGCCTGCAGTGATAGACATATGGTCAGGATGTTCTAATTCAGTTGTTAACATACCATATTGCACATAACAGTCATTTATCATAGAAGCTGTTAAAGATTCTGGGAAAAACCAGGGACAATAATTGTAAATTATCACTTGTAATTATCTTTTAGGGTTTGAAAAATCAGGGTTTATAGATATTCATTATGTGAAGATGAGTTCTTGTTCAAAATAAATATGGAAGCTGAGTGCAGGGTCTGTTTTCTGGTTCTTATTTCATCCACTTTATTTTGGCATTAAATGCATCAAAAATGTTTTGGCTACTTGACAAACAATACGATCCTATATCATATAGTATATGATAGTACTTAAGTAGGCTCAAAATATTCTGTATCATACAAATAAACTTATTTTTTACTTAAATAGACATCAATAAAACTTATTGGGGCAGCTAATTAGCCTTGAGTACAATTGTAGCAATATTTATAGGAGATTTTTATTTTAATTGGCATCGTGGAGATTTTTTTTTCAGTCATTTTCTTTATTATTGCCAATAGTTTCACTTTCTCCAAAACCTTGATTTCAGGGAACTCTGACCAACATGTCCTGATCTTCCAGTTTTCTTTCCTCCACCTCTTCAAAAATGTACTTCACCCATCCAGGATCTCTAGCTTTGACTGCCTCTCATTCCTTCTTTATTATTCCTTTTACATGCTTATTTTCCTCTTCAGCCATTTTACTACCTGGTTTATTCTATCACCATTCCTTTGCATATAGGCTCAAACCCCTGTTCTTTCCTTTTCCTTCCTACATGTGGAAGTGGTTATGGCATTTACCTTAGGCCCAACATGTAAAGAGGCAACAGAGCTCATAATTAAGATAATAGTATTTTAATGCAATAGTTTTTAAAAATTAGTACAAAAAATCCACCACAAGCAAAACATCAAATTGTCAATAAAGGCAGGATTGGTATTTTTCTTTTTGTCTCAGGCATCGACATGGCTCATCTAGGCACTGTTATAGATCCTACCTACCAAAGTCATATAACTTATTATCAAAGAAATTGATTTACACTATTCCAATTTCTTATAGAGTGTTTATCTTTTTCATATGAGAGGGTGGATATAATATTGGAAAGAGTAGAAACTTTGGAGTCAATCTAACTGTTTTCAAGTCCCTGTTTTGCTCTATATCATGCATTTACTTTGGTGAATTTAAATAAATACCTGGGGTCTTAGTTAACTCATCTATAAAATGGTAATATAAATAAGGGGTAATCAATTTTAATTGAATAAGTTATTATTAACTATGGCAACCTGTTTTCAAAAATGCATCCTCTCTATTTCAAGTTTAAGTTGACTATGCTTTTAAAAGATGCTTAAACATGTCATGCTTCTTTTGAACTTTGTACATGCTGCATCAGTCTTCCTCCTTCCCTTCTTTCCCATGGCCCATCTCTTATAAAATTACTACTTATCCTTCAGAACTCAGCCAGGTTGTTACTTCCTCAGGAGATTGTTAGCTAACCCCTAAACTAGATTACCCATTATAAGTGCTCATATCAGCATGTGCTTTGTAGCATTTGTCAAAGTTGAAATGATTGATTTAGGCAATTAATTGTTTACTAGCTGCCTCCTATACTGAATTTAAAGTAAGAGTTTGGTTTCTTTTTTTTCTCGATATTTTATATCCAACCTATAACACAGTGTCTAGTAACAGTAGACACTAAAAACAAACAAACAAAACATTTTTTTATGAGTAATGTTTGAATGATGATATCAACCTGGTATTAGTTGATTTTTCTTCCCCTCAACATTCTAATAAAAGATTCTGGAAGACAAAGACAAAAAGTATTCAAATCAAATAATTTATTCTAAGATTTTACAGGATGTAGAGCAGGGTAAGGTTGATGCCAGGAATCAGGATAATTTACAATCATAGAGCTTATTATTATATTAGGTTAATATGTCAGCAATAAATTCTCATGGTAATCTCCTGTCATACTTAAAATACATATTATATAATTCAACATTTATTCCTATTGATGTATCTTGAGACACTCTAAAAAATTAAAAATGATGAAAAAACTTTCTTAAAAAATGCCAATGAAACACTTAATAGCAAACCATTAAATCTGTTTGTATATTCTCTGAAATATTACAGCTACACAGAAATAAAAATATGACTATTAGGAACCAGGATAGAAATTATTATTATTTAACTGGAAACCACTTTTTTAGCTGTGTGGCTTTAGAGAACTTCAGACTCCTTACCTGTATAATTTTACAAAACACAGTTATTTGAAAAAAAAAACCTCACGTGATAAGTGACATTTTTAAACTGCAAGACAAAATATAAATATTTTATGCTTACAAAATTATTACATACACAGTGATTTTTTTAGTATAAAGGGATATTTGGAGTTTATAAAATTTACTGTAGCAATGAATGTGCCTAATATTGCAATTAGGCAATCATTGTTAAAACTGAAATCACTAATCTAAATAACTTGGCATATTCTTAGCATTTGTCTTTCAGGAAATTATTCTCTTTTCTCTTTAAAGCATCAGCTTGTCCTTTGGTAAATCAGGGGGCGTGGTTTTCTGTCCCCAGAGAGTACAACATGCTACAGAAAGTCTATCAAAATTCAGCTCAGCTGTCTGCAATCCAATATAGGCCTCTCATCTTTAGTCATGATGTCATGTTTCAAAGGACAGTGCGACAAGAGTATACTTACTCTAAGACAGCTAACAGCCCTGCTTAGAAAATCTTAGCTCCAGGAAAACATAAAAATCTTAACTCAAAGATGTGGTCAAGTTAAACTCTGTTCATACCCACCTGAAACACAAAAAGCAGAGTCTGAGGTTACTCAGCTGTGAAGTAACAATGCTGTTGCACGGTGATCGCTGAGCTATCTTCTTGTTTTCCCATCAAATGCATTTTGCCAAATATAGTGGATTTGATAACAAAGCAAAGAGGTGATATCTTAGACAAAGTGTTCAGTTCACATATGAAACTAATGATAACAACTGGGGTTGTTCATGGTGGAGATGACAATCATTAACTATATTTTATAAACCTAATTTTAATAAAGTCATCATAAATGTTAATACAAAGTACAAAGCTCCTAAAATTAATTTTAAAAGTATTAGTGAATATGCAGTTTTGATTCAAATACAAGTATATTTTATAGAGATTAGACAATATTCTAGTTACTACATAAAAAAAATATTTCAAAAGTTTTCAATGGATGCACTTAATTTAACTGTTATGAATTTTATTCTTCATATAAATGAATGATTTCCTGAACTAATCTTTCCATAAATCCAAAATGTAGCTTAATCTATAAAAACACTGCAAAAAATTTATAAATTCGTATTTTCATTAATTGGCATACTATATTTACTCATGTTTATGGAAAGAGTGGAGTTCTAGTCCTTTGCTGTGTGCTTTAAGAGCCTAGTAAACTCAAAATGTTGACACTCTTATTTACATTCAAAAGGACATTTGTAGAAATAGTAGAATCAAATGAAATTTTACTTTAAGTGTTCAGACACCCAATTTATTTAATTAAAGTCACAGAGTTTTGGAGTCACAATTAGTCATAAAAGGGACTTAGTTAACCACATGTTTTACGGATGAGTATACTGAGGAACAGAACACTTTGGGTTCCGATCGACAAAGGACCACTCTACTGGTTATTGATAGATCAGTATCTGAAGACCATAACTCTGAATGCCAGTATCCTACACAAATATGAATTTTACTACAAAGTTATCTTGAAACCTACCTAAACCTAAGACAATAGATTTAATATAGATGATTAAATTCTTGAAAGAGTAACTATTATTAGGAAGATATTTTATCACTATAAATTTGTTTAATCGTATGTTAATGTATGATAGCCATTCCCTTAGCCTAGAATGGGAGATTTATTTTTGTGATAGAAAAATAAATCTAGATATTAATCTAGATTATTCTATTTAAATATGTGGTTTGTTATATGTGAAGCAATTACAGAGAAATACTTATTTCTATGCAACATGCAATTGATGTCATACACTTCACATACAATTTTATGTGCCATTCAATTCCACAAAATTTTTGTTTTAATTTACCATTCAATAATAATCACATTGCATAAAAACAAATATAAGAATATGTTTATAGTTAAAAGAAAAAAATCTTGACTCATGAGCTTAAAATACACTTTTAACTTGTTAAACCATTCATACTTATTATAAAATGAATGTAAAGCCAAGCCTTAGAAAAGCTGTAGCCCTGTAAATAAAAGTTACATTCTGAATATAAATTTAAATATATAGGTAAGAATTCATATCTTCATATTCTAGACTTCACTTGGTCATTTTGACCCCAAATATCAATCTGCCAAAATGTATACCTCAGGTTGATTTTTATCACTGGTGGGATCAAATAAGAAAAACAGTATGCTGAATGCCAGTTATAACTGTCATGCAGCCTTCCCACTTGTGAACGTCCACAGTGGAAGTATCAGCTTACCGAGCAGACTGTAGTTGAATACAATGTGATCCCCTCCTTTGTTAAAAAATATTCAAATTATTTTTAATTAAAGACACTGAGATTAACAAAAGGCCTATTTTCTAAATGCATACATGAATTAGATGAGAAGGTAATATTAAATTATACCTTTAATACTCAAGACCATTTTAATAGTTTAAAACTTTTGAATCAAACCCTCAAAATAAAATTTAACCCATTTAAAATTCTATAATCATTATTTTCCTCAATTCTTGGTACAGCATATTTGATATTGGCATTCTTGCAGTTCTGTCTGTCTATTTACCTATCATTTATCTAGTTAAAGATGAATGGAAATGTCCTCCCATCAAAAGGGGCTACCTTTTTGAATGTTACATTGAAAGAAACAGAATTTTTCTGGAGTCATTTGTTTCACCTCTGGAATATTAGGTTGCGTCTAGGGTAGCAAATTTTAGGAATGAACACCAACCATATAACATTCTGTGATGAGAGAGGACTCCAATTGTTAATATCTTTTTATTGTTCCTATATGATGATAAAATGAAATATTTTATAATAGTTCAGTTATTTTGAAAATATATTTGTTCTATGTGACTTCAGAGAGCAAAAAAGGGAACAATTTTTGAATAAAACGCATGAATGATCTGACAGACAATGAGGTTTTGATGCATATGCCACAGGGCTTGACTAACAGCTCATGCTGTCCAACTTTGAACAGATGGCTCCTCGTGATAATGACATTCCACTTATAGACATGAACATTGAGAGGCTGAGTGACAGTGTGTTCAGTGATGATGAAGGGATTCATGCAATCAAAAGTATTTTGTGCTAATGTGATTTGATGATCATGTGGAAGTTTACTGTACAATTTTAATATTTAATATTCATTATCATGTAAAATACAAGCTGTATATAAATAAAATATTTTATATGATTTTAAACAGCAATTACAAAGACCACGAGAGGATTTGGGGATTAGGAAATGAGATAATTAAGCAAATAATTATCTTTGAAAGTTATAAAGCATAACGATAAAAGAAACACCTGTGAATAAACTACACAGTTTATGAAGCAGAACGTTATCAATTGCTATAGATTGAATGTTTTCCCCCCAAAATTCATATGTGGAAATCTAATCCCCAATGTGATAGTATTTGGAGATGGGGCCTTTGGGAGATGATTAGATCATGAGGACGTAACCCTCATGAATGGGATCATTGCCTTTCAAAACTAGACCCCGGAGAACCTCTTTTGCAATGTGAGGTTATAGTAAGAAGAGCTTTACCAGACACCTTGATCTTGGACTTCCAGCCTCCAGAACTGAAAGAAATGAATTTCTGTTTTTATAAGCTGCCTAGTCTACAGTATTCTGTCGTAGCAGTCTGAGTGAACTGAGGTGCCAATATAGATGAAGCATACACTCCTTTACTACTAGAAATAAACTTGATCTTAATTTCAGTACGTTATTATTTTTCCAGGTTGCACTTTGTACCACTCTTAGACCAGTCAGGAAAGTCCCTTGCCCTGGGCACTACATTATCACAATTATATAAATAATACATTCTTTAAGAGTGAATATCTTTTTCTCTCAGGACCCAGTGATGGCACAGTATGACCCATAACTCTAAACATCCACTCCTGTAAGTAGCCCTGTTCAAGTCCCTGGGGGATACTCTTCAACCTCTCTTGCCTTAAATCTTTAAGGGGGGAAATAAAAATGTACCTACTCTGATTGTCATGTGCTTCCACTTACATAGAACACAGACATTACTTCTGAGGGTGAGGAGGGCTTGAAGGATTGAAACACTTCGGTAAGGGAAAACACAATGTAATTAATGTGTCCAATAGCGTATGTTCTTCTAGAAGGAATTGTCATTTTCTAGAGCGCTGAACATTTTTATTTTTTTCTCTTTAAGTCAATAGGGTCAGTAGTATGTAGGAATTAGTGTTGAATTCACACTTGCAAGTTTTACAATATTAAGCAATTCACATCAATCACTTTTGTTAGATGGATGCATGAATAGATAGATAGATACATAGGTAGATAGAGACAGAGAGACAAAGATATACATACATACACAGAGAGATAAATGCAGAAACAACATGAATGTTTGATACTAATTATATGCATTACTGAGAGGATCTAAATATTGTTTTAAGAGATAATGTTTTATGCAAATCATCATCCTCTCCTCAAATGTTTTCTCTAGCTCAATAGCTCTCTTTTGTGTTTCTAGAATCATAGTAACTGTATATTGCATTTCTAATTCTGTTCTCCATTTCTCCTAATCTTTGTTTCCTATTTTCCATCTCATTTTTCTGAGCTAAATTCTGCATAATTTCATGTTTTCTGGTTTAGTAATTCTTCAGTTTGTCTAATATGCTATGAACATATCTATTAATTTGTTAACATAAGTAATCATTTTTTATTTCTAGAAGTACTTACTGGCACTTTTAAAACCTACTTTCTTCCTTTTGATGATGTTTTATTTTCTGCTTATTTTTATTTTTTTAATTTTTAAAATAATATATTGAAATATTTTATATCTGTATCTGACAAATCCAAGAGTTGATTTCATTGGGGACCCTTATTTTTCTGTTTCTTTACTGACTTTTACTTATGATGTGCTCTTTCCTCATTTGCTGCTAATTTTTTAAAAGATAATTTTTTTATTGAATTTTACCTGTGGAATTCTGAAGATATAATTGGGTAATGCTGTTTTTTTTTTGGATTTATTGAGATATAATTGACCTATAGCACTGTATAAGTTTAAGTTTTATAGCATAATGACTTGATTTGCAGGTACTGTGAAATGATTGCCAAAATAAGTTAACATCCATCATCTCATATAGGTATAAAAAAAAAAGAAAAAATGTTTTTTACCTTGTGATGAGAACTTTAAAATCTACTCTCTTACCAACTTTCAAATAAACCATAGAGTAGTTTAAACTAGCCCTCATGTTGTACAATACATCCCCAGTACTTATTTATCTTTTAACTGGAAGTTGGCATGTTTTGACAACCTTCAACTCCCCCAACCATCACCCACATCTGACCACAAATCTGATCTCTTTTTCCCATGAGTTTGGGATTTGTTTGTTTGTTTGTTTATTTGTTTTAAGTTTGTTTTATATAGTATTTGTCTTTCTCTGTCTGACTTATATCACCTAGCATAATGCTCTCAAGTTTCATCCATGTTGTCACAAATGGTGTGTAATGCTTTTCATTAGAGAAATTTTGAGCTTGGTTCTATTAAATCTAAGGTAGAGCTATCAACTTAGTACAACTTAAAATTAATTTCTTAGTTTACAATTCACACTTTTACAAAGTTTTATTAGCTTGAACTCTACATCTATGTTATAGCAGGCTCATTCTTAGTTGTAAATTATCAAAAGAGACTTGTTTCTTTCCTTCCTGAATCTTCAGTGTGTTAGGATGGTTTCTTATTTTTCATAAGGTGGTAGAATGTCGTAATATTCACCATCTTGAAATGTGTAAAAATTGGAAATATTGATGATGAATAAATACTATTCATAGCTTCCTATAAAAATAATCTATGTTTACTACTAGACAACCTTAAACTATTGTTTTACCAGGTAGATCAGCATACTTGGAATAAAATGTTTCATTTTAGCAGTGGTCACTGCTCTTAATAATGAGTTACATTCACCCTAAATGACAAACCCATTAACAGCAGTACATTATCAGCTCTGAGGGTCTTTAAATTTTATTTTAATGTAAGAAAGCTTACAGAATTGTCAAAAGCACTCAAAAGGGGTTTTGTACAAATTAAATTTTGGGAAATAACTTATTTGTATATTATTATATATCTATATAATATATATTAATATCATAGCCAAAACTTCATGTTTTCCATTTTTAATTTTTAAGGCCTAATTAAAGTATACATTTCTTACTTCTTTGTCATATATCCATACTTTTTTTCTATTCAATGCTGCTAAAGATATAAGACACCTAGAAAATCAATCCATCATCTGCAATTTATTAAAAGTGATGGCAGGAGCAAAACTAAAATGTATACATATATATGTATATGTATACATATACATATATATATATGTATATACACACAAATTGGAATGTGATAAACACTACAATAGAAAAATATATGTTGGTAAATAGTGCCTAATGGGAGATTCTATTTTTTAAGTAGGAAGATGATGGAATTTGGAATGGCATTTAGAGGACAAATAAGAATTTTGAAAACTTTGAGAAGTTTGACAGAAGAGATGGAAGTAGAGGGGGACAGTTTTACAGGAACTATACCAGAAAAGGTGGTTGACAACTTGATGGAAGAATGGTCTTTATTGATAAATACCAGTATGCTCATGACTTAAACTTGGTTTTTAACATATACATATTCCTTCTCTGCTACTAATGAGAAGAGAAATAGGAAGAAAGAAAATGTAGGATTTCTCAAGAAGTGACATTAAAAAAAACAATAAAAATCAAGAAAACATCATAGTTTACTTATGAGTGCAAGGTATGTGTAAAACAATGACCAAGTTATTAGGTTCTGGAATAAATAAATGCTGGTTAACTCTGCATTTATGTAACTGTGTACCTATTATATTTGCTAAAATCTCCTAATTTGGAAAGAGAAGTATGAGAGATAATTATCTTTCAAACTTTCCTTCTGTTTTAGTGTTTCACAGAAGTTATGATTTCTGATTATTTCTTCCATGAGCACAGAAGAAATTAAGTGCATATACCTAAATGATTAGTGATACCTATGTGTAGAACATACTATATTTATTACTGTTGATTTCTTAGTCTCTAGAATGTTTCATTACAAATAGCTTATATTCAATTATTGTTTGATTGCCTGGATAATCTTTCTATTCTTATTATTAATTTCTTTATTGTATCTCATTATCAGTATGTTCATTGAATTTGTATATCATTGTCTGTCCAATATCAGTAGTTCTGGGCAAACTCTTTACATAATTTTCAGTAAAGTAGGCATTTCTTTACAGATAAAATTGTAATAGTATTAATACATGAGGCAATATCACTTATTGATTACTGGGAATGAACTTTGGAGTTTAAGAAATTTGATTCTAACTCAGGCTATATCACTAATAGGCTTGTGATCTTATTCCCTCCAAACTATAAGCATTGGTTTCCATCTTTGTTAAAAGGTGATAATAATACTACCTCATGAAGAAGATTGTTGTGAAGATTCCATAAATATTATTTGAAAAATATTTAGTACTGTGCTTAGCCAATAAGGAGGTGCTCACTATATAGCCACTATTATTGCTTTTTAAGGTATTCATTATTTGAAGTACCTGTTTTGCAACATATTCAAGGCAATGAAGTTATCCCAATACCAAGGACCCCTTTGTAACTAATATCATAACATAAAATTAGAGAACAACGTTGCAGCATGGTAAAGAAAGATTTTCAGTGCTTGTCATGGAATCATTGAATATGCTGATTTAAGTAACTATGCACTGGGTTTCAGGGGTTATTGTTATCATCTAAGTATGTGCGAGGGATTGAAGACAAGTGACAGTGAAGCTGAATTCTGCTGTCACTGTGAAATCAGAAGACCTTCCCAGAAGTAAAGGTAACTTGCGACTTTTTTCCCATGTTCTCCAGTTGTCTAGTCTCTTTCAGATTGGCGATATCAACTCCACATCTGGACAACTCACATATAACCAGTGATGTGCACTCCCTCCTGAGGAGCTGCCATTCTCTCTGAGCCTCTTTCTAAGTTCCCTGACTCAGTGCTTGTTGGCTTTGTAGAGGCATCTTTGAATTTGCTTTTGCAACACAAAAGTAAAGCCCTATGGGGAGTCATGCTGCGCTTTGCTTGGTGAGAAGTGGGAAGTAAGCAGGGTACTTTTTGTATCTCCAAATAAACAGCAGGGTCTTAAATGAGCTACTGAACCATGCTACTCTGAGTTTTTACTGCCAGGGAGATAAAGATAGGTACCCAGCTATACACTATATGGATAGTACCCTAGCCTGAATAGGCCTTTTGCTTTACAGAATTGAAGATGAATTAAAGTGGACCATGCCTGGTCTTGCTCCTTCTTTTGTTGACCAGTGAGAATGAGATGCCTGTAGTTTATTATATATAGCATGCGTAAAATAACAGATTGTCTCTGTTTATGTACTAAGTATGACATTATTCAATTTCAAGATTTAATTTCAGAACTTTTGCTGCTACCTTATTATCAATAATTAGAAAATGAAAAGATATATTATTGTCCATTGATAACTGGTAAACATGACTTTTTTCAAACAAAAATAATACTGTTTCTTTGCTGATTTACACTTTCTATTGGAGAAAGATACTTGAGATATTCTTGAATCATAAATTATTAAACTTCCTTTAAACCATACTGAACTTTAACTTTGAGGATCCCAAGTACTTTTCAGGGGGTTCACTAAACAGTTTAGACACTTTGGGCAGGGTAATTTTTGTAGGGGATCTCGTGCATTATATCAATAAGATGTTTAGTATCATTGCATCACTTACTTCTACTCACTAGATTCCAGTTGTCATCTGACCACCTGTGTGAGTTGAGACAGCCAAAAATATCTCCAGACACTGCCAAATTATCTCCTGTTGAGAATCACTGGCCTAAGATATTATCTATATTTTTAACTCTTACTCTATCATTAATTGCAGTAAAGTTTTTCAGAGGCTACATGATTTGTGATGTCACAAGAGATTATTCTGTTCACTGGAAGATGTTTTAATTTTGCTTTCTTTTTAAAAAAATTTTAATGTAATAAAAACATAAAAAAATTGTCATTTTAACAATTTCAAGTGTACAATTCATTGGCATTAATTACTTTCACAATGTTGTACAACCATCACCACTGTGTCCAAATTTTTTTATCACTTCAAATAAAAAGTCTATAAAAATTAGTAATTCCCATTTCTCCTTCCCTTCAGCCCCTGATAACCTCTAATCTACCTTCTGTCTCTATCTACATATTACATATAAATGGAATCAGACCTATGTGTCCTTTGAGTCTGGTTTATTTCACTTAGCATAAAATACTTAAGGTTCATCCATGTTTAGCATGTATCAGAGCTTCATTCCTTTTTATGGCTGAAAAATATTCCATTTTATGTATTAATAACATTTTGTTTATTCATTTATCTGTTCAGGAACAGTTAAGTTGTTTCCACCCTTTGACTTTTATGGGTAATTTTGTAATGAACATTAGTGTATATGTATCTTTTTGAGTCCCCGTTTTCAATTCCTTTGAGTACAGTAAGTCCCCGGCACATGAACGAGTTCCATTCCAAGAGCAGGTTCGTTAAGTCCAATTTGTTCATAAGTCCAACAAAGTTAGCCTAGGTACCCAACTAACACAATCGGCTATATAGTACTGTACTGTAACAGGTTTATAATACTTTTTACACAAATAATACAAAAAAAACAAGGAAACATGAAAAATAAAGAAAACATTTTTAATCTTATAGTATAGTACTTTGAAAAGTACAGTAGTACATACAGTACAACAGCTGGAATACAGGGGCTGGCATCTAGTGAACAGGCAAGAAGAGTTACTGACTGGAGGAGAGAGAGGAGGTGGGAGATGGTAGAGCTGAAGGATCATCAGCAATAAGAGATGGACAGAGGGCAAGCTGCAATTTCACTCCCGCCTGACGTTGATGGAACGCACGTTCACATCTTTGAAAGTCTGCAACTTGAAGTTTCGTATGCAGGGACTTACTGTATATACCTGGGAGTGGTATTGCTAGGTCCTATGGTAGTTTTATATTTAACTTTTTGATGTATTGACAAATTGTTTTCAATAGTAACTGCACCATAGTAACTATCCTATGCACAAGAGCTCCAGTTTCACCACGTCCTCTCTAACACTTGTTTTCCATATTTTGGACTATTGCTAACCTAGTAGATGTGACGTGGAAGTGGTATATAATTATGGTTTTGATTTGCATTTACTCAGTAAGTAATGATCCTGAACAGTTCTTCATGTGTTTATTTGTCATTACTATATCTTCTTTGCTGAAATTACTATTCATATTCTCTGTCATTTTAAATTGAGTTGTCTTTTTGTGGCTGAGTTTTAAATATCTATGTATATTCTGGATATTAAGCCCTTCTCAGACATACCATTTGCAAATATTTTTTCTGTGCTGCAGGTAGTCTTTTCACTTTCTGGCAACATCCTCTGGTGCACTTTTTTTTTTTTTAATTTGATGAAGTCTAATTTATCATTTTTTTCTTTTGTTTCTTGTATTTTGGTGTCATATTTAAAAATCCATTGCAAAATCTAGGGTCATGAAGACTTATCTTTATGTTTTATTCTGAGTTTTATGGCTTTAGCTCTTATATTAGGTCTTTGACCCATTTTGAGTTAATTTTTGTACCCAGAGTGAGGTAGAGGTCCAACTTCATTTTTTTTGGCATGTGAAAATTCAGTTTACCAGCACCATTTGTTAAAGACTGTTTTATTCCCCAGTTAATGGACTTGGCACCCCCAATAAAAATCAATTTGCTACAGATATATAGGTTTATTTCTTGACTCTCAGTTGTATTCCAATGATCTATATATACAGTATATTCGTATGCCAGTATTACACTGTTTTGATTACTGTAACATTTTAGCAACTTCAGAAATCAGAGACAGAGTCTTCTGAACATGTTCTTTGGCAAAGTTGTTTTGGCAATTCAGGACTCCTATTTCCAGTTTCCTGAGATTTTATTTTTTAATCATGAAAGGGTGTTAGATTTTGTTAAAAACCTTTTCTGCGTCAATTGAGATGATCATATCTTTTTCTTTCTTTTTTTCTACATTCAACCCCCCATTAATGTGTTATAATGTATTGATTAATTTTCTTATGTTAAATCAAATTTTCATACCTGTGATAAGTCCCACTTGGTCATATGCTGCTTGATTCAGTTTGCTAGTATTTTGTTAATGATTTTTGCATCAATATTTGTAAAGAATATGGGTCTGAAATTTCTTCTTGTGATTCTTTACCTGGCTTTGGTATCAGAGTAATGCTAAACTCATAAAATGAGTTCGGAAGTGTTCCATTCTCTTCCATTTTTTGCATATATTTGAGAAGAATTAGTTGTACCTTATTTAAATGTTTGGTAGACTTCACCAGGGCGACCATATGAACTTTTCTTTGGGGGAAAGTTTTTGATTACTGATTCAATCTCTTTATTTTTATAGGTACATTGAGATTTTCTCTTTATTCTTAAGTCAGTTTAGGTAATGTGTGCTTATAGGAATTACCCATTTCATCTAGGTCATCTAATATGTTGGAGTACAATTGTTTATATTTTTTCTTATAATGTTTTTCTTTTTGTAAAATTGGTAGTACTATCCCCACCTTCACTTTTGATTTTAGTTATGTGTGTCTCCTCTCCTTTTTCCTTTAACATTTTAGCGAAACACTCTTCAATTTTGTTGATCATTTAAAAGAGCCACCTTTTGGTTTCTTGATTGCAGATTGCTGTTCTATCCTCTATTTTATGTACCTCCACTTTAATATTTAATCTTTCCTCTCTTGTACTAATCTTGGGTTTAGTTTGCCGTTCTGTGTCTAGTTACTCAAGGTGTAAAATTAGGTTATTGATTGAGATTGTTTCTCTTTTTTAATGCAGGCATTTTCAGGTATAATTTTCTCTCTGATCACTGCCTTTGTTGCATCCCATAAGTTTTGGTATATGGTTTTTCATTTTTATTTCTCTATAAATATTTTCTAATTTTCATTGTGATTTCTTTTTCGACTTTTGGGTTGTTCAAAAGTGGAGTCTCTCCACATATTTGTGAATTTCCAGTTTCCTGTCTGTTATTAATTTGTAGCTTCATTCCATTGTCTTCAGAAAGGATAGTTTCCATGATTTCAAATATTTCAAATTTATTGAGACTTGTTTAGGGCCCTGATGTGATCTGTCTTGTAAAATGTTCCATGTGTCCTTCAAAGTGTGTTTTTTGCCTTTTTTTATGCCTTGTAATTTTTTTTCTTAATTGCTAGACATGATGCATCAGGTAAAAGGATCTGCTGTAAACACGCCTTTAGTAATGAGGTAGTGAGGTGTTGGGGAATAGGAATTTTCTATAATTCTATGTTTAGGTCTCCATCCTTTTGTGTGCCTATGCCTTGAATTGTGAATTTAACAAGTGTTTCTCTGTCCACCCCCCACCCCAACCCCTTAGGTGAGACTTGATGGCTAGGGACAGCTGGATTTGGATATTTTCCTTACCTAGGGCAGTTAGGCACTGATGATACTCCAGCAGTTTAGGATCTGGTTAACTAGTTTCCCCTGACTGAAAGTCTTGTTAAGAAGAGAGTGCTCTGATGTATTTCATAATGGTTCCTTTTCCCTTCCCCTGCTGGATGCCCGAAGGGATTTTTCTCAATATTTACTATAGGCACTGGTTAGGCTTCGCGAGATAAATCTCATAATATTGTGTGTACTCCCCTCTGACTGGATCCCCCTGGAGGTTTTAACTCTCAGAAGTTGTCCACACTGAACCTCCAGCACTTCACCATTTACTGTTCAGGTTGTCTTACCCCAGCACTGTTCCCTAAGGCAGTTTCTGCCCCTGAGTCTCTGCTCTGATAAGTCAAGACTCCCTGTAACACCTCTGTCTCTCTAATATTGGGGCAACAGTTTGCCCTGAGTTCTTACCTTTCTTGTGGATCCAAGAAGAGTTATTGATTTTTTAGTCTGTTAAGCTTTTTACTTGTTCGGACAGAGGGGAAACTTCTAAGCCTCCTACCTGTGTAAATGGCTTTGCTTGTTTTTTGATATTTTTGGGAGGAGATGAAAACTGGAAGTTGTCTACATTTTGCTCTTTCCTTCATTTTTAAAACTACTTTTATAGAGTACAGAATTCTGTGTTGTTAGTCCCCTCTCCCCACCCATTCACCCAGTATTTAAAGATGTTTTCCTTATGTATTCTAGCTTCTCCTTCATTTTCCTGATGATAATTCTGTGCTTATACTTATCATGATTCCTTGTAAGTAATGAATAGCCCCCATTTCAACCCCTATTTGCTTTTAACTTGTTTGTATTATTTATGGTTTTCATCAGGATAAATGATGCATCTCTATATGATTTTCTTTATATTTATTGAGCAGGGAATTTGATGGCAACCTCAATCAAATTTGGTCATACTTGTTTTGATTTTCATTTTGGTGTTCATTTCTCTCTCTCTCTGTCTCTCTCTGCCTCTCTCTCTCTCTCTCTGCCTCTCTCTCTCTCTCTCTGTATATATATATATATATATATATATATATATATATATACACACACATATACATATTTCTGCTTCATTTTGTCCTTTCTTTCTTCAGAAAATCCAATTACAGTCCAATTATGCCTCAGTTAGACAATTTGATAGTGGCTCAAAGTCTTGTTCACGCTTTTCAATTTTTCTTTCTCTTAGCGTTTCAGTTTGAATAATTATGTTTTAAGTATGCTTATTCTTTTTCAGTTATGTTTTGCAAGTTGTATCCAATGCCCTTAAAAAAATTCAGGTATCACTTAATTTAATTATAAGATTTCCATTTAGTTCTTTCTCATAGTGTTCCAATATCTTCTAATATTTGTCATCCCTTTAAACATTATTGCCAACTTCTCTAGATTCATTAAATATTTATCATGGTAATTTTAAAGAACTTGTCTATGTATTTATTACAATATCTTGACTATTTTTGGTTCTGTTCACATTGACTGATTTTTTTTCCTTTTTATTATGAATGTCATTTTTTTTATACATGTCTTAAAATTTTGGATTATATTCTAAATACTCCCTTCTCAATGTAGTCTTTTCCACTGATTAATACCTGGCACTGAATATGTGTTTGTTTGTTTATTTTGTCTTTTAATCATAACAATGTTTGCTCTATGCCACCAGGATAATTTTTTCTTATTTGTTTATTGCTGAAACCATGGTTCACAGAACCGTACTAGAGACAAAGAAGACATCAATGTCTTTGTTCAGTAAATGAATTTATTTATTCTTGAATACCTTTTAAAAGAGTTTGGACTCATTTCCCATGAATAGGTACTTCAGCAAATTTTTGTTTCCTATCTTCATATAAAGTCAAAGCCATAGAACCTTCCATAGGTAAATCTCCTCCCATGCTTAGTGAGACAAGCTTAATTTAGAAAATTTAGGAAGAAATATTAACATGAATAATTGTCAACAACTTCTAAACATTGTCTAAGCCAAATAACTGAGGAGTCCTCAGGGGGCATCTTCATCATTAAAATTACTTAAAGGAGTGAATGAGTGACAAATAGATCATTATAGATTCTCATGGGATTCAAGATGAAGTAATTCTTGTCATTGCACTTCAAGGTCCTTAGAGACCAAATAATATGAATAAAAACTATATAATTTTTGATAAGTATTATATCCTAATGATTATAAGTAAAATTCATATATGTATGACATGTATATTAAAAATTGTTTAGCAAAAACATAAAATAAAAAAATTATTTTAAAGAAGATATTATGAAGGAAAATATAGGTAAGAGCAAGAGGAAATGGGAAAATCTGAGAGAAAATATTTCTCCTTTTTTTTAATATTCAAGAAATTAATGTGGCGGTTAATTTTTGGAGGTGTAGGAAGTTACTTGTTTTCTTTGTTGGAAAAGAAAAAAATTATCAACAATGAGTAACTAGTGAGAGTAAATATATTTCTATATGATAAAGTGAAAATTCATTTCAAACAAACAAAAAACAATGATTCATTTGCAAATTATCTAAAATTATAGAGCCTTCCTAAAATAAAGTTAGATTTTCTAAATTAAGAGTTATGTACATCCAATTAATTACTAATATTCTTTACCCAAATTTGTAGTTCTGTATATCCACTTCTCATTTTGGGTTTTGAAGTCTTCTAAAGCTTTGACTGAGTCATCAGACTGCATTATCCAGTTTCAGTAATACTGAATAATTTTCCTCAGTTGCTATAGTGTGAGGATACCATTTTTTCCCTTTTCCACTAACTCGAAATGTAGAGCAAACTTTACCATTAAATGCATGATTTTTTTTTAAAAAAAGTGACTGCTAATGTATTTGAAGTTTTGGCATATTTATTGAAATATGAAAACATTTCAAAATTTATATTAAATATTCAACTAAAAATAATATTTATACCTTTGATTTATTTAATTCTTACTTCAAGTGAATTTTTATATAGGAATCTATTATATGTTTTGGTACATATTGTTTAAAAGATTTAATTTCCTCTAGAGAGATACTTGTTTGTAAACATTATACAAGAGTATCTTTCTTTCTTATTTCTAAAATATGGATATCATTCTTCTTTTTTACAGTTTACTACACAAAAGAACTTTATTAATTACATGTGTTTCATTACTATGCCTAATATATATACACACATATGCACCCAGCATATATATATATACCCATGCCATATATACATATGAAAAATGTTGAAATTGTAAAATAACAAATTAATAAATGGAAACAGCTTAGCCTGTGAATGCATTATCCCATCTGACTGGGTCAGGAAATGTTTCCATATATTGTCTATAAAAGAGTTATAAAATGTTATAATAAAAAAATCTGATTGATTGTATTTTGTGTTTTTTTCCCAGTAAGTTCAATATAATCAATTCACTATAAAGTTAGTACTCTTTAAATTGAAGGTGAAGACTTGTACTATTCTGTGAACTGTTTGTTACCAGTTCATTATGAGGTCAATATATAAACAGAGTAAACATTTGGAAACTTTTGTAGTTATGTAATGTATATAATTTATGACATAGCAATTCAAATTTCTAAATATATACTCCAGATATGTATACAAGAAGTGTCATAGCAACAATACTACTCTAGCTCCAAACCAAAACCAGTTTAAGTGTGCATTAGCCAGTGAATGAATAAATAAATGTTGGTATATTCATATCATTGAATTTTATCCCACAGTGAAAATAAATGAGATGAAGTAAAGCAATACAATTAATATGCATGAATTTCAGGAGCAAAATGGTGAATGAAAAAACAAGTGAATGAAAATATAAACAGTGTGATTCCAATCATATAAAGTTTGAAAACAGAAAACTGAAGAATACTTTGATTGACATGTACTTTTTAAAATTTATAAAGAAAAGTATGAAGAGGCTAAATAAAATTTTCAAGATAGGGTTACCTTTGAAGTAAGAGAGGAGCATGGGATCATGAGAATTCATGGTTTTAGAAATATTGCTAATTTTCTATCTAGTAAGTTCTTTTGTAGGTAGATACTTTCTAAAAAAAAATACTTGGAATATAAATCAGTGAGTTGTAGTTGGTAATTTAGATCCCTGCTTCCTAAAGTTTGTTCAGTGTATAAATATATATATATATAAATATATGTATATGTTTCATTTATATATATATATGTATAAAACCTGGTCATCTTAAAATTATTCTGATTTAATAAGTCCTAGTGGGATCTAATATTCTGAATACATAATGGATTCCCAAGTGAAGCCCATGCTTTCAGTTTGCAGTCTACATCTTGAGTACCAATAACCTCAATCACATTAAAAGGAAGAAAGAGAGAGCCAGAGAGTGAGAGAGGGAAAAATAAATAAATAAATATGTACTAAAGAAAGTGACACCAGCAAAACATTTCACATTAAAGGAATTGTCAGAGATACTTCACGACATTGAAAATGAAAAGGATTATAATGTGGGTAGCCAATCCAAACTCAGAAAGTAGTAAAACAGTCTAAGTCATTGAAAAGATGGTCACTCCAGGTTAAAAGTTGTACGATAAAAGGGCAAGCGTTGTTGAACAATTCTTGATATGGATTTTTAAAGAAATAGAAACACTTTAATGTTTTAAATAACAGTGTATCAAGTAAATATTAGTTATATTTTTAAAATTTTCCCATATAATTATAACAGATATTAAAAGATATTTTGACAATTTTTATGGATTATGGAACAATCATAACTTTCACATGGATTAATTAGATCATTTCTATAATTTAAGCTTTCACAGTCATTTTTACAGTCCTACACAACTGTGCAAAACAACTGCATATAGATTAACACTGAAGATTATCCTTAGCACCAAACTTCTACTTGTTTCTATTTCTGTAAATTTTATTATATATATATATTTTTTTCTTTTTTTTAAATTAATTTTTATTGGAGTACATTTGCTTTACAATGTTGTGTTAGTTTCTATTGTGCAACAAATTGAAACAGTTATACATATACATATATCCACTCTTTTTTAGATTTCCTTCCCATTAAGGTCACCACAGAGCATTGAGTAGAGTTCCCTGTGCTATACAGTAGGTTCTCATTAGTTATCTATTTTATACATTGCAGTGTATATATGTAGATCACAATCTCCCAATTCAGCCCACCCCACCCCCCTTCCCACCTTGGTAACCATAAGTTTGTTCTCTACATCTGTGACTCTATTTTTGCTTTGCAGATAAATTCATCTGTACCATTTTTCTAGATTCCATATATAAGTGGTATTATAAGATATTTGTTTTTCTCATTCTACCTTACTGCACTATATATGACACACTCTAAGTCCATCCATGTCACTGCAAAGGGCATTATTTTGTACTTTTTTATGGCTGAGTAAAATTCCATTGTATATATGTACCACATCATCTCTATCCAATTCTCTGTTGATGGACAATTAGTTTGCTTACATGTCCAGGCTATTGTAAATAGTGTCACAATGAACATCGGGGTGGAGTGCTTGCATCTTTTTGAATTCTGGTTTTCTCCAGATATATGCTCAGGAGCGGAATTGCTGGGTCATATGGTAGCTCTATTTTTAGTTTTTTGAGGAACCCCTCTACTGTTCTCCATAGTGGCTGTACCAATTTACATTCCCACCAACAGCGTAGGAGGTTTCCCTTTTCTCCACACCCTCTCCAGCATTTGTTAGTAGATTTTTTGATATTGGCCATTCTGACCCTTGTGAGGTAATACCTCCTTGTAGTTTTGATTTGCATTTCTCGAATAATAAGTGATGTTGAGCAGCTTTTCATGTGTTTGTTGACCCTCTGTATGTGTTCTTTGGAGAAATGTCTATTTAGGTCTTCTTCCCATTATATGGATGGGTTGTATGTTTTTTTGATATTGAGCTGCATGAGCTGTTTGTATATTTTGGAGATTAGTCCCTTGTCAGTTGCTTCATTTGCAAATATTTTCTCCCATTCTGTGGGTTGTCTTTTCGTTTTATTTATGGTTTCCTTTGCTGGGCAAAAGATTTTAGTTTAATGAGGGCCCATTTGTATATTTTTGTTTTTATTTTTATTACTCTAGGTGGTGGATTGAAAAAGATCTTACTGCAATTTATGTCAAATAGTGTTCCGCCTACATTTTCCTCTAAGAGTTTTATAGTATCCGCCCTTACATTTAGGTCTTGGATCCATTTTGAGATTATTTTTGTGTATGGTGTTAGGAAGTGTTCTAATTTCATTTTTTACATGTAGCTGTCCAGTTTTTCCAGCACCACTTATTGAAGAGGCTGTCTTTTCTCCATTGTATATTCTTGTCTCCTTTGTCATAGATTAGGTGGCCATAGATATGTGGGTTTATCTCTGGGCTTTCTATCCTGTTCCATTGATCTATATTTCTGTTTTTGTGCCAGTACCATACTGTTTTGACTAATGTAGCTTTGTAGTATAGTCTGAAGTCTGGGCGCCTGATTACTCCAACTCTGTTCTTCTTTCTCAAGATTGCTTTTGCTCTCAGGGTCTTTTGTGTTTCCATAGAAAATGTAAAATTTTTTGTCCTAATTCTGTGAAAAATTTCCTTGGTAATTTGATAGGGATTGCATTGAATCTGTAGATTGCTTTGGGTAGCATAGTCATTTTCACAATATTGATTCTTCCAATCTAAGAGCATGGTATATCTCTCCAAATGTTGGTGTCATCTTTCATTTTGTTCATCAGCATCTTATAGTTTTCTGAGAACAGGTCTTTCACCTCCTTAAGTAGGTTTACTCCTAGGTATTTTATTCTATTTGATGCAATGGTAAATGGGATTGTTTTCTTAATCTCTCTTTCTGATGTTTTGTTGATAGTTTGTAGGAATTCAAGATATTTCTGTGTATTAATTTTGTATCCTGCAACATTACCAAATTCATTGATGAGCTCTAGAAGTTTTCTGGTACTATTTTTAGGATTTTCTATGTATAGTATCATGTCATCTGCAAACAGTGACAGTTTTACTTCTTCTTTTCCAATTTGGATTCCTTTTATTTCTTTTTATTCTCTGATTGCTGTGCCTAGGACTTCTAAAACTATGTTGAATAAAATTGGCGAGAGTGGACATCCTTGTCATGTTCCTGATCTTAGAGGAAATGCTTGCCGTTTTTCACCACTGAGTATAATGTTAGCGGTAGGTTTGTTGTATATGACTTTTATTATGTTGAGGTAGGTTCCCTCAGTCCACTTTCTGGAAAGGTTTTATCATAAATGGGTGTTGAATTTTGCCAAAAGATTTTTCTGCATCTATTGAGATGATCATATGGTTTTTATTCTTCAATTTGTTAATGTGTTGAATCACATTATTTGATTTGAGTGTATTGAAGAAATCTTGCATCCCTGGGATAAATCTCACTTGATCAGGGTGTATGAACCTTTTGATATATTGTTGGATTCTGTTTGCTAGTATTTTGTTAAGGATTTTTGTATCTGTGTTCATCAGTGATATTGGCCTGTAATTTTCTTTTTTTTTGTGATATATTTGTCTGGTTTTAGTATCAGATATCAAAACCTGATGTGATGGTGGCCTTGTACCATGAGCTTGGGAGTTTTCCTTCCTCTGCAATTTTTTGGAAGAGTTTCAGAAGGGTAGTTGTTAACTCTTCTCTAAATGTTCGATAGAATTCCCTTGTGAAGCCATCTGGCCTGGACATTTGTTGTTGAAAGATTTTTAATCACAGTTTCAATTTCAGTTCTTGCGATTGGTCTGTTCATATTTTCTATTTATTCCTGATTCACTGTTAGAAGGTTGTACCTTTCTAAGAATTTGTCCATTCCTTCTAGGTTGTCCATTTTACTGGCATATAGTTGCTTGTAGTAGTCTCGTATGATCCTTTGTGTTTCTGTGGTATCAGTTGTAACTTCTCCTTTTTCATATCTAATTTTATTGGTTTTGATCCTCTCCCATTTTTTTCTTGATGAGTCTGGGGAAAGGATTGTTAATTTTGTTTATCTTCTCAAAGAACCAGCTTTTAGTTTCATTGATCTTTGCTATTGTTTTCTTCATCTCTATTTCATTTATTTCTGCTCTGATCTTTATGATTTCTTCAACTAACTGGGTTTTGTTTGTTCTTCTTTCTCTCGTTACTTTAGGTGTAAATACAGGTTATTTATTTGAGATTTTTCTTGTTTCTTGAGGTAGGATTTTATTGCTGTAAACTTCCCTCTTAGAACTGTTTTGCTGCATCCCATAGGTTTTAGATTGTCAGGTTTTCATGGTCCTTTGTCTCTCGGTATTTTTTGATTTCCTCTTTGATTTCTTCAGTGATCCATTGATTATTGAGTAACATATTGTTTAGCCTCCATATGCTTGTATTTTTTGCAGTTTTTTCCTGTAATTGATTTCTAATCTCATAGTATTGTGATCAGAAAAGATGCTTGATATGATTTCTTAAATTTACCAAGGCTTGATTTGTGACCCAAGATGTGATCTATCCTGGAGAATGTTCCATGTGCTCTTGAGAAGAAAGTGTATTCTGTTGCTTTCTGATGGAATTTCCTATAAATATCAATTAAGTTTACCTGGTCTAATATGTCATTTAAGGCTTGTGTTTCCTTATTAATTTTCTGTCTGGATGATATATCCATTGATGTAAGTGGTGTGTTAAAGTCCCCCACTATTATTGTGTTACTGTAGATTTCCCCTTTTGTGGTGTTAGCATTTGCCTTATATATTGAGGTGCACCTATGTTGGGTGCCTGTATGTTTACAATTGTTATGTCTTCTCCTTGGATTGATCCTTCGATCATTATGTAGTGTCCTTCCTTGTCTCTTATAACCATTTTTATTTTCAAGTATATTTTGCCTGATATGAGTATTGCTACTCCAGCTTTCTTTTGATTTCCATTCACATGGAATATCTTTTTCTATCCCTTCACTTTCAGTCTGTATGTGTCCCTAGGTCTGAAGTGTGTCTCTTGTAGACAGCATATGTATGTCTTGTTTTTGTATCCATTCAGTGAGCCTGTGTCTTTTGTTTGGAGAATTTAATCCATTTACACTTAAGGTAATTATCGATATGTACGTTCCTATTGCCATTTTCTTAATCGCTTTGGGTTTGTTTTTGTAGGTCTCTCTCTCTCTCTTTTTTTTTTTTTTTTTCTTGTGTTTTCACCCTAGAGAAGTTCCTTTTAGCATTTATTGTAAAGCTGATTTGGTGGTGCTGTATTCTCTTAGCTTTTGCTTGTCTGTAAAGCTTTTGATTTCTCCCTCGAATCTGAATGAGATCTTTGCTGGGTAGAGTAATCTTGTTTGTAGTTTTTTCCCTTTCATCACTTTAAATATATGATACCACTCCCTTCCGGCCTGCAGAGTTTGTGCTGAACAATCAGCTGATAACCTTATGGGGATTCCCTTGTATGTTATTTGTTGCTTTTCCTTTCGTGTTTTTAATATTTTTTCCTTGTATTTAATTTTTGTTAACTTGATTAATATGTGTCTCGGCATGTTTCTCCTTGGGTTTATCTTGTATGGGACTCACTGTGCTTCCTGGACTTGAGTAACTATTTCCTTTCCCATGTTAGGGAAGTTCTTGACTCCCTAATATCTCTTCAAATATTTTCCCAGACCCTTTCTCTTTCTCTTCTTCTTGTGGGACCCCTATATTTCGAATAATGGTGCATTTAATGTTGTCCCAGAGGTCTCTGAGACTGTCCTCATTTCTTTTTATTCTTTTTTCTAATTCTGTTCCATGGCAGTTATTTTCATCATTCTATTTTCCAGCTCACTTATCCGTTCTTCTGACTCAGTTATTCTGCTATTGATTCCTTCTAGTGTATTTTTCATTTCAGTTATTGTGTTGCTCATCATTACTTGTTTGTTCTTTAGTTCTTCTAGGTACTTGTTAAACTTTTCTTGTATCTTCTCAATCTGTATCTCTATTCTGTTTCTGAGCTCTTGGAACATTTTTACTATCATTAGCCTGATATTTTTTTCAGGTAGATTGCCTATTTCCTCTTCATTTATTTGGTCTTGTAGGTTTTTACATTGCTCCTTTGTCTTAGCGTATTTCTCTCTCATATCATTTTCGCTAATGGATGGGGCTGTGTTCCTGTCTTGCTGGTTGTTTGGCTTGAGGCATCCAGCACTGGAGCTTGCAGGCAGGTGGGTGGAGCCGGGTCTTGGTGGTGAGATGGGGACCTCATGGAGAGCTCAAGCAGATTAATATTCTCTGGGGTTGGGAATTCTCTGGTGGTCCAGAGGCCTGGACTAGGTGCTCCCACTACTGGGACTCAGGCCCGACCCCTACCCAGTGAACCAAGACCTTGAAAGTTGCACAGCACATTAAAAAAAAAAAGAAAGAAATGAAAGCAAACAGGCAAACAAAACCCAAGACAACTAATAAAAATAAAACCAGACAAACAAAAACAAACAAAAAACAAAGAAAGCCAAAAACAAGAAAACAACCACCCAATCAACCAAAAAGCCTAAAAACCAAAACAAATAATTAAAACAAAACTAACAAAAACAAAACCAAACAAAAAACTAAAAAAAAAAAAGCAGAGAACAAAATACACACACTCAAAAACGCCAAAAAAGAAGATACAAACAAAACAAAAAAACACAACAAAAATTAAAAAACAAACAAAAAAGAACAAAACAAGAAAAAATAAAATAAAAATAGAAAAATAAAAAATATACTAAAAAGTTAAAAATAAGACAACAAAACAAAACAAAACATACACACAGAAAAATTCCCTGGGGCCTCCACTATCAGTGTCCTTGACCCCATGGTCCACCACAGCCTACCCCTGCCTCCCAGGAGGCCCTCAAGATCTTTAGATAGTTCTCTGGACCTGCTGTGCCAGCCCCAGCTCTGTGTGTGTTCCTCCCACCAGCGTCAACTCCTGAAGCTACCCCTGAGCACACATGCCCACACAGGTTGGCAGGGGTGCAGGCGTTGATGGGCATGGCCACTGGGGCTGGTGTTCAGGCCTGCCTGGACCTGCTCAGTCAGAGAGGTCAGGCCTGCCTGAACCTGCTCAGTCTGAGGGGGCTTTACTGGAGGTGGCACTCAGGCCTGGTGGGGCCTGTGCAGGTGGAAGAAGCTTTGGCTTGAGGGGTTCTATTGTCCACAGAAGCCAGGGTCAGTGGCTGGGGAAAGGCATTGCAATGGTGGCCCCACCCCTTGTGTGCTACTCAACAATGATGCCTTGCTTGTATGGTGCCCTGAGCTTCCTCTGCAAACCTTCCCAACTGTGTAGCTCCTCAATGCCTACAGCTGACCCTGGTCCACTCTCCCTACCCCACTTTCCAGCACCCAGCCCTCCTCCACACCATCAGACACATAACTCAGGCTGGGGTACACAGGGTTGCAGCACGGACCATGTGCGTAGGTCTTACTCTGGCCTGCCTTCCACAGGCCAGTTGCTACGTTCCCCTCTGATCCTCTGAAGGTCCCTCTCTGTCCCAGCTGGTCCCCCCACTGTGTGGGGCTTTCTTGAATGTGGGATCCCCTCTTCTCCTTCAGCTCTCCCCCAGGGATACTGGTCCTCTCCTACTTCCTCTTTTCTTTTCATTTTTTCTTCTTTCATCCTACCCAGTTGTGCAGAGATTTTTTCTTGCCCTTAAGTGTCCAAGGTCCTCTGCTAGTGTCCAGTAGGTGCTCTGTGAGAATTGTTCCATTTGTTGATGTATTCTAGATGTACTTATGAGGAGAGGCAAACTCCACATCCTCCCATTCCACCATCTTCACTCCTCACCTCTATTATTTATATTTTAATTGACTTTGACATCACATGTTTAGACATATAGCTTTTTTTTTCAAACTTCAGATAATGCAATGACTATATTTCCAGGTTGCTGATTTTGTTTATTTTTATTCCAGCTCATTTATTTTGTTCTATTTAGTGATTCTCCTGTGATGCTAATTCTAAGAGAGTTTATACAATTTTCTCGTATAATTTATATAGCTTAAGTAATGTTCGCAGATATTTAATTAGTTTCTGCAGAATCAGATACTTATTAAAGATTATTAGAGAGTTGCTTACAAACCCCTTAGAACATTCAAATAATAAAAAGAATTTGAAATAGTCTGAAAATGTATAAAATCCAAACAGAAATCTCAGTTGCAAAAAATGAACATATGTTTAAAGCATATTGCACTTATCTAACTGTGTACATTTCTTAACCTAAATTGTTTTAAGAGAAGATGGTGCATTTTGTAAAAAATATGGCTAGAAATTCTTGTATGGACACTTCAGAAAAAAAAAAAATAACCCAAGGCTTTCAAATAACGAAATATGTATTGTCATAAGACTAAAAATTGTCCTAATATTCCACACAATTTTAGCTTCCCTGTTGGGAACCACCAGTCAATGTTTCAGAGCAAAAAACTAATAATTTAATTAATTTCTATTTTAGATAATTCTTTTATCCTTTATTTCCACTGGTAAGTGTGCTCTTTGAAAAAATATATGACAACTGTATTGAGATTCACATACCAAACAGGTCACCTGTTTATTGTTTACCATAAAATTTTTTTCAGAATTGCAACCATCATTCCAATAAATTTTAGAACATGTTTATCACTCCATACAAAGACACATACCCATTAGCAGTCACTACCCATTTACCACCAACTCCCAAAACCATAGCAATCACTAATCTACTTTCTATCTCTATGAATTTTCCTACTCTGGATATTAAGAGGAGTTGTATTTCATTCTTTTTTATGGCTGAGTGAAGTAAGTCAGACAAAGACAAATATCATATGATATCACTTATATGTGGACACTAAAAAAATGGTACAAATGAACTTATTTACAAAACAGAAATAGAGTCACAGATGTAGAAAATAAACTTATGGCTACAAGGGGGGAAAGCAGGGGTGGGCGGGAAGGCAGGGAGGGATAATTTGGGAGATTGGGATTGACAAATACACACTGCTACATATAAAATAGATAACTAATAAGGACCCATTGTATAGCACAGGGAACTCTTCTCAATACTCTGTAATGACCTATATGGGAAAAGAATCTAAAGAAGAGTGGATATATGTATATGTATAACATACACTTTGCTGTACAACAGAAACTAACACAAGATTGTAAATCAATTATACTCTAATAAGTTTTTTTAAAAAAAGAAAAGCAAATGATAATAAGTATATGATTTTATTTGGGAAGAATAAAGAGCTATAAAGATGCAAAAAAAAGATAAAAGGAGTTGTAAAATGTAAAAGGAATTAGACAATATGTGGTGCTTTGTAGGTGACTTATTTCACTTAGAAAGATGTTTCCAAGGTTCATCAATGTTGTAGCATGAATCAGTATTTAATTCCTTTCCATTTTATGGGTATACCACATATTGTTCATCAATTTATCAGTTGATAGATATTTAGGTGGTTTCCACCTTGGAGCTATTTTTAATAATGTCCTAAATATTCATGTAAAAGTTATTGAGTGGATTTATGTCTTCATTACTCTTGGATGTATACTTAGAATCAAGTTGTGGGGTACATATGGTAACTGTATTTTTGAACTCTGGAGAAAATGTCAGACTATTTTCCAAGGGAGATCCATCATTTTATGTACAGCAGTATATGAGGGTTCCAATTTCTCCATATCATCACAAACATTTGTAAATAGATTCTTGTTTTTAATTTTTTAAAAAATTATAGCCATCCTAGTGGGTGCAAAGCAGGACCTCACTGTGTTCATGATTTACCTTCTATTATTGACTAACAATGTTGACCATCTTTTAATAGGCTTATTGATCATTTGTATTCTTTTTTTGTAGAAATGTTTATTCAGATGCTTTGCTCAATTTTTATTTGGGATATTTATATTTTTATTATTCAATTTTAAGTGTTCTTTCTATATTCTAAATATAATTCTTTATTAGATATATCATTTGTAAATATTTTGCTCCATTCTGTGGGTTGGCTTTAAACATTTTTGATGGTAACTTTTTTTTTTTTTAACATCTTTATTGGAGTATAATTGCTTTACAATGGTGTGTTAGTTTCTGCTTTATAACAAAGTGAATCAGTTATACATATACATATGTTCCCGTACCTCTTCCCTCTTGCATCTCCCTCCCTCCCACCCTCCCTATCTCACACCTCTAGGTGGTCACAAAGCACAGAGCTGATCTCCCTGTGCTATGCGGTTGCTTCCCACTAGCTATCTATTTTACGTTTGGTAGTGTATATATGTGCATGCCACTCTCTCTCTTTGTCACATCTTACCCTTCTCCCTCCCCATATCCTCAAGTCCATTCTCTAGTAGGTCTGTGTCTTTATTCCTGTCTTGCCACTAGGTTCTTCATGACCTTTTTTTTTTTTTTTCCTTAGATTCCATATATATGTGTTAGCATACTGTATTTGTTTTTCTCTTTCTGACTTACTTCACTCTGTATGACAGACTCTAACTCCATCCACCTCACTACAAATAACTCCATTTCATTTCTTTTTATGGCTGAGTAATATTCCATTGTATATATGTGCCACATCTTCTTTATCCATTCATCCAATGATGGACACTTAGGTTGCTTCCATGTCCTGGCTATTGCAAATAGAGCTGCAATGAACATTTTGGTACATGACTCTTTTTGAATTATGGTTTTCTCAGGGTATATGCCCAGTAGTGGGATTGCTGGGTCATATGGTAGTTCTATTTTTAGTTTTTTAAGGACCCTTCATACTGTTCTCCATAGTAGCTGTATCAGTTTACATTCCCACCAATAGTGCAAGAGTGTTCCCTTTTCCACACCCTTTCCAACATTCCCTGATTATTTTTGATCCACAGTTGGTTGAATCCATGGATATGGATTCTACAGATATAGAGGACCAACTGTATTCCACATGAGTATGTGAATCACACACACAAATGGATATAACAAGAACAACAAAATAGCAAAGCATTAAAATTTAGTATTAAATCTTTAATTTTAAGAATTATTCTCATTGTTTTCCATAGTATCTATTCATAAATTCTGTTACAACTGAAAAGTGAATATGACTATATTAATAATACAGAGTAATTCTTGTAGGATTGATACCCTTATCATTAGTTCAACTTATCTGATGAATCTTCCTAAATGTTGGAATAAACAACTTGGTTATTCTAGCAACATTGTTCTTAAGAAATAGGAATGTGCACACCTATAGATCTTTAAGTAGTTACAATGTACAGCAAATAAATGGATTTCTTTGGAAAATATGATTCTTTCTTTCTTATCCTCTAGTTAAAGAGTTCAAAACTGCCAGATGCAGGGCACATTTTTTAAATTTGATCTGTACCATGTTGCTTATATGTTGTTCTTAAATCAACATATTACACGTAAGTTTTCTGATATTGTGCTAATGTTATGCTTTGGCAAAACTGGGCTCTCAATCTTACAACACCCGCTTAAGAGAAATTGAGTAGTTACTGATAACATTAGGAGGAATATAATCTTAGGACTGAGTTGAACTGAGAGAGGAGTATTTGTGTGAGCTGAGTTGCCAGGTGTTGGAGTAGTCACTTAAAGCAACAAGCCAAAAATGAAGTTAAGCCTTTAATCACTTAACTGCAATGGTATAAGCCAGAGGATAAAACTGGAAAAACCATCAACTCTCCCTGTTCCATTTTCCCTCAAGAACAGTGCACTAATTGAGGGTCAGATGATTAAGCACGGATGTGGGGGTCATCTCACTGATGAGCAAGCCCAAAAGAAAAAGTTCTGGCAGTTTTATGGCCCCTGGCATTGGAGAAAATGTAGAGGACAAAGGGCCAGGAGTAAAAGAGTACTGGGTACTGAGTCAAAATGGTAAAAGATGTCTTCAGTGTTTTCCCTCCTTTCTCCCCCCCTAAGGAGGTTTCAACAGAAGCACCCAAAGAAGACCTCTGGCCAAAGCCTCAGATTAAGAGACCTAGGAATGAAGGTGCTTGGATTAAGAGTGCAAATACTGGAAAGAGTGTGACTGGCTAGTGGTGTCCTTGACCACAACTCCTCTCAGAGATTGAAATGTACTGGCTGTGCACGAAATCTGATGTGGGGAGAGCAGATTTTCTCCATGAGGCCTGCCAAAGAATGCCTTTGTCAGGCCTATAGTCAAGCCTGAAAAATCAGACCTAGTTTTTTTTTTTAAGTTTCTCTAGAATATTTTATTTTATTTTCTTAATACATCTTTATTGGAGTATAATCACTTCACAATGCTGTGTTAGTTTCTGTTCAACAAAGTGAATCAACCATATGCATACATATGTCCCCATATCGCCTCCCTCTTGGGCCTCCCTCCCATCCTCCCTATCCCACCCCTCTAGGTGGTCACAAAGCTCCGAGCTGATCTCCCTGTGCTATGCTGCTGCTTCCCACTAGCTATCTATTTTACATTTGGTAGTGTATGGATTTCTCTAAGACATTGGCCTGTAAATCCATTCTGTGAAGATGTGAATAATCCTAATTAGGCTCTAGAAGAGCTCTTGGCACTTAATAGTTATCCAGTGGATATTTCTTGACAAAATTAGTATTTTTAAAAATTTTAATAAAATCTTTAAGAATTTTTTTCCATGTACAACATAAAAAACATTAACCCAGCAGTGTGGTTCTTGCAAAAACAGCACAAGAGTAAAAATCAACAGTTCAATTTTAATTTTCTCATTAGAGAATGCTGTTATTCTTCTTAACAGTTTACTTAAATTATATTTACAGTTTATAAAAGCTACAGTTTTTTTAGCTTTGTGGTTAACAGTTCTTAGTCTCTCATTCTCTTTCATTAATGCTGGGTCATAAGAAAAATCAGTGTATTGGGAAGCTCAGGGAGCTATTTTAATGTTCACAAGTACTAAACGATCTTAATGCAATGCAAAAGTAGGGAGAACTATTATTAGGTAATAATACACAGAAAAACCAGAATAACAAAATCTCATAAACAATTTAGTACTTGCTTAACATAATATGAACTTAATAAATATATTCTATATATTTTCTTTATTTAAATTTTCATCTTTATTTTGTTAACCTATTGACTTGTTAAACATTGGCAATTGTAGTAACTTGAGTTCATTACCTTAACATTCACCGTTTATGTTTTATGAGTCAAGGCTCCGGCACATAACTGATGGCACACACAAAGTGTTTCCTTTTCTCTACATCCTTACCAACACTTGCTATCTCTTGTTTTTTTTATAATAGCCACTCTAACAGGTGTGAGATGATATCTCGTTGTGGTTTTGATTTGCATTTCCCTGATGATCAGTGATGTTGAGCATCTTTTCATGTACCTGTTAAGCATTTGTATGTCTTATTTAGGAAATGTCTATTCAGTTCCTCTGCTCGTTTTTAAAATTACATTGTTCGGTGTTTTTCTGTTATTGAGGCTTGTGAGTTCATTACATGTTTTGAATATTAACTCTGAATCAGATATATGATTTGCAAATATTTTTCCCATTCTACAGGTTGCCTTCTCATTTTGTTTATGATTTTCTGTGCTGTATAGAAGTTTTATAGTTTGATATGGTCCCACTTATTAATTTTTGCTTTTGTTGCCTTTGTTTTAGTGTCAAATCCAAGAAATCATTAGCAAGACTGATTTCAAAGCACTTACCCTCTGTTTTCTTCTAGGAGTTTTATGATTTCAGGTCTTACATTCAAGTCTTTAACTCATTTTGAGTTGATTTTTGTGTATGATGTAAGATAGTTGCCCAGTTTCATTCTTTCGCACGTGGCTATACATTTTACCTGGCACTGCTATTAAATGTTTTCTCCATTGTATATACTTGGCACTTTTGTCATAAATTAATTGACAATATATGCAGAGGTTTATTTACAGGCTATATGCTGCTCATTGCATGTTCCCCTTATACTTTGTAAAAGCCTCAGCTAGAGAGTTTTCCTGATATGGTGAATAAATGCCTTCTTCCTTCAGGATGTGAGTCCTTGGTGGTACTGTCTTTATTATGTTAAAGCTGTTTTCCACTACTGAAGATTATTATGCAAAAGTACTATGGAATGGCCCAATGAATTCCTTGGGGTCTACACATAGTCCTCCTTGATCCCATTGAGTAGCAATAGCCAAATTTCTCCTTGATAAGCAGAAAATACCACATTTGTCAGAGTAGTGTTTACCTTTGTTGCCATTTGTTCAGCAACATCAAAAGACCAAAATAACCAGGAGTAGCTTCAGCTTTCATATTTATGATATCACGGCTGTGTTTCCTAGTGGAAGCCTTCCTCTCTTGGGCTCTGTGATCTCCACACATATGAACCCAGAGTCATGAGGAAGGGAAGTGAAAATCTCTTCTCTGTTTATTACATGCAATCATGAGAGGTATCTTTCACAACTTTACATAGGTCATGAACCCTTTGTTACTGGTTATGGGGACAAAGCCTAAAATATTGGCTGCTGATTTAAGGTACATATCACCTGTTGTAGACATGCTCCCCCACCTCACAAAATGATATTTCCCATGGTTTATTCTTTGGTAACCATTCAACCATTTTATGGAGCCAACTAATTCTGGGTGATAGAACAAATGGTATTACCAGTGATTTCATGGGATTTATTTTATAGTGTAGGATGTGTGAATTATTCCAGTGTACAGAAGTGATACTGTGTAGGATGTCATGCAGTGGATATTCTATAAGTTCTTAAATAATGGTGCTGGGCAGAGAAAGCAAATGTATAACTGGAATATGTATCTATTCTTGTAGGGAGAAATTGCCGCCCCCCCCAGTAAAAAGCATACACTTTGTAAACCTGTTACCTGCTAGCAGGTCTTCCAGGGAATTATGTCATTTTAGGGCTCAAGGTTAGCCTTTGGTATCGGCATGCATTCTTCTCAGTAGTAACAGTAGCTAGACTAGTTACTACTGAGAAGAGTACTAGTTACTTGGTGAGAGAAATGTCATATTTTTGAATCTGTCCTCAGCCCCATTCTCTGGCACCATGAACACTTTATACATGAGTCTATTATGCAAGCACAGGGATGGCTGAAAAAATGTTCTGATTAAAATTTGAAAAACTGTCTCCAGCAGTTCATTATGTCCCCCATTAAAGTGATACCCTCTAGTGGGCATTTATGAAAGATATAAATATTTTTACACTCTGGTCTATACTGAGAGATCCACCCATGTCTATTCCTTTTGTCACTAGTATTCCATGTCGTCCCTACTGAGTTCCATTAACCAGTTATCCATGACCTATGAATCTGTAGATTTCAACCTCAGTCCTCAGTTGTCTTTTTCACACAAAGTGGACCTCCATATAACACCAGGCTCTCTGCCTACTAAGAAAATTTACCCTCACTGAAAATAATAGGCAGATCCTTGTGGGATAAAGATTCAGTAATTATAGTGAAATTCATTGTTTAAATAATTACTTAAGCAAGGAATAAAAATGTATGAGCAGTCTAACAACCAATGTAAAAAATTTGTAAAACAGCAAAAGAAATACAAATAAAAAGGAAATAATAAATTAAAAAGTAAAATGCAATTATTGAAAATATTTGCAAATGATGCATTACCTATAAAATGAAAGTGAATCATTGAAAAAGCTATAGATCTGATGAGAGAACTCCTTAATTAGGCATGATAAAAAATAAATACTCATGGGCACAGATGATACTCACACAAAAATGCTCACACAGAAAACAAAGCTCTTTTATACACCAACAATTTATTATGCTGCTTAAATTCATGACTTTGGGGTTGGAAAGCCTGGGTTCATTCTTAGAACTGCTACTTTAGGGTATTTGTTATTTCATTGTAAGAGATGGGATTTCCCTGGTGGTCCAGTAGTTAAGACTCTGTGCTTCCACTGCAGGGGGCATGGGTTCTATCTCTGGTCAGGGATTAAGATCCCACATACCATGCAGTACAGCAAAAAATTAATTAATTAATTAACTAAATTAAATAAATAAAAGAGGAGATAATAAAATTAGTACAAATCTCCAAATACTTGTGATGAAATACATAGAAAAATCATTTTAACATTATGTATATTAAGTACTTATTTACTATAAATTTATTAAGACCAAAGAAATAACATAAACAAAAGATGTAAAATATATCCCAAGATATTCATGTTAATATTGTAATATATCAATAATCCTTAAATATGAGTGTGCTTAATACAATTCCACTCAAAATCCTCTCTTTTTCTCTTAAGTTCCCTAAAAGATAAGCAAATGGCTTATTTATATCTTGGCAAAATAAAGTTATATTTCTATAAAATACAATTAAGTAAATTAATCCAAATATAAATAATATTAATATTTAAAAACTTTATTATATATGAATATCTGACATCTCTTATTCTGTAAGATATCAAATACTGTAAAGTATCACTATAAAACATATAGTTGACCCTAAACAACATAAGGATTAGTGGTGACTACCACCAGACAATGGAAAATCCACGTATAACTTTATAGTCAGCCCTCCATATCTGTGGTTCCACATCCCTGGATTCAACCAACTGTAGATCATGTAGTACTGTAGTACGTATCTAGTAGGAAAAATCTGCATGTACGTGGACCCACACGGTTTAAACCCCTGTTGTTCAAGAAACAACTGTATATGTAAAATTAAATTTTATAAGGTGTGAATAATTTTACTACATAAAATTTAAATACTTTTCTTATATTAAAAAATTAAAATCCCTTAAATGAAATAAAAAGATAAAAAGTAACCTGGGAAAAATATTTGAATCACATAAATCTCCTAAACTAATAAAGTAATTAACATGAAAACAGCATTTCAAAACAGTAAAAAGGTTGGCAAAGACAAACAACATACAGCCAACTTGGGAGAGAAGAAATATGTCTACACTAAAAATATATGCAAATTTTTGACAATGTTTGCAATGTTAACAATCATTAATAGGCATAAAATACAGATAAATATAAATGAAAAATTAGCTAGTATATATTGTCAATGAATTGGTGAAGATTTACCATGTTAAGCTTCTAATCATTAAAGATATACATATTCATAGGTTAGGCTTATAAACTGGCATGTTTTCAAAGGGTATCTTGTCATTATGAATCAAAGTCTTTAAAATGTGTTACAAAGCAATTGCATATCTAGGAATTTACTATATGGAAATTATAAAGGATATTAACACAGATTAGCTAATAGAATACTCAGTGCACAGTTTAAAATATTGCAAGACAGGAATCACCAATGGCTGTAATGTTCATACAATTTAGATAAGGAAAATATTCATAGGAAAGTATATAAAAATACATAATATATATTCAATACACATTCATGTATATCTTTTGTGTTTATTATGAAGTTCAAATTCTTTACTCTGTGTATGTACATAATCTGACTAAAAATATATGCATATGTATGCAAAGTATATGTACAAATATGTACAAAGATATATATGTATATACACAAAGATATACATATAAATATATATACAACATTTTGTAAGGAGGAAAATATATTCATAAATTACCTAAGATATCAATCAGTAAAATTAAACTGAACTCATACCTTTAATGCTATAAGAAAATAACGAAAAGAAACATTTAAATTGTTCCTACGTGAAAAGAAATTTAAAATTAGGAAAAAAGTTAGACCCCTAAAGAATCCAGAACATAAAATCAGATGGAATCTAGGTATCGATAAAGAATTGACAATATATACATCAAATGCATATTGGGACAACCAAGATTACTCTACCCGGCAAGGATCTCACTCAGATTCGATGGAGAAACCCAGTCCAGGAAGTGCAGCAAGTCCCATACAGGATAAACCCAAGGAGAAACATGTCGAGACACATAGGAATCAAATTGGCAAAAATTAAAGACAAAGAAAAATTATTGAAAGCAGCAAGGGAAAAATGACAAGTAACAATCAAGGGAACTCCCATAAGGTTAACAGCTGATTTCACAGCAGAAACTCTACAAGCCAGAAGGGAGTGGCATGATATACTTAACGTGATGAAAGCAAAGAACCTACAACCAAGGTTACTCTACCCAGCAAGGATCTCATTCAGATTCGATGGAGAAATCAAAAGCTACACAGACAAGCAAAAGCTAAGAGTATTCAGCACCACCAAACCAGCTGTACAACAAATGCTAAAGGAACTTCTCTAAGTGGGAAACACAAGAGAAGAAAAGGACCTTCCAAAAAAAAAAACCCAAAGAATTAGAAAAATGGTAATAGGAACATACATATCGATAATTATCTTAAAAGTGAATGGACTAAATGCTCCAACCAAAAGACACAGGCTTGCTGAATGGATACAAAAACAAGACCTGTATATATGCTGTCTATAAGAGACCCACTTCAGAACTAGGGATACATACAGACTGAAAGTGAGGGGATTGAAAAAGATATTCCATGTAAAAGGAAATCAAAAGAAAGCTGGAGTAGCAATACTCATATCAGATAAAATAGACTTTAAAATAAAGAATGTTACAAGAGACAAGGAAGGACACTACATAATGATCAAGGGATAAATCCAAGAAGAAGTTGTAACAGTTATCAATATATATGCACCCAACATAGGAGCACCTCAATACATAAGGCAACTGCTAACAGCTATAAAAGAGGAAATCGACAGTAACATGATCATAGTTGAGGACTTTAACACCTCACTTACAGCAATGGACAGATCATCCAAACAGAAAATTAATAAGGAAACAAAAGCTTTAAATGACACAATAGACCAGACAGATTTAATTGATATTTACATGACATTCCATCCAAAAACAGCAGATTACACTTTATTCTCAGTGCGCACGGAATATTCTCCAAGATACATCACATCTTGGGTCACAAATCAAGCCTCAGTTAATTTAAGAAATTGAAATCATATCAAGCATGTTTTCTGACCACAGCGCTATGAGATTACAAATCAATTACAGGGAAAAAATCGTAAAAAACACAAACACATGGAGTCTAAACAATACGTTACTAAATAACCAAGAGATCACTGAAGAAATCAAAGCAGAAATCAAAAAATACCTAGAGACAAATGACAATGAAAACTCGACGATCCAAAACCTATGGGATGCGGCAAAAGCAGTTCTAAGAAGGAAGCTTATAGCTATACAAGCATACCTCAAGAAACAAGAAAATCTCAAATGGACACTCTAACCATATACCTAAAGGAATTAGAGAAAGAAGAACAAACAAAACCCAAATTTAGGAGAAGGAAAGAAATCATAAAATCAGAGCAGAAATAAATGAAACAGAAACAGAGAAAACAATAGCAAAGATCAATAAAACTAAAAGCTGGTTCTTTGAGAATATAAACAACATTCATAACCCATTAGCCAGACTCATCAAGAAAAACAGGGAGAGGACTCAAATCAATAAAATTAGAAATGAAAAAGGAGAAGTTACAACAGACACCGCAGAAATACAAGGCATCCTAAGATACAAGGCATCCTAAGAGACTACTACAAGCAACTCTATGCCAATAAAATGGACACCCTGGAAAAATGGACAAATTCTTAGAAAGGTATAACTTTCCAAGATTGAACCAGGAAGAAATAGAAAATATGAACATACCAAGCACAGGTAATGAAATTGAAACTGTGATTAAAAATCTTCCAACAAACAAAAGTCCAGGACCAGATGGCTTCACAGGTGAATTCTATCAAACATTTACAGAAGAGCTAACACCCATCCTTCTCAAACTCTTCCAATAAATTGCAGAGGAAGGAACACTCTCAAACTCATTCTATGAGGCCACCATCACCCTTATACCAAAACCAGACAAAGATACTACAAAAAAAGAAAATTACAAACCAATATTACTGATGAATATAGTTGCAAAAATCCTCAACAAAACACTAGCAAACAAAATCCAACAACACATTAAAAGGATCATACACCATGATCAAGTGAGATTTATCCCAGGGATGCAAGGATTCTTCAATATATGAATATCAATCAGTGTGATACACCATATTAACAAATTGAAGAAGAAAAACCACATGATCATCTTAATAGAGGCAGAAAAAGCTTTTGACAAAATTCAACACCCATTTATGATAAAAACTCTCCAGAAAGTGGGCATAGAGGGAACCTACCTCAACATAATAAAGGCCATATATGAAAAACCCACAATAAACATCATTCTCAATGGTGAAAAACTGAAACCATTTCCTCTAAGATCAGGAAGAAGACAAGGAAGTCCACTCTCACCACTATTATTCAACAGAGTTTTGGAAGTCCTAGCCATGGCAATCAGAGAAGAAAAAGAAATAAAAGGAATACAAATTGGAAAAGAAGAAGTAAAACTGTCACTGTTTGCAGATGACATGACACTGTACATAGAGAATCCTAAACATGCCACCAGAAGACTACTAGAGCTAATCAACGTGTTTGGTAAAGTTGCAGGATACAAAGTTAATGCACAGAAATCTCTTGCATTCCTATACACTAATGATGAAAAATCTGAAAGAGAAATTAAGGAAACACTCCCATCTACCATTGCAACAAAAAGAATAAATTACCTGGGAATAAACCTACCTAGGGAGACAGAAGACCTGTATGCAGAAAACTATAAGACACTGATGAAAGAAATTAAAGATGATACCAACAGATGGAGAGATATACCATGCTCTTCAATTGGAAGAATCAATATTGTGAAAATGACTATACTACCCAAAGCAATCAACAGATTCAGTGCAATCCCTATCAAATTACCAATAGCATTTTTTACGGAACTAGAACAAAAAAATCTTAAAATTTGTATAGAGACACAAAAGAGCCTGAATAGCCAAAGCAGTCTTGATGGAAAAAAACTGAGCTGGAGGAATCAGACTCCCTGACTTCAGACTATACTATAAAGCTACAGTAATCAAGACAATATGGTACTGGCACAAAAACAGAAATATAGATCAATGGAACAAGGTAGAAAGCCCGGAGATATACGCACATACCTATGGTCAACTAATCTATGACAAAGGAGGCAAGGATATACAATGGAGAAAAGACAGTCTCTTCAATAAGTGGTGCTGGGAAAACTGGACTGCTACATGCAAAATAATGAAATTAGAACACTCCCTAACACCATACACAAATATAAACTCAAAATGGATTAGAGACCTAAATGTAAGACTGGACACTATAAAACTCTTAGAGGGAAACATAGGAAGAACACTCTTTGACATAAATCACAGCAAGATCTTTTTTGATCCACCTCCTAGAGTAATGGAAATAAAAACAAAAATAAATAAATGGCACCTAATGAAATTTAAAAGCTTTTGCACAGCAAAGGAAACCATAAACAAGATGAAAGGACAACCCTCAGAATGGGAGAAAATATTTGCAAATGAATCAACGGACAAAAGATTAATCTCCAAAATATATAAACAGCTCATGCAGCTCAATATTAAAAAAAACAAACAACCCAATCCAATAATGGGCAGAAGATCTAAATAAACATTTCTCCAAAGAAGACATACAGATGGCCAAGAAGCACATGAAAAGCTGCTCAACATCACTAATTATTAGAGAAATGCAAATTAAAACTACAATGAGGTATCATCTCACGCCAGTTAGAATGAGCATCATCAGAAAATCTACAAAGAGCAAATGCTGGAGCGGGTGTAGAGAAAAAGGAACACTCTTGCACTGTTGGTGGGAATGTAAATTGATACAGCCACTATGGAAAACAGTATGGAAGTTCCTTAAAAACTAAAAATAGAATTACCATATGATCCAGCAATCCCACTACTGTGCATATACCCAGAGAAAACCGTAATTCAAAAAGACACATGCACCCCAATGTTCATTGCAGCACTGTTTACAATAGCCAGGTCATGGAAGCAACCTAAATGCCCATCGACAGATGAATGGAAAAAGAAGATGTGGTACATATGTACAGTGGAATATTACTCAGCCATAAAAAGGAACGAAATTGAGTCATTTGTAGAGACGTGGATGGATCTAGAGATTGTCATACAGAGTGAAGTAAGTCAGAAAGAGAAAAACAAATATCGTATATTAATGCATATATGTGGAATCTAGAAAAATGGTACTGATGAACCGGTTTGCAAGGCAGAAATTGAGACACAGATGTATAGAACAAACATATGGACACCAAGTGGGGAAAGTGGCGGGCATTGAGGGTGGTGGGGTGATGAATTGTTAGATTGGGATTGACATGTATACACTGATGTGTATAAAATGGATGACTAATAAGAACCTGCTGTATAAAAAAAAAATTAAATTAAATTAAAAAATTAAAAAATGCATATTGGTGTGCAACTGATTTATACTTTATGTATTTTTGAAATTTTCTTCAGTAAATCTGAAATACTTTAATTGAGGAAACAGCAGAATATGTGATATTACCAAAGAAATCTGCCATTTGTGCCAAAAACTGTCATTGGAACAAGCTCATTGGATCAGATGCCTGTATTCTTTAATAAGAAACAAAAATAAATGCATTAACATTTTTACTCAAGAATTTGAAGAAAATAACCTAAAGAAGCTGATATGTATGCAAAGGTTTATTATATACAACTTAAAGTATCTCCTTTAGAGCACTGTTTATGTAGTGAACATTTGGGAACAGCATGAGATAATTTTTTAATTTAGATAATTATAAACTTAAGATTGAATACTAAGAATTCATTACAAATAATGCTATTGATCTAGGGAAGTATTGCTATTATGATGTTATATGAAAAATCAGTCTATAATTATAATCACTTTGTAGATTTAACCCTTCACCATTGTATAAAGTAATTTATGAGAAGGTAACTGAAGGGTGGACAAAGGGATTTAGTTAAACGAATCAGTGTAATGGCCAATGCAAGGGATTCCCACATAATGACTATAGAATTCATATGGCATATACATGAAAATTCAGATTATTGCTATAAAGACATTATGCATGCAATAGGAAAAGATCTATGTAATAGGAAAGTATGTGTCAAATGATCATTGTTTTAACTATATGAAGGGCACTGAAAACAGAGAGGTGACTTTACCTAAGAATTGCTTCTACCTCATACACTGGAGAAACCTTTCCCAGTAACCAGACTGGACTCAGGTATAATATGGATTATATTGAACTCTAGAATTTTAAAACAGAAAAGATTCTTTGTAACCATCAAAAAGGACTCCACATTTTTTTTAAAATAACACATTTGAAACTTCAAATATATGATAACCTTTCAAAAAACTGAATTTTGACTTTAAAGAAGGGGATTAATTGAAAAAAGCAATATTCTTTCCGACTGATGGACTTTGTGGATGAATGAATCCTAGAAACACCAGTACCAGGTAAAAGATAACAATTAATGAGTGCTCACTGAGCACCAATCACCATACAAAACACTGTACCTGGGTTGATTCATTCTTCACAATTACTCTGTATTAAGTGCTATTTTAATCTTTATTATAAAATTGAGGATAAAGAGACACAGGGAAGCTGTCATTTGCTCATATTTTCACAAGTAGTAAATAGTAGATCCAGATTTTAATCTAGACTTACTGCTTCTAAAGTAATATCTTTTCTATATAAAGTAAAATTTTTTTAGTAAATGAAACTGTACAAGCATATTAAGTTTATAACATCTTGTCGATTAACATAGGTGCAACACATCCTTTTACAATCCATAATTGTGGAATTTTGATTTGATTTGAAAAGCTTCTCATGTAATAATTAAAAAAAGGTCTCAGAATGTTTCTGTGTAAAATTCTAACATTAAAATTTACACCATGTCATTTTTCCTTTGTCCGTTTTTTTCTAAATCAAACTTAAATAAGAGTGAACTTTAAGCCTATCTTCTGGTTAAACAAAGCCAAATGTCAACTCTAAAACAAGGACACTGCCAAAAAATTTTAAGATCTTTTTCATTCAGATATTTTAGAGCTCCCACTAAAATATAAAGAAAAGGAATCTGCTTAAAATCATTCTCTTGCACAAAACAAGTTTAAGAGAAGAAATACTGTCTGGTCAGAGAGACATCAGAATGTGCCTCTTGGAGTACATTAAATCAAAACAAAACAAAACCCCACACAACATATTCTCTAAGTTTGGAATAAGTTCAGATAATTGAATGCCTGTCATTGAAAGAGCTTCTTAGTGTCAAGCCTGGCTGTTTGGGGGACTGTTCAGGGGGATCAAGCTGTGTTATGCATTGGGAGCCCTGCCAAATGAATGACATTTCCTGAGAACATAGGAGGAATTTTAAGGAGTTGCCTTGTCCTTCCTAAACAGTTGGGTTAAAGAGTATTTAAAAAGAACAAAGCACAGTCAAACTGCTGGGGATAATAGAGAGAAACACCAACAAATCTTTAAATTTAACTGAGCTGAAAATAACTGTATGGCAAGAAGTAATAAATTACTAAGTTTTATATGTTTTGACTTTTGGTCTTACGTTTTCATTTGAAAGGAATCTAAATATTTTCTATCTTTTAAGAATTTATATTTTAGAAAAACACATGAATAAATATTTCACATGGCAAAAGGGGTTGATTGGACTTGGTCTTATTCTCACCAAAAATATATAGAAATGCAGGGAAGACAGATATTCTTTTAATTCTAAAAATAAAACAATATTAGAAGAAACACAAGTGATAATGCATTAGAGCTGTGATATCTGATTTGAAAGCTGAAATTTCACAATGGTGAGGGCAGGAGAAATTATCTTAAGCATAATCAAGGCAGAATCCCAATTGAACTCCTTGCATAAAATTGAGAACCTCTGAGGAATTGATTTACTGAGTGCCAGAAGGGTAGAATAGAGAAAAGCATTATTAGAAGTCATAAAGGATTATAATTATCTAGATTTCAAGAAAGATATGAGTCTTCATATGGAGTATACATGCTGAGTCTAAAGCAAGATATTTAAAAAGTAAAATTCATATTATCAAAGACAGAGATAATCACATATTATCGAAGACAAAGAGATAACAGTAACTAGAGACAGTAAATGGATTATGTACAAAGCATGCTGATTTCATTATCAGCAGAATTCTCATTATAAAAATGAAGAAAATATTTGTTGAACTAGAATTCTATACCCAGATCAGTTGTCATACATGAATGAGGGTAATATAGAGATATCTAAAATTAAAGAGGGGGTATCACTCATGAGTTCTCACCAAATGAATTACAAAAGTATATAAATTTAGGAGGAAAGGTTGAGATGCAAGTAGTAAGTTTAGCAAAAAACTTGGTAAATTTTGGTAAATATAATCACTGACTGAATAAAAATAAAGTCTTATTTAAAGTTGAAAATATAATGGACTTCAAATTCCACATAGAATAGCTGAAAGGAATGAAAATTGTTTTGGAGCATTCAAAAATTCCTGTGAATTTTTTTCAAAGGGAGATAAGAGATAATGATTACATTAGGACTTTGTGAAATCAAGTACACATGTTAAAATTGAGGTGGCTCTTAAACAAGTATTATAGAAATGTGCATCTTTCAAAAAGTGGATAATGAATAGTTGACCAATAAAAGTCAAGGAAGAAAGGGAATAAACATAGGAACTATGCAATAAATAAAAGTTTTAAAATAGGACTTTGGAAATGTGATATCAAAATAAATAAATAAAAACTAAAAACAAGCCAAAAAACAAACAAACAAAAAAACAAAAAATCATGTCAAAATATCAAATTAAAATATGTAGAACATTACACAGGATAGATCACATCTTGGGTCACAAATCAAACCTCGGAAAATGTAAGAAAATTAAAATCATATCAAGCATCTTTTCTGACTACAACACTATGAGATTGGAAAAAAATTACATGAAAAAAACCTGTAAAAAACACAAATACATGGAGGCTAAACAGTGCACTACTAAATAACCAAGAGATCACTGAAGAAATCAAAGAAGAAATTAAAAAAAGAGAATATGTTTAGATTTAGGGAACAAACAAGCAAAGTATATTCTAATTTATAATTGATAAAATAATAAAAACAATGCTCTCCTTAATGGGGGTTGGACTGTATGGAAATTTTAAAAAGAAACATAAACTAGTCTTGTAATCGTTGTATTGTTATGCATACAATTTTAAGGCCACAACATTTTTTGATTGGTGGTATAATTATGCAATTAATATCATGATTAAGTATTTTGAAAAACTGAACAAACAAGAGTCTTGGATATGTCTGTTCTTTGCTCAGACAGGATGGGGTTAAAGGAGCAGCTGATTCGGGGGCTCTGGCTCCCTCAGACCGGGAGTGGGAGGGGTACCGGAATGCTGGGCAAGCCTGTGGTGGCAGAGGCTGGCGTGACAGTGCAGCAGCCTGAGGTGCACCGTGTGTTCTCCCGGCAAAGTTGTCTGTGCATCATGGGACCCTGGCAGTGGCGGGCTGCACAGGCTCCCGGGAGGGGCGGTGTGGAGAGTGACCTGTGTTTGCACACAGACTTCTTGGTGGTGGCAGCAGCAGCCTTAGCGTTTCATGCCCATCTCTGGTGTCTGCGCTGATAGCCGCGGCTCGCGCCTGTCTCTAGAGCTAGTTTAGGCGGTGCTCTGAATCCCCTCTCCTTGTGCACCCGAGACAATGGTCTCTTGCCTCTTAGGCAGGTCCAGACTTTTCCCCGGACTCCCTCCCGGCTAGCTGTGGCGCACTAGCCCCCTTCAGGCTGTGTTCACGCAGCCAACCCCAGTCCTCTCCCTGGGTTCTGATATCCGAAGCTGGAGCCTCAGCTCCCAGCCCCCATCCGTCCCAGCGGGTGACCAGACAAGCCTCTTGGGCTGGTGAGTGCTGGTTGGCACCGATCCTCTGTGCGGGAATCTCTCCGCTGTGCCCTCCACACCCCTGTTTCTGCGCTCTCCTCTGTGGCTCTGAAGCTTACCCCACCCCCAACCCCGCCTCCATCAGTGAAGGGGCTTCCTAATGTGTGGAAACCTTTCCTCCTTCACATCTCCCTCCCTGAGGTACAGGTCTCATCCCTATTCTTTTGTCTCTGTTTTTTCTTTTTTCTTTTGCCCCACCCAGGTATGTGGGGAGTTTCTTGCCTTTTGGGAAGTCTGAGGTCTTCTGCCAGTGTTCAGTAGGTGTTCTGTAGGAGTTGTTCCACATGTAGATGTATTTCTGATGTATTTGTGGGGAGGAAGGTGATCTCCATGTCTTACTCCTCTGCCATCTTGAAGGTCTCCCCAGAACACATCTTGCCATAGGATCAGAGCTAAGCAAGAGATAAAGGCTTTGATTTCAAACATGGATATGTACTGCCCACATCTTGGGGTGCCTTTCACATCATATTCTAGATATAGAGCATGCTACATTGGAAGGATGGAGGGGAATCTCCAAATTGATTATATCATACAGGAAAAATAAAGAAACAGTGTGCACATACATACACAAAATTCTTTATGTCTCCTCAAGAACTCTCTTAATCACCAACTCTTGTTTCTCTCTTGTTGCTTTTGTGTATCTATATGCTCCTCACAATTTCCTTAGTTGTCAGTCCTGTAATCTGACTTTTTATGAAGTTTGGATTCCCATTCCTTCCAGCAAATATATATTAAACCCATTATGTAGCTGAAGCATAAAACTGGTGGTGATAAATATGGATAATAACTTTTCTAAAATAGTTGAATTCTGATACCTAACCCTTATCACCACTACCCTCTCCTACTTCCCCACTTCTCCTTTTGGGTTAGGAATCAGGTGATTTGCTTCTTTATCTCACAGCCTTGCTTGTCAAGCATTGGTAGTAGCAATTTTCTGTTTTCTAGACTTCTGGAGACAGAATCAGTAGAAAGGGAGGAGATGAAAAACTTGGAGGAAAGCTGATGGGAATTGCAGTAGCAAATGGGAAGAATAGGAGCCTTGAATTGATTCATGTGGGGCAATGGATGCATGTTTGATTTTTTAAAATAGTTGTAGAGAAAAGAAAAAATAAAAACTATGTCAGGTGTTCATCCAGGCTAAATAACTTTTAGGTAAAAATTATAATAAACTTATTATTATTAGGTAAAAGCTTATAATAAACTTATTGTTGATACTCTATACACAGTAGCTAGTTTCCTAGATCTTTACATGTTTATCAGTTTACTCCCTTTGATTCAAAATGGGAAGGAAACAATCCTCAACATGTTTCACGAATAATTATTGCCTTATACTCTCCCAGATTAATGATGTAGCACCCAGTGACACCTAACACATTTAAGTGTTTGGAAAAAATGCTTTGTCTTAAAAGTCATGTTGTAATTGGTTCTCCAACACCGTTTCTTTAATGCATCACTTGAAGGATCTTGTGCATATTTTCATATAAAAATATGAACACACATGAAAAGGAGTAGCATAAGAGATAAAATATGTTAGCTACTTCATTTGTTAATTTCAATATGTATACATATATACATGTGTATATGAAAGGAGGTACTTTAATAATCATACCAAGACAGTAAGCATAAACCAGTACTGTCTCTGGAAAACACAAGGTATGTGTGCACACACAAACATATCACAGTTTGCTCATACTAATGTGGATTTGTGCTAAGCCTTTCTGTTTTCATCTGGTTCTTGTGAGATCAACAATATGTATATGTTGGGTTTGGCATGTAGTCATTCCACAGAAAGCTTATAAAAGTGTAACTCATAACTTGCCAGCACTGAGCTCATGTTCTTATAAACCTGGTAGTTAGACTGCCTAATTCAATATTCCTCAAGTAGTAATAGCTCAATAAAGCCAGAGATTTGAAAGTATTTGTATTTATAGATTATGTAAATGAATAATATTACATAGTTGTCTGGGATTCTGTTAAATATGGTTTTATGTATGCCTCAAATAAACTTCTGCCTGTAAAAAAATAAATTGGGCACTAAACTAAAAACATATTTACTAAATAGAATCAACTCTTTTCGCAATACAGTATTTTCTTTTAAGCCACTTTTCTTTTTCATAACGTTAGTTTATCAAGGACTAAATTGACATTAAATATTTGCAAGTTCAAAAGAGTAAGAGGATCTGCTTGAACCTGTCTTTCTAGGAAGGACTAAGTGAAATAGATTGGACTTGAACAGCTGGTCCTAAAAGATAAAGACCATTGGGGTCATTCAGAAGAAGGAGAGAGGGCATTTGTGATCAATATTACCAGTTGTTAAAAAATTTTCAGTCTCATTGTTTACCTTTTTTGAGTAATGATGGAAGATAAGAGATGCAAGAGCAAAAGGATTCTATAAATACATAGATATATATTACTTTACCTAGAGGTTTAAGTTGTGATCTGTTCCACTGCTGAGTCTCAAATACTTTTTCAGCTGAAAGTCATCTTCATATATATGTGTGAATGGCCAATTCTGTTGCTGAATCCAAGAATAAAGATTTTTCACCAGTATCTTACACATATATGCACATACATATATTATACATATAGAAATTTGTGTGCACACATGTATGCATACCTATAGTACACATAGATGCATATGTATAGTGTACATATATGGACAGATATATACATACATATATGTGTAAATAAAAAAAAAAATATATATATATATATATATATATATATACACACACATACACACACACACACACACAAGGGATAATCAGGCAAATAGAAAGTACAATTTCTCTCATCTTACTTTGAAGTACTCAGGAAATAATTTGACAAGTAGAATTTGCATTCAGGCATTTAAGTGAAGAATGACTCATATCTAGTGTTTGTTTAAATCCGATAAAGAGCTCTTACTTGAAATTAATTATAGCTTTATTATATCTGTTTGACCTCTAAAATGCCTTGAACTATATTGTGTCTGAGGCTATAATTAGAATAGGCTGTCAATTATTTGTAGATGGATGGATGGTGGATGAGAGGTTGAGTTAATGGATGATTGATGGATACAAGAATCACTCTTTTTCTACCATCTCATGAAGAATTTATCAATACACTCTGACTTGTGTGAATACCAGTGCACTTTGTAAGCAGTCCTCCCTTGAGGTCTCTGCAACTAGTTGTCTTCTTTATCTTAAGGTGTCTTCCTGGCCTGGCACAGTGGTACACATGGAGGAGGATAGCAATAACTTGTCTATTCAATTGATTTCACTTGCAGATTTGAGAGGTTATGACCTTGTGATTTGCATCAATTTGATAAGATGTCTAAGCCAACTCTGTAAAACTAGTGCTTTTTCAGTGTTTATTTTTTTCCAGTTTATTTGATCTTTATTTTGCAAATGATCCTGATTTGCTTCAGCATTCCTTCTTCCCCTTTTTGGGAAGTGTACATCTGCTTCTGACATCTGTCTTCTATCTCCCTTTGTAAATTATGAAGTGATGCCAACTCCTTTTATCAACAAATTACCCTTAGAACCATTTAGAGGCTATAATGATTCTTTGATTCTTTATGAATTTGCAAAATGACTCAATGCTTATATTAGCTTTGTTTGTCCTTTCTTTTTCCATATTTAATATTTATAGTTGGCAGGCCCAGATGGTGTACTTTGCTATGTCCTGAAATGTTGCTGTTTTTTTCATTCCTTAATTACAGTAATGTCAGTCTGTAATATCCCCAGCCTCCATCTCTAGTAGACACTGTAGGTTTCACATTTGTTGTATTATTTATTGAACTATGTTTGACAATGTGAAATATACAGTAATCTTTTCCTAACCTTGCTGCTTTTTCATGTTTGTCTACATTGACCATTTGCCTTTGCTGTTTGATGATATCCTCAATTTATTGCATTTTTTAAAGTTTTGCAGATATTTTAGGTATTGATATATTCTCATAGTTGAGACAGTGAGGAATGAGAAAAAAAAAAACAATTTGAGGTTCATGGTAGCAACAAGCATTGTAGAAAAATATACAAGCCAATATTTTTTCATTTTTTGTGTCCCTGGAAGTTCCCTTCTTATAATTTGATAGAGAAAAAGTGCATAGCTTTATTTTATATTTTATAAAAATATCTTTAAAAATTCATTTCATAAAACATATATTAATAGAACAAATTCATATGCTTAAAAGTACCATTGATTTCTTCTCTTAAACTTATTTAGTTTTCTTTTTAGACTTTGATCCAGATCACCTTCATGCTCAGATAATCACTGACAGATTCTTACAACTCATTTTCTTCAGAAGCTCCAATAAAATGTATAAGAAAGTCACATGTCAATCTCTTAAGGTCTTGCTTTTGAGTTACATAGTAGACTTCCATAATAATTTTTTTATACTCCCACTCTGTTTAAATTTTGTAAATGTTAATTTAGAGATTATAATGTAAAGTATTTTCCTCTAATTAATTTAAATTTACCACATCAAGAACTACTTAGAAAACATCCTTTTTTTCATTTAAGCAGATATTTTTTTTAATCGTATTTGAGTATTCTCTCAAAAATTCCCCAAGAGACAAACCTAGAAATAGAAACCTCCTATTCATATAACAGTCCTGCTCTGGGCAACGAAATCAGGACTTTACCCTTGGATTCAACATCAAACAAAATTAAATAGATTTTTCAACTACTACACCTGACAGTGTCAGCCACCTTTTAAAATGACATTTGTAACATCACTGGAGACTGGTTTTCTCATAGCTCAGTGAAAGCCCTGTACACATATCAGAGGGTGTTGATGCGACCTTTTGTCTTTCATGTCTATTTTATCATTGTTTTTCTAATTTCAACTTAGAACAAAGGATATACAGCATTCTAAAATATTACATTAGGGGATGGCTGGAATGATAACATATTTCCAAATTGGCATATAACTTTACATTTAATTTGGAATGTGTGAAGACAAAATACAATTTTTGTGCTTAAACAAACAACACATATTATTGAACACCTCATATGCCAGGCAAAAAATTACAAACAGCTGCCTTATGACCATATTCTAATGCATACATATGTGTATGTACACATACATGTGCTGTGGCCTACGTCATATCTACAGGCACACACATCCACGCATTTAAGATATTTCACATGAAAGAAAAGACTTGGGATTAATCATAAAGGTTGCTCTAACAAAACCAGAAGAGTTTTTTGTTTGTTTGTTTTCATGATAACATCTGGCTACAAGTAAGCAGCTTTGACCTACTCGTTTCCCTACCTTCCCTATATCCTTTCAGATTCTGTGGGAAAATAAACCTTTTACCCTTGATATTGTTGCTTAATTTAATAGCATATAATATTTGAAAAAAATTAAAGCTACTAATAGAATGTGCACATAGAAATGCTCATTTTCAGGTATTTTCTGCTCATGTCGTGCCCCGTTTTCCAGGGTGCACAGGTCTTCCTGTTTTGAGTTCCATTGGCTGCAGTTGCAGTAAAACCACCAGGCAGGTTGGACAGGATCTCAAGATGTCTGTGCACCAGTTCCAACTGTTAAATAATCCTGTTTGTGCTTTATTGTCATTCTACCGCACAAACAGTAATGTTTCTTTGGTAGTCAAATGATAGTTTTCACAACCATATTCTCATTTATTTTAAATCATTTTACTCTTTATGTGTTAGGATTTATGTGCTTCTCTTGCACAAGACAAAGTAAGTGTTCCAGAAGTGGTCTTGAAACATTTGTTTATTTGGTTGATTGTTTTCCCCAATTATGGACAAAAAAGAGGCTTACACTAAGCATATTCATCCTCAAGATACTTGTGTGTCTTGCCACTCAAGAACTACTGTGCACTAGTGTGTTGTGCAGAAATGTGAAGAGTTCAGAAAAGCAAACTCTCTTACACTTTCTCAAGCACCAACCTCGATGTTATTCACCATTTATTATAATATATCTGGGCTGCTAACTTTTTCTTAAGCCTGGTCTTTGTAGGCATTTTATTTTATAGTTCCTTGTTAGGTCTCTGAGGATTAAAAAATGAATCAGACCTAGTCCAAATTTCTAGAAACTCTCAGTGAAGAGAATGAGATAGATGTAAAAACAGGCATTTGCGAGACACTATAAATAGCAAAAGATACAAACTCAGCATACTTACTTACCAAGCAAGACTACAAAACCCAGGTGACTGCAGCATGAAGTAAGCAGGATCAGCTTTCATCTGACTAAAATTGTATGAGACTCCAAGTGAAAGGTGCCCTGCTGAGCCCGTCTCATTTTTCATGGCTCACTGAATCACTGAGCATAATAACATCGTTGATTTTTTAAGCTCCTACATCTGAGATAGTAAGATACATATAGAATCTAAAAAAGCAAGTAATGAAATCGTGTGAGCGTTAGAAAATGTGACTGAAAAAATTATCATTCTCGTCTGTATTTGACAGGAAATGTTCCACGCATTAAAGCAGCATATACAATATCTTTTTCATCTTCAGAGCCTACACTGTTTATTTTTACTTCGTTTCTCCTTTATGTTTCCCAAAACATCCTTTCTATTTTTTTGTGACATTTAGCAACCAAGAATGTGTTCATGTTTCATTGTTGAAATTTTATTTCGTGTTTTTATTTTTATTTTTTCCCTTACAATCTTCTGGTCTTCCAAATCAACCAGCCACCTCACCTGGGCACTCATGGTGTTTCATTCTCACCTCTAGTTATCATATAACTTTGTAACTATGCATTTACTCTAAAATGTGTCCTACTCTGTACTCTAGTGTACTTCTCCTGAATTCTGAAACTTACATAATAGGTGATCTATGAGTTAAATAGGAGATTAGGAAAAATGCTTAATGGAGAAAGTAAAGGAGGCCAGATGAAGTACAAAGAAGTAAGATCATCAAGACACAATTCTCCACAAAGTATCTATTGCTACTTACATTTTTAGTCTTGACATAAAATCAGGTACTTTTTCTTATACCCATAATGTCTAGTACTTTCCTGACTTACTGTCATATTTATAACCTTCATTCATCTTAGAATATCTTTTTGTCAAAACTCTATTGTTTTTTAAAGACCATTGATATTTTTACTGCTTTCCCACCACTTGCGTGTGTACTACACTCTCAGATCAGTATAAGTTTTCATGTCATGTGAGAATTCTCAACACTGAGCAACTACTCCTAGTCCTTTGAAAAGCACTCTTAGGGAAAATGTGGTCACATAATTACCTTAATGATGATTTTTCTAAGGGTAAATCATTAGATGCCATTTTTTTTCATTTCATTTTTCCATTTTTTCCCCCATGTTACCTTTGTGCTAGATAAAATCATTTGCCATGTGCAATGGGAATAATTCCCTTATCTGAAATGGACATAACAACATTGGGCTGGAGGAGGAGAAAGAATGAAGAGGAGGTGTTAAGACTTACTGAGAACTAACTATGCACGAGGCACAGGTGTTCCAGGGCTTTACTGTTTTAGATCATTTAATCCAACAAGAACTCTACTTGTATGCATTAATGTATGGACCACACCTGGCACATATTAAGTATTAGATAAGTGTGAGATTCCTTGCCCTCTCTTGGACTGAAAGATATAACTTATTTTGGCTTTCTTATGTATCAGGGGAAAAAACACATCTCAATGTAACTTCATGATGCCATTTAAAATTATTTACATTGAAAATATTTTTCACCTCCCTGCTTGTTTTCTGTAATTCTTTAGATTTGTTTAAAATTATTTTTCACTCTTACTCCTCCCCTATGCTTGACCGATGCATTTATTCTGAAATATTAAAAATCATAACATTATATGCATTAATGGAGAATAGATGGCCTACTTTCACTTTGAACTTTCCAATAATGTTTAATAGATTGGTAGTGTGATTTTTAGGAGGCCTATTCAATCCATAAGTCATTTATCAGGCTTGGGAAACCATATTAATTCAGTAGCTCTTCCAGTAGAACAGTAACATCTGCTCTATTTTTATTGAGTTAACTTCATTAAAATAAACTCTACTTGCCTGAAGTCAGGAAAATTTTTACTTGAATCTCAATACTTTTTCATCTTCCCTACCTCTGAGTTTTTAATAGACTACAGAAATTAAATATATCAAGAAATTAACCTCCAAGCTCAGCACCCTTGTTCAGGTTTCATAAGAACTTCAATGTTAATACCACATTTGATCAGTTTAACAGGAGTTAAATCAAAGGTCACTATTTTTTAAATGTTTTTATTCCTTTATATTAAGACGTATTCTTTACATACTTTTACTCTGTAAACTTTCCAATAATTTTAGAGGAATGCTGAGTACACCAAAAAGTGAATAAGATAATTTTTTAAGAAAAGGAAAGAGTTATAGAATAAATTGTTTATATTTAATATGTAGAAAATTCAGTATACAATAAATTTTCCAACACTGTCATTTCTATGTTTTCATAGAAACCTAATAAAATACCTAGCATTAAATATATAAATACATCATAGCAAATGCTTCTATTATATTAAAATGTTATAATTGTCCCCTTTCCTTTTGATATATAAAATATTTTTCTACATTTACTTATTCTTTGCTAACTTTTAAAGCAATATACATTTCCTGGATGCTCAAGTAGAAGCATTTATTGTAATGTTACTTAAATATGTACACATAAAAGTAGAAATAAACTTTTAATGCTTATACCGTTTATTTAACAACCAAACCAATGCAGTTTCAAATTAAAAATGAACAACAGTATAAAACCAAAAAAATATATTTTGAAACTATTTTGTTATTGCACTGTTTTGCTGAAATGAATTACTACTCAAAATATGAATACAATAGTGACCTCTGTTGCATAGGTTCATTTAACTTGGTTGTGCTAATACTGCTGTGTGTAGGGTGCTGGCTTAATTATTGCTCACTTTTTTCTGTTCACTGTATGAAAAAAACTCAACTTCTCCAAGGTTCCAAAACAATATTCAATCTTTACCTGGAAGGGATTCATTTGTGTGGTAAAAAGTTAATAACTTTTTCTCATTACTTCATGATAATATAAGTAGCACTCCTTGGCTAGAGATCAGAAACAAAAGAAAACACTTGAAAAGTGATTAGAAAAACACATATACAGAGACACACACATGCACAGAAATGAAAACCCACTGTATATTTGATGGTAGTCAGCTAGATGTTCAAAGATACATATAGTGATATGCGTGAGAAGCACATATACTTATTAAATTTTTATAAAATTAAAAATAAATATTCAAGAATTTCTGGATTTCAGGGCAACTTATGTGGACTTCCAGATATCCATGAACCTAGGAAAACATGCATATCATCATCTCACTAATTTTAATATTTGTTAACCATGGTGAATCTTGAGTTTATTTGTAATTTTGAGCAAGACAGAAAACGAAGAAGAAATCATTGGAAACCCAAGATTTTTGAATGAAATTGTGACGAGATAAAAATACTCTGAATTTATATGTCACAAAAAATGCTCCTCACAGTGTTTGAAATTTGAGAGGATATATAAAGGTCTGAGTCTGAAAACTAGCATTAACTAGATAATCAAGTTTTGAAATAAATCGTCATAATAGAAATGTTTAAAAATATAGCATTGAGAAAAAATATGCAGTAAACTCTGTGTGTGTGTTATGAGCATCTCTGATTTATATTGAATTTACTTTCGTGTCTCTGTCATCCTTAGTTTGTTGCTACATATCCTGAATTTTCTGACACAGCCTCAAATTCAAAAAAATATGTTCTCAAACAACATGTCCCAGTTGTATTTCTTGCTGTGGGATGTTTCAAGTATCTTTTATCACAACATCTTTTAGCAAAAAAATAAATAAATAAATTTTCTTCCAACAAAGCATTTTAAATTTTGTATTCATTCCAAAAAAAAAAAACTATGGCAAACGATCTCTAAATCCTTAGTAAAAATCTAACCCAATAGATAAAAGATTATTTCAACCTGAATGCAAAACCTTCTCTGAGATTCAAGCAACTCACCAAGGCGCTGGGTTATATTCAGAGAACAGAAATGTAAGATGGAAACAGCTGAGAAAAAGAAAGCATGTCTGCCAAAAATGTCATCAAGTAAATAAATGATCCTATAAATCTTCCAGTGTGCAAAATATTTTAATTACTAACACTACTAACAGTAGTTCTTAAAAATAAAACTTAAATCAATCAAATTAACAATGACTAAAAGTAAATTATGTGTAGCTATATTGGCAGGTTTTATGTAATCAATTATATATTTTTAAATATATAAATTTATATATACATATATATAAACACACATTGGTATACACACATATTTTAAAATAAAATTTTATATCATTGATACCCATTTTAACAAATATATCCATAAAAAGTGACTAACAATAACGAATAAGATTTTCTTTAAAACAAATATATAAAAGGATATATTGAATTAAATTTTAAGTATTCATTTGAAGAAAAATTTTTCTCTTATAATTTACCTTATTTCCTGACTCCCTAAAGGAAGATGAAGATTTTATTTCTGATGACTGGCACTAAGAATAATATTCAAAATATTAGTCAACTGTCAGGACTTTGGGCACTGAAAAATCAAGTATATCTCTATAAACAACAATGTGTGCTAAAAAGTGGGTACAGGTTAATATCAACTCTGCCTAATATCGGACATATAGTAAATGACACATGTATTGCTGGAGTAAAACAAGTGAGCCATGAAAACAGAGGAGATGGCAAACTTATGCTAAGTAGCTCTCGAGTTGGAAGAGAGAATGAAAATCATTATCTGTTTATTTCCCACGGCCATTGCTGGCCAAGAATTGATTAGACTATTAGAAAAAATGAAAAGCTATAGCACAGACCACATGGGGTGGTGGTCAAGTACAAGAACTCTGTGAACTTACACAAGTTACTCAACCTGTTTCCTCATATGCAAAATAGGGAAAATAAGTTGTTACCTGGGGACTTGTTTGGAAGATTTAATTAATGAACATACCTTTAAAAAATACTCAGAACAATACCTGGCACTTAATACATGCTAGATATTATTATTTCTGATGACAAGTAACCATAATTCTATGAACTATGTTTCATAACATTCCATTAATTAGAGGTCTTGAATTGAGAAATAAAATAAACCTTTAAACGAGGTCTTTTTCTTCAAGTCTTTTATTCAAGCTAAACTTGATTTTAACATAGTTCACAGCAAACTTACCTTGTAAATATAACTATATTTATTTGCATAATAATTCTAAAGGTAGGTGTGCTAAATTAAGCTCTTACATTATAAAAACAACAATCTTTACCATAGATATTCTCACTGCCCACTTGTATCATAAAGGTAACATATTCTACCTTCATAACTCTCCTGAAATGTGAGACCAGGGAATAAGTACTTAAGGTGAAAGTATAAACCTGGCATTTCTGCTTGATGCCATATTTACTATAAAATATTTCTGAAGACAAAAGATTTAGGGCTGCTCCCCTGAGGCTATTTATTCTTTATATAAAATTGCATGATCGGCTATAGATAATTTGTATTATATCAATTCTATATGTACTACAAGTTTTATGCTATGAAAGTGTGTATTTCAGAAATGAAATACATACATATATCAGGCTTTCATTGACCTTGACTTATGTCATTTTATTTTGGAAGAAAATAATCACCTACATGTTTCCAAGAAGAGTTAATACAATGAGGCAGAAGCAGTACTATTCAGAAGGAATTAGATTCCAGATTATATTAATCACTATCTACATCCTCTCAACTTTGTGACACAGAAATCAAGGACAAAAATTAAGGCCAAGGATTGAAACAGAAACATTGTGCCAGAGTGATGACATTTATTTTCTGAAAACCGTTGTTATAATTCACTTTAAATCAAACTAGGATTTAAACCTGTTTTAACTATAAGACATTTATCACTTTTTAAAATTATATTCCAAAATTAGCTGACTTTTTCAAGAATATTCTTCTGAAACAAATATGTTATCTGAACAAATAAATGAACTAAATATAATTTTCTGTTTTGATTTGATCCTGCCGATAGAATAAGCATGGGGTAGTTGCTATTGTGTAATATATTTTAATGGGAAATTTTAAGAAGCAGCACTGTTATATTCATCATGAAAGCTCATTTTGTGACTTAGAGGCATTTGTCACTTTAATATGTGGAATCATGTGAAAATTACAGAATAATTTTCATTGTTAACATGTAAGCAAATCCCTGATTTTTGTAAAAATAACCTTTTGACAATTTCTGAAATGCTCATTCCCATACTATTAATATTACTTTTTTAAGGAGAACACATTTGTGAGTTAGTGGATCTGAACTGAGAAACAAAGTATTATCCATACTGAGCACACCTCCCACCTTTACTCATGGGGGACCTCACCCAAATTGGGATTTCAGGTGGTAATGACAAATATTTCATTTAAGGGTTAAACTAACCCAAATTATCATTGATTTTAGTATGAAATCAAATATAAATGTTTACCACTTAATGCAATATTATATAGAAATAATGATGGTTTTTTTCCCATGTCATATTCAATGTAGGTTCTATTTATTATTTTCCCTTGTAACAACAGTGAAAGAAATTTTGTTGATCAAATTTCTTTCTCCTCAGTACAAAAGGAGTCATTAGTGAATAAGTAGACATTTATTTCAAACATGGTGCCATTTCTACTACATTAACCCTAAGTTCATTTTAGTTTTTAATTCTCTCTTTCTGTGTCTTCCATTCTTTTGTTCTCTTTCCAATGCAGTTTGTTACAAAGATATTGGCATTCCCTCTCTGTTCATTATTTTCAAAATAAAATGACAACTTTGACTCTTCAAATTTCAATGACATAGATTTAGGGACTTAATATTGATATTATAGTCTCTGTAAATGAAAGTATAACATAAACTTATTATAACAAAGTTTTAACAATAGAAAAAATATTTCTGAAAAAAAATTAAATCATTGACCCCACTTTATATCTTTTCTTCTTCCTAAAAAGGAAAATGGGGATATAGGACTTTAATCACAAAAGTAAGGTTGCTAAGTTTCACTTAGTGTCTGGAGAAATAGTCACTGTTTGTCTATTCTGAGGAGGAATCTTCTAGGAGCTGAGCATTTTTTAAAAACTGCTTTTAAATAGCTGTAAATGTTTTTCTTGGATTAGAAATGCAGGAATTGTCACACATTTACACAGAGACACACAGACACACATAAGCAATATTCCAAAATGGTGTGTTTTAAATATAATAATTAACTTGATTATTTTATTTTGTGCAACCTGGAATATGGAGAAATAAAGATTCTAAAATCTAATGTGAATTCCTTATGTATGTATAACTTACAAGCTTGTTACCCAGGTGACGGTGTCATCTATACTTGGTAAAGCAATTTAGATTCGCTGTAATTTGTATAGCAATGTCAATTTATTTGTTTGATATTCAAATGGGATGCTATGCTCAGCTTGAAATACTATTTTTATATTTTCCCATCAGCCATTTCTGGCTGTGACTTCATTTTCTTGTACATAAGATTTAATTCTCCATTATTTAGTTTTAAATGAATAATTCATGTAGTTCAAAATTCTACTCACAAAAGCATAACCATATATGCATATAACTATATAATTATAAGTTATTTATAGTTATACATATTATATAGTTTTATATACTTATAAAATATAAAAAAAGAATAAAAGTCATTCATTATCTTTGACATATAAAATATAACTAAAAATAGCATCAACGATAAAATGATCCTCAATATATATAAATCCTGAAAGCAATAACCTCTTTTTGCCCTTTTCACTGCCTTTACAAGTCTGGAACATCTGGGGATTCAGCTGAAGAGCTAAGAAAGCTTTGAAAAGCTCTGTTCATGTTAACACCTGATTTTTGACCTTGAAGTTCTCATCTGTTCTCCTATATGAATTCTGTAACACATCCAGAGTATATTCCTAATATGATCCTATATTTGACATATCCTAATAAAAATAATATTAAAAATTAGTCTCTTAAAGTTAAATAACATGTTTCTGAAATATCTGCTAACACTGAAATAATGGAAGCCATTAAAATAATAGGTTACACAAGTTAGTTTTTAGTTAATTCCTAGCAATAAAGTGACGTGTTTGTAAGTCATCCTAAGATAAGATATTTACATAAGAATAAATATGTTCAAAGAAGAAATTCTGAAAAGAAAAATAGGAATTTGATATTTTCAAAAGCATCACTACCTAAGTGTTTAATCACTATTTTTGATGTTATTTTCTTCCACAAATGGCCAAGCTCCCAAAATAAAAAGCAAAATAAAATATGCAGTGATATGAACAATTGTGTCAGTTATGCTTTTACAGATAAACTAAATCAGTTTTTATAGTTTGTAACTTTAGGAAAAAGCTCAAAAAATAGTTTATCCATGAGTTCACTTAATTCCCCAATGGAATCACACATTTTCTCTACTTTGCTTACCCCAATTTATTTAATTTACTCATTTATATTTTTTATTAATCCCCTTAAATTCGGTCTGAATTCAACAAGAGCAATTCCAATAAATTCTTCTCCTGAGCTATCTTCTTAGTTCGCATCTGTTTCCTTACATAATATTGTAGTCTAAAAATTCCCTAAGGACAAGATTTCAGTCATAATCAACTTAGATATTCAATGATTGATTCTCAAATGAATGGATATTACATAACTATTTTTTATGACTTACTCATATAAGATATATTCAACCTGAGGTTCTCTGCCTTCTACACCAAGCTACTCTGACTAGTATGTATTAAGAGGCACCATTAATCACCCAGCGGTTGCCTGGATACATGCTACACGCTGTCACAAAAAAGAGTACTTTTAGACATACTCCTTTTCAGTTCATCTGCTTTTAGCTGCTTTAGTTAAAACTGCATAAATAAAAATAAGCTTTTCAAATATTTATTTGAGTACATGAAAAACCATACAGAGTTCAAGAGTATTCTCGTATTATAGATTCCATTCTAAAGACAAAACTCTCAGTCAGGTATTTTCTTTGATTTCATGGTAAATTCAACTCTTGCTATTAATGAAATGGTTTCCATTCCCAAATGTCTATAGGTATATTTTCTTTACATAGGTGAGTTTGTCTTCTTAATAGAGACCAGTTATACCAACATTAATTCTGAATATATTTATAGCTACTTTAAACTCTCTTGACATATAAACCCATAGGACTCTCACACTTAATCCAGTGTATCCAGAAGACTTACAAGGAGGTTGACCTTTGTCCTGATAAAACTCTCTAAAATCTAGAACACTGTGCTACAAATGAACTAATGTTAATAAAATAATGAAAAGAAGCAAGTTTTAAGAACTAACCTGATGTGTTTGATTTTGGACAACTTGAGGTACCTGGAAACTTTCCATTTGGAAATATCCAACAGACTTTTAGAAATATGTTTAATTTTTTTTTTTTTTTAATGCTTCTGTTTGCTAAATGCCCTCTGGTGGGTATTATTCTGTGATAAAAAAGATTCTCACACCTTGTTCCCAATCCAGTATGTCTATAACATACCTTTTTCCCATATCTTCTCCTCAGTTTTGCTTGTTTCAGGGTCCTGTATAATATGTCAAGGCATTTTTCCTTTGCCAACAAGACCAAGCTGACGATCAGGAGCTACACCCAAGTTCTGCCCAGTAGGGAGATTTCTTCTCACCACTGTCATTCAGGCTTACTCTTAAGTGGGACCGTAGCGTAGAAGATACATTTTCAGCTTGCCCCTGCATACTTGTTTGATCCATTCATGAAACAAGCTTGGCCTTTTTCTATCTCTGTCAGCTGGTTATAGGGAGTCCTTTATAAATCCATAAGTGAGCTGAAAAAAATCAAGAGTGTGAACAACTGTTCGTGCAGCTTCCTTTTGCCATCTGAATATGCCCAAGCCCAATCTTATATGCATCATGTCCATTTTATAATGGATTTATATGCACCAAATGTGTGACTTACATTCCCAGACTCAAGATTGGCAATTTTAGCTATATGAGATCTAAGTCCTCTGCCTGCTCTTCAATTCCTGGGTTTATCCTCTGGGTCCAGGAGATAAATATCTCTCTAAATACTGCCAAGGAGACTCTCCCACACTTTCCTTTACATTTCTGATTAATCAGTCTGGGCCTGCTATTTCCCCCTAATTGGTTTATCAATGATACTTAGCAACAATCCTTATAGTTACTATTTCCTCCATATCAAAAGCCAGAAACATTGCACCAGCTATTACACCTCCATCCCAGTCCATCACAGATGAAAGTCTCAGCAGTCACAGTGATATAGCAGTCCATTTGACATCAAAAATTTCACAAATTTAAATCCTGCTAAGTGAGGTACTGACTCTGCCCTAAATTAAGTAATTACATGAATTTCTGTTTTGTGTTTGTCTTTAAGTTCTCAGAGAACTGGGAGAACAAATACATTCACTTATGAGTTGGGGCTGATGATTTCATTTGGACATCTGTGTTTTGATGTTTAGATACAACTTTCTCAATGGTTATCAAGAAGAAATTTGAACATAAAGCCTCTTTTCACATTATCATTGTAAACTAATATAAGTTTAATATATACATACGTAAAAAAGAAAAGAACTTTGGAAGTCTGGGACAAAATTTTAACTCTAGTTAATTGGTTTATGGGAGTAAAATATCTAGAAATAATTGAATAATTCATGTGATTTCTGCACTTAAATCTTTCTTTATATAACAGTACCGTTTCCATGGTAGTAAAAAACATAGATTTAATATTTTGAATTTTTTGGGTTTTTTTTCACCAACCTAACATACTTTAACAGTTTGTTTCTCATAAAAATAAATTCATGAAAAATAAAACACATTAAAATAATGATTTTAACTCTGAGGGCTGTATTCTTGCTGGCACTTCAACATCAATGCAACATCACCGTAGTGATGTACTATCCTGATAAATCATTTCAGAGATACCATTGTGATGTTATATTATGACTCACATATACATCATCATGGCCATCACGATGCTTTATTAGTATCATATATCACCAAAATGATGGGGCTTTGATGATGTAGAACTTCTCAGTAAAATAGTGATGACAAAAGTCATATCTCTTGGAGAAATGCCCCTGTAACTTTATTCCTGAAAAGTTTATAAATATGCCATCTTCCTTTTCTACTCTGTCTCAAAATTATACTTTCAAAAATAGAAAGAATATGTGATTCTTTTGAGGCACAAAGCTGAATTTTGCAATGCAACATGCATAGGTTTTCTTATTAAATTCTCCACATTGATTAACATGAACTTTCCCCATTCATTCTAAATTGAAATATTTTCCTGAGTTTTCAACCAACAACAGACTTGCTTGTCTCCTTATATCAATAAATTGAAAGGAATCTGTCACAGGCTATGTTATTACAAAGAAGAAAATGAAAATGTAGTGACTCAAACAATATAAAAATTTATTTATTCTGTTGTAGTGTAGGGATAACTCAGTATTCAAGGATAAGTAAGTGGTTCTACTACATAATGTAATTTTGCATCCAGATTACTTGTAACTGCCCTGTTATTCTCTAGGGTATGTTCTTCATTTACATGATTAAAATTGTCTCACCACCAAGAGGCACGTTTCGCAGCCACAGGGAAGAGGAAAAGAGAGAGTACAGGGCAAGTAGTTTCCTTTGAAAAAAGGAATACAGAATTCCACACCACTGGAGAATAGCCTACATGAAGTGATATAAATATATAGAACATAACAATTTTTCTGCAAAGTTTATGTATTTCTATTATATAATTTATGTATCATATTACTTAGGTAAATTCACTTCATTAAGTAAGTTTATCAACAACACTTAGAATAATATATAAAAGTGTTACCAGATTCCAAGAAACACAGTTATTACCACGTTAGCAAATATCATGTTTATCTTAAAATTGCTCAATATTGCCTTTCATATTCATCATTACATGACACACAGTACAAGTGAAATACCATATATGACCATAATTAAATAAATAATTCACTAAAGCAATGATATTGCTATAATCATTTATGGCAGTATTATTCCTTCCCTCTTGCCTGCTGTGATTGCACCTTTATGTAACTCTATTATTACACTTAATCCATAGTCTTATAAATGTTTACCCTATTTCCTCCTAGAATGTAATGTAATCATTTGGAGTAGGCATTTTGTCTTGAGTACTGTTATGACTTGCTCACAGTCCAGTGCCTGGCATAGGACTGATTCTCAATATTTGCTTCAAAGGATGTAGTTTTCAGAGTGTTGTCAATATTGACATTTAAAAACAAAACTATTGGGCTTCCCTGGTGGCACAGTGGTTAATAGTCCCCCTGCCAATGCAGGGGACACGGGTTCAAGCCCTGGTCCAGGAAGATCCCACATGCCGTGGAGCAACTAAGCCTGTGAGCCACAAATACTGAGCCTGTGCTCTAGAACCCACGAGCCACAACTACTGAGCCCACGTGCCACAACTGCTGAGCCCACGTGCCACAACTGCTGAAGCCTGCATGCCTAGAGCTCATGCTCCACAGCAAGAGAAGCCACCACAATGAGAAGACTGTGCACCGCAACGAAGAGTGGACCCTGCTCACTGCAACTAGAGAAAGCCTGCACGCAGCAAAGAAGACCCAATACAGCCAAAAATAAATAAATTTATTAAAAAAATTAAAAAATAAAAAAACTATTAAATCATTCTTTTACCATAGCGATTTGACACACAACATTATCTATTTAAAATATATGCAAATAAACTCTTCCTTAACAGTAGGCAATTTTACATAATTTTTTTCTTTTTAAGCATATATTTCCATTTCACTTATGTCACAGAATTTTTCTAGTTTAATATATTTTTGTATAAGAAGAATTTTATTGATGATAGTCATAGTTTTTTGCAATGAAAATAGGCATATATATTGATATTTTCAACAATCTTATGATTATAGATAAATCAAATAAAGCCATAAATAGTAAAAACAAAAAATCATTTATATTGAATTATTAATATTGTAACTAATATAATGAAACAAAAAGTGCACTATTGATAATTATTAGACAATAAATTCAACTTATTGAAACTCAATCTCTTAATGAGATTAATAAGGAATTTTTAAAAATCCATGGATTATTACCATTTTGTTAAAATGTGATGGGGTTTGTAATCAATTCTATTGCTGATTTTCGTTTTTATAAAGAGGTGGGGCTTGTTAAAGAAAAGTTGCTGAATTCTTTATACTACTCCCAGATTATAATTCAGACAAAATAATGACATATTAAAATGATATAAAAACAGAAACCTCTATTAATTTTTCCTTCTTTATTAAAGACAGAAAATTAAAAATCAATTGATCTACAAAAGGATTTGTTTCTACTCAGTTCAGAACTATGAACTTGGTTAATTTTATATCATAAAGTCTTTAGCAAGAGTAATAGTTATGCCTGTAACTTTTGTTTTTGTCAAATTGAGCAAATTCCTTGCCCAATTTAATCAGAAAGAATTGTAGATATACTTTTTAAAAGTTAACTTCTTTTTTAAAAAAATTTTTATTGGAGTATAGCTGATTTACAATGTTGTGTTAGTTTCTATTATATAGCAAAGTGAATCAGCTATAGGTATACATATATCCTCTCTTTTTGGATTTCCTTCCCATTTTGTCACCACAGAGCATTGAGTAGAGTTCCCTGTGCTATACAATAGGTTCTCATTAGTTCTCTGTTTTATACATATTATTAATAGTATATATATGTCAACCCCAATCTCCCAATTCATCCCACCCTCCTCTTCCCCCCTTGGTATCCATACCTTTCTTCTCTACATCTGTGTCTCTATTTCTGCTCTAAATAAGATCATTTATACCATTTTTTTTCAATTCCACATATATGTGTTAATATATGGTATTTGTTTTTGTCTTTCTGACTTACTTCACTCTGTATGACAGTCTCTAATTCCATCCACGTCTCTACAAATGACCCAATTTCATTCCTTTTTATGGCTGAGTAATATTCCATTGTATATATGTATCACATCTTCTTTATCCATTCCTCTGTTGATTGGCATTTAGATTGTTTCCATACCCTGGCTATTGTAAATAGTGCTGCAATGAACATTGGGGTGCATGTGTCTTTTTAAATTATGGTTTTCTCTGGGTACATGCTCAGTAGTGAGGTTGCAATATGTCTATGACAACACTTTATTTTTGGACAAAATATTTTTATATTCCTTGGATTTTTATGTATTTTTGTCAGAATACCATATGTATATATTTACCTCATCCAGTGTATAGAATGAATATACCCATCATATGCTTACCACCTTAGCAAAATCAATAATCAATCTTGTACCAATTGGACAAATCTGATTTACTTTCTGTCAAACAAAGAGGGACTTCATTTGTGAATTGGATGAAACTGTTTATATACAGGCGGTAAAATGTTATAAATACAATGAAAAATACATTCCATATTATGCTTTATAAGCTGTATTACTAATAGCAGGTCTAACACAGAATAAGTTTTATTAATATGAATAAATGCTGTTTCTTAATACTAAATTTTCAAAAACATTGTAATACATGGCTAAAATTGTAAAATATTTATGAAATAATAATTAGGATATAAGACATATTACTTCAGTAATTACTTTAGGCATGAGTGTGTGGAAGTTTGGTAGTCTGCTTTAAAAATATTTAAAAGTCATGTGTAAATATTCACTTATAACTCCATTAATTTCATTAGACATTATGATCAAATTATTTCTATGAAGTTAGTGAAAGAGGAAGGTCTATATTATTTAAAATGGATAGCTTTAGCAACTAACATTTGATTTTATAGCTTTGTTATTTATTTAGTTTTGTTATATATCAAACATTTAGAAATAAAGTGAGAATAAATTGTAATTAAAATAAATATTACATGATTTGTGCAAATCGTTTGGAAGTACCTTTGTAAATAATGGACATAGAACACATAAGAAAGTGTATAAAATCTTTAATCTTGAGTCATGGCCAATATAACTCTAAAAAATATGATAGTTTTGAAAACATTTAGTTACTTTTAATTTGGTCAGTGCCACTAGAATTTCTTTTGCACTTTGAAGGTACTTTCTATTTTAACATTTATAACTGAGAAGAGACTAGTTAAGAAGAATTTATTTATAAATTTGTGGAAGAAATAACACATGACTTTTTAAAAATCAGTTTAAATATCAATTTTTTAAAAATTACTTGAAATTATTTATGAAATGGAAGATCTAAAATCTCCCCTTGCCCATTTTCTGTACAAAATCAAATTTAACAGTATACCAGCAAAGCAAAATACCCTATTTTAACACCATGCTTATATAGAGAAGTCCCAGAGTGGTTTACTGTGCCTCGATTAACCATAAAGAAAAATTCCCTTTGAAAATAATATTTTTCATTGTACTTTTGTTTGCTTCCCTGAAAATTTTTATACATGGAGTAATATACCATAATAAGATTGATGTCAAGTGAGAAGAATGTCTTTGATTTATAAAGTGGGAGTAGTCATTCTGCAAAAGAGAAGGTAGTAAAGGAATGTTAGCACACAGTAAATATGGATACGAACTATTTAGATTGTGATTTCTTTAAGATCATTAGTGCACTCTGCACTCTTAAATTTAGAAAATTTTGGTGTAGCCCGCAGGACTATGCCTACCTGTCTGAAGACCAATGTCTTAAGTAACCTTTATTTAACTTGATAGTGGTAGGGCTTCTCTGTTTGTTTTGGTTTTTAATTAATAATTCATTAACTATTTAATGAATTTACTTATATAGATTATCTGATTAATTTTACCTAGTTCTACTTATTTTCACAAAGTAGAAAACAAGCTTCATCTATATTTGAGCTTACGACAAGGTAAATTGATCTTGGCAAGAGAATGGCTGGGGCAAAGAAGATGAGATAGTACTTTCTAGCACAACTGCTGATTAGTTTAGCTACTTCCCATTTGAAAATTCATCAAACCGCCATTGGTTTTCTTAAATTTGTTTAAGGCAGGATGTCTTTTCTCTATGTGTGATAGGGAAGGAATAAAAAGAACAAAATGGGTGTGAAATGCATCAAAAAAGTATGCTGGAAAAGTAATTTTCCCCATTTCCTGCAGTTTTAAAAATCTTTAATGTCTTTACAAAGTTAGTGAGGTATTAGAGTCACTTGAAGACACAATCTTCAAAAGCCCTTTTCTTTATTGAAATAAGAATATTTAAAAATTTTTTAATTCTTTATTTATTTATTTTTGCACCATCCAGGGTAAAGATTGAAGTATAGGGAAATATATATTGAAGTCTACATTTAATAACAATTTTCAAAGTAAAAGATTCTGTTAAGTCTTCTCTACATAATATGTAATCTAGGAAAAAATATTTTAAATAATCAGCAACTTTTAAAATTGTGAATGATGATGGCATAAAATAATTCCATAAACATTGTCATATATTTATAAATATATATGTGTAGTTTTGGTATGGCTTACATGTTATTGGCATGAAACATTTAAAACAGTACCTGTGCTTAATAGTCTACAAAGCCAAGCTAATTTCTTAAAAACTTGTGCCAAAGGGGTTATATCTTTAAAAACCCTTATTTAGGATGTGTGTGTGGGGTTCTCTCTAATGTAAAATGTTTAGAAATCAAGATCTTACCAAAATAAATAATTATCCCAATTTGTTCATTGAATTAGGCCAGCTAAAATCCATCTTCCATTTGGATTGACATTGTACTGATTGATTATAATTCTAATTTAAGAACAGATTATTCATACAGGAACCACATGTTGGCCTAGCCTTATACAGTATTCATAGACCTCACTCAAAACTCAGGATACTAATATCTACTTGTTGAGTCTATACTGCATCACCTTTTTGATATCATGGCTTCATGTATGTCTATGCTTTTGAAATATGTACATACAGTTTTATTGTAAAATATCTTGACTATAAGGTGTGCTATGCTATCAATATGGTAATAAAAATATACAGGTGGCCTGACATAATGAACTGGACTAGATTGTCAAATCACATTTCACACTAGAAAGATTCACTGGTGGGACTCCCCTGGTGGCGCAGTGGTTAAGAATCCACCTGCCAATGTAGGGGACGGGTTCAAGCCCTGGTCCAGGAAGATCCCACATGCCGAGGAGCGACTAAGCCTGTGTGCCCCAACTACTGAGCCTGCGCTCTAGAGCCCGGGAGCCACAACTACTGAACCTGTGTCACACAACTACTGAAGCCCACTCGCCTAGAGCCCGTGCTCCACAACAAGAGAAGCCACCGCAATGAGAAACCCACGTACCACAACGAAGAGTAGCCCCCGCTCGCTACAACTACAGAAAGCCCGTGCACAGCAATGAAGACCCAACGCAGCCAAAAATAAATAAATAAATAAATAAATTTATTAAAAAAAAAAGATTCCGTAGTAATTTAAAAAATGGCCAGCCAGTCTTGTACTGAATAATAACTACAATTCAAAATTTATTTCCATAAATTAGGAGTCAGTATTATAGTAAATAAATGTTTTGGTCAGGTATGAATATGTTGTAATATAAAATATCTTCTTCTTTCAGCCATTTTAAATTATGAACCTAGACAAAAATAATTCAATAAAATGGTTTGCAATTTAAGTTGACCTCTGAGTGAATTTGTTATGCAGACCAAAAGAAAAAGAAATATAATAGACATGTTCAAAATACCTACGTAATAGCAAGGCCCTAAAATATAAGCAGTATTATTGTTTATTTGCTATCAAAAATGTAGGGTTATATGAAATATTGGAATTTTATTTCCAAGTCTAGAATTTGACGGTAGTTAAGTACACTTATGTTGTTGTCAGCTGCCTCCTGTTGACAGTGTGATTTTATTTGCTCCATGAAATAACAGCACAAATTTACTATTGCTCCTTTTTTTAATGACACACATAGAAAAAAAATGACACATTTACTCAAGGCCAACCAGAATTATTTCAACCTATCAAAATTGATGGGAAGGCTTCACTGCCAAAGTCACTACTGGGTTTTCACAATTCATCGCAGACAATCTGCCACCCCCATTATGATAAGAGGATAAAAGAGTCATAATCAGAGAAGAAAGCCAAGTTAATTCTTGTAATTATCATTGAATTATTTATCCTGCTATAGGATTATTATTATTAGTGTCATTTGACAATTCTCTCTCATTTTATTAAACACAACTGTGAGTAATTTCTCTACATAATCTCTCTCTCTACTTAATATCAATCTGACTGACTAGCTGGAAATACTCATGGAAATATTCATTAGCCATACACATAAAATGCTGTATTATGGTACTATTGATACAGTACATGCCACTACCAGATCCTTTAGTTCTTTGAGGATTAGAGAATAAATTAATTATAATTTCCTGGATTCTCTCCAGTACGACTTGAAAATTTATTATACTCTTAGAGTCCACAAGTATTATAATTTTTACCATATAAAACCAGCAATTGCACTTTGATTTTCACCACAAAGCTAAAAATGTAAGCACACATAAATTTGAATAATTTTTCTATTAGTCTGTCCAAACTCTGGAATCCTATTCTTTAGGTTAATATACATCAAAGTTTTGGATTAAACAATGAACTAAATTATACCTAGATACTTGGTTTAGTATTCCCAGAACCAATATACAACTCATTTCTTATATTGTTACATTGCCTTACACAGATCCATGCTTTAATGATCTTAACATTTTTAAATAATTAATGTTATTAATCCTGAGTAAAAAAAGTGTCTCTAAGAGCACTTTCAGAACTTGATATCTCTTTTGGCTCAGTTTCCCCAGACAACAAAGACTCGGACAAGAATTTGAGTAGAGATAGTTTATTTGGACAATTAACCAAGGTAGAATACATGAGAGAATGGGGGCAATGAGACAGAAGAGGCACCTTCTTCATTAAGGTACCTGCTAACGTAATTGCTATGGACAATGAAAGCTTGTTTCTATTGGAGTCTCCTGAGAAACCTCTCTAAATTGTCCTCAGGAAGATCTGGAAGCTAGCACCCTTATCAGTGGTTTATATATCCTCTGTGCTGTCCTCTGAGGATAGCAACTACTCTGCACTTTTGGGCAGTGCTTAAGTTCAGTCTGAGCAAACTCATGTGGGCTGTGCTTGAGAAACTCTAAGATGAAAGATAAAACAAGAGGTACTATCAGTGTTAAGTGTAATTTTCCATGGAACTGTCCACCACAGGTGGAGCTAAATTCAGAGGTTTGGACTTGACGTCTGAAGTATTTGTGGTGGAATCGTTTTAAGTTAATCACTGTTATAAGAGATGAAACTTCTGTATAAATCTATAAATATAACAATGAAACACATTTTATTCAAATATTTTATAACAAATGTGCAGAAAATGCATTAATTGAGTTAGTATTTAAAATTAGAAAAATGTCAAACTGCGAGAATTCTTGCCAGTCTTTTGTAGCAAAGGAAATTATATGATCACTTAACAAACTGTAAGAAGTAGATCTCAGACTGAGACTTTCTTTAATGAGTATATGCCTGAATGTTTTTAAAGATTTGCTAAAGAATCATTGACGGTTATGCAGGAATTTTAAACTTTTTCTAACTAACTATTAGGTCTGATTACATAATCTCAGTAAGGAAAACAACGTATAAATCCACAAGGACATAGAGTATGAGAGAAAACAATAATGGATAAGAGGAATCAATGCATTTGAGGAAAATGGGAATTGAACTATGCAGTGGTTATTGAATTTTTAGACAGAGAAATACAAAACCTTAGCTCATAAGAAAGAGATAAACATAAGACAAACCATGATATGATACAGAATCTCGGAAAAGCCAGAAACTTGGGATGGAGGAGAGGGGAAAGTGAATCAGGTAATCTGGGATGAAGGGAGTCAGGAAGTCAGGAAGTCAAGAAAATATAGCTTGATAAATATCATGCAGTGCAATTAAATGCACAGATTTCTCTTCTTTAACTTACTCAGGGAATAGAGTATTCTTCCTCTTGCCCTTCAGGACACCAGAGGTTTATTTCAGGGTAAAAGCCTGGAAAGCTCAGGAGTCATTGATCAATCACAGTTGAGAGTAGGTATTTCACTTGGGATTTACATTTTGCAGCATGTAATGTAGACTGACCATAGCAGTTTAACCATATTTTCTCATTTAGCAAGAAGACTGGAGGTAATGATTTCTGGTGTTGGTTCAGAGGCTTAAAGAAGTCAAATATAATGTTGGAGATTTTCATGGCTCTTTACTTGTGGTTGCAAACATGGCTGCTGGAGTTTCTACTCTTAAGCCCACATTTCTGGCAAAATACTGGAACATTATATTTTGTATTGACTAATAAGTGTCATATGACTACACTCTAACCAGAAAGGATGCAGGAAAACATTTGGTGTTTTTTTAAGCTTGCCTATTGTCAATCCCCAATGGGTTCTGATATTAAGGAAAAAGAGTGATAGATATTGGCTTGGCTACTATCAACACGTGCCAGCCTCTCTTTGGATAGCCAACATCTAAATTAGGAGATTGGGACTGACATATACACACTACTATATATATCTATATAAAATAGATAACTAATAAGGCCCTACTGTATAGCACAGGGAACTCTACACAATACTCTGTAATAAACTATATGGGAAAAGAATCTAAAAAAGAGTGGGTATATGTATATGTATAACTGATTCACCTTACTGTACACCTGAAACTAACAAACACAACATTGTAAATCAACTATACTCCAATAAAAATTTTTTAAAAACGAACATATTCACAACATACACAGTGCCATTTCAAGTTATTATACCAGGATAAAATTATAATGAATTCTAATTCCCTCCATATGAACAAAATGCACTTCCTTGTGATCCTGTGACTTATAAAATAGATAATTTACCTGCCACTAATACACCCAGGTATGATTGTGGAAGAAACACAGGAAAAAATATTACAATATTTATTCAGAAAGGGGAACATCAGAAATTCCTATCAATTGCTGGTTGATAGTAGTTTTCAAATCATACTGATTTCTTTGCTCATTAACCAGAATATACGGTAACCACAGCTCTTACTGCTGAGAGATTCTTTCTGTTACACTTGAATACTACAGCTCAAGTGTGTGTTAGAGAGGATGCCTTTCCTTGGAGTGACACTATTTTTACAAACACATTACTATTGAAAGGGGTTTCGGGGCACCAGATTGCTTTAAGAATTTGCTTATTGGGTGTCAGTGTTTAATTATGTTGGAGGAAGTTTTGATTTCTACAAAAATAGTAGAATTTCATCTTATTTTCCTTGGCTAATTTCCATGTGCTAACAATCAAAGCCAGTGATCTTGTCTGGTAGAACTCTTAAAATGTAAATGATTCTCCCCCTTCCCCTCCTTGCCCTCCCACTTTAAAAAAAGACTAAGAGCCTCATGTTCTACTCATGTTGCTTTAAGGCAATTGAAAAATTAAGCTATAATGGATCTGTAACACCCTTAAGACCAGCTTATTTTAATGTGCAAGTACTATTTTATTTTCTTCCATGTCTGTCAATTCTAGTTCAAGTTCACTCTTTTCTTTTTAGATAGTGGAAAAAGTGGCAAGATATACCAAACACATGCCTAATATTCTACATTTTTCCTACCATTCCCTTACCCAAAGTGTTAGCAGCAGTATGTTATCTAGGCTGGCTTCTGTGAATGAACTTGGGAATGGCTGCAACTGCTTTTTTTGGTTATGCTAAGGTATATTTTGTTCTCCAAAAAGTTAAATACACAATTATTATGCAAATATAAAATACTCAAGTGTCAAGGATTTTTACTCAAAAATAAATTAATAAGAGAACCAGTTAGATGTTAAAACTAGTTCACATGAGAATTTGAATTGCAGACATTATATTCTGTAGTGGAAAATAACTCACTTGCATTATTACTAATAAGAATCATCTGCATTACTGTCAATTTACTACATTTTAACTTTTTCCCCTACAGAGTTGTAAATAATTTTGTCAGTGGCGAGCCAATAAACAGCACAACTTGTATAGAATCAGATTATCACCAGAGATTCTGCTAGGCAATGCCCAGGACTCCATGGAGAGGATACCTAGCAATTTCTTTTGCCCAAAGATTGGATTTTTTTCTCATAGTTCTTACCCATTTTCCAAAACTAGTCCTTCAGTTTATCCTTTAAGTCTATGAGCAACCTTCTGTCCCACTGATTTGTTAATTCTGTGAATGTTTCCCAGATTAATTTGCCAGAGCTTTTCCTCTTATTGATGTCTCAGAATCTTAACTGGTTAAGACAATTTTTTTAAACATCTTCAAGCCTCTCTGTTATCATCTCTATATTGTAAATAATTCATGAAGGCAGCCTTCTGACAAAAAGACACAGTAGCTGGCTACTAGTAAAAAAACACATTTGAATATGTCAAACATGAAAATGGTAAAGGGGACTGAGAAAATATGGCAAAATATTGGAACCAGGTGTTAAAATATTAAATTATATATATAAATATACTTAATTTCTAATCATGGTTATGCTATATAATTGAGGTGCTTCTCATGAACCACACATTTCTCTAACTTCATTACCTCTGCCAATTAAATTAGTTCTCATTAAAAAACTGTAAGTATATTATCTTGTTAGACTATGATCAGCATTTTCCAGATGAGAAATCTGAAATTTAGAAAAATACCTCTGTTTAAGTCCCACGTACAATATCTGGCATGAACAGAAGGATATACTATCACCACTGAGGCAGATAATTAAGATTACTTATAATGATATTCCTTACTGTTCAGAGTTTTTAAAAAGTTTGTCATAAATTCAGATTCTTTTAAAATATATACCTGATTTTTTTTTTTTGTATAAAGATAGAATGTACTGACAAGTAGGAAGAAAGTGACATATCGGTGCTACCAACTAGTGACTATAACATCATCACCTTATGTATGAACAATGAAACAACATGTATCATTGAGAAAAAATTTCAATAATGCTGAAGTCTAGAGAAAATTCTAGGATTTTGATTCTTGACAGTATTAATAAAAATTTGATACTGGTATTCCTAAATTAGGTTAGAATGTATTTATAATACTGAAAACTTATGGTCTCTCTTTCTGTGCTTGCCATATGATTGGTTGTTTAACTTCCTTACATTTTCAACAAAATACACCCTGATTTACTATGTATATATTCAGGAGTGTTGGCTTATATTTTGGCTGATGTGTTTTTTTAAGCTTTTTAAATAAATTCCTCTAAAAAACAGTATGATTTGCAGGCTTACTAGCAGAAAATTGTTTACTACATGGAGAGTGTGAGCTAAAATTTCACTTTCAGGAAGACAGAGTAATAGGAATATCTGTTTTTCTTCTCATTTGGTCAAAAGGATATTTAAAGTTAGTTCTACAATAAATTTAAATACAATACAGTTTGTAGCTATGTTTAAGTATTTAGTCTCTGGTGTCAACATCTTGGCTCAAGCTCTTATGAACATTGCTGTTTATTACAAGTTATTAAACCTTTCTAAGTCTCAACATCGTCATCACTAAAATAAGGAAGAATGATAGTTTCTAAATCAGAGGATTGTTGTGAGAGTTAAGTAAGATGATGAATTCAAAGGACTAAGTATAATGTATATTGTAAGCTCTCAATAAGTGATTATACCACCATTTTATAAACAATATTCCTAGCAGACAACATGGCTTTAAAATATTCACTTTGTAGCAATGCTGATTTCTTTCACCTAGCCAATACTTACATTGGTCTTTATCCCTCCTCTGCTCTATCCCTTTCTAATACTAGTAAAGGTGTTAGACTCCTTATAGGTTATGAGGATGAGCTTGTAATAAATCTTGTTAGTTTTCACCAGCAATGTGACCACCTAGAGCACAGAAAAACCCACTGATGTAGGCTTTATCCCATAAGTTGTAAATACATGGATAATTTTGAATGATCTATCTTGACGTCTTGTATGATGATAATAAATGTAGGGTGATTTATTGGAATAAATGTTATTATCACACTCTAGTTCCAAGTACTTGGAATTGTAAAATAGATTACTGAATGTGGTATTACTGAGAACTCCCCTCAGTTTGAAATCATAGTGTACTGACGTGGGAGGCAAAGTAAATTTGGGATTATGAACATAAGAATTTAAGTCCCCTTATGAGGATGTTGCAATACAACTGAATGAGCTTCCTGAACCTGCACAGGACAATGGAAGCACCACAGAATCTCTTAAAGAATAAGAAACAAAGTGGACCAACTTGGCCTTATAGTACCTCCATGAGAATGTTTCCCCCATAGGAAACTGATGCCTGGCTCCTTGTTCATGGACAGGTTTTTTAAAAATACACAAATACAAAATGTTTTCTTTCGGTCTCCTAATTTGAATCTTTTAGTGATAGATCAACACTCAAAAATGTACCTCTACTTATTTTGTGGAAGCAAAATGAAATGTGAAAATACTCACCAGAATGAGAAGCTGATAGAGATTTCTTAGGAATGAAGAATATCTGGCTCTTTGAACCTAAAGTTCTTCATTGACTAGCTTGTGTTTGAACATGGTATATTAAACATTTGCCTTTAACTCTTAAAAAACAAAACAAAACAAAAAACACTGGGAGGTACAGTGCTCAGACTACTGGATAATTCCCTTCATTAAGACAGGGAAATGCCCTGATTGAGGTTTTAGGTACTTTGATTCCTGGGAGAGATCAAGGTGAATAATGAAGTGAGGAGATTTAGGAAGCCAGAAGTGAGTAATAATTTTGAGTGCCACAGGATATACGACCACAATTTATCTTCTTGCTTTGACACTGTGATTGCTCCTGGTCCCTCAGGAGGGGAAAATGAGGAAAAAATTACCGAACACTAGAAGAAAAATAAGGTAACCATTAGAGCCTAATATCAGTGCATTACTCAGTATCCACAACTTACAGCTCCCCCTAAAAGTCAGAAGGTGCTATTATCACTCCTTAAAATATGAATACATTATGACGCATGCATCTTTAGAAAGAACAAAACACTTTGCGAGATCATCAACTTTATTTTCTTATTTCTACAAATTTCCAGCACAAGCGAGACAACTTCTCTGCATTTTAACACAGTAACAGTTACAGAGAAATGGAAGTGATTAGAGTCATTAATACGGGAGATGTTAAAAACTATCCCGGCAGTGCACTATCAGGGCAGTGGATATTACCAGGAGTCAATTCTTGGATCAGGCAGCTGTGTAGGAGAAGCAATGGAATAAATAATCCACGAGGAAAAAGAAAAGACAGGCATAGCAGTTCTATAACATATCTACAGCACCCAATGACCTGCTTGATCCAAAGACAAGGATTTACAATTAAGGTCCCATTTATGATTTGACTGGTAGGGTCTGAATCATATATTCATTATTGTTCTGACTATTACTGGAAGACTGTAGTTGTATTTGAGATATGGATATTCTGTGAGAATGTGTTATTTTTGGATTATATATTTCGCCTCTTGGCCCCCTAATTTTTTGTTTGTTACTTGCTTTTGCTTATTTGTTTTGATGTTTAATAAACTGATATATCTGAAAAACTGTAAAGCCACTATTAAAATAAGTCATTATTACATATTGTATTTACTTGTGCATTCCTCTTTTGAATCCAGTTTAGTCTCCCCATGTTTTTATCAATTTGGAAAAAATGTGTTATCATTTTTCTTTATAAAATTTCTCCTGTCAGGCTGTTATGGTTGTCATCAGCAGTAGTTCCTCTGAAGGCTTTGTCAAAATTTGAAAAATTAGAAAGCTGTAAGTGAAGCTGTTTGCCAAATATAAATGAAAAAACATTGAAGCCCAGTTCACACTCTTACTTCCACTTCTAAGCTTTTAGATGTTTGACCTTTGAAACTTTTGCTTCTACCAGAGATGCCTGTGTAATTCTTACCTTAAGGAATAATTTATTTTCATAATTTTCTATCTCTGTACTGCACAGATATGCAATTTCAGTTAAATTCTAATATCATTTAAAAAATGGAAATTGCAGTCAACCTTCAATTTCTGAGCAGCACCAATTTTAGAAAGTTGCATAATATATGGCTTTTCTGTAGTGTTAACCCTTTGTTTCTATTATTTTTGTCATCAGTAACATGAATGACTATGAAATATTCGGCATCAAGAATAAAGAAGGACCAGATAGTCATAAGCCTTATCTAGTAAGTTAAGAATCTAGTAAAAGAGTCAAACACGTCACTCATTTAGCAACGATGTATTGCATGCCTGGTCTGAGCTGAGAACTATTCTAGATATTTGGGATAAAATCCACGATGAGACAAACTAAATCCCAGCCCTGGTGTAGAATCATTTTAGTGGGAGCGGCAGATGAATGGGAGAAGCCAACTATAAACTTGCAGTGTGTGTTTGTCTAATAGTGATGTATATTTTGAAATAAACAAAGCAGATTAAAGGGATAGCAGTGACTGAGAAGGCATCTTTTAACTGAGTGGTCAAAAAAGACCTCTCTCAGGAAGTAAGCTTTAAAGAGATTTCTGAATGACAGCAGATAAAGAGGCCACACAAATATCTCAGGAAGGGGTTATTATTCCAAGCATAAAAAATTGTAAAGGCTCTGAAGTCACAATACAGGCTGAAAGTTTTTATAATAAGGAAAGTTCTAATTAAGAACAAACAGAAATAAGCAACAGGGGTTCGAGAGAAAAGGGAAGGACTCCTTGTGTAATTGATGCTTAATGAAAACGCTAAAGGGTAAGTAGGACTTAGTTTATAGTCCCTGAAGTCAAGAACCTCACATTTCACAAGACAAACACATAAACAAATGCACGGGCAACAAACATTAACAAAAAATACAGTATAGAATGATTGCTATGATAATGATACACATAGGGAATGGCAGACCACAAAAAAAGTGCCATCAACTTTTAGATTGTGTGGGAGTGTTGGTAAGAAGACTAAAGAAAAGTAATACCCAAATATGTCTTAAATGAAGAAATTTTTGTGATATAAAGGGTAAATAGGAGTTTGCCTCACTATTTAAGGAGAAGGATGCCTCAGCTACAGGAGGTACAAAGCCATAGAGGTGTGAAAAAAAATACTGCAAATATTTTGATGTTTATTTGCTGTTGCTTCCAAGAATGGCAAACTAAATACTTAGAACCAAATCTCCTACTAAAGACAACTAAAAATCCATACAAAATCTTTTTAATGTTAAAAACATCTGAATGACTATGAAAATAAGTGAGGAATTGCTGGGTCAAGACATAGAATGTAACGGGAACCTAGAGATGTATGCATTAAAAGCCAAATTTTGCTATCGGGACATTTGTAACAGCTAAAATACACTGTGCTGTGCTTTTAACAGACTCTTGATGCTAGAGAGGCAAATTCAAAACCCAGCAGCAATCAAATTTGAGGACTTTGATACAATCCAAATTGAAGTTGAGATTCTAAAGCAGAAGGAGAAAGAAGTAAAACAGTATAGCCAGCCTAGCGTGTCTTCTGTGTAAGCTAGGAAAGTGAAGCACTGAACTTGGAATATGATTGCCATGTAGGGTCTCAGGTGCAAGAGAAAATACTGTCAAGAGGATGATTCCATTATTATAGGTCATAATTATCCCCACCCCCAAAAAGTTGTAAGTATAATGTTTTGTACACAGCAAAAGGAAACAAAACACACGAGGAAAGATGATACCATTAGCAATATACAGCAGAAACAACAGAATGAAGATACTATAGTGATCAGATACAGATTATAAAATAGACTATGATTACTGTGCTCAAAGAAAAGAAAGGTAGAATAAATTTAATGGAAATCTGGAAATTAAAAATGGTGTCACAGGGCTTCCCTGGTGGCGCAGTGGTTGAGAATCTGCCTGCCAATGCAGGGGACACGGATTCGAGCCCTGGTCTGGGAAGATCCCACATGCCGCGGAGCAACTAGGCCTGTGAGCCACAATTACTGAGCCTGCGCGTCTGGAATCTGTGCTCCGCAACAAGAGAGGCCGCAATAATGAAAGGCCCGCGCACCGCGATGAAGAGTGGCCCACACTTGCCGTAACTAGAGAAAGCCCTCGCACAGAAACGAAGACCCAACACAGCCATAAATAAATAAATAAATAAATTTTAAAAATTGGAAAAAAAAAAAAATGGTGTCACAGAAAAAAAAATTGTAAATTGACCAAATGGATATTCTAAAACTTAAAGATATGACAGCTGAATTTGACAAAACAAAACCAAAACCAAAGCAAACCATAAAAATAGATGCAAAAATTTTGGAACAAAAAACAAACATAAAAATAAAATAGAGTAGACCTAACAGAACTAAAAGTACATTCATAAACTATGAGGATCTCCTACAATTAAAGAAATACATACAACACAATGTTAAAATGTCAAAAGATTTGAATATGTGCTTTACAGAAAGAGTAATCCAAATGGCCCCTTGTATACAAAAATTGTTTATCTTTATTATGAATCTGGAATAGAAATGAAAACCTACAATGAGATACCACTACACATTCACCATGCTGTCCAAAAGTATTTTCTGGTAGGAATATACATAATACAAACATTTTCTGGTAGGAATTCACATAATATAAACATGTTAAATAAGGTTGTGAATATTTAGAAAGCTTGAAGATAATCATAACTTTTGGTTCACTCCTAGAAATATAGCATAAAACTAAATGCACTTTTACACCAGGAGTTACATAAAGATGATTACAGTAGCTGTGTTCATAATAGTCAACAAATTGTGGTATATTTATACGATGGTATATTACACAGCAATGAATATTAACAAACTGGGAGTAGGGGTAGGGTGTTATCCAAAAGAGGTCTTCTGTGGAGCTGGCTATGTTCTATTTCTCAAGATGTGCCAGTCATATGAGTTTTTGATTTATGTTGAATATATATATATATATATATATATATATATATATATTTTTTTTTTTTTTTTTTTTTTTTTTTTTTTTTTGGTGTGCCTGGAGGCTGAAAACATTAGCTGAGTTCAACTTATATAGGGCTTTCTATACTCTGCCAAGTTCTTTGAATATCCATCATGTCAAACCTCAGTGTTCAAGTCTTCATTTGTTTCCTGAGTTTCCTAACATTTCCTTAGGGTGAATTGACCTGCAACTTTGGTCACTTTTGTCTAGATACTTCCATTTTACCAAAGTCCTTTTTAAAACACAGTACCTAAAACTTAGAAAAATGTTCTGGTTGCTATCTCACCAGAGTAGAGTGAAGTTGTATCTATCAACTAATGATATCAATGTCTACATTAGACTCGTCACTTTTATTGATAATTCTTGTGGAATTCTTGGTTAAATTCATTTTCCAAGATTCCTTTAAATAAAATTTTAAGCCATCAGCACATGAATATAATTAAATAACTAAATGAAAAGAGGTCAAGGATTTACAAAAAATAGAATGTGTAGTGGATAGGGTATAGTTCTGCAATCATAAAGCCTAGATTTGTATGATGCTTCTTTATTAGCCATGCAATCATAAACCAGTTATCTAAATATTGTTAGCCGCAGTTTTCTCACCCATGGAAGAGTGATAATGATACTTTTGCAGGATTGCTGTGTTAATTTAATGAACCATAGAACATGAGAGATTCATATCTGAGGCTAAAATGGTAGTTATTTTCATACTTATAACAATTAACTTTAAAAAGTAGTAATTAAATTGTTTAAAATAATAATATTAATTTATATGGTGAGGTACTGTGTTGATTATTCATAGGCATATATTTACCAAAATATATTTCATTCTAGTCTACCCACTCTAAGAATGTTTCAATACATTCTGTAATCCAATAGGTCACTTTATGAATAATATGGGTATAATGAATACCCAAACTGATTTTTCTTATATTCATTTATAGGGCAATATCCTTCACTGTTGAACATAAAGAAGCTTAAACAATCTGTCTTGTACCAAATTTGTATGGCAATTTCTTATGAAATTAGATTATAGAATTGTATAAAATAAGTTCATGCAGTTAATACATTTATATTTAAAAAAAACCAGATAGTCAGTTTAGTAATTTAAAAGAAAACTTTAAATTTAAATCTTAATATCAAGTTCTTTCAGCAGTTTTTATAGTCTATCCTCCAAGCTCCATAAGTATCGCTTCAATCTAAACTAAGTAATGTTTTGGTCACAGTATGGATAACTAAAATGGATTTTATATTCTATTATTTCAGGGTTAGTTACAGTGTCTACTTTCTTACTTCCTTTTTGAAAAAAAGACTAATTCTAGAAAAAGTATTTTTTCCTGCTTTATTGAGAAACAGTTGACATTGTGTAAGTTTAAGGTGTACAATGTGATGATATGATATACATATATATTTTGAAGTAATTAACATATAATAAGGTTAGTTAATACATATATCACCTAGCAACTTCCAAGTATGCAATACAGTATTGTTAACTACGGTCACCATGCTTTGTATTAGATCCCCAGAACTTATTCATGTTATAACTATAAGTTTGTTGTCTTTGACCATCTGCACCCACCCGACTCCCAATCCTGGCAAACACTAATCTACTCTCTGTTTCCATGAGTTTGACTTTTTAATTTTTGTTTTAAATTTCACGTACATGTCAGATCATATATCTTTTCTCTGCCTGATTTATTTCACTTGGCTTAATGCCCTCAAGGTCCATCCATGTTGCTGCATATGGCAGGATTTCCTTCTTTTTAATGGCCGAGTAGCGTTTCTGTGTGTGTGTGTGTATGTGTGTATACTTTGTATATACTGTTTTCTTTATTCATTCACCTGTCAATGGACATTTAAGTTGTTTCCATATCTTTGTTATAGTAAATAATGCTGCAATGAGCATTAGAGTGCAGATATCTCTTTAAGATAGTGATTTTATTTCCTTCAGATATATATCCAGAAGTGGGATTACTGAATTGCACTGTAGTTCTATTTTTAACTTTTTGAGGAATCGCCATACTGTTTTCCATAGTGTCTGTCCAAATTAATATTCCTACCACAGTGACCAAGAGTTCTCATTTCTCTACATCTTTACCAATACTTGCTATTTCTTATCTTTTTGATAGTAGCCATTCTAACAGACGTGAGATAATAGCTCACTGTTGTTTTGATTTACCTTTCTCTCATGATTATTGATGCTGAGCAACTTTTCATGTACCTATGGGGCATCTGCATGTTTTCTTTGGAAAAAGATCTATTCAGATCCTCTGCCCATTTTTAAATTGGATTACTTGTCTTTTTACTATTGAATTGTAAGAGTTCCTTATATAAGTTGATTGTCAACCCCTTATCAGATATAAGATTTGCAGATATCTTCTGCTATTAAGTCTTATTTAAATGTTCTGTGGAATTCACTGGAAAGGTTATCTGGTCCTAGGCTTTTTTTGCTAGGAGGCTTTTGATTACTGATTTAATCCTTACTCATTATTTGTCTGTTCAGACTTTTTATTTCTTCATCAGTCAGTCTTTTTTTTTTTTAATAGATCTTTATTAGAGTATAATTGCTTCACAATACTGTCTTGCTTTCTTTTGTACAACAAAGTGAATCAGCCATATGCATACATATATCCCCATATCCCCTCCCTCTTGAGCCTCCCTCCTACCCTCCCTATCCCACACCTCTAGGTGGTGACAAAGCACCGAGCTGATCTCCCTGTGCTATGCTGCTGCTTCCCACTAGCTAACTATTTTACATTTGGTAGTGTATACATGTTGCTGCTACTCTCACTTGGCCCCAGCTTCCCCCTCCCCTACCATGTCAAGTCCATTCTCTATGTCTATGTCTTTATTCCTACCCTGCCACTAGGTTCATCAGTACCATTCTTTTTTTTTTTAGATTCCATATATATGCATTAGCATATGGTATTTGTTTTTCTCTTTCTGACTTACTTCACTCTGTATGACAGACTCTAGGTCAATCCACCTCACTATAAATAACTCAATTTTGTTTCTTTTTATGGCTGAGTAATATTCCATTGTATATAAGTGCCACATCTTCTTTATCGATTTGTCTGTCAATGGACATTTAGGTTGCTTCCATGTCCTGGCTATTGTAAAATAGTGCTTCAATGAACATTGTGATACATGTCTCTTTTTGAATTATGGTTTTCTCAGAGTCTTGATAAGTTGAATGTGTCTAGGAATTTGCCCATTTCTTCTAGGTTGTTCGATATTGAGATGCATAATTGTTCTTTTTTGATCCTTTGTGTCTCTGTGGTATTTGTTGTAATGTCTCATTTTTCATTTCTGGTTTTATTTGAGTTCTTTCTCTGTTTTTCTGAGTTAGTCTAGCTATCTTTCAAAAAACCATCTCTTAATTTTGTTAAGAGATTTTTATACTGTTTTCCTATCCTTTAGTTCATTTATTTTTACTATAATCTTTATTTTACATCCTTCTGCTAACTTTGGGCTTAGTTCTATTTTTTTCTAGTTTCATGATGTGTAATATCAGGTTGTTTATTTGAGGTTTTTCTTTTTAATATATGCATTTATAGTTATAAACTTTCTTTCTAGAACTGCTTTCACTACCTCCCTTAAGTTTTGGTATATTTTGCTTCCATTTTTGTTTGTCTCAATATATTTTTTGTTTCCATTTTTATTTCTTTTTTGATTCACTGGTTGTTTAGGAATGTGTTATGTATTTCCATTTATTTATAAATTTTTCAGAATTCATCCTGTCATTGGTTTTTAGTTTCATATCATTGTGGCTGGAAAAGATACTTGGCATACTTTCTATGATCTTGAACTTTTTGAGGTTTTTTTTTTTTTTTTTTTTTGTGGTCTAACTTGTGATCTATCCTAGCAAATGTTATATGCACACTTGAGAAGAAGTATTCTGATGCTGTTGGATGGGATGCTCTGTGTATATCTGTTAGGTTCATTTGGTTTAACATTGTTCAAATCTGCTGTTTCCTTCTTGTTTCCTGTTTGGGTGATCTACCTATTGTTGAGAATGGGGTATTAAATTTCCCCACTATTATTATATTGCTGTTTATTTCTCCTTTTAGTTTTGTTAGTATTTGCTTGAATTATTTATGTGTTCTGATGTTGGATGCATAAATATTTACAATTATTATATTTCTTGACAAATTGATGATCACTTTATTATTATCCAATGACCTTGTCTCTTGTGACCATTTTTAGCTGCAAATTTATTTTATATTATATATGTATTACTACCGCTGCTTTCTTTTGATTATCGTTTGCTTGAAATATCTTTTTCCATCCTTTCATTCTCTGCCTCTGTGTGTCCGTAAACCTAAAGTGAGTATCTTCTATGTAATATATTGCTGGATCTTGGTTTCTTATCCATTCAGCTATTCTATGTCTTTTGATTGGAAAATTTAATCCACCTACATTTAAAGTAATTTTTGATAGTTAAGGACCTACTATTGTGTTTCTGTTGTTTTCTGACTGTTTTGTAGCTCTTTTGTTTCTTATTTCTTCTCTAGCTATATTCATTTGTGATTCAATGACTTATTGTAGCAGCATGCTATGACTCCTTTATCAAGATCTTTTGTGTAGCTATAAGATATTTTTCTTTGTGGTTACCATGAAGCTTATATAAAATATCTTATAGTTGTAATATCCTATTTTAAGCTGATAACAACTTAACTTCCATAGTATACAAAAACTTTAACTTCCATAGTATACAGAAACTTTATACTTCTTCCCCCCATTACATTAGGTTATTGATGTTACAATTTAGATTTTTTTATATTGTGTATCCAGTGACAAATTATTGTATCAATATAGATATTTTAATAGGTTTGTTTCTTTTAACTTTTAAAGTTGTAAATTATTTACATACTACCATTATAATATTAGAGAATCTGACTTTGACTATATATTTACCTTTACCAATCTCTTTTATACATTCGTATATTTTTACAGTGTCATTACACTTTCATTTCAGCTTGTAGAATTTCCTTTAGCTTTTCTTGTAAGACAGGTCTAGTGTCAATTAACTCTCTCAGTTTTTATTTGTTTGGAAAAGTCTTTATCTCTAATTTCTGAAAAATAGCTTTACTAGGTATAGTAATCCTGTTTGGCAATTGTTTTTTTCAATTTTTTGATTTTTTTAAAATTCCATTTTCTCCTTGCCTGCAAAGTTTCTGCTATGAAAGCCAATGATAGTCTTATGGGGGCTCCCTTGTATGTGAAGAGTATCTCTTCTCTTGCTGCTTTCAAAATTCTTTGTCTTTGACTTTTGACATTCAATTATAATGTATCTGCGTATAACCGTTTTTGAGTTTAACCTATTTTAGATCCTTTGAGCCTCATTAGATGTCCAAATTTCTTTTCTTTTCCTTCTGGGATTTCCATAATGCATATGTAATTTCTTCTGATGATTCCTATGAATCCCCTAGGCTTTCTTCACTCCTTTTTGTTCTTTTTTCTTTTACTCCTCTGACTGGAAAAATCTCAAAAATTTGTCTACAAGTTCACTGATTCTTCTGCTTGTTCACATCTACTGCTGAAGTTCTTCACTGAATTCTTTAGTTCAGTTATTGTATTCTTCATCTCTAGCATTTCCTTTTTTATACATAGTTTCTTTATCCTTATTAAAATTCTCCTTTTGTCCATGCATTGATTTCCTAATTTTGTCTAGTTGTTTGTCTGTGTTCTCGTATTTTACTGAGCTTCTTTAAAAGGATTATTCTAAATTCTTCATCAGAGAGCTCATAGATCTCCATATCTTTAGGATCAGTTATCAGAGCTTTAATAGTTTCTTTTGGCAATGTCATATTTACCTGATTCTTCATGACCTTTGTATCCTTTCTTTGGTATCTGTTTATTTGAGTATGTGGTCTCCTCTTCCAAATTCTACAGGTTTGTTTTAGCAGGAAAAGATCTTCACTGGTCAGATCATTTTGGGATACTGGATAGGTTAGCAGATAGCATTCATGGGCAAGTGGGGCTTTCTTTCTACTGGGTTTTCTAGTTGGACAGGGTCACTGCCTATTCTCTGAGGTTGCCTTGACTGGGCTATGTGTTCAAAAAGGGCCAATGGATGAATTCCATGGTGAGGTGGGGGTCCTGGCTGTGTTCTGAAGCTGAGTGGGACAACTAGCTGGTCTCTGAAATCACCTCTGATCAGGTCAGATCTCAAGCTAGCTGTGTTCTTTTGAAAGGTGGTGCCACTGGTTGGATTCCATGATAAGGCAGGGGTATGGGACATACTACATTATTGCAACCAGTTGGGTGAAGCCTCATATTGTGCTCCCTGACTGGATGATGCAGCTGACTGAATTCAGCATTCAGGTGGGGCCACAAGCTATGCTTTGTGATCAGATGGGTTTTCAGGCTATGCTTTGCAACCAGTTAGGCCTGCAGGCTGTAACTGTAACTCAACATTGGAAGGAGTTGTGATTTGGGCTTTGTGATCAGATAAACTATTGACTATCCTCTGCTTTTGGGTGAGGTTGCTGGTTGGGCTCAACTGTCAGGTGGGGTCTCCATATATACTTCACTGTTGGGTGGAGCTAGAGACCACTTTGCAGTTGGGTGAGGTCACTGTCCAGGTTCTCTGGTTGGATTGGGCCACAGGCTATGCTCTGCAATTGGACAAGGTCAATGGCTGGACTCCCTGCCTGCATAAGGCTGAAGGGTGTGTTTGGCTCTCAGGCAGGGCTGTAGCCTGGTCTCTTCTGCTGGGTGGGTCTGTAGGTTGTGTTCAGCCATTCTGGGAAGACCATATGCCGGATTTTGCTGTTGGGTGGGGTGGTAAACTCTGCTCCATGGCTAGGCAGTACCATAGGCCTGGCTCTGAGGTTGCTCTGTGTCACTCTTCAGGTTCCTTGGTTACCCAAGGCGAGAGGCTATGCTCAATATTTGAGCAGGGCTGCTGGATTGGCTCCGTTCCTGGGTGGGCTGTAAAATGTGTTCCATGGCTAGTACAACCCATGGCTGGGGTCCAAAGAAGGCAGAACTGTCAACTGAGCTCCCTGACCAGATGGAACCACCAGTTTGACTTTGCAGACAGGTAGAGATGCTGGTTGGAATCTTTGCTTTGTTGCTGCAATTAGGATCATGACCCACCAAGATCTGGGTACTGGTTACTGTAAGCCTCACCCCAATTCTCTACCTTTATCTGATCTCTACTGGTCATGCTCTGCATATTTTTCCAGTTAATCCCATGAAGTATGACCTGAGTGAGCCTCCCAGGAAGCGTTCCACTATGTGGAAAAGCTGGAGTCTACCTTGGGTTCTCTTTGTCCCACTGGGGAAACTGTAGGCCTAGGGAGGCACTCTAGGTGCAGCTCAGTGTTGTCTTGGTGGAAGAGCAATATGGTAATATTGTAACTGCTCCTCTTACCTTTATAATGTGGTCCTTTCTTGTTCTCTACTGCCTAGGGCATTTCTTTAGCCTTATCTCTGCATTCTGGAACTTTCACAATGGTTTCTTGTCTATGGGTATTTGTTAGTTGGTCTACTTGTGAGGGGAACTGAAGTCAGCAACAACGTATGTTGATATCTTGATGACAGCACGGTGCCCACAAATCTTTATGAAACTTTGTTTTAGCTGATATTTAACTATATCATATTGTATTTCTTCAAATTGGCATGCCAGTTTTACTGGTTTTAATTTTTAAGATTTTATTTCTCTTTAACATAATTATTATCTACTTTCTTTTCAACTTTATAAATGCTGCTACATTTGTGGTTTCAAGTACAGAAATAAGTTTTAAAATCTAGATAATATGCTCCATGATGGCAGGGATTTGTCTTGTTCATCACACACACAAAACTGGCAGTAAGTGGACCTTTGTTGACTGAATGCATGAATTATGCGTTCTGACATCAGCAGAGCTTACAGAAGCAGAGATGAAGCAGAAAACATAATGACTGTCAAATGGGTGAGCTTGAAGATGAAAAGGCACTTTTAGCTTAGTTACTCTGATATGCACTCTGGATAACACTCCAATTTTGCATGAATTTTTGGAATGGAAACAGCTCCACTCCTAAATAATAAATTTATTAATTGTACTCCTTATGAGTCCTGACAGCAGTCAGCTTTGTGGGTTTCTGATTCCATTCCAAGGGGTTGAATGTCTCTGTGATTTATGTAATAGGCAGGAGTGTCATGAGGAAAGACTTGTAGTATAAAACTTAAAGACAGGAACACAGATGGCTGCCTGTGGAATGTGTGTTGGGTGTTAATGAAAATGCATTGAACAGTGAGGGAAGGGCAGCAAACAACCACAGGAAAGGTGCCCTGAGTTTTGGGTTTTGCTTTTTAAAGATAGATACTATTTTTTTTCCCTTGTGGAAATTTTCTTATTCATTTTACTCTAACAGCCATGAACACTTGGGACATTATGAACACAATATGGACATTTAAGAATAAGAACAAACAAAATGTTGAGTAAATGCTTAGGGTTCATCATACATTTCAGTCATGTTTCTCTATGCTTAACTGCTCGTTATCAAAATTATGTAGTCTGGTTTCTAAAAGGTATATTCTGAGATTGGGTTGTTAAACTAACTCAAAGGAAAGGCCTTATATAATTTTGTATATTGCCATCTAGATTTTCTATACTGGCTGTCTCTACTGAAAATTCATAAATGTCCATGCAATGAATCACCATATATTTAGTATAATCATACTCACTGGATAATTATAGGTATACCTTGGACATATTGTGGGTACGGTTCCAAACCACTGCAGTAAAGCATATATCACAATAAAGCAAGCTACACTAATTTGGGGGTTTCCCAGTGCATGTAAAATTTCTGTTTACACTATATTGTAGTCTGTTAAGTGTGCAATAGCATTGTCTAAAACACAATGCATGTACCTTAATAAAAAACACTCTATTGCTAAAAAATAGCTAACCGTCATCTAACAAAACAGGGCTGCCACAAAACTTCAATTTGTAAAAAATGCAATATCTACAGACTGAAATAAAGTGAAGCACAATAAAATGAGGTATGCCTGTATTTCATTTACTACTCTATTTTGATCCTACCTAATTGTTCAGTTTTTTCCATGTTTTTACCCTTTTCCCACAAATAGCAATTCATCACACATTAGGTAAAGTAATACAAAGAGTAATGGCCTTTAGTAGAAAGAATTCATAGGTGATTTGGTAAGACTTTTTTGTGAGACTTTATTATTTACCAGGCAAGGTATTTCCATAACATCATTCTAAAATCTTCATGTAATACTGCATAATTGTTCAGCTTTAATCAAAACTTCAGAAAGTCTTTCTTTATACTTTGTTTTCTTCTAATTCAGAAGTCAGCCTTTCATGTTCCACCCAAAGCCCACTAATTTTATGTAATAATTGGCTTATCTGCTCAATACAATCTTCATTTATTGCTCTGGGAGTATAAGTGGATATAAAAGGAATATTTCATAATATGGTGCTTTGTCCTCTCTACACTACAGAATCTATGTAGGTACTCTTTGATTGGAGATCTAATCAGGAGGTCCAAACTGATGGAAAACAAACCAATAAAATATTTGCTCTAAGCTTTTTTTGTAGTATCATTTGCAGGAACCACAAAAGCAAAGCCATATGAAGTTTTTTTGTTTTTTTTTTTAAACTTTCAATGTTTAATTTGTTATTGGATTATGCTCCTTTAACCTTGTCTAGTGCCAGGGACATAAATCCAAAAAAATGCATGCTTCTGACAGCAATTCAAGATGCTACCCTCTGGAAATTTCACTGGTTTCACTGGTAGATACTCTCAGTCCATAGCATAGGTGAGTCTTGGATTCATAAGTGTTTTTGTAGGCTTTGCTAGTTGTTAAGGCAGTCATCTCAAATAGACCCAGCCCTATGAGATATTTGAATTCCCATACCTACCCAGCTCATGTATCTGATTTTTCCGTGTCCATAGCTTACATTCCATAAGCTCTGTATTCCATTCATCCAGCAAATCTGCCTTTAGGAACATGTTTTTAAAGTATCTATGTAACCCCAAATTCTTAGTGGCTAGAAACAGCAATTTCCACAAGTCCTCCTGCCATATTGCAGTATCTCTGCTTCCCTGCATTTGTCTCCATAACCACATGGCTACAACTGGTGAGTCAGTGCATTCTTTTGCAAATAATTCTTGTGGCAGACCCTTGGTCACAACATCCAGAGAGCTGTTTTTCCATTGATAGGATGTTAAGCAACAGCTTTCCAAAATTGTTTTTAGCCATTTTAGCACTTGTATCTGTTAACCAATGTCTCTGTTGATTACATTTGCTGCATTCTGTCAGGGCAAAGTGTCAGAAGAAGATGGGCATGACCCTCAGAGCCTGTAGCCATTTGTTCAAGTGTTTCATGGATGGGATGTTTTCCTTTCCACAGCGTTTTACATGTTCCCCATTTATAGTGTTTCCTTGAGAAATTCTAGAGTACGAACTATATCACCAATTATTATTTTTCAAAGCAAAAAAAAAAAAAAAAAACTGATGCAAGTGTTTTATACCTAGTGTAGTTTAAAACCCTAGTGTTTTCTACTCTATTGTGCAGTGAATTTGGGTAAAGAAAACATTGCATGAACTCTATGTCAATTATTTTGTAGTTAGGACCAATTAATATCTTTAACTGGGAGATGTGATTTCTCCAAAATTCAAAAAGGCCCAACAAATATTGACCTTCTTACTCAATTTTTGGTAAGACCAAGGTAAGTAATACATATTCACTGGAAGGAGTGATTCCATGGTGGTTGCAAGCCAAGAAAGAGCTTGAATTCACATTTGGAGTCAGGCCTTGCACTTTGCAACAATTATATTACTTTTGATATTAAATGTTTTAGTTTTATAATATTTTTATAAAAAGGAAACTATTTATTGATCGATTCTTAAATGGTATCTGATACTAACTCTGTCATCATCTAGAGTCCTAGAAAATAAAATTGTTTGGTGACATAATTACCATATAACAGTATTATATTGTCCATTTGTTTTTTTATCTACCTTATGCTCATTGATTAAAAATATATATTTTGAGTGAATTTTATATAAATATATACATATATATGCATTATAATTATGAAAACAGGTTAAAGTTTTATTTTTAAAATTTGGGAAAGCTACTGATATTGAAACATTGAAGTAGGTCCAGATTCTAAGAACTGGATTGAGAATCATTATTATACAATTTGTTCTGAACATCATAAAACCTGGTAAGATTGATAAATTCAGTTCATGGAAGTAGCTTACTTTAAAAAATATAGGACATTCGAACTTTTCATAATTTAAATTGCAACTGGGGATGAAATACTACCTATAATTACTTTAATTGATGATAACATGGGAGCACAGGTTAAGGTTAATCAAAGCACTGCCACATCTTTATCTTTAAAAATTCTCCCAGTTATTTAGTGAGGTAGCTTATCAACATGTCAATTTTGTAGATGAGATTGAACTCAAAGATTGGTTTTCTGATACATGCAAACACTTTATTATCTGTAGCACTTTAAGTTATTCTCAAATTATGTGGTAAAATTTTCAGATATGCAATCACATCTTACAGAACAACTTTTACTCAGATTTCTAGAACAGGACAATGGAAGGATTCAAAGATGACTGTTCTCCACCCTCAAATATAAAAAGCACAGGAAGCTACTCAAAAGACTCCACGAGAGCAAATCAGCAAGGGCCAGAGGTTTTACTATGCACTGAATAACATAGTGACTACTGAACATGCTGTGTAGCTGAATGCAGGATGCTATCAGTTACTATTGCTGTGATCGAACAGTGTAATGTAAGCAGAGTCTCATTGACCTGTAGGTTTAGATGGTAGTTTCATAAACATCAGCATTAGAATATTATGGGAGGAGTAGTTTAGTAAAAACAATTCTCTTTATTACCCATATTTTAACTAAAAGCTGTATGTTTTCACTGTACATGTGAATTATCCTGACATGTAAGCTACACTGAGGTCAACAATTTTCACATTCTTTGTTCATTACTGAAATTTAAGTATCAGGCTTTTCCAGGGAGTTCCAACATATTTGTTGGTTGAATTAATGATTTTGTGCTTAATCAACTATCTTGTTTTCCTTGAATGCTTACCTACGTGTCCAACAACACCAGACATTCTGCGGAGTTAGAACAAAATATAAAATTTAGCCCTCAGTATTCTAGAAATTAGGTCTTTGTGATTATTTTGAAAGAATAATTCTTTTTAAAAAAAGATGAAAGAATGTTTATAATCTATGTGATACTTGTGGACAATGCTGTGGAAATGCAACCCAATCATCAGAGTAATCATTTTAAATAAAGTGAGATCATGTTATTCCACAAAACACTGGGATCCCCAATTCATTCAGTTTAAGAGCCAAAGTCCTTTAATGGTATCAAGTGCCTGCATGATCTGAATTCCTTATTAGCTTTCTGATCTCATCTACTACTTGTCCCCCATAACTCCCATAGAAACCTACTGAGTTGTTTTCTATTCCTTGAACATGAAAGATATTCTCAATCTTCAGAACTTTTGTACCAATGTTCTCCCTTCCTAGAACACAGTTCCCCTAGATATCCACATGGCTGACTGTTTCACTTCGTTCAAGCATTTGCACAGGTATCAAGTTCTCAGTGAGACACAGCCTGACCATTCAACATTAAATTGCTTATCACCTCCCATACAGTAACTTCCAAAGAGTCATGTTCCTTCTTTCTCTGGTCTCTTTCTCCTTATCCTTCTAATAACAATCATAGTTCATGTCACTTTTTAATGTACTATACAATTTCCTTAGTAATTATATACGTTGTTTACTCTCTGTCTCTTCTTCCACTAGAATGTAAGCTCCATAAATTTAGGGATCTTTTGTTTAATGAGGTATTCTAAGCATCTGGAACCAAGTCTGACTTTTAAATGGCACTTAAAAATAAAAATGATTTTTAATTTGATTATTATCTGTGATAAAATGCTGGCAAATGGCAACAAACGTTTGAAAGTACATTGTTTCTGAAGTTAAAAATGTGTGTTAACACACTACAATATCCAGAATGTGTAATTCAGCCCTGCCTATTAGGGACCTTCTATTTCTTTGGGAACGTTTCACTGTGTGCATTACTATCTGCCTAGTAATTGTTCACAAAATACATGTCACATTCACTGAATAAATATGAGCATTATGTTTCTAACAACTACAATAAAACAAGCATATTGTAAAATGTCTGGTATGATTGAGCCAGTCTTTCCTCATACTCCCAACCAGTACACTGACAGTGAATCAAAGCACTTGGTAATAGACAGATGATTTAAATTTCCTAGATCTTAGCTGCATTGCTAATTATGTTTACTCAAATCTTCACACATTTTCAGATAATATTACAACTCCAAGAGCTTGACCTAAAGTATTAGAACCAACTCACAAAATTATGGATGGAATTTTGATAGGTTTATGAGAGTTTTTCTGGGGGCATCCTACTTTAAAACAAAAATCTCTGCTTATCATAATCCACAGAGAATGGGAAAGAATCTTCAATGACCAAGAGAGCTCTAGGGTTTCCTGGCAAATCCTAACATTTTGACTTCAAAATGCCATGCTCTAAGAAATCTTCAAAAAGGCACATGCATTAGCAGTGGACCCATAGACCATGAATTTAAACCTAGGGAGAGGATGAGGTAAGGAGTAGGATGAAACTGATTGAGCTAATAAAAGAAGAGCACTATTTACATTTGGCAAATATTTATAGACTACACATATTATTTACTAGGTACTATTCTCAGTAGTGGATATACTGCAGTAACTACGACAGATTCCTTGATCTAACCGTATAGTTTTTCTAAGAACCTTCAATTTCTAAAAATCTTGACATATGTTTTAAATGAGTCCTTGTAAGTAGCAAACTGAAAGAAATTTAGGTACAGATGTTATGGACAAATGCAGCATAATATGAAGATTTCAAATCTTTCGTTGTAGTAGTCAATTTATAAAGTAAAAGAAGACAGAATACTTGTTCTGTCATTCTATAATCTATGCCATGAAGGGTAATTTGAAATCTTTGCTGCCATCATATATAAAATTTTTATGCACAAAAATATTTTTGTATTAATTTACATATGCATAACTAATATGCACACATATATATATTGGTTTTTTTCTCCACTAATACCACACATACCATAGGAAGTTTTATTTAACTAAAATGAACTTTTATTTCCCTCAATTTCATCTATATGACAGTTAAAAAACAAAAAAACCCACACCTAGATTATTTCTATTAGGTAAAATAATAGACATTTGTCTTCTTACAAGATTACTTGGAAAGCACAAAAACAAAATTTGAAGTAAAAATTCCAGTGTTTAAACATTGTTTTCATCAGAAATATCATTATCATCATCAACATTAGGCATTTACTATTCCTTCACTCCTCCTCCTGCTGTTATTAACAATGTGACTTGAGATAGTAATTAACAAGGATGAAGCCCACTAAGTGTGCTCAGAACTCTACATTGAATATTCCAGTTAGTAGTCACTGATCATATGAAGAGGGAATTTTAAAAATCCCAGTTGGGTAGATATGAAAACTGAGTACTAGAGTGGTTAGGCTACCTGTGGTCACATAACTAAATTGTCCTGTAACACAGATGTATACCATCTTTCTGATTCCAGAACCCATGATTTAAATGGTCCACTAGACCGCTACTCATTGTGCCTTGTGCCATGCTAACTAAGCCTTTACAAACTATTATTTATTAAAAATATCATGATAACCCTATCAAGGAGTCAATACCATTTGCCTTTACAAATAAGGAGGACAAGGTGAACAAGGTTAAATACATACTCTGAGGTCCATGGCCGTTTGGTTTGACTCTAAAATCTATACTATTAGCCATCAAACTACAGATGTTCTCATAGGATAAGGTTAGTTGTCCAAATCTCTTACGTTTGTATTACAAATGTATCTCTTACATTTGCACTACAGATGATGGTGGAGCAGAAACATCATTTTCTGAAAAGTAAATTCATTCACCAGCAAATAGCTAAAAACATATATATATATATATATATACTTTAAGACTAAGAATGTACTTCTTTATTTTGTTTTTCTAGATAGAGAAAATCTGCCATACACATTTGAATGTTACATTTATCACACAATATTTTCCTTTTTATTTCAGAGAATTGTTGCATATTTAGTCAAAATGAGGTAAAAATTAATAAAAACATTAGTTTTCATCCTGATAGATTTCTATAAGAAAGATCACTGTAAATTTACAAGACCACTTTTATTTTATATTGTAAAGATTCCAGAGTGCTTGCTATATTTAGTTTATCTACTTGAAAGAAAGCTAAACATTGTTCCTCTGGCTCTTCTAAATCATAACTAAATCTTCTGGTTTTGAAAGCAATGGAATTATATATCATAGACTACATTACAAATTACTGCACCAAATCCCAGAGACACCTTATTAATAAAAGAGTTAAACATTTTTCAGTTTTTTTATACGTTTGAACAGAGTACAATATATTAAAAGGAGAAAGAATACCAGAATATTATCACATTATTTTTTAATGTGATATTTCTCTTAGGAAATTACTTCTTATTTTGACTTATCTCCAAAATTTGGTTTCTTTGATTTAATTGACAAAGATCTTTCCTGTGATAAGATAGTAAAGGAAGGAGTATGCCTACTTTGATCAGATCCCTATCAGATCATATTTTAGAAATGGAACAAATATATGACCATTTTAAATTGTACGAGCCATTAAATCTTCAAAAATTGAGGAAAAGTTTAGCAATAGAAAATTAATTGTATTCATTTATTTTCTTACCCCCTCTTAATATTACTTAATATTAAATATCACCATATAACAGGTTTTTTTGAACATCATATGCAAAATAGATTCCCTCTTTCCTCCTTACCATGCTTTATTTTTTCAAGGCATTTATAAGCACATAAGATATTATTTTGTCCATTTTTTAATCATCTGCACTTTTCTCTTCACCACTCTTTCCTAAATGTTCACTCCATGAGAACATACACTTTTGTTTTGTTTAAGACAATGTACCTGACCTGTATGATTTTGTGAGGCCTGTAGAAGATAAACAAATACCTGTTGAATAAAACAAATGTGCAAATACCAAACAGTAATATGGAATCAATATTAATTTGTTGCTCATTTTTTAAAAGATTTAGTAAATTGTCCTTTTATAGCAATATTGTAATATAGTGAGTTCCCATTATAGGAAAAAATAGTAATAGTTACATTATCATTGTTTAAAATTTTGTTATAAAGAATTGAAATCAACATTAAGTGACAATGTAAGTGGATATGTGATACTATGTGAAAATGTTTTTTTGAGTGATTCTTATTTACAAAATGCAGGCTTAAGAAATTTCAATAGGGAGAAATTGCTTTCATAAATGAAAGATTACTTCAAATATATACATGTTTTTATTTGACAATTTACAATACGTATAAAGAGAACAATATCATTTACCACAGCAATTTTCTACTGTACTATAACAAATATTGAGAGGACATACCTTCCTTCATATAGTAAGCACTTATAAAAGTTTGCATTTGTTCTTGGCTTATATTCTGACTTCTGCATTACACAGAAGTGTCATAAGCATTGATTGAATGGTCAGACAAACTTGACTTGATTCCTTGCTTTGCCATGTATTAGCTAATTCGGGTACATTACTTAAACTACCTAAATCATGGACTCTCCACTTATAAAATTATGCTGGTCTGTCTTTATGGTATTGTAATAAGAATTAAAAATAATACATGCACATACGTTAGCTCAGTGCCTTATGGAAAGATATGCATATGGAAATATTTGTGTAAATAAATAAGCTTTTTTCTATAACCCTTTTTATGTTTATAAATAAAAGTGTGTGTAGGTAATCACTACCCAATTAACGTATGGTTTATCCATGTATGATTATCTTCCTTGGATCTATTTCTTGGCCATGGCCATTATATATACATTTTTTGTCTCAAAGAAGTTAAGAACAATTTGTGTTCTTATCAAAAGATTCTTATTTTTGATACTTTTACTAAAATACAGCTTAACCTGTCTCCAGCTCTTCTTCATTCAAACATTGAATCTATTATCCATTTTCAAAGACATTTAGGATAAATGTGTTAGTTGCGCATGATTTATGTTGGAACAAGGCAGAGTCTTTATCTACATAGTTTATTTTATTCTTTGTTGAACAATGATAACCATTTCGTGTTGGTAAAAGCACAGCATTTTGCTTCTCTTTCTTAATGCAATTATCTTACATTCATTGGAGACAAGAAACATAACTATTTGAAAGCTCCATTATTTTCTCTTGCTTTGTGCCTAAAGCATATAATGTAATCCATACAGTGGAAAGGAATTTCAGAAGTGACTATTAAATATGCTTAACTGCAGATCAGAAAATGAGTAAAAATGAGGAGAAATTACATATCCATATAAACAATAAAAACATTAAATGACTATATTCCTATAAACATCTGATTAAACATCAAAAATTAAAAAGTCTATTACCATACCATGAAGTGTTATTTGGATTCTGCACACCAAATTATACAGTTATTATTGCAATGATTGGATACATATAAAATAGATATGATTAGCAGCCCTGTCACTCTTAAGTCATTATCCAAATGATGACTTGATTGTACTTTTCAAGGGCCTTGAAAAGAAGGAGCTTTTACATCTGCTGAACAATATGGTATTTGGTAACAAAACATCTACACTGTATTGCTTTTGATTTAATTAGTGAAGAATATAACCAAAAGAAAGAACTTAAATATTTCATTTCAAGACAGCAATTGGATTTATTCTGTAGTGCTACCAGGTTTCATTATTAATTTTAATAATTATATTTAATAGTAGAATGAAAGGTGAGCCATGAAAAAGCTTAATTACAATAAATATATGCTGTATTTGTGATCCAGATGGTGTGAGAAACCATGACTTGTGCATCTGTCACCTCTGTTATGCACCCTGTTACAAAACTATAGCATTGACAGATAAAATAACTGTTTAAATTTAATGCTAAAACATTGTCATGCACAAAACCATTTCCTAGAAAAAATTATACGTAATGGTAAGTGGTGTGGAATCTATGGTTTTTTGGGGTTTTAGGTTCATAAGGAGTTAGATATGACCTGAAGACCTACTCTAGCTGGCTAACAAGACTAAAAGTGTCTCAAGTTAATTACAACAATGAAGCCAGATCACCACACAATACAAGACATATAATTTGGAGGACCCACTGCCTATCTATCTATCTATCTATCTAAATAAATAAATAAATAAATAAATAAATAAATAAATAAATAAACCAGAGGTTTTAAATATATATACCGAGATCTTATGACATGGCTTAAATATATCAGCATACCCTTCAAAATCAGGTCCTGTACTAGATCTTAAAACACCTTAGTGGTTGTATTTGCAGTATCCTCAATGTTTCTGAAAAAACATTTTTTGTGGTAGATGAAAGCAAACACTCCTCAAATCTTCTATAAAGAATGATTGAAAAATTGGATGTGTGTTTGTGTGTGTGTGTCTTATTTTTAAACACCTCCCACAAAGAGCCTTCAAATAAATTTACAAAATACATGTATTAATCATGTTTTCCACAATACAAAACTTTTAAAGTTTACACTGGGGTTTATTCTGGGATTTATAATTCCAGTCATAAAAATAGGGAAAAAAGCATGGTAGAATGGGTATTGAAAGCTTTTGTGGAAATAGTGTCAGTTACTTCCACTCACAATCCATTAGCTAGAATATAGCAACAAAACAGAAGACAGAGAAAAATAATCTAGCTCTATTAAAAAAAAAAAAAGAATGTGGACTTCAGGGATTAGTTAGAAGTCTCAGTAGTAAACAGCTAAAAAATGACCACTAACAAAACTATGTACAAAAATCAATTCAAATCACCTGAATTGAATCCAGATGAAATGAAAATGATGGAGTGTCCTAAAATATGGCCCTAAATTAAAAAAACAGACATCTTACATCTTATCTTGAAAATTAGATGTTCTACACAAAAAATGCAATTGAGAGGTTTTTTACATCTTAAATGGAAAAAAGTGTAATATATTATATGTCAACCTGAACACTTAAGCAATTTTCTAAAACCTGACTGGAACACAATAAAATCATTTATGTAAATAATAAATTATAATGTTAAGAAGTAATCTTTAAATGATTGTTTTTGATTACCAGACAATGAATAAAATTCTACTTAGCATACTTTTCAAAATATCTACCAAATATTCTATTATTTGAACAGTTGTTATTTAAATGGTATCCTGATACTATTTTTGCACAACATTTTGCTAAATTTTTCTACATAATGAATGTCATTATTATTTCTTTATGACATAAATTATCTTCTATATAGAACTGATTATTAAGATAGAGAAAATACTCAATTTCATAAATTAAAGATAATCCTAGAATCACAGATTAGAATATTATACTTTAGAATATGATTACTTAATATTAACATTTTTTTAATTTATAGGTTTTAAATTGCATGTATAACCCAGAAAGTCTTAATCCATCACTTAGAAAGACCTGAGAAAACAATCAAAAAACAATCAAATGAGGATTATTAAATTGCCATCATATTTAAGAGGCTAGACAAAAATCCAAATAAGTTTCTTGAAAAGATTCAAAATGAAAATTTACACTATTTTTCACAAGGATATTTTAGGCCTAAAAATATTTACAGAGGATAAGAAAATTTTCCAGATCAGGAATATCATCATTTAAAAATAAATGAATCTTTGATTGCAGTACAAGAAACAGCTTTTACAACTCATCAAAGAGCTTGAAACCACAAGGTAACAAAATTGCATGGTACCATAAAATATTTAAAATTCATTTCATTTGTGAGGTTTTTTTGCTTTAATAATTTATCAGAGATTCACCCGTTAGGTTTAGTGGGATCTGTACTATAAAGACGTCTCCATAAAGTAGTGAGAAATCTTCCCAGAAATGTGCATGAAACTTGAGTTATTTTTATTAAAATTTTTAAAACAGCTTAAAGTACCAAACACACATGTGCATACCAACCAGGTATTAAAATGCTAATATGTTGCCATGTTTCTTTAAAATTTATTTTAATAAATAAAATATTAAATATAGGCTTTTATCCTCAGTATATCCCTAGCCAACTTCATTATCTAATTGTTCTACTTCTCTCACTAGAAGGCAGTGGTTATTTTTGCTGCCCATGGTTTTAGAGTTATTATAGCTCCATATTTGTAAATAGTTTTTATGTTTCTATTTATTTATTTATAATTTATTTTATTGATTGACTTTTGGCTGTGATGGTCTTCACTGCTGTGTGCGGGCTTTCTCTAGTTGCGGCGAGCGGATGCTACTCTTCCCTGTGGTGAGCGGGCTTCTCATTGCGGTGGCTTCTCTTGTGGAGCATGGGCTCTAGGTGCACAGGCTTCGGTTTGTGGGCTCTAGAGCACAGGCTCAGTAGTGCACGGGCTTAGTTGCTCCGCGGCATGTGGTATCTTCCCTGACCAGGGCTCAAACCCATGTTCCCTGCATTGGCAGGTGGATTCTTAACCATTGTGCCACCAGGGAAGCCCTATGTTTCTATTTTTGTATTTACATAAATGTGTTACACTCTTTGTATGATTTATCTTCCTTTCTTTTACAATAGCATATTTTAAGATGCTTTTATGTCAATATATATATTTATGCTTTGTTTATTCTAATCCATCATGTATAGTATTCTAATACATGAGTATCCAAAATATACACCCATATGCTTACTGATAGGAACTAAATTTTTGTCACTCTTAATAAACAATTCTGTAATGTATGGTCACGTGTTTGTATACTCAAAAGCTAACTTAAGAGTGTGCCTTAAAATGCACTAAATTTTTCGAATTTTTCTCCAAATATTGTTTCTATTTTACCCACCTGCCATTATCCTATGAGGTTTCTTGTTGATAGTACTTTATATTTGAGAACTTTAGGTTTGGGAAAGTATGATGTTTGTGAAATACCTTTTCAAATTTTGTTATTCTTGACTAACTTGAAGGTTTTTGTTTTTTCCCCCATATATTTGCTTGTTATTAAGAGTGGCTCTTCCTCACTTTGTCTTTCTGGCTATTTTTACATAGGGTTGGCTTTTGGTCATCAAGGTTTTGACTATTGTTTCGTAGGTTGTGGCTTGCCTTTTTACCTTATTGATGTTTCATTTGCTACGCAAATTCATTTGTAATATAGTCAAAATAATGAAAAAATATTTCCATTAATTTTTCCAGTGTGGTTCATTCTACTAATTATAATATACAATTATGTTGAATTGTTTTGGTTTGATTTCAATGTTTGAGTGGGATTTTTGTTTTAATATGTAGAATGTTTACAAGTTTTAAAATTGGCCAACATTCATTTTAGTTTGTCAGTCATATTTCAGGGTAGTAAAATTTATACTCCTGTTATAAGTATGATTGAATATTTTTTAGCTGATTTACTTTTATGTCCAGTTTTTGTTTTATTTTCAAGTTTTCTTTATTTTTTCCTCTTTATTTGAAAGTTCTTCATGTTTTATGATTAGTCCTTTTGTTTTGCTACATGTTGCAAATATTAATCCCAGTTTATTTATTTTTCTATTTTTCAATGGAGTTTTTGTCATGAAATTATTACTATTTATTTAAATGCAGTTAAAGTGATCAGCTTTTTAAAATTAGATTGCCTTTTCTTTATTAGTTTTTTATTTCTTTTACAATATAAAATAAACAGTTTTATTTTTGATGTGTCTCTAGACATCGATCAATGGCCACTTTCAGAGTCCTATTTAGTGTAATTACCACTGAAGGAAGAACAAGATTTGTCATGGAACTTCTACGTTTCTTTTTGCTGATCCAATTTTCCATTGTTTCCTTTTCATATGAATAGCCATATATATGGTCAAATGATCTTCAACAAGGGTGTCAACATTACACAATGGGGAAAGACTACACATTTTTCCATGTCATGAAGCTTTCCCCTATGCTTTCTTCTTGGATATTTATAGTTTCAAGTCTTGTACTTAGTTCTTTAATCCATTTTGAGTTGATTTTTATATATGGTTAAAGTAAGGATCCAATTTCATTCTTCTATATGTGGATATCTAGTTTTCCCAGCAACATTTGTTGAAGAGAATATTCATTGAACTTGGCAATGATTTCTTGGCTATGACACCAAAGGCACAGGCAACAAAAGCAAAAACTGACAAATGGGACTACTGTGGTCCCTAAGTATCCAAAGGGGTTTGGCTCCAGGACCCCCTGTGCATACCAAAATCCACAGGTGCTCAAGTCCTTATATAAAATGGCATAGTATTTGCATATAACCTATGCACATACTCCCATAAATTTTATTTTATTTTTTTGAATTTTATTTTATTTTTTTAATACAGCAGGTTCTTATAAGTTATCTATTTTATACATATTAGTGTATACATGTCAATCCCAATCTCCCAATTCATCCCACCACCACCCCCCACCACTTTCCCCCTTGGTGTCAATACATTTGTTCTCTACATCTGTGTCTCTATTCCCGCCTTTCAAACTGGTTCATCTGTACCAATTTTCTAGATTCCACATACATGCATTAATGTACCATATTTATTTTTGTCTTTCTGACGTACTTCACTCTGTATGACAGTCTCTAGGTCAATCTACGTCTCTACAAATGACCCAATTTTGTTCCTTTTTGTGGCTGAGTAATATTCTATTGTATATATGTAACATTATCCATTCATCTATCAATGAACATTTAGGTTGCTTCCATGACCTGGCTATTGTAAATAGTGTTGCAGTGAATATTGGGGTGCATGTGTCTTTGTGAATTATGGTTTTCTCTGAGTATATGGCCAGTAGTGGGATTGCTGGGTCATAAGGTAATTCTATTTGTAGGTTTTTAAGGAACCTCCATAGTGGTTGTATCAATTTACATTCTCACCAACAGTGCAAGAGGGTTCCCTTTTCTCCACACCCTCTCCAGCATTTGTTCTTTGTAGATTTTCTTATGATGGCCATTCTGACTGGTGTTAGGTGATACCTCATTGTAGTTTTGATTTGCATTTCTCTAATAATTAAAGATGTTAAGAAGCTTTTCATGTGCCTCTTGGCCACCTGTATGTATTCTTTGGAGAAAGGTCTGTTTAGGTCTTCTCCCCATTTTTTGTTTGGGTGGTTTGTTTTTTTAATATTGAGCTGCATGAGCTGTTTATATATTTTGGAGATTAATCCTTTGTTAATTCATTTGCAAATATTTTCTCCCATTCTGAGGGTTGTCTTATCGTCTTGTTTATAGTTTCCTTTGCTGTGCAAAAGCTTTGAAGTTTCATTAGGTCCCATTTGTTTATTTTTGTTTTTATTTCCATTATTCTAGGAGGTGGGTCAGAAAAGATCTTGCTGTGATTTGTGTCAAAGTGTGATCTTCCTATGTTTTCCTCTAAGAGTTTTATGGTGTCTGGTCTTATATTTAGGTCTTTAATCCATTTTGAGTTTATTTTTGTGTATGGTGTTTGGGAGTGTTCTAATTTCATTCTTTTACATGTAGCTGTCAGTTTTCCCAGCACCACTTATGGAAGAGACTGTCTTTTCTCCATTGTATGTCTTTGCCTCCTTTGTCATAGATTAGTTGACCATAGGTGCATGGGTTTATCTCTGGGTTTTCTATTCTGTTCCATTGATCTATATTTCTTTTTTTGTGCCAGTACCATATTGTCTTGATTACTGTAGCTGTGTAGTATAGTATGAAGTCAGGGAGTCTGCTTCCTCCAGCTCTGTTTTTTTCCCTCAAGATTGCTTTGATTATTTGGGATCTTTTGTGTCTCCATACAAATTTTAAGATTTTTTTGTTCTAGTTCTGTAAGAAATGTCATTGGTAATTTGATAGGGATTGCATTGACTCTGTAGATTGCTTTGGGTAGTATAGTCATTTTCACAATATTGATTCTTCCAATCCAAGAACATGGTATATCTCTCCATATGTTTGTGTCATCTTTGATTTGTTTCATCAGTGTCTTATAGTTTTATGCATACTGGTTTTTGTCTCCTTAGGTAGGTTTATTCCTAGGTATTTTATTCTTTTTGTTGCAGTGGTGAATGGGATTGTTTTCTTAATTTCTCTTTCTTATCTTTCATTGTTAGTGTATAGGAATGCAAGAGATTTCTGTGCATTAATGTTGTATCCTGATACTTTACCAAATTCATTGATTAGCTCTCGTAGTTTTCTGGTGGTATCTTTAGGATTCTCCATGTATAGTATCATGTCATCTGCAAACAGTGACAGGTTTACTTCTTCTCAAATTTGTATTCCTTTTATTTCTTTTTCTTCTCTGATTGCTGTGGCTAGGACTTCCAAAACTATGTTGAATAGTAGTGTCGAGAGTGGACATCCCTTTCTTGCTCCTGATCTTAGAGGAAATTCTTTCAGTTTTTCACCATTGAGAATGATGCTTGCTGTGGGTTTTTCATATACGACCTTTATTATGTTGAGGTATGTTCCCTCTGTGCCCACTTTCTGGAGAGTTTTTATCATAAATGTGTGTTGAATTTTGTCAAAAGCTTTTTTTGCATCTACTGAGATGATCATATGGTTTTTATTCTTCAATATGTTAATATGGTGTATCACATTGTGTGATTTGCATATACTGGAGAATCCTTGCATCCCTGGGAAAAGTCCCACTTGATCATGGTGTATGATCCTTTTAATGTGTTGTTGGATTCTGTTTGCTAGTATTTTGTTGAGGATATTTGCATCTATATTCATCAGTGATATTGGTCTGTAATTTTCTTTTGTTGTAGTATCTTTGTCTGGTTTTGGTATTAGGGTGATGGTGGCCTCATAGAATGAGTTTGGGAGTGTTCCTTCCTCTGCAATTTTTTTGGAAGACTTTGAGAGGATCGGTGTTAGCTCTTCTCTAAATATTAGATAGAATTCACCTGTGAAGCCATCCTGGAATTTGTTTGGTGGAAGATTTTTAATCACAGTTTCAATTTCATTACTTTTGATTGGTTTGTTTATATTTTTTATTTCTTCCTGGTTCAGTATTTGAAGGTTATACCTTTCTAAGAAGTTTTCCATTTCTTCCAGGTTGTCCATTTTATTGGCATATAGTTGCTTGTAGTAGTCTCTTATAATGCTTTGTACTTCTGCAGTGTCCATTGTAACTTCTCCTTTTTCATTCCTAATTGTATTTATTTTAGTCCTCTCCCTCTTTTTCTTGATGAGTCTGGCTAAAGTTTTATCAATTTTGTTTGTCTTCTCAAAGAATGAGCTTTTAGTGTTACTCATCTTTGCTATAGTTTTCTTCATTTCTATTTCATTTAGTCTGCTCTGATCTTTATGATTTCTTTCCTTCTACTAACTTTGGGTTTTTTTTTTTTTTTCTTCTTCTTTCTCTAGTTCCTTTAGGTGTAAGGTTGGATTTTTTATTTGAGATTTTTCTTGTTTCTTGAGGTAGGAATTTATTGCTATAAACTTCCCTCTTAGAACTGGTTTTGCTGTATCCCATAGGTTTTGGATCATCATGTTTCCTTATCATTTGTCCCTAGGTATTTTTAGAGTCAGTAAGTTAATCTATAAACAAACTCTGAATGCCTGCTATGTTATAGGCATTATAATAAGCACTGGGGATATAATAACCAAAGTAGACAAGTCCTCATGTTAATTGCATAAATTAAAAATATCAAAAGCAGGATATGAGCAATGAGGAAAAATATGAGGTTGTTGTAAGATACCATTAAAAACAAAAACTCTTCACCACAGGAATGTGGGGTGAAGAAGACTAATTTTTTCTAAGCACTAACACATGAGAAGGTGTGCACCAGGTTTAAAGTTCTTTATTGAGATTCAGATTGCATTTCCAGATATAAATTAAAATATAACATTATATAGATTATAGTTTAGACAGGTAGATATCTATTTACTAACTTGTATACTTAGCACTTTATTTCAAGTTCTTTATGCAAACAAATTCAATTTATCAACGTATCAATGTAAGGTTGTATGCAACCATGACTATATTTGTCCTGCCCCAAAGTTTAAGGTAAGAAGGAAGGATACATATATTTATATAGACATGTATATTTCATATATATAATTATAATAATGACTAATATTAATAAAGCACTTAAAATATTGGATTGCAATGAGGGCTTTAACACAGTTGATTCATTGATGCAATTAAGCCTAATATTTGAAAGTGCATAACTGAAATCAGACTACTCATCTCCTCTGAGACAGGATTTCTTCATCTACAAAATGATAAATACTTCATGATTTTGTTGTGAATTTTAAATAGTGTTTAGTGAATCAGCATTTGTTATAATGCCTACTACATAAAAAAGTCAATAAAATTTAATTGGTATTAGAATTCATGCTTGTGTTAGTATAATTTTTAAAATTCAAGACATGGTAGAATCATAGAAGGGGAGTATAAAAAATGTAATCACATTCACAGATAGATTCACAGAATTCTAAAAATAATAGAGATATACTGCGAGATTGCCCAATGATGTCAGTTACCTAAAAAATCCAGAAAGTTTGCAGGAAGCTAAGTTATGAGTGAGTAGAGATGACTCAAGTCAAAACAACTTCCAGAAAAGTTGTTTCAAGTTGTCCATTTTATGTAAAGTTTAGGTTGTTGTGGTTAGGGGTGTCTAAAGATGCCATGAAAAAATGAACACCTAATAAAAGTTCTTGCATGGATCTACACACACACACACACAAAACCTCACCAGGAAGGATTCTTCTCTCAAGTAGACATAAGAGCACAAACTCAAAAGAAATAAAACGTTAATTGGTCACATATTGGAGCTAAGACCATTCTGTTCCTGAAAGGTTAAGCCCAATTTTATTCTGGTTTCGAACATACTAAGTTAGACTTGTTTTCAAATATTTGTAATCATTTTTTTTTTTATTAAGTATCTTTAAGGTCTAAAACTTTCAGATCCTTGAATCAAGATAATTAGTTAGAGGATCTTAATTTACTTTGAAGAGAGTTTTGTTTTGTCCCTCTGCTTTTTATCTTTAGGACTATAAAAATAAAAAAAGAAAAAAACAAAACTTGAACTAGAGATGATTGGCAGTGGGTATTTGGGGCAAAATGGAAGGAAAAGTTCTCTTCTTTCTTCTGGACCACTAGCAATTCTCCATTTCCATCTCTTGAGTGTTTCATTTTTTGAAATGTGTGTCCTTTCTGAATAAAGAATGCATCCACCTTCAAATTCCCACCTTGTTACTTGTGATACATGGTCTAGTTTTGATCACTCATCATACACAGACCGCTTTTTTTTTCATTTAAAATAAACAAGGAGTTAGATTCTTAATTCATCTTTCAAATCCAAAACTGTGATTATAAATCACTGGCATTAAAAATATTGTATATTTACAACCAACAGTTTATCTTAATATATGGAATCTCTCTCTGTCTCTGTCTCTCTCTCTCTCCACTACCTCAAACAAAAAGTGCCCTACTTTATAAATTTGTCCATTGTGGGAGAAATAAATAGATTAATCTATATTATTATTTTTGAAATTAGTAACATAACTCTTCTTTATTTAGGAAAAAAATTCTTCCCATTTTTAATAATCCCCCTATTTTGTAAAGTAGATGTATTTGAGGAGTGACCATTTCACTTTAAATTATTCCATAGAAAATAAGATTACCAAACTAGGAACAATGGGCTATTTATCAATTAGTTTTACTATATTATTTCATATTTGTAAGAAAAAAATGAACAAGAATATTACCAGAAGCAGAAAACTGATTTATTCTCTCATTCAGAGAAAAATACCTTTTTATGAATGTTGAACTTGCATTTTATAGTCATATCCTTGAAACTAAAGAGCTTTAAAAATTATGAACTACTGAATCAAATCAATTTATTAAATGCAATTATTTATTGCCTTTCTTTGTCTTATCTCTGATTCTAAGCAATTAAACATCAGTAATATTATGTTATTTTATAATAAAAAGATACATTGTTATCTAATTTTGTATCAGTTTACTATGGAAGAGTGATATGGGAATGCATTCATCAACAATAAATTGAATTTTTTTTGATTGAATGGGTATATAAATTATGCTACAAGAAAGAATTTTAAAGGACATTTGGTACAACCATCCATTTGATACTTTAATACCATCAAAAATAATACATTAGAAACTCTCTTAAGTATTCATCAATTAAGTAGTCAGCAAACAAATCTCATCTATTTTCTTAGGAAAATATCCTGGAAAAGATTGTCGCTTGCCAACCACTAAGAGCAAGTATTGGCTAAACTTCCATATACTCAACATATGTCTGCTCCCAACAAGTAAGTTGTAAACTCACCAATTTTGATCAGTATTTGTTCCCAAGCATATTTATGTCAGTTGTAACTACTATTCTAACTATTTAGTTAGATAATTATTTGTTACTCTAATTACCTGATTTTATTTACCAACATCAAAATTGTTAAATGTTGATCTAAAATGGATGAATTTCCAATGGAAACTAAGTTGAATATTTGCAAAGCCCTGTTAAAGATGAATTGTTTAAAATATTCTCTTAAATTACTTGTAACAGTGTATGTAACTATTTGAGGAAAAAACTTAAAAGCTAGAAGTGTTTTTAATTAGATTGCTGTGCAAATATATTTCAGATGGAAAGAAGGAAACTGAAATCTAAATATGATTATAGGTGTGGCTTCTGCAAGAAAGATGGATTAGAACTTAATCAGGTGAAAAGAAAGAAAGAAAGAAAGAAAGAAAGAAAGAAAGAAAGAAAGAAAGAAAGAAAGAAAGAAAGAAAGAAAGAAAGAAAGAAAGGAAGAAAGGAAGAAAGAAAGAGGAAGGAAGGAAGGAAGAAGGAAAGAAAAAGAAAGGAAGAAAGAAAGGGAAGGAGGAAGGAAGGAAGGGAGAGAAAGAGAAGAATCACATATATGATTATATTATAATTATTACTTATATATTATGTATTACAATAATTATATTTTATTCATTATCTATTATTTGATAAAATATATTATGCATTATATATTAAACATATTATCTAATGTGTATTATATTTTATGTTTGTTTAAAATTATCTACATGTGCTAGTGTATTACTCTAGGATGCACATCAAAATACAGATACAAAAATAGAAGCTACATGTGAGTAAAGTGGAAAAAAAAGTCAATATAGAAGTTGTACTATTTCCTTCTTGTTTCCCAATTAATCATCTTAAGCCTAATCCACTCGAGACTGCTGTTCAAGTGTACTTCCAGGGAGATGCTCACACTCAGTTCCAGTTTCCTTCTTTCTCTGGCTTTGGGATGAACCAGAGCACACGTACTGTTTACCTGGTACTCATTTAAACCCAGATGTAGAATTAAAAATTCCTCTCAGCATTGAAGGGATTCGGTAATTAGTGTCCCCTCATTTTTTCCCTGATTTATCTCGTAAGAGAATTATCAATTTTATTTATCCTTTCAGAGAACCATATTTTGTTTTCATTGATTTTCTCTATTATTTTTGTAATAATAAAATAAATGATAATAAATAAAATATTTTAAAAATTTGATTATTTCTGCTCCACCCTTTATTATTTTTCTTAGCCTACTTTGTTTTTCATTTTCTCCTCTTTTTCTAGTTTCTTAAGGTAGAAGCTGAGATCACTCATTTGGAAAGTCTCCTCTTTTACAGTATCAGCGTCTAATATAAGTGCCCCAAGTTTACATCTAAGTATTTCATTAACTGAATCACATAAATTTTAACATGCTGGGTTTTCATTTTTGTTCACATCAAAATACTTTCCAAGTTTTCTTTTGAACTGTCCTTTGACCTACATGTGATTTAGAACTATATTACTTGGCTTTCAAATATTTGGAGATTTTCAAAATACATTTCTGTTATTGATTTTAAATTTAATTCAACTTTGTTCTGAGAAAATACATTGTATTATTTAAATAGTTTTGAAATGATTTGTATCTATTTTGCTGGACAGAGTACTCTGTAAGTGTCACTTATAGAAGTATGTCTGGTTGATAGTATCATTCAAAACATCTATATTCTTAATAATTTTCTTCCTATTTGTTCTATCAATCATTGAGAGATGGGTGTTGAAATCTCAAACTATAAGTGTGTATTTGTCATATTCCTGCTTAATTTCTATTATTTTTTGATTCACATATTTAAAGTGCTGGTATATAAGAACATAAGTATTGTGTGTTTATATCCTCTTCATAAATTGAAATTTTTATCAATATAAATGACTTTCTTTTTACCTAGTATTATTCATTGTTCTTAAGTTTACTTTGTCTGACATTAGTATAGCTCCTTCAGTTTCCTTTTATTAGCTTTAGCATGGTATATATTTATTCATCTATTTAATATTAACCTATTTGTGTGTTTATGTTAAAATTAGTTTCCCATAGAACCCAGAGTTCTACTTTGTTTTTTAACAACTATAACAAGCTCTTAATTGTGATGTTTAAACAATTTACATTACTGTGATTACATGATTAGTTTTAAGTTTACCAGCTTGCTGCCTGTTTTCTATTTTGTACTTTGTTCTTTTTTTTTCCTTCATTTTTGTCTACTTTTGTGTTGGGTACTTTTTAAGATTTAATTTTATCTCCTTTGTTGGCTTATTAACTTTTTAAAAGGTACTTGCTTTAGTGTTAATTACTTGGAGCTTTAGCTAATCACAGTCTACCTTTAAATAACAATATATTGCCTTGTGTAAATTATAATCATTTACAACAGAACAATTCCATTTGCCCCCCTGTGCTTTGTGTTAATGTTACTTTATATGCTACCTCGACATATGTTAAAACCATGCAATACTTATTGTTATTTTTGCCTTAAAAAGTAAACCACCTTTTAAAAGAATTATTTTATATTTGACCAGTTTAATGCTCTTCATTACTTTCTATAGGTCCAGATTTTCAAGTAATATCATTTTTCTACTCACTTAAATACAAATTTTAATATTTCTGCATTTCATGGTCTACTGGTGATGATTCTTTTATCTTTTGTATATCTAAAAAAAGTTTATTTCACCTTCATTTAGAAAGACTTTTTTCCACTGAGTATAGAACCTTGGGTTAATGGTTTTGGTTCTTCTTTTGTTTTCAGTACTCTGTGAAACTAATGCCCCTCTGTCTTCTCTCGCATTGTTTCCAATGAGAAATCTGCTGTAAGTCTTATCTTTGTTCCTCTGTGTGTATTATCTAATTTTTTGAAGAGCTTAAAAAACTTCATCTCTGATTTTAAGAAATATCATTTTCATGTGATTAGTGCACTTTTGTTCAGTTTAGTATGTTTGGATCCTGTTGAACTTTTTGGAGTTCTAGGCTTATACTTTTTATTTGGACAAGTTTCAGTCATATTTCTTCCAATAAGTTTCTGTTTTCTCCCTCTCTGTTCTCCTTCAGGTACTCCAATTACATAAATATTAGGTTGCCTAAAATTGTCCTAGCTTGCTGATGGTTTGTTTACTTTTTATCAGTCTCTGTTTCCTCTGTTTTGCTCTGAATAATTTTTATTGCTATGTTTTAAATTAAACTCTCTGCCTACAGTGTCTAATTTTTTTCATTTTTTATTTATTTTTATTTTTTATTGAAGTATAATTGATACACAATATTATATAAGTTACAGGTGTACAATATAGTGATTCACAATTTTTAAAGGCTATACTTGATTTATAGTTATTATACAGTATTGGCTATATTCCCTGTGTTGTACAGTATATAATTGTAGCCTATTTTATACCTAGTTGTTTATACCTCTTACTCGTTACCCCCATATTGCCCCTCCTCACTTCCATCTCCTCACTGTTAACCACTTGTTTGCTCTCTATATCTGTGAGTCTGCTTCTTTTTTGTTATACTCACTAGTTTGTTGTATTTTCTAGATTCCACATATAAGTGATATCATACAGTATTTGTCTTTCTCTGACTTATTTCACTTAGCATAATACCCTCCAAGTCCATCCATATTATTACAAATGGCAAAATTTTCAATCTTTTTATGAATGAATAATATTCCATTGTGTATATATTCCACATTTTCTTTATCCAGTCATCTGTTGATGGACACTTAGGTTGCTTCTATATCTTGGCAATTTTTTAATAATGCTGTTATGAACATTGAGGTGCATATATATTTTCAAATTAGTGTTTTGGGGTTTTTTTTTGGATATATACCCAGGATTGGAATTGCTGAGTCATATGGTAATTCTATTTTTAGTTTTTTGAGAAACCTCCATACTGTTTTCCACAGTGGCTGCACCAAATTACATTCCCACCAACAGTGTAGGAGGGTTCCCTTTTCTCCACATCCTCACCAACATTTGTTATTTGTGTTCTTTTTGATGACAGCCATTCTGACAGGTGTGAGGTGATATCTCATTATGGCTTTGATTTGCATTTCTCTGTTGATTTGCAATGTTGAACATCTTTTCATGTGCCTGTTGGCCATCTGCATTTCTTCTTTGGAAAAATCTCTATTAAGGAATGGGAGAAAATATTTGCAAATGATATGACAGGTAACGGGTAATATCCAAAATATATAAACAGCTCATACAACTCAACATCAAAAAAAATAAAATCCTGATTAAAAAATGGGCAGAACACCTGTTTAATCTGTTTTTAATCTTATTCCGTGAATTTTTATTTCTGACATTATAATTTTCATGTTTAGAAATGGGTCTTCTTTGTACCTTACATATTTCTACTTGCCAGGATAAATCTTTTCTCTGTCTCCTTGGATTTAATATGGCTATAATAACCTTTATAATGTTCTTGCCTCTGCTTCTATTATCTGTATCATTATCATGTCTGTTCCTATTGATTTGTGTTTCTTTTTATTAGGAATCATATTTTCCTGCTCCTTTGCATGCCTGGAATTTTCTGTTGGATTACAGGCATTGTGGATAATACCTAGTAGGGTGCTAAATTTGTTTTTTTTAAATTCCTTTGAATATAATTGACCTTTAAGTTACCTGAAAATTGTTTGATCCTTTGAGACTAACTATTAAGTTTTATTAGGTACAATCAGAACAGCCTTTAGTCTAAGACTAAGTTTTCACCACCAAAGCAAAACTCATCTGATTTCCTAACCAAACATACTTCACATTATGAGGTTTTGTCACTGTTGATCAGCTGTCCCAATTTGCCTGGAATGGATGGGTTTCCTAGAATACAGAGACTTCAGCTCTAAACCCAAGACAATCTCAGATAAACTGGGACTATTAATTATATTTTGGGGAACACATATTATTTTGCCTCTGTGTAAGTTTGGAGGATCATTTGCTCTGATCCTTCTGTGTGGTTCTTTTTCCTGAGCAAAAGGCTCTAGGGGAACCCCTGCAGGTCTCTGGAACTCCCTATTGCAGCTATCCCTCTCTAGTATTCTGCCCTGAAATCCTTAGGCTTTTGAGCCTTGCCAGACTCCAAAACCGTCTTTTCAACTCACGCAGACTAATAAACTCTCCTGAGGTCCCCTTCCTGTCATTCAGTCTGTAAATTGAAACAATCTTAGGGCTCACCTTGTTGGCTTCTCCTTCCTCAGGATTTCCTCCTATGTTTTCTGACATCCAACGACTAAAAACCATTGTCTAAAGTATTTTGTCCAGATTTTTATCTGTTTCAGGGAAGAGAGTAATGCTAGTCCCTGTTATTCCATCTTGGTTGCAATTAGAAGTCTTCAGTGCATTTAGACAAGTATTTTAATATTTGTGGTATATTTATTGAAAGTCAGCTAATAATACCATTTGGGTACATATACATTTTTTACAGAAGTGGAAAAAGAAACTGACTGGCTTGTTTAAATAGCTGTAGCTCTCATTTTAAGTAAAGAAGTAAATATAAGATAATATTAAAGTAGATTATGAAATAAGCAGCATGGCCTCATAAAAATAAAATTCAGTTGTAAAGTTTTATACATGTTTAAAATAATGGGATATGTAAAAGGCATAAAACACAACAAATATAAATTGGTGTGAATATTAAAACATAAAACTACTTTATTTGATATTTACTGAAGTAATTATATGTGTAGTGACATGGTGTCTTGCACTTTTGTTAAACTATTCCTGGAAAGACAAAAGCAAAACCAAAAAATCAGACACAGCAAAATAAGTGAGTGTTATTTATGAAATAAGATAGACAAAATGTTATAGGCTGTTGAAGCCTATAGGTGGACATAGAGTAATATATTCTACTGTTCTGTTTTTATGTGTTCTCTAACAATTATTTATGATAATTTTTCTAAACTGAAATAGAGCTAAGAATAAAATCTATAAATTGCAGTGGAGAATGATCAGGCAGCTTGAATCTGACTAGAACATGTTTGAAATTGGGAGGTTTTTGGCAACATTTGACCAGGAAGACAATGTTACCAACAACAACTGATAATTTCAGCTCACTATCAAAGAGATTCATGGCGAAATGAAGACAAATGATTTAGACAGTAGGAATACAAGTGTAATTTAAAGTAAGATATTTATATGGTGGTAAGCAGGAGACATTTAGAAATGTGGAAAATGAGGAGAGATGGACAATGGAGTTCTCAAGGTCTACTTAATTTCTCAGATAAAAAATAGGAAAATAGATTCAACAGTTGAATTTTAGATGATATAGGTAATGCTTAAGGAATAGAAGAAGTTTCATGATTGACTAATGAAATAAATTGAATAATTTCAAAATTACAGTTCACACCTGAGCTGAGGGAGAGCTTTAAAGACTGAATTATTCACTGGAATTTTTATTGGAATGGTAGACAGAGAACTGGGAAAATCCCTAGAGCACAGGCCAAGCATGAAAGTAAGGACAGAGAGTTATAAACCAAATGAAGTATAATTACTATGCATAATGAAAACTTAGGTGATGTCAGTAAATCTGGAACTTAAAAGATGTTTCCTTGCTTTAAGCATTTAATGTTTATTGGATTTCAAACCATCATGTAGAGGGATTAAAAGGGAATGATTGTGAGGAATTGGGAATAGCACTTGTAATTCATTATTCTGAGACATTAAACCCTGACAAGGAGTAAATATGATGGTCTAAAGGAGGATAAGTTTTGATTGATTTCCACCCCCAACCCATCTGATCAAAAGGGATTCTAGAACAGATTTGCAAAGGTCAAGATCTAGGGAGGAAGGAAAGAATTGAAGTTTTTGATAAAATTTTGCTCCAGATGCTTGAAAGAAAATGATGTGATAGAATCAATGATGGAACAGAAGGAAAATTTCATTTTGGAAGATGGACAAAGATGAGAAGAATTTTTAAGCCTATAATTGAGAGGGTTCACATGAGATAAATTTGCTAGAAGTAAAGTTAAAATATACCTATGAAAAGTGAAAGGTTTTATGTAGTTAGTTTTAAGGTTGGGGGATATGGATTTGCATTAGGATAGAAACTGACCAATATTAGGGAAAGTCTAAAAGGTGGAGGTAAATATATCTATATATAGATACATACATGTATACATATATGAGAGATCTGCTGAGACTTACTGTCTATAGCTGCCCAAAAGAACTGTATCTGGTGTGGAAGTAGGGAATAACTTTATTGCCTAGTGTATTTAATTTTTAGAGAATATTGTTGCCCACACAATTTGTTATTTTTATTTAGCACTTATATTTGAGCATATCATCAAAATAATGGCTTATTCAAACTGATAGAATACAAACAATTCAATAATTTGATGTAGTATGGCTGCATGTCACATAATAATAGCCTTTAAAAAAAATCCATGTTTTCAGAATGTCCCTGGAGGTCCTCATGGAATTTAAATTACTAAGTATTGTGAGCCAGAAGATATAAACTACAGTTTGATAGCAAGACTCAGTGGCACTAGGAGGCCTAAAAGAGAAGAATTGGTGTTGTTTCAGCGTAATACATGCCCATGAGTGCTATTATTGATTTTATGATATGAGTTTTGTAACTAAGATAAAAGCAATGGTAAAGCCTCCAGGTTTTTTTTTTTTTCTTCCTCCCTCCCTTCCTTCCTTCCTCCCTTCCCTATTATACCATAATACAAGAAAATAAACCATTTTAAAAGATATATAAATACTTTTAAAATAATTTGTTAATGGTGGAGTGGGTGGTCAGTTTTATAATTCGCTTTCAACAAGCAAATGGAAAGAAGTAACCAGATTATCACTCTTCAGAAAGTCAGAAACAGGAAAAAGTACATTTTAAAAGGGCATGCTTAATAATGTGTCTAGGGCAACTGTATGATCATATGTTATGCTTTACGTTTTATTTAAGATTTTATATATATATCTTTTCTCCACAATATTAGAAAATGCTAAATTCTAATTATTGTTTAATTGAAATCAATTAGTTAAATAAAATTCATTAAATGAAGGTGATAAGCTGGTAAAAATGTGAACTACCTTATAAAAACTGTCTCAAATTTTCTGAAACTGAATTCTAAAATGCTTAGTAAAAACTATTTTAAAACTTGATTTAAAAGCTAGTTTAAAGCACAACCACCTTGACTGGGAAATTACAAAAAGAAAATAAAAACACTTTCTTTTCCTTAGGAGAGTAGGAATAAATATGTATAATGAATAGTTTACCACAGCATAGAGATGTTCAGGAAATCTTGCAAGAAACAAGAACCCTGTAATTCAGTTTCAAAATACTTTTCTTAATGTGTGATTATACCAGTGTGACTTTATTTTAAAACTGGAATTCATAATCTAATGGCCATTTAAAAAATCTATGTCAGCCTTTCTTTTATTATTTGACACTATTGTGTCTCTTCTGATCTTGTATGTTTTTGACTTTTTTCCTCTGGGTTTTATTAATTCCTTTTCTACTTTCTGGTCTCTATCTTTAGGAGTTTATAAGTCTGTCTTTTGCCCTGTTTTCTTTCCCTTGGCTACTCTTTATCCCAAAAAGCATCAGCTTCCTTGGCTTCTACTCTAACCTGGACTCAGATAACTCTCAATTTTCATGCCTCTGTTACTTTCTTGCCTTTAACTTTTCAGTGACTCTCCATTTTCATTTAGGATAGCATCCCAATTTTAACCAAGTTCTACCAAATCCTTTCAGACAGCACTTGGCAGATGCTACTCCCTCTGGTAAGAAAACTCTTCTTCTGGTCTTTTGGCAAGCTAAATCTTATTCATCCTTCAAGTTTTAAAATAAATATCATGGCCTTCAGAGGCCTTCTCAGACATCCACAGTACAAATTAAGTCCTTCTCATTCTTATTTCATCATGCCCTGTTCTTTGTCCTCAAGGACTATATCACAGTTTGCAGTCATATGTTTATTTGTATGTTATGTATGTTATATCTGTCACTGATCCTATGCTGCAAACACTCTGAAGACAGGCACCATACCAAATTTACTCCTCGTTCTATACTCAGAAACAAATAGAGTGGCTCAAAACATGCGATAAGAGGATAAACCAATCATATGCTTTTTTAATTTATAAGCTAGAGTTATATTTCCAATTGTTTTGGGGATTTATACAGATAGGTAATTGTCACTTCCCCAAACTCATCATGTCAAAAACTACATTCATCTTTTCTTGAGACTCCCCACTCAAGGCTACATTTTATAAACCAGGAATCATCTTGATTTTATTTCATTTTTTCTTCCCCATTATTATTTTATTCATGAAATAGGTTTATTTCTTCATTCATAATTTCTCTCAGATTCTCCATTTTTTTCCTCCTTCCTTCAACCACAAAATTCCTCCATACAAACATCTAACTGAAAATAAAAATTCAACTTTTATATGTACTTTCTTCTGAGCTGCAGGGTGTTTAGAAGAATGCTTTCTGTTCATGCAGACATAATTCCACACGTCTCTTTTGACAAACACATAGTCATTCTTCAGGTCTCTGCTTAGGTGTCACGTTTTTGTAGGAAAAACCTTGTTGATCATTGTCATAGGTTGCTTCCTCAGACACTGAGATGGGGTTTAGTGATCTGAATGTTACTTAAGGTTTTAACTGGAATTTATATCTTTAGAAGGGAGAGGAAGAAAGCATGATGGGCTAAGGAAGAAGCTCCTCTATGACAGTAGTCTGATGACTGCATTAGCCAACTGCAGGGGCTCTGGAGCTAAAATGGTCCATCAGAGTTGTACCATGTTAGTTCAAAATGTCACAGCATTTTTATGTTCACCTCCATCAGTCATTGGATATGGGCCATCCTGGGAGGAGACTGACCTTGTATAAAATCATGTACCTGTCCAACGATAAGGCAATCACTGAAACAGCTGACAATGGCAATCCCATCAGCATGCACATTTCTTACTTGGTGGAGCTGAGTGACATGTCATGACATGTCACCACAATCATTGAAGGTTGAATTAGTGCAATGTTTTGCACACCCCTTTCCAATTCCAAGGGGACTTTGGGTTTACCCATACATTTTAATTTATTTTATTAAAAAGAAAGTACAATCTAAGGAAATTTGAAAAAAAATATACAAATCTAGTATTTGTTAATTTAGGATTCCAGATAATGTTTGTTATATTATTCAGTGGATTTTTCTGTGCTTCACAATATTTTCGAATAAAAAATAAACGCAAGCTACAGTTGCCTTTTTCATACTTCCAGTATCATGCTGTGTTTCTCCAGATCATGGCATCAGTCAACCTTATTGCAATTTTCTATTTAGTTATGTATTAATCATTATTCTCCAAATTTCCACAAAGACAAGTTCTCCCTCAAGTTAATCCTAGAAAAATGCCAGGAATACATGAGCACATCTACCAAATATGCTTTTGAATGAATAAGGATTGCTGTATACTAGAGTTCAAAGATGTAGTTCAAGTGGAAACTTGCCACATGATTCCTCCGTGTGTCCTATCTATAAATCATGAACCTTATAAATTCAGAAAGTACAAGACCACGGGCTCATGAATGGACCTGAGGCACAAAATTCCATTAGAGTAGTCAAATTGGACTCTTGGTCCCAACAAGGAGAATCACTTTATCCAGTTTCTCACTCTAAGAACTTCTTTTTGATCCTGTAATTAACTTGGCATTTGCATAGTGGTATATTTAACTCCTAAATTTACAAACCTCTCTTCAAAAACTTTTACTAAGACTGGAACTGGGCTCTCTCATGGTACGTACTTCCTGCAAGCCAGCCCACAGAACGTGCTCTGAAAGCCAGACCACTTCACACAGACCACATCCCAATACCTGAATGTAACCATTACAAACTCATTAATGAGCAAGTGCCAAGAGTGACCCGAGGAAGAGGGAGACATGTTGACAGCTGATAGTGGGTCCTGACAAACTTCATTTCTATACTGACCTATCACACATGCCCAGCTTAGATCTTGTATTGAAAGAATTTAGGGTTAATTTGATGGAATCAACTTATTTTTTCCTGGAGTTTCTATGGTTCCATGTTTGAGTAAGCGTATCATTAAATGTCCAAAGGAAAACCTCTGCATTGTAATAGCTAAGTCTTAAAGCTGTATTTGCGAACTCAAGCTTTTTATGTACCATAGTCACATACAACTCTTCCAATTATTATCTAATCTTTTATATAAATCTACTTTTGTTACCTATGGAAAAGTTTTTAAGAAAATATTAAATCACTGTCTTAAATTTTAAAAAACTATCATTCTCACTGATAGAAATCATCCAATACTTAAATATTATTATATTTGATTCAGATTTCCATGAAAAGTTACTTTATGTATTATCAAGAGAATATGCCCTACACAGTGAAAAGTACTCTCCTAAAGATTAGTTTAGTTATTCCTCTTTCCTTGCCCATTCACATCCTGCATAGTTTCAAACTAGAGATCTGGCAAGTTTGAGAAGAGCAGCCCTGAAACTATCAACATGTTGTGAAATCATGTTGTTCCTGAACCTTAAATATAAGGTCCACAGAATTTTTTTTAAAAGATTTAATCATAATCTTACATAGCTTTAATGAGCAGAATTTGTATTCCCTAGTGAGGTTCATTAGTGAAATTATTAAAAAGTATTGGACTTAAAGTTAACCATAAGAATATTTTATCATCCTAGAGTATATTCAAATCTGTCAATTTGCTTTGAATAAGATTTAGAATGGGGAAGTTAGAAAGCTGAAAACTCTTCTTTTCTATGAAATCATAGTGGAAAGGTCATGTAACTCCATCATCTAACTTTAAAGTTGGATTCATCTAAACTACTCCAAACCGATGAAATTCTGTTCTATTTTAAGATATCACTATCCAAGGAAATTTTAACTTTATTTTTAGGGATATTTCTTCAGTACTGTATTAATAACTTTAACACAGTGGGAACTCTAAGCATTTAAGGCAGAGCTGAGAGTACTCAATATTTGTTGACCTATTAAATGTCTTATTTACTCTGAAATAATGAAATAAACAAATTGTAAATCATCTTTTAAAGAGAATGCTTAAATCTATGTTTGCTTTCTCTTTTTTAAACTAAAGATCTCAGGGTTTGTTTTTTTTCTTTTAATAACTCAGAAAATTCTGAAAGTTTGTAAGGACTTCATAGTCTTTAAAATGTGGACTTCTGAAATGGAAATAATTTTCATATATTGAAATAATTTTCTATTACAGCAAGAAGCTTTCAAATATCCAATTTTCCACACTCTAATTTCCATACTATTATTTTACTTATATTGTTCTGTTTCATAAGCTATCATCAGAAAAAAAAATTGGCCAATAATGTATTTCCCAAGTTTATGGCTTTGTCATTACTTATCAGATATCCTAAGGATAAATATTCCCATTTAGGGTAGGAACATATCTTTTTTTAATATTTCCCCTTATGTTTTACTAAGCCACTTTCATTGACCTATTTAAAACTTTACGTTAGCAAATAAAAATGACTATGGGGAAAATGGTTAATGACATTATAGTATAGAGACAAACCATAATATTCTAACATGAAATACTGGTAATACTAAAAAGAAAGGTTTCAGAAATTTTGGGTCAAAGAAGTTTTTAAATTTATTTTGTTTTATTGAAATGGATAGTTCCAATATCTACATTGTTCATGTAGTTAACTTTTTTTAAAGGGACAAAATCAGTGTAATGACTAAAGCTTTTTAACCAGTGAAAATATCAAGTGGAATAGCCAATCTCAGGATGAGAAGGGTGGTTTCTTCAGGTTTTTTTTCCCCTATCTTAGAGAGAAATAATTCAGCCTTTCTCCACTAAGTAGGATGTTAGTTGTAGGTCTTTGTTTGAAGCTCTTTCTTAGTTTGATGAGAGTATTTATTATAATTGGATGTTGTACTTTATTAAACTCTTTGATGCATTATTGGAATGATGATATGGTTTTCTTCTTTAATCTGTTGACATAGTAAATTAATGACTGGTTTTTGAATGTTAAATCAACCTTGTAATCGTAGGATAAACTGATTTGGTTCGGATATGTTATACATTTAGCATATTGATAGATTTAATTTGCTATGTGTTGATGACAACAATAGCAAAAAGAATAAGATGAAATGATTTGGAATTCTTCTTGTAAGTGTCTACTGGAAAGAAGTTGCCATTTGATATCATTTCAAACAATATTGAGGTAAATTAAAATGTATATTGTAAACCTTAGGGCAACCACTTTAAAAAATAGAGTTATAATTAATAAGCCAATGTGTTGCTTCCCTATGAATATTTGCTTTTAAATAGGGGACAACTTTCTTGTTTATTGGAAAGCAAACAACTTAATCTCTAAATGTACAAAATAAGTAATGTTGGCCAAAATTTACAAAAATATGCTAAGAAAACTAGACCTTGTTCCATAGCTACCTTGTCTTTTAAATGCAAAGTCAGACAAAGCCTTGTTTTCACTCTTCTTTGAGAAAAAATCCAGTGTATGTTCTAATATTTAAACCGGGCCCCTTTCTGGATAACGGAGAGGACTATGGCTTCTTAAGAGTGAAACATTAAATAATACCATTTGCGTAATTTTATTTTCTGCTGTCATTGATTCAGTAGTCCCTCTTACACACTACCCTTGAAGTATTTATTCTCAGAAACTGGAGTTTTCATAAAACAATTGATAACACAGTAATTCACTTTAGTCTTGTCATTGATATAACATTGTTTTCTCAGAGTTTTAGGTCTGAGAACTTGTTTTTGCATATTTCAAACATATTGCACATTTCATCAGACACTTTTAAATCTTAGAAAGCATGAGTCATGCAATACTAAAGTCATGCATTTTGTGTACACAACACAGGATAAAGCAAAGCACTGCTGAATAAGGTGTAAATATGGAGAGCTTTTGTTTATTGTTTTATTATCAGTCTACAGTTTAAAGATTCATAAAACAATGCAAATAGTCTCTATTCACATTTTAAAATCTAGGATAAGTGAAGTAATAATAGTTGTATGCACGTAGGATATCTTTTAAAAGATGAATTAATGTCAAGAATTTAATAAAGATATCAGGAACAAAAACTTGAAGGTTAACCAAAATACAAAAACGGCTAGGAAAGTTATAAATTGTGTATTAGCTATGTTCTTTGAAATTAGAACAGTTGCTGGCACATCATAGACATCTAATACATTCAAGAAATATTATTTAAATGAATGGTTGAATGGCATGCTTGAGCAATTTTTAAAAGTAAAACATGGGTATACCTGTGTATTGTATTAACAAGGCAAATATCCTGCGTTTTGATTCATAAGAACTATTTTTCTATGTTAAACTGATGTTGTCTACTTAAGATATACTTAAAAGATAAAACACAAATATGCACATACACACTCACTCATGCACCCACAAAACAAAGGGCTTTGTATAAGACACTGTATGAATATCTAAACAACATGGCACAGCATATCAGCAGCCAAGGTGTATGTCAAAGGGACACAGCTTTGCATTGTGCTGTAAGCAGTATCATACCTGACCTTGGTCACCTGGTAGAATTCCAGAACTAGCTGATGGCAAGGATTTTAACTAATGTTTGCTGGACAGATTAAACACTGTTATTTAAAAACTAATGTGCATGTCTGTTTTCTAAATATATGTTAGGGAATTCCCTGGTGGTCCAGTGGTTAGGACTCTGTGCTCTCACTGCCAAGGGCCCCGGGTTCAATCCCTGGTCAGGGAACTAAGATCCCATATATCATGCAGTGTGGCCAAAATAATAATAATAATAAAATAAAAATACTGTATGTTAGTTTATTTTATTGATTTATTCCAAAACCAAATAATTTCCTCTTATTTAAATGGACAGGTGAAGAGAGTTCTTTTTAATTTAAACCAAATAATTTTTTAGGAAAAATACACTGCAAGTACTGAAACTTCCCACTCCTGGGCATACAGTATATCTTGAAAAGATGAAAATTCTAATTTAAAAAAAGATACATGCACCTCAATGTTCATAGCAGTGCTATTTACAATAGCCAAGACATGGAAGCAACCTAAGTGTCCATCAACAGATGAACAGGTAAAGAAGATGCAGGGTATACATACAATGGAGTATTAGCCATAAAAAAAAGAATGAAATAATGCTATTTGTAGCAAATGGATAGACCTAGAGATCATCATACTAAGTGAAGTTAAGTCAGAAAAAGAAAGACAAATATTATACCACATCACTTATATGTGGAACCTAAAGATAATACAAATAACATTTGCAAAGCAGAGCCAGACTCACACATAGAAACTCAGACATGGAAAACAAACTTATGGTTACCAAAGGGGAAGGCAGAGGGATAAATTAGGAGCATGGGGTTAACAGATACACACTACCATGTATAAAATAGATAAACAAGAATTTACTGTATAGTACAGGGAAATATGTTCAGTATCTTATAATAACCGATAATGGAAAGAATCGAAAAAAATGAATATATGTCTATGTATACATATATATGTATATATGAATCACTTGGCTGTACCCCTGAAACTAACACAGTATTGTAAATCAACTATACTTCAAGAAAAGAAAAAGAAAGTACTGAAGCTTATGTTACTTATGAATCCTTTAGAAGAATCACTATCAACTTGCCTTTTTTCACAGTTTTTCTTAAGTAATCTTCAATAGGTTAGAAATATTTTTTGCACCTTACTCAAGGCTATTAACGCACCATTTCACTTTAAGTATGGTCCTAAAGTTTCAACCAAAATGTTGTGTAATTTTTTTCCACCACCACATCTTTCATGTACTGAGTGGATATCTTTCCTCTGCTATCACATAAACACCATCCTCTGCCTTGTCTTTGGGATAAGTGAGGGCCATCTTTTTCACCTAATACTATGTCTTATATGCATCTGAACTTGTTGACTTTTAATACAGTCACAACATGAGAATGAAATATTTGATTCTCCTTTAAATAATGAACAGTGAACAACCAAAGCCAATATTCCAAGCTACTGATATATTTATTCCTATATACTATTTTTATATTTGTATAAATAAACATGATTGAATTGCAGAACAATGGTTTTAGGTGTTAGCTATTATTATTTTTACCAAAATTATCTTTATCAGACTGTTTTTTGCCCCCATATGTGTAGAGTATTTTTCTCAGGTTTATTTTTCAGATATGTTTATACAGTGAATATTTGACACTAATTTATGTCATAAAATTATCATAATTTCTTTGGAAAGATTGTGTACTTTGGTCAATATTTATTTCTTGAATTTCTTGAAGTTATTTTTCACTTGTTTGTTTCCAATGCTTTCTTCTAAACAATGACTGTGAAGTAGTTTGAAATTCAATATTACTGGCACTTTCCCTTTAACTGATGGAAATAATGAATGTAGTCCACAGTAAGCTATCTCAAAATAATCCTATATTTTATTCCTATTAAAATGAAGTTTGAGGTATAGGCAGCTAACTTAAGTAATATTTTAGTGTTTGCTATGTGGATAGCACTGTGTGCTAGCATAAAGATAAGAATAGTTAAAGCAAAGATATTCTATGCATTTAAAAAATAATCAAATAATAGCAATAAGTTCTTCTATTTATAGAATATCAACTTATAAACTTTTCTACATGTGAACTGTGTCAAATACCAGAATAAGGGTCATCTAATACAAATAAGGAATAGCATTAAAGGATTCTCAGGAACCATTTTATCTTGTGAAGTGGCACTCTTTTTGCTGATTTGTGCTTTGCAATTACATGATAACTGATAAGTGCAGAAATAATGAATACTAAATGAGATAGTAAGAAATGGTATATATTTAGGATATTTTTTGAATTACAGATAAGTACAAATTTATACATACAATACAGATCTTCCTTAACTTACAATGGGGTTATGTCCTGATAAACCCATCGTAAGTGGAAAATATCATAAGTCAAAAATTCATTTAATACACCTAACCTACTGGACATCATAGCTTAGACTAACCTACCTTCAATGTACTCAGAACACTTACATTAGCCTACCATTGGGCAAAATCATGTAATACAAAGCCTATTTTTATAATAAAGTGTTAAATATCACCTGTAATTTTTTGAATACTATGCTGAAAGTGAAAAACTGAATGGTTATCTAGGTACAGAGTGGTTGTAAGTGTATGAGTTGTTTACTCTCATGATGGCATGGCTGAGTGGGAGCTGCAGCTCACTGCCCTGGTCACAATCATGAGAGAGTATTGTACATCACTAGTCTGGGAAAAGATCAATATTCAAAACTCAAAGTATGGTTTCTATTAAATGAGTATTGCTTTTGCACTATCATAAAGTTGAAAACTCGTGAGTTGAACCATGGTAATTTGGGAACTGTCTGTATTATAGGGAAGTAAAAATAAAGAAACTATAGCTATACATTATAATATGGATACATTTTAGAATCTTAATAGTGAGGGAAAGTAAAACAAGGAAAGGGCATACAGTGTGATGTATTTTTATAAAATTAAAACAAACACTATTAAACTCTAGATGATTTAGGGATATTGTTACGTAGCAAATGTTACAAAAATCAAAGCAAGGAAATGGCAAACACAAATGACTAAGACCTACAAACCTGGGTTGCTACAACAGGTGTGGTCACGTTCCATTTCATAAAAGATGAGTTCATAGATAAATAAAAGTAACCAGACTTTTTAAAGGTTAGTGTAACTTCAGCTTGTTATTTCTTAGCAATATAAAATATATATTAATTTCTAACAAAAATGTTTATCTAGAAAGAAACTTAACAATTAATTTCAGGCTAATCATAAGGTTTACAATCAAAGTTCCTTTAAAGAAAAAGCATGATTTTTTGTATTATTTTTCTCATAGTTCCCATGTTTATAATGTGGAATGAGGAAAGTGAGACTGTAAAAGCAAATTGCTTTACAGACAAAAATTATTACCTGAATCACCCTCCAGATATAATGGATGGAACTACTGAAGACATGCTTTGTTGCTTTAAGGAGAAGCAATAGTCTTGTTCACTTCTGGAACCCTTACAGACTTCTGGGCTTCCTTGCACCATGGTGAAAGGTGAAGCCTTTCAATATTTGCAATTATATTTTCATAGCCATGGATCTGGCTCCAAAGAGCAATGTTAATGTCTTAACAGGTATATTAATGAAGCCAAGAGTTGCCTGATGGTTTAAAAATAGTAAAAAGACAAAAAGCGTGAATAAAGCATTAATGATAGATATGATTTTTTCCTATATATTCCTGGAATTTCAGGCATGACATATCTTGTGTTAGATATATTTTGCAGTAAGAAAAATAGCTCAACTGCTTTTTAATCTTATTTTACAGTTAATTTTCTTGTCCTGATTTTAAATTTTATTTTTTAAAATATTTTACTCTTCAATATACTTCTAGTAATATAAAAATTACTTCAAATTTTAAGAAGTTTACTACTTAAAAAAACAAAACAACAAGTAGTCATTTTTTATTGTATTATCACACCATGGTGTTTTATTTTGAATAAAAAAGTCACAATAAGCATGACAACTGATGCCTTCCTTGTGTTGGTCCCTTTGTTGGTCATATTGCATATGAACCAGGCAATAGTTTTGCAAGATTTATCGACGTTTGTTGGAATTTTTTCTCGTAGCTAATTTTTCTTCCTTTATCCAGATTCTCCAGGATTAAAGCAGCTAAACATGTCAATGAGCCTTGCCCAAGGGGATGTGTATAATACCTGTTAGGCAACCTTACACATCCTTGAGGTTGTACTTCTCTTGGGGTCTTTGCAATTTACTTCGCCATAGACATCAGAGTGACAACTGACACTGCATGGCCTCTACCATGTAAAGCTCAAGATGTCATGTCTTCCCAACGAGATGTATAAATTCAATACAATCCCAAACAAAACTCCAGCAAGTTATGTTTTGAATATGACAACGTAACCTTAACATTTATATGAAAAGGCAAAAGACTCAGAATAGCCAATACAATATTGAAGAAGAAGAACAAATTTAGAAGATTGACACTACTCTACTTCAAGACTTACTATAAAGCTATAGTAATCAAGACTGTGTAATACTGGAGAAAAAATAAAGGGATTAATGTAGCAGAAGAAAAAGCCCAGAAATAGATCCATTATTTATAGCTAGTCTTTGACAAAAAGGCAAAGGCAATACAATGGAGTGAAAAAAACAAATGGTTCTGGAAAAACTGGACAATTATATGCAAAAAAATAAATCTAGACACACATCTTACACCCTTCACAAAAATTGACTCAAACTGGATCACAAACCTAAATATAAATCTCCTAGAAAATACCGTTGGAGAAAACCTCGATGACCTTGGGTTTGGAAATAATTTTTTAGATAAAACACCAAAGGCACTACACATGAATGAAAGAATCAATAAGATGTATTTCATTGCAATTAAAAACCTCTACTTTGTAAAAGACACAGCCAAGAAAATAAAAAGATAAGCCAAGATTGGGAGAAAATATTTTCCAAAGACTCATCTGATGAAAGATTGTTATCCAAAATATACAAAGAACACTTAAAACTCAACAATAAGAAAATAAACAACCCAGTTAAAAAGTAGGACAGGGGCTTCCCTGGTGGCGCAGTGGTTGAGAATCTGCCTGCCAATGCAGGGGACACGGGTTCGAGCCCTGGTCTGGGAAGATCCCACATGCCGCGGAGCAACTGGGCCCGTGAGCCACAACTGCTGAGCCTGCGTGTCTGGAGCCTGTGCCCCGCAACAAGAGAGGCCGCGATAATGAGAGGCCCGCGCACTGCGATGAAGAGTGGCCCCCGCCTGCCACGGCTAGAGAAAGCCCTCGCACAGAGACGAAGACCCAACACAGCCATAAATAAATAAATAAATAAATAAAAATTGTATAACTTAAAAAAAAAAAAAAAAAAGTAGGACAAAGATCCCAGCAGACACCCAACCAAAGAAGATAATCAGATGGCAGATAAGCATAGGAAAAGATGTTTCACACCATATGTCATCAGGAAAATGCAAATTAAAATGAGATATCCTACACATCCATTAGAATGGCCAAATCCAGAACAACAACAGAACACTAAATGCTGGTGAGGATGTGGATCAACAGGAATGGGCGTTTCTTTCTGATGGGAATGTAAAATGGTACAACCACTTTGAAAGACAGTTTGGCAGGTTCTTACAAAACAGAACAAACTGTTGTCATATAGACCCAGCATTCGTTCTCCTTGATATTTATCCAAATGAGTTGAAAACTTATGTTTATATAAAACCTGCACACGTTTGTTTATAGCAACTTTACTCAAGTTTCCAAAACTTGGAATCAACCAAAATTACCTTCATTGGTGAATTATTAAATAAACTGTGGTACATCCAAGCGATGAAATATTATTCAGCTCTAAGATGAAATAAATTATCAAGCCATGAAAATATATAGGGGAACCTTCATTTCATTACTAAATGAAAGAAGCCAATATGTATGAAAGGGCTAGAAACAGTATGACTCCATCTATATGGCATTCTGTTAAAGGCAAAACTATGGAGATAATAAAAAAATTAGTGGTTTCCAATGGTTAGGGGGAGGAAGAAATGAATAGGCAGAACACAGGATTTTTTAGGGCAGTGAAACTACCCTGTATGATACTCTAATGGCAGATTATATCATTATACATTTGTCTAAACCCATAGACTGTATAACGCCAAGAGTGAACCATAATGTAAACTATGGTGTTTTAGTGATAATATTGTGTCAATGTAGGTTCATCAACTATAACAAATGTACCACTCTGGAAGAGGATATTGATGATGGGGGAGGCTATGTATGTATGAGGGCAGAGGGTATATGAAAAATTTTCCTCTCTATTTTGCTGTGAATTAAAACTGCTCAAAAAAATAAAGTTTATTAAAAAAAAAAGAGAAAGCTCTGGTTCCCTCTTATCATCGTTTTCCTCCTTCCCCGACTTATACCTCATTTTGCTCACTTTTGCATTCCTAGGCTGACACATATCAATAATATATTACCACACATGATTTAGCATTGGGGTTTGTTTCCTAAAGAGCATGGGCTAAGACAAGGAGGAAACTGTTTAAACAGGAAAACAGACAGAGAATCTCTTTATGTCCTTGGCTTTCAAAACCTAAAATCTCTAGAGGAATGGAGAAGAGTACCAAGACAGATATTTGAGAACAGAATATAAAGAAAGGAAAAAAGAGAAGAGACTGGAAAAAGTAAGGAGTCTATGGGATTTTGGGGTTCCAAATAAAGACTGCAAGAGCTTATCATGAGATTCATGTACAGACAGCAAATTTCAAAATAGTTTTGTAGAAGTTGAAAGCAATTAAGGTTGTGTTCTGATCCCCAAACAGAGTCTCCGTGGAAGCTGTAACATCTGAAAGAAGAGATTCTCAATCAAAAATTTTAAGCAGAAAGGGCTGTAGAAACCAAATACAGCTAGAAGGCTCTTGTCATCCAAAATCTTGGTATACATAGTCTGTCAGTAGATACTTCCATAAAATGTGCATAATGTATTTCACTTTAGGTTTATATTTTGGGGCTCAAGCCAGGCCAATCAGTATGCTTCAATGGCATATTGATTATTTGAATTAAAGTTACTTAAGAAATGGTCAGTTAGAGAGGGACACAACTTCCTTTCTGTCTCCCTGAAAACAGGAAATAAGCCTCTCATGTGAAAGGTGCACTCTCTGCATAAGGAGGTATCCTTATTATCAGAGATAAGGAATGTACGCCGAGAAACCTATATAAACAATCGTCACTTCTTCATTTTTCTACCTCAGTCCCAAACGCTGTTTAGATTCTTCACTAAATGAGCACCCACAGCCTGAATTTCTTTGTCCTGTAAATTCCTCACACATGTATTGTTTCTTTATCTAAAAAGTATAAAAGCTGCCGGCTTGGCCACTTCTTAGGTCCCATTTCTATGAGACCTCCATGCACCTGAATTGAAATTTGTTTCTTTTTTTCCTCTTGTCTGTCTGTGTCAATCTTATTATTAGTTTAGCCATAAAAACTCAAAAGGAGTAGAAGGGGAATTTTCCTTCTCTCTTACTGTACCAATCTACTGATAATATTAGTGTTGCTTCAACAGTGAATGCTCAGCAGAATACCTAATCAAATATTTTAGGTTCAATATTTTAAATACTCAACTTCTATGATTATCTTACTAATATGTTACAATGATAATTTTGGAAAAAGTGAATCCATTTTTTATAACTTGTTTCTTATTGCAGAAGGGGTTCAATGTAATTGTAGAAAATGTAAATTTACAAAATAAAAAAATTTCACATAATATATGATCGACAAGTAACTCTTAAAGCATTATATTTCATTGAAAACATACTTTTTTCTAAACTGATCTACACAACAGTAAAACCAAAAACTTTTAGTCATGCTAGATTCTGTAACATATGACGTGTTAGGAAGGCACCTGGCAATGATTTGCCTGAGATGGAGTTAATAAGATGGGTGCTGTCACTCTGCAAGATAAAAACATAGATAGGAAAACAATTGAGTGTTACATAACATTTGTGCTTTGTGTAAAAGTATTTCTCTATGAAGAGGCTTTTATCAGTGACAGATTTGGAAATTTAACAAAACTGTACAACTAACGTAATGTAATTTATTCCTGGAGTTGGGGGTGTCTTTTTAGATGAAAACACAAGACAGTTTCTCCATTTGAATAGAAGAGGTAGCAACCCGAAAAGGTTTATTGAACATGAAAACTTGAAATGCTATAATGCTCTAAAGAATTAAATGATTCAGTCATGAATCACAGAGGATATAAATTACCAAAAGTGTTTGCATAATTGTAATGTACAAGTGCCCATTATAGTACATTACTGTAGGATACTAAAGAAATTCTGTAAAAGAATTCCACTACTAAATTGTAGAAATTATGCTTCCTTTTCCTCCTTGTATTAGTATTAGGCCATTCATTTAGCTTTAAAAATTTGCCATTTAATACAAGCCTTTACTCATTTGAACTTGTGCCATGATTCTATTTCTACTGCTCACGTATGAAGGGTAGACTACTAAAGTAAGTGGTAGAGCCTACAAAGGAGCCCAACAACAACAAAATGCATTTAACAAATATTAATTGATCCCTTACAATCTACCGGTTGCCCTTCTAGGAATACAGATATTAAGAAGACATATGAAATACCTGACAGCAAAGAGCTTACATTCTATTGAAGTATAATAGCAAAATAAACAGTTAATAGATTAATAAATGTATGGCTGATGGTGATAGGCATTACAAAAAAAAATAAATGAAGGTAAAAGTTCATAGATAATGCTAGGGTGGAGGTTAATTTTATTTTATATTGGGTAGTCATGTCTCACTTATGAAATGTTATTTGAGCAGAAAAACACAGGAAGTGAAGGAGGATGTCATGCAAATATAAAGAAAAAGCGTGTTCCATGCAGAGGAAACAACAAGTACACAGACCTTGAGTGAACAGCTTGTCTGTTGCATTTGAGGAATAGCAAGGAAGCAACTAAGGAGGTCACAGAGATGGGAAAGGAAGAAAGTAATGATGTGTGAACTTCTAGCCCATAGAAAGGCTTTGGATTTTCATTTAGTGTGAAAGGGAAGATACCAAAAGATTTTTTAGCAGCAGAATGCAACCATCATATTTTATTTTTAGGTTGTCGTGCCAAAAACAGACTGGGGAGGAAGAAGAAGTGGAGCAAGTTTGGAAGCAGGGAAACCAATCAGGTCAATAATTCAAGAACATATGATGGTGTTTTTACCAAGTCGATGGTAATGGAAGTGGTGAGACATGGTTTATTCGGCATTTATTTTGGTAGTTGATGAACATGATTTGCTGATGAATGGGAAGGTATATGTGCAAGACAGGATATGTCAACATTTATTTTATCCACAGAAAGAGAAGGTTGGAGTCTTCCTTTCCTGATATGAAGAGAACTTTGGGTGGAGATGTCTTTTTTGATTGCATAACACAAAGATTATTGGGACTTAGTCATACAGTGAGTGGCAATAGTAAGTGTAAAGCTTAAGAGGTAAAACATTCGGAATGGTTGTCATCAAAGAAGCATTGTGATGGATCTTCTGTTATGTGAATGAATAAATGAGTGAAGCCACTTGGGGTTCAGGTAGGATTTAAGGTGAAGACAACTACTAAAAATCCAATCTTACAAGTTCTCAGTGAAGGAGAGTGTGTAATCAGACATGTGTTATTGAAGTTACCAAATGTAATGAAGGTAGAAAATTAGAATAATAGGAAGTATAAAAAAGCAGAAGTTTTAAAAAGAGGTGCAGGGATTTGAAAAGAGAATTTCAAAGAGTAAAAATGAGGCAAGACATACTCCTGATCCTAAGGACAACAGCATTTGGAAGATTATTCCCTACTTTGAAAAAAAACGAAAGATTCAGAGAAGAACTGGTTTTTACTAAGGCAAAGAAATGTGATAAATTTTCAACAAAAAATTTTCTGATAGGCAGGATAATTATTCCTTATGAAACAGGGCATACAGAGGGAAAGGCTTGGAAGTAAAATAGATCATACTGAAAATAAGAATAAGGAAAAAGATAAAAGACAAATGATAAGGTTGAAAACCTGTACCTTTGACAGAGACCTAGTGTAACAGGAGTTTTCAGCTTGTGGTTTACTGATTTTAGGAAAATACAGGATGATACTTCTAGAGCAAAAAATGGCTTCCTTTATTAATTTTTATTAATTAAATTTAATTTTAATTAGCTTAATTATTAATTTGTTAATTAAGGATTAAATATTGAAGTATCTTAAAAGTAAAAGAAAAACATATGTTGTATTAACACTAATCAAAAGAAAGCTTTGATGGTTATGTTAACTTGATACAAAATGGATTTTAGAGCAAAATACATTGCTAGACCTAAAGAAGGTCATTTCAAAATTATAAAGGAGTAAAAGGGTCAATTCATCAGAAGAGTATAACAATTCTTGACTTTTAGACACCTAATAAAAGATCTTTGGGACACATGAAACAGAAGCTTATATGTTGGAGGAGAAATAGAAAAATTGGCAATTATGTTAGAAAATTTCAACATTCCTCTTTTAATATTTCATGCAAAGAGTCTGCAAATCTAGAAGATATAGAAGACTTGAACAAAATTATCAACTAATTAGAAATGACTGATACTATAGAAAACTGCCCAACAATAACAGAATTCACATACATTAATCAATGATTTTCTTTGAGAAGGTCAGAAATTGATAATGTTCTAGTTACTAATTCTTACTGCTATCAGGAATGAGAGAAGTAGCATATTCCTTGAAAGACGCAAACTATTGACACTCACTCAAGAAGAAACAGAAAATATGAATAGACTTACAAAAAGTATATTTCACATTAAAATTATGCCCACAAATAAAGTCCAGGAAGAAGCAGTACCAATTCTATACAAATTCTTCAAAAGACTGAGGAGTAAAGAATACTCTCTAACTCAGTCTTCAAGGCCAGCATAACTCTGATATCAAAACCAGAAAAAAAAAATTATAACAACACAATATCATTCATGAACATAGATTCAAAGGTCTTTCAGACATTTTACTAAAATAAACCCAAAACATATAAAAAGGTTAATACACGTTGACAAAGTGAGTTTTATTTCAGAAATGAAAGTATAATAACTTACCAAAGGACATCCATATGATACTTTTAATAAGTTTAGAAAAATCTTTAGGTAAAAGCCAACATCCACTATGGATAAAACTCATTGAACTGTGAATAGAAAAACAAACAAAAAACAAACAAAATAACCCAGAACTCATTATGATAAAGGGCATCTACAAAAGAAAAAAAACAAAAAAAACAATCAAACATCATGTTTAATGGTGAAACCCTGAATATTTGCTCTCTAAAATAAAGAAGAATAGCAAGGATGTCCTCTCTCACCATTTCAAACAACACTGAACTGAGATTTCAGCTAGTGCAATAAGGCAAGAAAGAAAAGTAATAGTCTTGTTTGGAAAGAGAGAAGTAAAATTTATTCACAAAAGGCATAATTGTCTATGTCTGTGATGGGAATTGGCAAGGTTTCAAAAATCAACAACAAGATAAACAATTGTGTACTTCTACATTCTAGCTGTAAACAAAATTAAAAATACCATTTACAGTAGCAAAAAACATATGAAAAACTTAATCTGATAAAAAATGTGCAAGACCTACACTGAAGACAAAAATAGATTAGTGAGATAAAATAAAAAGGAAAATAGATTGAAAGCTGTAGAGTATTCATGGATCTGAAGATTTAATATTGTCAGATGTCAATTTTCCCAACAGATAAAATGTTATGCCAATTAAAAATTTCAGCAGACTTTTATTTTTATTGTGAGAAATTGGCAAGCTAATTCTAAATTCAAATGAAAAATAAAAGGACTTAGAACAGCAAAATAAAAAAAAAAGGAGAGAACATATAGATACTGACTTCAAGAGGTTTTACAAAACTGCAAAAATAAGACAATGAGGTAATGACATCATAATAGACAAATCAGTGTAACAGAAAATAGAGTCCAGAAAGAGATTCACACATCTTTGATCAATTGGTTTTTGACAAATGTTCATAGCCATATCAATGGAGAAAAGATTGTCTTTTCTAGATATGGTGCTGGAACAACTACATATCATACTGAAAAAAAAAAAAGAATGTTGATCCAAAGCTCACATCAGATATAAAAATTAGCTCAAAATGTATAATAGACTGAAATATAAAAGCTAGAAGTATAAACACTCTAGGAGAAAACATACAATAAAAATATTTTTCATCTCAGTTTAGCAAAGATTTCTCAGAACGCAAAAATCATTATTCATAAAAGAAAAAAATATACTAATTTGGTGTGATCAGAATGAAGAACTTTTGTTTCTTGAAAACACTGTTAATTTTTGTTTAAAAAGAAGAAGCCATAAAATTGGAGAAGGCTCTTGCAAATCATATCTCTGATAATGGATGTTTACTCAGATTATTAAAAAATAAAAATAAAAGACCTTACTAATTGTAAAACAGAGTAGGGACCCAGTTGTATATATGAAAAAAATATTTGAAGAATCGCTTCACCAAAGGTACATGGATGGCTTATAAGCACATGAAAAAATGCTCAACATTTAGACATTAAAGAAATACAAATTAAAATCACAATGAGATGCACTTACACATCTATTAAAAAAGCTGAAACTATAAAGGCTGATTGTACCTAGTCTGGGCAAGGTTGTGAAGCAAAGGAAATCTCATAAACTGCTGATGGCATATAACATGATACATTGTGAAAAATAGTTTGAAAAATTTCCTAAAATTTTGAACATGTTCTGATTATATGAACTAGCTATTCTACTCCTAGGCATTTACACAAAAGAAACAAAGCCTATGTTCATACAAAATCTTGGAAACAATGCAAATATCTATTAACATGACAATGATAAACAAATTATGATATTTCCATACATGAGAATGCTTTTCAGCATAAAAATGAACTATTGATTGATAAACAGATTATGATATATCCATACATTAGGATACTCTTCAGTATAAAAATGAACTATTGATGTACACAACTTAGATGATTCTCAAAATAATTTTGCTGAGTGAAAGAAGCCAGAAAATAAAGAATATATATACTGTGATTCCATTACTGTAAAAAATCTAGAAAATATAAACTAATGTATAGTCACAGAAAGTCACCAAATATATCAGTCTGATTTTAGTAGCCTTCTTCTGTGTCCTCATGACTTCCTACACTTGGTTATCATAGGATTTGTCACACCATATTGAAACCTGAACTCTTTTTCTTATTTTATTTTGCTAGCATAAGTATCCTTGAAGTTATGGACATTTGAACTCTCAGTTATTAGTAGAAATTCTATCCCACAGTAAGATTTCAAATATAAAAGCCAGAGTTTTACAACGACATCTAAGCTTTTACATGAACTAGCCACTCGTTTAACCTCTGTGACCTCATTCCTGCTACTCCTCACTCACTCGCAGTGGCATCCTTGATATTCTTCAGATATGCCAAGCATGATCCAAACTTAAGGCCTTTGCAATAGCCAATCCTTTTTTCTGGAGTAGCCTTACTGCTGACAGTTCTTGGCAAACTGTTTCACCTTTTCATTTCTTTGCTCAAATGTCGCCTTCACTATAACTACACTGAGCTTCCAACTTAAAATTTTAACTCCCCATCCCTGCCCAGCAATCTTGATTTTTCTCACCCTGATCTAATTACTTCTCCATTGTACTCCTTATCTTTGAACATATACATCATATCCTTATTTAGATTTCTTGCTTTTATTTTATGTCCATGTTAAAATAAAAGCTCAGCAAAGCCCAGTGTTTCGTTCACCAGCATAATCTAACGTAGCATCTGCCATGTAGTGGGTGCTACTTGATAAATTATTGAATAAATTAATGTTGAAAGAATGCATAGTTACAAAATTTTTTCTTCAAAAAATAAATTATATAAAGCATAGCTTGGATTTACTTAAAAGATATTCTATAGCACATAGTGGACAAAATACATGAACCTTAAGGAAACAATCATATAAATTATCAATTCATAACTACTCCAAAACCATATATTCCCACTTTTAGGTCATCTCTGAAGACCCTAAAATAATCTCTCAAAGGAAAGAAATTTTTTAAAAAACAGCTTTTTTTCAGTAGATAATTTAACAAAGCAAAAGCTACATAGAATATCATCAGTAATCATCATAATTTCTTTTTTCTAATTTATTTATTTTTGGTTGTGTTGGATCTTTGTTGCTGCATGTGGGTTTCTCTAGTTGCAGCCAGCGGGGGTTACTCTTTGTTACAGTGCACAGGCTTCTCATTGCAGTGGCTTCTCTTGTTGAGGAGCACGGGCTCTAGGCATGTGGGCTTCAGTAGTTGTGGCACATGGGCTCAGTAGTTATGGCTCGTGGGCTCTAGAACGCAGGCTCAGTTGTTGTGGTGCATGGACTTAGTTGCTCCACGGCATGTGGGACCTTCCCGGAACAGGGCTCGAACCCGTGTCCCCTGCATTGGCAGGCGGATTCTTAATGACTGTACCATCAGGGAAGTCCCAATAAATGTTTTTAATAAACATGAAATTATAACTCTGAAGTGTACTAAAATTAAACCACCAGCTAAGGGTGAGGAGATGAGAATAAACATTCATTTTCCAAATAAGTGGAATGTAATACCTGCTTTAGTCAAAGCATATGGAATTGTTCATATTGACAATAAAGGAATGTGCAACCAGAAATGATAGAAATTTATATTTTAAATTTGTAAAGAACTTCAAAATGAAGGGTATACAACTTTTAAATGCTACCTAATGCTATATAATGACAGGATGACAGGTTGTGACAAATAGCATTTTAAAAGCTCTGCTCATAATAGAACTGAAGGTGTCATTTCCCTATAATTTTACATATGTCATTAATTTGCTATATCTGGATACAACATATTACCAAACAGATGGTCATCAAGGACTAAATCATTTTTAATAGAACATAATAATTTGAACTTACATCTATTAATCATTTTTCAATCTAACATTCATAGCCTAGCTAAACATTTCATGTTACTAACAAAATTAAAGAAAAAATGGAAAAAAGTTGTGTTTAATGTAGTATTTTTCAAAACTGCATTTAAGTGAAAATTTTTGCCAATATTTGTTTTCTAAAACTTTTAATGTAACTTTATAAGCTGGATATATGACCAATTCACGCAATATAAAATTTGTTGGAAAATAAAGAAAAAAGTGACATGTATATTTAAAATTTGTAGAATGTTTTAATAAACAGCACTTAATTGTATAGTTTCTGTTGTGATATGTCAGCTAATAGAAATTGATAACTGGTATAAGACATAGTTTTTAAAATTATAGTTTATTACCAAAATATTGAACTAACTTGAGTTTTTGGATTTCCTCCTCTAAAGTCAATTCTGGAGAAATTTTACAGATGAGAAAGAAAAATTTGTTCCAGATACTAACAAAAAATAAAGAAACACTAATAAATCCCTGAGAAGACTCAAAGCTGTCTTCCACTGATATATTTTAGGTCCTGCTTCTGCATTTGGGACAGCTTTTAACTGACCCCTCACAGCAGAAATCAGTCCAAATCATAAGAGGATATCAAGGTTGTATAAAATCCTTGAAGGGGTAAGGACTTGATGCAATATTTTTAGAGAGACCGGCTTCCTTAGGTATTATTCCTCCACACTTCTCCCTCCAAACACCTAGGGCTGATGGATGATAAATTATGAAAGCTGCTTCCTCCCAGTGATGCTTCTCAATAAGGGTTTAAAATTGAAACCTTGACTATAGGATTTGCCGTATAGAGTTAACATCAAGTGTGAGTGGTCAATATAAGTTCTGAAGTACTTGTGATTCTGAGTCCTTGCCTCATTGGTACATTTCTCATTAAATTATCCAATTCTCCCATGGAGTGGTGACTGGCCTTCAATCTTTCACTGATGCACATTACCAGGTAGAGTAGTCATAGCAGAAATACACACAGCCTTCTTTACAGTTCAGTGAGGGAAGGTGGTTGAGTTTTGGCCAATAGGATTTGGACAGATATTTTGATAGCCACTTCAAGATTTGTCCCTGAAGAATATCTTCCATTTCTCTCTTCCCATCTCTCCAGAGAACTCTACCTAATATACTATATCATAGTATATCAGAAGTCAATCTTTTCACACACTGTAACTATAAGATAGAAGGAAGCTGCTCAGTATGTGATAAATCTTGACTGATGAGAAACAAAACTTCACTGTAATTAATCTGACAAAATTTCACTTTGTTTGTTTGTTTGTTTCGGAAATCTTAGCATACCTTAACTTTACAACAGCTTGCTAATCCTAAGAGGAAATAAACTCACAGGTCAAAAGAAATAAGCATATGAAAAATACAATTTTTTTTCCTAAAAAAGACAATATAGTAGGCCATACACACAAATTGAAGTGTTATTATTGGAACAGGCAGAAAAAAACCTTAAAATTAATATGATAAAATAATGATATATATATAAGGAGAAAAGAAAGATGCTGTCAACATTAATTAAGATAAAATTTTTGAAATCAAGAATTAAAATAATGGATACTCAGATGAATATCGATGTAAAATAAATAAATGTGTTGAAAAACAGATTAATGACCTCTACCAAAATGAAGCATAAAAAGAGAAAAAAAAATTAAAGGAGGAAATATTTGAATAAGTATTGAAATACTTTTTGGAGAATTAAAGAAAGATGAAAGATATTTGATTGCAAAAATGCTAAACATGAGAGAGAAGAAAACACACACATATATTATGATGAGTTTGAAGAATATCAAAGACAAAAAGAAGAGTGTAAATGATGCCCAAGAGAAAGAACAAACAACCTGAAATGTACAAGAGTCACAGTAACAAAATTATCAATAGTAACAGCATATAGAAAAAGACTGCTGATTGTGTGTGTGCTTTTCTACGTATAGATGGAAAAGATATTTGAAACTAGATATTGTACATCAAGCCAAACTATTGATTAAATGTGAGAGCACAATAAAAATTCATTGAAGAATGTTAGGTCTTAAAATATTTGTCACACAGAGACACATATTTAAAAAAAATTGGAGGGCAACTCAGTTTATTAGAGGAGACGCATGTTTTGAAGGGAAGATTGAGTATAATAAGCACTGCAAAAATTTATTTAATCCTTAAATTCTGAGTTTCCTAAATCTGAGTATTTGTCCAATTCTTCATCTTTATAAAACTCATGCAGCTTTTTCATGAATTCTGGAAAATCTGTCCATTTTGATCTCTCTCTCTTTCTTGTTAATTGAAAACTCAATAGCACTTAACTGTGGAATTAGTCTGACCTACTGTTCTAGACATTCTTGCAACACATGGGGTTGTGTGTGTGTGTGTGTGTGTGTGTGTGTGTGTGTGTTTAGTTATTTAATTTTTTACAGTTTGACTTTGCTCTGTGATTTTTAAAGGGACGTAATTTTAATAAATTGTGATTTGTTGAAATTTATTTGCAGTTTTATCAAATGGAATGGAATTTGTGTGAATTAAAGAGGTACATCTCCATCTTTTAAAAAAAAAATAAAACAGACTGGTCTCTAAAAATGGCCCAAAGAAGTACATTATATTTAGTAAGTTAAAACTGATAATGTACTATAATGTATTTCTGGTCATGGAGAACTAAGACAAAGGAAATATTTTCCTACCTTTATTTTAATTTACCTCTTTATTTCAAATTCTATTAGTTCACACTGATGACTATTATAAGAGGAAAAAAGATTATTTTTCAGAATAAAATATAGTGTTATTCAGTAAACAAATGTCAAAATTTAACAAAGTATGTATACTGATTTTGAACGTGAGTTTAAAAGTTTGTAACAGCGAATTATCATGGGAGTTGACTTAAAATTAACCAGCCTTCTCTGCATTGCTAGGCAGAATAATCAAGCATCAGTAAAAAAATTAATCTCTGTACAAATTACCCTGGGTGCATTACATCAAGTGTCCATGTAAGAAGTGCTCAGTCACCAATCAAGTTCTATAATTTGGATTGAATGACATGTGATTTTTAAAAACTGGGACTTATATTCAAAGTGATTGGTTTTTCTTCTCCTTCTTTGTGTCTTAATAAATTGCGTATGTCTATCCTAATTGGAAATACAGTAAAATACATGGTATTTCATCTCAACTGTAACACTTCTAGAGGTTTAATTGCCAGTCTCTGAATGTCTTTTACAGCAGTGTAACAAAAAATAAGGACGATTAATGATGATTCATGAAGTATTTATTATGCTTCACAAGGGGATAAGGGGCTTGTACAAAAATGTAAATCACTTTGTCATTAAACACACCATTTATTTCAGCTGACTTTTTTTTTTTTTTCTTCATACCAAGACTTTCTCAAAAAAGGAAGCAATGACTTACATTTTCTCTCAAGCTTCTATCTCCTCCTGGCCAAATAACCCACGGTTCAAAGCGCAACTACTTTGAATACCATTATTTTACACTATTCTTAACATAGTCTTTAATTTAGTGACATTCTGTCCAACTATGTTAATTTGACGTAGTAAAAGACACACATACAAAAAGATCATTCTTAATTTACATAGATTTCCAAACTCTGAACTTTCTGTATAAGACCCAGTGAAGAATTTTCAAAAAACAAACAAACAAAAAATGCCAGAAGTATTATTCGGTCAGCCTTAGGCAAAAAGTGACTCAGAGCCCACCTTACTCTCTCCTAGGAAGTATATAGTAGTCACTGAATCTACTACCCTGAGGCAGTGATATCAAATTTCTTAGGTTAGAAAGTTTTAAGAAAAGTTTGTGTGGGTTCATTTCATTCACAGTTTGACAGAGATTTTGCTGTTTGTATATTTTAATAGTTGATTTTTTTTTTTTTTTTTTTTTTTTTTTTTTAGTATTTAAACTGCTTGATCTTTCTAAGCCTTGGTGTTTTAATTTATTTATTTATTCATTTATGGCTGTGTTGGGTCTTCGTTTCTGTGCGAGGGCTTTCTCTAGTTGTGGCAAGCGGGGGCCACTCTTCATCGCGGTGCGCGGGCCTCTCACTGTCGCGGCCTCTCTCGTTGCCGAGCACAGGCTCCAGACGCGCAGGCTCAGTAATTGTGGCTCACGGGCCTAGTCGCTCCGCGGCATGTGGGATCTTCCCAGACCAGGGCTCGAACCCATGTCCCCTGCATTGGCAGGCAGATTCTCAACCACTGCGCCACCACGGAAGCCCTAATAGTTGATATTTAAGGAGTAATAACTATGTTTTAAATTCACGCTGGTATTTGAATACTGTGGGATAATCTTACGAAAATTGGATATCCATTCATCCTAGGAAGCAGAAATTACAGAATGGTAGTGCTTTTCAGATCTGACCTCTTTGACTAGTTGACGCTTCAATATAAATACAGTAGAAAAAGTGACATTCAAGTATACAATATTTTCTATAAATAAATTAAGATACACTGGAAGCCTAAAATAAATTGGAATGACTAGACTCCAGTAAGATCTTTTCAATTCAAAATAAACTGTAAAGTGAATTTTATACACATACAGCTCAGAGATGTCAATGTTCATTAAGACAATGGATAAATTCAATTTGTTGAGATTTCAGGGACATTAATATTGTCACTTACCAGGTGAACAATGGCTGATATTTCTGATTATGATTTCTTGCTAAAATAATATACTCCTCAAAGAGTAATATTATGAATTTTTATTGCTTGTTATTAACAATAAAGGATATAACAATCATTATAAGGAGAGTAGGAAAAATATGACATCAGTAAGGGCATGTAGAAAATAGGAAATGCTAAGAAAAATACCTTCCCATACTTCTCAAGTTAACACAATATAACAGGTCTCAGAAATATTTCTTAAAATTATTATGTGTTAAGTTCATTTTGGTAATTCTTTTCTACTTGCAAATTTAGGAGTTGAGGTATATGATAAATATTACACAAAAACAATCTCAAGAATTTTTTTAAATTCCTAATAAAAGACAAATCCAAAGGGATTGTCTCTGTTCTGATTTAATTAACAAACTGTAAATTAACTTACCCATTTCATCATAGTGTATCAGGCACTAATAACATTTTTAATAGTCATACCTGATGCAGTAGATACCATCTTTTAGACACACTGATCAGAAACCAGCAAATAAACAAGAAAACTGTAGTTTAAGCATCCACCTGCATCAATATGGGACTATATCAGACAATCTTTTGACCACAACATAGCGATGAACAGAAATCATCATACGTGGTCTGTGATGAACCTACTGATGAAGTGGAAGAGACTGTGATGTTAATATATATAGAATCTTTATTACATTGTAAAACAAATATAAGCAGGCAAAGCAGAATCCAATGATTGAAATACTCAGGTCACACTCATTAATTATTTTATTTTTATATGTGTAGATCAGTAGTTTAATAGTCAATCAATATTCAACTTTTTATATTTTGAAAATTTTAACAAAAGTAACAAACCTAGAAACTAGAAAATTGTATCTACCTGTAAAATACCGTTTTGCCAGTGCCATAGAGGAAGACCAAAGCAAATAACAAAAAAAAGGTTAAAACTTCACAAGGGTTTTATTTTGTCTACTTTATTTAATTAAAAGCTCATGACCATAACCTAAGAGTGGTATTCAACCAACTTGAGAAATTATTTTTCCATAAGTTATAATACATTAGTCTGGTGATTAATTCAAAACAATTATATTACAAGCTTTAGTGTTCTTGCAGTGAGTCCCACTTCATAAACAAATGAGTCAGGGAGTTTAAACTAATGATCATTCTGAATGTTATTCAGAGAGAATATTCTGTTCTTAACATATTTCAAATAGTGTACAAAAGGCAAAATGGATCTAAGTAATCTTTAGATTAGACAAGATTTGAAAGAATTCTGTATTTTCTAAAGGACGTATAAAGTACCTTCTCCATGTAAAGCACTGTCCTGGGCTTTGTGGAAAACATAAGGAGGTGTAAGATGTGGTTCTTGCTTCAAGAAACATATACTATACTAAGGTTTAAGAGACAAAGTAGCATCTCTTCTCTAAGAAAAATAGTGCCTATTCACTTTACTGAAATGATAACCTCACTGCTTTAATTCTCTACCATATTATTCCAGTGTATGCAGGCTGCTATAATAGAAACATCACAGATTAAGTGGCTTAGAAAAAACAGAAATGTATTCTCACAATTCTGGGGCTGGGAAGTCTAAGGTCAAGGCACAGGCAGATTCAGTTTCTGGTGACAGCCCACTTCCTCATAGACGGCCATCATCTCACGGTGTCCTCACACAGTGGAAGGAGTGAGGGACATCTCTGGGGTCTCTTTTAAAAGGACACTAATCTCATCCATGAGGGCTCTACCCTCATGACCTAATCATCTCCCAAAGGCCCCACTTTTTAGTACCACTACCTTGGGGGTTAGATTTCAACATAGGACTTCCGGGGAGACACAAACATTCAGACCATACATATATAAACAGGGCAAGACACAGAAACAAACAAAATTCTCCTTTTAATTTTTCTATTGTTTTCAACTACAAAAAGATTGAAATTTAATTTGCTTCTTAAGTGATTCATTTGAGTAATACATTCATATCCAATGCTTCTAAGCCCAAGACCATTCAGCCTAAAGTTGCTTACTCAACATATACAAAAACATATTTCTTCAGAATGTTCCATTTGTTTTCTTCACAGGACTTAGTACAATTATTAGATAGATAGATATAGATGTATATATACACACACACCTACGTGTATATATGCATATTTTTTTCTGTTTAATGAAAACCATGCAAAGAAACTTTAAACTCAAGGACAGAGGGATGCTTGTCTTGTTTGTTACTTAATATCCAGTTTTTAGCCCAGATTCTGCCCCATAATAGGAGTTCAGTCAAAAATTTTGGAATTAGTTAATGGACAAATCTACAAGAGAATGGATAGACAATGGATGAAATTATTTTTTCTGGTATGATTTTATATCATATGCCTAAAATTTTCTTTATTCCCTTTAAGCTTCCCTTCTTTTATTTTGAATCATTAAACAAAAACTTCCTGAATGATATGGACCTTTGTCTCAAAATGATTTGAACAACAGTGTGAGATATGGAATGGAGTCCATAAGAAAATAAATGTAAACCAGACCCTTTATCTTGTCTCTACTACTGAACACCTAGTACTTCCATAGGTGCAGGTCTCTGTGGCAATAGCTCCAGCTTACTTGTGTGACACTGTCCAAAACTGTAAAGGGTCTGAGAGTTTTTTTTTTTCCTTTACTCGCAAGCTAACCAGTGCGTCTGCCACAGTTTCATGGGTGCTGATAGAAGACACAGACTCCTGGTTCAGAAATAAAAGACAGTTTATTATTCACAGCAATAGCAGTCGCCAGTATTAGCAGTATTTGTGTGTGTATGTGTGTGTGTGTGTGTGTGTGTGTGTGTGTGTCAGTTCTCTGAGCCCCAATTTCCACATGAAGCTACAAAAGAGAGGCAGGGAATATCTACAGACACAATGGGTTGCCTTAAAAAAGAAGGAAACATGCTTGCACTTTGACCTGAAGGAAGATACTATCTCTGTCTTACAACTCTGTTCAATATACAAACATCCTTCAACAGATAGGCTAGAACAAATAATAAGGGCAGAAACACAGGAGATGGATAGAAAATTGTCTCCCCAGAACATACGTAGAGATTCCCCATTTGGGACAGAGTTTGAAAATACTGCAGGATGTCACATGGATAAGATAAGGTGAATACTGGCTGACTAGGGACTGTGAGGGACCAAATATTGTTAGACAGTTCTGGGGTCCTACTGGATCCTCAGGCAAGTTTCGCAGAATTGAAACGAGAAGCCATCAAAATCTGAGCCCAACTATCCAACTGTGTTTGTAGTTTTAGCCCCTGTGGGGCTATCCCCTGGAGCCAATGCCTCTAATTGAGTTGGAGTAGTTTCCTAAATGGTGTACTCGCCATTTACTCTGAAAGAGAAACAATATGCAAAAGGCAAAGTGACACATGGAAGCCCCTCGGTCTTCATTGGTATATAGACTGTATTTCCTTGGGATGGATTTGTTCCACGTTCGACTTCCCACTTGAGAGAAAACTAGAGTGCCTCATAGTAGAATTAACTGTAGGTGTGGCAAAGGGAAGCTTACCCAAGATTATAAAATCATGGGAAATTTCACTTAGACAAGTAATAAATTTGAAAGTGCTTTTGTTCTTGTTAATATGAAAGACTCTTCACCTAATCATAATTTTATGTTGATACTATATGGTGACTTTGTTTTTTTTTTTTAATATATATATATATATTTTTAAATTTATTTATTTATTTATTTTTGGCTGCATTGGGTCTTCATTGCAGCACATGGGCTTCTTATTGCGGTGGCTTCTCTTGTTGCAGAGCACGGGCTCTAGGCACGCGGGCTTCAGTAGTTGTGGCTCACGTGCTCTAGAGCACAGGCTCAGTAGTTGTGGTGCATGGGCTTAGTTGCTCCACGGCATGTGGGATCTTCCCAGACCAGGGCTTGAACCCGTGTCCCCTGCATTTGCAGATAGAGTCTTAACCACTGCACCATCAGGGAAGTCCCTATATGGTGACTCTGAATGCATTAAAAGTGTAAGAATTTACCTTTAAGATCACAGGGAGTCTGGTGGTAGTTTAATGATGAGAAGACTTTAATTTAGAAAGGATGGTCTACAAATTAATAAATTTGGAGATGGTAGTGTAATATGACAACACTCAGAACAACAGGGCAAAGAAGTAGGACAAAGCTGTTCAATATGGTCAAAAGATAATGCTTTTGGACCTGGTAAAGAAATGGTCATTCTTTGGAAGGAGAAATTGAGGCTGTTGATATTTTATAACTAATTTTCTGAAATAAGGATAGAAAGGATCGTCTAAGCTGCAGCCAAAATCTCATACAAAGCAGCAGGAGAATGATCCTGTCCTAAATAATGGTTTTTCTAAATGGCCACGTTAAGGGGCAGGATAGATGAGGCATTGTAGGTCTGTAACTATCAGATTCATACACTGACTTAAAGGAGATCAAAACGTTTTCAAAGTAATGGGTATTATTCATCTTCTTTTATCACAGACAAGAAAAAGAATCACTAATGGGCTCTTTTTTTTAGAGGAGGTAAACAACAACAAAAAACTGGGTAAGGCATACTAAAATAATAGCATAGATTGAACATAGGTATTGTTAAAGCATGAATACAGAGGATAGAAGTTCTGGTACAGAGGGAGGGAAGGACAGCCAGGTGGCAGAGTAGAATAAAAGGAACTCAGGTAATAAATTCAGGAGAAATTACTCATTATCCAGAGACTGTAATGTGTGTGGAGTGGGGGTGGACAGGCGGGGAGAGCAAGAGAGATCTAACAGCAGAGAGAGGAAACAGACAGACCAGAGGAAAGTTTACAACATTTTAGTCTCTAAAGGGAGAACTCCCAAGGCAGAATAGGAAAAGAAATAAAGGTATTTATAAGATTAAACACAGATAGGTCACTCAGTGTTACACTGGCCACTTCAAACTCACACATGGTTTTAATAATGTAATAAGGAAAACTACCTGTAAATGAAAATTTTTAAAAATTGTTTACTTTGTTTAATTAGCTCTACCAGACAGTAGACAGAGTTGAATACAAAGCATGATGTCATGACAGGGAAGAAGATGACTTACATGCTTTAAAAAGAAGGTAAAATACAAGATAGCCGGGACTTTCCTCACTGAGTCATGTGTGAATCTTGTAGTTACATATCGACAATGCATCATTTTTTCTATTCCTTAATGTTGCCATTTGGAAGGACCCATGATCTAGGACAAGACTTACTTTCCTGTGCCTTTTAAGAGTTTTTAGTTGCTGCTTAGTTTACTCACTCTCTTGTTAATCATCACCACAAAAATCTGGACCCACCCAGAGGAAGGGGTAGTAGAGAAAGTCAACAATTTTGAGAATCTCTTTAAGAAACAGGGTATAAGACAGTGATTTCTTTTTCTCCCAAATAACAAGTTCTTGCAAGAATGACATCATATAAGAAGAGAATCTACAACCCATAGCAGCATTATCTTGCTGGACCCAGAATCATTTACACTGTTTTATTCATCTCTGAGTAAAGTAGTTATCTACACTACTGAAACCTAGGAAATGTTTGATATAATGATTACTAACTAATGTCACCTGCATTACTTCAAAGCCTGTTTAAGGCTTCTGAAATACCTCTGTTCTGCAAACACTTACTAAGCATCCTTTCCCTATCAAACCTTCTAAAAGTCTCTGCCTTGATGGAACTTTGAGTCTGAAGAAGATCTGGGCAATATACATGGAAACAGCAATGAAAATAAAATAAAATAATTACATTTTGATTATATAATCTAAGGATGTCACATTAAATTGATCTAAGAACAGTGATAAGGATCTGGATTTCTTTACAAAGAATTTTGCCTTACACAGAAATTGACATTAGGGAAAATTATTACTGGAAGATGTCCATGTAAAAATATTCCTCCATGGGCTGACTAAATATTCCAATTGTGATCACTGCTTTGTTCAGTTGTCATGTATTAAGCCTGGGTCTGAGTCATTGTGTTAGAAGCTGGAAATAAAAGCTTTCACATATACCTTCAACCTTTCTTCTCTTGGCTAATAAAACATGTTTTCAAGACAAGTGTTTCAAGTGTAGGCAATTTAAGAAAAATTTTACCTGAGCACTCAGATTAACATTATGAGCTAAAGGTTTGAGCTCTTTGTGATAGTTTGTATTTTAAAATATTAAATATCTAATTCTGGGAGGGTTATTCTACTCTATGCAATTCACATCAGGAATGACTATATGACTTTCTTTGGTCAATGTGTCATTTGGACAGAAGATTTAAGAACCAGCTTGTAGTTTGTTGTATTTCTTTTCTTTCTGTCAAGAGACTGTCAGTGTTCTAGACATAGGTCATCCTTCAGATTGGTCCTGGTGGGAAAATGGCATGAATGGATGGATACTTAGCATAAGTAAGGAAAAAAAAAACCAAACACTGGTTGTCGCAATATACTATGATTTAGAGTTTACTTGTTCCATCAGTGTAGCATAGTCTTTTTTGATTGATAAACTCTCCACAAGCTTAACTGGCTTAAAAAAAAAAATTCCCAATATACTTTCCTTGTGAATTCAGGCGTCCTGTTAAAAACTCACACATAAATAGAAAATGTATACAATGTCTGACTTCCCTGGTGGCGCAATGGTTAAGAATCTGCCTGCTAATGCAAGGGACATGGGTTCGAGCCCTGGTCCGGGAAGACCCCACATGCCGCGGAGCAACAAAGCCCGTGCGCCACAACTACTGAAGCCTGCGTGCCTAGAGCCCGTGCTCCGCAACAAGAGAAGCCACCGCAATAAGAAGCCTGCACACGACAACAAAGAGTAGCCCCCGCTCGGCGCAACTAGAGAAAGCCCACACACAGCAAAAAAGACTCAACGCAGCCAAAAATAAAGAAATAAATTTATAATTACAAAAAAGAAAATGTATATAACCTTGGAAATTCAACTGAATAACTGAATTCTCCCTGACACACTAAGCTTACTTAATCAATACTACACTTAATACATTTGTATTGGTCTCAATACGTCATTTTTTTTTTTTTAATTTTATTTATTTATTTTATCTATGGCTGTGTTGGGTCCTCGTCCCTGTGCCAGGGCTTTCCCCAGCTGCGGCAAGTGGGGGCCACTCTTCATCACGGTGCGTGGGCCTCTCACTATCGCGGCCTCTCTCGTTGCGGAGCACAAGCTCCAGACGCGCAGACTCAGCAATTGTGGCTCACGGGCCCAGTTGCTCCGTGGCATGTGGGATCTTCCCAGACCAGGGCTCGAACCCGTGTCCCCGGCATTGGCAGGCAGACTCTCAACCACTGCACCACCAGGGAAGCCCCTCAATACGTCATTTTAATGATACTTGCATTTCAATCTAGACTATAAACTTCTTAAAGGTAAAAATCACAGTTTATGCCTCCAACAGTTCCACAGACATTCCAACACTGTCCTTAATAAGCACTTATTGATGTAAAATACTAGCAAATAAAATTTTTCTAAAAAAAACAAGAAGATATATTTGGCTGAAAAGAAAATGTAAAACATAAGAATATGTTGAATAATTAGGGTAAAGATTGGAGGAAGAGAAAATAAATACAAATAGAGATTTCCATTAAAAGGAGAAATGAAGAATAGGCAAGGAATTTAAAATATTATCATGGGAGACTCAAGAAAAAATAAATGAGGCATTTTTAGAAAACAGTAAAAGGTGAGCAGAAGACAAATTAATGCTACCTCTATAATAATAGTAGTTCTTTTTTTGTGTGTTTTACTTATTTAAACTATTAAATAGACAATGGAAACATTTACATTTAGGGACAAGTTTTCAATATATTTTTTTTTTTTTTCTGTTTGAAAATGTGTCACAGAAAGTATTTTAGCCTAAAGATATAATAGAAACATGTAATAACCTACACAGTTTGAAGGTCTAATTTGTAAATGCTGTTAAAGCAAACTTGGTGTCAGTGGCCTTATAAGGTTCTAGTCCTGGAATTAAATGTGTTAATTAATGAAGACTGGTTTAAAATTCTAAAGTGACCAGTTGTGGACATTTTTTTCTAATTCTGCCAGCTCTTTCCAGCTCTTTTTTATTAGCTCCCTTTAGGAATGTTGGTTTTATTCATCTCATTAAATTTTGTTACTCTTTTACTAGCTTTTGGCCTTTCTTTCCTCCTTTCCTTTTTCCTCTCCTCCTCATCCTCTTCTATGTTATTTTCTCCAATCACATATATTCACTTAGCAGCCAAACTCGCTTCCCTCATATGAATCCCCATCATCAATTTGCTTACCCAAGAGATGAGATAGCATCAATATTTAGAATCTAAGAATTTAAATGATTTATTTAAGTATAAAATTAAAAATAATTTAATGAAGTATAAATCCATTGAATTCATATATTTATAAAATTTATCCCAGATACTCAAGCTATTGACATTTTCAGAACATTTGTTTTTGTTCAATGCTCAAATTAAAACATGGTTATCATTTTATAATTTTTAAAATAACAAAGAAAATTTGAGAATTATCAGACCATTGCTTTTAAGATTTGAAATTTATTTTATGGATTAAAAAAATAAACCAGTAATACAATAACATTTATTTTCTTAAATATCAACAGTGAAGTTTTCTGAGTTGTGTTCTGTTAAAAGTACAGATAAAGTGACCTCAGTTCCTTGTTTAAATTATCAGCTAAAAGGGTAATCATGTAAGTAGAGGACCTTTGAATTATTTATGAATGTGTTGCTGGTGTAGGGAGCTCCATATGTGGTTGCTCCTCTCTTTTATGCTTTGTTTAGTGAGCGGCAGCCAACACCACGAATGAGATTAAACTTAAGGACATTCACGGAAATTCTTAATGGCTTTCTGAGGAGGGGCAGCAAGGGCAAGAAAAACTTCAGCAAGGCTAATTACAAATTTCAAGTGGCCATCACTTAATTATGGGAGCTTTTATGTTCAAGTCATATATCTTTTCGTAATCCTATCATATTTCATTAATTACCACAAACTGCTCTCTTGAAATCATGGTTTACCACTTACATTCTTTTCACATATTTCATATACTTATTACTTAAAATGACCCCTATGATTGATAGGTAAAGATATTTTACTAATTGGCTAAACATATTTATTTATAAATAATTTTATAACATATATTTATATATATAAAGTCTGAACATATTATACGTGTGTGTTCAATAAAAAGTCTTTTTAAATTAACATTTTAAAACTACCATACTTGTTACAAAAAGACACAAACTTTATTGACTCTTCAAGTCTCTGATTCTAAATTCATATTGCATTTGTGAAATAATGAAACTATACACATTAAATATGATAGTTATTAATGCACTACAGAGCATATGTAAGACATGTCATCCTCAGGCATTGTGGATTATTGGATTCAAATTTCTATCCCAGGAGTCTTTTGTACATGTCTGTGCTTTATATGCCACAATCAGATGGGACTATTCTTTGCCAAAAGCTCCGAAGTAAATATGTGTGTATGATAGTTTCAGAATAGATCATCTGTAGACCAGTGATATAATGTTATAATTTAATACGTAAAGTACTATAAAATAAATGCCCTTGCCACATTTATTTTTTTAGTGAAGTATCTCTTCCTTCAGTTATCAAGCATTTTATTTACTTTTTACAGAAGAGACAGAGCAATTCTACAGAGTAGAAAATATAGTAAAACTCCTAGAAAACTTGATCATTTTGTTGTGTCAATTTTAGAACATAAAATTAGATAAAGTTCAGATGCAAGTTATATTTGTGGCAGTTGAAGAAAAGCTAATTAAGAATTTGTTTACTACCATAGTTTTAACACTTTAACAATGTGATGAGCAGTCAAAATCAGTGAAGATATATAGTTTACAATGAAAACAATAATCTCAAGTGTATAATGACTCACAGTGTCTTAATAGGCTACATGTTAAAAAGATAGTGTCAATAGGATCCATTCACTTCTGTGCCCATCAGGTTAATAGACTTTTCCACATTGCCCCCCTCTCCACATTAAATTGCCTACTTGGGTTTACAAGAGTTAAAGATAATGTGATATTGGCTGAAGAGAGGGTGCAGAATCTAAGATAGCTTAGCACTGAGTCCTGTCTATGCTCCTTCACCCTGCTCTCTGGTCCTTCTGGACATATAGTCCTTCTCCCTCCTCTGAAGATGGGATTCATTTCTCTCTCCTCAGCTCATGTGTTTTCTTCTCTTCAGTAGAACAAAATCTTGCTTTACCAAAATGAATTTATACTTCTGTCCCACACTTAATGGATTTTTTGGGGGAACTTTATTTCTCCTGTACTGCTTTAGAAAGAAAGCAGAATGGTTAAAAAAAAAAAAAAAATTCACATATTAGTTGTACATCAATACTTTGTGATGTAACTCTGCCATAACACAAAAGTTGTAGAGAATATTTTATTTCAATTACTTGTTAATTAGCTATATTCTATCATTTACTGATATTACAAAAACATTTCAATGAAATACACAATACTGTGAATGGATATTATGTTTTTCCAGTCACAAGTTGCAAAATAAGCTCTTGAGAGTTGGAATTTGTTCAAATCCATAAAATATGATGGACTCAAGATTTCAGTTTAGGTGTAAATAATTTCCATGGCATAATTCCTTCCACTTTGACACTCTGCCTCCAGCTGCACTTCATTTTTAATTTGGCGGGGGAGTATCATTTAATTTACTTGGCAAATTTCTTTTTGTTTTATTTCTTTTGTCAAATAACGATAAACTTAGTTGAATTCATGTTAGCAATATCACAAATACCATATATCTGAAATCTAGTTACTTTTTTTATTATTTAAAAAAAAATTTTTAATTTATTTTTTTGCTGCATTGGGTCTTTTTTGCTGTACGTGGGCTTTCTCTAGTTGCGGTGAGCAGGGGCTACTCTTCCTTGCACTGTGCGGGCTTCTTATGGCGGTGGCTTCTCTTGCTGCCGAGCGCTGGCTCTAAGTGCATGGGTTTCAGTAGTTGTGGCTCGTGGGCTTCAGTAGTTGTGGCTCGTGGCCTCTAGAGCACAGGCTCAGCAGTTGTGGCGCACAGGCTTAGTTGCTCCACGGCATGTGGGATCTCCCCAGACCAGGGATCTAACCTGTGTCCCCTGCATTGGCAGGCGGATTCTTAACCACTGCACCACAAGGGAAGTCCGAGAAATCTAGTTACTTTTAATTGTGGTATCGCTGTGTATGACAACTAATTGTTCCAAGGATTAGTTTGTAAGTGGTGTTGGTATATTAACTTACAATTTTTGCTTGGTCAGATTTTTTTCCCCATCCGTCTTGTTCTTGGTCTTATTTATTTGCTTTGTTTTATTGGTTCAGGAAGTTTCCCTGTACCTCAACATAGATGGAGTCACCAATCACAGTGCCTTGCCCCTCAACAAAGGGTGGGCTTAGAACACATGTTGGGTCCATTAGAATTCTTTATCCACAATATAAACCAATGAGAATCTTCCCTGAAACATCTTAAGGAAACTCAGTGGAAAAAAAAGCTAACTTCATCTTTGACAGCAAAACGTTAAACAAAATTTGCCTTAAACTGCTGATGGTTGTATTGCCTGGTTGCAAGGAGAAAAGATAGCTGTAAGACAAAACCAATATACAAAGGGAAGCAGAGACAGATACAGGGCTCTAAAATGACCATTAAAGACGCTAGATCCATTTGTTCCTGAAGTCACTCCAAGGGCATAAGTACACAAATTCCTAAATTTTTTTATCTAAATTTCATTGTGTTATTTTGTCACTGGTAACTGAAAGAATTTTGACAAATATAGAAATTATTTTCTGGAAGTATGCTTTCAAAGAGACAGTACATAAAATATGGTATGGACTAAGTAGAATTAAGGACAAAGATTCCTCTTATTCCCAATGAAAAATTAATAATCTTCATCATATGATAATTAAGCAGATGACCAATTATACTAATAGATTCTGCCTTTTGAAATTCAGACTTTACTTTCTCAAGCCTGAAATTTTAGAAAAGTAGCAGAAAATATCTGAATATTGGAGTAGGCTAATTATTTATGGAACTCTCTTTTCACAAAATAATAAAAAGACAAAGTCATTGAATTTGTGTTCAATTTCTTTTAGTTTTGTATTTAGAAAAAAATGGAAATGTGCAGATGATACTAAATTCTTTCAGAGAATAAAATGCCTAATTCATGAGAATAAATGATATGAAGAGTTCTTGACTCTGCATGTAAGCAAAAAAGTGATTTTCACTGATTTCGGGTTGTACAAGAAGTGTAAAGTAATTTATCTAGGAACAAAATTCACATTATAATTTTTTAAAAGAGGTCATAAAATAAAATAAAATAAAATAGTGACAGACTTTATCAAGCTGCTTACCTAGTCCAGAAAACTCTTAAATCTGCCGTCACATTTCTGCTGAGTGGGCATTTCACAAGGTCCCAGTCCTGGAATTTTAGTAGATAAAATAGGATGGTTAAGGGGGTGGGAGGTAATGGGAGATTGGTGGTAAAGTTGCATCTATAGTTACACTTCTTTTTTTTGGCCGCAGCTTGTGGCCTTGGATACAGAACTCAGACTATAAATTATACAAGGATTTTCCACTGTACTGAGTGTCAGCGCCCCAACACTCCTACACACACACCTTGTTCAAGAATCAATTGTAATAGCAAAACCTAGTAGGAAGATTTAAGTAAGCTGGGCTTAAGAATGACATCATAAATCTAGACTCTTCTTAGTGTGCCCCCAGGTTTAGAATAAGGTTTCATCTTTTTATAACAACTCATACTTTAAAGTTAGCTACTTGCCCTTGGAAGCATCAGTTCTATGTTCTAGGGAAGAGGAAGAAAGAAAGGCTAAAGGATCCAGAGGTATCCCAAACAACTGTTTTTGGTTTGTTTGTTTGGGGTTTTTGTTGTTGTTTTTGTTGTTTTTCCTGAAGCTTTCTTTTCATCTCTTTCCTTACCTAAGCTCCCTCAGCCCTACCAATTCAGCACTTGCATACGTCACCTGAAAAATTATTTTGGGATATGAAAACATGGAAGAGGAAGGAATTGAGAAGGGTTAAGTGTTTAAGAAGGAAAAACTAAACTAAAAGTGTACTAAAACTAAGAGTGCAGTTTAAGCTGGTTATCACTGTGGGAAACTGGACATCAGTCCAACTGTTCCGAATACATCTTAGAATTTTCTCCTTGAGATGAGGAAGAGCCTAGTTACCCACTGATTCTTCCCTCCCATCCCCATTGCACAAAGGTTATCCCAGAAATAATTAACGCCCTCTGACATCACTTCTACTCTGTGCCGGAAGAGCTGAGTGGGCTTGGTCAGCAATCCATTCAGTGAGAGCAGAGCAGATCAGGCAAAACAATTATTAGTCCTTTTCAAACTTGATTTAATGGAACTCTATTGATCATTTATTAATTCATTTTACATTTATATTCCATCAATCTTTCCAAACCTAGGCCAATATTCTACTGCACTTTTGTATGGTAACTTGTATTTTGTCTGTTATCATAAATCATTTCTCTGCTACTTCTGTTTAGTGACGGTTATTGATTTCTTCTTCCAAGTTTTTGAGACATATGATTTCAATTTCCAAATATATTATTTGAAATTTTTTTACACTAAACTTATAAAATAACTCTGAAAAACATCAATAATTGCACGATGGCATATAATTCACCTTTTAACTTATTTTAAAAATTTGAATGTGCCTTAGCAAATATGTTTTGTTTCTTTTTATGTTTATATAGACTCTTTATAATTTCTCCCTAGGTCATTGGCTTGTATTTTATAATTCCATTATAATTTTCTTACTGTTGATTAATGTATTTCTTCCATTGTATTTTCTAATTTGCTATTGACATTATAAGGAAAAAACTACTGAAAATCTATATATCTGGCCAACTTCCTCAGCTCACTTATTACTTTCAGGCTCTAGCTGGATTTTCTTAAGTGTTCTAGGTAGACAAGTTTTTCCACAACTTGTTATTATTTCTATTTCTTGCTTCCTGCATTTACTAGCTTCAGGGAAAACTATGAATAATAGTGATGAGTACAGGCATCATGTTCTTATTCTTGACTTTATTGACAATGACTCTAGTACAGTATGTTCCCCAAGATATTAATAGATATGTGTAAAAGAATTTCACTGACCAAATAAGTGGAGGAAAATGTAAGTTAACATGCTTGATCAGGGCCTGGCAACTAAGTAGTCGTAGAAAGTTGAACTATTATTTTTGTATAATTTTTCCCTTTATCTCCATATCTCTTTGATTTCCTACAGCACATTCACAAAGAATACTTTAATGTATTTAAAATTCACCTACAGAGGAATTATCATGGAGTTTTAATCTAATAATAATCCTTTGTCAGTTTCAGATATTTTAAATATTGGTTACTCCTGTGTCAGTTGTCGTATTAACTTTTTTCCTCATTGTACTTAATTGAAAGGAAATCTTTAATTTTAATATAAATTTATCAAATTAATAATTTTTTATGGATTTACCTTTTTGGTTTAAAGAAATACTTTATCATTCTTAATTGATCTTCTATGATACAAAGATGAACTTCTATATTGTTACTGTTAATTTTATTGTTTTATTCTTAGGCTTTTTTTTTCTAGTAGCATTTCTAATCAATCTCCTTTGTCCATAATTTTATTTTAATATATTTAACTTAATATTTTATTTATTTGCATCATCTCTCAATATTTCTTGACCAGTGCTTACAACGGCGAGTCTTTCTTATCAATCTATTCAAAGAATATGTTTGTTTCTACAGTCTTGAATTTTTGTTGTTGTTGTTGGTTTTGCCCTTATATTGATTATTTTTTTCTTGATTCTTTAGTATTTTTATTGTTATTGTGTCTGTTGTATTTTTTCCTATGTTTTTCATTTGAGTAAATGAAGTTAAACCTTTAGATTTTGTTTTTACAATTTCTTTAATAGTTGTCCCATATTTTGACAGACAGTGTTATCATATTACTTTAATTCTAAATATTTGTTAATTAGCTGCATGATTTCTTTTTAAGTATAAAGTGAATTTCCAATTATATGGATTTATAGTCTTCATTTTGGTCGTTACTTTCTAATTTTATTGCCTTATATTTGGAGAATGTAATCTGATATTTATCTCTAGGAATTTATTGATGTATATTTCTGGCTTAAATAATGGTCTATTTGTGGAAATGTTTAACATATGCTTGTATATGATGGATACTCTTGCTTTTGGGATCAAGATGTCTATATTTCTTCATAGTTCAGGCATATTAGACTTGCTAAATTTTGATGTCTCTTCTTAATTTTGTCTAATGAAACAAATTATTAGCTAATGAAAGAGGTTTTTTAAAATTTCTAAATACTACTAATGCATCTAAACTTATTAATGTCTGTATTTTTCCTATAATTAGACAAGTATATCAGCATGTTTTCATACCAAATCATATATCCATCTCTACAATTTTATTTTATTATATCATTTATCTCTCTTTTTCCCCTTTGTATGTAGATTTTTTTTGACAAGACTGAACTTAACCAAGTTATATGATCACCTTTTTCTATAGCTCTTGGAGTATGTTATTTATTTTTTTTAATTAATATCATTACTTAAGTACTTCCTATAGAAATATTTTCCATGTGGATTTAAGGTGAATCATATATGGTTTGTATTCCTGAAAATATTTTCACTGTATATTCATATTTCAGTGACATTTTATTAGGATCTAAAAGTTTACATCTAGGATCATTTTGTTTTTAGATAATAAAGTTGTTACTTAATGTCCTATTTCATCCAATGTTGCTGTTCAAAATTTAATGTCAGCCTGGTTCTTGTTTCTTTATAAAAGAACACTTTTTTCCCCTCTCTCTAGAATCTCTCATAATTTTCCATTTGTCTTGGCATTCTTTAGGTTAGTGTTCATAAATTTCACTATAATAATGGATATTTCCTTTCATGTTTCCCTTCTATGCAAATTTCTAGCCTGAGACCTTTCTAATTTTTTTTTTTTTTTTTTTTACTTTTGAGTCTTGAAGAACATTTGGTTTTGTCCAAAATGTCCATAAGACATTTTGTCCATGCACAATGTCCTTAATATTTGGTCATATTTGGTCCTGTCTAAAACATCGATGGAGACATTTGATTCACTCCAAAATATCCATAACACATTTGGTCCATGGAATATTTGATCCTTAAGACATTTGGTCCACACCAAAATGTCCTTGGTATTTGGAGGACAATTTGGTCCTGTCAAAAAAACCCATAAGTTATTTGGTCTATGCCAAAATGTCTTCGATATTTGCTCCTATCCAAAACCTTTAGGCATGGACCAAATACGTTCATGGTCGTTTTATATAAGACCAAATTTAAAGGACCTTCTGGTGTGCACCAGATATCTTTTATACGTTTTGGACAGGATGAAATGTCTGCTAACCCTTCTGAGAAATAGATCTACATTAATTTTCAAACATCTCCTCCCACACACTCTTCCTCCCTTTCTTCCTTTATTTTTATTTTTGCTCTTGTTTTCTAATCAGTAGGTCTAATATTATCCAGATGATGGCCCTTGTGTTTCATTCCTCCATATATCTTACACCTCTTTTATATTTGATATCTTTAATGTTTTCCTGACGCCTAGATAGATGTATCCTTAAGTTATTCTTTACCTATATCTATCTCATTACTTATACTATCCATTGTATTCATTGATTCAACTAGTTTACAAATATTTAATCAATTTATACCACTAGCTTCTGATTCCTGTTTGAATTTTAATATCTTTCTTTTTTCTTTTTATGAATATGTATTTTAAATCCCTGGTATGTCTCTTCTATACTCATTTAGTATAAGCTGTCAACTTTAGTCTTTATTTTGAGGTAGCTATATGTTTAAGTATTTATTTTGTGTTTTAAGCTAATATTTTTCTAAGGGTCTCATCTATTCTGTCTGGTAATCGGGACTGGGGAGTGATTTACAGCCAGATCTCAGTCTTTATTAGCCCAGTGAGGTCAGAGAAAAGCAGCAGCGGAGAGCCCTAGGCAGGAAGCTCCAAGTACCACAATTGCCTACTACTCTCTTGACTTTTTTTCTTTTTTAAATCAGGCAAGTTCTCACTTGAGAGTTTCACTTTTAAACTTTTGGGAATATGATACAGGGAGAAAGAACTCAGTCAAATCTGGAGACTTGCAGAGGCAGAATTAGAGTAGTGAAGGCCATTACCAACAGTTATCTAAGATGTTAATTACTGTTCTCTTGAACCTACGGGAAAAGAAATGTAAAAAGCAAAAGGCAAAACTTTAAAATCTGTCCTGCAGCTCATCTGGCCACCCACCTTCCTCACACACCTGTGTGTCGATTTAAGGCAATATTCAATTTCCCTTCACATTCATGAACTGTGTTCACTTAATAAGTAAATATAAGAAAAGAATCATATCTGGGATTCCACCACTCTGTGTGATTAAAATATTAGAAGAATTTGCTTCCAATAACATTCATCTTATAAGATCATATTTTATTTATATTATATAGTACATATAAGATGCCTGTATGTCTCTTATTATCCAACTACTATTACTTGGTAATTAATATTTTTCAATAAACATTTTCCTGTATACATTATATCTTCAAACTTCTAAAGTTATTTAGACCTCCATATAGGAATAATTGTTTTAAATGTCCTCAGAAGCCTTTGTACAACATGATTTCCTCATTCCTAGACTCTACATCCTGATCAGTCAATGTTTAAAGATTGCAACTTACTGATAGTAAAGTTTTAACTGTAAACAAACAGAGATTAAGATATATTATCTTTCTTAATAGTCAAGGATTTTTAAAAAGTAGAATTCATAGAGTGATAAACGTAAGAATTACTGAAAATATTGAAACCAGAAGATCAAATTGGGACCCTGCAGAAGACACTTCTAAGTGTTATTTTAGTTTTTTCCAGTGAAGTTCTGTCAAAGACTAAAATGCTTTATTATTAAAGAAATGTATGCAATTAATAATACAGGAAAATAACATCTTTTAATGAGTTAGAAAACACATGCAAATTACACCAATGATTAATACACAATCTGTTTATGCTAAAATCAATAAACAATAAAAAGTTGATATATATTAAGATTAAATAACAAGCATGAAAACACTGAATGAATTCAGAAACGTATTATGAGAATGAATCATTTCCAATTCACAAAATATACTATCAACTTTATTTTTATTGATTTCTTTTTATTTCTTTTTTACTGATTCATATGGATTGTTTTTATTCTTAAAGTATAATTCCTTCTTAGATTCTTTAAGGAAAATTTTTAATAAAATGCTATCACCTAAAAATAAATATTCTACAACTGATCTGAATGCTGAATCTATTTGAATTTGCTTCAAGTCCAGAGTCCATGAATACTAAGCTACATCTTTAAGAATTTTTTTTTAAAGAAAACTGCCTCTCAGTATAGATTTTCATCAACATCAAAGAGAATAAGATCACATATATTTTAGCAGTGAAAGGAGAATTGTTAGAAATCTGTATTATAGACTAATTTAGTACATACATTACATGTAAATCCTTTAATTTAGATGTTGTAATAAGCTAAATCAGAATGCTAGTAGTCTGTGATTAAGCATCAAATATGATAAATTCATGTCAGGTAAAGAAAAAAATAATGATTCACTGATAAAGTATCTCTCTCCTCACACATTTAATCATTGATCCCTTTTCTGAAATGTTTACTTAGCTTCTTCTTGAATTTTTATTGTCAAAATCTTTATTAAATTAGACTTGGAAAACTAAAGTACAATTATATTTCTTCTGTAGTTGATTTTTAAAATAATTTTAGATCATTTTGCTGAGGACAATAAAATACATTATTCTATTAGATTCATATTGTCTCTGTAGCAAATTACCACAATTTAGAGGCTTGAAACAACACAAATTTGTTATTTTAAAATTCTGGAGGTAAGAAGTCAGGACACACAGGGCTAAATTTCTTTCTGAAGCGTCTGAGGAAGAATCTATTTTCTCGCCTTGAACAGTTTCTGGAAAGCATTCTTAGACTCCTGGTACCTTCCTCCAACTTCAAAGCCAACAATGGCCATTGGAATCTTTCTCACAATGTCAACTCTGTTTCTGACTCTTGTGCCTCTTCCTAGATTAAGGCCCATTCAAATACTTTTAAACAATTTCTTTACTAAGATCAGTTGATTAACAACCTTGATTTGATCTGTGACCTTAATTCCTCTTTTCCATGTAATATAACATTTTCATAGGTTCCAGGGATAAGGGTGTAGACAGCTTTAAGGTTGGAGTGGGATTGTTTTGTCTACCTCAATTCTCATTATAAAAATGTAACTCAATGATTATATTTGTTATTCATTAAAAAAAATATTGGTCATCTGCTATGCACAAGGCACTATAATAGGTGCTGATGATACATGGTTCTTACTCTCAAGATGTATGGTGCATAATGAGAGAGTAAGGGATGTTAATATGTCATTAAAATACTGTGTGCTAACTATATGATAGTGAGAAGGGGAAGAAAATACACCAAAGGGGCCCTCATTATCCACTAGGGATGCAATTTGCTTTTTGAAGATAGTATCTTTTAAATTGAAGTTCTAAGAAAAAATATAAATATCCCATGCATGCATACATGGATGGATGTGTGTATATGTATATGTATGGGTATGCAAGCTTGCAATGCATATCCAGGTAAATGGAGCAATTTGTGCAATGATCCTGAGGTGGAATGGCATTAATGACAAATTTTAGGAAATAAAGTATAAAATGCCTCTATATTAGCAAACGGGAGATAGATAATAATATTGTCAGTGGTAAACGTGGGATTTAAGAAAAAAATCAAAAGGGGGAGAACCTTTCTTTCTACATGAAGAGAGCAACAATATCTTCAATTCTGAAGACTTTTGGTAGAGAATTAATTTAATCAGACCTGTTTTTAAGGGGATTATTCTGGAAGTTATTGGAAAATTAAAGAGGTTGGGATAGAATTATGAAGGATTATAACAAGCTCACAATTTGTTGAATAATCAAAAAAGAAGAGAATGAGATTCTCCAGGTGACTGAAGCAAAATCTGTTTGTAAAAAAAGTAGGTTATGACCTGTGAAATCTTAGCTCTAGGAGTACCTATCAACGGTTTTCCTAGCATGGACAGAGGACCCACCTCTTCATGGCAAGGTGTTCAGTCCACAAGAAAGTGCAAGGTTTTGTTTCACATCATGTTAAACATTCTAGATTGTCAAAAAAGTGTGGATTGCAATGGTTACAAATGTGTCTGTTCAAGTCATGTGTACCATAGGAATGATGGTTTTTAGTGTCCACAGCTAAAAATCTCTAGAAACTCCAGTTAATATATATATATGTATATATATTTTTAATTTCCTATAACTGCATGTGTGGACATTGTCTTCATTATCTGAGCCCACATTTAAGTAGCTCCTTGCCCTCAACAAGCTTCTACATCAAAACTGTATGCTAAATTATTTAAGAATTAACCTATTGAGATCATTTTCTCTCTAGCTAATCCCAGCACATTCAAAGAGACAGGAAGATTATTTTCATTGCTGTGGGTATCAAGAGCTTATTTTATAACTATAAACACAAGAATTTCACTCTGTTTTTTTCTCTATTAAGTGTAATCAATTTTCTAATTTGCCTTTCATGTACTGAGGGAGAGTTCTTATGTTAAAAAAGACATGAGAAGTATATAAACACAGTTAATGTCTTAAAAGTTTACTGAGCAACAGGTGGCATTAGCAATCATAAAAAAAGGATTTTTTCCAGATTTTGGACAAAATTGTAAAAAACAAATATGATAGGAGAATGGTTAAACCAGTCTCAAGCTGCCAAGAAATATTATTAAGCCATGCACTCCAAATCCAGCAAACTAGAAGAGAAGAGGTCAGCTAAAAGGGCAGTCAGATTTCACTTAGGGAAGAAGGTGGAATGCATGTTCTGTGCGGAATTTTTTTTTAAATTTGATTCTTCAAAAGGAGAGTTTTTAAGGCACAGTGAAATGGGTCAGTAGAGACACAAACTCACAAAGAAAAAGGAGAAAAGATGAAAGTCGTAAGAATGGAAGCTTAGGATAGGAAACATGATTACTGAATTGCATTTGGTATGGCATTCAAGGCTAATAGAAATGAGAAATATTCTGAATTGACTGGTCTTGACTAGTAGAATCCAGGAAATATTTTGTTCCAGTTAGCAGTCGAGGTCTTCACATAGGTTTTCAAATAGAGCATTAATAGGAAATTGTTCAATGTATCTGAGGATTATGACAATAATAACATCGCAGTTTTATTACATACGGTTCCCAACTTATGATGGTTCCACTTACAATTCATCCACTTTATGATGGTGTGGAAGTGATATGCATTCAGTAGAAACCCTACTTCAAATTTTGAATTTTGATCTTTTCCCAGGGCTAACAATATGTAGTATGACACTCAGCTTGCAGTCAGTTATCCAGTCAAGAGGGTAAACAACCAATACACTTAACAACCCTTCTGTACCCAGACAACCATTCTGTTTTTCACGTTCAGTACAGTATTCAGTAAATTACATGAGATATTCAACACTGTAAAATAGGCTTTGGTTTGATTATTTTGCTCAACTGTAGGCTAATATAAGTGTTCTGAGCATGTTTGAGTTAGGCTAGGTTAAGCTATAAGTGTATTACATGTATTTTTGACTTAAGATATTTTTAACTTATGATGGGCTTATTGGGATATAATCCCATCAGAAGTCAAGAAAGATCTCTATATATTAATAGATTTATATTCGATTAGGTTATTAATAGATTTATATTCCATTAAATTGGGATTTTACTGGGGGCAGAGTAATTTTTATCTCGAAGTTACTAACATCTTGTTTAGTGCTTACCAATTGTAAGTTCCAAGTGAAGTTTTATTAAAGAAAATAAATGAATAAATATTTATGAGTTTATATTTTCCTTCAATAAATATTATTGGTCACTTACCAGGCATTGTTCTATGCCTGAAGATAAAGTAGTGAATAAATGCCATCGTATCTTCTCTTTTACTTATTGCCATATTGGTACAAGTGGAATTTTTCAACGTTTATATTAATGTGTCATGATTAGTGTTTTGTAATGAGGTAGAGAATATGCAAAGATTTTTCTGGATTTTGTATTTTGATAAATTCACTTCTTCAACATAAGTATGTAAACACACAGCTAAATATGTATATATGTATACATATATGCATGTGTAAAATACATATGTATATATTTGTGTATATGTGTAAATATATATGTTTCACATTTAGAAGAGTAACATCGACACATGAATGAACATATTGAAATATGTTCTTATTCTTTTAGCTTTGTATAAAGCAATAAAATACTGAAATGTTAGAATTTAGCTAGTTTGTCTAACTCTGTCTTCCTATACGTGGGGAGAGACAGATGTCAGGATGATGTCAGCCAATGATTATAAGAATCTCTGATTTTAAAAGAATATATTAAATTAAATGGTATTTGTAAACATTTAGATATTCTAGATAATTAAAAGGTGACCAGAAAATTCCTATATTTTCAACGATTTACACTGTGTATTTAATATGCTTTGGGTATTGTTTTTCTGTACTATTGAAACTAAGAAAACTAAATAATAGCTCTGTGTCAATCTTTTTGCATTGAATAGCTTTCAAATAGGTATGCAAATATTATAAATAAAACTTTTGTTTTTTAATGATTCCTACCATGGATGCACTTACAGGGCTTAGAATTATTCTGCAAGTCAGCCTCTTTTGTTTTTCCCTACAAATTTATGTATTTTCTCTTTTTGAAAGGATCTCATATGGTAGGATTTTATACAATGTTGAGGGTATTTTGCATGATGAGACATTGGCAATTAGGATTAATATCTTCATCTTGCCAAGTAGAGTGATCAAATGGAGAAGGCTGGAACTCAGAGAAGGTTTCTAATTGATTGTAGGCACATAGGCCCCCCTGTTTAATGACATGACACTGGTAAAGTTTAAGGGCTATCAATTTGGAACCGATTAGAGGAAAACCTTCCCATAGTGTGGTGACCACTGGCAAAATACTCTGCATCAGGAAATCAGCCAGAAAAATACTGTAGCTGCACCTTAAAATGGACTATATAATTTTATGGCCAGTGTAACATGTGTAGTTATGAAAGTTAAAATAATGATGGGTAAAATAAAAAGAGGTAATTAGATATCACACTTCAATGCATTAACCATTTATCCACAAGGGCAAGAGAAGTGCTTCTTCTCTAACTGATTCTTGTAAAAAATCATGTTTGAGTTTCTATGCTTTAGTAAGATCTATTTTATTTTGCTATTGCTAAAACATCATTTGTGGCTTTGTGTTAAAAATGGCTTACAAATGTGTTTGGAAGGACATGGTATCTATATCCAACACTTGGTACAGTGTAGGCACTCAGGCATCCTATAGCCTTTATTTATGTTTCAGATTACAGCAGTTTGGGGCTATAAAATAGTTTCAATCTCACTTATAACCTCTGTTTCTCTGCCGCCATTATAAGTCTTTTCAACACTTTCAAAATTTCATGCAATTTTCTTTTTCTGGGCGCAACAAGTGATGATATAATCCTGATATAAATTATGACCAATCTTAGGAAGCTTTCAGAGAGTATCATTAAAAATCATAATTTAGAGGAGGCTCTACTTATGGTTTTTAAGGCCTCCAGTTATGTAAATAAGAGGGAAAAGTGTTTGAAATACTGTAAAAGTAGTCTAACTGTAGGTAGTGAAATTGACCCAAATACTAGGCTTTCAGTCAGCCTCTACTTCATGTAACACTGTAATTCAGGAGGACCTTACACATTATCTAATGCAATTATTCAACCAATGCACGTGTTAGGGAGGAAATAATTTTCCTCTACCCCTTTTAGGTTCTTCTGGCTGTTCTGAGAATTCAATTGACATGAGAGAGATCAAAGAAAAAAAATCAAACAAAACGCTTAATAACAGGTATATATGGCAGAGACCCAGAAAAATTGAGAAATTCACCAAAATGACTGAAGCCCTCACCTTGAATACTATCTTTGGCTAGAGACAAAAGGGGATGTTGGGGGTAGTGTTTTGGATTTCAAAGGGGAGGAAGGCGATTCATATGAAAAAGCAAATGTTCGGTAAATAAAAGTTTGCTGGGCCATGCAGAAACAATAGGATACAGAGTGGACTCTTATCTCTAGGCCCTGTCAAGTTTTCCCCACCACACCTAGTCCATATTTTTTGCAGATATCTCCGCTGATAGCTCTATTCCAGGAACAGCCCCTCTATCTAAATTCTTTTGGCAGTTTGGGGGAAGGTCAAAGGTTCTTTCTCAGTCTTTTGGGCCTTGGTTGTTTTCAGCTTGAAATAATCTGCATGCCGGAAAGACACATTTTGGGGTGGCCAATTCTACTCATCTACAAATGCAAAATAAAATAATTTAAAAATAAATAACATATGACAGTTAAATAAATAATAGGCTAGATTGAATGTACTATATCTCTTGCACGTCACTAAATTAGCTTCAGCAATCAGCTCACAGTCTCTTTTATGACAGGTCATTGCACTATTTCCATAACATTTTATACTAGCAGTTTTTCTTTATTGAATGCTACCTATATGTGAAAAGCTGTATCTGATAATTTATCTGCTTTAACTCAGTTAATTGCCACAATACATTTGCATTATATAATTACCTCACTTTATAGCTAAATGAATTAAAGCAAAGAGAGACAAGATGACCCAAAGGTCACCAGTTACTTCATGATAGAGTTGGGATTCACTCTCAGACTGAACTCAAAAGCTCGTACTCCCAGTTACTGTGTTTACAAACCTACACTCAAATTTATCTCACTGTGGTACAGCTCATGTGTAGACACCAGTACATTAAACTCTTTAATGGAAGAAACCACAATTTACCCAACTTTATATGCCTGTCATTCATCACAGGTGCTCATGCATAGTGGTCCTGCCACTTGTGGGCTGTGTAATATTGGGAAAGACAATTTACTTCACTCTGCCTCAGGCATATCATCTGTAAAATGAGGAAAAGTTTAAAAGTATGCATTGTAGGACAAAGGGAGGGAAAAGAGAACAGAGAACAAGAATGGAAAAAAATTGGCAGTTATCTGAGGGTGAAATATTTGAAAAACTGTCTTGCTGAATTTGCTATGTAACAAAATATTGCCACAGTATTCACATGGGCTATAGAGAGAGACTCTTTCTCTGGCAAATTCACATCTGAAAGTATGAAAGAGAAAGAGAGAATTAACATATATTAATTATTAATTAAAGGAGAGCCTGTGATCTTGGGGTAGATAGACAATAGTCAGTTAATGGTTGCATATTGACAAAATTTTTGACTGGTGGTCTCTAAAGTAGGAACTATTTCACCCCATGGGCTGAAGAAGAAAATTCTAGAGATTCTGTTCGCATTTACATATTTAGTGTTATAGCTATTTAGTTTAGAATTTAAAATAATTAATAAACTTTATCTACATTTATCATCTGATTTTTAAAAAGTGAGCTTATAGTAAATCAAACAAGTTTAGAACAGAATAAAAATACATGTTAAGAATGCAAGCATCTACAATGTGAAGATATTCTATTAGTTTTATCTTACGTAGCCCTTATAAAAATAAAACTGGTAATATATTACAAGATGATTCTTGGGTTCTATTTTTCTTGATTTATGATAAAGGAGTAATGTACCATTTAGCTGGAACAAAGTCAAAGGAAATAATAGAAATAAAATGATTTCTTAAGACTCAAACTATGTGTTTGTATCACTCTCAGTTATATACTACCCTAGTGTATATAGAATTTAAATCAGCTTAGGGAAAAAAGAATGGCTTAAATTGTGACTTGAGGGATGGAATAAAAAAGAAAATAAGAATTCTTAAAACAATGCATTCTTTGCTACCCATGAACTACAGCAAACTAGGGAAACTGTCATCAACAATATGCTCTAGAGATAACCTTTAATCATTTCTCAGGATCGCATGAACTTTGAAAATGTCAAGGAACAAGTACTATAGCCTTTTCAGAATGGAATTTGGGTGCCTGTAGTCATCCCAGGAAGAGTTTTTAGGAAATCATTGCTGTGTTTCTCAACAAATGCAGTTAGAGTATGAAATTAGATTTTTCTTTTGGATAGCTATGCAATTGAAAGACTTTTGTAGCCAGTCTATTAAACTTTCTATCTGTCCTATGAAATTTAGGAAAGTATAGTATTATAGTATTGTGCATAATATAACCAGGAATTTTAATTATCTTGAAAAAGTAATGCTACAGTGAAAAGTAATTTTAAATTAATTCTCATTTGTAACTTGGTTGATTCAAGGAGAAAAAGAGATCCCACTCTTTTGAACATATCTTTATATAAAAAATGGTTATTTCCATACTACATTTTCATCTCCTTTTTCAAATATTTATAACCAAACACAAATAAAACTTGGAATGAATTTTTGATAATATCTGTTTTGCTTGATTGAACTCTTGCCTTAAAGTCCAAGTAAATGAAAGATTAGTAGGAGGACGAAGAGGAGGAGGAGGAGGAGGAATGGAAACTGCTTTGTGTCTTTGAGTGATGACACCAAGAAAAAAAATACAGTGTATTATTACTTCATCAATTGTCTTAGCAGAGTTATGTCTTAGAGTAGTTACCACATATGTCTTAGAGTAGTTGAAAGTATTTTATGCTCTCAAATTATTTATAACAATAACCTAATCATTAGGGTCTACCGTACCCCACATATATAGTTTTTAATATACAATCCAATTGTAAATGTATTATAATGCATATAGCTGCATGATGATTATAAGACAACATTTGATACATTTACAATGGGTTTGAGCTAATGATTTCAGAAATATAAAATGACACGTAATTCTATAATGATGTTTATCATTCCTGGTATCTTCACACAAAGGTTGCTATGGTTTGAATATTTGTGGCCCCCCAAAATTCTTATGTTGAAATCCTAATGCCCAATGTGATATTATTAAGAGGTGGATATTCTGGGAGGTGCTTAGGTTATGAGGGTGAAGCCCTCATAAATGGGGTTGTTGTTCCTTTAAAAGAGACTCCACAGAATTCTCTTGCCCCTTCCACAAAGTGAGGAAACAGTGAGAAGTTGGCAGTCTACACCCCAAAAAAGTATCTTCACCAGAACCTAACCATATTGCTACTCTGACCTTGGACTTCCTGCTTCCACAATTGTGAGCAATAAATTTCTGTTGTTTATAATTTTTCCTATCTGTAAAATTCTGTTATAGAAGCCTGAACAGACTAAGACAAGTGTGTTCCTATGTTGTAAGCTCATCTAAGATAGAGTCTAGTGACTACATCCAGTTTAGGCACCTGGCATTCTCAAGGTAGACAAGTTTATTTTCCATAGGTTCTTATTTATTTATTCAACCAGTATTTACTAAGCATGCCTACAAACAAAAGATGCATGTTATGTTGCATACAGAAGAATCTTTCATATGTATATAGATAATAGTGGGACACAAAGAATTGAATAATACAGTGACGATGTAACTGCTAATAGAAATAATAGAAGCTGGTATTTAGGGAAGGAGTTTACCATGACCTCAATCTAACTTTCTGGTAAGAATCTTTTAGATCAGTGATTTCCAATGTCAAATTTTTGAGTGACAATTTTTGTTTCCAAATTACTTGATTGCAGAGGAATTAGGAAGAGGTTCTAGTATGCTAAGAGGCCAGTGTCTATCTCAGAGAGGGCAGACTGCCAATTGTTAAGTCACTACCAGCACCCAAGATCTTTTTCCATTTTGTGAAATTTTGCTGGTCACATTCCCTCATCAATATCTAAGGAAGGGATCTCCCTGGTGGTGCTGTGGTTAAGAATCCACCTGCCAATGCAGGGGACACAGGTTCCAGCCCTGGTCTGGGAAGATCCCACATGCTGCAGAGCAACTACGTCTGTGCACCACAACTACTGAGCCTACGCTCTAGAGCCCGCAAGCAACAACTACTGAAGCCCACATGCCACAACTACTGAAGCCCATGTGCCTAGAGCCCGTGCTCCACAACAAGAGAAGCCACCGCAATGAGAAGCCTGCACACCACAGCAAAGAGTAGCCCCCTCTTACTGCAACTAGAAAAAGTCTGCACACAGCAATGAAGACCCAACACAGCCAAAAAGAAAATTAAAAAAAAAATTAAAAAATATATATATCTAAGGGAGATTGAGATTGAAGTTGGCCTTATTTCTAAAGGAAAACACTCTACAAGTTGTATCAGGACTGGCACTTTGGAGATTCTGCTTGAGGCAAAAAGCTCTGGAAAGGAATACCTCTGTTAACTCTATTTTCCTGAGTTTTGTTATACATAACACAGACAAGTGACACAACAGAAAACATGAACTAACAGACCATACTTGTGGAATGGAAGGGTGCTTTATGAAATAATTTATACAATCAAAATGTATTAAAAAAAACTTTTTAAAAAACCTGATGTAGCCAAGAGCCAACATTAGAATTCACACTTTACAAATATATTTGAAGTCTTATATGTCCCTTTCCTGAACAAATTCTCCTGTCTACCAAGAACTAACCATTACCCTTATTCCAATGCATTTTCATGCATATCTTTGTATTTTACTACATTTAAATTCATCCCTAATGAATTTAATATATCCTTGATTAGTAGGTACTGTTTGCATTTTTATAATCTAAATTCATGGTATCTTTATTTTAAACTTGCTTTCTTCACTCTTAACTTGTTATATTTATTTATGTTGATATGACAGCTATACTTTGTTTTTATTTTGACTTCAGTCTACTATTTTGCTGCATAAATATTCTACAGTATATTTACCTGTTCTACTGGTATGAGCTTAGTTCCCCTTCCCTCACTTTTTCACTCTTGTAACTTTTTATTATAAGCCTTCATGTTTCTTTGGGATTACAGAACTACATAACCTATAACTGGGTTATAGGATATGCATATCTTTACCTTTATTTTAGTAATATACTCTGTAAGCACTCCAGTGAGTACTATAGGGAGGAGTCTTAGAGTTGATGGGTGTTCTATTAAATATTTAAGGCATAGATGAGGGTATTATTTTTGGAAATAGACATATAAATCTATAACTAAACTGGACATAAATAAACTTCTTAAAATATGCTGCCTTTAAATGCATTTATCTTTCAAAGTAATTGTTCACCAACATCCAGAGAATATTTTTGATTAAAATCAAGTAACCTTTATTTCCATCATCAATGTACTTGCTGGTCCACTAATATTGTTAACTTGGTCAAATCTAAATCATATTAGCAACAACTACATTTGCATTTATTAGTTTCATTTTATGTATTTTTGAATATTTAATTATCTAACTTTTTGAAAGAATTTTAATCAGGTCTGAACAGAAACCTTAAATTTTTAAAATTGCTAGTGGCAGAGGAAACATTTTCAATACAAATTTTCACTATTTCCTACACATTTGTGATTGCATTTACATTTAAAAATATTTCCTCTACCCTAACCCCATTGGACCTAATTAATCAAATGCATCCAATTTTGGAAATTTAGTGTGTCTTTTAAAAGGATTGAGATTATACTTCTAAGCATTTAACTTGTAAATTTCTACCTCTTGAAAAATGATATTAAAATTATATGGAAAATGTAGCACTAAGCACTTTTTTTTCTGTACATGTCATGACAAATATTAGTATTGTGTACTTTCAGCATAAAAGGAGTTGACAAATTGTCAGAAGTCATAAATGCATAGAGTTAAAGAAGTTTCTTGTAATTTAGTCCCATCCTTTCTTGTAAAGGTTTTTCTTCTTGAATTACTAACAAACACATGTAGAATTGAGGTGTTAACAGTAAAGATTACCAAAAAGAATGTTGATCAGATATTTCTATTTTTTTGTTTTCAAGACTATCACTAATTTGATTGTCTTCATGATTTCATCATTTAGTCAAATATCTTAGGGCAATTGTACACTAACAAATCAGAGAATTACAAATAAAATGAGGCCAGTCTTTCATTTAAGTCAATATGTCTGTAGTAATATCAATAATTATACAGAGAAAGGAACAATCATATTTCCCTAATTTCCATGCAATTAAACTCTCCAGAGGAATTCAAAATCTGACTTCTTGAAAAAATGTGCCTCGCTGTGAATTTAAAATGTCTTTTCATTGTATCTCAGCACTGGAGAGTGTATTTTAAGTTCTTAAAATACAAAAGGTAAATTTCAAACAGTCTTTCAGCATGTGAATATTGCTCAATAGTAGATAGAATAATAGTCTCCAAAGATGTCCAAAGAAAGTGTCCCCAAAGAGGCTTAGATGTTTCTCAGCCTTGGAATGTGTGAATATGTGAGGTTATGTGACAAAGGGAAGTAACTTAAGGTTGTGGATGGAATTAATGTCACTAGTCATCTGACCTTAAAATTGGGAGATTATCCTGTATTAGTAGAGTAGAACCAGTGTAATCCCAAATGATCCTTAAAAGTAGAAGAGGTGGGAAGAAGAGGAAAACCAGAGAGATTGCTGCATGAGCGGACTTGACCCAACATTGCTGGCTTTGAAAATAGAGAAAGAAGATGGGCCATCAGCCAAGGAATGTGGGCAGCCTCAAGAAAGCTGAAAAGGCAAGGAAATGGATTTTATCCTAAGCCCCAGATGGGACATAGACCCACACCTTGATTTTATAATAATCTAGAGATACATTATGAACCTCTGACCTCTAGAATTTAAGATAACAAATTTGTATTGTATAAGCCACTAATTTTTTGGCAATTTTTTACATCAACAATAGGAAACTAACACTGTCCCAGAGGATATTTAATGTTTTTTTGTGTGTGGCATTTACAATATTTCAATGAATAGAATGTCAATCTACAAATATTTCATATGTTGGAATGTATACGTGAGTCAGGAAATTTATCCCACATTCAGACAAAATTCACAGACATAATGTTTTACTCAGAAGCTTGGATTACCAAATAACCACAGAAATTAGAGACAGGCAGCACATTAATTCTGGGTTCAATATTTGGAGGAAGAGAGTCACCTTTAATTTATGCTGGTTCACAGCTTTACTTGAAATTTTTCAAAAAAAGAAAAAAAATCAATATTTCACAGAATGTTCATGTTTTCTTCAATAGAACACAACCAGTTGCAGTACAAATTTACCTAATGAATTCTCAACCTACCAGGGTGAGCTCTACTCACATAAAAGGCACAGTCAAAACCTATGCACAGCTTTGTTCCAAAAGGCTCTTTATACTTTAGTTCAACAATGCAGGAAACTCAAGATAAAAATGATATTATTAACTGGATATAGAGAGTTCTCTGTTAAAACCATAAAACGGTTATGCCAACATGAGAGTCACTTTAATGTACTCACCTCAGGCCATTTACTTCTTCACCTCTGTCAGAATCTCTGCAGAACATCCACATCGGTACATAACAGATGCATCCTATTTTCTGTAGCTGACAACAAAGAAACAGAAGGGAACACATCCTGAACCACAGGCCAGAAACACTCGTGTTTTTCACTAAAATTCTTCCATGCCTTAGGCGCCTCCTAACCTAGAATTCCGAGCGAAGGACAACCATATCTCACAATTTTGCCTCAGGTATCTCAAAGAATTTAAGAGTATGAAGACATCTAAGTAAAGTTAGATTAAGAGTCCCAGTCTCCAGAAATTCTTCTGTTTGCAAAGTTATTTACATTTCTGCGCCTGTGACCTGTAAATAAAACTGAAGAGCCGCTAGAATGAAAACATGTCTTTGGGAAACTGTTTTACAGAATAGGCACAAGAGAGGCCTGAAGGGTCCTTACCATCTTCTACCATGTGTTTTCTAATCTTTGTTGCAAAGGAAGAACATGTTTCTTTGTATTCTGTCCTTTACTTATACAAGAATTATTGTTAAAATTCCATTCTGCAAATAATAAACACAAGGCTTTAACCTTTTATATATATTTAATTTCATTGATGAATGAGAAAAAACAAATATTGAGGAAGCAAAGGCAGTTTTAGTTACCAAAGAGTGAAAAATGGGAACTGTACCAAAAACTATAATCAAAAGCAGTGGTAGCAAATGTAACTATAATCTTCTAAAACAACCCAGGTAATATAGGTGTGTAAGTTGAAAAAAATAGTGGTGATAAAATATTTTGAAATACTGTTTTTGAACATTTAAGTTTGTGTCTCTAAATAATAGGAAATGTAAGAAAAACAATATTTGCACATCTTCCCGTCTCTAAGAATAAAGTGTATATGTGGTCATTCTTAGTTCTCACTTACCATATCACACTTTAAAAACCTCTCACCCTCATTTAAGTCCCATTTTAAGTGAACAGAAAAATTATTCAGGTACATTTAATTTGTATCTCCCTGCAGAACATAAGGAATGATATAGAGTTGACCCTTGAGCCATGCGGAGGTTAGGGGCTCTGACCCCCCAAGCAGTTGAAAGTCCATATATAACTTAGAGTGGACTCTGTATATAGGATTCCTCCATATCCTTGATTTAATATCCAGGAATTCTATTAACTTTGGATTATTTAGTCCTACAGTAGTTATTGAAAAAAATCCACATATAAATGCAACCACAGAGTTCAGATCCTTGTTTCTCAAGAGTCAACTGTATTCAAGAGAAGAAGTAAAGGACTGATTAAAGATAAAGAAATACAAGTCAAAGAAGAGATCATAAAATCTAAAATTATGATAACATTAAGCTTATGTTTATAAAACAAAGGCAGTTTGTCTTTATCTTACAGTATAGGCTGGACAAATAGGTTGATAAAGTGTTTTGTTGGTTGTAGCATATGGAGGGACATCGGAGAGCTGTATCTTTTCCTTTTCTGACAGTTGGCACACTTAATTCAGGTACCATCAGGTCTTACCCGAGTTACTTTAGTAACATCACATCTAGGACAATTGCCTCTGATTTATGCACCCATCCCTATGGGAAAAAAAAAAATTATCTTTCTCTATTAGTGTTCTCCTTTTTAAAGTAAACAGCAATAATAAATGATTACACCAACTGCAGTTGATTAAAATCTATCTATGGAACCCACAATTGTGGAGAATATAGTGCCATCACTTTATTACATGAGACATTATCTTTTAATCCCATCTCTTTCTGGAATATCTCCCCATAGGTAGAGTTAAACCCTAAAGTTCCTACAGCAGATAATGCTTCCTTGAATTAGAGAATGTAAGGAATGTGTGCCATATTTTATATGTCTGCCATCCTATGATCAGTGTCTCTTTTTATTTGCATCCCCTGAGCTTGGTATAAAGAAACATTGTTAAAAAGTAATGGACGGATAAATTAAAATTGCCCTCTCCTATATAGATTTCTTCTCTACCACATTTTGTGTTCTCCTATCACATAACAGGCATATCCCAATATTCCTATCTAGAACAACAATAATCACTAACAAAGACTCTCCACTTGACCAAACTTTAGTCAGGCTCCTCTGAGCATTTTTCAGACTAGGCATCATCTTTGGGCTTCCATGTCCATCCTTGAAGAGTCTACTTTTGGCAAGAATCCTGCTAAAGCAATTTGTAGAGAATCTCCTACCTCTGTTATCTGATCATCCTCAATATCTGATCAAATTCCTCTATCCCACACCATCATTTCCCAGGTGATATCTGATCACCCTGGCCTACCTTCAAGCAAGAATTATGTCAAGTTAGTTTAGAAAGAATCCCCCTACCCTTTATGCCTCTTCTCAGTAATTTTCCATTTAGCAACCCCCCTCCCCCAACTGCTCCTTGGCTATCAATCCCCATTTTCCTCTTTTGTATATATTTAGAGTTCAGCCTGATCTCTCTCCCATGCTGAGATACTCTTGACACCTGTGGTGATAGGTCTTACTTTTTTAACAAGCATCAAAATAACTTATTCTTTAACACCACCACCAAAACGAAAAAACGAAAAAAAAAAAAATGGCCACTGTTAACCCTTTTCCCCAATAGCTGAAGCACTATTTCTTTGTTTCTTACTTCAGCAAAGTTCCTCACAGAATTGTCTACATTTGGCCTCAAATTCTTCTCTACCAGCTCTCTTTTAAACCCACTTTAATCAGGATTTCACAGCTACTATTCCACCAAAACCGTCCTTGTCAAGATCACCGAGATGGAGATATTTGATCCAAGTCTTGAAGGAGGCAACGGAGAAAATTACTCAAAACTACTGCCTAAGAGAAAGCAAGGGAGACAGTGAGACTCCGTGTAGTAGAAGACATGTTCAGAATGGAAAAGGTGTCAGATGGAGGAAGAATTTTATGTTATGAAGATACTGTCAACTCTACCCTGCCCTTAGAGAATTTGGAACAGAGCAGTGATATGGTAAGGAGATTACCCTGGCTATGGTACTGGTACTGACAACAGACAGAAGTGGAGATGGCTGGAGGCAGGGAAACCAGTTGGGAGGCCATGGAATAACAAGGAACTAGATAACATTGCCTTTGGTCCCAGTGGTTTGGGGTGGATGCGGGTAGTAAACCGTTGAGGGAAATTGGATGCATTTTCAAGGTTGAAGCAACAGGATTTGCTGAAGAAATTGACATAGAGTGTGAGAAAATGAATCAAGGATAATTCAAAGATTTCCTCGTTATCAATGGAGAATATGGTATTTCCATTTTCAGTCCTGCAAGAGGATTGGATTTACAGGGAGACTTCAGTGTGGGAAACGTGAAGACAAGTACAATATGAAGTGGGAGGTAACTTTTCCTTAGTTAGGAGAAATTGAAGCATGTTTCAGGCTGAGGATAAGGATCCAGTTAAAAAGGAAAAAAAAATGGATCAGAAGAGAGGTGGGAAAATTGCCTGAGAAATATCCCTGTGGAGGAAAGTACAGATGGGATATAATGTATAAGTGTGGATTTTGGACTTGAAGAAGCACATGGAAACTCAGCAGGGAGATGTGTTTTCACCTTAATTGCTCTTTCAGGAGCACCTTTCTTGAAACGTCCTTATTGAAATATCTTCCTAATGCTTTTCATTGTTGAGGTATATGTTACATACTTTGAAACGAACAGTTATTAAATATAAGTACTATAGGTTTTGACAAATGCATACATCCATGTAAAGTGTGCTTTTATTAAAATATAGACATAGCTCCCTTTGTCTCAGTTTCCAATCAACAACATCCCCATTCTCACCAAATCCCTGGGAGCAAATTCTCTTCTGCTTTCTTTCACCACGAAACAGCTTTGTCAGTTTTAAACTTGATAAATGAAATGATAAAATATGAACTCTTCCGCTTGTGGTGTCTTTTGTGAAACTTAATGCCTTGGGATTTATACATGTTAAGTGAATCAGTAATTTGTCCTTTTTATTCCAGAGTTGTAGTACATTGTATGAACATACACATGTTATTTATCTACACCTGATGAGAGATATTTGAGTTGTCTTCTGATTTTTGGTGATTATGAATGAATTTGCTAGAAATATTATTGTAAAATTCTTTATATTGGCATATGATTTCATTTCTCTGGATTAAATGCTTAGTCGTAGAAAGGTTGAATTATAGGAAAGGTATATTTTTAGCTTTATAATAAATTACCATATTGTTTGCTAAAATGATTGTTTTACACTCTCACTAGCAATGTAGAGTTCTGGTTGTTACATTCCTCACCATCCCTCAGTTGGATGTGTTTCTCTATCTTGTTATAGATTTAACTACATTTCACTGAAGATGTTGAATACTTTTTCAAATGCTTGTTTAACTATTTGACATTTTCCTCTGTGAAGTGTTTCTTCAGGTCATTTTAATTGTTGTTGTTCATTTCCTGGTTTGTCTCTAACACTGGAGTTGTTTTATGCATAATACATATTTCGGGATTCAGACATATGTATTATAAACATTTCTCCCAGTCTATTGCTTGCCTATTCATTTTTTAAATGTGTTTTTCAAAATGCAGATGTTTGAATTTTGATAAAGTCTGATTTTGCTCCTCTAAGATGATAAAGTAATCTTCTATGACTATGGCTGAGAGAGGAAGAAGGAATGTCACTGGGGCTGTTTTGCATGGGAGGTGCAGGAGCTGTGGCCACCTCCTGCTATCATATCATGGTCAGAGCAATCTGGCAGTGGGATAAACTTGAGGTGTTGGCAACATTTCGGGAAAGCTTCAGCAAGGTGTTTTCCTATGGAGGAAGGCTCCAGTTGCAGTTCTAAAAAAACCAAAGGTCCAATGCCCCTCCCCCATCCCCACCTCCCACAGACTAAGGTGCCCACCCCTAGGTGCCCAGTTGTTCTCTTCCTCAACCTCAGAGATTCAGTTCCTTGTGCCTGGACCGTTCTTCTGTTCAATCTCCTTTTCAGTGACCCCAAACTTAAACTCAAACATCATTTACTCCAGAAAACTTTTCCTTGACCTTCCCCCACTCCCCAAGACATCCCCCCCCAACTTCCACCACCATCATTTAATCCTCTTTAACACTTGACACTTCTCATTATCTTTTTAAAAAAATAATGTCTCTACTCTCTCTATTCTGTTTCAGAATCATGTCAATTTGTTTTTCACTGTACTCCCAAACCGAAGCAGCATTCCACGTTCATTCTTTTCTAACTTTCATTCTCGTTAAAAAATCAACTCTTTTCAAAGTCCATTTGTGTAAATGTGTTTTAGAGATACTTCTTTTAACTGAAAATATGGTATAGGAACCTACGTGACTTCAACAAATAAAGGGTCCTGAACCACGAAAAGCCACAACAGAACAGGTAAATAACTTATTTCTATGTTTTAGCAATTTAAATGAAAATGAGGGAAAATTCAGTTATTATTTTATTAGACGTATTTATGAATTTTTAGTCATATGTCAAAATACACAAACATATTAGTAGCTTTGTAAAATGTCTTATCATAGATTTCATTTTTCTTAAGTTAACTTTATAATTATGTTATTTAAAAAGAAGTACACACAAGCACTCATACCCTTACACACACACACACACACACACACACACACATTTTGCATAATATTTTCTCCAGACAGACACTTTTCTGATTCCAAAAAGCAGTGTTCACTGAATTAATTGAAATTAAATCTGAGGTAAATCAAATAGCATCACTAGATTTAGTAACTAAAACAATGAGAAACATGTTCAATTATCCCAAATTTCCATTCGCTCTAAAAGGTAGAAGATGCAACGTGACACAAAATTATCATTGTAAATGAAGAATCTGTAGAGAATGATAATATGTTACTTCTACCTACAAAGCTACCAAACTCCAGTCTACCATGTACAGAGACTGGAAGTCATCACCCCCATCCTCACAACAACAACACAAAATGCTGAACAAACTGAAAATCAACAACTCTCCTTGGATCCATCAGAGAACTGAGGTTCCAGGGCAAACTTATGCCATAAAAACTGGAGCGATAGACAGGCACATACAGAGAATCAAAGATCATGTGAGGAGTAGCCCAGATGCAGAAGCCCAAAGCTGGAGCCAATATCAGTAGGAACATTTTAAACTCTAAGTAATAAATTGCTGGAGGCTTAGTACAGACTAGCTTGTGACTTAAAGACTTTGAAGGAGCCCAGTCTTAGGGATGCCCCCACAATTTTGTAAGGAGGGCTACCAGATTCTCACTTTCAACACTTGAAATAAATCTCCTCCTCATTCCAGCAGAGAGAAGGGGAAAGCAGTCACCATTTTGAAGTAGTATTATGCTCTCTGTTTTTCTTAACAAGGTCTGCCCTTTAAGGAAAGTATTTTACAAGAGCTTGATCAACTGAGATTTTACCACAGTCTACCCAACCTGTGGGAAGAGAAAAATCCAACTCCAGGCTTTGATATGGAAGAAGGAAAATACCCAACTCAGGTTCAATGAAAGACACATGCCTAATCATAGAACCATAGAGCACTTCCCCTGTCTTAACACTTTACCACCATATCAGTAAAGATCCTATATAACAACAGGGGATTACAGATTTAAAAAAAAAAAAAAAAAAAGCCCTGCAAGTCTCAGACCCTATTTGAGGAGTCTCTAGGAAAATCCAAAGAAAACAAGAGAGATAAAAACAAAGATATTAGAGGAAATTTTAGCCTCTGACACCTATACCTAAAGCAAACAGTAAACACATCTGAACTCCTAGCCAGTTAAGCATAAACATCTCACATAAAAGACCTATCTACTTCAATGCTTTTACTGGATACATCATCACCCCTGGCTTTCAACAAAAAATAACAAAGCATGCTAAAACACAAAAATACAGTCTGAAGAAACAAAGCAAGCATCAGAACAAAACTCAAATATGGCAAGAGTTCTTGGAATTATCAGAATAGGAAGACTATGATTAATAAAAAGACTATAATTAATATGCTAAGGGCTCTACTGAAAAAGTGGACACCATGTAAGATCAAATGAGTAATGTAAGCAGGGAGATTAAAATATTAAGAATCAAATTGATATGCTAGAAATAAAAAACACCCTAACAGAAAAAAAAGAATACCTTTGATAGGCTAATCAGTAGACTGGATAAGGCCAAGGAAATAAGCAGTGGGCTTGAGGATATATCCATAGAGATTTCCAAAATTAAAAATGCAAAGACAAAAATAAAAAGGAAAATATGGAACTGAATATCCAAGAATCTTGGGACAACTACAAAAGATGTAACATATCTGATAAAAGGCTTGTATCCAAAATATATGAAGAACTCTTAAAACTCAACAGTAAGAAAGTAAACAACCCATATTAAACATAGGCAAAATACATGAACAGACACATTATTCAACAAGATAAACAGATGGAAAATAAGCAAAGGAAAAGATGTTCAAAGTCATATGTGATTAGGGAACTGCCAATTAAAACAATATGATACCACTACACAAATATTAACCTGGTCAAAAAACAAACAAACAGAAACCTTAAAATACCAATTGCTGGTGAATTTGCAGAGCAGTAGGAATACTTATTCATTGCTGGTGAGAATGCAAATTGCTACAGCCTATTTGGAATACAATTTAACAGTTTCTTATAAAGCTAAACATAAGCTAAACATACAATTTAGCAATCACCATCATAGGTGTTTACAAATGAGTTGAAAATTTATGTCCTCACAAAAACCTACCCATGAATGTTTCTAAAATCTTTATTGATAATCGCCAAAAGTTGGAAGCAACCAAGATATCCTTTAGTAGATGAATGGATAAACAAACTGTGGTACATTCATACAAAGAAATATTATTCAGTAACCAAGAAAAATAAGCTATTAAGCCATTCACACAAATATGTACACAAATGGTGGAAACTTAAATGCTTATTGCTAAGAGAAAGAAACCACCCTGAAAAGACTACATACTGAATGATTTCAACCACATGACATTCTGGAAAAGGCAAAATTGCAAAAGATGAGTGGTTGTCAAGGACTGTGGGTGGGGGGGAGGGAGAGAAGGATTAAGAGGCATAGCATAGGGAATTTTTAGGGCTGTGAAACTTTTCTGTGTGATACTATGATGGTGGATTCATGACATTATGCATATGACAAAACTCATAGAATTGGTCAATATAAAAAGTAAATTCCAATGCAAACTATGGACTTTAATTAATAAAGTATTAGTGCTGGTTTATCAATTATAACAAGCATACCATACCAATGTAATATGTAAATAGTAGGGGATACTATGGGAAGGGGTATTGGGAGTATATGAGAAATATTTGTACATACTGTTAACTTTTCTGTAAACCTTAAACTTCTCTGGGAAATAAAGTCTATTAATTTTTTTAAAAATGAAAATAAAGTGACTTAAGAGAAGCTGTAGAATATTCTGTTTTTACTTCAAGAGGATAATGAAATCAAGAGAAGCTCATTTGGCATTACTAAGACACAGGAATTGATTTTATTATCATGACTCTCTTTCCCCCAAAATTGATAAAATTACATGGGTAAACATAAGGTTTTCTTTTCCAATCAGAAAATACTCTTTACCCAAATTTTTAACAGAAGTTTAATGAAAAGAAATCTATTTCTAATTTTAATTTCTGTTGTTAAATAAGTAAGAATAAAACAAATATCTTAATTAGGGTGCATTAAAATTTTCATGTACTAACTTGCCCATTCAGTATTCCTGAACAATATTACATGATAAAAATACAGATGGAAATGAGTTAGTGATAGATATTTAATTTTCAGTAATTTTTAATATAGATATATATTTATGTATAAGTTAAATTTAATGTTATTTCAATATATAAAATATATTTAATAAATATTTTAATATATATTAATTAAATATATATGTATTAATGTTAAGGTGATATTTATTTGCATTTTAATTAAAAATGGTCTCTGTGCTATCTGAATTTTTTGAAGTTTGTAAGGATTAAATTTAGAAATAGTGTTTATTCAACTTCTGTCAATTTTTAAGCTGTTTTTTGGTACAGGGTGGCTAGACATACATCCATATATTCAGGGTTATTAATTGTGCTGGTAAGATATTTTAAATGCCTTTTTGTTTATTTGTGGTGTGAGATAGAGTTAGCAAATGGATATATAAATGATCCATTACAAATTATTAAAAAGATAATTATTTCTCCACTTTCCTGCAGTATGACCTTTTTGTGATTCAAGGGCTCTATATTTATGGGTAGTTTTCTGGGTTGTTTATTTTACTTCAGTGTTTTTTTTTCTTTCTCTTCCAGCTCTAACATCACTCCATCTTAATTTTTATAACTTTAAAAGAAGTCTTGGTGTCTGATAGAGAAATCACTCATCCCCATTTTCTTCACTTCAAGATTCTTTTCTATCCTTGACTATTGATTTCAATATAACAAATTTGTTAAATTTAACACAAAAAATTTTAGCCTATATTGAAACTCAAATTCAATTTAGTGGGTTTTTTAATGAAAAAATGAGTGTGCATTTCTTCCTTTTCAGATCTTATACCTATTATTTCCCTTTTCATGACCTATTGCACTAGTTAAGACTTCCAACCCAATGTTGAATAGAAATGTTGCTGGCAGATGTCTATGTCTTGTTCACATCTCAAAATGAAAGTTCAAATATTTTTATTAACAAGTATGATATTTTCTCTAGCTATGTTGTAGATCCACTTAGTAGTTGCAATTGCTAGGCATTCACAAAATTGTATCCTCTCTTCTAACTGGGCACAGATCTGCTGTACGTTTACCAGTTTCAATTAACCTTAGGAGAGACTGACTTAGGTATAAATAGTTATAGGAATAAGTGATGTGCTCCACTCTGGCTTAGCACATAAAAGCTACACAATCAATTTTTTTTCTACTTATTGTAGTTGAAAGTAAAGTCTATAGAGTATATTTGAGAAATGTAATAAAAGGAACTTGGTTCCTGTATCTCTACTTTGAGAAGAGTTTCCCAGATCGATCCTTTCATAAGGAGCCTATATACTGAACTATTGTATAGTCAAGAAAAATTATATCCTGTGATCACTTAAATTTGGGGATCATATGCTAAAGCAGTTAACTTACCCTAATTAATACATCTCTATCAATGCAAAAAAGTCCCCTTCTGTTACTGGTTTGCTAGTAGGTTTTATTAAGAATGGATATTGAATTTCATCACTAACTTATTCTGCATCTACTGAGATTATCATATAAAATTTCTCTTTTAATGGTTAACATGATGGACTACCTACATTGATTTTCTAAAGCTAAAATAATGTTAAATATTTGCTCTAAACCTAACTTGATCTTCATAATATGTATATGATGTACATAGTATATTTTTCTTGGACTTACTTTCTTGGTTTGTTTAATTTTCATTTCTTATGCTGTTCCAGTAATAAGGTGTTCTAAGTTATAAATGATTTGGGGGAAAAGTATACACAATTTAAATTGGGAAGACATTTTATATGTTTGGAGCTATTAATTAAAAGTTTGTGTATGCTCACCAGAAAAATCTATCTGTGCCAATTTTATGTTTGAGAAATCATTTGGTTATTGATAATAATTCTTTGGTATTCATATTCATGTTTCCTATTTCTTCTCATGTAATCTTTGGCAAGTTTCATTGTTCTGTGAAATTTTATCTTTCATATATATTTCAAATTATATGTATATCATATATATTTCATATTATTTGGAATATAATTATTTATAGTATCCACTTTTTCATTTTATAAGTGGTACTTAATGCACATATTTAACCGTTATGTATAAAAACTTGCATCATCACATAGATCAAAATATGTATTTTATTTTAGTATTGCAGCAAGCTCTTTCATGGCCCTTACTAGGTAAAAATCTTTGGATATCTAGAAATATAGATTTATTTTTCACAGTTTTGAACTTCATACATTGAACTCATACATGTGCCTTTTGGGTTTGTCTTCCTTTACTCAATATTATGTCTGTAAGATTATTCATATTCTTGAGTATAGCAGTCATTCATACTTTTTTATTGTTGCATAATTTTCCATGGAATAAATTTATCATAATATATGTTAGTTTAAAAACCTTATCTGAAACCTCTGTTAACTGGATTGCTGTGGGTCTGTATCTATTGCCTTTTGTTTCACTTGACTTTTGCACACATTTTCTAGTTTCCTGCCCTTGCATGGCTATATTTGAGAGAGAACATTTGTATGAGGTTTCTTCTCAGTTTGATGTTTAACTAAGTAACTATATTCCTTATTTTCTTCCTCTTTCACTTCCTTTCTTATTTTCTTTCCTTCCTACCTTTTTGTTTTGTTTTTTCCAGATTTCAAAATGCTATTTGAGATACCTGACAAAATATGCACAATAGGAAAGGCTCATAAAGCTATATAGACATCAAGGGAAATAAAAGTTACAATTAAGGACGAAAATAAACCCAAAGGTTATGTTTATAATTATGGTAAAACATGGTTTTATTTGATGGGACTGTCTCAAGAGTCCAGGAATAACTGAATTTTACCTAAGATCAGAGTAACACTATCTAAAAAATTAACAAGAAGAAAAATAAGACTATACAGAGTATTATTGTTGTAATCTAATCTTACATATTAATATTTTTCTCTGGATGGCTAATCTAATGCACAATCCTACTAATCAATACAAGTGAAAGTGAAATTAGATACATTGACTGAAAATGTTTTAAGGATCAATAACATGATCCAGTAACTCTGGAAGTTTGAAGGTTGGCCTACATTTATTACTTTACTATTGAAATGTATCTGGTTTTATATAGTACTAGATCTAACATAATTTTGCTTATATTTGGTGTGTTGATTTGAATCTTCAGAACATGAAAAATGCATTATTATCATCCAACTCAATAGCAAAAAAACAAGCAATCCTATTAAAAAATGGGTAGAGGATCTGAATAGATATTTTTCCAAAGAAAACATACAGATGGGAAAGGAGTACATGAAATGGTGCTTGACATCACTAATCAGTGGAGAAATGCAAATCAAAACCACAGTGAGATATTACCTCACACAGTCAGAATGGCTATAAGCAAAAAGACAAGAGAGGATGTAGACAAAAGGAAACCCTTGTGCACTCTTTCTTGGAAATGTAATTGGTGCAGCCACTGTGGAAAACAGTATGGCAGTTCCTCACAACATGAAATCCAGAACTGCCATATGACTCAGAAATCCCACTTTTGGGTATTTATCTGAGGAAAAGAAAAACACTAATTTGAAAAGATATCTGCACCCCCATGTTCATTGGAGCATTATTTACAATAGACAAGACATGGAAGAAACCTAAATGTTCATCAATGGATGAATGGATACAAAAATGTGGTATACATATATACAATGGAATATTTTTCTACCATTAAAGAAGAAGGAAATCTTGACATTTGTGACAAAAATGGATGTACCTTGAGGGCATTACACTGAGTGAGCTAAGTCAGATGGAGAAAGGGAAGTACTGTATGATCTCACATATATGTGGAATCTAAAAACAAACAAACAAACTCATAAATACAGAGAACAGATTAGTGGTTGCCAGGGGTGGGAGGTAAACACAATGGGTGAAGGTGGTAGATAAAAACACTCATTATAACCAAACCTCTTGGCTTTGCTCATATTATCTAATATGTTGCTCTTGCAAGGTTATATTTGACAATGACCTAAATGTTAGTATGAAACTTGTTCCCAGTTTGAAATTGAATTAAGTAATCTTAAACCCCCCTGTAAAAGAAAAGGCCAATATACTATAAAGACACTGTAAAATATGAATTATATAATAGATAAAATGGTATTTTAATGGCGTTTTTTCCCATTAGCAGCATGCATGTGAAAAGCATTTTCTACTGTAACGAGTTTAAAGTTGTATTTACAAGCTGGTAATCATCATTCTCCTCCAGTATAAAAACTCTTACATGAAATTTTGATATTCATACACAGTCATGATATTTTCATATGAAAATTTGGTATTATCATAGGAAAAATATGGTTCTTCATGTTGCTGATGCTCATCCCTCAGAACTCAGATAAAACTCATGTCTTTTTTTTTTCATTTTTCTTTTTTTATTGAAGTATAGTTGACTTACAATGTTGTGTTAGTTTCTGATATACAGCAAAGTGATTCAGTCATACATACATATTTTTTTGCATATTCTTTTCCATTATGGTTTGTCACAGGATATTGAATATAGTTCCCTGTGCTATACAATAGGACCTTCTTGTTTATCCATCCTATATATAATAGTTTGCATCTGCTAGTCCCAAACTCCCAATCCAACCCTCCCTTGCCCTCCTCCTTGGCAACCATAACTCTGTTCTCTATATCTGTGAGTCTGTTTCTGTTTAGTAGATAAGTTCATTTGTGTACTATTTTAGATTCCACGTATAAGTGATATCATATGGTATTTGTCTTTCTCTTCTGACTTACTTCACTTAGTATGATAATCTCTAGGTCCATGGAGATGAAAATGACATTCATTCTTTTTTATGACTGAGTAATATTCTATCGTACATAGTGGGTGGGCCAAAAGGTTTGTTTGTTTTTTTCCATAAGATGGCTTTAGTAGCACTTAGTTGTCTTTAACTTCATTGGAAAAATTTTGTTAGGTTGTATGTGACAGCTGTAATATCAGTGTGCATTTAAAAAAAGACATCAAAACTGGTGAATTTTTGCGTAACCATTTTAATATTGAAGATGGAAGAAAAAAACATTTTCGGCATATTACGCTTTATTATTTCAAGAAAGGTAAAAATGCAACTGAAATGCACAAAAAGATTTGTGCATTGTATGGACAAGGTGCTGTGGCTGATTGAATGTATCAAAAGTGGTCTGTGAAGTTTCGTACTGGAGATTTCTCGCTGGACGATGCTCCACGGTCAGGTAGACCAGTTGAAGTTGATAGCGATCAAATCATAACAATATTAGAGAACAATCAATGTTATACCACGTGGGAGAGAGCCGACATACTCAAAATATCCTAATCAAGTGTTGAAAATCATTTGCCCCAGCTTGGTTATGTGAATCGCTTTGATGTTTGGGTTCCACATAAGTTAAGCAAAAAAAACCTTCTTGACCGTATTTCCACATGTAATTCTCTACTCAAACGTAACAAAAATGTTCCATTTTTAAAACAAATTGTGACAGGTAATGAAAAGTGGACACCGTACAATAATGTGGAACAGATCGTGGGACAAGAAAAATGAACAACCACCAACCACACCAAAGGCTGGTCTTCATCCAAAGAAGGTGATGTTGTGTATATGGTGGGATTGGAAGGGAGTCCTCTATTATGAGCTCCTTCCAAAAAACCAAGGATTCACTCTAACAAGTATTGCTCCCAATTAGACCAACTGAAAGTGGCAGTCGACGAAAGGCACTCAGAATTAGTCAACAGAAAACGCTTAATCTTCCATCAGAATAATGCAAGACTGCATGTTTCTTTGATGACCAGGCAAAACCTGTTACAGCTTGGCTGGGAAGTTCTGATTCAACCACCATATTCACCAGACATTGCACTTTGAGATTTCCATTTGTTTCGGTCTTTACAAAATTCTCTTAATGGAAAAAATTTTCAATTCCCTGAAAGACTGTAAAAGGCACCTGGAACAGTTCTTTGCTCAAAAAGATAAAAAAAGTTTTGAGAAGATGGAATTATGAAGTTGCCTGAAAAATGGCAGAAGGTAGTGGAACAAAAGGGTTAATACATTGTTCAATAACATTCTTGGTGAAGATGAAAAATGTGTCTTTTATTTTTACTTAAAAACCAAAGGAACTTTTTGGCAAACCCAATACAAAGCTCTACTTTTTAATTTATTAATTGTATGACTTTGGCCAATGGTCCTTCTGACTCAGGCTCCAAATATGAAAAATGGTGATAAAACTCTCTATGTCATATAACTGTGGGGAGAATTAAAAGAGATAATATATACAAAAAGCTTTGTCCAGTGCCTTGTGTGTAGAAGGCCTTAGTCACTGGTCTTTATTAACGTTCATAAAAATCACCTCAGTGTAGTATCACGTTTGTCTAATTATTTCATTCATTTAAGATCTTCCATCATCTGGGGGGAGTTTTGAACCCTGTGCTTTAGAGAAAGACTATAAATATTATTATGCTAAGGAGCATTTTCATTACTGAAAGTTGTAAATTTCATAGAAACATAGTACAATCTTCAATTTTCTGGAAACAAAGTTGCTAAGTGCAGTGAAAATTTAAGCATTTGGAAATGCAGGCTACAAGTAACAAGCTTTGCCCCAGCAAGATACATCAAGTTTGCTAATTTGGTTTACACTGATCTACTGCCTTTGTTTTTCCTTTCCATTCTCTACCATCAAACTGACAAACTCATTCACACTCAATATATTTTTCTGGAATTTATATATAATTATTTTTAAAATACTTGGTGAAATATATTAGAATACATAACGAAAAGGCATAACTCCTGACAAAACTGTAGAAAAGTAATGACAAACTCTTGGGGAAAATATATCAGATAAAGTCAATAGTCTTCTCAGCACTTCCCAAAATATTCTTATGTAGAAGGATGTTGGCTTTAAGAACAAGTAACGTGAGACTAGAAGATTTTGCATTGATATCTAAATTATTTGCTTAATTGTATAACTATACATTAACCTACTTCAACCATAAAATGATTATATCTTAATTCTTTCATATTTAGATTGTTTGGATTCTATAGAGCTAATATGTTCCCTTTAGAATCTTCAATAACAAGCATTTAATATTCAAAGATATTACTTAAAAAACGTTGTCTTTGGTAAAGGTTTTTCTCCAACATGCATTTAATTTATCCATGTGACCGCAATTATTGCCTTTGTGAAATCAGGCAACTTTTACGAGGGGTCTAAAGTAATCAATGCTTACACACCTTGAGTATTTTGATCTTTTGTTGGCCTTGGTTTTAAAGTATGAAATGTGGCTACCCAGCATCACTCATCAAGTGTGTACTTCATTTTTAATAACATATTTCAATAACACTTATATGGCAGAGACTTATATTTCTTTCCTAATTACAACTGTTTTTTTGCATTTAGTAGAATATGTTGAAATTATTAAAAATGATGATGCTTCTTCAGCCTGCATCTTCGATCATGTGTGAAGACTGTCACAGGGGAATGAATAAATTACTTAATTAAAGTTGTTTTATGTAAACCACTTTTATGAATGACTTTTAATTCCTGAAAATAATAAAAGTTATATGTATTTGCAAAAATTTTGCATACTAAATTAACTTATAATGGTCTTGTCAGATCCTAGAACATTGGAAATGTTTTACAAAGGTTTAATGCGCATGAGCTCATGACAGGTCACTAATGGAGTCTACTTAATATATGTCTTAGGAAGCTTTTTTTTTTTTTTTTTACATTTCATATAGATCAACCCTGAAAGAGATAATTTTCCGTATGATTAGTCATGTAGAGTGAGTATAACTAAATTAAATGGATAAAAACAGGTTATGTTTACTCTCACATAATATTATCTCTATATAAATACATAATCAATGTGTCCCAGAGTACTGTACTTTTACTTTGTGAGGAAAAGATCATAAAAAGTCCTTCTCCACTCTCAATCTCCTCTCCTCCCCCCATAGTTTAGAAACTGGTTATTTTTAAAGGGAGAAGCATGTGAATTGAGCAATTAAATGTCGACAGGAAACCAGAATTTTAAAGTATAGTACTGGATATGCAACTCTGCAGAGTACATGGAATTATTTATTAAACATCAATCTCTTACTTGGCAAGTTTCAATATATAAACCATATGGCAAATAACATATAGTCAAATAATAAGTCGCCATGTGGAGGAATATTTTTGCTTCATTTGTTAATCATTAACTCAGTATTTATATACTAGACTCAAGTTTGAAATAGCATACGTATGATTCATATGCCATACATTTTCTACTTTTACTTTGAAAAGATAGCACTTCTATCATGCTATTCTGTTACATTGAGTCAAGGTAAGTTTCACAGTCTTCTCAAAATAATGGTTCCAGAAAACTTTGCCAATGCATTGGGATTGGAATATAAAATATAATTTATCTAGGACAGTTTAAAATAAATCAACTACTGAGTTTATCTATTTCAAAGGGGAAATCAAATGCTTTTACTAATTATTTTACCAAATTAACTCCCGTAAAATTTTTTTTGAATTGGAAATTGTGCACTAGTAAACATTATTACTATGTATCCCATAAGATGTAGTTTGTTAATTATTAGGAGGTAGTGTAGAGAGGGAAGAATTTTAAATTGCTGATTAATTAATTAATATCATCTCACCCCACCATGGAAAACTGTGTCACCTCTAAAATTACACATGGTATGTGCAATTTTAATTTGTTTCATGCAATGTAGCTCTCATTAAGTTTTTTAAGGTAGAATTGGAAAACAATATTTGAGTATTAAGTAAGATTAAATTTATTAGATAAAAATGATGTGTGGTTTCACACAAAATGGATAAATTTATTTACTGTGTGATAAGTACTCAATTGTGCCCTATATGATTGTTTGATATGTCTGTGAATTCTTAATTCAGGAGCGATTATGAAAATAACAAATTGAATTATTATTATGCCTTTGGAAAACATTTCAGAATAGAATCTTTGCTATTTAGTTATTTCAGAGTAAACACAGTTCCAGCAGTGAGATTGCCTCTTTTTATACATTCCATACTTGGCCACTTATCTAATTTAAAATTATATGTATTGTAGACATACATGTACTGAATGTTTATTCCATAAGGTAGGAATAAAAACAGGCTTCATACTACAAAATTATAAAATGATACATATTCTCTTGCTGTACTCACATTTCTGGTTGGAATTAAGGTTCAGAATATCAGTTTTTACTGTGAATATCAGTAATTTTTAAAGGGTTTTTACTTTTAAAAATATAATTATGTTAGAGCTATAATGTTAGTATTATACGATTTTTAAGATATTTGAACTTGAAGGCACCTATAGGATCATCTAGAAGTCCAACCAAAGGTCAAGATAAAATTGAGCTGTTTTTCCTTGCAAATCATAATAAACTTCCTTTGAGAAAATATTTCTTTTCAAACTTTGTCTCTTTCAACTTGAAATTTTATTGCTCTGCACTTTTAAGATTCATCTTCTTGTAACAAAGTGGTAGGAGTTTAGAGATTAAAAAAAAATCAACAGCTGAAAAAAACTCTAGAAAACCTCTTAAATACTCTTTAAAGTGAAATGGCAGCAAGTGTTCTGAATCTGAAGCAAAAGCAATAAAGCAAATAAAGCTTTCACTAATATAAACACGTTTTCTTTAAGAAAAAAAGTCCTTGTTTAGCTTTAAAAGCTAAGAAAATGCCTGAAAAACCCTGTTCTTAAATCTTTGCACATAAATTAGATTAATTCATTATCATAATCTAAATATACTTATAGTCATCATCAGAAAGACATATACTTATGTATCAGAATAATAGAAGGATATTTAGAAATGGAAGAGAAATAGCTGATTTTTTTTTTCAAAGTTTGGAGTCCAAAAGCTCAGTTTACATTTTATTTTCTCTGATATCTAAGATTCCTTCATTTCATTCACCCTCTGTTATGGCGTAGAGAGAAAAGTTGGAAATAAACAGTGTTTTGATATTATATGAGAAAACTCAGGCATCCAGGCCACCTGTAATTTAAGCTCCTTTTGTTACCTTTCTTTTTTCTCTTTTTTTAATGGAATCTCTATCCTTGATCAACTATGTGAGCTATGAAAATGATGAGAAACGTTTTCCGAACTTCAGGCTCTGTATTAGCTTCTCATTTAAAGTAGCTTTTTCATCTGCTTAAGAAGCATGGAGTAAACTGTTTTTGACATGAGTTTCACATTATTAAAACGTTCCCTCCATCCATCCCCAAAAGCATAGCTACATTGAGTGGAAAGAAAATCAGTTTTATAAGGAAATTTGTTCCTTTCTAACGACAAATTTTGGTACACGGTAGTTTTTGTTTTTTGTTTTTTTTTTTCTGTTACTTGTATGAGCTTTATTCAAGTAACTCAAGTTACTTCTGTGAATGTGAAAAGTAAAACACAAGTCATGGGATGTTGAATTCAGTGAAGTATAAAATTCAGCTCAAAAATCACATATTTATGCCAAAAATACGAGAAGCTTGAACTAAATGAAAAGACCCTGTGGTTTGTGTCACTACTAACAAAATTTACTGATTTTGCAATTCCTTCAAAAAGTTAGACCATGTTACTCAGAAGCTTATACAAAGCAAAAGATATAATCCTTTCAAGAACTCTTAACATATTAATTGTAAGTAATATTCTGTAATCCTTCTAACATCTAGTTTATTTATAGCATCTACAAATCTGGGCTCACACTGCAAGTGCTCAGCCTAGGCCTGGCAACCACTTTAACTAATGCATTCAGCAAATAACTTTAGCATTCTGTTCTCATTTCCCTGGTTATAAAATGAGAATATTAAACTTTGCCTTGAGTGTTGTGAGAATTAATTATTTAATGTTTATAAAGTTCCTTCCAGCTCCAAAGTAGAAAAGTCACAGACGTATTTCTTCTATTCACAATGGATGTTCTCATAAATGCAAATCAGGAAGGAAGTGTTGTTTTTAACCGTAATAAAAATATAAAAGTCAGAATGAGAAATGGAGTCAAAGAAAAGATGATGTAATGCATAATGTATATTTTAATTGTTAGAGTGAGTTTCCATGTTTTGTAATTTTTACCTCCAGCTATGCGAAATAACACAAACGTAAAGAATATGTAAAGATGGTCTAACATGCAGATGAGTACGGGCAGCCCTCCTTATCCACGGGTTTCAAATCTGCCGGGTTTCCAAGGCGCAGATTCAACCAACCTAGAACGGAAAATACTACACGACCCGGGGTTGGTTGAATCTGCGGATCTGGAACCTGTAGATAGAATAGGAAGGGCCGACTGGAGCGTTCAAGGATTTTGGTATCCTCTGGCGTCCTGGAATCTAGCACCACAGAAAAGGATAGGGAGCGATGACTGTGCTTACTTCTGTGAAACTAGAACCACTCAATGAAAACTGAATTAAATCGAGTCAGTAATATAACTTTACAATGGACACCTTTGCAATTTAGAATCTGTAAAAGGAGGGCAACGGGGCGAAATGCTTATCTGACTGGATCAGGATTTGACTGCATTCGGTAAGTCGTGATTGGAGGGTAAATGTATGGTTCTTGATGGTTCATTTGCTGGACTAAAAGCTGTGCTGATCAATGGCAATATATTTGTTACTTTGTTCCTTTGTTTTGTTTATTTAAGTATGCTGAGAAAGGAGAATAAGGACAATGAGGTGAATTTTAAATAAAACAATTTATTTTAAAAAACTGTAGTCTTCTCACTTGTTTGGTTTAGCAGTCCTCTATTCCTTTTTTCCCCAGTTTTATTGAGATATAATTGACATGTAACATTGTGTACATTTAAGGTGTACAACCTGATGATTTGATACATTGCAAAATGATTACCACAGTAAGGCTAGTTAAATCTACCACCTCACATAGTTACCTTATTATTTTTGTGTGAGTGATGAGAGCATTTAAGATCTACTCTCTCACAGTATTGTTAACTGTAGTCACCATGCTGTAAATTAGATTCCCAGAACTTGTTCATCTTATAAATGGAAGTTTGTACACTTTGACAAACATCTCTCTATTGCTTTTATCAAGCAGTTGTACTAATGAACAGTAATATTTTGTTTGTATGTCCTTCACAAAATTTTAGAAGATAAGATGGCAACTTATGTTGGTCTTTTTAACTTTTTCCAAAAATGTTTTTTTTTTGATATTCAAATGTTTGAAGAATAATCTTGAATTTGCATATATGTGTAAAAGGATTGTGTTTCATAATTCTTTTATTGAAGGTGGACAACACATTACTAATGTGGTTACAGAACATTAAATTTTTATTAATAATAATGAAAATACCTAGAGTGTTTGTTCTCCAGATTTTGCATTGTATGTGTAAGTGTATGTATGTAGTAGAGAGAAAGGATGATATCGTGCCACTAATCAAATATTTTGGGTGAACATGGCTTAGAGGTTTAAATTTTAAATTTGTGATTAATTTTGAATATCTTATACCAATTGAAGTAAAGTAGTATTATGATACTCTTTCTTACTACTACATTATAGAGAGGAAAGTAAATAAAATTGAACTAAAGAAAAAACTCAATACAATTTAAATTTTAATAGTTTTCCAATTCCAAAATATATTAGAAATTTTGAAAAACAATATATTGAATAAACATATGTACTTTGGCTATGCCAAAATTTGTTTGATGAGTTGATAAAAGTGTTAACCTTTCTTCTTCAACATTTTGATTGGTGAAATAGGGTTATGTTATCACATTGAACTTTTGGAGTGATAACTTTAAGAATAATCAATAATGTGAAGCCTGTAGTGTTAATCTCATTGCTCTTTCAGAACGATTGATAGAAAGGGTTGGCTTTAAAACACTAAGCTGTTCAGTTTTGGTACATGACAAATAGCATCAACATGATTATATCTGGAAAAAGAAAATAAAATCCCTCCTGAAAGCTTAAGATCTGTGCTAAATAAGACACTGGGAACCATTCAGCATTTTGTGTTCCTAAATGACTAAAATTTATTTAAGCAAAGTTGATGAAAAAAGGGAATAATGGCAATTAAAAAAATCAGATTTAATTTAAAAGGCTATTGATCAACTATCCAGCTTTAAGCAACAAATACTCCCCACTTAGTAATTTTGCTAAATATCTTGCTTTATGTTTGGCCACTGCAACATAAAAGTGCTTATGTTGGCAATAAAACTAAGGGAGATTTAATTAAGCTGTATAAACGAATGTAAACATGGTATTGTAGTGTTGTAAGAAAATCAAGTTTTGTTTTGTTTTATTTTTCCCATCTAACCATGGTCGCCAAAAATGCCTAATAGAAGTACAGATATTTATATGAATTAAAAATTTAGTAAGCTCTTATTAACTAATGAGCCAGCTTTTTTCTTTTTAAACCAAGTTATCTATTTGAAAACCAATTTACTTGTCTCATCTTTCTTTTATAAAGTCCAATAAGAAATAAGTAAAATTATATTTAAAATTTTAGACTTAAATGACAGAAACATAAATTAAAACCACCTGAAGTCCCCAGAATATAGTGTACTGCTTCTTTTGATTAAACTTTAACCAGTACATAGGAGATTTTCCTTTGGTAAGGTTTCTGTGTAAATATTAAATTAAATATTTGGCCATTTTTATTGAGTTGGTTTTTGAGATTATTAAAAAGTTTTTTTATATATTTTAGGTAAAATTTATTGATCCAATACATGCTTTGCAAAAATTTTCACCCAGTCAGTGGTTGGCCTTTTCACTCTTTTAACAGTGTCTTTTAAAGAACAGACATTCTTATTTTCTCTCTCTCTGTCTTTCTCTCTCTTTTTTTTTTTTTTGTTGTTGTTGTTGTTGAAAAATGGATTGTGCTTTAGGTGTCTTGGCTAAGAAATCTTCCCATAATCCAAGATTACAAAGATTTTCTTTTGTGTTTTTTCCTAAAAATTTTATAGCTTTAGGTTTTACATCTAGGTCTATGATCCACTGAATTAATTTTGTAATAGTGTGAAATTTGGATTAAAGTTCATATTTTTACAAGTGATTATCCAAATGTTTGAGCATTGTTTGTGGAAAAGACTAGTCTTGCTCAATGAGTTACCATTTTGCCTTTAATAAAAATAAGTTGTCAAAGGTTTAAATACAAAATTTGAAATAAGCCTGTGTGGGTCTATTTCTGAGTACTCTGTTCCATTGATCTATTTATCTTGACATCACTACCACACTGTCTTGATTACTGTAGCTTTATAATATGTGTCAAAATTAGGTTGTGTTAAACCTCCAACTCTGTTTTATTTCAATGTCATTTTGGCTATTTTAGAGATTTTAATTTCTGTATTTTGGCTGATTCTGAATTTTAGAGTTGGTTTTTCAATTTCTACAAAAATTCCTGTTGGGATTTTGATTGGGAATTCTATGTATAGATAAATCTGAGGAGAATTGACATCTTAAGAATACTTAGTCTTCCAACCCATGAAAAAGCTGTTTCCCCATTTATTTTAATTTTTCTCAACAATAGTTTGTAGTTTTTGGTATATAGGTCATGCACATTCAAAAACATATTTTACCAGATTTATCTGTAAATAAACTATTTCATAGTTTTGATGCTTTTGTAAATGGTATTTTTAAATTCAATTTAAGATTTTTATTATTATAAGAAATAGAAAAATAGGTTTGTTTTTTATGTATTTCCTTGAAGATAATGCCAGAAGACAGTGGTTATATAGGGTATTAGAACAAGGGGAGTAATAATTTTACACATAGTGTAGGGAAGGAAAAATATTTTTCCCTCTAACGTCTGACTTCTTAGCCAAGAGCCCTCTAATGAAAAACAGATTAACAAGAGAAAAAGAAACAGACATTTATTAACATGTATACCTCATGTATGCATGGGAAATACCCAGGGAAAAATGAGTAACTCAAAGAGGTGGCTTAGAATTCAGGCTTAATTACCATCTTATTCTGGAAAGAGGAGGAGGGATGTAGGTCTCTTGAGGGAGAGAAAATGGTTTTTAGGAAAGTTGAATGGGCCCTTAGAAGAATAGATGAGAGATACGATAGTTTGTGACAAAGTTTGTCTGGGTGTGGTATCAACTTCTAGCTGATGAGAAATCAATCTTTCTTGGTTGATGAAACTCTCAGGAGAGGATTTAAGACAACTTGAGTTCTTTCTGGAGGATTTGTCTTTAGGCAGATAAGGAGAGTTCAGAGAAAGACTCTCCCTGCATTTGCTGGTTTTTAACTGCCTACAGCTCAAAATAATCAATATACCAAAGTGGCATATTTTGCTACCCTTCAACATCAGTGGGCCACAATTTACCCTGAACTGGAGAGCAGTAGAGCATGTCATTAGTCACTTACATGGGGGAAAAAATTCTGCTGCTCTGAGGCTGGCCAGGTAGTTATGAGTTCTCCCAATGAGCAGAGCCATACTCGTCAGTAGTAGCCTTAATACTGAAAGATCAGTATGCCAGGAGTAGGAATTGGAAACCAGGGAAAAAATGACTGTGGTCAAATATAACATGCAAACAAAAGTATTAAGTAGAAGTGACAATGAAAACCATGCATATGAGCAGAGACTGAAAGGAAATGTGCAGAAAAATGAGCTGTTTCACTCAGAATATGGACATATATGATGTGATTATTTTTCTAATTGTTAAGTATATTGTAATATTATTATAATAGTTTTATAATAATGACAATAACAATGATAATATTGTGATAGTTGGTCGTCTTGGTCATAGTTTTACATGCTATGAGTGCACTTATGAGGAAAGATTCTGAGTGTGACAGGAACTTATAAATGTATCATTTATGAAACATTAGTTCTTCTGAAAAGTGGATTATTTTACATAACTCTGCTTTAATTGAATACATACCATATATTCAGAATCAAAAAAGAAAGTAGATGAAGAGTGAGGGGGAAAAAGAAACAATCTACGAACGATTAGTATCAAAATGATATTCTCAAGTGCATGGAACATCCTTGAACTCTTTTTCCTAAGAAATGAAATTTTCACCTCAAATTTATTTAGATCAAAGGATACTTGGGTAAAGTAACTTTAGATTCTATCCCTGACTTTGATTTTCACTTTTAACTTTGTATATTCATGGTAATATTTGAAGGCACAGTTTTTTTTAAACCCAAATAGATTAAAAACCTTGAAGTCACATCTCTGGAATAAATATCCTACAATTTTAAACACCCTGGGATTGCAATTTGAGTGTATTAAAATAATTCTGCTGTAAAATTAATGCTTTTACATATTTTATAGAAAGAACAAAATTTTATTAGATAATTTTACCTAAGATTAAAAGTAACATGCAATTAACAGTGACAATGGAAATATCAAATGATAACTATCTCAAACTTACATGAATTTTAATGTCATTCTCTACACATTTTTCTTGTTTATCTTGACATATTTCATTAATAGTATGAAATAAACTAGTGAAAAAGATAAAGCATTTTCATATAAAAGTAAAAGTGTAAAATATACTTGAAACATATACTATTGTGCAGAATTTTTCAATATTTATTTTACCAAGGCTGACAGCAAAATGAAAAATAAGAGATTTTGTGAAAATATTCAGAATTTTTATATTCAGCCAAGAGAAACATGAAAGTTGATTTTTTGTGTCTATTGTATTTTCAAGAGTGCTACAAATAGGATAGTAAAAAAGAAAAAGAGAAGAATTTTAAGAAGTACAGTAAAATACAGAACTTTTTTTTCTTATTGCTAGAATGCTTGGAAGTTATAACCAAAAGAGCTCTTGACCTCATGAGCACCTCTGTCTTTTATGAGAGCAAAAATATCTCAAGTGGCACAGTGCTTCTTTTTCTACCCCTGGTTTCATTAATTTAGATATACAGTAAATGTTCTTTTTCAGTGTTCTTGTTTGGTCATGTCAAAAGAGACTGTAATAGCTGTGAGATCACAGGGAAAATGATGAAGGATCGGTGAAAGTGAAGTAAATCGGTTTCAGTATTGTCCTGTCAGTAGAGATGAATCAGGATACAGCAGCCTTCTCTTTTAAATATTTTTTTCCAAAAAAAAAAGAGAATTTTATCCTTGAAGCAACTACTTTCTCCACCTTATCATTGATCTTATTCATTGTTACTATGGAGTTACAGCTCAGGAAATTCTAGAAACAAAGTGTACATTTCAAATGTTTTTTTAGTTAAATGTACTTGGCATATGTTTCAGTGGGAAAATCAGAGTGCTTGCACCCTTCCTCTTCCCTAAATTGATAAAAGTTTGGAAATGCATTATTTAATAAGCAAAGTATACCCTCCATACAAAAAAAAACTAGATAATACCTAACCATGATTAACTTGTTAGTTTTAGGTAAAAGAAAATAGCAAAAAAAATCAACCTCTAAATTTTACTCTAGCTTTAATTAGCTAAATAATAGAAAATATGTTTTTATTTCCTTCAACTAGCTCTACAATTCTGTTGTCATTCTCTTTGTTTTCTGTTGTTAGCGCTAACCCAAGAAAAAGATATAAAATAAACAAATCTAAGTTCCTAACCTCTTACCAAAGTTTATTAAATCTCTCAAAATTAACAACCAGATTGTGCTCAAATTAATAAGCTAAAAAGAATATGTGGACTTTCGTTTTTCAAAAGGAAGCACTTTGAGAAAATATACATTACAAAATAGTTTCTGAGTGATTTGTTCCTCAAAGAAATATGTTTTTTGTACTCTGTCACTGATTTACAGCTTTGCATACTTCAAATTTTTTTCTAGATTTATTGAGGTATAGTTGACAGTTAAACATTGTATATGGTTAAGTGTACAACTTGATGATTTGATATGCATATATATTATAAAATATTCACCACTATTTTGCTAGTTAACATATTCATAACTCACATAGTTACTATTTTCTTATTTTTTGTGTGTGGTGATCTAAAGATTTACCCTCTTAGCAGATTTCAAGGGTACAGTACAATATTGTTAATATAGTCACATCATTGTCCATTAGATCTCTAGGACTAATCTTTCATAACTGAAACTTTGTAGCTTTGCTTACTTTTTAATCTGTCAAAAAACTTTTTTTAAGAATTTTTAAATTTTTCTGAGGCCAGGGGAGTAAGATAGCTATATGAAATGGGAACTTTAAAACTGAATCAGGCTTCATTGGCCTTCTATGTGCTAAAGATTTAACATACAATGGTCTTTACTAAAAGGCTAACTACGTGAAAAGATGGAAGAGATTAATAGTTAATCACAGTGATAAAAATTCTATTTTTGGCTTTATTTTACATAAGAAGTCCAATTCTTAAGATTTAATTAAATTGTCCCATGTTTTACTTTAATGTTTGAAATTTTCCAAGTGTGTAATGATAGTGATCATTTGACATAAAGAAGAAAGAGTCCTTTTCCTGGGAGCTGTTCTAAATAAGTGCAAACCAATTTCTCAGAAGAGTAAAGAATCTGACTAGTAGTGAAAAGTCTGCCCTGCTGAAACCATGCTAATTAGTAATTACTTCACCCATCTAATGCTATCTTAACTCCAAAACACTGAAGCGGACTGACTCTAAAAAAAAAAAAAAAAGTGAATTAAATAAGAATGTACTCACCACTCATTTTAATTCTATTGGATTTGGAGAATTGATTTATGGCAATTTTGAGCAATTGCCCAATTTAAGGGAATTATTTCAGATAGTGTTCAGTGTAATTTTAAAGTTCCTGTCTTTTCTAGAGGTTACTACATCATTGATAGCTGAAATTCTTCTCAGAGCTGTTCCATTGCAAATAAACAATTTGAGCTTCACTTTATTATTTATAACTCAATGATGTCAGGAACAATCAAAGAGATATTCATCTACTTGGCGGATTTCATAGAAACATGCATTTATGAAATACTGATGTTATATCTGTACTGCATAATGGCAATATGTACTCAAGAATAACCTATTTGGAAGACTATTGTATTATAATCTCAGTCCTCTGGGGAGTTATTTAATCAAAATAGCTCTGCTTAAGTGCACTACAAGAAGAGACATGAAAAAAATGTCAGAGGATCAAGGAGAGACAAAGGACTAGAAATTGTAATACTAAAAGTAGTTTAGTGCCTTGAGGAATGGTAATTTTTTTTTTTCTTGAAGTGGAAAAAGCACTGATAAGTCAGGAATATCAGAGCTCCAACTGAGATCTCGGTGAATGGCAAAATAAATTCTCATACCCATGAACAACTAAACACCTAGATAAAACGTGTTAAGTGAAAATGGAAATGTAAGTCACACTGTGCTTCTTAATAATCAGTGTTAGTGAAACACTAATTGGTATCATATGATTATAAGCAACCATATTGGATCTTATTCCTCTACCTTCTTAACTCTTTTTTGTACAGCACAACTTCAAGTAGGCTTTCCAGTAATTCTATGAGCTAAATTCTAGCAATCCTCATGAGTTATAATAAAGAGTTAAAGAACATAGTGTCCTTGCATAATAAATCATGTATTAAGATATACAGTCTTATCTTACTGTGGAAATCTATGGTAATTGCTCTATTAATGAGTACTATGTGTTTAACTAGCGTGCCTAATTATCTTAAATTTTGATTATTGAGGATAAAACAATATAGGAGGCACAGAATGTTATAGAGAGTTTTACTTCTATTTATTTGTTTTTGTGTGTGAATTCATTGTCACCTTTCTCCACTGTAAATGCATCACATCAAAGTTGCCTCCAAACTATCTTTACAGGGTTTTCCTCCTGTAATCCAATACCAGTGATTTTTTCCTCCTCTTTGGTGGTCAGTGCTTTGGCGTTATACAATTATTGATATTACCATATTAATCTTTTTCAAAGCATTCCAGCTTATAGTACATGACCATGCATGACCATCTTCTTAAAATTTGTCATCTGCTTCAAAGTAATCAAGGATAATACTCTGTTGACCTTCTCTGTCTCTAGCATTAACTATTATTACTGCACAATATATTTCTACTAATACCTCAGGATACTATTGGTAGTAGGTGGGTTATAAAACATAAATTATGAATACGAATTTGATCCTGTATTTCTGTCAGGGCTTAGTTGCTTGGTGTTTGAGAAATCACTTGCTTCAATATATTTCATATATTCTCCCATCGTTGCTCTGAGTTCAAGAGTATTACCCACCTTACATGCCGATCAGTGTGTAGCCAGTGTTTCAACCAAACATGATTCAAAACTTACCTTTTATGAGATCGTCCCACAAGCCTGGATGGTCCTCTTTATGACAAAATCCACCTAGCACTGATCTACTCCCTTTAGATATATTTTCCTATTTAATTGTTTTCAGGAAGACTTACCATTTAATTCAAAATGATTTTAAATGTCAGTGATAATGATTAGTAATGGATAGCATTTTTGAGCATTTGCTAATTTCCAGACACTGTGTTAAGTGCTCTCTATGAAATATCTCATTTAATGCAGTAACACGAAGAGGTAAGGATAGCAGGATAGCTGTTAATTTTTGACAGATAACATAGAACTGGGATCTAAATCATGTTTTAGAATACCTTAGTTGTTGGCCTCTAGGAAGAAATTTGAGCTCAGTTCAAATATTATTCTCTCTAAGAGGCCTTCCCTAACGACTCTGTACAAATACCATCTCTGCCATTATCACAGCCTGTCTTTTTTGGAACATGGTAGCTACAGCCTACCTACCTGTGGACAGTGAAATGTGATTGAACTTTCTATTTATCACTTCTCAGTGGGAGAGTTTAAAACCAGTGTGAGGTTGGCTTAATCCCTGTTTCCTTGCCACATTGGCAGGCAATGTGTCTGATGGCGGAGGCTCCATCAGCTCCTAGAGTGAGGAGACATGGATCAGAGCCCCTAGCCAATGTGATAAATAAAACTTTATTATAAGCCGCCACGGTGTTGGGGATTCTTTTTAGAAACCAGAGGCTGATTGTACACTATTAATTCATGTATTCATTCAATCAACAAACATTTTTATGTACCTGCTATGAATTAGGTACTGTTCCAAGCACTAAGAAAATTATAGTAATCAAAACAAAAACCCATGCCTCTTTGAAGCTTGTTTTCAGGGAAAAGATAGATAATAAGGAAAAACAAACCAACAAAAAAAAAGAAAACTATTTTTTTTTTTAACTGTCTGTTAACGGTGATATAGTGCTGTGGGAAAAAATGTGAACTTGTAATAGGGAGTGATGCAGGTTAAACTGTGTGTTGAAGGAGTTAGTTGCTGATAGACTGATATTTGACCAAAGGGCTGAAAGATGAAAGGAAGCCTGGCGTATAGTTATATTGAAGAAGCACTTTTCCAAGAAAAAGGGACAAACTTCTGTCATTAAAGAACAGTAAGGAGGTTAACATTTGTGACAGAGGGGAAGTACAATGAAGGCAAGACCAGAGAGGCAGAGGAGGGTCTTGTGGGCTCTTCAGTTTTCATCTGGCATAACTCGCTCACTGTGAACAGTGCATGGTTGTTGAATAAATGAAAGAACAATCTCCATAATGATAAGATTTAAGTATTCCACTTCATTCTACCACAAACCAAAAGAAAAACTCAGTTGAACTCACCAGGTCTACATCAAACAAATGCAGGTACTATTAACAAGTATTTGCACAGGTAGGTATATTCTAATAACACCTCTCATTGGTTCAAAACCTTACTGAAAGAAAATTGAAAAAAAATAGTGATATCTATAAAAATGTGTTTCATTAGTTTTAACTTAGCCACCTATGATAAAGAACCACTGGCTAATGTTTTAGTTACAGGAATAGATTTTTTTCCCCAAATAGCTTCCAAAAAGTATCTTTACAAAAATTGTCCTAGAAGAAGAATGAGATTATTGATAAACATTTTGTACCAAACAACCCATGATTATTCTTAAAAGTAGCCAGCTATGCTTTGAGATATTTTCTTTCATGATTCTTAACATGTTTGTTTCAGTTATCTAATGTTGTGTAACAAAACATCCCAAAACTTAGTTTATTATTTACTCACAATGTGTGAGTCAGCAATTTGAGCTGAATTCAAGGGAGAGTTCCTTCTACTTGTTTATGAGTCCTCAGATGGAATGGCTCCTGATTTTCCACATGCCCTTTCATCCTCTAGATGCTAGACTAGTCCTTTTTAAATGATTGTAGAAGCATTCAGAAGTTGCTGTTTAGAGACAATTCTCCACGAATCCCTCACATTTCTACATGGCTAGGCATTTATGGACAACTTAAGAATGTTTGTATAAGGAGTTATAGCAAGCTAGTACTGTGTTATCAGGGAAGACTTTCTTATATTACAAAGTAATAAATACAATGTCTCCTTTGGAGCAAAGTTTAGGCAAGTTTTTTAGCATCACCTTATGGGATTGGGGGTTTCAAAGCTGGACACAGATTAGCTGTGTGTTCAGAATTCACCTAGGCCCATGTTGAATCACCCCTGTGGGACTTGGAAGGTAAAAGAGATCAGTGAGAGCATGAAGTTCAAGCTGCCTGCTACACTAGAAGTTATAAACTGTGCAAAACCATTTGGTCTGGTTGTCTCCTTACTGACTAAGTCTGTGGAAGTGTGACAAGTTCACCGAGCAGCAGCTTGCAGTTTAGGGACTACTTGATTGCAAGCTTTTCCAAATAGTAGACTTGAAAATAAAAGCAGTGTCACTTTTGCCACATTCTATTGGTCAAAGCATGTCCCAGGGCCATACCAGATTCAAGCCTTGAGGGATTAGACTCTGTGCTTTGATGGGAGGAGTGACAAAGACACGTTAGAAAGGAATATGTGTAATTGTAGAATTCTCACTTTCTTCTGTGTATCTTGTAACCTCTTGTTCATAATTTTTCTCTCTTTGAATCTGTAAACTCATAATTCCTTAAATTTATATTTATTCTCCTAATCGTCTCTTCAGCTCTGTCTAATCTGCTATAAACAAGTTCACTGAGATTTCCAGCTTTTTACAGAAGTATAACAAATACATAAAAATGTGCATAAATCACAAGTATAAACAGCTTGATAAATTTTCACAAATTACCAACAGCCTTGTAACTAGAACCTAGATCAAGAAAGAAAATATCACCAGCATTCTCAAAAGCTCCCTTATGCCCCTACCTAGTCACTACATACTCCCCAAGGATAAACAATAGTTTTGCTTGTTTTTGAACTTTATGTATGAAAGGAATCATATGTATGTATTCTTTTGTGTCTGTCTAACTTAGTTCTACATCACGTTTGTTAGAATCATCTATGTTATGATTCAGTTCACATTCTCTGAACACAATGCTATTATGTTAGAAAATAATATCTAAAAGTTAAGATTTTTAAAAATGTATTTTTAAAATTTAGAACACACTAATAATTTATATCAAGTAAGGAAGAACCCATACTTGAAATTAGAAAATATTTATACTTAAATATGTAAAAGTTATTATTTCTCAAAACTTATGAGATGAAGCTGAATTGTTATTATATGAGAATTAAATATGCTAATATATAAGAAAAGAAAAATAGCAGCCAATTAAGTAGCTAAGCATCAAACTTTACAATTAGTATACTATTAATAAAATATCCTCCAAACAACTATAGAAAGGAAAAAAAAAAAAGGGGTAGAAATAAAATAGACATACAGACATAAAATTGTTAAGATTGTCAGAGACAAGTTTACTTTTTCTCTTCAAAGATTAATACATTTTAAAATATCTACCAAAATTAATAAAAAAAATTTTGATTAGTTACAAAAATGTCCCAGATCCTATATGCTTCCCTGTAACTACTCCTTTGATAACATAACATTGTAACTTTAAAAGAGTTGTACCTTATTTCCTGAATCTTTTAATGTGGGCTGGCTTTGGACTTGCTGTGGTCAATAGAGTATGAAAGAAGTGCCAGTATTCCATTTCCAAACAAGACATCAAGAGTCCTTTAGTGCCTATGTTCTCTTTTTTCTCTGACTCCACTTTGAGAACAAGTGAATGCCAGCTAACCTGCTAAAGAATAAGCAACCAAGTGAGGAAGAGCTTAGTCCTCGTTATTGAGTCCAGCCAGTACAAACAGAACCACCTGGTTGTCTGCTGCTAATCACAGACGTGCACGTGGGTATCTCTAGGCCCTTGGAGGCCAAATGCTCCGCTAGCCAACACACACACATATGAACTTAAAAGAGCTTATTGTTTTAAGCATATAGGCTTTGTGGTTGTTGGTTACACAACATTATGGTAGCAGTAGATAACCACACAGAACCCATTATAATAGCATATTATGTATTTCCAAAGAATATATTTTATAAGTTAAAAAACCTCTTCTTAATTTTAATAATGTTGATAAGTAATAAGCAAGCAATGAGAATTATAGAAATAAAATAATTAATTAATTAATTAATTTAAATAAGATGAAAAGATACTCAGGTTAAGTTTTAAAAGGTGTTGTGGACTTCCGCCCCGGCCCCGAGGCCCGGCTGCAGGTCGCCTAGGAGGTGAAGTCGGGATGCGCGTGGTGCGGAGCTCCAGCCCCGGTGCGCTGGGGCAACATGAAGAAAACGCCGCAGGCGAGCCCAGCGCTCCGGGAGGGCCCCGACCCTTCCTCTCTGGGGCACGGGGGTCTTTTCCTGTGGAGGCCGGTGCCTCCCCTCACCCCGGGCTGCCTTCCCTCCATCCACTCCAGGGACCTCACCCTCAGGGAGTCAAGAAGAAAACCTTCTCCCCAAATATCAGTCATAAGATCAAGGAAGAGCCCAAGGAAGAAGTAACCATCAAGAAGGAAAAGCGTGAAAGGGATAGAGACCGACAGCGAGAGGGCCATGGACAGGGCGGGGGGCGCCCAGAAGTGTTCCGGTCCCACTCCATCTTTGAGCAGGACCCAGCTGAAATGATGAAGAAAAAGGGGAACTGGGCTAAGACTGTGGATGTGTCGGACATGGGGCCCTCTCACAACATCAACATCAAAAAGGACACGAGGGAGACAGATGAAGAAACAAAACAGATCCTGTGCACGCTGGAGAAGGATGATTTCATCGATGACCCTGGGCTGAGGAACGACGCTCGAAATATGCCTGTGCAGCTGCTTCTGGCTCACTCGGGCTGGCTTTTGAAGGAAGAGAATGAAGAACCAGATGTCAAACCTTGGCTCAAGGAAGAGGACGTGGAAGTGGGCGGGGCCTGCTGTGAAAGTGAAAGACGAGCCACGAGCCCCGAGATGAGGAGGAGGAGGGCAAGATGAAGCCTCCTCCCAGAGCAGCCAGGAAGACCCCCGGCCTCCCGAAGGATATGTCCGTGGCAGAGCTTTCAGGAAGCTGAGCCTCACGCAGGAGGAGGAGCTGCTGTTCCTGCAGCTGCAAGACTGGCTCCCCGGCCAGCCGCCCACTCCGGACGTCGAGCCTACCAAATCAGAGGCGCAGAGCGAGGGCGGACAGAGGGTGGTTACAAAGCAGGAGAAAGACCGGGAAGCCAGGCTGGTAGAGAGTGCTTGTACCCTGACAGAGGGTCAGGTCTGCAAGCTGCTCATCCGCAAGTCCGGGAAGGTGCAGCGCCTCCTGGGCAAGGTGACTCTGGACGTGACGATGGGGACCGCCTGCTCTTTGCTGCTGTCCTGTCTGTGGGCCTTGGAGACAGTAGGAGGGGTGAGACGACAGTCCTGGGACACGTAAAGCACAAACTTGTATGCTCTCCCAATTTTGAATCCCTGTTGGATCACAAACACCGGTAAAATAAGCAGACGGAGGGCGGTGGTGACCGTGCAAACAGCGGCTGCTGCCTGCTCCAGGCGTTGTGATCTAAAATCTGTTCGACCCAAAAGGGGCCTGTTTAGCCCACCCACTCCAGCCACTGTCCCCGTTTTGTCCACAGGGCCCACGTGGCTCTCTCCCACAGCAGCTGTGAACGGCGCAAAGACCTTCCCACAGCCCCGAAACCGCACACCCTCGCTGCTGGGCGTCTTGTCCCTGCTTATTTCTTTTTTAATTATTTTATTTATTTTATTTTTGGCTGTGTTGGGTCTTCGTTTCTGTGCGAGGGCTTTCTCTAGTTGTGGCAAGTGGGGGCCACTCTTCATCGTGGTGCGCGGGCCTCTCACTATCGCGGCCTCTCTTGTTGCGGAGCACAGGCTCCAGACGCGCAGGCTCAGTAGTTGTGGCTCACGGGCCCAGTTGCACCGCGGCATGTGGGATCTTCCCAGACCAGGGCTCGAACCCGTGTCCCCTGCATTGGCAGGTGGATTCTCAACCACTGCGCCACCAGAGAAGCCCCCCTGCTACTTATTTTTATAGTTATGTTTTGGCTCTTCAACTGAGTGCATCCTCCCCAGGTGGAGAGGGGACGGTCTGTGGGAAAGGACAGGCTCCTTCTCTTGGTAACGCCTTGGTTCTCAGGGAAGAAAATGGAAGGATGGCTGCTGCTGCCTTTTCTCCCTCCTTCCTCCCGAGAGGCGGCGTCGGAGAGAGAGCAGGGACTTGAGTCTGAGACTCAGTCGCAGCTCTGTCTCTTACCAACTGTGTGACTGGACAAACTACCTAACCTTTCTGAGCCTCATCTTCCTCTTCTGACAAAAATGAGGGTGATACCTATCTTACAGGGTTGGTGTGACGATGAAATGGAATATCGTCAATGAAAAATCCTTGCACAAGGCCAGACATACAAAGTTGCCACTCAATTAATGTTAGGTTAGTTTCCCGAAAAAAAAAAAAAAAAAAAAAGGTGTTGTGATATCTGTAGTTAACACTTAAAAATATTCATAGAAATTTTCTTCTATTGTAGTTTACTTAAAATCAAGATACTGAGCAGTAGGTATGACTTTTTGGAATTCATTGCTGGGATACATAATTGCTATATATGTGAAATATTTCATATCTCAAGGAGTTAAAAGAAATTTAAGAAATGGTGTGTTTTTGGTCAAAGGTAGTCAAAAAGTACCAAAAAATTAAAAATTGTGTCTTTGTAGTACTGTCTAGGCATGTAGTTTGCAGCCCAAATAACCAAGGCCTCAACAACTAAATTTTAGATGCCAAAAAAATATGCAGTTAGAAGTATGACTGTGCTTACCATCAAAATCAAAATTTAACATATGGCTTGATAATATAATTGACAGTGTTTATGAGTAAGTCACAAAGGTGACCAACCCATCAAGCAGAGTGTTCATTGGTAATAAAATATAAACAAAAGAAATAGGATATTTCTAATGATTTTTTTTGTTAATCTATGCATTTCATAGATTAACATAGATTATCTTGTGCTCCTGCATAAAATAGGGATATTCTCATTGACAAAACTAAGGCAGGTTGTAGAACAAAGCTTCCCTTCTCCACTGGCTTTGATAAATGCTCGTTGGAACTTTGCTTGCAAATCTCCATTTTTTCTCTGCTAAATACAGGCTTTTGATGCTTTTCAGGTGAGCAGGAACAAAATGAAAATAATAAAGTTTTTGTTGTTGATTCTGTTTTGTCATATTCCAGGCAGTATCTTCTTCAAAGTGTATTATTCCTGAGATTAAAAGTGAAGGTTGAATACATTTCTGACATAGATCAAGTTTGTGTGTCTGTGCCTCACTACACCTGCTTTCCTTCACTTGTAAATTAGTGTGTCTGGTAGTACCATATAAGTCTGTTATGAACATTAATGGGAAAATGCATGTGAACAGCTTGGCACAATATCTAACAAATAGCAAATGCTGACTAAAGTTAACTATTTATTACAGATCATTCCTGAAGGAGAAGCATTTCTGTGGATAGTATATCCCATTCACTATATACTGATTTTACAATCTTTTGTTTTAAAAGATGACTTTTTCTTATCTTCATTCCCATCACTCAATAGTAGTGATCTTATCTGAGCCTTTGTTCTCTATGGAACAATTACAACTTCTACTCCATCAAAAGAGAACTAAATCAAACTGTACTAGAAGATTCATCTAATCAGAAAATATTTATTGTGCATATAATGAATCATAACACTCTATCAGAGATTCCTCAGGTCATGGGGACCAAAATAATATGAATTTTTCTGACTCTGTAACTTATTATTCACCTCACTATTCTCTAAATGAGCAGCACAACCATAATTTTATTCAAGACTGATCTAAAATGCTCTTTTTCCACGCCTTCCTTGCACACCCCAGACCCAAGTTATGCCCCACTCCTCTGAACTCTCAGAGAAGTTTTTCCATGCCACCATCATGACACATCTCATTTGCAAGGCGTGTATGGGTCTCTAAAAAATGATTTGGTCTGGTTTCCAAAATATATCATGAAAGATTGCTGAGAAAATATGGCCTCAGCACTTTACTAGCACAAGTTTATGAAAGGGAAAATTAAGGGCAAGATAAATCATTTTGTTCACTTCAAGTAAGAAGCTAATGGTGTGCTAAATACACTAATTCAAAATGTGTGGATACAAGGAAGTAATAATGGTCTCATCACCAAGGTAAAGATATCTTCTTGGAAAACAAAATGGAAGTAAACAAAACACCACTAGGTGTCACTGGGGAAGGAGAAGAAACAAGAGAAGAAGGTTAAGGAGGAGTTAAGTTGAAGCCTTACCAAAAATGCATTATTTATGAAAAGATGAATAGCAGCTTTTGCAGAAAAATAGCATGACATCAACAGTTCCCAAGAAGTGCAGAAGTAGAGGGGGAAAGAGTGTGGCTTCAATAATTCTGGAAGCAGCTGCTGAGATGTATCAAACCAGAAGAACTCCAGCTGCTTGTTCTGTGAGCATTGCCAAAGGTTTCACACGCTAAATATGTATCAGAACTCCCGGAGAACACCAACACTTAAAATAGGTATGGATGAGGAGTAGAAGTCAGAGTTAACAGACATAAAATGATATTCCAGTCCTTTGAGAAAATTTGATATTTAGTTCTAAATTTTGTTATGATTGTGTAACTTGGGGTAAATCACTTAAAACTTCCTGCTTCCTTCAGTGTCATCTTTTACACAATAAGAAGAGGAATACAGGACTTCTGATTTACAGGTTGTCTGTGGAGATAATATAAGAACAGGTATTCTATAAATTACTCTTCTAGAATTAATATCATTATCAATTATAGTCATTAATTTATTTTTCTTACATATTTAAAAGAAAGGAATTAACTTTTAAATTGTTATTTTATTAAAGAAGAATTTCTTTTTGGAAAACAATTTATGCTTTGAATCATAAAAAAATCATGATCTAAAACAGTTGAAACTATTTGGAATTCTCCCACTGTTAGTTCATCTATTGCTTTTCGGAGGCCCTAGTTTCTTTAGCTATTATTCAAAGAATTGTGAGTTGGGATGGACTGAATTTGCCAGTTGGACAAAAGAGGATTTTTATGCAATATTTCAGTAAATTGCTGGAATAAGGAGGCCTATGGCCCAGACTACGAATTCTGTTTTCAAAGATTTTAGATAGTGATATTTTCCTTAGGAAAGTTCTTTTCTAGGACTTATCCAAAGTGCTAAAGTCATCTTGTCCCTGATCCCAACCTGGACATAAGTCAAGTATAACCGTTCTAAAGTTGGTTTTGTGGTTTTTATCATAAATGGCCCCTGCTTGATTTCCCTGTGCTTCCCAGGCCCCAGCCATGGGTGCTCTGCTATGCAAATCTTGCTCATTGTATAACTCTCAACACAGTAAGACCCATGCTCACAGGCTCTAATTCATGCTACACGCTTGCTGAGCAGGATTACCTGATGATCTCATCCCCTCATTTTACAGAGGAGGAAATAGAGAGTTCTCATGATTTACTCAGCAGCAGAAGTATTGTAGAAGCATACATTTATGTATAAATTATCATTTATCTCCAAGAGAGGCTACTTCCAAAGGCTCCTTCAAAACTACTCCCAGAGTTATGTTTCTAAAAAATCAAGCAGGGAATTCCCTGGCGGTCCAGTGGTTAGGACTCGGTGCTTTCACTGCCGGACCAGGTTCAATCCCTGGTTGGGGAAACTAAGATCCCACAAGCCGTGGGGCAAGGCCAAAAAAAAGAAAAAAGCAAGAAAAAAAGCGCAATCTTGTCACTCTCCATTATAAACAATGAACCTTCAAAAGAGCCTCAAAGAACCCCAATGCATCCATCAAGCCATATCTTCGTCACTCATTGATTCTTTTAATATATATTGATTGAGAAACAAGAGACATTGAGATAGATGCTGGGAGTACAGTAAATGATACAGAAATGTTCCCTGCCATCAGGGCACTTAAAGTTTAGTACATGAGAAAGGTCGTACAGATGATTACAACTACATTATTTACACAAAAGACTAACTGAGCTTCTGGCTTTCTCCCACCCACACTCTCTTAGCATCAGTTACACCACTCTTCCCACACAATTCCCAGCTTTTCCTAATCAAGCCCCGTTATTTCACGTGGCCTTGGATTTACACATGTTGTGTTTTTCCTGTCTAGAATATTCCAGTTTCTTTCTTTCTCTGGCAAACTACAACTCATTCATTTTACTCAGTTAGGACCTCTCTGAAAGCCTTCTCTACCAGAGCTGACTGTTTTCTGAGGCACCAGGGCACTGTTCATATATCTTCTGTATTCTGTTATTGAACCATCTTTTAATTAGTGCATTTTGCTCACTGGTTAAGAGCAAAGTTCTAACATGCATGGGTTTGAGTCTTGTCTTTGCTAATTTCTCACTGTGCTCTTGGACAAATAATTTAACTTCTCTGATAATCAGTTTCTTTACTTTAAATGTGCTTGTAATAGCATTTAGCTCTACATGTTGTTGCAAAAAGGGAATGAGTTAGTACCTGTAAAACATTACAACAGAGCTTAGCAAATATTAAGTGGTTTGTTAATACAGGTTTTTGATATTATTATCAAGCCAAATATCCCGAATCACAGTAATTCTCAGTAAATGTATATTGAAAATATGAAAGTGTGAATTTACAACTAGTGTAAGTCTTTGTAGTGGACTTTAAATAGATTCAAAAAAAAAACAAAACTAGAAACTAAAACTAAGCCTAAGACTGCCTACCCAAATGTAAAACAGCACCCAATAAGGGACGTCCCTGGTGGCGCAGTGGTTAAGAGTCTGCCTGCCAATTCAAGGGACACAGGTTCAAGCCCTGGTCTGGGAAGATCCCACATGCCACGGAGCAACTAAGCCCGTATGCCACAACTACTGAGCCTGCGTTCTAGAGACCGCGAGCCACAACTACTGAAGCCCCTACACCTAGAGGCCATGCTCCGCAACAAGAGAAGCCACCACAGTGAGAAGCCTGCACACCACAACTAAGAGTAGCCCCCGCTTGCTGCAACTAGAGAAAGCCTGTGCTCAGCAACGAAGACCCAACGCAGCCATAAATAAATAAATAAATAGATAGATAAATTTATAAAGTACCCAATGAGAATCAACAGTTTTTAATAAACAGACTTTACAATTCTAACCATATTCAATGATGAAAAATGCTACAGATATTTAATTTTTTTATTGCATTCATTTGTCTTAAGTTGACTTGGATAGTTTTAATAAGGTGACCTCTTACTGTTGGTTTCAAATTGGTTTTCCTTCATTATTTGGTTACGAGTCTAATGAAGCAGCACAACAGTGTTTCCCTTTTTGCTATTCCTCAAGGGACAACTCACTTAATCATCTGAACACTTGGAACTCCATTGTGATACAAATAAATGATTATGTAGTATAGCTTTAAAAAAAATCACTGAAAATTTCACTGAAAAGAAAACATGCAAAATGAATTTAAGAAAAGCATGTATATTTTACTGTAAAATTATATCCTGTGACTTACTCAAATATTACTACATGTGTACCAAAAATAAATACATAAATAATAAAAGGAAAGAAAATAAATTACGTTGCCTTTCCAAAAATGCATATTTCTACTCTGGTGGTCAAACAACAACAAACTGTGACCGCAGCTTTACAACCACATGAGTGCCACAGGTGTCTAATCCTGGAGAGCGATTGGTACCCTAGAAAAGAAATGATTGCAATGCCACCAGTCATATACAATGCTCCTGGCCCCGTGAGGAACTACAGTTTATACATAATGAGACTGATAACTTTTCCCATCTCTAGCTGGAAATTACCATGTCATCCTTGTGTATTCTCCAACAAGGTCTGTTTTCAGGTTCAAAGTCACATATTTACGGATTACATTCTTCAGATTCTACATTACTATGGTATGTATCTCAAAGAGATAGAATACTGCCAGCCCTTAAATATTGATCTTTGCATCACTATATTTATTTATTTATTTAAAAATTTTTTATTTTATATTGGAGTATAGGTGATTTAAAATGTTGTGGTAGTTTCAGGTGTACAGCAAAGTGATTCAGTTATGCATATACATATATCTATTCTTTTTCAGATTCTTTTCTCACATAGGTTATTACAGAGTATTGAGTAGAGTTCCCCATGCTTTACAGTAAGTCCTTATTGATCATCTATTTTATATATAGTGTGTATATGTTAATGCCTCATTATGTTTAAAAAAACAGTTTAAAAAACCCAAATTTGAACGAAGTAAACAATTTTAGTGAAAGCCATATAAATAATGTTTGAATGAATCCAACAATTTATAAAGATGAAAAAACAAAATTTAAGTAAGTGGATGGAGTAACAGATTGTGATAGTTTCATCAGCATCCGGAAAGAAGAGATTGATTTCTTAAGGACTAGAATAAAACATTAATTAACAATGAGGTTTAAAAAAATCCCAAACCTTAAAGATTATATTTCTAGGAAATGATGAATAATCATACAGGAAATGCCAGCCAGTGTTAAGAATCCATTGATATTGTTTCAAGAAAATGACAAGCAGCTTAACATACATGATGGCTACCTGTCACCATTAAAAAAAAAAAAGAATTAACAATCACCAGCAGCAGGGTCTATACACACACAAAAATTCAAGATGAAGTGGAGCTAACAACGACATCTCATTCTCTGACACCTAAGGCTGATGGCTCACTGCCTGTTAGACTGACATCAGACACTGAGGACCTAACTTCTGCCTCCCATGTGAAGTCACAGGAAAAATCATACCAATTATTGCAATGTGTACAACATCCATCTTCATCTGTTCAATGTTCATTTGGTGGATGTAATTCTAGTCAACATTATCATCATGCATTATCCCTGCATCAGCACTGGCCTAGTCAGCTTAGCAATATTACCATGTCCTTATTCTCGCAAGAGTATCCTGGGTGAAATCTGTCTTAGCTCGGGCTGTCATAACAAAATACTGAAGACCCGGGGTGGCTTAAACAACAGAAATTTATTTTCTCACAGTTCTCAAGGCTGGAAGTCCAAGATCAGGGCGTCAGCGTGGTCAGGTTCTGGTGAGACCTCTCTCTGGCTTGCAGAGGGCCATCTTTTTTTGATGTGTCCTCACATATTAGAGAGAGAAAGAGAGCCCTCTCTCTGGTGTCTCTTCTTATAAGGACACTAATCCCATCATGAGGGTCCCATTCTCATGACCTCCTGTAAACCTAATTATCTCCCAGAGATCCCACCTCCAAATACAATCACAATGGGGATTAGGGCTTCGATATATAAATTTGAGGATTTCATGAACATTCAGTCCATAATATAATCCTAAATGCTCAGGTTTGCAGTTTTCCTTTTTCACTCTTTAGTGTTTCTTTCTATAAAACATCACCATTACATTTTTGTATATGAAAATGATTGAACAGAAACTGTATGAATTAACACTAAAGATCAAATTATTAGAGAATTAAGAAATCAAGGACCTTAACCAGTTTACTTTACTAACAATATCAAAGATACAATTAATTGTGAGCACTGACAAAGCAGAGGGAGGCATAAGGACCACAAATATAGCTCCCCAGGTTTTTTTCTTGCCACATTAGGGCATTCTCTGGCCCATATCAACATAAAAGGTCTCTAAGCTCCATATTTCATCACATCAGTTGTGCAGAAAGGAGTTGCTTTGGTCATGAAATATTTCCATTTTATATTCTGATAGGTACATTGCTTAAGTGACATTTTCCACATTAAGCCATAGGTGAATTTAATAAGTAAAACTTGAAACCCTTGATCAACACGTGTAGTTAAGTTGAAAAATATAACATAATCATGCATTTTAAGTGTTTTGTGCATCCTAATGTAGCAGAACAGTTTTACTTCCTAATGTTGATGTTTCTAGCAAATTTATTTTTCCCCATAAATCCATAGATTTGTTTGTTTACAATAATTCAGGGGTTAGAAATTTATTTTTTTTCTGTCAAGGGCCAGACAGTCAATATTTTTTAGACTTTGTGGGCCACATATAGTCTCTGTTAATCTTTGTATTCTACTTTTACAACACTTAAGAAATGTCAAAACATTCTTAACTCATGGGGTCATGGTTTGCTGACCCCTGCATAAGCAATAGTAGACAGATCAGATAGATTCTGCTAAAAGCATGCCTTAGATGAGGACTCTCTTGCTAGAAAATATTATTTATTTGCTAGGTATATTGTTTTATATATATATATTTATTTTCTGTATATTATGTTTTGAAACCTTTCTTTTCCTTAGCAAATAAATTTAATTGTAGTAAAATATTTATATGTACAGATATTCATTACAGTGTTACTTCAAAAAAACAAAAACAAAAACCCCACAAAAAACAAATGGAAAAACAACTGCAAACAACCTAAGTGCCCCAATAAGGGGAATGTTTAAATAAGTCATCATTTACTTGTAGGATGAAATATTATACAGCCATTAAAATCAATGTTTACAATGCTTCATAACATGGGAAATGACTATAGTATAGTGTTAGATAAAAATTAACATAAAACCATGTATATATAGTATGATCTCAATTTTATACATTCATGTGGGCAGAGAACACAGAATGAAAATAAATACACCCAATATATGTCAGTGGTGGACTTGTGTTTTTTCCTGTTTTATATTTCTGTTTTTCCAAATTTTCCATCAGGAGTAGATACTATTTTTATAATCCTATTTTAAATTTTTGATTGAGAACTCTAAGTGAAAATTAAATTATGATTCCTGAGTTGCCCTCAGTTTTCCTTGGGTCACTCTGACTGCTGATTCCTCTGTTCATTTCAGTTATAGACTCTGTGAGGTCACCCCAACATTTGTTCCTAGAACAAGTGGTCAAACATGAGTGATTGGATAAAAGGCCTCAGGGTGTTGAATAAGAGCTGAGCTGGTGGAAAACTTCCCAAATCAGGTGGGCTAACTGAATCTCTTGATTACTTTGCCTTTTTTCCCATGACAGACTAACATCCCACAAATGGCTTACTTTTGAGAAGAATCTTTCATGCACTGCAGAGCAGAGATATTGTTCAGTCAGTTCTGGGTCAAAGAGGAAAAGCTGAAGAGATTTAAACAGGAAATGACTTGACTACAAAGAAATTAGAAGTATAAGTGAATAAAACGAGCCAGGCACAAATGATGAATTCTAGGTGTCCTAGAAACAATAGGGCCCATTGCCAGCTCAAATGGGTGGAATCCCAGGCTGATGAAATGCTCCAGAGATCCAAGGAGATCACTCCTGGATCCATCACACCTGTGTCACATGTTTTGACATCTTAAAAAAACTTTCTGGCTGAGTAGACTGTCCCTTCTGGGCTAGCCAATTCTTAGAGATGGCAAGGGACTTGGCCTGCAAACCTTTGATATGCAAATTAATCAATCTAGATCTATCCCTCCTCTGGGCTCATATACCCCAGCAGGCAGTAGCCTTCTGTCTTAATTATCCCAAGGCCAGGTCCCAGGCAACTAGAGACCACCCGTATAGCCCAAAGCCAGCCAACTTTATTCAAACTACCCAGTCCTAATTTGTTTACCCTGTCTTGCTTTGCCTTTCTTGTAGAAACCCCAGTAAAGACATGGGTTTTTCCTCACTTCTGCTTCTGCTTCCTGAACAAAACCTGGTGTTTCTCCTGTGGATCTGTGTGGTGAGTCATGTCTCTTGTTTCTATGAGAAATTGAAGTAACATTAAACTTTTCTTTCAATGGCATTGACTTCACAGTGTAATCACTCAGTCATCTTTATAAATTAAGACCTGAGCGCAAAACGCCAGAAGGTCTGACGTCATTATATTTACAAGGAGACGCTCAATGGGGTTATCTGCCTTCTTTATTCCCAGGAATGTCACTCCGTAAAGGGAAGGAATGCTTTGAGGATCTGCAGCCAAACATTTCCTTTCCAGGGTATTATTCTCCACTTCATATATTTTCACATGTATAGTACTAATAATGACTTAAAAAACCAAATTATGAATACTATACTTGTATTGCTTTATTAGTGATTTTAGTTTCTTTTCTTCTTTTAAGTCTAATGTTGTATTTGCTTCATGCTTATTATTATTCTGCAAATGCTCTCTGTTGAGAGCTTATGGGTCAAGCGGAGGTTCTAACTTCACAAATGTACTAAATGTTATTCACAGTGGTGTGCATCTAGCCCCTTGGTGGTTTCTATACCAAAGCAAATCTGAGTGACTTACAAATTGCATGGTTCACCAACGTAGAGTATAGTATATAATCTAAGAACACGGGCTCTGGAAAGAGATATACCTTGTTTTTTATCCCATCTTTGCTATTAACATATTTGGGATTTTGGTATAACACTTCATTGCTTAAAGCCTTGTTTCCTTCATATATTAAATAGAAATACAACTCTCTGTAGAGTTACGATTAAATAAAATGATTCATAAAATGCACTTAACCAGTGCCTGAATCATAGGAAACAATCAATTAAGATTGTGTGATTCCAGCCCTAGTAGTTGTCTACTGTTACCTCCCAGGAGCTTGGGAGTCTTTCATCTAAAAGTAGGAATCTTACAATGGGACTAGGGCCTTTTCACTATTCTTATTCGATATCTTTCATTGGCAGTGTTTCTAGCAAAACTCATAGGTTAGAGAGCAAAACTCTTCTGCTACACTGGGAGGTACAAAACACTTATAAATGCATGATAGTGTTCCATTTTTCAACTTGACTCTACTGCACACTGATCAGGGGTTTCAACTTTTACCTACTCAATTCACCTTTGCCTCCAACCGCAGTTGAAGTTAACATCATCCTTTTACTGCATTGGCCACTGATGAAACAAAGTCCTTTCTGGAATTCTTTCTGGGTGTTTCTGCTGCAGTTCAATATCGAAACTACACTCCTTAAAACTACACTCTTAAAAAGGGTTATTTCACTTTGCCTGGGTCTCTTGCCTAGAAACTCCCTTGAGCCACCTTCTTACTGGCCCAAAGCACAGTCCAGTTTAAAGGAGGTTTCTCTCCTTTCATATCTATCTTCTTTAGTTTCCTTTTTTTGTACAAAAAAGTTTCTTCTAAGTAGCTGGTTGCAGGTTTCAAGATATTGTGGCAGACTTAAAGAGAGAAGCTACACTTTCACTTTTTTTATTGTGACCTTTGAATACCCTTTCATTTACACATTCATATTCCAGAAGTTAGCCAGATTGTTTTGACACCTACAAACTTAGTCAATTTTAACACCATGTTTACATGTTATAAGTTCATATTTTTTAAACATCTTTATTGGAGTATAATTGCTTTACAATGTTGTGTTAGTTTCTGGTGTATAACAAAGTGAATCAGCTATATGTATACATATATCCCCATGTCCCCTCCCTCTTGCGCTGTCCTCCCACCCTCCCTATCCCACCCCTCTAGGTGGTAACAGAGCACTGAGCTGATCTCAGCAGCTATGCAGCTGCTTCCCACTAGCTATCTATTTTACATTTGGTAGTGTATATATGTCAATGCTACTCTCCTCCCTTCATCCCAGCTTACCCTTCCCCCTCCCCGTGTCCTCAAGTCCATTCTCTACGTCTGTGTTTTTATTCCTGTCCTGCCCCTAGATTCATCAGAACCATTTTTTTTTTTTTAGATTCCATATATATATGTTAGCATATGGTATCCGTTTTTCTTTTTCTGACTTACTTCACTCTGTATGACAAAATCTAGGTCCATCCACCTCACTACAAATAACTCAATTTCATTTCTTTTTATGGCTGAGTAATATTCCATTGCATATATGTGCTACATCTTCTTTATGCATTCATCTGTCGTGGACACTTAGGTTGCATCCATGTCCTGGCTATTGTAAATAGTGCTGCAATGAACGTTGTGGTACTTGCCTCTTTTTGCATTATGCATTTTCTCAGGGTATATGCCCAGTAGTGGGATTGCTGGGTCATGTGGTAGTTCTATTTTTAGTTTTTTAAGGAACTTCCATACTTTTCTCCATAGTGGCTGTATCAATTTACATTCCCACCAACAGTGTAGGAGGGGTCCCTTTTCTCCACACCCTCTCCAGCATTTATTGTTTGTAGGTATTTTGATGATGGCCATTCTGACCAGTGTGAGGTGATACCTCATTGTAGTTTTGATTTGCATTTCTCTAATGATTAGTGATGCTGAGCATTCTTTCATGTGTTTGTGGGCAATCTGTATATCTTCTTTGGAGAAATGTCTGTTTATGTCTTCCACCCATTTTTGGATTGGGTTGTTTGATTCTGATATTGAGCTGCATGAGCTGCTTGTATATTTTGGAGATTAATCCTTTGTCATTTGCTTCGTTTGCAAATATTTTCTCCCATTCTGAGGGTTACCTTTTCATCTTGTTTATGGCTTCCTTTGCTGTGCAGAAGCTTTTAAGTTTCATTGGGTCCCATTTGTTTATTTTTGTTTTTATATCCATTTCTCAAAGAGGTGGGTCAAAAAGGATCTTGCTATGATTTATGTCATAGAGTGTTCTGCCTATATTTTCCTCTAAGAGTTTTATAGTGCCTGGCCTTACATTTAGGTTTTTAATCCACTTTGAGTTTATTTTTGTGCATGGTGTTAGGAAGTATTCTAATTTCATTCTTTTACAGGTAGCTGTCCAGTTTTCCCAGAACCACTTACTGAAAAGGCTGTCTTTTCTCCATTGTATATTCTTGCTTCCTTTATCAAAGATAAGGTGATCATATGTACATGGGTTTATCTCTGGGCTTTCTATCTTGTTCCATTGATCTATGTTTCTGTTTTTGTGCCAGTACCATACTGTCTTGATTACTGTAGCCTCGTAGTATAGTCTGAAGTCAGGGAGCCTGATTCCTCCAGCTCCGTTTTTCTTTCTAAAGATTACTTTGGCTATTCGGAGTCTTTTGTGTTTCCATACAAATTGTGAAATTTTTTGGTCTAGTTCTGTGAAAAATGCCATTGATAGTTTGATAGGAATTGCACTGAATCTGTAGATTGCTTTGGTTAATAGAGTCATTTCCACAAAGTTGATTCTTCCAATCCAGGAACATGGTGTATCTCTCCATCTGCTTGTATCGTCTTTAATTTCTTTCATCAGTGTCATAGTTTTCTGCATACAGGTCTTTTGTCTCCTTAGGAAGGTTTATTCCTCGGTATTTCATTCTTTTTGTTGCAATGGTAAATGGGATTGTTTCCTTAATTTCTCTTTCAGAATTTTCATCATTAGTGTATAGAAATGCAAGAGATTTCTGTGCATTAATTTTGTATCCTGCTACTTTACCAAATTCATTGTTTAGCTCTAGTAGTTTTCTGGTAGCATCTTTAGGATTCTTTATGTATAGGATCATGTTATCTGCATACAGTGCCAGTTTTACTTCTTCCTTTGTTATTTGGATTCCTTTTATTTCTTTTTCTTCTCCGATTGCCATGGCTAAAACATCCAAAACTATGTTGAATAATACTGTTGAGAGTGGGCAACTTTGTCTTGTTCCTGATCTTAGAGGAAATGGTTTCAGTTTTTCACCATTGAGAACGATGTTGGCTGTGGGTTTGTCATATATGGGCTTTATTATGTTGAGGTAGGTTCCCTCTCTGCCTACTTTCTGGAGAGTTTTTATCATAAATGGGCGTTGAATTTTGTTGAAAGCTTTTTCTACATCTATTGAGATTATCATAGGGATTTTATCCTTCAATTTATTAATATGGTGTATCACATTGACTGATTTACATATATTGAAGAATCCTTGCATTCCTGAGATAAACCATACTTGATCATGGTGTATGATCCGTTTAATGTGCTGTTGGATTCTGTTTGCTAGTATTTTGTTGAGGAATTTTGCATCTATGTTCATCAGTGATATTGGCCTGCAGTTTTCTTTTCTTGTGACATCTTTGTCTGGTTTTGGTATCAGGGTGATGGTGGCCTCATAGAATGAGTTTGGGAGTGTTCCTCCCTCTGCTATATTTTGGAAGAGTTTGAGAAGGATAGGTGTTATTTCTTCTCTAAATGTTTGATAGAATTCACCTGTGCAGCCATGTGGTCCTGGGCTTTTGTTTGTTGGAAGATTTTTAATCACAGTTTCAATTTCAATGCTTGTGATTGGTCTGTTTATATTTTCTATTTCTTCCTGGTTCAGCCTCGGAAGGTTGTGCTTTTCTAAGAATTTGTCCATTTCTTCCAGGTTGTCAAATTTATTGGCATATAGTTGCTTGTAGTAATCTCTCATGATCCTTTGTATTTCTGCAGTGTTGGTTGTTACTTCTCCTTTTTCATTTCTAATTCTGTTGATTTGAGTCTTCTCCCTTTCTTCCTTGATGAGTCTGGCTAATGGCTTATCAATTTTGTTTATCTTCTCAAAGAACCAGCTTTTAGTTTTCCTGATCTTTGCCATTGTTTCCTTCATTTATTTTTCATCTATTTCTGATTTGATCTTTATGATTTCTTTCCTTCTGCTAACTCTGGGGTTTTTGTTTTTGTTCTTCTTTCTCTAATTGCTTTAGGTGTAAGTTTAGGAAGTTTATTTGAGATTTTTCTTGTTTCTTGAGGTAGGATTGTATTGCTATAAACTTCCCTCTTAGAACTGCTTTTGCTGCATCCCATAGGTTTTGGGTCTTCGTGTTTTCATTGTTATTTGTTATTTTTTTGATTTCCTCTTTGATTTCTTCAGTGATCTCTTGGTTATTTATTAGTGTATTCTTTAGCCTCCATGTGTTTGTATTTTTTACAGACTTTTTTCCTATAATTGATATCTAGTCTCATAGCATTGTGGTCAGAAAAGATACTTGATATGATTTCAATTTTCTTAAATTTACTGAGACTTGATTTCTGACTCAAGATATGATCTATCCTGGAGAATGTTCCATGAGCACATGAGAAGAAAGTGTATTCTGTTGTTTTGCATGGAATGTCCTATAAATATCAATTAAGTCCATCTGGTCTAATGTGTCATTTCAAGCTTCTGTTTCCTTATTTATTTTCATCTTGGATGATCTGTCCATTGGTGAAAGTGGGGTGTTAAAGTCCCTTACTATTATTGTGTTACTGTCAATTTCCCCCCTTTGCTATTAACATTTGACTTACATATTGAGGTGTTCCTATGTTGGGTGCATAAATATTTACAGTGGTTATATCTTCTTCTTGGATTGATCCCTTGATCATTATGTTGTGTCCTTCTTTGTCTCTTATAATAGCCTTTACTTTAAAGTCTATTTTTTCTGATGTGAGAATTGCTACTCTGGCTTTCTTTTGATTTCCATTTGCATGGAATATCTTTTTCCATCCCCTCACTTTCAGTCTGTATGTGTCCATAGGTCTGAAGTGGGTTTCTTATAGACAGCATATATACGGGTCTTGTTTTTGTATCCATTCAGCCAGTCTATGTCTTTTGGTTGGAGCAATTAATCCATTTACATTTAAGGTAATTATTGACATGTATGTTCCTATTACCATTTTCTTAATTGTTTGGGTTTGTTTTTGTAGGTCTTTTCCTTCTCTTGTGTTTCCTGCCTGGAGAAGTTCCTTTAGCATTTGTTGTAGAGCTGGTTTGTTGGTGATGAATTCTCTTAGCTTTTGCTTGTCTGTAAAGGTTTTAATTTCTCCATTGAATCTAAATGAGATCGTTGCTGGGTAGACTAATCTTGGTTGCAGGTTTTTCCTTTTCATCACTTTAAATATGTCCTGCTACTCCCTTCTGGCTTGCAGAGTTTCTGCTGAAAGATTAGCTGTTAACCTTATGGGGATTCCCTTGTATGTTATTTGTTGCTTTTCCCTTGCTGCTTTTAATATTTTTTCTTTGTATTTAATTTTTGGTAGTTTGATTAATTTGTGTCTTGGCATGTATCTCCTTAGATTTATCCTGTATGGGACTGTTCTCGCTTCCTGGACTTGATTGACTCTTTCCTTTCCCTTATTAGGGGACTGTTCAACTATAATCTCTTCAAATATTTTCCCAGACCCTTTCTTTTTCTCTTCTTCTTCTGGGACACCCATAATTCGAATGTCAGTGTATTTAATATTGTACCAGAGGTCTCTGAGACTGTCCTCAATTATTTTCATTCTTTTGTCTTTATTCTGCTCTATGGCTTTTATTTCCACTATTTTATCTTCCAGATCATTTATCCATTCTTCTACTTCAGTTATTCTGCTATTGATTCCTTCTAGAGAATTTTTAAGTTCATTTATTTTGTTGTTCATCATTGTTTGTTTGCTCTTTAGATCTTCTAGGTCCTTGTTAAACATTTCTTGTATTTTATCCATTTTATTTCCAACATTTTGGATCATCTTTACTACCATTATTCTGAATTCTTTTTCAGGTAGCCTCCCTATTTCCTCTTCATTTTTTCTCTGGTGGGTTTTTACTTTGCTCCTTCATCTGTTTCATATTTCTCTGTCTTCTCATTTTGTTTAACTTCCTGTGTTTGGGGTCTCCTTTTCACAGGCTGCGTGTTCATAGTTCCTGTTGTTTTCGGTGTCTGTCCCCAGTGGGTGAGGTTGGTTCACTGGCTTGAGTAGGCTTCCTGGTGGAGGGGACTGGTGCCTGTGTTCTGGTGGGTGGTGCTGGATCTTGTCTTTCTGGTGGGTAGGGCTGCATTCGCTGGTGTGTTTTGGGGTGTCTGTGAACTTAGTATGATTTTAGGCAGCCTCTCTTCTAATGGGTGGGGTTGTATTCCTGTCTTGCTTGTTGTTTGGCATGGGGCATCTAATACTGGAGCTTGCAGGCCATTCAGTGGAACTGGGTCTTAGTGTTGAGATGGAGATCTCTGGGAGAGCTTTTGCCAATTGATATTACATGGGCCGTGAGGTCTCTCATGGTCCAATGTCCTGAATTCAGCTCTGCCACCTCGGAGGCTCAGACCTGACACCCAGCCAGAGCACGAAGACCCTGCCAGCCACATGGCTCAGAAGAAAAGGATGAAAAAATAGGAAAAGAATAATAATAATAAAATTAAAAAATAATAAAATAAAAAAATAGATTAATATAATTAAAAAAAGAGCAACCAAACCAATAAACTTATCCACCAATGATAACAAGCACTAAAAAGTAAACTAAGATAAACATAAAAATCAGAAACAAATCAGTCACAGAAAGCAAACCCCAAGTCTGCAGTTGCTTCCAAAATCCACCACCTCAATTTTGGGAACATTCTTTGTCTATTCATGTATTCCACAGATGCAGGATTTATCAGGTTGATTGTTGGGATTTAATCTGCTGCTCCTGAGGTTGCACAGAGAAATTTCCCTTTCTCTTCTTTGTTTGCCCAGCTTTTGGGGTTCAGCTTTGGTTTTGGCCCCACCTCTGTGTGTAGGTCACCCTCAGGTGTCTGTTCCCTGCCCAGACAGGAGGAGGTTAAAGCAGCAGCTGATTAGGGTGCTCTTGCTCACTCAGGCTGGGAGGAGGGAGTGGTACAGTAGTCATAGTTGGAATGAGGCCCGAGCCTGTGGCAGCAGAGGCTGACATGAAGTTGCAACAGCCTGAGGCACAGTGTGTGTTTTCCTGGGGAAGTTGTCCCTGGATCTCGGGACCCTGGCAGTAGCATGCTGCACAGGCTCCTAGGTTGGGTGTGGGTAGTGACCTGTGCTTGCACACAGGATTCTTGGTGGCAGTGGCAGCAGCATTAGTGTTTCATGCCGGTCTCTGGGATCCGAGTTGATAGCCGTGGCTCACTCCCATCTCTGAAGCTCGCTTACGTGGTGCTCTGACTTCTGTGGGCACGCAGGGAAGGAATCCCCTCTCCTCAAGCACCCCAAAACAATGGTCTCTTGCCTCTTAGGTAGGTCCAGACATTTTCCCTGACTCCCTCCTGGCTAGTTGTGGCACATTAGCCCCCTTCAATCTGTCTTCACACAGCCAGCCCTCTGTGAAGGGTCTCCCTGGGATCTGACCTCTGAAGCCCAAACTTCAGCTCCCAGCCCCCACCTGCCTTGGTGGGTGAGCAGACAAGTGTCTCATGTTGGTGAGTGCAGTCAGCACCAATCCTCGGTGTGGGAATCTCTTCACTTTGCCCTCTGCACCTCTGTCGCTGTGCTCTCCTTTGTAGCTCTGAGGCTTCCCCCCAGCCCACCCCCTAGCCTTGCCAGTGAAGGGGCTTCCTAGTGTGTGGAAACTTTTCCTCCTCCACAGCTCCCTCCCAGAGGTGCAGGTCCTGTCCCTATTCTTTTGTCTCTGTTTTTTCTTTTTTCTTTTGCCCTACCCAGGTACATGGGGATTTTCTTGCCTTTTGGGAAGTCTGAGGTCTTCTGCCAGCATTCAGTAGGTGTTCTGTAGGAGTTGTTCCACATGTAGATGTATTTTTGATGTATTTGTGGAGAGGAAGGTGATCTCCACATCTTACTCCTCCACCATCCTGAAGGTCTCCCATAAGTTTATGTTAACATAATTTTATCCCATAGTTTCAAGGGGTCAAAATACCTCCAAGAACTTTTGTAACATGAGAGATATAGATGATAGCTTGTCATTGGGGTGTGGGGATAATGCAAATATAAATATAATTACCCAACCTTCTTTCTTTCCTATTAGCATTAATTTGAGTCTCCTCGTAGTTATTGGAAAATAAAGAAATTCCCCTCTCCATTACCTCTTTTGCCTCTAAATATACCATGGACTGTTTATAGGAAGACAAGATCAAAAGAGAAACAATGTACAAAGCACTTAAAATTAACCACCCCATTTCACCTGGTGTCCTTGGTTCCAGAAAATCTTAGAGGCCCCAATGCTACCAAGGACAGAACATTTCTGAGGCAGATCTCTTGTATCACCCTTGGCTAGTGGCTAAATTGTTCCAGCTCATCCTCAGTTCTGATAACATAATACCATGAACCATCTCCCCTTTGATATATCATGGTGTACAAATTTAATCTCTTGTCTTCTGAAAGTTGCAAAGTATCCTCTGTGTGCCATGTCATTGTAATGCACCAATATTTCAATTGTTCCTCAATTATGGTCTTCAACTGACTATTTTCTTTTCCAATTAGGATATTAGAAACAACTATCCCTGAAGTTTCTGAATTTGGAGAAAGAACATTATTATATTCTTCAAATGAAGTCCTAATGTGATTTAGCATGGTCTTAAGTTCCTTTCTGAAACTAGGGAGTAAGAAAATGAGTGGGGTTTCAATGTATTTTCTCTCTTCTCTCTCTTTCTCAAACTTTAGGAGATAATAGCAAGAAGAATTATAAACCCTTTGCCTTTGTCAGCCATTTTATCCCTTTCTCATTTATCTTAAACATATTGGTGTGTCTATAGTAAAAGGTATGATATCAGTCACAATATATTTTCTCCTGTCTTTCTTTCTAAAGCAGTCATTTACTCCAAAGGTTAGTTTCACAAGGTCCTAGGGTAGTTTTAACTTTTAATTTGGATTTTTGGTCCCAAAAACTATACAGTGAAGTATTACAGTTGAAATATAGTATTTGAAACACTCTGACATTGGCTACACCAATGAGCCTTGTTTTGTTTCAGACCTATTGTACTCATATTCACATTGATGAGTATTAGAAAAATACCAGGTGTTCTATAAATTATATAAAATAAATGACTCCACCCTATTCATTTAACCCTGAAATAGAATTGTTCAGTATCTGTGTATTTTGGTTTGGTGTACCTTGTACATATAGCAAGAAAAACATGGAATAAATGAGCCAGACAGACAATAAGATGCCAGCTTTAGCATACAGTAAATCAAAGAGGAAAGCACAAACTACTAAGGCTGTAGTGGATAATTTTTTTTAAAAATCCCTCTAAATATTTTAAGTGTAAAATAGATAATCAGTTGCAGATGCGTCATCACAATCCTCATACCGATGAGTATGATCATCTTCATCCATTTAAATATTTATTGAGCACCATTTATTGTGCCAGGCACTGTGCCAAGAACTAGGGATAAAGTAACAAGTGACAAATCTCTGACTTAAGATAACTTCATCTTACCATTTAAATTTCAGCAAATTATGTTTCAAACAAATATCCTCTTAATGTTTCCTCTTTTAAAGTAAGATGATAAAGATAAGACATGGCTGTTTAAATCTGTATTTTGAATTTGGCCCTTGGATGACTGAAGCACACTACTACTGGGATTTCTCTTATGTATCATGAATGTAACGCAGTAGAAGTGTTTCAAGGATGTATACTACTATGCAACTATTTAAAATCAGAGCAGTTTGTGTTGGGCTATTTATATTTCTAATAAAATCTCTGGCTTTGATCCTGCTAAGTCTAATTTTATTTAGAATCCCTAAAAAGACTCCTTAGAATAGTTTGTCTGTGTCATTCAGCCATGAGTTCCTACTACATTATAAGTCATTTAAAATTTTAGATTCAGATTCTAATAGGAAACTTTCAGCATAAAAGCCACAGCACTCAAATTATTGCTGTGAAAACCAAATTATTCATATTACCATATTCATATCAATAAATTATCTTATTTTTCTACCCAAATCATTTTCAATTAATCTCTCATCAGGACAATCAGAATTGTTTTGTCATTCTAGAATTAGAGGATTTGCCAATGTATTCTCCATTTCTATTACATTTTCATCATCTTTACATTTAATGTTTTTTTTGAAATGTTATGTCTACAGCAGAAAATATCCAGGAGCAGTTGAGGAAATCAGGCAGTGTTGATATGAAATTGTCTGTCTAATTCCAGGAAAGAATTCCTGATGAACCACATGCTCATTTATCATTGTCTAATAAATGTTTTGCACCAATCCTGCTTATGTCTTACAAACCATGAAATAATTTCACACTTTGCTTCCTTTAAAGCAGTTTCCCAACCACAGCACTACTACATTTTAGACCAGATAAATTTGGGCATAGAGGACAATTCTATGCATTATAGAATGTTTAGCAGCATTCCTGGTCTCCACTAAATGACAGTAGCTCCTGCCCAGTTATAACATTCAAAACTGTCTCCAGACATTGCCAAATATCCACTAGGAGACAAAATCACCCTGGTTGTATTATAAAGAAATATAATAAAATATAATACAAAGAAAATGAAAAAAGAAAGGATTATTCAGCCATACAGCATATTTTGATTGAATATCCACTGTATGGTAACTATGGAGGAGGATATTAAGATGCATAAGATTTGGACTGCAGATAATTTTTTATCTTCATGTTAGATGAGATTATGTCCAAAATTCAACACACTAATAATCATTTTAAAGCTACTTACAGATATATTTTATTGAAATTTTCCATTTCTTCATGAATTTTTACTAATTTCCTTTCCTAACATGTTTGTTATTTTATTTTTAGAATGTCTTACCTAATTAAGAAACCCATAAATTCCTTGATATTATGGTAAGTGAAGTTTATGTAATTATCTCTATTTTGATTTTAATTTTTCTCATCCATGAAGATAATGCTAAATGTAGGCTTAAATATCCTATGGTAGCTGTCTTTCAGACATGGAGTTCCTATTCCCTCTGGAAGAGAGCATTAAGCTTAAACTCTACTTAGAGCTTCGGAACTTAGATTGGAGTCCATGGAGAGTTTAGTTCCTGACTCTTGGTTTCATGGACTCTTTGAATATATTTACCATGTGATCCAGAGTCCTCCTAAAATCACACATACATTCTATTATTGCCCAGTATTAGAATTAGGGAGGAATGCTCAAAGACACCAAAGTTTTTAGTAGTATCATTCATGTCTTCCACTTCCAAAAATTCTTTGAGGATTAATAAGAAAAGTCTAAATAAATCTGAATATTGCTGGTTCAAGACTTTTTTAAGCTGTATAATAACATCACATCAAAATGGGGGGGGGGGTTGCTGTTATTTTATGGCACCATGTCTCTTTGGTTATTTGACATCATTTTTTTTACTGAAATGCCTTTATGCACCATATTAATACATTTATTTATATAAAGTTTACCATATATAAGAAAATCATACAATTTCTTGGAGAATTTGCAAGGAGGAAAATGTTAATTTTTTGGAAACTTCCTAGAGAAAAATTATTTGTCCTCACCTTTCTTATATAATTTTTTCTCAGAAAGTTAGTTTTAATTTGTGAATATGTAGAATTATGACTGGTTATCAAGGTTATTTTACAGAAGCAATTGCTTACCATGAAGAAAAAATAATAGTGATATCTAGAAAATCAAGTAAAGTAATAAAAATAACAATGCAATAATTTACAAGCATGCTTTCTAAATTAGGTCATTGCTATGTTAGTTTTACACTCATTGACAATCATTGGAATGACATTTAAAAACCAGGTATCTTTGTGAAATTGTCTGTATTGAGCACAGGGAGTGATATACACCTAACTTGTTCTCATGAAAATTTCTTCAGGCCGTGATTTGATTAGCTTATGATTCTTTTAGTTGCCATGTTCCAAATGCAAGTTAGAGTTATAAATGTATTTTGCATTTATCTGTAATTGATATGGAACTCAACTAACATATCTATATCTTGTTATTTTGGAAATTCCTTGTTCTAATACAAATTGAATAGATATCCTGGAATCCAATGCATCTGAAGGATGACCTATTAATTTATTTGGTACTTGGCACTATAATTTATTGCCACATCATCCAAATCATGAATTTTAGAGCCAGATTTTACTTTGGAGACCATCTACTTGATCCAAACCTCTTGTTATATTGCCTAAATTGGAGTAGGTATTGTATTAATTTTCTAATAATATATGAAAATTTGTGATTAAAAAAACACGCATTTATGATCTCACATTTTCTGTGGGATAGGAGTCTGGGCATGACTTAGTTGGGTCTTTTGCTAAGGGACTCACAAAGCTACAGTAGAGGTGTTGGCTGGGGCTGCAATCTTTCTGTGGCTCAGGGTCCTCTTCCAAGTTCATGTGGTTGTTGGCAGAATTCAGTTCCTTGTATTTGTAGGCCCTCAGCTCATAGAGGCTGCCCATAGTTCCCTGCCATGTGGCTTTCTCCACATCAAAGAAATTTGCTTTTTCAAGGCCAGAAGGGATAGAAGGAGAACAAGTCTATTCCAAATGGCTAAGTCAGAGTCTTATACAATGTAACATAATCAGGGGAGAATCATCCTATCACCTTTGTCATATTTGACCTGTTAAGAAGTGAGTCACAGGTCTACCCATACTCAAATGGAGAGATTATAGGGCATTACTCATTGGACATAACCTTTGGGTATGTCTTTTTCAGTCTTCCTTCTGATCCCCAAAGATTCATATCCCTCCTAATATTCACCATGTTCCAGGTTTCCCAGAGTTTCATACCATTTCAACATCTGCTCAATATGCACGATCTCATCATATAAACCAGTTACCGATGCAGATGAGTCTTTAGGACATAATCCATTAAGTACTGCTCCTGTAGCAAAATCTCTCCATCTGTGACCTGTGAAACTAAAGAGGCAAAATAATTGCCCCCAACAAACCTGACATACAATGATGGAACAGGTCTAGGAAAAAAAGCATTCTAAATTCCAGTTCAAAAGGAGGCAAATGGGAGGTAAAAATGTTGCAAGTCATTGAAGTTCTGAACTCTAAGCTGACAAAGAGTGGGGGTTTCTTGATTGAGTTTCGAGGCCTCAGAGTAGTTTACAGTGGTCCTAGGCTCTTCCTGTAGAATCTTGCTCCTACCCTCTAATTCCTTCTTTCTTTTTCATGAAAGGTAGCACAGTTTTGCTGCTGAATAATTTCATCAAATTTCTTCTTGTCAGTAGAATTTTGGATACCTTTTAATTTGTACTCTTTATGTCCTTTTTAGTGCAGATTGGCAGTGTTCCTGCTGGAACAATTTTCTGAAATGCTTTTTGGATCTTCCATGGGTTTTACTAGCTTTCACTCCATTAGATAAAAGCTGCTTCCACAGATTCTTTTAATATAATCCTTTGTTTATATTGGCCTTCTATTGAGATGATTCAGGAACAGTACTCTGAAGACTTATAGAGCCCCAAAATTTGATTGATAGATTCAAGGAGGTATACCCTTAATCTCTTAAAAGACCCCTTTGTGTGACAAAATATTCTGACTTTAAACTTTTGATCTTATAAGGTTTCTGCAAAAGACTGTATAGTCACACTTTTGGCCTTTTCTTCTAGAGCATGGTATCTGGACAACAAATCTCTTAATTTAGCATTTTTTGCCATCTGGAGATGATTTTTCAAAATCATCAAGTCCATGTCCCCTTTTGTTTATCAATTCTTTCCCATAGTTATCTCTCTGCTCTGCCATTTTACTATTGCTTCCCTGAAAGAAACCATTATCTCCTATAGATTCAGAGCTAAGGTGCTGAGAACTAAATCCAGAATCACATTTAGCAAATAGCTTAGTTGCTACAGAAATTTAGTATCTAACCTCATAGAGTGTCTGTGCTAAACTGAGGGCATTGATTAGAAAATAACAGGATCCTGAAAATTGGAATAGGGACATATTAGGAGATCTTGGTGAAACTGGGGACATTAAGGCACAAATTCTGATGAATGTTTGCTAGCAAAGACAGCTCTATTATCTCTGAATGAGGAGACTCACTCTACTTTTTCTGAATAAAGTATAATAGCTTCTTCTGAGGTCATTGCCTTACATGACATTGCTGATTCTCCTTAGGACCCACTCCCATCACTCTTTGCTGCTAGACCTATAACTGAACACGAGTCCCAGTGCTTTCCTAAAGGTAGGTACAAAGCATGTGACACATGAGGAAGTATGCTGCACTCCAAAAAACACTAAATGATTTCTCCAATTTATACAGATGAAAATCTCGGGAATATGTGTGGAAATAAATATTAAGTAGAAGGGACATAAAGTTGAGTTAGGCTGAATTTATTGATTTGGACCCACTAAACAGAGATTCAGGATTTAATGTTGCAAATTGGGTGGTTTAAAAAATGATGTAATAGTTTGTTTAGTTGGTTGACTCAAACAAAAGTTGGCCTACACTAAATGAAGTTGAAATATCAGAAGTGTTGCGGTATATATACTACAGTGGAAGAAATCCAAAGGCTTAGGGAGATTGGAATGTTAGAGAGGATTAATTATTTAAGACCTGCTCACCCAGGGACTAGAGAACACAAGTTTTACTAAGACTGTGAGGAATAAATTTGTGAGGGAGCCCCAGCATCCTTGAAGGGCTCTGTGATTACTTGTCTAAAGGCCAGAAATTACAGGGGCCCTGCTGCCACTGAATTGGTAAATCTGAATGCAGCAGAGATAATTGGATCCCTGGGTGTCAGGGGTCAAGCACCAGCACTTAGTCACCAAAGGCAAGGTGGGCATGGTTACCATAATGCATAGCAGAATCAAACCAGTAATCAGAATAGTGTGACTTGCAGAGACCTATGGTGTTGTCTAGTTGATCAAGGTATTCCTAGAATTCTTACTTGATCTGTATAAGTAGAGAAGTTCTAGGACAAGTGAACAAAAGTCCAACTTGAATCATGAAAACAGAGATTCATGGCCTACTTAATTAGTTCCTAGACTTGAGCCAGCTTACAGAATTCCCCTTAATAAAGGAGAGGTCAGGTCTCCTTAATGAAGGACCCCACTACACTGCCAAAATTTTACACAGTTAATCTTTCTCCCAGACTTTTGTAAAGGGACCTATAGGCTATCACCAGGGTGACTGTACATTGGTAAAAGGAAATAATCAGACTCTTCAAGGATTACTGAACACTGACTCTGATTTGACACTAATGCAGGAGACCTAATATGTCACCATGGTCTACCAGTCAGAGTAGGGATTTACGGAAGTTATCCCGTGAACTGAGGACAGCTGGGCTCACGATGCAAACCTATCTTGATTTTCTCACTAGTCAAGCAGAAAATCTGGAAGAGTGAAAAGTTATGGAAGGCCATTGCACTGTATTTCTGGTTAAGAAGTGGAAGATAATGAGTGATCTGAGGAAAGACTCTTCGTTCTGGTTCACTCAAGCTGGCATACTTCCTTGCACAATGAGACCTCAGGTATGGACTTGAGTTTGGCCATCAGCTTAGTGTAAGAACAAACATCCAAGACTACATGAAGTTGAACCTCTTATTGTGTGAGTTGACATTTAACACATCTATTCCACCAAAAAGTGAATACAGAGCAGGTTAATTTCAGGTTCTTGTCAATAAAAGTATATAGTCCTCCTCATTTCTGGCGAACCAAATTAAGAGACTGAATTTGGAATAGACTAGAAAAAACTGAAGCCACTTACCTTATGGATACATGAGGAAATAGCATATATTTTCTCTAATAATATTCTTTAATCTTGAATGGCATTACTAAATGTAGTTACATACCTATTTTTCTTGTAGGTTGTATCATTGTTCTCACTTCTTCACTCCTCTCTCTTCTTCAAGGATGTGGTTTTCTAATCAAGACATTTAATATAACTGAGAATTGCTGCAGCTTTCTGGTGAGCTTTTGAAAACAGCCTGCTTCAGTACTTCATGGTGAGATCTTCAGTGTTGGTTCCAGTGACTTTCTCAGGTATTTGCTGATTTCTGAAGCTCTTCAGAGAACGATGTTAAGAAAGATGTCTTTGAAACAGGGCAAAATTCTTGGTAGTTTCAGACAAAAAAATGGAGGTAAGGACCTGCTTAAGAGGAGAGGTATTGTTAAACACTCCAGGTTCTCAGTTGAAAGCCTGGAAGGATGCATTCTAAGAGTAAGAATAAAACAGAAGTAGATAGAGTCTTTCAAAATCTGCAAACAAAAATCCAGATAGCTAATTAGATTGACATTATCTTCTCACTGTATCTTTCTTGTTGAACTCTCTCTGAAGAGATTCAAAAATCTCTTCAGAGACTGTAGAGATTTTTCTGCAAAATCCATTACATCTAATCAAAAATTACCAAGGATCCCAAGAACCAAGATCTGAATGTAAAATATAGAAAATAAAAACATATCCACAGATAAATCAGGTTTTGAAAGTATCAGACATAGAGTTTAAGATGAAAATAATTGTGATTAATAGGTTCAAAAATACATGATCAGATAAATAATTTAATCAGAAAACTAGAATTGTAAAAAGAATTAAAAAGAAATGCCAGTACTGGAACAGTACTAATCAAAGACTACAGCAAACATACTTGTGATTAAGAAAAAAATCTTTCAATTTGCCTCAGCAAAGGTTATTATAATCAGAAAGAACTGTAAATCTTCTCCAAAGAGGAGAGTTGGGGAAAATACACCAGGGATTTTAGATTTGGGTGTTTTAGTCTTAACAAGGATTCGTCAGAATTCATGAACAAGGCAAGTTGCTGGAAAAATCAATGCTTACATTAAAATATGTAAGTCCATATTGAATTACTATTAATTCAGGTTGTTTGCGGTCTAACCTTATAAATATATTTCTGAACAAACTGGTCTAAAAGGAATTTGACCTCAGATAGTCTGTGATATCATGGTTTAGTTTGGTATAGTTCTGAGAGTTTTTTGAGAGTGGTTTTGAGAGTACAGTCCTTTTTTGCAAATTGTAATTTCTGATTTAATTTTCAGTATGAACCAAATCTTTAAAAAAAAAAAATCTTTAAAAATCTCTGAAGAAAACCAGGAAAAATAATTATAATAAATAAAAATGATAAAAGTTTTCATGAATTCTAGGTTTATGGCTTGGCTGCCAGGAAGAATGATCATTTAATTAATTAAAATAGAAGATCCATGGAAAGGTCAAGAGTTAGATTAAAGAGACAATCATTAGTTTTCAGAATGTTAATTTTGATGTTATTAAGGCGTATCCAGGTGGTAATTTGAATAAGAAGCCTATTCTTCCTATGTAATATCTGGTATTAGGAAGATATAGAAAGTAAAATTCATTTAAATGTGTAATGCTTATTTTAGCCAACTGTTTTCTGTTCTTAGTTTTTCAATAAACTATTTTTTGTACGTTATACAGTTACTCTCAGTATTTCAATGTAAATTCGAATTGTTTTACTATAAAACTATCCTCAACTTGCTTTATATCTGTTGCTTTATTAATAAAACATGCCATAGCAAAGCTTATATAAACACTGTAGCAAAAATGAACTGATCTAGATATGACAGATTCTTCTAGTCATCTTAGATGTTTTAAATAATTCCTAAAATTTGTTTACTTGATTATACAGTGTCCTATGGGGTTTTGATAATGAAGTAAATCTGTAAGACTCGGGATGACATGCTGAGTTATTAAATTAGCCTCTAAATTAAATTTTGAGTATATCTTAGCTTGTCTTTGGCACCACATAAGTTTATTTAGCTCAGAAGTACATTCAAGTACATTTTAAATGGTATGATATGTCTTTGAGAATAATAAAAAATTTATGTATAGGATTACATCTCTTTTTTTTAGAACTTGGAAATCGATATCCACTTAAGTTTAACTGACTTGTTATCTATGTAAAATAAGAGGCAGTATTTCTAAAAATTTTGTGACTAATAATCATGCAGGGTGGAATTCTCTTCAAAATTCATGTTTAATCTTACTTAGCTAAGGGTATGGACAGTTTATTTTCATGATTGTGTCATCATGCCCTGTATTTAATCTCCTTTTCTGTTTTGAGTTCTATTCTTTTTTTCTCCTCTTGAGTTTCTGCATATTTTCCTCTATTGTTTATTGTATTTTTTCTTCTTTTTTATTTACCCCATTTCAGTCTCACATCATGAGATAGCTACAACTTACTGATTGTCCAGTATCTGGAACCATGGGCTAGGGTCATGTTTGAAATATGTAAGATAAAGTCTTTACTTTTTACAAACATATGAACATAGTTGTACATAAAGATCATGGGCTCTTCAGCTTTCTCCACATGCTCACAAAGCAGAGTGTGAACAAGTACAAATATACAAGGTGAAAACCACACTCATGAAGGCCAGAGGAAACAAGAAAGAGAGTGTGATAGTTAGAAACATCTGATTAAAAAACAAATCTTGGAGAAATTTGAAAGGGAGCTGGCTTTTAAAGAAAGAGACAGAAGAATATCAAGTGGGCATAAGTCACATGCACAGTGGTGTCTAGCACTGTCTCACAAATACCATCTGTTTGTTGAATTAGTCTCAGGTGGCAACGAGCAAGTGACAAGTAGGCAAAATCAGTCAAGTGAATCTGGCTGGAGCAGGGAGTCTACAACGGGAAAACAAAAATTAAAAGGTAAGGTGAGGGAATTTGGAGACAATTCCAAAATCTTAGAAAGATCTGTATGCATTTTGTGTTATTACAGAATCAAATTTGGAATATGATAAAAGTACTATTTCAAATAGTTTTAGATGTTTTGGAAGTAGTGATTCTTGTGGTAATCTATACCTAAAATATTGTAATTTTGATGGAAAAGTACTGTGAAACCAGATAACAACAATTTTATACTTGCATTAGAAAAGTATTTGCATAGGTAGTAGGCTAGCTAACAGGTGCAAAAGAAGTTGAATTAAAAATAATTCCAATTAGCTGCTATCATTGTCAACAATGGGCACAAAGTTACATTTAAACCAAGTAGGACAAACAATAATCACATGAGTGCAACCCTATTATATGGTGTTATTTTTAAAAATGTAAGATTAATGCTGTTTTCCTATTTCTGTAATGTATTCAAGCATTAAAATAATTACACAAGTACTACATGAAATGTAGTGATTAAGAAAATTCAGGCCCATACGTGTTGTGTTCATATCCTTTTGAAATACTAGCTTTTTGGACATCAGATGCATTACTCAACCTATCTGCGCCTCAGTTCCTTTACATATTAAAGGGAGGTAATTGCAGATGTCTGATAGTATTTTTATGAAAATTAAATGAGTTAACATTTGGAATTTGGAAATGCTTGTCAATTAGTAATCCACCCCTAAATGTTAGCTATTATTGCTGTTGATACTGTTGCTGTTAGATAAGATTCAAGTAATACCTAAAATATAAAGTAAAACATAAAACTTACTCTTTACTCATATAGAATCACCTCATTCTCCTTTCCAGAGTGGAGAAGAGTTTTATTTTCTTTGTATACTTTTATTATGAATTTACTTAAAAATATGTGTTTATGCATGTTTATTTAGCCTTTTAATGTAAATTTAGGTCATACCTGTGTTTAGTTCTGTATTCTTTTCATACATCATTGTGCCTGAACATTCCGTGTTAGCAATAAAACTTAAAATAGCTTAAAATATCTACTCAGTAAGTCATCATGTTCATGTACAATGATTTATTTAATCAGTTTCCTTCAGCTAGTATTTAGGATATTTTCTTTTTTTTTTCTATTATGAACAATGTTGCAAAGGGTATTCTTTTGCAAACAACTTAGTATACATATGATAGTAAAAACTTTTAACCAAGCAGTGCATGAACCAACTAATCACCATGTGTAAAATAGATAGCTCCTTGGAACCAGCTGTTATAGCACAGGGAGCTCAACTCAGTGCTCTGTGACAACCTAGATGGCTGGGATGGGGTGGGGGTGGGAGACAGGCCCAAGAGGGAGGGGATATATGTATACGTATAGTTGATTCACTTCATTGTACAGTAGAAACTAACACGACATTGTAAAGCAATTTTACTCCAATTAAAAAAAAAAAGCCTACTAATCAGAATAGCTGCTAGATGAATGTGCTATAGTAAGAGACAAGCAAACAAAATGTAGCATCTTACAAAATAGATAAATATAAATTCTGATAAGTTTTTCCGTGGACTAATTCTAAGAAGTGAAATTAGTTGTTTAAAAAATGTGGCCTTTAAAATTTTTAAAGGTATCATCAAATCTGTCCTTCTAAAAGGATTTTATTTTAAAAAACTTTAAATTAATCTAAGTTAATGTTTATAGACACTGATATTATAGTGATGACAGAGTAATAAGAAGTCATGAGTATTAAAAGAGTAACTGAATAATTTATAAAATAGCAATGTTGCAGAATCCATTAATGACATTCCTTATTGAGTTAATGGTGGCAAAATTAAAGGAAATGTTTAATATCTATTAAAATGCCTAAAATATGTATGTATTTCATAGAGCACTTGATTGTCTCGAAATCACAACTCACGATTTTTAGTTTTATATTAGAATCAGTAATCAAATAATTGCTAGAGTATGTAGTCAACAAAGAGTGGCCAGTAAGACTTTAACTCTTTGTATGTTAAAGCTAAACCTTAAGCCAACAGGGTAGTAAGTTTTTCAGAGGAATTTTATATCTCTGTGTATATTAGTCAAACAAATTCAGCAGCTGCAATGGCCAGAGCTAAGTCATGGTTTTTCAGTTTGAATGTGATTTGAATCAACTTTTGACAAATATTGACTAACCTTACTTTATGTCCCTGGTACCATGCTAGATCCTTTGGATTCACAGGTGAGTAAGATACAGTGACGTCCCTCAAGGAACTTAAAATCTAGAGAGCTAGACATATTAAATAGAGGTCAATGCAAAATACTGTTCGGGGGAGGAGCTTTAAGATGGCGGAAGAGTAAGACATGGAGATCACCTTCCTCCCCACAAATACATCAGAAATACATCTACATGTGGAACAACTCCTACAGAACACCTACTGAACGCTGGCAGAAGACCTCAGACCTCCCAAAAGGCAAGAAACTCCCCACGTACCTGGGTAGGGCATAAAGAAAAAAGAAAAAAACAGAGACAAAAGAATAGGGACGGGACCTGCACCAGTGGGAGGGAGCTGTGAAGGAGGAAATGTTTCCACACACTAGGAAGCCCTTTTTGTGGGCGGAGACTGCGGGTGGCGGAGGGGGGAAGCTTTGGAGCCATGGAGGAGAGCGCAGCCACAGGGGTGCGGAGGGCAAAGTGGAGAGATTCCAGCACAGAGGATCGGCACCGAGCAGCAATCACCAGCCCGAGAGGCTTGTCTGCTCCCCCGCCGGGGCGGGCGGGGGCAGGGAGCTGAAGCTCGGGCTTCGGTTGGATCCCAGGGAGAGGACTGGGGTTGGCAGTGTGAACACAGCCTGAATGGGCTAGTGCACCACAGCTGGCCGGGAGGGAGTCCGGGAAAAAGTCTGCAGCTGCCGAAGAGGCAAGAGACTTTTTCTTACCTCTTTGTTTCCTGGTGCGTGAGGAGAGGGGATTCAGAGCGCCGCTTAAAGGAGCTCCAGAGACGGGCGTGAGCCGCGGCTATCAGCGCGGACCCCAGAGACGGGCATGAGACGCTAAGGCTGCTGCTGCCGCCACCAAGAAGCCTGTGTGCAAGCACAGGTCACTCTCCACACCTCCCCTCCCAGGAGCCTGTGCAGCCCGCCACTGCCAGGGTCCTGTGATCCAGGGACATCTTCCCCAGGAGAATGGACGGCGTGCCTCAGGCTGGTGCAACGTCACGCCGGCCTCTGCCACCGCAGGCTCGCCCCACCTCCGTACCCTCCCTCCCCCCAGCCTGAGTGAGCCAGAGCCCCCGAAGCAGCTGCTTCTTTAACCCTGTCCTGTGTGAGCAAAGAACAGATGCCCTCAGGTGACCTACATGCAGAGGCGGGTCCAAATCCAGAGCTGAACCCCGGGAGCAGTGTGAACAAAGAAGAGAAAGGGAAATTTCTCCCAGCAGCCTCAGGAGCAGCATTTTAAATCTCCACAATCAACTTGATGTACCCTGCATCTGTGGAATACCTGAATAGACAACAAATCATCCCAAATTGAGGGGGTGGACTTTGGGAGCAACGATATATATATATTTTTCCCTTTTTCTCTTTTTGTGAGTGTGTATGTGTATGCTTCTATGTGTGATTTTGTCTGTATAGCTTTGCTTTTACCATTTGTCCTAGGGTTCTGTCTGTCCGTTGAAGTAGAAAAACCATATGATCATCTCAATAGATGCAGAGAAAGCTTTTGACAAAATTCAACACCATTTATGATAAAAACCCTGCAGAAAGTAGGCATAGAGGGAACTTTCCTCAACATACTAAAGGCCATATATGACAAACCTACAGCCAACATCATCCTCAATGGTGAAAAACTGAAACCATTTCCACTAAGATCAGGAACAAGACAAAGTTGCCCACTCTCACCACTATTATACAACATAGTTTTGGAAGTTTTAACCACAGCAATCAGAGAAGAAAAAAAATAAAAGGAATCCAAATTGGAAAAGAAGAAGTAAAGCTGTCACTGTTTGCAGATGACATGATACTATACATAGAGAATCCTAAAGATGCTACCAGAAAACTACTAGAGCTAATCAATGAATTTGGCAAAGTAGCAGGATACAAATTTAATGCACAGAAATCTCTTGAATTCCTATACACTAATGATGAAAAATCTGAAAGTGAAATTAAGAACACTCCCATTTACCATTGCAACAAAAAGAATAAAATATCTAGGAATAAACCTACCTAAGGAGACAAAAGACCTGTGTGCAGAAAATTATAAGACACTGATGAAAGAAATTAAAGATTATACAAATAGATGGAGAGATATACCATATTCTTGGATTGGAAGAATCAACATTGTGAAAATGACTCTACTACCCAAAGCAATCTACAGATTCAATGCAATCCCTATCAAACTACCAATGCAATTTTTCACAGAACTAGAACAAAAATTTCACAATTTTTACGGAAACACAAAAGACCCCGAATAGTCAAAGCAATCTTGAGAAAGAAAAATGGAGCTAGAGGAATCAGGCTCCCTGACTTCAGACTATACTACAAAGCTACAGTAATCAAGACAGTATGGTACTGGCACAAAAACAGAAATATAGATCAATGGAACAGGATAGAAAGCCCAGAGATAAACCCACGCACATATGGTCACCTTATCTTTGATAAAGGAAGCAAGAATATACAGTGGAGAAAAGACAGCCTCTTCAATAAGTGGTGCTGGGAAAACAATACAGCTACATGTAAAAGAATGAAATTAGAACACTCCCTAACACCATACACCAAAATAAACTCAAAATGGCTTAACGACCTAAAGGTAAGGCCAGCCACCATCAAACTCAGAGGAAAACATAGGCAGAACACTCTATGACATAAATCACAGCGAGACCCTTTCTGAAACCATCTCTTAGAGAAATGGAAATAAAAACAAAAATAAACAAATGGGACCTAATGAAGCTTAAAAGCTTTTGCACAGCAAAGGAAACCATAAACAAGATGAAAGGACAGCCCTCAGAATGGGAGAAAATATTTGCAAATGAAGCAACTGACAAAGGATTAATCTCCAAAACATACAAGCAACTCATGCAGCTCAATATCAAAAAAACAAACAACCCAATCCAAAAATGGGCAGAAGACCTAAACAGACATTTCTCTAAAGAAGATATACAGATTGCCAACAAACACATGAAAGAATGCTCAACATCACTAATCATTAGAGAAATGCAAATCAAAACTACAATGAGATATCATCTCACACTGGTCAGAATTGCCATTATCAGAAAATCTACAAACAATAAATGCTGGAATGGGTGTGGAGCAAAGGGAACCCTCTTGCACTGTTGGTGGGAATGTAAATTGATACAGCCACCATGGAGTACAGTATGGAGGTTCCTTAAAAAACTAAAAATAGAACTACCATATGACCCAGCAATCCCACTACTGGACATATACCCTGAGAAACCCATAATTCAAAAACAGTCATGTACCACAATGTTCATTGCAACTCTATTTACAATAGCCAGGACATGGAAGCAACCTAAGTGTCTATCAACAGATGAATGGATAAAGAAGATGTGGCACATATATACAATGGAATATTACTCGGCCATAAAAAGGAACAAAACTGAGTTATTTGTAGTGAGGTGGATGGACCTAGAGACGGTCATACAGAGTGAAGTAAGTCAGAAAGAGAAAAACGAACACCATATGCTAACATATATATATGGAATATAAAAAAAGAAAAAGAAAAAAAAATGGTCAGAAGAACCTAGGGGCAAGATGGGGATAAAGATGCAGATCTACTACAGAATGAACTTGAGGACACGGGGAGGGGGAAGGGTAAGCTGGGACAAAGTGAGAGAGTGGCATGGACATATATACACTACCAAATGTAAAATAGCTAGTGGGAAGCAGCCACATAGCACAGGGAGATCAGCTCAGTGCTTTGTGACCACCTAGAGGGGTGAGATAGGGAGGGTGAGAGGCAGGGAGATGCAAGAGGGAAGAGATATGGGGATGTATGTATATGTATAACTGATTCACTTTGTTATAAAGCAGAAACTAACACAGCAATGTAAAGCAATTATATTCTAATAAAGATGTTTAAAAAAAAAAGTACTGTTGGGAGTAACTACATAAGAAGCACCTAAACAAATATTAAGTGGAAAGTGAGCAAGTTTTAAAGAATATTTTCTGAAAGGAGTAATTGCTTTTTAGAGTTTTAGAGGGAGATGGGGACTAAGGCAGTTGAAGATGCAAGGAAGAGACTGTCTAGCCCTGGCTCTTACAAACACCAACTGCTGGTTCAATTTTGCAGGTGTGAATTAGCAAGTTATATATTGCTAAGATAATAAAAGTTAATTTTGCTGGAGAAGAGATCTTGCAAGGAGAAAATCTGGAAATAAGGTGGTGAGATTAAAACTCAAAGCTGTAAGAGAGCATGGTTTGGTCAGAGAGCCGGCGTTTTTGTGGCTAGTAGCAAATGAGTGGAGCACAGATTATGAAATGGGGATTGGTAGGAGATGAAACCTAATGCCCAAGTATGGAGTGGGCTTAGAGTAATTTTAAAATTGTGTCTTGTGGGAGACTGTGGTAAATTATTACCAAGATGGCCAGAAAAAAATCTTTCCATCTCTGTTTGCATGACTTTTTGTAAACTGACTTTGCCATACATCCCATCAAAATGTGATATTTGTTTTCCGTGAATCTGGTACGGCCTTGTGAATTGCTCTGATAAACAGAACATGGCAGAGGTGATTTAGTGTGGCCGCCAAGTTCAGACCTCAGGAAGCCTTGAACCTTTTGCTTTCCTTCTCCTACTGTTCTGAGGTTGCCACCTAAAGAAGTCTCATCTATCAAATTGTAAGCTAATTGGCTGCTGGACAGAGAAGTGCAGCCAACAGTCAGAACCAAATACCAGATATGTGTGTGAGGCCATCTTAGATCACCCAGTTCCACTGAAGCCACCAGAGAACTGTAGCCATATGCATGACTAGGAGAGACCAATAAAAGAACAATCCAGAGAAATCTGGCCCAAATTGCTGACCCACAGATTTGTGAGGAAATAATATGGTTCTTATTTTAAGCTAACACTTTTTTGTATAGTTTCTGAGACATATATGGTGAGACATTACAAGGCTTTTAAGAAAGACTGGAACAGGGAGATGATCAGCTTCACTATTAGAATATCAATCTGGCTGCTTGTGGAGAATGGCTTATAGTTAGGTCCTGAATGAAGATGGTTGCACAGCTATTTCTATAACCTATAAAAAATGATGAAAATTTGTACTAAAATGTTAGTAGTGAAAATAAGTGGACAGATTTTAGACATAATAAATAGTTGGATTGGACAAATAGTAATGATTGATGGGGAAGCTGATGTGGAGCAGGATGAGTAATGGAGCAATGAAGGATAGTGCTTAATTTGTAGTTGGGATTCTAAATGGATTCTTGGGCAGCCATTGAGGTAGGGACATAAGTAGCCATTTTTGTAGAGGGAGTGTTGAGGATATTGTTAGTGTCGACTCTTTTAGACTACTTTCCTTCATGAAATAAGAGGCAATATATTTCTTCTATGGTATATTCACAGTGATAATGAAAGGCTGGGTCCAATGTTCTGGAACAGAAAGAAGAAATTTGGCTTCGAGAAAGTTACAAATGGGTTGCAGATGAGATCATTCAAAGCAAGAGCATAGTATGAGTAGAGGAAGGGACTCAAAGACTCAAAATGTAAATCTAGGGGCTTACAGGAAGAGTTGAAGATTTAACCAGTGATATCTGAGAACAGATCTTTCTAATAGTTCTGCTGTTGTTTTCCAGCTTTGAGGATACTATCTTACTATCTCTTCAATATTTAGCCACATCGATTCTTCTGTACTCTAAGATGAATATGATACAGAATCCTTCACCCAAATTATAGTGTCATAAACCAACATTGGTTTGCCACATATTTATTGAACACCTACTACTGTGTTTTCAGGAACTTTTCTAGGCTCTATGGATACAATGCTACATGAAATAAACAAAAGTTTTGCTCTCCTGGAGTTTAGTAAATAAATTATAAACAAAATGTAAATAATTTGGGGGAGTGCTAAGTGTTGTAAAGGAAAATAAAGCAGGATGCATTGGTACAGAATAATGGGAAAGAGGTGCCATTTATGTCAATCATGTGAAAGTTACCTTCCACAGACCTGAAGAAATAAATATGGAGAAAACATGCCAATATTGGAGAGAGAACTCTGCAGGTTGAAGAGAAGAGCACATAAAAATTTCTTGAGATGGACATGAGTTTGGTATGCTTAAGAAACAGAAAGAAGGCTATAGTGTTTGAGTCACTTTATAGAAAGAGCTTAGTTGGTGGAAAATGTGAGACTTCATAGATGTCAAAAAGAATTTTGGATTTCAGTAAATCTATTATGGAAAGCCAGTGGAGAGGCTGAGACAAGACAATGACAACATTTGATTCATATTTTTAAGGGATTCTTCAGCCTATCTTATGGAAAATAGCTTTGACTGGGTAACAGTGCAAGCAAACAGAAGAGTTACATGACTATTATAGAAAGAAAGGGTAGAATAAGTGGTTAGTCTAAAAATATATTTAAAAGGTAAGGTGTTAGTTTTCTATTACTGCTTTAAAAAATTGCAAACAGTGATTTAAAACAACACAAATCTATAATCTCACAGTTGTGGGTCAGATGTTTGACATGGGTCTCATTGGGCTACAATCAATATGTCAGCAGAGGTGAGTTCGTTACTGGAGACTCTAGAATCTACTTCCATGCCCAAGCAGGTTATTGGCAGAATTCAATTCATTGTGGGTGTAGGACTGAGATCCTGATTTTCTTGCTGTCTGTCTGCCAGGCCTTGTTCTTAGCTGCTAGAGACCCCCTGCATTTTTTTGGGCCTAGCTCCCTTTGTCTTCAAAGCCAACAAAGATGGGTTGAGTTCTTCTCATGCCTTTCTGTTCTCCTTTCACTTTTGCTACATATCTCTCTCTGACACTTGTGCCTTTCTCCTCTGGTTTTAAGGGCCTATAGCTTATATTGGGCCAAAGATAATCCAAGATAATCTCATTTTAAGGTTCGCTGATTAACAACTTTAATTCCATCTTAAAAGTCCTTTTGCTATGTAAAGTAACTCATTTAAGTATTTATAATAGTAACACCAATGGGTGAAGGTCATGGAGCCAAAATGTCCTGCCTATCACATTCGATCTGACTGGCAATTACTTGCAGATATTTGAACTTTTTTTAACCTATAAAAATGGCAATTTTATGCAGTTTGATCTAATATTATTATATAACAATATTCAGAATATTTTTATGATCAATCTTTCTGAATACATATATATGATAAAGCCTCAACTTTTATTGATAGTAATAAGAAAAAGGAGTACTAGCAAAGAACCATAGTTTATATATATATATATATATATATATATATATATATAATTGCTTCATAAATCCATTTAATTTTCAGAACAACCCTATGAAGTCAGTACTGTTGTTTCCCTTGCTTAAATATTTTTGTCTATATGGAAAAATAATATTCTCACTCAATTTTTTTCTTTTTTTTCAAATAGTATATGTAATACACTCTCAATTCTTCCTGGACCAACACAAAATACACTTCTTTCACACCTACATCTGCACTCCCACACGTATCTCCTAGACAAGATTACATATTTATTAACATTTTGCCCCTCCATCCACAGTGTAGCAATATGACCATGAAACAGCTGCCCAGTCAGATCCTATATTTCTCAGCCTGTGCATATTGGTGGGTCAGATGATGAGTTATTGCTAACGACATGCAAGATGTTGTGAAATGAAACATTTCTAGGCTAAGGCACTTAATGTGTATGTGTGCTTTCACCTTGTTCTCTTTTTTCACAGATTGCTTATTTTGACAGTGGTGGAGGAGCTATGACATGGAAGGAATCTGTTTCCCCCAATTGTCTTGTGGGGTAAAAGCAACTGCTGGCCAGGAACATCAGAGAGAAATAACCTTCCACTGATATTTTCTTCACTGCAGAAGCTAGGGCTACACTAACTAACACAGCAGTTGATTATTTAAAGGAATGGTCTCTGAAAAAAAAAAATAACCTAAAGTAAGTGGCATTGGCATTGGATAGGTAGTTGGGAGGCAGGCAACGAGAAATAGGTGGTCCTGCCTGGGATGATGTAGACCTATTGCCTCCATTACCTTGGAAGGCAGAACTGGTACCTACTGAGACTGTCTCTCTCTGGTGGTGATGGGAAAGCCAACATGTTAGTGTGCATTGTTTGGTCTTACTGCTGATAACAAGTTATTACATGGAATAGATCAACTCATATGGCAATTATTCACTTTGCTAGAAAAGACTGAAAGGACATAGAGTGCAGAATTTTAAGGTCTCAGGTTTTTCAATCTTAAGGGTCTCTTTGCATATAATAGCAAGAAAGAATACTGTAATAGTTTTAAACCATAAGATCCACTAAAATGTATCAGTTTAAAAAAGGGATCCAGTTTTGAGGCAAAGATGATAAGGTGTAATCTTTCTATGAAACCCTACTGCTTAATATACCTACAATTTGAGAAAGAGAGGGTCATGAAGAAAAGACACCAAGTAAGTTAGTAAATAAGTAAGTAAAAAAGTCAGACATTAGTACTATGTCTGGAGAAGAATTATAGGTGCTTAGTGACACATGAAATGGCCTTTTCCTTCTGCCATTCTTTTATTACTTTTGAACATAGTAATTTTAGGATTTATGTAGATGATAAAAACATCTCTTTATATTACATGCCTATAAAATAGCAGTGCAACTACTCAGCACCATATTTAAAAATTATGACATGATATAAACTTTCTAAAATAATTTCTACTTTATTCAGAGTCAATCCCTAATCATCTAATAATGATTTGGTTTTTAGAGGCTCTTAACTGGAAAATTCTGACATCTTTTCTTTAAATTTTGATAGAATATCTAAGAATTAGATAATCTGGAGTATATAATATTATTACCATAAAGGATGGGAATGCCAGGTTCAGCAATCTGACCTCTCATATAGCTGACTCTGTTATTGTACTCTATCGTATACCTAGAACAAGCCGACAAAAAGTTAGCTGTGTATACCAAAATTGATTGGAAAAATACATTCATAAAATCTGTCTAACACTAATTCACTGAAAATCACATGCAAATTTTGTAACGTCCCCAAAATAAACACAGTATACAATTTGGAGTCGTTCTGAACTATACAATGGACTTCTGATTTATAGGAAGTGTATCATGAGAAGAATAGTACAGTCCTCCAAATTGTTGTTATTTGTTCCCAAACTCAGATCTGGTTAAAATTAATGTCAAACAGGAACTGTCACTGTAGAAAGGACCCTCAGTAATATAATCAGCAGAAAATGATGAAAACATAATCACAATGTATATAGCCAGAGGAAAAATATGTGACAAAGCTGACAAGCAAGTGGAATCCAATGTAATTCTTCTCTGTGAGTGGCTTACTTCCAGACAGATAACCACCAAGGAATAGCAATGTTACCACCTCCCTTGAGCAATAACATTGTCTTGTGAGTAACAAGAATGACAGACATTGACTGTATTCACAGATACATGAGGCTGTAGCGTCTGCTATGTGTTTTGAAAGGATGCAAATGTGTAACTGACAGCATATGAACACTATATGTTTGAAGTGTGGGGCAAAGGTAGACAAGCTTGATAATATATTTGCCCAGACACTTTCATCGATAAAAGTGAGTAAAATCAAATAAGACAAATAGCATGATAATTTACTGGAGAATAGTTATTTAAAACTCTTTTCCTTGTGCCCATGCACAAATTTCTATAATCATGAATATTATCTAAAATGCATAGGCAATATTAGATGATTAGAGAATGATTTGTTCCTGGAGACATAAGGAAGATATATAATTGCACTAAACATGAATTAGGAGATCAGTTTCCATAAGTTACATAAGTGTACTATTTTCTAGAATAAATTTACTGTTTTCATGTGCTGATGCAAAAATAGAGGTACAAAATAGAGGTAGAGAGAATGAGAAAATTTTTAGAAAGTAGAAAACCATAAAGATTCTTTGAATTTTATACTTCTTTAGAAATAAAGTTCAAGAAGAATGCTTGAGGGGCTTCCCTGTTGGCACAGTGGTTGAGAATCTGCCTGCCAATGCAGGGGACACGGGTTTGAGCCCTGGTCTGGGAAGATCCCACATGCCACGGAGCAACTAGGCCCGTAAGCCACAACTACTGAGCCTGTGTGTCTGGAGCCTGCGCGTCTGGAGCCTGCGCTCCGCAATAAGAGAGGCCGCGATAGTGAGAGGCCCGCGCACCTCGATGAAGAGTGGCCCCCGCTTGCCGCAACTAGAGAAAGCCTTTGCACAGAAACGAAGAACCAACACAGCCAAAAATAAATAAATAAAAAATAGATAAAAATAAAGGAATTCCTTTAAAAAAAAAAAGAATGCTTGAGTGCTTCGTAAAAGCTTTAAAAATTAGATGTAATTGCAATAATTCATTGGTGAATTGATATAGCTGCTTTGAAAATAGTAATTTTTTTTCTAAAATAAAACCTTCATGCCACAATAATGTGTGTGTGTGTGTGTGTGTGTGTGTGTGTGTAATTGTAATCATGGCACCCCACATATAACTTATTATTAAATCTGTTGACATATTCAAAAGTTAATTCAACAATTGATTTATTACTTCATATTTAGACCTGAGCTAACTTATAAGAATCTCCATGTGAGTGTCTGTTTGCTGTCACTAATAAAAAGCAGAGTAGTTAGAAGTCTGAGTTTTAGTGTCAGGTAGCTCTAGGTTCAAATTCAGGCTGATCTTAAACACATTTTGTTTTACTGGACAAGCTAGTTAATCAGTTTGAATAGATGCATCCTCATCTATGAAATGTCTCTAGTAATACTTATTTAGCAAACACATTGTGAGGATTAAATAAAATAATTTAAGGTAAAATCCTTAGCATGTTTCCTGTCATACAATTTACACTTCAAATAATATGTTTTGAAAATGTATATAAAACGTGAAGATTCTTCTGCTGTGGTAGGTGAGATTTTGTCTCCCATGACCTTCACTGCCAGATGTTATGCATGTGAATATATCTTCCACTGGAAAAGAGACTTTGTAGACAAAATTAAGGTTACTACTGTACTTATAAAACTGTGAAATAATAAATTTATGGGTTTTTTAAAACACTAAATTTGTGGTAATTTGTTCCAACAATAATAGCAAACTAAAACATCTGTACTTACATGCATACCTATGTGTGTACAGATATATAATCCCATAAATATGTTTTTGTTTAATTCAAGTACATAATAAATGGTATCCTAGAGGACTGAAAAAGCTAATTCCTCTTTAATTATTTCTCTCAGAGAGTATATTGCATATTAGAATGTGATTTAATTTAAGTATTTGAGGCTACCTACAATTTCATTGTTCCTTAGGGGTAACTGACTTCACATCTGATGCTCATTTTGCTCCAGAGATGGTGACTTTACATTACTCATGATTGTCTGCATTTATCTACCTTATGAGAATTTCAATAGCTCTGATGGTGCATGTGTGTGTGTGTGTGTTTGTGTGTGAGTGTGTGCATGCCTGTCTGTATTTTAATACTCTTCTCTGTTTAACTGTAGAGATTATTTTGGAAACAGAATGAATGAAACCACTTTATAAACCTCTCCACTTACAGTGACTACCAACTAAATTTGTGAAGTAGGAACCCAAGCTGAATTTTAAGTATATTCTTAGTAATTTGAGAATGTTCACTGATATCATGTTACACATAGAGAAGTAGTGAAGTAATAGAAAGAGAAAATGACAGTTTTCAAATAAGGTGTCATGGCTGAATTACCAAAAAATTTAGAGAGCAGTTATAGCACATGGGGGATGGTTAGCAGAGGATACATATAGAAAGTTTCAGAAAAGTTGCAAATAGATAAATATAAATAAAACTTTAAAATGTATTTTATTCTAAAATTAATGACTTTATTAACCAAAGAATACATTTCAAAATTTTATTATTTTTTTGTTTTATTAATTATTTAATTTGCTTATGAGGTAAATTGATGAATTTTACTGAATAATTATGTGATTCAGTAAATACTTTGAATGAATTATATTATTTAATTCCACAATATTTTTGTGAGGTTTTTTTTCCTATTTTCTAGATAAAACATGAGCAACAGGAAGTTTAAAAATTCAAAGTAAATAGCTAATAATTGATAGATTCAAGCCCTGGCACTATGAATTCAGAGCCCACAACACTAACATTTGCTAAAAAATAGAGTACTATGTAAGAATTTTGGCCTAAAGAGGGTCATTTAGTAGGGCTGTGATGCTTTTAACATAATTCTATAACATTTAATAAAGTGAAAAATATACCATATCTTAAGATGAATGTGATAGAAATATATAAGTATGAGTAGTTTATAAACATTCACAAACTATATAAACAATAAGATCATACTTTTGAAAAAGTGTTGAGCATAAAAATTCTAACGTAATAATATTATATGAACTATGACAGAATATAAAAATTTATATTCAACATATTTAAATTTTAAAATCATGTAAATATATACAAATATACATTTGGAAAGATTAATTTAAAAGAGGAGGGAAATATACCAAATGTTAACAATGTTTACCAAATGTTTATACTGAATTGTGGGATAATTACTGATTCTTTTCATTATATATTTCTGTGTTTTCCAATATTTTACATTGAATAGAGAAGTGCTTAAGAGGAAAAAAAATCCTGCTTATAAATAAACAAATGCAAAGCTGACAGTAATGTCAGCCTGTAGTTATCGAATGATTACTGTGTACCAGATACTTTACTAAGCATTGTATGCAACTCATCAGATTTCCACAATTCAGTTCCAGTTCTTTCAGACAACACAGTCTATCCCAGAGAGGTTCAGGGCTAGGGAAAGGGACACATACAGGGATGAGGATGGGGGGTGGATACAGAGAGAAAAATCTTACAGACAATACTGTAACAATTGAAATCACGCAAAAATAATAAAATCATATGTAACAAATTATAATCACTATATATGGAAACAGTTTAAATCCTCATTTGAAGTAACTTTCCCACTCAAATAATTCAAGATTCTTCTGGTAACCATGATTTCCAGCATTGTTCAAAAAGTTTTGTTTACCAGAAAGACTCTCTGATTTCAAATGAGTGCCAAAGTGCAATCCAAACCTTAGTTTTGTATATTCCCTTATTTTAACAATTTCCTTTTTCCTATACAAACAGTCAGATACAGGTTTCTTCTTTTCTTCTCCTCCTCTTCCTCTTCTCCCCTCCCCTGCCCTCCCCCTCCTCTTCCTCCTCCTTCTTCTTCCTTATTTTGAATACGTGTGTTTGGAATAAGTTAGAGTTAAGAGGAATACAAGGAAAATTTTGAATACAATATTTTAAAAAACGTAAGATCAATAGCATCTTAGAGAAAATCTAAGCTACATCACTATAGATTATGTCATATAAATACTTCATTGGTAGATTAGATTGGATCCTATGTAAGCTGGGTTGAGCATCACATCAACTATTTTTTTCTTAAATGGTTGAGAATAACTATGGACCTAGGAGCGTATCTCCTGTCTCGGCCCCTCACAACCGTCTTTTCCTGGCAGTTACCTAAATATACATCAGCCACTTGGATGCTGCATGCTGGCTCCGTCTTGTACTCTTGACAAGGCAGAGCTGAGTTTATGGCTTCCTGTAGCAAGGGGGAGCGCAACGTTGTCCGAGGCTTAGTAGCACCCTAGAGTGGAAAGTGCAGAGTCTGCATGTTTATGACATTTGGTGGTTTGGCTTAAACTGAGTCTTTCAATCCAAGGGCTTGATTGGCTTTGGATAAGGATCATGATACAATAGTTTGGGATAGATTGTTATAGCAAGTTTTGGGGCAAGGATTTTGGAGCATCTTGGTGTGCAAACAGTCATTTGATTCTCCCTCCTGAAAAGTTGAGCAGTCTTAAATGGCTTGTCAGGAATTCCTAAATTAACAATTAAGTTATTTGCATCAGTTATTATCCTGGTAAAGAGTTCCCTAAAACAGTAATGTCATATAGGAAGACAGTGGAGTAGGACAATCATGGTACTAATTATGCTAATAATCAAGTCATGTGACTAATAAGGCCTGTCTGTGTGTTTGTGTGTGTGTGTGTGTGTGTGTGTGGTTTTTTGGTTCTCAATGTGAACAGCTAACTCTGAATTTCAGATTGACTTTTCCCTATAATTCAGCTTAAGCCAAATAAAATTAAAAGTGTATAACTTAGGATAAAATAAAAAAAGATGATTTGGAGGATGAAAAACATGTTAATCATACATGCTAATAGATGTATGTCATCTCAGAAAAGTGAAAGTTTATTGCACTTTTAATAGGCATCATATAATTTCGTGCATAATTCTAGGGGATTTCTTTACAGTGCTGAAGTTAGGAAGTATAACAATTGCTTAATATACTTAAAGGATTTCCAAGGATGCATTTATCTTGTAATAGTGCAAAATGATTATTACATATGTGCATGTGTGTATGCCTATATACCTATAAATATACCACATGCACGTATTTATTCTAAAAGAGTAGGAAACCTGAAGAAATATGCTTACAATTAAATGTTGTCTGGAAAATATATACTCTGAATATGGAATGTCATGTCCCTCTTGTCAGCTCTGTTATTTTGCTCTATCAGCACTTCTCCTTTGCCACTACTGTGATAGAGTATGTTCATACTCAGAACTAGAGCTTTTCACTTTTTACTATTTGGAGGCTATTTAATTTCAATTGCTCCCCAAGCATAGGCCAATTCATGATGGCAAGAGCAGAGCAAGAATCCTTCACAGATACTTTGAAGTTTGAAGAGCTGCTATTCACATTGCCTGAGGCTTCCATTCCCACATTTGTGTGAAAATGAAAGCAGCTGAATACCTCTGTCATACATGCCCAGTGTTACTCTGAAAATATCTTGTGCAGATTTGTTTAAGATTTTTAAGCTATCTATATAAAGTTTAAAATAAGGATATTAAACAGATGTTGTTTTGCTATACACATTTAAAATGGCACTAAAAATGCATGACTATGAAATAATAACTGTGCTTGAATAATTAAGCTAAACCGAATATACACACTGAACATTGTGTGTGTGTGTGTCTGTGTATGTGAGAGAGACAGAGAGAGAGAGAGAGTTAGGGGGTGGTTAAAGAATTGTAAGTCATCTCCCACACTAAAGAATAAAATCATTAACCACACCTTATAACTTTGCCTATTTACTATATGCAAAAGTATACTAAATAGCACTGATCTTTTTTTAAAAGAAACAATAATTTCTTAAAGCATTCAATTTCATGGTTTTTGTATAACACATAAGAAATATGAATTCATTTGCCCAGGTGTTTAAATGTAAAACAACATGTAAAAACCACTTTCACTCTGTATTTGTGGAAGGTAGAAGCTAAAAGTTGGTAAATCCCTTCTAGGGCATATTAGAATAATGATTATTATTATTTTCAAAATCCATTTTAAAAAAATTCAACAGAGGAAATTTAGACCAGGAGACATGAAAGAAGAAAATCTTTTGAGTGGTATTCTTTATTAATTCTTTCATAAGTGATCATTTTCAAATGGGAGAGTTACACTTGAAATTTGAAGACAAATTTGAGTGTTGACCTGGGAAAAAACACACCACGTAAGAGCTGTGGGTTGAGTTTATTGTGTCTTACTGAGGAGGATAGCCCAGGAGACAGCCTTTCAGAGAACTCTGAGAAACTGTTCCAAAGAGTTGGTGAGAGGGAGAGGTGGGGAGGTCAGTATATGTATGATTTTGGCAAAGAGGCACTTGTAATCAAGCATACGTCTTGGTAGAAGGTTACTGCTGGTAATGAGGAATAGATATCTCAAGTAATGATTTTAGAGCTTTTCTAAGTATGGGAGGATGCAAGAATTCAGGTTCATTCAAATTTCTCCTAAAATATGTAACTCTCTGAAGACCTGTTCTGTCTGTTTTCCCAGAGCACAGAGTGCCTCATCCTGATCCTCACCCTGAATTCCTTCAGAGTGTGTTGTATGTGATAACTGGAATATTGCTTGCCATATCAGTGAACAAAGGGTGTCATAGTCATCAGTAAACAAAGGATTGCAGCCCTCCACCATGAGTCTGTGAGCCCTGAGGTAACTCAGGAAGGAAAGAATACTTGCCATCTACCGGCTATCAGACTGCAGCCACTCCTGATGGTGAGCCTTGAGGAAACTCAGGACGTGAAAACACAGGATATGGCCCCAGATAGCTGAGGTGCATATCAAAGGAATGATTTCAGTGAGCCCAGACTCTTGCATCTTCCCATATATAGAAAGGCGCTAAATTCCTTAACTTGACATATCTGGTTTTCTTTATTTAACAATAATCTTTTGATGTTATGACTACCTGTCCTTTATTGCAAAACTGCTATATAACCTGGCTCCCCCCTCGCCTCCTCATAGCGGGTCTCTCAGGGTTACTTGAGATGCTGCCTCCCAGGCTTGAAGTCCTAAAGATTCCAGCCAAATAAAACATAACTCTCATCTTTTAGGTTGTGAGTATTTTTTAAGTCGACATGTCAGCAACTGTAATGGCTAATGACTTGATTCTTGTAGAACTGGATGGTGGGCAACATTCTTTGTTTTATAAGAGGATGACAAGGAACTTACCATAGTCATTAGAGATTTTCCCTTGACATTAAATTCTAAAATGGTTTCTTTGTATTTCCATCTAAAGGATAATCTGGGGGAAATGAATCTTTAATATGCATATAAAGTAGTCAAGTAAACTTATTAACTCTAAAACTGAATGTTCATTATACTTCCAAAATACTTATAGATTCAGAAGATTTTGTTTGAACCTTGTGTTATCACCTTCCAAGAGCTTGAGTTATTCACTTTTGGCATGAGAGAATTAGAGAATTTTTTGATTAAACTTTTCCCTCAGTAGGATTTTCCCAGGTTATAGTTAAAGTCTTTGATTTAGAGATATCTAAGGCATATTTTTCCTCTTCCAGATTATATTGCAATTGGATATTCTATTAATTTTCTACCTTTAGTTTAAGGAATCAATAGATCAGCCACTTATATAATGTACCTTTATGCTGCTTTGTATTTCTCCTCCAGATTCCTCATCTCTGCTCCCTGGGACATCACTGAAATTAACCACCTCAATTCAAGTCCTCTCCTTTTGTTTCTTTTGGGGAAACATGATCTAATAAAAGGGACTCTTCCTCTCCAAAGTCAGCAATTTAATTTAAAACATGCTATGTATACCTGTTTCAATTCTGAAGGAGATTTTGGTTTTGCTTTCAGTGATATTTTGTTGTAAATAAATGCAGCATAGCTAGAAATAAAATAAACATGTGTAGCATTCCACAAGGCTGTTTTCTGAGACCACAGAAAATATTTCTTGTCTTCATATTCTGTTCTTTCCTGTTGCTGATTTTTCATTCAGTTCTTTATTGTGCAATCGATCTCTTACACACAAAATCGAAGGTAGAGTCTTGCCATACTTTCCTCATTACTCATTTTTTACCTTTGGTCAAGACTGTTAAAAGCAACAATGGATTAAACACAGATATTGAAAGAAAAAAATAAAATTACTAGGTGATATATAAGAAAAACCCCATTAGAAACAGCAAGGAATTATCTCTGCATACAAAAATGGGAGAATTTGGTTGGGGGAGGGCTTACTTCTTAGGAGTGGACATGTTTGGGATGAAATGTGAAAAAAGAGACCATATATCCAAACACCACTATGGGGTGATAGAAAGTTCCTCATATTGTAAAATATTTGAATTTGGCTGAGGTGCAAAGTACTGTGTCCTCCTCCTCCCTTCACAAACAACCTTTTCTTTTTGATCCTTAGATACAGTGTATGAGAAGGATATGGTATTCCTGATTGCATCACTATAAGGGAATTTTTAAAAATATGTATAAGAATAAAAAAATAAGAAGGAAACAAATGAGGCTGAACAGAGAATGAAAACATAATAGGACAGCATGTCATAGGCAGGAGGTAACTATGAAGATGGATGTTACCCAGCACCCAACTCTAAAAGTCCCAAGTGAAGTTATAGAAAGGAAATAAGATAATGTTTGTGCTATGGAATAATATTCAAATCGATTTTATCATGATTGTTTTTGACAGTGATACCCCGGCTGAAATCTGGGTTAATATGTACAACTTTGCCCAAGATTATTTATATTCTAGGTTGTCCCATCTGCATTTCAGGTTAAACCCATACTCTGTACTCTGATTCAGACTTGGATCCTCATCTGAACTGCCAAAGAAATAAGGCATGATTCAAGGGAATGCCATGTTTCTGTCCTGTGCTGGGTCTGCCTTTGGGATTTTACCACAAAGTGGCATTGTATATAATAACATTGAATTTTAATGTAATGGGGAAAAGAAGCAGTTTTAACATGTCTTAAAGATAACTGGCTAATTATTGGGGAAAAAAAATCAAGTTAGATATTTAATGTACACCAAGTATAAAAATTATTTTTCAGATTTAAAATAGAAAAATATGTAAAATGTACATTTCTGGAAAAAGAAGAATATATTTCTGTAATTTTAAGATGGTAAAAATTGTGCAGATTAGTGCTGTACAATGAAACTCTCTGCAATTATGAAAAGGTACTATATGAATATCCTTTGTGAAATCTCTCGTCATCCTCACACCCAATATACTGACCTACCTTCATCTATATATATATATCCTCTGCTTTCAGCTCTTTTACTACAGATTTGTGCCCCTGATCCTGTCAACAACATCTGTTTTGCCTGAGCTCTTGATCAAATCTATTTTTGCCTTCTCAATTTATGCCCTCCGATTATTCTCTCTCATGCATTCTTGATTTCTCCCCCTCCATGCCATAATTTCCATCAGCATACAAATATATACTAGAATCTCCAATTAAGATAAAAATATCTTCTGGCCTTATGTTTCCCTTCAGCTATGACCCTATTTGTTTCCACTCTACTTCCTAGCTGAAATTATTTAAATAGTTGTCCATATTCGGCATCCTCATTTCCCCACCCCATATTCGATTTATGATTTATTCCAGAAGTCTTCCACTGACAGCACTCCATTTAAACTGTCAAGACTGTGGACCCCAGCTTCATCCTTTAAATACTTCCTTCTCTTGGCTTCCTGACTCCTTATTTTTCTCTTTCTCTTTCTCTATCAGCCTCCCTTAATATCTGTTTTTGGTACTTAGTCATCTGCTCAACTTCTGAATATTATTATTTGATCTTGACTCAGTCTTGAACATTCTACTTATCTATACATTTCCTTAGTGATTCTATCCAATTGCCTAATATTAAATGCTATCTATATGCTGTTTCCTCAGACTGTATCTCCAATCTCAGCTTTTCCAGAAAAATATAAACTCATAAATTCAACTACTTACTTGATATTGCAATTTTCACCCCTTTCAGTAGCTTAAAGGTAACTTGGCCATAGCAGAAATATTGATAATTCTCTAAATCTGCTCTTACCATGTCTTCCATATTCGTAAATGGCACCACTTTCCATCACTCAAGCCAAACATCTTGGAGCTATGTTTGAATAATTTAATTCCCTTACATCACAGTCTCTTTTTAACTCTAGCATTAGTGACTCTTCTTAAAGCTACCAATAGAATAGATCCACTTTCAGAGAGATTCCTACTTCTCTCTGCCTTTCATATGATCTTGGTCTGAGTCACCATCTGTTCTCACCCAAACTCTTTCAATTGTTTTCAATGCTATGGAACTGAATTCTGTTTGGTCCCCTCACCCCACTCCCACCCTTATCCTGTCCCAGTCATATTTTGAAGCCCTAACCCTTAATGTAATGATATTTAGTGATGAGGTCTTTGGGAGATAATTTGGTTTAGATGATATCATGAGGTGGAGCCCTCATAATGGGATTAGTGCCCTTATAAGAAGAGACACCAGAGAGGTTTCTCTCTCTCTCCTCTCTCAGCCAGATGAAGAAACAGCCAGAAGAGGGCTGTCTGCAAGCCAGAGAGAGCTCTCACCAGAACCGGACTATGCTGGCAACTGATCTTGCATTTCCCAGCCCCTAGAACTTTGAGAAATAAATCTCTGTTGTTTAAGCCACCCAGTCTACAGCATTTTGTTATGGCAGCCCAAGCTAATATACTTTTTAATTGGATTTTCTTTTTTCCACTTTTGATTTCCTATTACCTTTTCTTTGCTTAGCGACCAGGGTGATAACTTAAATGCCTATATTATACTTTGTATAAAACATTTCCAACGGCTTTCTTACTCTTAGAATAAAATTCAAACTCATTATCCTGATCTTGTTCATATTTACCTTTCTGATCTCATGTTGCACTATATTATTCTCCCACTTTTCCACTATGTTTCAGACACACTGGCCTTCTTATCACATATTTAACATGGATACTGTCTCAGTGATTTCAGACCAAAAATATTCCTCCTCTGATCTTTGCTTCATTGGCTCCTTCCTAGGAGCCCAGCAATTTAAGTTAGCCACTAACTCACTCTAAATTCTAAGACCTTATTTTAGTTCTTTTCTTTTTGTACACAATATATGTTCTTATTTATTTAGCTTGTATGCTGTCCACCACTGCCTAAAATAAGGTAAACTTGATTCTTCCTTGTTCAACAATCTATTTCAGTGCTTACTATAGAAAGGAATAAATATTCAGTAAAACAATAAAGTTTTGTGTGGAAATTAAATATGATGTTAATACCCACTGTTGCAATAGCACCTGATAATCTTTTTTTGAGACTGTAAAACTGGCATTATCTGACAAGATTTAAAATAGAAATGCCCTTGAACTACTAATTCTACTTCTTTCAATCTGTCTACTTACTTAAATCTATCCTTCAGTTATGGTCTCATAATGAATAAATAAATAAATAAATAAATAAATATACATATATATACATATATATATATATATATATATTTTTTTTTTTTTTTTTTTTTTTTTTTGGGTCAAGCCAGCCCTGCTTTTATTCCAAGAGATTTTCTCCATGGCCGACAGGAGCTCAGGTTTAAGGATACAGGAGTTCTGCTCGGCCCCCACGGACTTGATGTCCTCTAGAAAGGCCACCCCCACATGAAAGTCAGGAGGGCTGAGGGCATCAGCCCTCACTCTTTCAAGGCCAGGTTCCCGTCCTCCGATAACCTGTGTGCTCCAGAAGCCAGCAGCTCCAATGCAGCCAGTCGCTCTGCAAGGCCTCCAGGATGAATTCACGCAGTACCGTGAGCTCTCTGATGTGCCGCGAGCTTAGAAGGTCCACTGGAGGAGGCAGCGGTCTGGGGAGCTGACTCATAGCAGCGTGTAGGTGTATTTCGCATCTCTCTAGCTCCTCCTTCTGCACTGCCTTGGTGCACACCACGCTCAGACCCTCCTTAGCCTCAAACCTGAGCCTCTGCTCTGGTTTGACCTTCTCTGCTGTGAGGTTGAAGAAGACCCGGCAGGTGGAACTGGGAGGCCAGGGGCGAATATCCGGTGCTGTGGGTCAGGTGCCCCACACCGGCTCTGGGCGCAGAAGCTGGTCCTGGTGCCTCTCCACTCTCCGGGGATGGAACAGGGCGGCCTTGCTCAGCACACAGAACTCTTCAGGGCGCTCTTGATTGGAAGCTGGAAGCATCGCCTTCTGGAAGCCGCCAGCCTCAAAAACTTGTGGGTCCCTTCCAGGCTGTAAATGCGCTCCTGAAACACTTTGTTCTATAGCTTGATCTCCCGGTACTTCTCCTCCGGATGCAGAAGGATATTGTCCAGGTATTGGCGATGGTGTCCATACTCAGCTTCACCCTGTTGCACAATTACTGGGTCGGTGAAAAAGTGGAGAGAGAATGATCCATTTGATGTGGGCATCCCTCTGGTCCTTCCTCACAGTGACCCCTGTGAGTGGGCGGGTGAAGTACACTCCAGGCACAGCCATGGGTAGAGGATTCTTTGGGCTCAAGCACCTTGTTGGTGCCTGGGGCCTCCAGCCTCCCATTCAGAGTTCCTTCAGCTCTAAGTTCCTTTCTCACCTGGCTCTGAATGGAATCCTGTGTTGGGGCTCCCGGGGCCCTGAGTTACTTATGCTCAAATCGACTACAGCAGCTGCTGCAGCCATCTGTAACTTATCGGTGGGTCCCCGGGTGGAGACTATAAAAGAAATGTGTACTAATGATATATCATTTATAGCATCATCAGTAATTGTGAAAAACTGGAAACAAACTAAAAATTCAGCAAAAATATAGTGATTAACCGTGCACTACACGTGTCGCATTGCATAGAAGACATCAAACAAATGACACTGCTGATCATAAGGCATACCATTATATTTATAACATCAAGGGGAAAAGAAGCCTTAGCCAATTACAATTATAAAATAAAATCAATTATAGATCATACGTAAACTTCAGAGATATAAAACACAAAAAATCTATATCTTAGAAACAACTAAATATAGTTTACCAGAGGATACTTTAAAATACTGAATTGTTTCATATATATTGCAGTTGTTCTAAAATAGTTGGGTGTGTGCCTGCATGTGTGTGTGTGTGTGTGCACATATATGTATAACAAGTTGTGTGCTGCTAAAATTTTGAGAACTGGCTTTTCCCCTGCAATGACCACCCACCCCCCAAACCCCTATTTATAGTGTTTGTCAATTCATAGTGTATATATTTCCACTATGCCTTATTTCAAGCTACCAACATGATGTGACTTATGGGGATTTGGGAAAAGATGCACACAGTTGGCTTTTGTAAGCCAGTATGAGACAGCTCCAGCATACTACTGCAAATAGTTATGGATACAGTCCAGGGCCTTTTTAATTTTCTATGAATATATCTATGTATCTATCTACATGCATATATCTGTGTGTATTTATATATGTATGTCTAAATATGCATATGTATTTTTTAGAAAAAGGTCTGCATATATGTTATGGAAGTTGGTATAAATTTGGAGTTGTTTTCTTGACAGATCTCTGTTTAACAGGCACAGCACGCTAGGATGTCCCCTTTTCATCCATAAAATATATTGACCGTGGTTGCACAAGGCAGCCTGAAAATTAGTGATTAGTAGGTTTCTCTCAATTATGGTCATGAACTTCTCCTCCCACCAAAAGAGTCGTGTGCTTAACAACATTCTATTGTTCCCAAATCTGTTTAAACTGGTGGCACATTTTCTTATAATTGGTTCATTTATTTAACAATCAGACATGCTTATAAAATGTGAATGAAAAAGAAACACCATTGTTGTTTCTCTGAAAATAAAATTAAGTAATTTTATGTAACCTAATGATGTCAAATTAAAAAAAAAAATCATTGCTGTCATTTTGGGAGGAGACACAAAATAAATAAAATTTGGGGAGATATATATATATATATATATATATATATATATGTATATACATATATATGCATATATAAAAGTCTAACAAGATTCTGCATTCAAATTATTTTTAAAGGGTTCTTAAGTACTCACTTCCCTTACATCAGAATTGGAAGTCAAAGAAGATGTGCTTTATTCAAGAAAGTAATGATGTTAAGAACATAGTAATAATCTCAAAGAAAAGACCTTGATTTTATGTGGTGGCTTTGTAAAGTGTCAACGGAGTGCCAGGCTGTACTTGGTTCCCCAGAGTTCCCTTTCCGGTATGTTTCTGGTTAAGGTAGCCCACAAGAGACATTTGTGCACTAGGTTTAGAGGATTGAAGTAAAGCAGCAGCCATATTGTTTTTTTGTGCTCAGAAGTTTGGGTCAGTGTCATCAGGTACTTTTATAGCTGACTCACATTGTCAGTCATTTGACGACTTACCTTGTCAGCATGGGGTTGTTGCTGATCCTACAGCTGCCCCAGATGTTCTTTGATCCTCCTTCAGATTCTGACTCTTGGGTCAAGTGTGGGGTTAGCTCCAAGATGAAGGATGCCAGCTTCTCCTGAAGGACACCCACATCGTCAAAGTTAAACTTAGTCATAACTGACATGGCCTCCAATCCTTAGGTGAGTTCCTGTATATGCTTGTATGGTTCCTATTGTTCACATTTATCTTCCGTTTCCAACAGCCTGCCCTGAAGAAGTCAAGCCCCAGAATTAGACATGAAGACAACTGGTATACTGTATTTCCAAATATGATATAACAAACTCAATTTATTTACCTATGATTCCCATTTTAACTGTTTTTTGTTCTATTTAACTGAAAACCACTGATCATTATGGCACCAGATAACACAGCTTCTATATATACTCTAATACTCAATGAGGGTCATGTCAAGTTGGAAAAAAAAGCTTCACTATTACAAAGCTGAAGATTGTACAAATTTTATTAAGAAAAAAACTTTTATAACACCAATTTGGCAGCATATATCTTATCTTCAGTCTTAAAAAAATTGTATCCTAAAATCTAACACATTTCCACTATTTAACCTAAAAGGATAGTACTGCACCTAAAGATGTGTGATTTAGGACGTTCATTACTTTACCCTCAATTAAAAAATAAAAGAAACATCTATATTTCTGTTAAAATAAGAAAATAGTTAAGTAAATTAGGATAAGCCTGTATGATAACATATTTAGAAATTATTAAAAGAAGTGTCTAAACTGTAGGAAAATATCAGTGATATAATTTAATTAAATCATTAATTTAATATTTTAAATGTCAGTACTATGATCATTTAAAGAAGGATATCAAACTGCATTTACAGATATAATAACAATTTGTATATATATGTGCACTTCTGGGTTTAAGTTTGTGAATGAATAAAAGGCTAAAAGAAAATATTTCATCATATCAAGATAATTTTATCTGTGAATGAGGAGGTAATAGGTGATACTGTTGTATGTAAATTCTTCTTTTTGCAATTTTTTAAATTTTCCAATTCTATATCTCTATTGCTTTTATGATAAAATATGTCAAACAATTTTTCAAAATATACTAGAATAAGAAAAGATACAGAATAGAGATAATTTTTGTTTTTTTATAACAAACCACTATCATGTGTGACACAAAATTATTTTATTATTATTTCTTCAGGCCCAGGGAGTGTTATGAAATGTGGATATTTTAGCATCCCAACAGCCTCATTATTTTTTATTCATACTTAGAATTATTGTCCTAGAAGTATACTTCTTCTCTGTAAATTCACAGGAAAGATAAAATACCCTCAATTTATTAATCTACATATTTTTTTAAACTCTGGGATTGGTCATCCCTCCATAGAATTTTGGCATATCTCTCTAATCTCTAATCATCCCCGCCTTAATGCAAAAAAAAATCTATGCCTCGTGTAACACTGTATCAGTGAAGTGTGCTTCCTCTCTTCATAATCATGCACTGTGATGGCTAGACCATGTACCTCAAACTCGAAACACTTGAACTTCCAAATTGCATTTTTCAGTCATATTCTCTTTTTTTTTATGCTCTGAATCCAAATAGGTCAGATGTTAGGTCATACCATTTTCTCGTAGTCTACTGAGACCCTTTGGTTTTATGCATTTTCTTTTCTACAGTAAGTCCCATGATTCACCACTTCAATATTTGTTTGGCAATATTTTGCCCCCTCTTCTTCTTGAGTTTTCTACTCAGACTATAGGTCAAGTAAATCATCTTTTCTCTCTGAAACTGTACCTAAATCATTCATCCTGATGCCTCTATCCTACTCATCCTGCAATGCAAATATATTAGCCCTAATTTCTGTCTTGCCATTAGCACTTCCTGACAATTCTTTCTCTTGTCCGTAGTTGGATCATTCCCAAATTCCCTTCAAATTTCTTTTACTCAATGTCAAATTCATTGTTTAAGCAGAAGGGCTTTATCTCCTATTTTCTCAAGAAAATATAGATAATCAACAAAGTATAATCTCAAAGTCAACCTCAAAATTAATAATAGTCTACATTCCTCTCATCTCAGGAAACAAATACCACATCTCTTAACCAAGGCCAATCTGACCAACAATACTCTTGCTTCCCCTATAAGCTCATAACTACACAAATGTATTGCTAAATGTCCATCTCTCCCCATCTCTACCAATAATTTATCACTCCAAAACTTAACCGCTTATAACAACACACTTTTATTATCTCGGTTTTTGTGGTTCAGAAATCCAGTGTGACTTGACTAGGTGCCTCTTGCTCAGAGTATCTTACGAGGCTGTAGTCCAACAACAGGAGAGCTCTGTTTATCTCCAGGCTGGATTGAGTGAAGATTGGCTTCCGAGCTCACCCTGCTTTCTGAGTTATTGGTTCTGCTCTCAGAGCCATTTTTCCTTTCTCATAAAAAGATGCATTTGTTGCTGAGTAGTTTTCCCACCCTGCATTCTGACTGTAGAAGTTTTGGGGGTCCCAAATGCCTTTTTTTCAGTTCAACTGGGTGGTGATGTTTCTGTATATAAATAAGTGTTTAAAGGACTTTGTGGGTCTTTTATAAATCTTCTTGGGGTTCACTCTATTAGACAAATCTCTTAGATAGAAGTCTATCTCTACTTTTGATTCCTGTTGAGAGGCTGAAGGGCAACCCCTTTAGAATTCATAGAGTCCCTATTGTTTGATTGAGAGTATCTTTGTAGTACACCATTAATCTCTTTAAAGGGCCTTTTATGTGACTGAACAGTACTCTGAGGCACCACCTTTGATCTTTCTGAGATCCTAATAAAAGATTTTACAGTCACACCTCTAGCTTCAGCTTTATACCATATTTTCCTCGTAGTGCCCTGGATTTGATCTTTGCTGGAGACTTTTTTAAATTTTAGCACTGAATTTTAGCACTTTTTTTTTCAAAACCATCAAGTTCTAGGTTCTTTTTTTAGCAGTCTTCTCTCAACTTATTTCTTTCCTTTCACATTTTACCCTAAATAATAAGAATAAACCAAACAACACCTACCACAATGGGCTTTGAAATCTCCTTAAGTAGATTGTCTAGATCATTAGGCACAAGTTCTGCTTTCTGCATAAGTGCAAATGACAGTGTTTATTAAATTTCTCCCACTATAACAATGATTGCCTTTTCTTCAGTTTTTAGTAATATTTTCCCTACTCATCCACAGGCTCCTCAACATCTTAAATTCTATGAGCAGTGTGTTTGATGCCCTGTAAGCCTTCACAAAACTCCCTCAATATCCACTGCCTGGTTCCAATGCCACTTCTACATAGAGATTAGGGGAGCATCCCAATTCTAGGTACCAAAATCTGCATTAGTTATCTATGGCTGCATAAAAATCACCCTGATCTTATTCTTAAAAAAAAAAAAAAAATGAACATTTGATACTTCATAGTTTCTGTTGGTCAGGAATCTGGATGCAGCTTAGCTGGGTGGTTCTGTCTCTGATCTCTCAAGAATCTGCAGTTAAGCTATTGGCTGAGGTTGAAGGTATCTCAAGAGTTCTCTCAGCTAGATTCTGCTTCCAGTTTCAATCATCTGACCAGCTGCTTATAAAGTGGCAGGTGGATGGCCATGAAGTAAATGGGCAAGAGAGCAGGAGAGAGCCCCTAAAAGGGAAGCCAGTCTTTTTATTATATGATCTCATAATTGACATCCCATCCTTTCAGCTAAATTCTATTAATTAAAAGCCAGTCAATAGAGCCAGCTCACACTCACGAGGAGGAGGACACTATACAACCCCTCCTTTTTTTCTTCTGTCCTGGTCCTGGATGCAGGAGTCTGGTTGAAGGGCCTCAGCCTGATCTGAGGGTAGGAGCCTGATCACCTCCAGTGGGCAGAGAACTCAAATTCTGGTTTTGGTCTGGTATATGCTTTCTGGTTTCTGGTAGGACCGAGTTCCCTTCCTCCCTTCCTGGAAGCCCAGGGAAAAGTCCTGGGCATCTGCAGGTGGCAAGAGACATCTGTAAGGCCACCCGTTTTGTCCCCTCTCCTTCCGCTCTTCTTTCAACCTGGCCTCCTTTCCTCCCTTTGAAATCTTTGAAGACGTGAGATATTAGCATTTACTTTGTTATTACTCAGATCTGAAGTCCTGTGTCTCTGTAGGAGGTTTTCTGAGAGACTGCAATCTTGTATTTAAGGGAGTGTCTGATTAGGATGGCCAGGCCTGTGTGTGTTTTATACTTTGTGTTCTGTGTTGTGATTTGTGATGGCCATTCTGCCTTGTGAAATGGGATAACCTTGTGTGGTCACCATATTGTTTAGACTCCAGAGAAAGTTGGTTTAGGTAAAACTCTTGAAAACTGGTTTGAAAACCAGTTCTTTTTGCATATACAGTTAGTAAAAGCAAGCTTGATCAAAGGTCTTTTCACAATTCTGATTCTGAGGGAACAAGTCCTACTAGGAGAACTAGATTTTCTCTCCTTGTGCCTTGAGACCAGGGCTCTCAGGAACACTTATCTTAACTAGGCCATCTCTAATTCCTGAGATTGAGAAAAAATGGGAAGAAGCCTTTAAAATTTTTACTTATTCTAACTGTTATTTATAAACTAGTGAATTTTATATTGTGATATCTGATTCATGACTAAGTTTATAAAATGAAGCTGAATCTCTCATTGTGTCTGTCTAGATATATGTATGTCTCAGTCTATGTCTCTGTCTTTGGATAATATTGCCGAGGTTAACTTGTAAATAAGCTCTATTTAACAGGCTTAAAGAAAAGTAAGTGCTTACAAATCAAACAATTCTAAATACAAGAGGAATTAAGCTAAATGAACTGGGAAATATTCAGTATTAAATTAATACCTGGTATAAACGTTTAAGTTTGTTGATCTAATTAATACAGATGTCTTTAGAGTCATCAACATTAAGTATAATACTTTTATTGTACCTAGGTTTAATAGAAGTTAAATAAGATCTTATTATATCTGCTGCAAATTTGTCAGCAAGGAAAGTAACTCAATGTGAAGAAACTTCTAAGGAAGGAAAATGCAAATGAGATAAGAGCTTCGGGTAAACTTTTTAGGAATAAAATAAGATACTGAAGCATTAATTACTGAGCATTGGCTTCCTTTTACAGAGAAACGAAAGGTTTAGAACTATTAATAGATATGTTTGGTGCCACACTGAGATATTTTCTATAAGAAAGCACATTTTTCAAGAAATTATTTGGATTTATGTTTACCGATCTACAGAGTGTTTATATAAAGGATAGTTCATGGTTGCTTAAGGAAAATAGGATGTGTATTTTTAGTAAAGAAGGTAAGGAATGGAATTGCATTTTATTAAGGGAAAAGGAAGTAGGTCTTACTTACAGGTGGCTGCTTATGGATGGAAAAATAAAGTGATGGATACAGAAAGTGATAAAAAGTTTTGTGGAAAGTGGACCCTGAGAAAAGAGTTCTGTGCATGGTCAGGATTGACTAAGTTTAAAATAAATTTAATTGAGTAATGGAATTTTAAAGGTAAGCAGTTGCAAAACTTGAATTTGGCTTTTCTCTCTCTTAGGAGGACAAGATTTCTTAAAATGTTGAACTGTGTTTGATAACAGATTTCAAGTTTTTTACCTTTTAAGTGATCTCTTCTGTATTTGCCTTTGAAATAGTTATTGTTACTTTGGCTAAGTGAATAACTGTTATTTCATAGTGACCTGTCATCCTATCTGACTGAGTGTTTGAAACCATTTTTGATATTTTTTTGACAAAACTTCCTAAATCAAATTATAATGGAGTCCTTTTGACCTCTAGCTAACTTTGGGATGCTTCAAAAAGCCCCTGAAACATCTCAAAGAGAAATATTAAACTAATTAAGTTCACTTGGTATGTTAAATTACATGGGAAGTATTGTCAAATGAGTAATAAATTTTCTTAGGTTATCTTGTATGGTAAATGTTACTAATATAGATATCCTAGAAATTATATGGAGTTCCTGAAATTCCGATATGTCCTGGTAAAATGTTATCAGTCATAATTCTAGTTATTATCTTAAAGTGTTGTATGTCACAGCAGTAACAAAGTTTCTTTGTCAGTTTCATTGTAATCAGATTTAAATGTGCCTTCTTAAGCCTTTTGTCATTATAGACAGTTACAGTTTCACTCTAATGCCTTTGCAAAAATGCTTCTTCTTCAAGAAAATTTATAGAAAGGACTTTAGAGTAAATACAAGTTTCTGACGTTCAGACCATAATGCTGAACTGGGTAAGAAATTGAAGATTTCTAATGAAAGAACTGATGGTTTCATAAAGGTGTTAACAAAAAGGATTAGTTACATAGGACTGAGTGAACTGGTGAATATGTTATAATTTTTATGATTTCTATCTGAAAAATTACCGGTTTAAATCTGTTTTTTCCAGATATGTGGAAACCTTCCCCTCAAACTCATTGTGACTTACAGAAATTTAGTAAATTATGCTTTTGTAAGCAGAATTGAAGCATTTATCTTTTTCTCTCTATCTGTTCCCTCCAGAGATTGGAAACTCTTAGGTTCCCAGGAGCTTTGTCAGATAAATTAGGAAGGCTACCACACTAGCAAGTACAGAAATCCCAAGGTATTTTAGAGACATCGAAACGGAGGAATTCACCTACATCTGTTAGGCAAGAATCTGTGAGAAGCACTTGGTGTGACTTTCCTAACCCTGAGAGGTCTTTTAAAAGTCCAAAGAGTTTCAGCGAGTAAAACGTCTATATGATCAATTACAGTTATATAAATCATCAGGCCAATTATTGATCCCAGACTTATTTTGCAAACAAATTAGTCTTAATTTTGTTACTTTTGGTAGAACAGAGGGTAATTTTAGAGAGAAAAAGATTATGTTTCAAAGAATATTAAAACCCAGTTTTGTTAACAGAGATCTGTATTTACTAAGACTCACCTCTCAGATAGTTCTTTGTTGTTATGTTATATTAATGTAAAAGTTAATTGAAGGACACTCTAAGTTTGTTTCTGAAGATTATTTCAGTAATCTATCTTTGGATGAATATCAGATGCCCCATGACCTACAGCCGGGGGATTATGCATACTAGAAAAGACATAATTTAAAAAACTATCTCCAACTTGGACCAAAGGACCCTTATCAGGTACTTTTAACTAGCTCATGCACAGTGAAACTGAAGGAAATTGACTCTTGGATTAATTTCCACTCACAAAGGTCCCTGCACTGGACTGGCCTGTAGAGAGGACGGCTGACCTCAAACTCACCTTAAAACAACGTTCAGAGGAGAAACTACACTCACACTAGGATGAGAAGAAGACAACATCAGAAGTAGACAGCTTGCCCAAGATCTTCTACCTGACTCATATGATCATTTATAATGTTTTCTTGACTTCTTGGACCCTTGCATATGAATCAAATATTTTCCTGTCATGAGCACGATGCTATGCTAGTTTTAAAATCAATCCAGTTGTTGGTTTTGTGGCCAGTTACCTGTGTCTAGTACTTCTGGGTTACCTTGGTGAATTTCTCCACTCCAAGGCTCTAAATTGGTTGGCCCTGAGGAAATTTACTTTAAAAGAAAAATTATAGTCATGTTCAGGTAACTATTGATATTACTAAGTGGAATCCCCTCACCTGGCCAATTAATAATGCCTGCTCTGACTCTGCCCATAAATATGAGTTTTCTTCAATTACTCAAGCTCAATCAGAGCAACAAGCAAAGTTTTAGCCAAGGAACAAGACCTCCCACAATCATGGGCTGGATTTATGTAGTTAACACCAGGCTATGGTAATTTAAGTTTAAAGGCGTCTCTATGTTGGGAACAATTAAATCACACTAAGGATAGTCAGTCTAGTAACACTAGGAAACTGGGCTGGGTGCTTTATGGAAAATGCCAATACATAATTTCCCTTAAAGATAAAGATTGGTACAGAACAGACTAAGTCAGACAACGTGGGATATACTAGGCTGCACCTAAAGGAAGTTCTTGACTTATATTCTTGCTTATGACCTTATTAATCTGCTAGCTATATTGTTCTTTTATATTGCCTGTTTTACAAAATTGTTGTTTCTTGCATTACCAAATGTGTGACTGAGCCTCTGATAAAATGATGATATACAGTTCCATATAAGATCAATGATGGTAATAGTGTAAGTCTAGATATGGGAAGAGGCAACAAGAGGGAATATTTTCCTGGACCATAAGAGACTAGATTAGACAGGTGATCCAGAGACATTTTGCCTACTCGTAAGGCCTAGTCCAATAATAGCAGCATATTGAGTGGCCTGTCAGTGAAATCTTTGCCAGACCTGGGAATAAGCATTCCTAGCACCGTGGGATGAAATGGTCATGAAATACCCCCCAAACCATGGTCAAATTCATGACCCTGAAGGGGCTCTGCCAACTGAAAATTGCCATCTGCCTCTGCAAGTATTAAGTCAATGGTCACTGCTGCCACTGACCTTCAACACCACCTGAAAGAGATTCAGGGTGGAGATCAGGAATGAGGCACTCTGTGCTCTGAGAAAACCCGGTAGAACAGGCCTTCAGATAGTGAGATATTTTCAGGAGACGATTTTATGATCCCAAACTCTTGCATCTTCTCATACCTAGAGAAATACTAACATCATTAATGGTGACATCTGCTTTGGCTATTAAGGAGAAAATTAAAATTAAAAGTCAAAATGGAGTAGCTATGATTCAGTCATCCAAGGAAATAACTAGGTGACACTATGGGTGTGATTTCAGACAAGTCCTTGTATTGCTGAAAGTCGCACACCTTGCAGCCCTCACCCCAAATTTTGATCAAGTGGAGAGAGACTTCTACTCTATGAGGCAGGACACACCCACTCTCAGCAGGAAGTAGTTATGGAAGAAAGAGACCTCTGCCTCAATTCCCAAGAAGTATATATATTTTTTTAATATGTAAATTTATTTATTTTATTTTTGTCTACGTTGGGTCTTCATTGCTGCATGTGGGCTTTCTCTAGTTGCAGCGAGCAGGGGTTACTCTTCCTTCTACTCGCTCTAGGCACTCAGGCTTCAGTAGTTGTGGCTCACCAGCTCTAGAGCACAGGCTCAGTAGTTGTGGCGCACAGGCTTAGTTGCTCCGTGGCATGTGGGATCTTCCCGGACCAGGGCTCAAACCAGTGTTCCCTGCATTGGCAGGTGGATTCTTAACCGCTGCGCCACCAGGGAAGACCAACCAAGAAGTATCTTGATTATGAAGTCTCTCAGGGGGAAGTTGTTAGGGGAAACACTGACCAAAACCACTCCCCCTGGTGAGGCAAAGGCAGTAACAATTTGCGTGAGTTATTTTACGACAGGAGATCCTGGTAAGGAACATGGAGCTAACCAGCCACCAGCAACCAGAAGAATACAGGAAAGGTCAAAAGGAGAGAAGAGACGTCAGTCCACATGTCCTACCAACCTCCCAGAATCCTCCTCGCTAGAATCCATCTTGGCTGAGCAGTTGCACCACCACCAGAAACGACCCTGAGTCAGAATGATTGGCCAGAGACAACCCGGAAACTAATCCCATCACCATAAAACCCGAGACTGTGAGCCACATGGCAGAGCGGTCCTCCTGGGTTCCCTTACCCTCCTGCTCTCCTCCCGGGTGCCCCTTCCCAATAAAGTTTCTTGCTTTGTCAGCACATGTGTCTCCTCGGACAGTTCATTTCCGAGTGTTAGACAAGAGCCCACTCTCGGGTCCTGGAAGGGGTCCCCCTTCCTGCAACAGTTTTATTTAAATATTTATAATACAATATTAAATCTTTGGTGTGTATAATTATTGATACATATAGAAAAATATATATGTACATATTTTTTTCTCTCTTCCTAATGTCTTTGCTTTCATTATATCATGAGTGTCTCTATTTATTTACTTATTTTCTTTACTCTAGGAATATATTCTGTTATGGTGTATAATTGTTTGGCCACCTACTGCAACATTGGCCTACATTATAAAGATATTTGATCATTAGTCCATACAGTTATTTCATGCATGAGAATTATCATTTTTAATTTGGCAGCAGTGAACCAACATCCCAGCATGTGTTCAAAACTGCCACCTCCAAAGAGCAATAAACAGAGTTGACTAAGTTGATTAAGACAATAAAACTATCAGAACTGCTTCAGGGCTAACAAAAATGCTTACACCAACTCATACTGTCTATAATTTCTACTATTTTTTTTTCTATTTTTCTTAATGACAGTAGTACAAGCTACTAATCCAGATTGTAAATTAAAATGTACATAAAGTGATAATGTAGTTAATAAATTTAAGAAATTTTCCATAAAACTTTAATTATCAACATATTTCAATGTAAAATGCGCCATAATAAGATACTGAGCTAAATATATTCAAGTAACAGGCATTCAGTCTTCATATTCAGAATACCACGACTATTAGGAATGAAAATGAACTGAAAATGTAATTGGCAAAAAAAATACACAAGTTATAAAAGTACTTTTTGCCTCTTAGCTTCAAGGACTGTTATCTAAAACTACACTCCCTTTTGGTAGCATTTCATAGTACAGAGTGAAGTAGGAACTTTGTGGTTATCCAGTAAATGTAGTTTATTTTCACAGTTAAATTACTCAGTTCAAGGGGGAAATTGGCATTTCTCATTACAGTTATGCTTAATAATAAATACAGTTTTGATTGACTATTGTTTATTGATTATATTTGCAAATTTCAGTTCTTGTTTATTATTTTTATATTTGATAAAGAAAATGTTAATATAGTACACACAAAGTTTAGAAGATCAATTTAAATAAATATAAAAATTGGAAAAAATATTTTGCTCCATGTATACCTAAATATATTAGGAATTCATCTAATATATTCATTCTTTTTTTTCCTTCTTTGTAAACTGAAATAATTTTATAATCAGTATAATAGTAGTAACATTAAAATTAAATGAAGCAACCAGTATACATGTTATGGAAGTTTCCAGTCAAAAAACACAGCATGATAATTCTATTAAATAGAAATGTGACATCATTTGTAAAGAATGGTTATTAGAATAATTTGCTTTGCTTTAGTCGGTCTTATTTCTAAACCATAGTTCTCAACACTGACTATAAATTAGAATCACCTGGGAGGTTTTCACTTCCTTTTTTCAAGCTTTATTGAGGTTCAATGGACAAACAGGAATTTTATATATTTGATGTATACAACCTGATGCTTTGATATTTGCATACATTGTGAAATGATCACCACAGTCAAGCTAATTAACATACCTATCGCCTCACATAGTTACCATTTTATTTCCTTTTTTTTCTTGTTGTTGTTGTGAGAACACTTAAGACCTATTCTCAGCAGATTTTATGTATATAGTACAGTATTGTTAACAGTCACCATGCTGCATATTAGATCCCCAGAACTTATTCTTCTTGCATAACTAAAACTTTCTACTGTTTGACCTGGAATTTTTTAAAATCCACAGATACCCAGACCACTGAGACCAATCAAATCAGAGTCTGTGAAGGTAAAGCCCAGACATCAATAGGATGTCTATCAGAAGCTTCAGAATAGAATGTCTATTAGAAGCAATAGAATGGCTCTAGAAGTTTCCCAGATAATTCTAATGAGCAGCTATTAGAGATAGTTTTTTGCATAGGCTCTTCAACGTTTCAATATCCTACTGTCTGTGTGTTAATAAATTAGATATAAACTTAATTTTGTATGAAATAATGTGAAATCAAGCATTTAAATATTACTTTTTATATTTTCTTTTAGTTTTTCTCTTATCCAAAATTTCTTTTTACGTTTACTTTAAAAATGAATGACAAATCATATATATATTCCGTAGTTCAGCTTTAATTTTTTATAATTTATAATTTTGCTGTTTTCAGCAGTGGAACAGACACTCCAAGATATTTACATTAAATGATATGACCAGACATTGATTAAATCAGATGTTCTGATACTCAAACATAAAGATTTTTCAAAGGTCCTATAAGTTGTGAGCTCAGTCTTTGAAGTATCTGAGGCTCTGGGTGATATACCTGTCAACTCATAGAAATTTTTGCTTAACAGGGGGAAAAGTGGCTTCTGTGCACACTGGTGAGTTTAAGTGAAAATTTAGTTTCTTTTATTTATTTGAAGTGCTAGTTTCTTCCGGGTTACTAGGATTGAATCCAGCTGAACCTGGGTGAATTCAAAGGCCGTACTCAGCAGAGGCCATAGATTCTGCTAGAATTACAGCTAAAAAGATAAAATATAGTAATGTAAAACTCTCATTTTTAGGACAGGGATGGTGTAAAATATTTCAACTTTGTGATTTGCACCGTAGTTTGGAAGCAGGTGCACAATGTTTGGAATATTCCTGCTGCTGATTCTTCTTATTAATTTTAATTAGGAATAATGCAACATTTAGAAAGTTGGGGATTTCTTGAAATAGGAATTGATTTATTGTGAAAGATTTTTTGAACACAAACAATATAGCTAGTTCATATTTGTCCAGGTATATTCCATAATTGATATATAATAATTTGCTTAAAGTTAGTAATTGGAAAGTGACACAAACATAGCTGAAGTATTAAAACATATGATTTTAAAAGAGAATAAGAAAATGAACTCATCCATCCCAAATATAAAGTATACACTATGTTGTAATAAATCACAGTCCCTAAGGGGATAAATAAAAACTAGTCGTTATCCTAAGAGTTTTTATACTTTAGTTGGCACACAAAGAAGAATAAATAGGTCTACGACATAACATGCTAACTGATGCTAGAGAATTAGAATGTTTATTGCTATTTGGACTATATTTCTAAGTTTTAAATCTATATGTAGCCATATTAAGTGATTGGGTTTCAGGAAGCTTTTATATACATATTTGCAATTATTTATCTGGCTAAGGCCTGGAAAAAATACAAAGAATGTGACAGCCATGCTGATAATTTATTTTTCCAAATTGCGATAATTGACAATATTGATTATTTTAGCACTGACCTCTGTTATAGAGTGGATGGAAATGGGCTACAAAAGTAAGTGCAAAAACTATAGACATCTTAGAAACTGAGTGAAATAAATGAAGTTGTTTGTTCCCGTAATTGTTGATCTTGTAGTACAAATTTAAGTTTTATTCAGGTAAAATATCTTACATTTCATTCATAATCTGAAAGTTTTGGACAAATGTTTTTAGTGTTTTACCCCCATTGCCTGGACAAAATGCAAAAAATCACACTATTGGTGTATTTTTGAATTAATAAATACTGAATGTATTAATTTGGCTCCATAACTCCTCTTTTCCAACAAGTTAGTACTGTTCATGTAATTACTATAATGATGTTGTAACCTCAATTTTTTTTTTTGTTTTTTTTTTTTCAATGTTTTTACCTTATGGTTAAAGCCCCTTGTGTGAAGACGGGATATACAGCTTTCCTTTAAGGCCATAATGACCCCTTTACTGAGTAGGTCATATGATACAGGCAGGCATCCTTCTCAAGCTTTGGTTGTGTAGATGTGGCTAAAGAAATCCAATTTTATTCAGTCATTGGAATGTGAAGTGCATTCCAGATGGATGAATCTGGAGAGCAGAACATCTTTTTTTCCCTGTATCTTTTATATCTTACTTTCTTACTACGACAATTCAATCTCTCAAAGACAAAATTATTTTTTCTAGTTATGAATTCATTGCTAAAATCTTTCAGGCCATTGGTAGGAGAAAATAATTAAGCTGGAAAATTGCACATTTGGAGGATAACAAATATTAAAATTTGTAGTCTAGATTTTCTCATCAAACATTTGAATGGCTATTTGACATTTAAAAATCTCTGGCTGCAAAAATGTTGACAAAAACACCCCAGTTTATATAAATATAGGCCTCCTAATTTTACTTTATTGATTTTACCTCTATTCTTGAGATTGTTATAGTGGAATCTTTCTTACCTGCCCCCCATCATTTGAAGCCTGTGTACATATTGCCAAGCTGTCTGAAGTTATAAGCAAACCCAAGTTTAATGCCACATTAAGAATCACAAAGTGATGCTTGTTTTTAAAGAAAATACATTGTTTATAATTTTTTTCAAAACTGACTTAAAGGTTTTAATAAAATTATTAAAGTTTACCTCCTCTAACTTGGGAACAAACAATAGCGTTTTTAAAGATTAGATGTGATGAATTCATTCATTTGATCAACAAATATTTATTGAGAAACTATTATAAACCAGGCTCTTTATTAAGTACTAAAGGTAAACATCCCTAAGTAGTATGAGTGTCTTAACAATCATACTATTAGTCTGGAAGAATATTTTATCAGAAATGACCCATGGACCATCTCTTTCAGAATCTTGTGATGTAATAATTTAAAACTGATGATTTCTGTGTTGCACCTGAGATCAAATGAGTTATATTATCTGCTCATAATTCCTAAGAATATGCATTTTAGCAAACGCTCCAGGTGCTTCATGGCATAGGAAGAAAAACTTTTTGTTTTGGTTCCAAGTTTGTGTGGTTTTGAAAAGTAGGCTCATATTAGCCTAGGGCCTGATTCTATATTAAAAGAAGACTGGACCAAGAGAAGAAATAGAAAAAAATGGCAAGCTCCTGACTGTGTTAAAAGTTGCATTTAAATATTTCTGTTTCAGGCTTCACAAACAAAATAACAATTCTAGCATTGGATCTTATTTTCTTCTTTGGATATTATTTCCTGTGAAAGTGTTCTGGACTTCACTCAGTTTTCTTCTCCAGTTATTAACGTATGTGAGTTCTGCAGGTGAATTATTTTATTGCTAATACCCAAGCCCAGATTGATCCAGTACGGTCTATTACAAATCCTTAGTAATCATGGAGTAATTGTTCAGCATATCATTAGATTTTGTTTTCATAATTCTAACAACTGAAAAATCTCATCAGTTGACACCTACCAAATATTGTAGTGAAATTGATACTAATCCAAACAAATACTGTTTTGTAGTCCTGCAGAAGCTGAAAGTTTTATGGGTTCTAATGCTCCTCAATGAAATAAAATGACATTTTAAAGGAAGGGGATCCAAGTATTCACAGTAAAATATCCTTACCATATAGTTAAATGAAATTATGTGCTCAGTGAATATTCACAAGAAAATTAACATTTTCTAAGCAACTGACCAACTTGAAGGAAACAATTTTATTTTTAATTAAAATTGTGGCTCATGAGAAAAGTATAGTCAGGGAATAAGGGGTGTGTGTGTGTGTGTATGTGTGCATGATATGCTTCTTGAACACAGCAAACAGTTTGACACATACAGAACATTCTGTCTAGTCTTAAGGCCCAAGAAATGACATTAGAAGGATGACATTTTCAGGCATAACCCTTTAGATGTATGGGGTTCAGAATGAAGACCAAAGTATACACTTTCATTTTTATTGAAAGTTAAATTTGTTTTAAACCTGTAGTGTAATGTAATTGTAGATATTCAAAGATGATTTATTAGATTCTTCATTCATTCAGCATGAAAGACAAGAGGAGGGAAACAACTCATAAAGACCTTCTAAGTACTGCTTAGTGAGCTCAGGTTACCCCTGGTAATCAATCCCGTTGCCTTCAGGGACTTCATGTTCACATAAATATGGACTCTGTTGGATTATAATGGCTGAGTGTACCACCAATGCAAAAATAGCCTTTGTTCTGTTCTATAGTATAGCTCATCAACTGCCAACAGCCATGACTGACCTGGTGAGTAGCTAATTATTTATTAATTTCAGATTCTTCCTTAATTATACTCCTTTTATTATGCCATCTCTAAGCCTTTGGATACATCATACTCTTCAATGTATATTTAATCGGTTAAACTGTTAAAACAGTTTCTTTCCTAGAGAATCATCCTTTGAATCACTAAATTCAGTCCAAAAAATAATTTATTGACAAAACACTTTTTTTTCACCTAGACAAGACTTCAAGTAAATAAAGAATAAGATGGTGAAGAAAATTATATTAAAATTATTTGAATATTTGTTGGCTTTTTATAGTTGGCTTAGTAGTTATTATGTATAATTTGTTTTCCTACTTAAAAATCCCTGTGTTTCTAAGTCACACAACTGAAATTTTTAGAGGACCGTGTCTTAAGAAGGTTATTATGTAGGTGACCTAATTCCCCAAGGGAATGAAATTAATGCAAAGACCAGCAAAATCTTTCTCAGGCAATTCTTCAAAGCAAAGAGCTCTATAAACCTGACATATACAAATAATTATAGTAATAATTGTAATGGTAATAAAAGTAGCTAACTCTTATTTAGGTCTTAGTATGTCCCAAAGAGTAATTTGCATTTTTAGATATGTAAACTTATTTATTTTTCACAGCAAAATCCACAAGATGAGTACTATTATTATCACCATTTCACAGGAGAGAAAAGTAAGGCATAGAGAGGTAAAATATTTTAAACAAAGTTTTACACAAAGTCAGACTTCTAGTAATTGGTAAGGCTAGAATTCAAACCCAAGCTATCTGGCTCCAGAATAAAATTTCAAATGTTGGATCAATCACCATTTGTGAGAGAGGAATCCTGGAAAAAAATGAAATAAAAATAAAATGAAATAAAATAAAAGTATTTGGTTCTTGCTAAATGGCAAAGACTTTGAATTCCTTTTGAGTTATATACAAAAATTACATAGTGATTTATAATTAGGAATTATTTTATGATCTGTCAGCTGCTAAATTGGTTAGGTTCTCCTGTAATTTTGACAAAAGCAAAGAATTGCAGACATTTGAGTTGCTAAAGATTTGTTACCCAGTCATTAGGCTCATTCACTCTCATAATATTGATACCAACATTTAGAACCCTCACTGAGAAACAGCGGTCCACAGGAAGATTAGGAATGGTGGCAGAAGGGTAATTGTAGAAGAGGAAGTGAGGAAGTTTGAGCCAAGGGCATGAGTATACTTGGGCAGATCAAATTTAGGAAAGAATATCTGGGGGAAGTTAAGGATGTTCACATTTATTCCATTAAAGCTATTCATGTGTCTATGTTTATCCTTTGGAAAGTATTCATGTAACCTGGGAAGTGGGGGTGAGTACAAACAAGTAGTCTAATATAAAAGTTGTTCAACAGAAGTTCCGTTTTCATGTGGCTTCTCCATCAACACATTAAAAAAAAATTTTTTTGTAATTCTGGTAACCAGGATAGGTCCAGGTGTAAATTAAACTTTGATGTGATTTTTTTCCCCCACATACCAGCCATGTGTATCCTTGATTTATAGCCCTCGTAATGTTGTCATATCATAAATATTCTACATCCTCCTCTCCGTTTTCTTGCTAACCAAACCAAAGTCATCACTGCACTAAATTTTCTCAAGTGTTTGTGTTCACAAGATCACCTTCTTCCATTTTACAAAGTTCCCTACCAAATTCAAAGTACAGTATAAGAATGTGCGTACTCTTATACTGGCTTATAAGCTCTGGATCTAGGCATCTCTGTTCTTACCTGTCTTCACCACCTAATAGCTGTGAGATCTTGTCACCCCTCTGTGCCTAGGTTTACTCATTTGAATCATGGAAGTAACAGAAGTATCTACATTTTAGGGTTGTTGTGAGGATAAGTAAATTATCATGTGTAAAACAATGAGAATAGTGCCGGGCATTTAGTAAGTGCTTAGTAAAAAGTTAAGAATTATTATTACCATTTAACTCTATGTTGTAACTGTTCCTATAAATTTCCTTCTTTAATTTATAATATTCTATTATGGATACCATTTATTGAGTACACATTGCCTTCTAGCCACTGGGCTGAGTTTTACATGCATCATCTTATTTCAACCTCTTAAAAATATTCTAAGGTAGAGGTTATAAAAATTTATTTTCACAGGTGAGGCTTAGAAAAATCAAATCATTTGCCTAAGTTTATACTTCTAAAACTATGATTAAAATTCAGGTTGGTCTGTCCACATTTTAAACCCTTAGATAATACTGAGATAGATAGATAGATGGATAGATTGATAGATAGATAGACAGATTTTTTTTTTTTTTTTACAGATCCTATATGAAAGAATGATATTGTAAGCAAAAACCAAGAAAATGCTATCTGTGTATGGATTCACCTAATGCATTTAGGATCATAGATACACCACCCCAGTTGTCCTTCAGGACTGAAGCTCTCATTTCTCCAGTGACTGTGAAAGGTGACTGCTGGTAGCTCACAGCTGAGTCCCCCTCCAGGAATTTCTGTCAGCAGAGAGGCATTGCCTTTCTTAGAGATTAAGAACTTCCCAGGAGCAGCCCTCATTCAATAACTGGTCAGTGCAAGAACACATAAGTCTGGCTCCTCTTATTCCAATTCAGGACATCTCAGGAGGACCATCCCAGGAGCAGAATTCCCATGTGATCTGCCAGGACCTCTATTAGGACTTCATTGCAGTTCAACTCTTCAATCTGCTCAACCCTGCTTCCCATACCCTTCTAGTTATAACCCCTCTAGCTCTCTCCCATAAGCCACACTCACTCAAATCTTTGCCTCGGAATCTGTTTTTAGAAGAGCCCAAGCCCTTCACACTCTCTGCTGTTCTGGGAATTAATGGATTAAACCCCAACTTCAAAGGAGAATACATGTTATAGAAATTTTCAGCCAACTAATCATTGTACTAGAATTAAAAGCCATGATTTATTTTGAAGTTTTCTCTAAATAACCTTAACTTCAAACAAATATTTATCAGTAATGAGCTAATTGTTTTTAAAGATTTCTACTGCAAATGTATCAATAATTCTGAATTCAGAAATCATTTGTTACTGCATGACAATTTAAAAAATGTTTTTCCTTTATAAAATGGGCTAAATAATACCTAACCATAGATTTGAGAAAATGAAAAAAAAAAAAAAAAGAAACAAGTGTGTCCATCCTAAATTCCTCCTTTTATTTTCATGCCCATGCTATAAATGTGAAAAAGGGAGAGGCACAATACATGGTGTAAAAACAGATGTACTTAGGCATAACTCTGGTAAAGGAAGTGGTGATTTCTGTTGAAATTAAAATCTTGAACTTCTCTAATATTTCAGAAAACAGTGTTTTCTCTTCACATGATTTAGAGTTCTGGAAATCATCTGGTCCAAACTCTGCATTTTATAGATGAGGAAAATGAACCTCAGTTCAAATAACAATTTTGTGACAGAATAATTATAAACATTTATCTCTGGATTCCTGAAAGATCTGCACTATCTTATGAATATTCTTATCATCTCTGAAGATATATATGTATTTAAGCAATATAAAAGGCAAATAAAAACAATGAGATACTACCATGCATCTATTAGAATGGCTCAAATCCAGAACCCTGACAATACTAAATGCTGGTGAGAATGTGGGAGCAACAGGAACTCTTATTCATGGCTGCTGGGGATGGGTAAGTGGAGCACAGAGGGTTTTTCGGGCAGTGAAAATATTTAGTATGATGCCATAATGATCACTACATGTCCATATACACTTGTCCAAACCCATAGAATGTACAACACCAAAAGTGACCATAATGTGAAATATGGATTTGGGGTGATTATGATATGTCAATGTAAGCTCATCAATTGTAACAAATGTACCACTCTGGTGGGGAATGTTAATAATGGGGAAGGCTATGCATGTGTGGGAAGGAGAAATACACAGAAATCTCTTCACTTTCCTCTTAATTTTGCTATGAATCTAAAACAAAACTGCTCTTAAAAAAGGAAAATGTCTTAAAAACTAAAAAAAATAATAAATCAAGTGTCCAAAACTTATAAGGAATTCCTGAAAATGAATGAAAAGACCAAAAAAAAAAAAAAAAAAAGGATATAAACAGAAGGGAAAATCTAAATACCCAATAAATAACTTAAAATATTAAAATATTTAATCTCTCTTGACAATCAGAAAAAAATATTAAAACAATTGTTAGAAACTAATCAGGTTAGCATATAGTATATTACAATTAAATTATATTCAATTGACTTTGAGAAGGAAACTTTTTTTTTTCGTTCCTATTATGTCTGGCATGGTTCCAGGTGATTTATCCTCATTGCCTTTCTTCCTGAAGTCTTAAACTAATGAATGAGTTTAGTCATCTTGATGATACAGATGAGCAATTTGAAACTCAGAACAGTTAGGAATTTGCCAAAGAAAACACAGCTTAAAATTCTAATCAGGTTTCAAAAATTATGTTGAACTTCGGAGTCTGTAATTTTTCTGTTTGGACATGTGTATGTATATGTGTTGGCCAAATGGAAAGGTACAATTTGGTGAAAGAGAAAACTTTGAGCTCATATCTTTTTTTTTTTTTTTTTTTAGAACAAACACTATTTATTCAGAGCTGACTCTGTCCAGCAAGGTAGTCAGCCACAACCACTTGCATTTGGCAGAGACTCAAAGGCAGATAGAGGAGTGGGAAAGCTTTCTGATTGTAATTAAAAGGAAGACATATGGTCAGAGGTTGTGAATTGTGGAAGCTGGAGGTAGCTGTATCTTGTTAATTCACAAGGATAGAGACTATGTTGTAACCATCTTCATATTCCTAGAACCTGCCATAGCAACAGGAATAAGGTTAAAAATTGAATACCCAGCATTGAAAGACTGGCATCATATTTTTATATTTAAAATTTGTAATATTTTTGAGAAGATGTTCTAAATTTTAGAAATATATTACCTGATTCATCAAAAGTAGTTTTAACCTGCTAAAATGTTTGGCTTACACAATACACACACACAAACTAGAATACAGCTCTCCAAGCTAGTGGTTATGAAAATAGATAAGGCAACTATATCAATGTAAATGGCATATTTCTTCCAATATATTTTGACATGTAGCTATTTTTACCCCAAATAATTATATCAGAACAAATCAAGTTTCTAGCGGCAGCTCTTACGCAAAATGAAAACACAGCTCATTCTCTCAATCAAGCCTCCGTCTTGGCCTTGGGGGAAGCACTATTGAGAAAGCAGAGCTGTTAAGAGGAACATTCTTCTGTTGTATTCTGACTATTAGACACCAAATCAGCAAAACATCCAGAAACCGTTACAAGTAAACACACTTCATGCAAGAAGCCAGTTTTGCACATTGAAGACTGTAGACTTCTATAATACATGTTCCAAAATTTGAAAGAAAAATATAAAGAAAATTTTAGCTATCAAAAGAAATACTGGATGAGGAGTAATTCTTGGAAGCAATACCTAGGTCAAAAGATATATTCAATTGCTAAAGACACCAAAGATGTTTATATAGAATAATAATTATAACAAGTATAAAATTTAACCCAATTCACTGTCACATTCCTGTTCGGTAAGAGTATCTTCTCACTTATTTTGCTTACCTAGCCCTTGCTGGTGATAATAAGGTTTAGTATACTAATAAATTGATTTAGTCAGGGTTCGTTAAGGAACTAGATGTCACACTCAGTGAGTGGTTTGAGGAGAGTTTAATTTAGGGATTTTTTTTTTAATGTCAGCAGAATTTAGAAAAACCAACAAGGCATATTTTGGTACACCAGGGCTAGCCAAAGAGGACAAAAGGAAAGGAGCTTTTGGAGAAGGACATGGAAAGCTCACAGAAACCTAGAAATGATGAGGTCTGAGTCTCTGGAAATTGCTTTGGGTAAAGAACCAAAATGTTTTAAACCACAGAAGGACAGTGTACTGCTTTCTCTATTGTACAATCACCCAGCAAATATCAGCAGGTCATCCAGGGAGAGTTGGAGAAAATTCATAATGTATACCTGAGGCCATGTTGCAATGTGTTATCTCAAAAAGACCCAGGTTCCCCTGGGTCAAGGCACTCCAAATTTGTGAATTGGTTTATACGTAGGAACTAAGAGGCTACGAATCTTCACTGCAGTGAGTTGAGTTAGGTTGTTGCCCACTTGATGTAAATATATTTTTGCTATTATATGCCAAACAGCATATTAGTAACTGATGGTCTATTTCATTTCTAGCAGTCCTGTAATGAAATAGCCAACACCATAGATACATGTAGGCACAGACACTGACCACCAATTCCTCTTTATAACTTAATGTGATCATTCCTCTCACCTTATCTCTGGTAGTTAAGAGCTGTCACCTGCTTTTACTACTTTATTATCTCCTTAATTTTAGTGAGATCAGGAAATTCAGTTTTATTACATCATTCCCGCAGTCAACCCTGTTACACAGAAGACAGCCACCAGTGAACATTTCAAAGATGTTTATAGCTCTCTCATCAAAGCATTTCTTAATATCTTCTAGGTAGTAGCCTCTTATTATTTCTGTTGGTACAAGAAGGGAATGTCTTAACAGGTTGAAAATAACATTTTCTTTTCCCTATGCTTTGAATTCTTTTCTAACAACATGCCTAGATAGTTCTGGCATTTCTCTCTCATTGCCTATAAGCCATTAAAGAGTCTAGGCTTCATTTAGTACTTATGCTACACCAAAGCTAATACATTACATCTTGAATTTTGGGTTTGTGAAACCATGTCAATAATTTCAACCCAATAAAGCATTATGTTTTCCTTCTTGACTCAATACCTTAGAATCCACTCCTATGCATGCTTTCCCAAGCCTGACTAATAGAAATTGGGAAGTTTTTACAATTAGCTGGTCCATGACCTCCAAAAATAGATTGCAATTGCATGTCACTGGTTATCTGTGATCCCTGGCAAGAAAGCTACAAGTGCATCCCTCAAATATATGAGCAATCCAATCCCAGAATCCCATCATGAAAATCTGTTTCCTGGGGACACTCTTAGGTACTGATTGTTGTATCCATCAGTATCTTAGCAGGTAGCACTTAAACTGGGTAATTCTAGATGAGTGTGATAAAAAAATATTACAAAGGAATGAGCAGCGTCTATGAAAATAAAGGAAAAATGCAATACTCTTGGATTAATATGGTAGCTTTCAGATTGAAAAGATGGTCATCCTCAGTTCCTGCAATTCTATGTGTACCTACCACACCTCCCGTTGAGATGGAGTATACTTTATCTTCCTTTGATTTTGGACTGGCTTATGACTTGTTTTGACAAAGAGAATGTTGTCAAAGTGATGCTGTGTCATTTTTGAAACTAGCTCTGAAGAGGTCTGGCAGCTTCTGCTTTCACTGCTTTGGAGCCCTGAGGCACTATGTAAGAAGCCTGGCTACCTCCTGGAGAGAAAGGCTCATCTGGGTTGCAGACTTTCCTGCTACCCTAGCTAAAAACCCAGCTGAATTTTGCTGCAGGTACTACCCCAGCCAATGCTAAATGGAGCAATAATAAATTGTCTGAAAATCCCTGGCACAATTGATGGTCCATGGGCAAGTGAATGGTTGTTGTTGTGTTAAATTACAAAGTTTTGGGTCTGTTTGTTATTCATCAATATATAACTGAATCAGCTAGTAAGAGTGGAACATTGTAACACCTTCAGATCTGAAGGGCATGCCTCGTGTATACCCTTCTAAGCTGAGCATAAGTTCTAGCTTCTCTTTGAGAGCCTATGCAGAAGTAATCTATAAAATTTCAAGAACTCTAAATAACTTATTGTCACCATCCTTATATCCTTTATATCCAACAGCTGGCATTGTAACTCCTTTATCCAATCTTTTCTCCCCAATTACATTATTAATTTTTGGTGTGGGAGATCACTATTTTTTGACTCTTGATATTGCTATAATCCCTGGAAAATGTCTCTTGGAAATAGAGTAGGCATTAAGATAGAGAAGACTCTGCACAAGAACACATGACAAGGATGTTTATCTAAGAGTGGTCACAATATTTTTAAACATGACTTTAAATTCCATCAACAGAATATTAGTTAAAGAAAGTTAATACATTTATATATTCAATGACCATTAACAGTTAAAGGGTAACTACTACATTCATAAAAACTAATATTTTTCTTTGTACTATTTAATAATTGCAAACTACTTTCCCAAAGAATAATACACCTCTTTTACTTATATCACTGTTAAAAACACTATTCTAAGAGATTTACACAGGATTCATAAATTTTACTGAATCACTAATGGTCATCCTTACTATGTGTCATATTGTAATAAAATGCAGCTTTCATAACTGTTATTTTGATCCTTAGTAAAATAGCACCTTTAATATGATGAATAAATACTCAGTTTGACATGATAAAGATAAGCACTGCTAAATCTGAATAGTACTTAACTATGCACCAGGCATTTTTCTAAGAGCTTAACCATATTAACTCATTTAATCCACAGAGCAGTCCAATGAGTAATATTACTAATGTCTCCATTTTACTAATGAGGACACCAAGGCAGAGAGAGATTATGTAAATTTCTACATATGTTGATTGACTACAGAGTCAATTGAGAGGATTATTTTCCATAAGGTTCCCATAGCTATGTGGACACACCTTGAAGTATGAGATATAAATGTCCCTATTTTGTTATGAATGTTATCTTTGAGTTACTGTAAAATGAGCTACCAAAGAAGCTCAGTGGTATTCATCCTCTTCTCTATTTTTTGGCTTTTTGTATCATTTCTTCCATTCCACTTGGAAAATGCTATATATTCACAGAAAGTGTAGAAAGCTCAAGTCTCTTAAAATTTTCAACAAACATGTTAACAAATTGCATCTGATATATACAAACCTGTTTGTAAGTCTGGCAAGAAGATTAAACGAGTTCACACTTTGTTATGATTTAGATAAGTTGAACTCAAGATGATCATGCTCAATAAAGACAAATAATCCTCCAACAGAGACACAAGCCAAGAAGAGGTGTGTGTTTACCTGGGGAAGGAACTGTGGTGGGGGCAGTGCTCCCATTTAAAAGGCTACAGACCATATTATGGTTTCCCCCATACCCATTAGAATTCGATACACTGAAAATTAGGATCTAATTTTCCTGTACATGGTTAATTAAGTCAAGATTCAATGCAAAATACCATAGTGATATAAAACAAATTTAAAATGTCCTACTTATCTTTTTTAAAATAAATTGAGTCATGTGTCAACAGGTGTTATTTTTCTAATGTGAATATATTTATGGAATCCTGACACAGATATAGTTTTATAGTATCTGTAAATGCTGGTAAATATCATTTGTTATTTTCATGCAAAGGTAGAAAGAAAACATTTCAATTCCAGTGCATTAAAAATGTTGATATTCCATAAAAAACAGCCTCGTATACATGAATAGTCTATAATAATGTTTTTACCAGGTAGGTAATTATCACTCTTGGAGTTAACACACTCCATTCAATTGAATGGACAAGATGTCTAACTATTATAAGCTGGAATGATTTCCATTCGGAGGCAAGATTATCAATGAATGGTAACAAAAATTTTTCATCCTTGAAACATATAAAGGACTTTTAAAAATTATGTCCAAATTTGTTATCTATGTATGATTTTTGTGAGTTCTTGAATGACTCCTGTTCCCAAACCTCTCTGACACTCTGACACTAATAATACCTGAGTCTCTATTTCAAATATTTTTAGCAACATATAATTAATGAAACCCCTGTCTATTAATTAATTCATTCATTAATAGATATTAAATATCTATATGTTATACGTGTTGTTTATCCAGTGGAATTGGTCTTTAATAGCATGGGTATTTCATTCTGATGAAGGTAATCATAAATAAATAGTAATAAATAAGTAAAAAATAAATAGATTAGAAAATATTAGAAAGCAGTAAGAGTGGTTAGAAAAAGGCTTTACAAAGAAGTGATGATGTGAACTAATGTCTGCCTGATGAAAAAGATCAAGTTAGTCAAATCTCTTGACACTGGGAATATATTTCACTCAAAACACTCTCTAATATATTTCCCAACTTGTTTAGGTTTGAATATTTTAGACAAATATACAATGAAGCTAGATTTATTAATTATTAGTAGTGGTAGGTAGTGAACCTATTCTCACTAGTGACACTAGACTTATCTTAATTGGTATTCATTCTTTCATTTTGCTAATATTTATGAAACACTTATTGAGTGTTCAACTTACATTTGTTGTCTACTGTCAAAGGAAAGAGACAAAGTAGCTAGGAATTTCAAGGGTACAGCTAACTTCCCACATTTGTTACATCCTCTTCTACAAAGAGTCCTGTGACTTGGATAAGTTGTTTAAAATCTTTATATCCTCATCATTAAAAATATGATAATAATAGTATGTATATTACAGTCTTTTTGAAATTATATGAATGATGTCTATAATCTACTCTCAGAACTTGGCATGTATTGATATCAATGGATTTATTTTAACTAGTATGATTTAAGAAGGTGAGGGAAAAGAACTAGGTCACCCATTTTTTGTAGTCTAAGAGTTACTGTGATAAAGGTATGTAGTACAATGAAAGCACTTAGAAGGATCCTTAGCTATTATTGAAAGTGTCAAAAGAAAATTCCTATGAAAGATTTTTAGATAGCAATGAATGGGAGTGGTAGACATACTACTCACACTCGTGGTGTTCACAAAGCTGTTGAAAAGCAGATGCCACTCACTAAAGTAAACCATGAAGCTTGTACATTGACTTTTTTTACTGAGGTTAATCACACATATCCTGTTCGAAGCTATCAGCCACTAAAATAGGAGGGAAATTATGAAATATGAACACAGTATATGTGGTTCATTCTAATGTTTCCTTCTGTGCAAGAAAATTTGTAAAGATCATTACTTTCTAAAACAAAGGGAGATGATGTAAGAAAACTGTCACTAGTCCAAACCATTGTACAGACTAAATTCTCATTTATATCACTTTTAGATAAAGGTTAAAGCAACTTATTGAAAGACCTGAACTTAAAGAAGAAGAATTCAGAAATAGATCTACATTTAGTGTTTTGAAGAAAAAGTTTCTCTTGTGCCTTGGAGTAAAAAATAAAATTGAAATCCAGATGGAAACCTATTGAGGATCTTCTTGAATCAAATTAGGTATTCAAGAATGGACACTGTGTGTCCATCTTGTAGGGAGAAAGATGCTATGAACTCTTTTTTCACTGTAATTCTTATTTAGAATTAATTAAAATAACTTGTGTCAAATAAATCCATTGTTCTAGCTCTAGAACTGATCCAAAATTAATGGAAACATTTCTACTCCATTAAATGTGTACTCGTATTTATAGCTTTAATTGTTGAAACCAATTCTCAACCTAAGCAAGGACATTCTAGTGTGCTCATCAAGTTGGTCTTATAGCTGATCCTGCCCTGATACTTCTCTGACTTTGTTATCTTAGTTTCTCAATTGCTGTATGTCTGCCGTATAGCATAGTTTCAAAGCATTGGGTTCTCATTGTATAACTCATCTCCTTTGTTGCAGGAATAACTTATTTGAGAGCTTGAGTATCTTGTGAATAAAGTTCTACTGTCAAACTGAATATTACTAATAGCTGCTCCATGAATCACTTATTCTCTGTCTTTTTGCATAAAATTCTATATCTTATACTTGGCTTGGACCATTTAACTAATTATGTACTCATTTTTATGTAATGAATGCCTACCATGTTCCACTGACTGTAACATCATATCTTTCCTATCTGGAGTGATATTCCATTCTTGAACCCACATTTTGGCTCAAACCTATGTTCTCAGTATTCAAATAACTGCCCCAGGGCTTGTTTCTTAGTGAACTCAATAACGTTTTTGAGTTGGGGAAACACAAGCAAGCCACCCACAACCAAGTCTCATGATTATAAAACATATTATTTGATTAATACCATAATAATAGTATTTGAAATCATTTTCATATAAAGGGAATAGTTAAATCTATGTTTCACATTCTCTAAGTGCTATTCTGGTTCTTTTTAATTTCAGCCACTGAGATGATAGGACTCAAAGGAAAACAAAATGGATTTATCCATCACTGAACACAATTAATTGTATATTGGCTTCTTTAGGAATGGAGCTAGATAAAATGACTTAATCACAATTGTTCAGGGGAAAATTATAAAAAATTAACTACTCTATGACTCTGATAAAAGAAAACGAAATTCAGCACATCCAAGCAAATGACAATCAGATAAGGAAATTACTTACAAGGATTATTTCATTATTTTAACTGATTCTGCCCCATATAGCAATACCTACTGGCTGCGGCTATTATGTTTTAATATAGAACTATATATAATAAGCCTGGAAGTCAAGTTGAGCTACATAGTTGCACACACAGCTAAATATATTGCAAATACCTCTATTACATATTAATATTTCTACTTTTCATTCTTGCACATCTCAGAAAACTTTAAAATGAATATGAAATCTGCATTATAGTTAACTCACTGAAATTGAAGTTTTATGTCTGAACTCACTGCAGAGTATATGTTGGACATAGCCATGGAGAATTACTTGTGCAAAGATTTGTCAAGTATAGCTATTTTTTGGTACAGTTGCCTCAACCTGAAAGCTTAGAGACCCATATTCTGTAACATTATGTCTTTCCTATCTGGACTGACATTCTAGATAGTAGATAGATGCCTCCAATTAGATGTAGTTCTGTGAGATCTTGAAGGTAGAAGTGTGGTGGTGGTCCTCTTCCTGCAGGCTTTGGTTGTTTTCTTCTTGTATGAAAGTACACATATATGGTGGGTCTTCTTGGGGTGTTTATTCTTCCAATATTTATTCTATATATTCCTGGATCCTTAACAAGAATTATATAATCTATATATTCCTGTTAAGTACTTCAACACCCATTCTCCAATATCTGACAATTGTAGTGGCAATGACTTCTTGTTCCTGACCTAACTCCAGAATTGGCTTCAAATGGGGCATCACCCATAATAAATCAATTTGAGAATGTTCTGGAAATAATTCCAAGATATCAATCTAGAATTTGTTTCTTCAACTCTTTCTATTGTCTCAGAGGCACCTAATTCCTGTATTAAAATTCTTCTTGCTTAAAATACTTGAGTGGATCTTATTTCCTGCACTAAGTTCTCATTGATGCCGACGTAAAACTCTTCCTCTCACAGTCTCATTCTACAACTATATTATGCACTCTCTATCTGGAAGATTCTTCTTTCCATATTTATTTTGGCTTATATTTATCTCTTCATCAATATTTAGATTAGAAATTATTCTCTATGTATACTTTTAATATCCCAACTACAAGATCTCAGCTATAGCAATTTATCTGGGATAATTCCTCTCATGTTTTATAAACTCCCATCCTGGAAACAAACGGACACTGTTGGAATGAGATTCTCTTGGACTCCATTAACTTAAGTGCCAGTATCATATAGAATAGAATTCCAAAATGAGTGTGGGATAAAACTCCTCCTTTATAAAAAAAATTGAAACAAGAAGGTAAAGAATTTCTTCTGCAATGTGTTGATAACTCAGATGGATGACATACCATGGGATCAGAGGGAAAGAAAAGAGAGAGCTGTTGCCATGTGGTGGGTGTGAATCTCCATCTAACCTTTGGGAAAGGGGGAGGAATATGCTACAGTCTAATATCAAACCTACTGAAAGAGGTTTCACGAAGAGCACCTGACAAGTTTTAAAAAGTTCTCTTTAGATGAGAGGTTCAGAGACTGGAAACTTACTTTCATCTACAAAAAGTAAAGTGGACTGAGGCAGAAGGTCTGACCCCTACCAACGAAATATAGAGTGAGAAATGGTGCCTAACTGCATCAGTGACTATGAACAGAGAATGATGCATGTTGGGAACAGAGTGTTTTTTCAGATCTCGAGTAAACTAAACATGCATGGGTGTTCCCATGAATCGGATGCAGGCCTTCTGCCTTGTAAAAAGACAGTGTGCATGGTTGTCTCAGGACCTAGAGGGGCAAGGAAATATGAACAGAAAGAGGCCAGAGGTGCACCATTAGATACCAGGGCAAAAGAAGGATTCATGGACCATCATTTGGAATAAGGATGCTTCCACCCAAGTCAAGACAATTGTAGTAGAGAGAAGTCAGACACCCTGGTAGAGCCAAGATAAGGCAGAAACTTACAGAAGTTTCCTGGAGAGAAAAGATTATATATAAGCAACTGTTAGATTCCAACACAGCAAAGATAGCTTAGAGAATTTCTACAAAAACTGTCCTGACTCCATTTCTCTCTGCCCAGCTGTAGGTGTGAGGAATTTGGAGTTTCGTTTATGATGTGGAATTAGACATTCTATTTTCGGAATCAAGATTGCTGTGCTTATTTCTAAAAGTATCTTTAGGACAGTATCTTTCTTAAGAGCAACCAGTAAAGTCTTGGGTCCAGATAAAGTTGTCATGCAGAAACAAGGGAAGCTAATTCCCTGAATCACATTTAAGTAAAGGGGAGTAGACAAAAATATGCTGCTATTTTTATTACTTTATGAATTATATATATGGACATAATGAATACACAAAAACAGCCATAACGTAGATAATCCATTTCCTTCCAGTTATTTCTCTATTTTTCTACTCCTTTTCTGTAGGCAAACTTATTCAAGCAGTTATTTGCTTGTAATTTTCTAATATCTTAGTTAATTCTCCAACATATGATCTTGCTTCTTACCCACAATTCCTATTTAGTGCTATTTCCAAAATTTTCAACAGGCTTAATGTTCCCAAATGTGATGGACACACTTCTTTACTTACATAACTCAGTCATTTAACAACAATTGACACAGATAGCCATCCTCTTATTCTTAACAGATTTTCTTAGTTCTCTTAATTTCAGAGGCCATTCCTTAATCACCTTCATTTTTCAAATTTTAAATGTTGTTATTTCTATAGAGAAACTTCTAGGGCTATACTCCTGTCTTTGTTTTCACTCTTTCTATTAGAATGTATCTGTTCATTCATTTATGTACCCTTTGTTGATAAATTCCATCCTATCTTCTGAACTTCACAACTACCAGTCTACATCTACAAGTGTTTTATCTCAGAAACATCTCAAATGTAATGAATCCCTATCTGAATTATTGATTTAAATGATTGAAACCTATTTATCTGCCTTTTTTCATACCATTAAATTACATCATCATCAGAACAACCCTGGATATCTAAATTCAGTCCTGTCCCTAAACACAAACATCCAATCATATGCCATGTTCTATTAAATGTTCCTTTAAAGTGTATCTCAATTTTACCCAATTTTCTCCATCTCAACTGTTGCTACAAACATCTCTCACTAGAACAGTGATAGTCTTTTTTGAAAAGAAATCATTACTTTCCACTTTTATTTGCCATAATTTATTCTCTGTAAAGAATGCCTATAACTTTTGGAAATGTAAATCAGAACACATTGTTCCCCAATTAAAAACTGAGGGCAGGACTTCCAGAATAGAAGGTGAGGTATTTGGGAAAACATCTATTAAACTGATCAACTTTAGGCAAAGACAATCATTCAAGGTATCTTGAATGAACAGATACTCCCTATGTGGACAGAAATTGACAAGCTTTTCCTAAAATTCATCTGGAAATGCAAGGAACTCAGAATAGCCAAAACAAACTTAAAAAAAAAAACAAAGTTGGACACACACTTCTCGATTTCAAGACTTATAAAAGCTACAAGACAATAACTTACTGGCATAAGGATAGACATATACATAAATAGAATAGAATTGAGAGCCCTAGAATTAAACCCTTAAATTATGGTCAACTGGTACCATGGTACCAGTTGGTACCACCAACTGGTGGTACCATGGTACCACCAAGGGTACCATGACATTTAAATGGGGAAACAATAGTCTTTTCAACAAACAATGCTAAGACAACTGGTTATCCCTGAAAGAATGAAGTTGGACCTCTTTATCACGCAATACACAAAGTTAACGTATAGACCTCAATATAAAAGCTAAAACTAAAAAATTTTAGAAAACCTAGGAGTAAACTTTCATGCCTCAGGTTAAGAAATGGCTTCTTATACAAGACATCAGAAGCACAAGTGATAAAAGGAAAAATAGATAAATTAGTTTTTTTTTAAATTAAGAATGTGCTTCAAAGAATACCATCAAAAAAAGTGAAAAATAAAACTACAGAATGGGAAAACAACATTTGAAAATCATATACCTATAAAGAAATTGTATCCAGGATATATAAAAAATACTTACAACTCAATAATATAAGATAAATAAAATTTTTAAAACGGGCAAAGGATTTTAATAGACATTTCTCCAAAGTTATGTAAATAATCAATAAGCACATGAAAATATTTAATAAGCACAAATCTCAACATTATAAGTCATTAGGAAAATGAAAATCAAACTCATAATGTGATAATACATCATATTCACTAGTATGGCTATAATAAAAAAGACAGACAAATCAAGAAGTGTTAAAAAGTATGCAGCATTATTAATAATAGCCAATTGAGGGACCCAAATGTCCATCTGCTGATGAATGGACCACAAACTGTGGAATAGCTATACAACAGAATATTATTCAGCAATAAAAATGAATGGAATACATAATATAAATGCTACAACGTGGGAACTTCGAAAATATTATGTTAAGTAAAAACAGCCAGTCACAAAAGACCATATATTGTATGACTGCATTTATACGAAATGCTCAGAATAGGAAAATTTACAGAGACGAAAAGCAGATTAGTGGATTAGTGGTTGTCTATGTTGCAGGGGAGTGATTTGGGGGAGAGTGACTGCTAGTAGGTACAGTGTTTCTTTTTGAGGTAATGAATAAGTGTAATCACCGTGTGATCTTCATTCACCTCTGCATCCAGTGTCTTGTATTATATCTGACATGAAATAGGTTCGATTATTACTTGTTACATAAATAAAAAGGAAATCACATCTAATGTGTTAGCCATACCTACCTAGTACATGAATCTAACAGTGAAAAAAAAAAATGCTGGGCTAATTATTAGAATGAATAGTAATTCCACTGTCAGGAGAGACTGGATAAGTAACTTTGGAAGAGATTTTTGAAGTCCATGTTGTCATTTTTCTCCACTCCAAAATAATAACCCTGTAACCTGGTCCACCTACAGTACAAGATGGAAAGAAGTTTCAAATAAGGTAAAAAAAGTCAGGCTTTTATAAATCATAAAATGATGCTTGAATAAAACTGATGTCACAACAATATACTGAAGTACTACAAAGCAATTTTAATAATCCCTACCTTATTATCAGTGGATTTTTTTCCTCTCTCAGGAATTTCTTGGTCGTAGATGACAATCTGGATCTCTTCTGTATTACTCTACTTCAAAACTAAAGTTAGCACTTGCTATGCCATTGATTTTCTTTTAAGAACACTATTAACTTTCCAATAGGTTATTATCTCCATCTAACCTATCTATTTACCATCAGAACTGAGTTAAGTCTTTTGGGAAATTCATGAGTATAGAACAATTCAACAGTTATTTTGACCATTCAGTTTTCTATCACAATTTTTATAAAGACTTATTTTCTTCCTTTCAACCTATAGATTAAAATGTCTGAATGACAAAGTCAATCATATACCTTTATCACTATCTATAATTATACAAAGAATGGTTTAGAGAACACTTTCAAATACATTATGATATAAGATTTTAACAATAACTTTTATTTTTGCTTTACAGATGATAACATTGATGGTCAAGAATTTTAACATTTTTGCTTGGATTCACAAATAAAGTAAGTAGAGTGCACAGGATTTAAACACTTAATTTTTTAACTCATAAACTGCTATGAAGGAATTAAAACAGACCCCAATTTTCCTAGCTTCACCCCTTGCCTCCTTTCCTTTCCTTTTTTTTTTTTAACTTTTGTCTCTCTTCTCTTCCCCTTTTTTTCCCTTCTAATCCCACTTTCCTGAAACTTAACTTGCATTAGATAGTTTACAGACAACCTGCAAGTCTTACAAAGATAGTTCTCAAAGTAACTGTTCTGACAGCTACCAAAATAAAATTGTACCAATGATTCTAAGCAAGAGACATGAAAAACAAATCATCTCTCAACTGTACCAACCACAGCTTTGCATCAGTTAAAGAAAATAGCAACCTGGGAAAAACCTCAATTCACAAAACCTTCTCTTCCCTCACAGCGTACAACTCCAGTCCCACTTAGCTCCGTTTGCTCCAGAAGTTACCTGAGTTTAGGTTCCCTCTCAAGTTTATCAGCTGATCAAAGCCTTCAACCTCTATTTGAGTAATTTTACTGTTTTTTTTTTTTCTTTCACCTTGACAATCCTTAAGGGAATAAAACATAGTTCATTTATTTTTGCGTATCATTCGCACTCCCTCAGACCTAATCAAACTCCCTTGTTCACAGTAGGCTCTCAGTAAGGTCAGAAAGTTTCATAATCATTTTGTAGTTCAATGAAACCAAATCATAATTCCATACCTTGTGCATTTTCCAAATATCATTAGAAACTAGATAGAATGAATTATTACTTTACATGCTCAATATATTTTCCATATTTCTCTAGATAATATACATCAATATAAGCATCTGTGTGATCTTCTGTGACATTCTTTTGCTATTACCTTTCTCTGAATTTAAGAATATAAAACCTTGACTTGAATTCCCCCTTGAAAATCAATTACTGTCCTAAGAGTGTCCCTGAACACTTCTGAGGTAAGGTTTGTATTGAAACCTCAACTTCTTCATAAAAGTGTTATTATTATGGTCAGATTATATAATTTATGTAAAAATCCCCAATAATTTTGTAAAACTCTGAGTTGTCATATAGATCACAGAGAATATGATTTATAATCATTTTTTAAAAACTTCATAAAATAGGGTGGGGAACTTGTGAATAGATTATGAGAACGACAATATGCAAAGAAAAAGAAAAGGACCTGAAACAAGTGGATATTCATGCTTTTAACTAATCCTAGTTTTGTGTGGTAACATTTAAGAATATTAGCCAAGATTGAAAGCTTAACCCTGAATATGTTTTCTAGTATTTATTATTTATGAACCAGCACAAAATGCAGTTATTTGAAGATACAGTTAATTCAATTGGGTTCCTAACCATATGGAAGCATTTTTATAACTAAGTATAAATATTCCTAAAGAAAATAGAAAAGCTTTATATTAGAAGGCTTAACCAAAGTAGTGATTAGAAATAATTTTCCAAGGAGATCAGAGTCCAGATTGCTGGAGAGATTAGAAAATAAAATACTTTAATAATTATAATGGATGTTTGAAACTTACTTAAACACCTTAAAATTCCTATTCAGTTGAATTTATGTAGTTTGCTTTTGTGTTGTGAATATGCAGAAAAGATATATTTAGATAGAAAATTTATTTTCAATATAAAGATGCTCCTTGAAACAAAATCTTTACAAACAAGTTATAAAAGTTTATAAATCTTATTAAAAAATACACATATATGTGAAAGATTTACTTTTAGATATATTTATGAAATTTACATAAATAACTACAAAATTAAACACACAATTAATTATATTCATAAGCATAGTTGATAAAGTAAACATCATTTAAAACATACCCGTAGTTCTAATGTCACTTAAAACAAACATAAGGGGACTTCACTGGTGGTGCAGTGGTTAAGAATCCGCCTAACAATGCAGGAGACACAGGTTCGGTCCCTGGTCCAGGAAGATCCCACATGACACGGAGCAGGTAAGCCCATGTGCCACAACTACTGAGCCTGTGCTCAAGAGCCCATGAGTCACAACTACTGAGCCCACACGGCACAACTACTGAGCCTGCGTGCCTAGAGCCCGTATTCCACAAGACAAGCCACTGCAATGAGAAGCCAGCGCACCACAACGAAGAGTAGCCCCAGCTCGCCGCAACTAGAGAAAGCCCATACGCAGCCGAAAAAAAAAGTCAGTATTAAAAGTCTACAATTTCAATGTAATGGAAAAAAGTTATGCATTATGCTGCATCTGGTAGCTATGTGAGCCTGAACAAAGATTATAAACAAGGATCACAAATATCTTTTAGGTAATCTAAAGCATATTTTTTTCAGTTTGCATTAATAATAACACCTCTTGTCAATTCACAGAAATTAACTACATTGCCTAAACTACAGAGTTAGTAAGTACCAGAATGAGGATCCCAGCACTGATGTGTATGTTCCAGGGTTTGACTGTTGGTTCAAGGAAGGACTTTAGTTTCTATCTGAAAGGAGGAAGAAATCTAAACTTTTAAAAATAATTTGTTTTAATGATTTGAAATATAAGCAAGTCTTAGTCAGCTCAGGCTGCCATAACAAAATACCATACTGGGTGGCTTAAACAGCAGAAATTTATTTCTCACGGTTCTAGATGCTGGGACAGCCAAGATTAAGGTGCCAGCTGATTCAGTTTCTGGTGAGAGCTCTCTCCTTGGCTTGCAGATAGCTGCTTTTTTGCTGTGTGCTGACATGGCTTTCCTCGGTGCCTGCACATGGAGAGATCTCTCTTTCTAGTCTTATAAGGCCACCGATTCTGTCTAATTAGGACCCTACCCTCTGACCTTATTTATTCTTAATTACCTCCTAAAAGCCTTATCCCTAAATACAGTTGCATTGGGGATTAAGGCTTCATTCAACATATGAATTTGAGGGGGGACCTCATTCTGCCCATATGAAAGCACATACTTTTGTCACCACAATATAATCTCTAAAAAGATTCTGTTTGGTAGCTAGAGAAATTCCTGGAAAACATACATATTATCTTACAATAATAATTTTAGAAGATTACATTCTTCTTACCAGAAAATCAGATAAGACAAAGTTTGTTATTTTTAGATAAAACTGACCTTTCATTGCAAAATGAATTGGCACTCAATGGTCTCTTATGTAAAGTACAGCTAATAAGAGGAAAAATGAAGTGATTAAGGAACACTTCAGAATTAGAACTTGGACCATAATTATCCACAAGTCAAGACCAAAACTATGAATAATGAATATCATATAAGAGAGGTTAGAGATAATGCTGGAGGAAAGTGTCTTCTGACTTAATTAACAGTACCAAGATAAAGAGTTTTCAATGGGAGAAAGATTTGAATTTCTCATGGGCTGCAATATCTTCTTCTTTGTTAATTTAAGTATCATTTTACTAACATGGTGGCTTCTACACTCAGAAAATTTTCATTTATTTACTTATTTTTTAAAAAACAAACATGTACATAGGGGTAGACAATTGGAATTATCAATGAGACAGAAAATGTAATAATTGACCTCTACTAAGATAGAATGTGTGAAATTGGAAAGAAGTCTAAAATTTTTCTCACTGGTAGTTGCAGTCACTCAATTTATTTCCTGTGCGAATATGGAAACATCATTTTAACTTTGTACTTTAACCTCAAATATCTAATGAATATCTCTATGTTATAAAATGCAATATATCTCTACTATGTAAGGAAAACATCTTTTACATTATAATTCCACTGGAAACATAGTGATTGAGGAATATTTCCAACAAACTTGAAACAACAACTAAAGTAAAATAATATCTATTAGTTGTTCAAATAAAATAAAGAAAATATTGTCAGGATAAGAAAACAATATTTACCATAAATTTTCATTGACAACACAGCATAGAACCCACTGAGTCTGTATACAGATGTAGCATACAGCAGCATGGAACCTTCAAATTTAATTTCCATTTAGAGTGATCTGAAGTGCTATTCCATAGTAACATGTGATAACACATTTGCCAAAATGCCTTTCAATCTGTTTCAACAGATGTTCAAAATGAGCTACTGTATTTCTAGTTTTATAATATGTGGGGGGGCAGGGCAGTTCAAACAATTTTATTATCTGGCCTGAAGAAAAAGGAAAAAAAAAAAATACAACAGAGACTATACAGACTTGACACTGTATTACTCTCAAATATTCATTGAACTTACAAAATGTGCCAGTGTTGTGGTTAATACAAAGCAATAGGTATTCTAAACAAAGCAGCTCCATCTGACCATGAATTGTACTTTTGCTGAGTACCTAAATGTTTGTATCTTATTACACCTCAAACCAAATTATGTGATATTATCTTGGAAACTCTACTTTTCCATATTTCAAAATGCTTTGAAATACCTCTATGTATCCTTGGAACAGAGGACTTTTCTAAGACTATCATCCAAAACTTTTATATGTCAAATAGTATCTCTCAAGAAAGACTCTTAAATGGCACTGTGATTAAAAAAAAAAAAAAAAAAATCTTAGAAGACAAAGTCAATGTTGAAAAAATGCTTGTGCATAATAAGCAACATAATTCTAAAAGTCAAGTCTCTCAGCCTGTGCTAATAAGAAAAATCCTTCAGATGAACTATTTAATTGGATTTAACAAGGCTGTTTATGGCTAATCCTAAATGCACTAATAGGAAACTGAAGGCCTATACTCAATGTTAGTTTTACTCCCTTTAGATCTTCCTCATAATTACAGTTTGGTCTTTAATTATTCTGCTTCTCATTTTCAATTTATGATTAAGACCAATAGCATGCCCTGGAGACTGAAAGTGCTGAGGTAGACAGGAATAAAACAGAGGACAATTCCTTTAGCCTGTTGGCCCAGGTAGCCAAAACAAATTCTTGTTTTGTTTTCTTTTGTTTTTAAACCAGTTGTTCCAGAATACAAATGAAGAGAAAAATTTCAATGGAAACCAATGTATATCTTTCCAAAGGCAGGCCAGAGCAATATTTTCATAACATTTTAAATATATTTAATTGCGATGCTACCAGTGAAAAAGTCCTTGGATCCTGGGTCCATAATGCAGTCTAATCCCAACTCTGTAATTTCCTGGTTTCATGACTTTGGAAAAGATTCTTAAGCTGTCCATGGTTTGGTTACTGCACCTTTAAGAATGATATAATATGGCACTAGGTGCAAGAGTTGTTTTGTTGATTAGCTTAGTATGTATAAATCATTTTGAACACTACCTGGCATATTACAAGCCCTCAAATTTATATAAGATATTACTTCTGTAATTGATCAAAATACTTTGGTGATGATGAGAAGATCTCACTAACTGCAAATTGGAGATGTTTTCACTTGACTTTAACACTTTCCTCCAAACAGACAGAGCTTAAAATTACATAGTCAAATATTTTAAGCTTAAAACTGAGACGTTTAGGGAGAATTTTAAAAATGCTTTTAACTTTTAACTATTCTTAGTGTGTTTATTCAAATAACCACTTAAATTCATGGCATACTTTATAAACTGCCTTCACATCCTAAACTAGAAATATCTCTCTAAACTCTGCTTTAAACAAACATCAGTTAGTTGTGACAAAAGTTACAGTTAATTGTGGAAAAATCCCAACAAAAGTATGAAAATGTTACTAGACTCTAAGAGTAGCACGTACGCTTGACTCTTTAGTGATATGAATAATGAAATGGGTTTAAGAGATTAACAGAACCGTATAAAGCAGTGAGGATAAAGCCAGAATCTGTCGAGCAGATGATGTTATTTTAATTGTCAATCAGGGCAAACAGAAATCGCCAGGGCATGAACCAGGAACCTTTACTGAGTCATTTATTTAATCATGTGGTCTAAAGGATTAAAATGTTGAGCATTAGTTATTCCATGTAATAGACTCACGTAGGCCCATTCAATGTCCTAAATCATGTTCTCGTGGAATTTGCAAGCTTTCTCTGGTCCCCTTTAAGTGTTCATGTCAGTCTGATGTGTAAATTATGGATCCTTCTAAGCAAGCCCTGATTAAAAAATCTAGTCTGCTGTCTCTCCTGATGTAGTAATACCCCAATGGAAGTAATCTTTCCCTTATCTAAATTCTTGTTGCATTAGATCCATGAATCTCTCAATGCCTCTCATTATCATACTCTAGAGATTTATGTAACACTGTTTGCAACCAGTATGCCACTGGTCCTCACAACCTTTGATAGGAATAAGGCATGATGAACTAAGTTAACTCAGATTGAATTGGCACGTTACCCCATAATGAACACTGTTGAGCCTCATCTTTCTCCCAGAAAAGCCCTAAAGTACTTTTGGAGTCCTCCACCCTGAGTCATCATGGTGCCAAAAAGCCCAGCTGTCTGAAGCAGACAAGCAGTGGTGAGCGTCTTCTTATCACATATTATAGAAAGAGCAGTCATAGATTTCCCTAATGTATTACAGAATTTAGTAAGAGTTGTTGCTTCAGTTTTTACTGATAGCAACCTCACCCTCACAGCCTCAGCAACTATACTAATTACTAATGTTGATTGATAACTTGCTAACTTACTTTGTGCCAAACACTGTCCTAAGTTTTTTCCATGGATTATCTCATTTACTCCCAATCCATACCTTTTGAGCTAGGCACTATTATTTTCACTCCCTGTCGCCTTTTATAAATGGAGAAACTGAGCCTCGGAAAGGTGAAGCAGCTTAACTCAGGTCACATCCTTTCAAAGTTGCAGGGCCACGATTTGAATACAGGTGGTCTGACTCCAGAGCCTGCAGTCTTTAAGGAAAGAGGGGGTTGAACTTGGAGCAGATTGGAATATCAGACACTATACTCAGAATTTTTTTTCTTCTACTAAGTTTATACTACTAGGTCCATCTTCATGATCAGTATTTATTCCATTAGATATTGTCCTAAGGACTCAGAAACTGCAAATGAAGAAATAATTAATGTTAGTCCATCTTTTGTCCAGACCTCTGAAAATGTGAATCATTTAGACTCAAATAAGAATTCTTCTAAATCAGGAGTTAGCAAAAAATTGATGTGAACGACCAGCTAGCAAATATTTTAGAATATGCAGGCCATACAGTCTCTGTGGAAATTACTCAATTATGCAGTTGTAGAAGAAAAGCAGTACAGATAATATGTAAAAACAAAGCCTGCCCTAGCATGGAGTTGATTTAAGGGTGAGGAACCGGGTACACACAGTTTAAGAAGGCAGTCATTTATAGGGTCATTTGAGTGCTGGACCCTCGAAGTGAGTGCCTCTGGAAATGTTGTACCTTTGAGGCCTTACTTGCCTCATCCTAGTCCTTTTCCTGAGTAAAGGAATGGGTATAGCTGTATTCCAAGAAAACTTTATTTACAAAAAGAAGTACTCAAGACTAGATTTGGCCTCTGGGTGGTGGTGGTTTACAGACCTCTGCACCCTACACACAAAATTTCACGTAGTCTCTGACAGGCTACTCATTACTCCAGTAAATGATTCATACATGACTCATCTTATATCCCTTAGATTACTTACAAGAGCATCCCGAACATGATAGAAAGTCAATCAATACAAATAAAAGAATGTGTCTGCACAAAGGCAAAACCTTATATAGCCTTTGAGCTTGTTCAGCTCTTAATCCTTAACAGAAATACAAGTAACTCTAAGTTGGAGATCTAAGTTGGAGGAAGGTGAGAAACAGGCTATGTTGCTTCCTATGTCTCAGAGTCGTGGGCCTATTTCTTGTTTGGAGGATATTGGAGAAGGAGGGGGAGAAAATATTACAGTTAGACTTCAGGGAAAAAAGTAGAAAGAGGAGATAATTTGAATTTCAAAGATAAATGGTTGGAGGAGAACACTAACTTTGGGTAAAATCAAGCACAGAGTTAGGAATTCTAAACAGAACTCCAGACAGCCAGAGTTGGTTGCCCCCCCCATAATATTCCTCCTGTACACTTAGACGGGGGTTCAAACTTGAACATAACACTTATTCTACCCAGGAATCACATATTGTCTCTTATGTTTGCCAGGTTTAGGAACAGTCTTACAAAGCATTTGTGAAGCATTTTCCCCCATTGCCATCATAACACAAAATGGATAAAATACTGTGAGGTATTTGGCACCTGAAAGGGGAATCACACATCATTGCTGGTGTCCACCATTAGCAGCTATAGGAGATCGTGTTTATCCAAGGACGGGACGGTGTGAGTAGAAAATAGCATTTCAGGTGCAACCGCGTGAGGGGACACAAAAAAGGAAATGGTGGATGCTGCGAAGTATTGGGCATAAGTTACATGTTATCACTATGTGAAAGCCTCTCAGGGATTTCCAGAAATAAGTAAAGGGGTAGATCATCAGAAGACATATTTTCAATGAGCATCTGAGATCAAGAACCAGGAACCGTAGGTTTTATAATGACAATCAAATGATGATTCAGTTAAAACCATTTATGTGTATCTATTCTAAGTGTCAAATATTTTAAAACTATATGAATTTAAAATATCACCTCCTCTGAAGCCTCATACAGTAAAAGGTAGATGATAGACTAAAGTATATTAAATATTATTGTCAGTACACTTCACTTATCCCCCATTTTCCATCCAGAAGTGGCATCAGTGTCTACTTGAGACTTATACCTTCTTTTAGTGACTTGAATTTTAAGGATGTCAGAGAAATACTCAGAAATACAAAGACTAAGAGAAACTTTGGAGTCCTTCACATTGAGTCCCGTCTTAAGATAGAGGGTATAACAAGGTAAAAGTTGGGAAAAAAGAATCCTTGGTAAGTCATTATAGTTTGAATAAGCATAAAAATTAAATCCACTTACTATAGTTAACAAATACGTTTTTAAAATTCTGCCACTGGGAACTGTCTATTTTAAATTCTGAATAGTGCAGCAAATTCTGAGGGAAAATAATCAGAAGAGAACATCTATACTATAACTGGAATATACCTTATTATACTAATCAGTTCTAATAAGGAAACATTATAATTCTACTTTTCAGTACATCTGTCTAATGATTCTCACAGTCATGATAAACTTGTATATCAGAACCACTAGACTCTATTTTGAATCCTTGGAAGGGAGTAAGACAGAGTTTGCCAATGTCATTTGACAATTTAAGAATTGTTTAATATATTTGAAATTAAATACGTAAGGGCATAAAAATAGTCTTATGCATTGTGTATATGTTTTAATTCTCCCTGAAAAACCCGAGTTAGAGTCTATAATACCTTGGGTTCTCTCATCTAGCATTTTAATTGAACCCAACAGTTAAGTGAATCCTGTGAACAATCTGACCAATTCCCATTAGCTGCACCCTGATGATAATACGCTGAATTTGGAGAATATCTCTCATTACAGCCTGTCAGAAAGAGGAAAAAACGGTGGTCGGGAAGTCATCTCACAAAAATAAAAATGCAGAAGTGAGATGGATTTTTATGTCTCCTAAAAAGTTGTTTTCATTTTCCTTCTTCTTCAGAGCTGACTACTTCACCCTCAAAAACCTCACTCTTTCTTTTTCAAATTACATTTTGCATTGTCTGCTTTTTCAGCAGTTGCTTAAATTTCATGTCACTTCTTGACTGGCTAAGAGAGGGTCAAAAAGTGGTTCGTCACATGCCCTGCACACACTGTGCTTTCTTCTTACTTTATTTACATTGGTTTATATATTACGAGGAGACTCAAGTGACCCTATGCAGAACAAGATGACCATTTCACTTATTAAATCAAAGAGAAAGTCTTGGTGGTATAGCTAAGGGCTTTTTGGAAAGTTTATTACAAATTGATATCCTTGTTCTTTCTAATAGGCTTAAAATAACTGGTCTCTTTTATAGTTCTCATTTTTGCCCTTACTTCTCTACTCACTTAACTGGTATGAATGTATAGTGTTGGCAAACTCAAATTGGGTCATATCCCATAGGAACTCAAGTTTAGAACCTTTTTTTCTTTCTTTTATCTCATCTGTGTTTTATGATGGGCATAAGAGAATTGATAAATGTGCCCCTTCCTGTGATGGAAGGCTACCATGATACAATCTTTTTTTTAATCACCTATATATTAGTAATCACAGCAAAAGGTAGGATATATATCATATTTACCTGAAAAACCTGACCACTTTTAAAATCTTGTAATACAGTTAAAACACAGTTATAAGACTTTTACAAGTGCAAAATAAAGACACATTCTAGCAATGGCCTCACTAAATAGCATTGCTCCAAGGCACCATCTCCCTTTAACTCTACCCAACCACCATGTCTGTGAGGAAGTCAGTTGACTAACTACACAGCATGAATTGTAAAACCTCATAGCCAGCCCTGGGGTCTGTGAGCCAATCCAGGCAGGCATCACAGATCCAAAAGGGACTTTGCAGTCTGTTGAAAGGAGGAAGGTCTACTGACTGCAGGTCTATAATTGGCTCTGTATCCATCATGATCTTAAGATGGAAATCATAAGAAATACTTGGGGATTTAATGAGTCAAAATATTTTGTGGGAGTGAGGATTCAGGGAGTCAAAAGTATTTGATGGAAATCAAATGTGCAAGAGAATGTGTATAGGAATAAACAGGAGCAGAACCTCGAAGAAGAGATTCTTACTACTTTTTAAGTGGTTGAATTTTATCTGAGTGCAGAAATGAATGAATTTTAGCTTTTTTTTCTTAATGAAAATTTCAATCCTAAGTCTACCTGAGGTTGATTTATTCATTTGGTATGTATTTATTGACCACCTATTTGCTAAGACCTCTAGGGATTCAAATATGAACAAAAGCCATGATTACTATTTGTGCTTCAGGTAGCTTATGCCCTTGAGCAGGTGAAATATTAATCAAATAAGCAAAAGAAAAAATATGATAAGTTCTATGAAAAGAACGTTACCTGTGTCATGAGATTATCTAACAGAGAGTTTCACCTAACTGATGAATAAGGGAATACTTGGTAGAGAAAGTGACATTTGAGATGAAATATAAAGGACAAATTAGAAGTTCAAATGATGCATTAGAAATAAAGGAAAAGACCACTCTAGGCAGAAGGGAAAGTGTATAGTAAGAGAGGACAAGACACATTCAAGGAAGTGAAAGAAGGCTAGTGTAGATGTTAAATGAGGAGTGGAAGTATAGTCCAAGATGAGGATTGAGAAGTAGGGAGGGACCACACCTGCAAGTTCCTTTGGAAGACATTTATACCTTCCTCTTTATACCAAAGGCAATACAAAGACACTGAGTGTAGTAGGTAGGGATGGGTGTAGGACTGGAAGAGGGGATTGATACAATCAGCACTGTATTTGGAAATGATCACTTTGTGGAGTAGGGATATTAATTCTACAGCCCAGATAAAAGATAATTTTTTAGACAAGTGGGGGTAGGTGACATCTAGGGAATTGGATAGTCCTGAAAACTATTTGGGATATAAAATTGACAGAACTTGATGACAGATTACAAATAGTGGGGGCAGGGAAATATGGTTTCTAGATTTCTCGTTTGTGAAAATGGTTGTACATTCATGCTATTCAATTGATATAAGAGATTCTGGGATGGGACAGTATCAGGATGCTAGACTGTAGCAAAAACGAAATGGCAACAAAGAGACAAAAGGATATGTAGGAAAACATGTGATGTTAACAAAGTAATCTGTATAGCACTCCTGAAACTTCTTTAATATATAGCCCATGTAACACATTTTATTATCTATATGTTGAATAAAAAAATAAATAAGTCTAAGACAAGTTACACAGTCAGGTTTAAAATCTAGAAATGGTGATCTTAGATTTAAGTCTTTAATAATTTGTAGCTGACTCTGGATTTTGAGGGTAAGACCTTTAAAAAAAAAAAAAGATCTATGAATAAAATAGCCAGGTGCCACTGAAGCTACCTTATATACTTGTATAGAATGATATTATCTCCAGATTCATTTAATATAGATGCCTCCCAAGTGTAGAAACCTGAAAATGATTTTATTGGAACTTTGAGAATAAACCAATGGAATGTCTCAGAACCTTTGAACCCATAAGTTCTCTATTTAATATCCTCTTTTTTCCCCCTACTGGCTTCCTAAACATGTGTATCATCATCTCTCATCTAGAATGCTGAAATTCTGTCCTAGCTAGTCTCCCCGTCTACTTGTTACTCTCTCAAACCCTTTCTTTTCTGACCTAAAAATTATCCTAACTCTCTCCCGCCATCCAAACCCTTCAGAGCCCCTCATTGCTCTTAAGACAATGATCCAAATTCTTCTCTGGACAATTTTACCTGTGGTCCTGGTGTAATTATTAATAGCTCCTGCTTTAACTCTTAAAAATGCAGCAATAAATATATTCCCAGCCTACCTATAAGTTCTTGCAGGGTTTGGCCTCTCCCTATATCACCATCCTTATCTCTTACCCCTCTCTCCCTTGCTGAATCTACACACTGGAGTTTACATTTCTCACATGCTCCTTCCTTTTTCAGAATACTTGGGCATACTTTGTCTTCTGTCTTCTGTTCCTTCCGACCTGCCTCTGAGGCTCATATTTTGTGAAATTAAACACTATTTAGCCTTTAAATATTAAATCAATAATGAATTTTTAAATAGAGCAAAATAAAACAAACTTCTTTGACCTGTTACGTACCCCTCATATTTGATAAAAACTGGCCCTAGACTAAAACAGATACCTCTGACATGAGTTTCATAGTTCTCAGTATGAAACATAAATAATAAATCACATAAATTGTCCTCTAATGGGTTTTTCTCTGGCAGAATATAAACTCTATGAGATCAGAACTAGGTCTGTCCTGTTTAATATTTATCTTCCTTAATAGAATAAAAACTCCTTCAGGATAGGTGTTATCATCTCTTTCTTCTTTACTCCAGTTTTTTCAAGGGCTTGATACCACTCTTGACAGATGGAAGCCTATCAGTAAATATTTGCTAAAAGAAAAAATGAAGGTGGATGCAAGGAGAGATTGGGACACTCGGTGTCTCAAATTAGGAAATGTGAGTTTCATTTTGAGTCAGGAAATTGATGATCCTATTTTCAATTTAGGGAGAAAAATGGTGGTATTATTTACTAGGCAGTTCCCAGAGTATGACACATTGCAGTGTAAAATGGGCAAAGTTTTTCTGATGCAACTTACAGTAGAAAGCTCAATAGAGATCCAACAAAATAGTGCTGAGCAACTCTTCAGGTAAACAGCAGTTGAAAAATGAGGTGACCAGCAGACAAAGAAACCAATTCTACCAATAGACATCATTGTCTGAAAGAAATTGATAGAAGGCATTATTGACTGGAGGTCTGGAAGTTCCCTCTAACTTGTAGTACATTGGAGAACAATCAGAATCAGGCTGGGACATGTTCCTACTTAAAGGTTTATGCTCATCCTATTTCCCCAGTCTTAGCTAAAGTTGATATTTTATTTATTCTCAATTGGTATAAATTGATAATTTTCTTTCTGTAAACTCATTTGTGTGTCGGAGTCCATAAAGTAATTTTCCACCTGGTAATCGGTGCAGTTGGAGAAATAGTCATCTCTTGATGGGAGCCCTAAGGCAACACACAACACACATGGAAGGGGCATTACACCTCTTTACAATGAGCTGTCAAATACTTAAAAGTGTTTACATTTCAGAAATAGAAAACCTAACTATAGCATAGTTTTAATTATATATTACAAACCATTCTGATCAGCTCTTTAATATGAACATTATGGTATCTAATACTTCTCAAATTTGAGCTTTATTTGAAAAATACAATTGTATCATCAACATCATCTACAACTCAGATTTCTATTCACCGAAGTAGCCTAGAAGCATAAGCCAAAACATAACTTAGCCAAATGAAATATTTGTGGTTAGAAGAAATGAGCTTATAAAGCTACACACATACACACACACACACACACACACTATGAGATAAATGAAATGCTCTTTTGTAGTTTCTTCAAATTACATTATTTTTTAAAAATACATCATTCTGAAAGTTAGAAAATATGCTTTTATTTGAAATGTAGAAATTCCCTACTGCTTTGATAAAAGTTGTATTTCTATGAAAGATACATGATTATTGAAAGATGTGAATATGTTTTAACCTTCCAGGGATGAAATGGACAGTAAGAAATAAAATATAAACAAAAATACATTGTAATTCTTATCTTTGGTGAAACTCAGAGCTTTGGGAAAAGGTTTTGGTTTTTTTTAATAATGAACGTTTATATTCACCAAGATTTAGCCTTTGGCTAGTTTTTCCAACTCCAAATTGTTTGAGAAACTTTTTCATTTTTATGACTTCAAATTTACTTCTATATGTACATTATAGAGTAAATATAAAATATATGATATTAAATACATACATATATATGCACAACTTGGACTTTAAAATATGTATCTCTGCCCTATTATATCCAAATGCCAGCTAATGATTCTCACTAGGATTCTTTACTGTCATCGAATTGCAGCATATTTTAATCACCATCTTCCTCCCATTCTGACTTTTCTATTCCTGCTGAGCATAATGGTCACTTAAGTTTTAAATCCTACTTTTTTTAAGCCCTGTCTTTCTCTAACTTTACCCCCATGCCTAATAAACCTGTAACATTAGATTCTCTCTATATTAAACACTCTTTGAAGCAAGGCAAATTACAAATAAGTAAAGAAGCAAATGACTTAATAAAAGCAAAATTCATTTTTGTATCTTAATAAACAGGAATTAAACATTTTTGTAAATATATTCTCTTCATTAATCCTTGATTAATCCTCCATAGTGACTTGAATCCATCACTTTCATCCTTGTCACACTTGCTTCACTCTAATTCACAGCATCACACCTCAACCACTCAAGTCAAATCCTCATCTCGTTTCTAAACCACACTCTATACCACTGATGTATTCATCTTACCACAAAACAGAACAAGGCACTCAAACAAAACAAACAAACAAAAAAGAAAACAAAGCAACTGAAAACAACAGCAACAAAAACAAAACCTTTATTTTGGCTTCTATAAAGCGTTCGGCAACTTAGCATCTTGCTTACTCTAACTCCAAATTCTATCCTTTTTGGACTTTATACTGCAGTCACACTTGTAGTTCCACAACTAACTGTGCTTTTATTTCCTTGCTCTTGGGTCTTCATACAGCCTGTTCACCCGGCCTAGAGCAGTCTTCTCTCCCTCGCTCAACCACCAAGACACTTAAGTAATACTCATCCTTCGATTTTCAAATTAGAGCTGGATTTCTCTTCACATCCTTGTAGAAGTAGTTACTGATTCAATTCAGTACCACTCCACATTTCAGTACACTTAGCTGTCATTTTTTTTCCCTCTCTTATACACTCCATTTAAACTAATTGAGGGTGTTGATTAACATTTTTATCTCACTATTGCATTACATATACATACTCATTTCATGCTTCAAACTATATTCAATGACAGAGATTATCCAGCGGGTGTCCTACCAGCTAGTTTTCTGCTGAAGTGTTTCACTTGATTCAAATTATTCTATCTGTCCTTCATGCTTTTGTTTTCCACTTGTACTATAGAGAAATATTTACCATTTAAACCCTTTCCTTATTTCCCTGTATCTCAGAAATCTTATCAACACTTGGACTCAGAACCATACTAACTCCTACTTTAATTTTTCTATTAATCACAATTATATGGGGATCTACACTTCTATTCAGTTATAAGTTTTCAATACTGAATTATATTTATGCTATATTTTCAGGTGATTGTGTGTTTGTCTTCATATAAATTGCAACCTGTTTGAGGTCAAACACTGGGTCATAAATAGGTATACTTTTTGTGATGTCTTTCTGTTAGCACAAACAAACCTGTATAAGTTGTGTTTTATTTAGTATGTGATTGATATAGTTTTCTTGATTTTCAAAAGTTTATATTTATTTTTTTAAAAGTTTATATACACCATCTACTTGCATTAATAATAGGGTACCTTATATTGAAGGAGCACTCTCACTATAGATATCTAATGACTAGATAGCTTTTAAAAATATATAAAACAAATGATGTAAGCATTAGAAATGCCATGACTTCTCATATAAATGCACTTTCTGGGTTGCTGTGCAGGGAAAGAAAGCTAAAGCAAAGAAAACGATCTTGCTGGGCAGAGAAGAGACTAGGATTCAGGGTGACTAAAGCATCTGGAATTTGCAAGGCAAAGTACTGGAGAAAAGACAATTATACAAAGAGCTTTAGAAATATGTACAAGTCAATCTTTCAGAATGATACCCTTGATAAGTGAAAATTCTGTTCACTGCATAAGTTTTTCCTATTTTGCTAGAAGAGACAGTGGCAGAAACTGGAACTAAAAAGTGAAAATTTGCAGTATCCATCCAGACAAATTTTAATGAAGCTATTTGTAATAATGCTCCCATAATAAAGGAAAAGTCCAGAACAAATTCTGGATTTGGACCACAGGTGTGACCCCAGACTGTTTGCACAAGAGAGTATATATGCTCACTTATAAGAGTATAAGCCTCAAAGTAATCAACAATAAGAAGAGGCTTAACAAAAAAGGAGGAGGGGAAGAAGGGGTGGGGGAAGGGGAAGGGAAGGGAAGAAACAAAGAGAAGGAGAAGGAGAAAGAGGAAAAAGAAGACCGTATGAGAGAAAAAAAAATCTAATATTTAGATGCCGTAATGAAGACAGAGCCTCTAGAATGAGTGGGACATCACTGCTTTTTCCAAGTCAAATTAATTTTGTGCTGTGATATGGAAATCTACTATTCACAACTAAATAGATGTAAAAAATGAGCTTGTGATCATCAAATAGTTTTTGGATTATGTTGAATTGAATCCAATTTTAATAAAGGGGAATGGCCAGGATCATACAATGAAGTTATTGCATATGAATAGCAACAAAGGAAATGGGAAGATTTGCTTTGTAATAAGAATTGCTTTTAAACATTGGAAGGGAATGAGTTAAACTTATACTAAAGGCTATCAAGGGATTTAACTAGGGGAAAAGTGGAACACTAAGAGGAAGTCGATTTCAATTTCACATAAGTGACACTTTTCAATAGAAAAGTTGTTTAAAATAATAGGTACTGCCATGGAATGCAATAAAATGTCAGTCATCAATGTATCCATTTATTTCTGTATCAATTAACATTTATGGAGTGTCAACTGACAGACAGGCATGATGAGTAAAGTGGGTTGTCCTGACCCACCAGAAACTTATAGTTTAGTGGAGGATATGACCATCTAAAAAGATATTCAAAAATGAAAATTAAATACGTGTGCAGGACAGTATGCACAGTTACTTTGTAGCCAGATGGCTTGGTGTCAATTCCCAGCTTAATCACCTGTTTGCCTTTGGAGAAGTTAAAAAATTCCTATGAGCTTCTATGTCTCATCTGTATAACTAGGATAAGAAATTTATTATAAAATAAAATGGTGAAAGTTTAATGTGTTTTGCACAGAGACTGGGATTTAGAAAGCAAAAATCAGCACCTGTTTTCTGGAAGGCAGAACCACTGAACTGAATTGTGAAGGATGAAGAAAATTGAGCAGAAGATAAAATAAGCCTTTTAGGCAGAGGAAGCACCATAGGCAAAGGTATGGAGAAATGAGAGCTCATGTTGCATTGAGAAATAAAACATATTAAAATATCAGAAACTGTGGAAAGAGCATCTATACCTCTAACTTACATGTAGCATTTTATAACAGCATACATATATAAAACGACATTTTCATAGGCACAGTCATCTCTTGGTATCTGCGGGGTATTTTTTCTAGGACCCTCTGTGGATTTCAGATGCTCAAGTTCCTTATATAAAATGGCATAGTGCAATGAATACAGTCAGCCCTTCATGTCCATGGATCTTGAACCAGTGGATATGAAAGGCTGGAGGGCCAACTATATAGGCTATAATTTAGACAAGTTATATTGGAACATAGAAGGGTTTTCTCTTACAATATTAGTTTGATGTGTTGCTTAACTTCAATTATCAATGGTGTGTGCAAATTGCAAAGCAAAATTTGTAAAGGGATTGTGGACAAATTTTGAGATGCTTTGGTAACGTTCAGGAAATCTTAAACACAATTATGAAATCGTACTTGGTATGAATACCATATTGTGTACTGATATATGCTCACCAAATAATTACACTTTAGGAGCTGGACAATTGGCATAAATTCAATGATGCAAGTTTAAAACAAACCAATTCAAGAACGTACATATACAATGAGTAATTAATTTACAGCATTTACTATTCTAAGCTAATAATTATTACAATAATAAACACCATTTCCTATGATTTTACTATGTAATTATTTAATGATATACAGTTATATATGTGTATACATATATGTATATGAATAGCAGTAATAATTCAGTATGAAAATAACCTGTGATATATTTACTTTCAATACTGCCATTGGGTGTACTTCCATGAATTCAGGTGCTCTTTACTTCGTTCACCGCTCTTTCCTTATTGTTTAAAGGAATTTTGCAAATGCCAAGAAATATTTGCTGAATGAACAGTTCAGTTTTATAAAGAGAAGCCATCGCTTAATTCACCACGAGTCTGATCCAGGATGACAATTCCCAAGTTTCTACCAATGAAGAATTCATCTGCAAATGATGCCCTATGTTCAGCTTAAATTCCTGTTGCATTTGGGAAACTGGTAGAAGATACACTTTTCTACATTAAATTTATATGCATTCCATAAAATAGTATCAATTTTAGGTGCTAACCCAGAAGTTATTCCTGGACCCACAGGATCCACTGAATGTATTTAAAAAAATATTTGAATATGATGCTATCAACCTCTGATGTGGCAATTTCTCTTACAAGTTGAAGTAAATTTGAGAAAGAAAGATGAATTGAGTATTGCAGGTCAAGAGACTAAATTACAAAATAATAAATATGTATGAAGTTCTGTGTTGTACAATATCCTAGTTGGATTTAAGAAATGAACTGTTGATTCAGAGTGACAATTTTCTAACAGGAGTGGTATTCCTTTGATGAGTATCTAAGCTACAGGGATTTTACTTAACACTGCTGTTTCCTGACCCTTGCAGAACTCTTGATTGCAATCATTACACCATAGAATTAGAGACTCAGTGAACATGTATTTCTAGCGTATGGCGTGAAAGTTTTTATTTTCTTCTTGTGTTTATTATCAGATCAAAATTCTGATATGAGGAATATAGACTGAGGAAATTCCCATGAGTTGGTTAGAGGGAAGTATTTGGAAACCCATGGGAAAATGGAAGAGAGAGATTGAAATGTGGACAATATTTTTGTTTTTTATACCATTTTATAGATGTTTATAAAAATGTAATGCAAAATATGTTTTCAGATATTAATTTCCCTGTCTTGTTATATACCTTTAATTTCATACATGAGGAATAAAATAAAATGATTAAAAACTAGAATGATTTTACTAATATAAAAAGTGTTCTTTCAGGGAAAGGAAAAACCCAGACCTCTCACCTGAACTGGGATTTGGGGAGCCGTGGGTGGTTGCTGAATTGTGCCAGGGTGGGCTTTGTCTATATATTGGTGAACAGCATCCCCAGGGAAGGCAATATTTAGAACCAAGAGATAATAACCCTAAGAATAAATGCAGTGGTTTGTGAATGGGGACAGCCAAAGGTATGGATTGATTCTGAAGTAAAATCTCTACAAAGGAGGACACTACAAAAGCGAGCAGATTCAGAAAGGTAAGCAGGAGATGAAACTAAGAAAAAGAGATAGTGGTATGCAGTGGGAGAACAATTTTTTTTCACGGAGTGCTCATGACTTTACCTATGGTCTACCAAAAGATCCACTCTAGTTGCATGAAATCCCTCAGAGAAAAAAAATCAAGCTTGTCAATAAATGGGAGAAAATATTATCTTCCCCAAACCGAGTGAGGTAAAATGGGAGAGGAATTATTATATCTATGAAAAAAAATGAAAACAAAAAATGCTTCATATGCAAGAAGACACAGTCACTGACACACCAAATCAAATCAAACATTGTTTGACGTCCACTAAGGCACCACAAATGTTAGCTTCTATGGTTTCCGTTAGGTTGACTGTCTTACATATTAACTCAGAGGAGGCATCATTAGTTTTATTTTATTTTTTAAAAATTTTTTTGGAGTATAGTTGACTTAAAGTTGATTTACAATATTGTATTAGTTTCTGCTGTACAGCGAAGTGAATCATTTATACATACACATATAACCATTCTTTTATAGATTTTTTTCCCATATAGGTCATTACAGGGTATTGAAAAGAGTTAGAGTTCCCTGTGCTATATAGTAAGTCCTTATTATCTATTTTATATATATTAGTGTGTATATGTCAAGCCCAATGTCCCAATTTATCCCTCACCCCTTTTCCCTTTGGTAACCACAATTTTGTTTTCTACATCTGTGACTCTATTTCTGTTTTGTAAATAAGTTCATTTGTACCACTTTTTAAGATTCCACATATAAGCAATATCATATGATATTTTTCTCTGTTTTAGTTACTTCACCCAGTATGGCAATGTCTAGGTCCATCCATCTTGCTGCAAATGGCATCATTTCATTCTTTTTTATGGCTGAGTAATATTCCATTGCATATATATATATATATATATATATATATATATACACATACATACACATATATATATACACACACACACACCATATCTTCTTTATCCATTCATCTGCCAATGGACATTTAGGTTGTTTCCATGTCTCGGCTATTGTAAACAGTGCTACAATGAACACAGGGGTGCGTGTATCTTTTTGAATTATAGTTTTGTGTGGGTATGTGCCTAGGACTGGGATTGCTGGATCATATGGCAACTCTATTTTTAGCTTTTTGAGGAACCACCATATTGTTTTCCACAGTGGCTGCACCAATTTACATTCCTACCAACAGTGAAGGAGGGGTCCCTTTTCTCCACAGTCTCTCCAGCATTTGTTATTTGTAGACTTTTTGATGATGGAATACTGACCAGTGTGAGGTGATACCTCATTGTAGTTTTGATTTGCATTTCTCTAATAATTAGTGATGTTGATCATCTTTTCATGTACTTTTTGGCCATTTGTATGTCTTCTTTGGAGAAATATCTATTTAGATCTTCCACATATGTTTTTGATTGGGTTGTTTGTTTTTTATATTGAGCAACAAATGGTATCATTGGTGTTAGATGTGAAATTGAGATTACCTCTCTTTTCTTAATGATTAAAATCTCAGTAGTGTGAGCACAGAAATAGCTAAAGAAAGGTGGACATTTTTATTGTTTAGATAAGAATGAGGATATTTTAAGATTTCATTCCTATAGTAATAAACCTCTACAACTGAGACACTGATTGACCATGTTACAAAATTTTTATTCATGGCACCAAGCTAACATTGTGGGAATATACTATGTGTAGAATAAAGAGAAATAACTAGTAAAAGGAAAATAACTGACCTAATCAATCTCCTCTAATTTTGTAGAGGAAGCAAAATCAACCAACCAACTAACTAATCAGCTAAACAAACAAACAAAATACCTTTATCGTATAGGGGATGAACCAATGGTTTCATTCAACCAATGGTGGATGAATGTCACTGTGATCTCCAGTGGAGGCTGGATTTGAGTGGTAGATTCTGAGCATCCCTGTGTTTAACAACCACTGTTTTAACATCTTGTAAGGGACTATTAAGGCCCATGGCACATAAGACACAATTTGGCTTTCAAATTAATTTATAAAATGTCTACACCATTGAGTTCCAGAATAGATCACTGAACCAGACCTTTATCCTCACAGAGCATGATATCCAACTAACACTTTCTCTCTGTCTTGTCTTGTATTTAGTTACTCTAATGTATGATGAAAGCTTGATTTGGTTGTCTAGTATAATAATTTTTAAATGATGTAAAGAGGTCTAAAACGTATGATCCTTTTCCAGACAATACAAATTTAGAATAAACTAGAAAGTGAAATGATCATATGCTGTATATGGAAACTAGGAAGATGTAACTCATCAACCTGTTTCAATGAGCATTCAAGTCAGTGCAAATCTTGCTTAATATCTTTGTATTTTACTCCTGATTATATTAACTTTAGTGTTAACTTTATATAAACATTAGGACTTTAAGGATACTACTTATATTACTCATTTATACCATCTCATAACTCTTCTAGATGCTATTAAATTTCTCTATTTCCCATTATTGAAAAATTATTGAAAAATTCCTTGAAAGAGTTGTCTAATCTCACCACTTTCAATCCTCGCATCCCATCCTTTCTTGAATCCACACCAATTGGGGTTTTGTGCTCATGTCTCCACTGAGACTATCCTGAAAGATATCGATTCCGAATCCTACGTGATTTCAGCAGGTATGATTGGCAACAGTTGTTTGGATCCCCTCCTGAGACACGCTCTTCTCATGGCTTACAAGAACCCATGCTCTGCAAATTTTCAGTCTTTTAAGAGTCTTTTTCAGTCTCCTTTGATCATGCTTCTTTCTTACCTCTGACTATCAAGAAGCTCAGTGGCTCAGACTATGTACTACTTCACTCGTTTATTTACATTCAGTCTCAGTTAATCTTATTTATGATTATAGCTCTAAATTCCATTTGACTAGGATGATTCTCCATAGCTACATTTGTAGCTCAAATATTTCCTCTTTAATACAGATACATATATTTATTTCCATTTAGTGATAATAGTTATCTCAATTTTAATATATCCAAAACCAAAGTATTGTTTTCATTCACTAAATCAATTTTCTCCAAGTGTTCTCCATCTTAATGAAAGCTAACATCACTGATTTATTTCGCTCTGCCAAAATTTATTGTGTCATTTTTATTCCTTGTTATGTTATCCAGTCTTAAATAATTCTCTTGTCACTCATTTTACCATGTTTTTTTCTGGTCTATATATGTCAATACACTTGTTACTACCAGCTTAACTATACATTTGTTAGCTTATTGATGTACTATCTATTAGATCTACCCTAGCATAAAATCTCTATGAGGTCAGAGAGGTTTACTTTCTCTTTGACTATTTTACCAGTGCCTAAAGTATTATGGAGATTGAGTAGCTTTTGATTTGAATAAATTAATATGCTCTTGAGGCATATGAAGTTTTTACTCTGTAGCATAAAAATACCCTTCATATTTTGAGGTAATCTACCATTATATGAATCTTGGTAGGAGGCAGGACCTATATTCCTGTTATGGAAACTTAAGATTCCAGATTCACCTTCTTAGCCCATGAATCTAGATGCCCAATCAGTTTCATAGCCCAGGACTTTGAAATAGAAGGAAATGACAATCACAGATATTTGAGAAATCATTGGCTCTGCAGAAAAATTACTAATTGTACACAATTGTGTTAGAGGTACTGAGGTTTTGGCAGGGTTATCAGTGGTCAATGGCATCAGCTGTGGCTGCATACTGACCTGCTATTTTCCTGCTACCTAGACAACATTGACTTCTGTGTATTCTCTATATCTAATTCTTTAAACTTCTAAGGACTGCTACTTTTTTCGTAAAGATAAATGTATCATTTAGAATAAGATACCTTGGTTGCTATACGAATGTACATAGGAAGGTTCGGGGTTTCAACTTTTAGAAAGTGTGACACTGATTTTATTTCCTTTGGCTATACACCCAGAAGTGAGATTGCTGGATAATTTTAAATTTTTTGAGGAACCTCCATACTCTTTTCCATAATAGTCGTACCAATATTTACATTCCCAACAGTGTACAAGTGTTCCCTTTTTTCCACATCCTCACCAACATTTATATTTCGTCTTTTTGGCAACAGCCATACAAAGAGGTATGAGATGATATCCCATTGTGGTTTAGATTTGCTTTTCCCTAATGATTCGTGATGTTGAGCACCTCAGCGTACCTACTGGCCATTTTTATATTGAATTTTAGAATACAAAATAAAATATCTTTTTGCAGCTTTATTCACAATTGCCAAATATGGAGATAACCTAAATGTCTGTCAACAGGTATGAATGGATAAAGAAAATATGATATACATACATACACACACACACACACACATATATATATATATATATATATATATATATATATATGATGGTATGTAATATCAAATATAATCAGCCTTTAAAAAGAAGAAAATTCTACCACTTGCTACAACATAGATGAATCTAGAGGACATTATGGTAAGTGAAATAAGCCAGACACAGATAGACAAATACTGAATGCTCTCACTTATATGAGGAATCTAAAAAAGTCAAACTCATAAAAGCAGAGAGTGAAATGATGGTTGCCAGGTGCTATAGGGAGTGGGGAATGCAGAAATGTTGGTCAAAGTGTACAAAAGTTTAGTTATGCAAAATGAATAAGTGCTGGAGATCTAAGGTACAGCATAATCAATGATACTGTGCTGCATATTTGAAATTTTCTAAGAATATAGATATTAAATCTTCTCCCACCCCACACACATGCACACACAAGGGCAACTATGTAGTGGTGATGGATAAGTTATTTAGCTTGATTTGGTGATCCTTTCACAATGCATCCATATATGTAAAAACCGCCAAGTTACCAATCTTAAAAATATCTCAGTGAAGTTGTAAAAAAAGTTTGATGCAAGGAAATACAGTTAGTCCCCTACATATGAAACTTCAAGTTGTGAATTTTCAAAAATGCAAACGTGCATCTGGTTCCAGCAAGGAACCAGAACCTCTGCCATCAACTTCAGGCATGAGTGAAATTGCAGCTTGACCTCTGTCTCCTATTGCTGACAATCCTTCAGCTCTACCATCTCCAACCTCCTCTCCCTCCTCCAGTCAGTAACTTTTCTTGCCTATTCACTGGATGCCAGCACCTGGATGCCAGGTGTTGTACTGTACTACTGTACTTTTCAAGGTACTGTGCTATAAGATTAAAAATGTTGTTTTTTGTGTTTGTTTTTTTATGTATTATTTGTGTGAAAAGTATTATAAACCTATTACAGTACAGTACTATATAGCCGATTGTATTAGTTGGATACCTAGGCTAACTTTGTTGGACTTACTTACAAAAAAATTGGACTTAGGAACTCACTCTCAGAAAGGAACTCATTTGTATGTAGGGGACTTACTGTATGTCTTTTTACATTCTTTTATATGATAGCTACTTCAGGTTTGTGTCAAAAATTATTCCATGTTTATCACATAACAAGACTAGCACATATCTCAAGTAATTAGAACTATCATTTATTATTTACTGTCTACAGAAGTCTGTGTTAAAGGCTTTTCATGTAAATACCTCTGCTGCAAGTATTAAATAGGATCTCACTATAATCTTCCATTTTGTAGGTGTAAAGAATGAGAATCAGAGGGAACAAATAATATTATGAAGTTGGTAAATTTGAGTATGAACTAGGTTTTTACTCCAGAATGTCAGTACACCTGATGTAAAAAACAAATGAAGGCATGCAATGATTCTAAGAATGTCTCCATGGCAACAGAGCTTTTTGCTCTCCAAAATTTTACAGATCACAACACATGAAATATCATAAAGCAGGGAGTAAACTAAATCACATTTTTTGCTGGAAGTTTGTGGTAGAGTTTATTTTCTCTGAAGTCTGGACATCAATATCACCGGTCAGGCCCATTCACACCTGCGAAGCCAGGGTTGCCATATGAGTTGATATAACGTCTCTCTAGGGTTTGACAAAATAAAATAATTCTCAAAATAAATATCTAGTTCACGATCCTGCTTTCACTCAAATATATCATTATTGTCCCTATTTATTAGAAGATTTTAAATGACTTGCTGAAGTTACACAGGTGATGGGAAGAAGGCATGGATGTTTATCCAGGACATAGATGTACAAAGTACCTTCCTACCGACCACACTGAGGACGATATTATTACTTTCATTTTAGTTATAATTGTAGAAGCTGAGGCTCAAAGGGCTTGGAGGAAGCTGTGTAAGCTTACAAAGTGTATCAGTTGTGAAGCCTTAATTTGATCACAGGTCTTTCTAATCTGAGCCCACACACTCATAATTCATCTCCAAGAAACAAATTCTGGTGACCTCCAGCCCCACACGACAATCTCCAACCGTCTGCTGAACAGCACAACCATTTGAAAAAGTACCTGCATTAAATCTTCAAATCTTGGCATGTATGAATTTGAAAATATCATAGAAAGTATTTTTTCTCATTTACAAAACTGTAACAGACTCAGACGTAGACTTGTTGAGTGGGAATTCAACAGCTTATTATTTCTTTGAGGCTATTTTCTTCCTAAAATTCTCGTCACTGTTAAAACTGAGCAGCCTCGCAAAATGCTGACATTAAACAAAGGGAGCCAATTTGAACTGTTTAAGTATTCCAGGGTAGCATTTTTCTATCAAAGTGTAGAAGCTATTTTCAATCCATAGTGTTTAGTTAGAAGGAAAGAAATGTGCAGTACCTAATACTAAGGTTAACGGCAAGTGAAAACATAGTCTCAGAAAATTCTGAATACGATGAATTAAACCATTCACCACATTTGCTTTTATTAACATCACAATTATTGCTTCTACTTTCATTTATTTTTTTCTTTTTCTTTTAAACACTTTGGTTTGAGTGGTTAAAGATATATATTTTACATACTTGGTACAGTGTCTAGCATAAAGTATATGCTCAATAAATATTAGTCATTATTATTTTATTAGCCCTCATTGAAGTATATATTAGCTCTGCTGAAAGCCAACTCCCTTAGGGTTTTAAGATTACTGATATAATATTAGTATAATAATAGTGATGCCATAATAAATAAATAGAAGAAAACGTAACAGGAGAAAATGAAGCTTGAATTAAGCCAAAGATATTCTGAAGCTCTTTATGTAACCAATATTATAGGCCATTATAAACTGGAATCACTTTCATTTGTGAGTCAGGCCTGCTGAATATTAATATGCAATTAATTCCCTGCAATTTGGTTCATTGATCCACAGATGGACAATGATATTTTTGGAATGTCATTGTCTTAAAGTATATCCATAATATTCCTTTGAAAAGGAAGAAGGAAGGCAGAAAGGAAGAAAGGAAGGAAAAAGGAAGGGAGGGAGGGAAGAAGAAAGGAAGGGAAAAAAAATTCCACCACTCCAAAATGTATCTTTTTAGACTCTTCCTGATTTAATAGCTGAATTTTGTCTGCTAACTTTTTGTCTTATAGTCTTCTGAGGAAGGTTTGGATTAGCAGCAAGAGACTTAAACTCTACATGTGCCCTTTCTCTACCTTAATTCTGCCAGAACTCCTGACAGAAATACAAACTTTTGAAATTTTATAGTTTTTTAATATGGAATAATTTGCTTTATGTGATTTAGAGTTTTTGATCCATCAGAAAAGGCCAGATATTAAAGAACTAATCTATATATTTCAAAAGCTAATGATAACAGTCAAGATAACTAAAGCTCAGCTGGTACCTTACTATTTTAAATAGAGGGGTTTTGTTAGGAGTTGCTCACACATAACCTTAGTCTCCTTTGATGAATTAATTTATAAAAGAGAAATTAGCTATGACTAAGCTATGTCAATCTCCACAATTTAAGACACATTGAAATATAGATGAGGATCAGTGATTAGTTAATGGAAACAATTTAAATTACAAGTAAAGTAAATCTATTTAATATTTACAGATACACAGTGGCTACGAACATATGAGATAATTACCCTTATAGATATATTCAAAGATGTAAAAAATTATATTGCTTAAATATTTTCCAAAAATGAATACAGGAAAAAATCTGTTAGTTGGAAATACAAGCTGATAATCAAAGAACTGAGACTGTTTTGAACTCTTTTTTATCTTTCATTGCTGGCAGAATGATTCTTTATCCCATGAATCTTCCTACCTCCAAATGACGCCTGCCTCATGGTCTGTCTGTTGTAATCACTTCCCTCCTACTTAGTTGTTTAGCACAGTTTCAAAAACCGATTCATCCCATCCTTGAAGAATTTCTTCTGCTTGTCTTGCTTACAAAAAGTCATTACAGAGTACTTTGGAACAATCCCAAATTTTCAGATATAATGAGGGAGAACAGGTGCACAGAGAATGAGAAGAATTCATTATGCACATTATTGGATTTTTTTGGGGGGAGAGATAGGCTGAGTCTAATTCATTAAATCCATCAAAATAAAACCTAGTATCATATTAAAGGACTTATCTCTACATATTTAAAAAGGTGAAAAAAAAAATCTGGATGAGTGAGTCAAGCAATGAGCTAGAAGCATCGTGCCTGTGAAGTATTACCTCTGTATTTACTCATTGGTCTTGTGACTTTGAAATGTGACTAAATATTCCGGACTCCATTTCTCTTAATGTGCTCAGTAGAAAGAAGGAATTCAACATATGTGGTGAATAAAAATGACCTAATAAACCCAAAATACTAGTTTTAATTAAAGTACTGTGATAAATAATGATGAAGTTTTCTTTGCAGAAGTATGTTCCTCTAAATTATGCATATGCGGGTAAATTGATGAATTTCTGTTTGCTTTATAATCTCAGTTACTACCTTAAGTGTATCAATATGTATTTCATGAATAAATACAAAATATTTTATGCAATGTATCAGAGACAATATAAAGATATTTTGGTATTTGCAACTCAGTTTTATACTTATTTTATGAAGTAACCTAAAACTATAAAACTATCTTTTTTAAAATTTCATTCCAGTATAGTTGATTTACAAGGTTGTTTATAATTTCTGCTGTACAGCAAGTGACTCAGTTATACATATATATATATATATATATATTCTTTTCATATTCTTTTCCATTATGGCTTATCACAGGATATTGAATATATTTCCCTGTGTTATACAGTAAGACCTTGTTTTTTATCTATCCTACATATAACAGTTGGCATCTGCTAATCCCAAACTCCCAGTCCTTCGCTCCGTACCCACTGGCAACCACAAGTCTGTTGTCTATATCTGTAAGGCTGTTTTTGTTTTGTAGATATGTTCATTTGTGTCGTATTTTAGATTCCACATATAAGTGATATCATATGGTATTTGTCTTTCTCTTTCTGACTTACTTCACTTAGTATGATAATCTCGAGGTCCATCCATGTTGCTGCAAATGACATTATTTCATTCTTTTTAATGGCTGAATAATATTCCATTGTATATATATACCACATCTTCTTTATCCATTCATCTGTCAATGGACATTTAGCTTGTTTCCATTTCTTGGCTATTGTAAATAGTGCTGCTATGAACATAGTGATGCGTGTTCTTTTCGAATTATAGTTTTGTCTGGGTATATGCCCAGGACTGGGATTGCTGGATCATACAGCAACTCTATTTTTAGTTTTTTGAGGAACCTCTATAGTGTTTTCCATAATGGCTACACCAATTTACATTCCCATCAACAGTGTAAGAGGGTTCCCTTTTCTCCACATCCTATCCAGCATTTATTATTTGTAGAATTTTTAATGATGGCCAGTCTGACTGGTGTGAGATTTGCATTTCTTATATTCATTGTAGTTTTGATTTGCATTTATCTAATAATTGGTGATGATGAGCATCTTTTCATATGCCTATTGATCATCTATATGTCTTCTTTGGAGAAATGTCTATTTAGGTCTCCTGCCCATTTTTTGATTGAGTTGTTTGTTTTTTTGTGACTGAATTGTAGGAGTTGTTTATATATTTTGGAAATTGAGCCCTTGTCCATCTCATCATTTGCAAATATTTTCTCTCAGTCCATAGGATGTCTTTACATTTTGTTTGTGGTTTCCTTTGTTGTGCAAAAGCTTATAATAAAACTATTGTATGTATTAAAACGTCAAATGTGCAAACTACTCAAATTATTAAGAAAATATTGTCTATTATTATCTTCCTTAAATGTACACACATACTTTTATTTACATTTGATTTTGGCTAGCTAAAGGTGACTTTATAAGATAGAGAATTGTTAGAAAATCAATTAATACTAATGAATTTATACTGAAAATGCTTAAATATATATTTGGTAGAATTTTACATATAATTTTCAGAAAAAAGTACAATGGATCTCCTTGAATATATGAACTTTTGCCCTTGAATGTTCTGACTATTCATTACCATAATGATTTTGTCCTCTAATCCACAAAGTGTAAGCAAAAATAAAATAATTAATTTTTTACTTTAATGTAGTACTTCATATACACTTTAAAATCACAGAGAGTAACCCAGAATGTAAAAGCTATATATACATGCAGGAGCATAGAGGTGAAAACCAGGTGTCTGGAGCCCTATTGCCTGGTCCAAATCCTGGCTCTGTCACTTATTAGTTGTATGATCTTGGGTATCTTGCATAAATTCTCTGTGCTCCAATTTTTACTCCCAGAAAATGTGATTATACTGTCCTCATTGGGTTATAATAAGAATTAAAGTATATAGTCCACTAGGATTGAATGCAGGGTCTGGAACACAATAATTATTCAATAAATATTAGTTACTATTATTAACCATGACATTTGGCATACTCTCATTCTCACATCATTTGCCCAACAAATTATTTTCAAATAAATATAATATTTTCTATTTTTATACATAAAGGAAGTAAATTGACTTGTTCAAGATAAAATTTTTTAATATAAATTTCTGTAACCAAGCCCAAGAGTCTAGATTGGAATAGCCAAGAAATTTTCTAATTATCCTTCTTTTATTTATTCATCCATCCATTCACCTGCTTACTCATTCGTTCAAAAATATGTTTGATCAAATAATGCTTTGTGCTGGGCACTTTGATAGGGCCTGGGAATACATGGTAAACAAAATGAACATAATGTCTGCTAGAATCAATGGAAGGTGGGAGAGAAGGCAGACCTTAAACCTATAATGTAAATGGGGAAATAAAAGGGAAAAAATTCTCTGTAGGATTAAATAACCAAACCAGGGATAAGAAAAGTAACCCTAGGAATAAAATTTAAGCTGAGATCTGTGGAATATCCCATTGTTAGCAAGATTATTAGCAATAATATTACTATAAAAATCAGGTTTTTTGAACTCTTCCCATGTTCTAGTCTCTGTGCTAGTAAGAAGCTGGGCCAAGATTTAGACCATCATGTTTAGCAGTAGTCATCAATCCAAGGGAGGCAGAAGCAGAACAGAGAGCCCAGAAAACCCAGGCAGAGGAAACAACATGTGGGAGATATGCAAGGTACCCTCTGAGCCAGGTTAAGAGGTTTGAGTTCTAACCTAAGGAATATGGAATGACAAAGTAGAATTTAAAATAGAGGACTGTTAGTCAGGTTTGTGGTTTCAGCAGGTCACACAGATCAGATAGGAAAGAGGAGGTGGGCAACACAGAATTTGAGGTTAGTTATGCTCAAACACCACCTACAAAGACTGAGATGAGATACAGTATTGCAATGGTGGCAGAACTGATGAATACGAATATTCAACAAAGAAACAGTAGGAGTGAGGGAGGGGATAGAGCCTGGTTTAGACTGAAGTAAGAGAAGGAGGATGTTTGAGGAAAATGCAGAGGAGATAAAGAATTTTATTCTGAGTATGTTGAGTTAAATATGTATTTAAGCTACGTAGGCAGAAGGTTTGTTATAGTTATGTCAGTGTTTATGATGTTGAGGTGGTGATGTCAACATTTATCTGGGGTGAACTGTGTGTCAGAGTTTGTGCTTTACCTGCAATATATCATTGAGATATTCTACAGAGTACAATAAATAGGTTTAAAAAACTTTATGGAGAACACAATTCATGCTAAGGTTATTAGCCAATCAGTCAGAAAATATTAGAAATAAATATCTTGATGCCAGAAAAAAGTTCTATGCTGAAGATAAGAGCGTAAGAGCTTAAACTAATAGGTTAAACTTGTAGTGTGGAAAAGAAAACAAAAACAAAAAAAGGGTCTATCAGGAGCCAATAACAACACCAATATTTTTGTGAAAGATAAAGAATGAAGACCCTGAACATGAGACTGAGAAGATGCTGGCACCAAGGAGAGAGTGTTTTAAGAATAAGTGAGTAATCAAAATGTTCTATATGTTTATATATTAAGGTTTAAAAGGTGTTCGTTGGAGAAGAGTATGGAGGTTCCTCAAAAAACTAAAAATAGAGTTGCCATATGACCCAGAAATCTCACTCCTCGGCATATACCCAGACAAAACTGTAATTCAAAAAGATACATGTGCCCCTATGTTCATAGCAACACTCGTTACAATAGCCAAGACATGGAAACAACCTAAATGTCCATTGACAGATGAATGAATAAAGAAGATGTCATATATATATAATGGAATATTACTTAGCCATGAAAAAGAATGAAATAATGTCATTTGCAGCAACATGGATGGACCTGGAGAGTATCATACTAAGTGAAGTAAGTCAGAAAGAGAAAGACAAATAACACATGATATCAATTACCTGGAATCTAAAAAAAAAAAAAATTAATAATGATACAAATGAACCTATATACAAAACAGAAACAGACCCACAGACATAGAAAACAAACTTATGGTTACAAAGGGGAAAGAGGAGAGGGATAAATTAGGAGTTTGGGATTAACATATACACACTACTATATACAAAATACATAACTGACAAGGACCTCCTTACTGTATAGCACAGAGAACTATACTCAATATTTTGTAATAACCTACAAGGGAAAAGAATCTGAAAAAGAATCTCTTGCTGGAGAGTGTGTGGAGAAAAGGGAAACCTCTTGCACTGTTGGTGAGAATGTAAATTGATACAGCCACTATGGAGAACAGTATGGAGGTTCCTTAAAAAAGTAAAAATAGAATTATCATATGACCAAGCAATCCCACTACTGGGCATATACCCAGAGAAAACCATAATTCAAAAAGACACATGCACCCCAATGTTCATTGCAGCACTATTTACAATAGCCAGGTCATGGAAGCAACCTAAATGCCCATCAACAGATGAATGGATAAAGAGGATGTAGTACATATATACAATGGAATACTACTCAGCCATAAAAAGGAACAAAATTAAGTCATTTGTAGAGATGTGGATGGATCTAGAGACTGTCATACAGAATGAAGTAAGTCAGAAAGAGAAAAATAAATATCGTATATTAACACATGTATGTGGAACCTAGAAAAATGGTACAGATGAACCAGTTTGCAGGGCAGAAATAGAGACACAGATGTAGAGAACAAACGTATGGACACCAAGGGGGGAAAATGGTAGGGGGAGTGGTGGTGGTGGGATGAATTGGGAGATTGGGATTGACTTATATACACTAATATGTATAAAATAGGTAACTAATAAGAACCTGCTATATAAAAAATAAATAAAATAAAATTCAAAAATTCAAAAAAAAGAAGAAACTCTGTGTGTGTGTGTGTGTAACTGAATCACTGTGCTTTACACCTGAAACTAACACAACATTGTAAATCAACTATACTTCAATTTAAAAAAAAAAGTGTTCATTGGATAAAGCAACAAACGTTATTTTCTAAGGACTTATTGAGTAGATATAACATTGTAGTTGGGAAAGAAATGACATAAAAGTCAGTTTTTGAACAGCGATTCAAAAAGTTTAACTTTGAAGGGAACTTTTTCAAAACTAAATCAGAGATAAATTAACATCAGGAAAGGAAACAAAGAAATATAGGGTTGAAAGAGTTTGGTTTTACATAAGAAAAAAATTGGGCATACTTACATATCACTGGAAAGAAGCTGAGGAGACTGAGAAGTTACCAAAAAGTTATTAATTTATAAGGCAAGTTATCTGAATTGCACGGGTGGAAAATGGTATCCATTAGAGCAGTAGTTCTCAACTGGGAACTCTATCTGCCCCCATATCTAGAAACACTTCTTGTTGTCACAGCTAGAGGGGGTGCGCTCCTGGCATTTAGTGGGCAGAGGCCAGGGATGTTGCTAAACAACTTAAAATGGAAGGACAGCCACTGGTAACAAAATGACAATAACGCCAAGTTTGACAAACCATGCATTAGAGGCACAGGTGAAAGAAATGGCCTTATTCCTAGCAGAGGGAAGATGAGATGTAGCATCTTTGGGAGATGATGGAGTTGTTCAAGACATCTAATGACATTAGTGGTATAGGACTGTAGAATAGAGACAACTACAAATGAATTTTTAAAAGAATAGAAAAATAGTTAAGGAAATATATGAAGATTAGCAGGTGATACTGAATGTCAGATGTTATTCATAAATAAACTGGCAGCAATCTTAAAGTTTATACGTATTTTAAAACTACCCAGAAATCTTGATGGGTGATTTAAAAAGGCTCGTGGATGGGGTTTGATTTGAGGATTTTTTACAGGCATTAAAAGGAAGGCTAAGAGGGTGAAACTAAGAGTAATCTTATTATAAAGTTAAGCCATATAGATAGCAAATTAAGGTAAAGAGATAACTGAAAGCTGGGAAACAAGTCAAGTCAACACACTGGGCATTATCAAACTGGTATACTGGGATTAATTGGTGACTTACTATTTAATGTTTATTAGTTATAGATAATTACTCTGTAGATTGTGTTATGCTTCCAAATTTTTTTTTATATAATATGATTTATCAATGATTTGGCTCATTTTGTTCATTCATATCATGTTCCAAGTGACTCATGAAATATTATGAAATTTATATTTTATATAAAGTATATATATTTTATATCATATAATTTTACGGTAATAAGGCAAACAATTCAATCAAGATTGGTAAATATAGCCTTTAGCATATATACCTATATAAATTATTCAAATGCATTTTGAATATTCATATTATACAATTAATGTTTGTCAAAAAAGTTAAATAATGAAAAGATAAAAACAAAATAAAATTTTGAGAACAGGGAATTTTTTTTCTTTCTTTTTTGTCTTTTTAAAAATAATTTAAGCAACAAAGAAAATTTGAATAAAATATACCTGGAATTGTCAGTCAGGAGGAGGGTGTTGAGATACATAAGCACTGACCATATTCAAGTGTCCTGATATATTGTCCTTCAACTTTTCTTTTGGAGGGTTGAATATCACTTACATTTTAGGTCCTTGGGATACAACAGTGAATGTGAAACAGAAAGTACCTGCCCGAATAGACTTTATATTCTAGCCAGGACAGCATATAATAAGCAGATATGCAATTGGATATATAACATGATTTCAGATATGATGAATACTAGGAAGGGAAATGAAGCAAGATAAGGAGATAGAATATAATAGAGTGGGGCCTGCTGTTTCAGATGGTGGTCCAGGAAGGACTTTCTCAGGAGTTAACATCTGAAAAGAAACCTGATTCATATGTGTTGAAGATGGGAAATAAGGAACTATTTGTAGATTCACAAGATAGTTTCTTTTAGCATTTGCCTATAAAGCTACAAAATTTCTCTACTTATCTAGAACCACAATTTGATAGTGTCTTTTTTAATATTTAAAAGTACTACAACTTTAGTAGTAGCAAACAAGACACATGGCAGTTATCATTTAATTGTTATCTGATTTTGAAATTTAGATTACTCTAAGCTAATGGAAGAAACTGAAAATAAATTTATTTAAATAGATATTTTAAAATATGAGACAGTAGCATAAATTTGATAGACATCAGTTTTTTTAAGTCTGTACAATTTTTTTCTCATAGAAATCACAAAGAGTGTGTGTGTGCGTGTGTGTGTGTATGTGTGTGTGCTTTCTAGTTTTTCTTTTTAGTGCTTAACATTTTTTCTTTGGAAATTCTAAAAGCCATACTTAATTTCTAACACCTAGTAAAAGTTTCTGAAAAGCGATGCCCATTAGAGAAAGAATGATAATCCAACGATCGTGGTAGCAGGTGGTGCCATAATGAATTCTCCTTACAGAAAAGTATATTCTTAATTATCATTTGTCCTTAGAGTTCCATTTTACTATGAGAAGTGAGAGTAATCCTCTCCAGAAAAAGGAAACAGTTATTAAATAATTCTTCATCTCCATAAATGGCATCTATATTTGGGACTTTTTTTTAAACATCTTTATTGGAGTATAATTGCTTTACAATGGTGTGTTAGTTTCTGCTTTAAAACAAAGTGAATCAGCTATACATATACATATATCCCCATATATTTGGGATTATTAAATGAAGCAAAAAATAAGAATAAGTAAATAAACTTTAAAAGCTTATCATACTTTCAAAGCTAAAGTTCTGCATATAATCAAAATATTTTTCCCTTTTCAATTAGTCAAGTTGTGGCTAAAATGTCTGAATACATATTGTTCTGTGACAGAAAAAGAAATGAGAAAAACTAGGAGAATGCACAGGAGTTTGTACAATGGAATACGTAATATAGAAGAGTTATCTCTGGCTAACTGGAATTAACTATGTATAATATCAAAACAATAGGGTTGCTCATTAATGGAAAAGTATTTCTAGAATCCTTACTTTGTGCAAAGTATTGTGATAGTTACTATCTGTACGTTGAGATATGGTCCTTGTTTTCATAAAGCTGACATATTTCAAAGTGCAGAGAAAAGGTTTGAAGATGATTTAAACAAATATATGCCCAATTTCTACTTATATTTAAAACATCATGATAGCCCTACTCTAAAGGGTGAATTATAAGGAAGGTTGTGTGTGTATTTGCGAGGGGATGGGATCCAGTGGATTTTTGGAAGGTAGATAAAAGATGTTTAATACAAGCTAGAAACGAAAGGGCCCTAGGCTAGTGTAGTGGAATAGAAATGGAAGGAAGTACATGGATTAGAGAGATATTTTTGAGGACCTATTAATGATTAGTGGAGTTAATGGAATTTCAGAGATAATGAGGGATCAGGAATGGATTCTAGGTTTTAGGTTTGAATATAGGGTAGATGGTTATGCTTTTGGTTAAATATAGAAGATAGAAGGAAAGAGGTAACTATTAGGGGGATGAAGACAAATGTGGTTCTAGTTTTTTTTTTTTTTAATAACTTTTATTTATTTATTTATTTATTTATGGTTGTGTTGGGTCTTCATTTCTGTGCGAGGGCTTTCTCTAGTTGTGGCAAGCGGGGGCCACTCTTCATCGCGGTGCGCAGGCTTCTCACTATCGTGGCCTCTCTTGTTGCGGAGCACAGGCTCAGTAACTGGTTCACGGGCCCAGCTGCTCCGCGGCATGTGGGATCTTCCCAGACCAGGGCTCGAACCCGTGTCCTCTGCATTGGCAGGCAGATTCTCAACCACTGCGCCACCAGGGAAGCCTGGTTCTAGTTTTGAAATATGCTTTTACAGAGTAAGTGAGAGAAAGGGGTTGGAAGAAATAGAGTGGAGTTGACAGGTGTATCTGTGGAAGAGGAACTCTGGAGGTACACAGCTAGAAGCTGAAAAGCCTTTTACTGATATGTGACTGATTTTTAGCCATTTTGTTTCCAGGATCATCTGTGTAAATCTCTCTAGGGCAAAATGCTCATTCTAAGGACCTACCAAATCGAAATCAACAAGTCTCATGAGGGTACTAACAAAAGCTTGTTAATTAGGAATGGGAAAAACTGGCTACTTGTAAGCAGTTAATCCCCTTGGAGCCAACTGTGAGCTGTACTGTGAAAGACCTTTTCAAAGTCTGCTGTTAGAAAATCTTTCAAAATATTGAAATCTAAGCTCCTGTTGGTTTGAATAGCAAAATTTAGACTTAAGACCTGTCACTTTTGTGTTGTTACTCTCTAACAAGTTTAGTGTTCAGTAGATTACTCAGAATGCACTTTTGGGAAAATAATTACCCTTTAAAGTCAAGATAACAAGAGAGTTTAAAAGAGTTTATTTCTGGGTATTATTTCCACTCATTTCTCATTTGTTTCAAGTTTCAACTTGTATGGACTGCTCATAAAACAACTGACTTTTATGAATATACAAATCATTCCTGTTCTTCCAAAACCTGAACAACAAAAACAGCCACTCGAGGCTCCAGGCTATATCAAAGATCGAACATCCACTTCAAATGCCCTTAAATTTTTATTTTTATCCATTAGGTTATACTCTCATATCTCAAAACTGTCTCTCAGGGAACCTTTCTTGTCTGTGTGGTCAAAACGGAAAGATCATATAGCTTTCAGAGCACCAACATCCTTCATCTTACTGAATCATCTATTTCAACAGTACAGGAATTTATACAATAGGACCTGCTTTCACAAAGCATGATCTCAAAACGTGGTTAAGTGTACCTTAAAAGTAAAGCAAGTCTCCAAATTACAACTAAATAGTAAAGCAGAAACATAATATGAAAATCATCCTTCCTCTTCAGTTTAGTTTTTACACAGCTAAACAAATGGTTAGGACCATGGTTTGAATCTCTCCGAGAATTTATAGCCAAATTTCACTATTGACGTGAAGTAGAAAATATAAAATAAAATAATTCCTATTATGTTCTTTTATAAAACTGTAATCCATGCAAAATCTCATATGTACTCTGTATGAGTATATTATGTTCTCCATTTTAGGTGTGAGATTGTTCATTTCCTAGGTAGGTAAAGAAAGAGAGTCATATTTTAAACTTTGCTATGCCCCCGAGAAACCTATTCACTCCACGGTTGAGAGTTACTCCAGTCAAGCTTAATTGCTGGGCATATTATAAATAATATTGCTTTAATTTACTTCATTGACTATATGCCTACTAAGTGGGGAGACAAGCGAGGAATCCTGTTAAACAAGAAAAAACAATATGAATTAGTTAATCTTTTATTTTTGATTTCCTTAGATTGTACTTTTCTTAAATATTTTATGTCTGTGTTTTATTTGTTGCACTTAGCAGAGTGTAGGAATTTGACCACTGTTCGTGATAATGAGGACTTCCTTCCATTTAATAAATCCCTGATGGGGAGTGACACTAACAATTTGATAAATGATGTGACACTATAGTAGTTAAAGATTAAAGAGAAAAGATTACTCCACATGATTTACCGTATTCTATCTTCTTATTGAAAACATATTTCATTTTAAACAAAAATGATCACTTTAATTTGGAAATATATGCTTCACTTAAAAAACCTTGTGAATGGGATATGTTCTCAGATGTGTGTGCAATTTTTTTGTTCTTGTTTATGATAAATTATTTGGAAAAGACAATAAGATTATTTGGGAGACACATGTTGGTGCTATATACTATTTGACTTCTGAAGTAATTGCCAATTTGTAATTTGTGCTATCAGGAACCAATATTAGGCCTATAGGTTAAGGTAATACTCATCTCAATTGAAGCATTTCCAAACTATATTATAAGGATATAAAATATGGCCCATTAACTTTCTAGTAATACCAGATTTCAGTTGGCAAAGGAACATCCTTAAGTATGTTTTTTCACCCCTAACATGCTCCCCAAAGCCTGTGCATTTCAATTCTGAAAGTTTCAGAGTTGAGTTTTTAAAAATGACCTACCTGGCAGCTGTTGCTATTACTGTGTCAAATAACTCATCCATTGTCTAGATCTCAGTGGATGATATGTGGGAGGCCCCATAGTTTCTTTCCAGCTGGTACTTAGTCTGGGATAATGTTTTTGGTTTCATACAACTCACAGTGTGCGGTCTGCTCCTGACAGCCTCAATAAAATTCCGTTTAAGCAAAATGATTTAAAAGTAGGTGTGAACAAAGTTTAGAAAGAAACAATTAAGAACTCCTTTTGAACTGGCTTATGCCTTGTAAAGTTTCATCTTGAGGAAACCTGTCACCTTGCAGGATAAAATACCACAGGCAGCTTTGCAGTAGCCTGATCCTACCTTTTGCTTTTCTGAGCAAACTCTTAAAGGAGTTAGAAGAGCTTCTACAGAAATAGCTGGAGCTTAAAGCTGGCAGCATCTGTTCAGTACGATAACAGTAGCAGCCTTCTTGGCGGCAGTCTAAACCCTAAAATCCCCAAATATACCCCAGACCTAGAATCAGAGAAAAAAGATTGTGTTAAACCATCATTTTTCAAACATTCCGAAGGGAATCACATCTGAGAGCTGCAACTCGCTCTCCCCGAATTCCCCACCCCCTCATACACACACACACATACATAAAGGTGCACACAGAATAAACAGAGAAGATAAGATGGTATAGAAGAGTCAAATGTGAAATGAAAATGAAAAGAATATAGTGTATTTTAGGAAACTGACTAATGGGAAGACAATGGTTGCTCACTGAATTATTCAGCGATGGTGACTCATGGATAATCAAACCAACACTGGACCATCAATACACTTATAAACATGTATTGCCAAGAAATCTTAATTTTCAACAAGCTTTGCCTACTCCTAGTATATCTTAAATTGGCTCTGCAAATGTGTATAAATTATACTGTGTATTGTTTCTTACTTATGCTACTAATTATACAGCAAGATTCCTTGTGGTTGAATCTCAACTCTGCCCCTTATTAGCTGCCCCTGTGCCTCAACTGGCTCACCTGTAAGTGAAGATAATTACAGTACCATCTCTTATGGTTACTATAAGGATTAATGAGTTAATACACATAAAGATCTTAAAAGAGTGCAGAGTACATAATAAAGACATATAAGGGTTTGTTATTATTATATCATCCATCATTTTTTCTAATAATTTCTTTTGTTCATTGGTATCATAGACTTAGATGAAAACGTCAGCAAGTGAGCTGCAAATGACAAAAGTACATACACATCTTACTGTTTCCCTTTAAAATGATAAACTAATAGTCCTATTAAAATGGGAACGCATTGACATCGTCCCTAAATGAACCTATTTACAAAACAGAAATAGAGTCACAGATGTAGAAAACAAACTTATGTTTATCAGGGGTGAATGGAGGGAGAGAGATAAATTGGGAGATCGGGAACCACACAAAGAATACAAAAAAAAAAAAAATACCATTCATAGCGTTTAGCTATTTTAACAGGTTTCCTGGATTTTTTCATTCGTTAACCATTAGAATATTTAGAAACTAAAGGATGACTAAAAAAATGCCAGTTTCCCCAAAGATTGGCTGCTTTCAGTGGCAGCTTTCATACTCAGTCAACTATAATTACTGAGTTCCTTTTTTATACCAAAAATTGACAAGGACATATTCTAGTATAATTAGTTAAAATGAAATAGACACAGCAAAATTTTACCTTAAAAAGTATTTTTTTTCTGAAAAGAAAAGACATAAGATAAACACATTGAAAAAAATACCCAATATAAAAATGGGCTTTATTGTTTATCTATGTCTAATTGGCTTAAATATGATGCCATTTAGAGTTTGAAATGTGAGAAGAGGATGATGGCCCTAACTTATATTATTGTTAGTATTAAACTAGTAAGATTTATTATTGATGTGAGGGGTTTAGTAAAGCCACTTTGGCCCGGGGCTGCGGGAAGGCAGCCGAGCTGGTGCTCCCCGGCCGGCAGGGGGCGTGCGAGGTTCTTGAGCGCCAGGGTCCACACACAAAATTCTGCAGATGCTGAGACGAGCGAAGACAGCCTCCAAGAGCCTTCCTATCTGTGGTCCCTGTGTTCTTGAGGAAACTTTGAAGACTTTCAGAGACTTCAGTTCCAGCTTCGTGTCTTTTGTATTTTTTCCCTTAGGTTCTTAGCAGCTGGATTTGAAATGTTCCGTTTGTAAATATCCAAATGTCGAGGCAGGAGCTTCAACACTTCCAACCAAGGAAGCTTGTGATAAGGCCCTGTTGGCAGTCACCATGCAACTCTGATTGCCTGTTCGAGTATTTAGTTTGTCAAAAAATGCCTTTGTAATATTATATTTTGAGTTCTCTTTAACTCAAAAGTCCCCTAGGTTGAATGACAAGTTGCATGGTTACCCTACCCATTGAAGTTTAAAGTCTTAGCAGTTATAATATGCTTGTGCTTCCCTAAAAATGGCCTTTCTTCCAAGCAATAGTCCATCAAGGAAGACACATCGTCACTGAGTTCCGGAGCTCCTTTAGCTTCTCGTGTTAGTGCAGTGAATAGGACTAACACATTCTCTTACATTGAATTGCCCTGTATCATGTCCCAAGCTCCTTATTAATAAGGATGCCCTGTCATCAACCTCATTCTATGGCTAGGGAACTTGGTCCTCTCACCTGTCTGTGCCTTCCATTTCTGTAACTGTCGCAAAATCTCCATAGTAATTAAATTCCCTATAATTGTCTAGACTAGGAATGTATTCGGAGAACATACTTAATAAAGTTTGCTGAAGTCTTTCTGTTTGGATGAAATATCAGGAAAGGAAAGAGGAAGTGCAAAATAAGAAGGTGTCATGGCGCTGATCTCTTTTCTTCTCTGGTATTTTGCATTCTATAAGTTGTTCTCAACTCTTTTCCCTTTAAATTTAAGTTTATTTTGTTTTTGTCAAATTTAGACCTCAATTTCAAGTTTGCCTCTATTCACTCATTTAATTCTAATGCCTTCCCCTCTAGATTCAAAAGGGGAAAAAAATGTAGACTGTTTTTGAAAAGAGTAATTGAAGAATAATTGATGATTTTGAATAGCTTCTTTCTACAGGGAGATTATCAATGGAAAACTAACGTATCACTTTAAATTTCACCTGAACGGATGACATGGGACACCCCAAAATGCCCTTCTAAACTCTTATAAAGAAATAAAAATATCTTTGGATTTAAAAACACATTACAAAAGTATATGATTCTCTGTTGTCTATCAAATTGGGTGTGCGTTTTAAATTCAGACATTTAATGTGTTCCAACATATTATCTTGAAAAATAGCGTGGCTTGTGAATGAGAAATGTTGATGGAGGTCCTAAAATAATGGTTTGCTCATTTCTACATTTAACCCTTCTTCCCAGGTAACTTACATTATAGTTCAGTGTTTTCTATATCCTATTGTAAGCATATTCTTTTATGGCTTCTATGCTTCTTCTCAAAGTAATCTCCTGCCTGAAAATGCCACCATTGAACTTTGAGCTACTGGTAGAAAGACTATCCACTCTTCGCTACCCATTTCAGTATTCATTGTCTCCAATATGCTTTTCTCGATGCCCCAGAAAATCAGATTGCTGATTATTTTATACATATATCAATATAATGATTTTCTGAAAATATTTTTGGGCTCCCTTTGGGGACCTAAAATTCTTTGAAGGCAGGGGCTGTGCCTTATTAATCTTTGCAGTGTGCAGATTGTATAGTATGTAGAAAATTGTGCAATGCAACTTGTAAACTTAAGATATTTGTTGAATTGAATTAGAATTTTTTTACAGAAAGCATATAGTTTGGGGTCAAGCATTTTTAAAGTAGCCTTATATCATGTATAAAAATACTGTGCATGATTTATAGAGCAGTATAAACAGTAGCTGCATACCATAATAGATGAATTTATCTATATCTATACAATTTTATTAAATATTTTACACTTTTACATAATTACAATGTCTTAGAGTTATTTCTTTGCCTTTATTCTTTATTTTAACTATTCTGTATGAACCTGATCCTAAGTTTTCAGGCCAAATATATGATTTCCAAAAATATACTTTTCCTTTGAGAAAAAATGCTTACCTGTATTATGAGACATATCCTAAGAAAACAAATATGAAAAATCAGGTAATTGTCGTGTTTTCTTTCTGTCCTCCTGAAAGTCTCTTATCTTTCCTGAGGATAAGAAAAATTGTTTTTTAAATAGTTATAATTGAGATTTGTATAAAAATATTTTTTCAATAAAGAGATTTAATATAGTACATAGTTAACAAAATTTAATGTTCATATATCTATTTTATACTTTATATCCTATTATAAAATAATCTGACTTAAAATTATTTTGTGGAAAAGAAAACCTAGGTTGTTGGGCACTTAAGCAAATGCTTCTTCCTTAAAGTGGTTGGTATTTATATCTTCAAGTATCTTTCCTAGGCTTCATCTGCCTCTATATCTCCTTGTCTGTTTATTTATTCAAGTTGGAATGAGAAAGAAAACAATTATTTTTTCTTAAAAAAAAGAACTGTGATTCCTATATTTTTCAAAAATGTATTTTCAAGTGTGTTGTAGATAATGTATCAGAAATATCTTTAAAACTTTATTGGTTCAGGAAAGTTGTGTACTACCAAATTTTTCCTGGCACCTGTAATGAATTTTTGATGTACCAAATGTTCTTTTGAAGACTCATCTTGTGTGTTGAATGCAGCATTTCCATTTTCCTTTGAGAGTTTGAAGAAGAGGAAGTGAAGTCACTAAACAGTTTTTTAGAGGTTAAATTTCTCAGTTATAAAAGTAAGCCTAATTACTGCTTAAACACAAAATGTACTGAACAAACAAGACACTTTGTATGAGTACTCCAATTTGTGAAAAACAAAAGAGTCAAAGCTTTATTGTCAAGATTCCATAATTGGGAATCTCAAACTGGATAATCACCTTGTATAGAAATGAGGATAATTTAAGCATGCAAGATTTTACCTGTATTCTGAATATTATAGCCATGGAGCACACAATTATCTTCAGGTTAGTAACTGAAGTTTTAGATTCACTCTGGCAAAAGATAAGAATGAAGACTCATCTGAAGATGGTCTTAAAAGTTGATTTAAAAAATGTCTCTACCTACTCACTTTCTTATTAAGATTTTCTGATACAAGTTGGCAAAGCAAATTAACATCATACATATTATATGGGCATGCACATAAGCACGTATGATGGAGATAACATCATGAAATAGTAAGCTGATATTTTTCCATGTCTGCAACAGACAGATCAGATCCCTCTAAAGCCATCAAATATTACAGCTAGTGCAAGGGGTCAAAGGCAAAAACTCCTTCATGAAAAATGAGAAAATGATATAACGAAAGTCCTGCCCACTTGGAAAGACAAATAAAACACCTTTTATTTAGGAAACTATGAGAACACAAAAAGAAGAGGTGAAGGAATAAAGTAGTTAAGCATGAGTATTCTAGCTCCCTGTTCAAATACACACACACACACACAAAGATTGGGAGATTATAAAAGAAATGGAGGTGAAAGGAATTTAAGGTAAACCCCATTGCCCTTTTGGTATTCTTGAGAAAGTCTACTGCCATGGATAAACCCTCTCTAAAATACGCATGAGGTGATTAGGCATAGAAAAAGCCTCAGCTATTCTCACATGCCTCCTACAGCAACCACCTTGTGTAGTTAAAGTCCAGAAATCACAAGTATTTTGTGGCAGACGTAGAAGCGGCTGATGTGAGAGTCAGTGCCTTGGGGGCTGACTTGGGCAAGAGCCAAAAGGCTTACCAGTAGCTTGAACATCTTAAATGAAGGACCAGTTAAGAGATGAAGGTGTGATTCACAAGAGTTGTGCAGTACCGTGCAGAGCTAAGGTTTGACTGTGCCAACAAATCTTCTGTGCTTTAACTAAGAATAATCCCTCCATACTTCAAAAGTGAACTGAGGTAGAGCCAGAAAGAAGACCCAGAAGACAACATATAGCTTCTCTCGCCCTTGATGATGGAAGTGTGACCCCATTTCCCCATGCCTACAAACCTGAAGCCTCATTTTCCCCCAGATATGAAATCTCATATGTATCCAACCCTGCATATTGTTCACCCGTCCTTGTGCAAGCAACACTGCAGAAGTGAGAGATCTTGACTAATGAGGAAGATTTGTTCTCTAGGTTTATTCAGGAGCCCTGGTTCTTCTATCTTGCTGTTCCTCCTTTCCGTAAGCACTAGGGTGCTTTCTTCATCTACATGTTTGAAACAAGCTCTCAAATCATTATGCTTTCTAGCTCAAAAGGAGGGAAATGAGGAATTTGTGGTTAAACAATTTCCATTAAAGAAAATGATGCAGAAATTTGCACACATCAGTCTGTGCACAACTCAGTAGAAAATCCAAATTTTAAGGAGGCCACAAAATCTTGTTCCTAACCTTAGTTTCCATGTTCCCACTAAAACTCTATTATCATGAAAGAAAAAAAAAAATTGAGAAGTTGCTTGTCTGCCACACTTATGATCTGTCAAAAAGACATTGAGTTTGAAAGAGATTAACTTCCTACTCCACCACCAGTTCTGTACCTCTACTATTCCTCACTATCACGATGAATAAAATAGAAGGTAGAATTGGCTATATAAACTTTAAAAAGATACATTTTATTTGCTGATTTGATTGGAATAATGAAACGGTGTCATTGTAACCTCACTGCCCTCTCACCTATTGCAGGAGTGCCACAAAATTGGGTTTAAAAATGTCTGCTGAATGAATGTATGGTGAGGATAAGTTCTTTGCAAAACCAATATACAGATGTGTGTGTGCTTGTGCAGTGTGTGTACTGTGAGCTAAATCTTACTATTCCTCAAAAAGCAGACTAAAAGAATCTCGTTTACAGAAATCTCAGCCAATTTTTTCATAGTAAGTACTGATAATATATGACTATAGAATACCATGTTGTTGCCCTCGAGACGTTATGAAATCCAGCCAAGAAATGGATTTTTGGTGACTAAACCAACACTGTTTCACATTCTGCTCCAAACTCTGAATAGAACATGTGCCATGGTAGCCCCTGCTTTATGTAAATCTGTGTTGTTTTATATTAGTTCTTTGGTTTTATTTTTATGTTTGTATAAAGGAGTTTTAAGGACAAAATTTCCATAAAGATGTGGCTTGAATTACTCTAACAGCAGTAAATACTCTGTAGACTACATGATTAACAGCATGATTGCAGAGAAGTTTTATTACTTTGTCTTATGGGATAATATAGTATAGGATTTTCTAAAGAGTCCTAGAGGCAGATGTGCTATATTTTTAATGACCTTGGGCAAGTGATGAAAACTCTCTAGACTTCAGTTTTTGCATCTACAATAATGGAGATAATATCAGCTTCAATATCTTAGAATCGTTGTGAAGAACAAAAGTGATATATTGGGTTGGCCAAAAGTTTCGTTCGTTTTTTTCTGTAAGATGGCTCTAGTAGCACTAAGTTGTCTTTAACTTCATTGGAAACAATTTTGTTAGATTGTATGTGACAGCTGTCATATCAGTGTGCCTTTAAAAAAGACATAAAAATTGGTGAATTTTTGTGTAACCATTTTAATATTGAAGATGGAAGAAAAAAAACATTTTTGGCATATTATGCTTTCTTATTTCAAGAAAGGTAAAAATGCAACTGAAAGGCACCAAAAAATTTGTGCAGTGTATGGAGAAGTTGCTGTGACTGATCGAACGTGTCAAAAGCGGTTTGTGAAGTTTTGTGCTGGAGATTTCTCTCTGGACAATGCTCCACGGTCAGGTAGACCAGTTGAAGTTGATAGCGATCAAATTGAAAAAATAATTGAGAACAATCAATGTTATACCACGTGGGAGACAGCCGACATACTCAAAATATCCAAATAAAGCGCTGAAAATCATTTGCACCAGCTTGGTTATATAAATTGCTTTGATGTTTGGGTTACACATAAGTTAAGCAAAAAAAAAAACCTTCTTGACCGTATTTCCGCATGCGATTCTCCACTTAAATGTAATCAAAACGTTCTGTTTTTAAAACATAGTGTGACAGGCGATGAAAAGTGGATACTGTACAACAATGTGGAACAGAAGAGATAGTGAGGCAAGCGAAATGAACAACCACCAACCAAACCAAAGGCCGGTCTTCATCCAAAGAAGGTGATACTGTGTATATGGTGGGATTAGAAGGGAGTCCTCTATTATGAGCTCCTTCCAGAAAACCAAACGATTCATTCCAACAAGTACTGCTCTCAATTAGAACAACTGAAAGAGATACTCGACGAAAAGCACGAAAAGCATCCAGAATTAGTTAAAAGAAAACACATAATCTTCCATCAGGGCAACACAAGACCGCATGTTTCTTTGATGACCAGGCAAAAACTGTTACAGTTTGGCTGAGAAGTTCTGATTCATCCGCCGTATTCACCAGACATTGAACCTTTGGATTTCCATTTATTTCTGTCTTTACAAAATTCTCTTAATGTAAAAAATTTCAATTCCCTGGAAGACTGTAAAAGGCACCTGGAACAGTTCTTTTCTCAAAAAGATAAAATGTTTTGGGAGGATGGAATTATGAAGTTGCCTGAAAAATGGCAGAAGGTGGTAGAACAAAAGGCTTAATACGTTGTTCAAAAACGTTCTTATTGAAAATGAAAAATGTGTCTTTTATTTTTACTTAAAAAACAGAAGGTAATTTTTGGCCCACCCAATACCATGTTTGGAGATAATACATAGCAGAGGGTCTGCCACAGAGCAAGGGGTCAATAAATCTTAGAATATTACTGATGACTAGCCAAGTAGTCCCCAGATCCACTTTGGTAGTATGAAAGTTGCCTTGCGTAAATCTGCTAAAAACTATGTAAATTAGAAATTGTGATCTTCATCCTACAGATGAGAAAACTGTAGCTCAGAAATATAAATTCCCTACCGTCACACAGGTTGTGAGCAGCAACGCCAATTTATTTTCAATTTACTTGCATTATCTTGTCCTTAATTAATAACCTACCTTCAGAGGTCTTTCATTTCAGATAACCTGGCAACCAGAATGAGAAAATAAATCTTTGAATTAGTCTTTCTTTTGTTTGAAACTGTTGGTGTGTGGACAGTTAAGCAAGAGAGGGTGAAGATAAGAGAAAGTGAGAAAAGAAAGGAAGAAAATAGCAGAAAGTCAGAAAATAAAGTCTAAAGTGCTAATGATACTGTATATTTTAAGGAAACTAGACAAATAAGTCATTTTTTTCTTTCTTTCTTTTTCCTTAAAAGTGCCCCAATAGTAGATTCTTAACTAATTATCAGACAGATCTTTAAGATGTAGAAAGAAATCAGAGGAGTATGTGAAAAAATATATGCCTTATTATATTATTCTCTTTTAAAAGTTTAAATTAAAAACAGTGTTTCAATTCTAAAGATGGGGAGTGGGGCAAAGATTTGACTATTCCACTCTCTCACTTTAGAAAATATATTCTGGAACACAATTTAAAACGTTCTATGTTGCCCTTTCTATGCCTCTTTCTACAAGCACTTTTCTCCCATTCTTTCTGTCTCACTCAAAGGCAAAAGTAGCTATTAGGAAAGAATGTAAATTTTCGAGGGCATCAGAGGTGGAAGCTATTCCAATTATTGTGCTGCTCTGACATAGTTTCAATTATGAATCAGTCTGTGAGTTCATTTTGTTAATTAAAAATCTACTCTATCAGAAACACAATCAACATATTTTACAAATCACAGACCCAGGGTACACTAAACATTTGAGATAAATGGAAATTTGATCCATGAAAAACCACATTTGAGATTTTTCTCTGTATTAGTATTCTCTCCCTTTGGCAGTAGGACAGTGTTCTGTTTCATTTAAATATCATCATTTAAGATTTAATAATATCCATCCTTTCTTGGTTTCTCCTCTCACACGTTGGTGTGGAAACGAATTACTCATCTCTGGTCCTGAAACCTCTTTAGTCTAAGCTCCCTGACATCACTGTGTGGTTTCTTTTTACGAGTTAACTGCTTCAGTTTTTTTTTTTTTTTTTCCTCCTGTCTTTTAGTTCCCAAAGGGCACCAGAGGCAAACAGAACCTTGAATTATCAGAGATAAATAATTTATTTTCCAAATAGTTCTCTCTGGGAACAGAGGAGTTTGCTTCTTACATTTATGTGAAGGGCTTATGGCTGTGTTACTCTCTTTCGGCTCTTCCCACAGAGCAGTCCTGGGTACCGGCAGATCCTCCTCATCCTCTCAATCAGCATGCAGGCAAAGTGGTCCAAGAGCAAACTACTCACATGCTTGTGGGGGGCACACATGTGTTCGTGGGACATATCCTTAGCCTATACTAGTTGACTGTCTTTGAAGAATTTTTCTAGGTTCTTCACTATTTTTTATCTTCTTAAGACTGAACCAGATTATTGCTAAGTTCTGATTGTTAAATTTATATATTGTAAACCAAATCTCTTAAAAAATTGGTGTTTTTTTTAAAATCATTTTTAAGTAAATGTAAGTAGGACATCACAAAAGCAAGTACATTTTTTTTGAAAACTGAAGATACTGAAAAACCAAAAATGCAGCTAGTCACAAAACTTTCTCACTGTTCCATTCCCAGTCTCTGAAAGTGATCTATCTACAGGAAAATAATTCTGGGCATCATTTGTGTAAATGAGAAAGGAGTCATGGGAAAGAAGATTTACTCCAGTGTGTCACCATAGAATACAAGCATAATCACCTACAAAGAAATCTTAGCTGTTAAGATTCCCCGTACAATAATAACTTACAATGTGATTGCACAACTCACCAAAAAATGTCCAAAATCACAGCACTAATAGCTGCTCCAGGCTCAGCTCTAGAGAGGAATAGCTCGTTATGTTTTTTTGCACAGATGGCTCTATTGCCTCCTTGAGGCTACATTCATAAAAGCTTTTTGAGCACACTCTGCCTATCAGAAATATGGTAGAACATGTGTTAATGAAAAGATTGGGCTGTGGTGCTCGACTTATCTGTATTGGATATCCAGCTCTGTCTCTGATTAGCTTGCTTCTTTGGGTTAGTTATTTTACCTTTCTAAGTCTCAATTTTCACATTTCTAACTTAAAAATGGATTTACCTTATAAAATTGGCATATTCTAGTGATTTTAAATAATGTCTCCATGTCTCCATGTAGAAAAGGCTAAATAGTTTGTAACTATTATTATAATGTAAGTTACAAATTCTGAATCATTTTTCTTGTGTTTTTGGTGTTTATTTGTTAGAAATGTAATGACTGTTCTTTTAAATTTAAATTCATCAAATTTATCAATTAAGATTATGTTGAGAGGGACCAAGAAAAAATAAAATAAAATAAGAGCAGCTAGTAATAATAATTTTTTAGTTGAAGTGCTTTTTTCCTAATTCATAGAAATTAAATACAGAAGAAGCAAATTCAGGACTAATGTCACAGCTCCTAGAAGGCCAAGAATTTTCTACATTATTACTCTACTACCTTAAAAATATAACTTCAATGATAGTAATAGCAAATATGTTTTCAGTGCTTCCTATGCATCAGGAACATAGCAGTTTTATTTGCACTTCATTTAATACCATTACAATCATAAAAGTATTTCAATGTTATACATGAAGTAACTGAGGCACAGAGGTAATACAGGTATTGTCCAATATCACACAATCCCAACATTTGTCTTGTCTAAAGCCACCACATCTGCACTCAAGCAAACAAGGAGGATGGACGCAAAGAAAGGCATGATTTTCAGGACACTTCTTAGGTGTTGCACATAAAATTCCACTTTTATCCCATTGGCCTCAACTTAGTAACAAGGAATACTTAGTTGCAAGGGATGTTGGGAAATGTAGTCTTTATTTTTAGAAACAATGTACCTATCAAATATTGGAAGTTCACCTATTTGGGAAGAATGGATATTGAGGGACCACAGGCTGTTTCTGTTACACAGATGCTTGCAATTCTGTTGAATTTTGTCCCCATGGATATTTAGAGCTATAGATTCTGAACAAAGACACACTTTATTCAAATCTACTTTTTTTTCTCTCTTCTCTGTGTCGTGGAAGTATCCTCCTGCTAACAGCAGATCTTAGACAACCATTCCCAGAACGTGAAGCCATTGTACATTCCATACAAAATATGTTATCCTTCAAGACAAATCTCTTTCAAAATCTTTGCTGCCAGTGATCTTGTATATATTTTAAATTTAATCTAGAAAAGTTAGTCTCTTACCTACAAGTTCAGAAACGCAGAGTTTCTGATCATTCATCATATATTTTTAAAGCATATACTATTTTCCAGGAACTTTTTCAGCACTGGGCTTGTAGAGATAAGTAAGACAAGTCCCCATTTTCACAGATGTTACACTTAGGTGAGAAAGAAACAAATAAAAATATAAGATAATTTGAATTCTTATATTATTTACTGGATGATTGATATATGTTACATTTACTACTTTTGAGTAATTTAAAATTCATGTGAGAAATAAATATACCCATAGAATTGCAAATTTAATCCTATGTTATTACTAAATAATGTAAGTGACAGTCACTGTGGATAGCATCAAGAGCTATGAAGGGTCTGAAATTTTATCCTACTTGTAAACCAATAAGTTAGGCTGCCAGGGTTTCATAGATGCTGGCTGAAGATGCAAGGTTCCTATATCAGAAACAAAAAGGAGGCTTCCCTGGTGGCGCAGTGGTTGAGAATCTGCCTGCCAATGCAGGAGATACGGGTTCGAGCCCTGGTCTGAGAAGATCTCACATGCCGTGGAGCAACTGGGCCCGTGAGCCACAATTACTGAGCCTGCGCGTCTGGAGCCTGTGCTCCGCAACAAGAGAGGCCGCGACAGTGAGAGGCCCGCGCACCGCGAAGAAGAGTGGCCCCCACTTGCCACAACTAGAGAAAGCCCTCTCACAGAAACGAAGACCCAACACAGCCATAAATAAATTAATTAATTAATTAAAAAAAAAAAAAAAAAGCACACCTTCTGGGTGATTCAGATGTCGCTAAGCTCATACATTTAAAAAAAAAAAAAGAAAGAACACCACTCTTCACAACATGAAGCATGAGATGTATCTTCATGTCAATTCTCCTTGCTTTCCAAGTCCCATGAGGTTGATATAGAGTGGTCCAGGTGGAGGCTGCATATACAGTAGATCTGTGTCCAACTGAGTAACCCCAAGCTTAGGAAGCCTGAATTCTTTCAAAGGGCCTGTTAGCAAATCTGCTCATGTTCTTTCTTGAAAGGGGACATTATGTTTATTATACCAGTTAGGAAACAAATCTTCCCTCTACCCTGAAGAGAAACACTATCTCTATCTTACAAGGCAGTTTATTATACGAACATCCTTGAAAAGATAGTCCAGAACAGCAGCTGATTCAAAATGTGCAGAGACATCATGGAGAATTGTCTCTCAGCATACATGTAAGACCACAAAGGTAGTCATGGAGCTGGGTTTCCACAAAATTATGAGTGGTTCAGGTATTCAGATAACCCAAAGAAAAGACCACTACTTTAGTCCAGATGCATAGAGTAGAGATCTTTATGGTAGATTATAAGAGTTGGTGAGGATAAAAAGTAAAATAGGGGTATAGTTAAGTGCGTTAGGGAAATCAGACTTTATCCTGGGGAATACAGAGAGCCAGTTAAACAAGAAAAATGATGTTGATAGCAAAATTTTGGGAAAATTTTATGATGAACTTGCTGGAGTGGGATCATTACCGTGGATCCTGGTCAGAGACATCTTGCACAGGGAAAACCCACTGATCAAATAAATAGGGCAAAGAAAAGGAATACATCCAATAAATTTCCAGTACTTTAAGCCTAAATAATGATGAGAATTATAGTACTACAGGAGAGACAAATACATCAGAAGAAGTTGTTTTACAGCTGGGAGTGTCAGGTTGATTTGAATTACATTTAATTTGATTGAGTCTGAAAATATCCAAGTGGAAAACCTCCAATAGGATATGGGAGATTTGAGATTAGAAGACATGTTGAAATCAAACCTTTGACGGATATGAAAGTATACCAAACCCACTTGTGAGCTTGCAAGAAAAAGAGTCTCAGAACTGTCACAGTTCCTGACAAATTGTCAATCTTGGATGGGGAAGGAAGGGTACAAGTAATTGTAAGTGATATCAAGAAAGATATTCTATATAACTTGAGATCATTTTCTGACATAAAAGAGCTTTGTCTTCTAAATGTTAATAAGTTTCTACATTTCACAGACCTTAACTCCAGTTTCAGTCTGAAAAAAATAAAATCATACTTCATCCAGTCTGGCAAGTATAGTACTCAGTTTCTTGTTGCCCAAGAGCATATAAATATGCTGGATTCAGTTAATTAGTAAACTAAATCTTCCCTGTCTAAAAAGCCCCTGAATATTTCTTCATTGCTTTCTATACTCTGTGGAGTTGTATCATAATTTGAGGAAGATTTAACTGTAATTTGAGCTAGCTGAGTGGCACGGAACACTCTTCAACTTTTCCCTCTGGCAGTTCATTTATCCATTCCTTCACCCACACATTTATTTATACAACATTCTTCTTTATCAGCAAATTGTGGCCGTACATTTCTCTAGGTATTGCCTATTAAACAACAATGAATCAACAATGTTTATATCTCATTTCATGTGAAAAATCCTTGCACTGCACCTCAGGTCTAGTCATTGAAATCGTTTGGTTGTGCCTGAAAACCTCATCAAGCCTACCTCAAGGAAGATTCTTAGTTACAAGTAGCATCAACTTACTCTTGCTGACTTAAGTAGAGAATACATTTTTTAAAAGGGAGAATGGGGACTGCCATACCACTCTGGGAAGCCTGCTGAACTAGTGTCAGAACACGAGCAGAAACAAGGGACCCCTTGTGGTCAGAGCCATATGACAGTTTCGTTGAGGACAGTATATTTTTCTTATCTATATCCTGTTGCATATCCCCTGGAAAAGCCAACCACATAGTAATATTAATGACCAAAAGCTCTACGGACGCATTTGTACATCATGTTGCAGGACATCTCTTGTACTCTAACCTTTTACCCAAACACCTCTTCCGTCCTCTGGTCACTATCTTCTGATGTGTTCCCACTCCATCCTTTCATTGTCTGATCCTCCCCAGCGCTGTCCCGTGGGGACCCCTCAAAACATTAGCAGGAATAGAAGACAGTTAACCACCCATGAACAAATCCAACGTCTAGACATTTTCTCTTACAGTCTTGAATTAAAATAATTTTAAGTAGTAGTTAACCTTTTGCATATAACTTGGAGTGTCTAATAAACTCTTGGGCTGTAATATATGTTTTAGGTACCAAAAACCAAAATCACTCTCCTTGCCTTCAAGATAGTCACTGTCTAGGAGGAAGAAGCCATATAAAAGCTAACTGTACTATAATGGAATAAGTGTTTTCATGGAGTTTTGTGTGTTATAAGAACACAGATGAGGGACTTCCTGTGGTGGCACAGTGGTTAAGGATCTGCCTACCAATGCAGGGGACACGGGTTCGAGCCCTGGTCCGGGAAGATCCCACATGTCACGGAGCAACTAAGCCCGTGCACCACAACTACTGAGCCTGTGCTCTAGAGACCGTGGGCCACAACTACTGAAGCCCACGCACCCTAGAGATTGTGCTCCACAACAAGAGAAACCACCACAATGAGAAGCCCACGCGCCACAACGAAGAGTTGCCCCCATTCGCCGCAACTAGAGAAAGCCCGCGCACAGCAACAAAGACACAACGTAGCCAAAAATAAATTAATTAATTAAAAAAATAAAAAGAACACAGATGAGACACTAATTCTGCCTGCAAGTAGTCAAGAGAAGCTGCAAAAAAAGAGTTCAAACAGTTATCAATACACCGTTTAGGAATGAACATAATTTCTCTACTTGCTCAGGGTATGGATCTTCAACTGTATTTTCAATCAAACATAAACATTTAATTTTCTCTACTCCACAGGTTTGAAGTAGTAAACTGTACCTCAATGAACAGAATTTGGCTAGCTTCAAACAGCCTCCCCAGATCTACAGTCGTATAGCATTTTGGTCCTATCCTTTCAAGGCCTTGGGCTACACAATACATTTCCTTAATATTACAGTTGTTGGCTGATAAGGGAAAATAACATGTAACCAGAAAATAGAATTTTAAAAGCTGTTTTCAATGTACCAAGGAAATGTATTCTGGTAATGAATTCTTTATCTTGGAGATGTAATCTGCCTGGGGTACATTCTTGGAGTGAGAGGAAGACAAGGCAAAAGTAGATGTAAATGGAAAAGGATTCAAAAGTTTACATTTTAAGCTTTCCATTTGATACTTGAAGGTGTCGTAGATATTTTTTCGAGCTCTCTCTGTGTGAGCTGAATCCATCAGCCTGCTTGTCTGAGGAATGGTGCAAACAGCTCTCAGTAAGGATCATGCAGAGTTTGGTGCCACAATCCCTAAAATGCCACCAAACTTTGGCACTTACATTAATAAGGAGGTGTTTTCTTTTGTTTTTTAATTTCACAAAGTGGAATTCCTGAAATAATGGCTTTATCAGCTTGTGGACAGACTCCTGCAGGGGCTGGGCCAGCTGTTTCAAACTGCCTCACTGCCCAGCTCACCTGCTTACTCTGAGAGGGTATTGGACTTGTTCTTGTCTCAGGGTATGAAATAGTTGACTCTTGTGGAGTAATTCCTGGTATTCTTTACTTTCCCTTAAAGGGAAATGCTGATTTTGCTTCTGTTGAAAATCATTTCTTTGGATTATAGAATTGTTTCTAAGAAGACACATAGATATATGAAAATATATATGTATATACATTATATATTAAATATGTATATAGGAAAAGTCCAGCATTCCAGGAGGTAGCACTTTTCTAGAAACATTTTACTCACCAATAAATTACATTATATACACCATTAGAATAAATCCAGGAATGGATGTGTGATTAAATGGATAGATGAAAATTAGCTGGCTATAATTTTAGATAGCAAATCAGATTTCTATATTGTAAAGATTGGAGTACTCCTAAAACAAGGGGAATTTTCCAGAAATAGTAGGCTCAGAGAATGCATCAAAATTAGATGCAAGCCAAGACACAGATAATCTGTCTACAGGAAATGAGTTGAATGAAAAAAAAAATCCCCTGATTTGACAAATACATACTGAAGGATTGACAGTACACTGTGTGTGCGCATGTGTGTGTGCATGTGCGTGTGCGTTTGGCAATAAGCAGCGCCAATGCATTTTGATTGCAGGTGTTAGTCCCCGAAAGGCCGTGACCAGATCCCTGCAATTTCCAGTTAATATTCTATTAATATATTCAAAAAATGCTTTGTTCCCTTGATTTTCCTAAAATGAATTTTACAAAAACACCATCATGATGTTAAGGATTATCTTGCAATTCAGATGAGTGTGTACACTGATGATTGATTATTTGATTAGATTTTTGAGCCTGATTTCCCTTGCTACAGAGAGAAGATGCTGAAAAAGTCCAGGATTGCAAATAATTTTGTAGGATGTCCTTTATAACTTACTCATTCAAACAAAAAGCATAGGTTATTTAGGCACCTTCTGTGATATAAAATAAGGGGGTTATGCAGCTGTACAAATTCAAATTGGCCTCAACAGGGTTGGAATTATTTTCCTCATCAGAATGAAGTTGGCTGATAATCTTTTCTATCAGGCCACATAATCCTTAGCCCTCGGGTAGGCAGGAAAATAGGGAAGTGGGGGATATTTTAAGATGTAGTGAGGACATCACATTTGAATGAAAATATTTTCATGATTGTACAAGTACTAAAAAAGCTGTTTTACTCACTAGTTCTTTAGTCAAAACTCCCCATTAATCGTCATTTCTTCACATCTTTAAGTAAAATGGCAGTGTTAGACTTAATGATGGCTCTAATATATTGTGAGACCATAAAAATGCCTTCTGTGTTATCATGGCAATGAAATAATTCTCACCATGGTTTTCTCATTGATTATATTTTATTGTAAGTTTAGGAAAATTACTGGTTCATATATCATACATATGATAACTTCATTAACCCTAAGATTAGATTAGAAAAGAAATTTCATTCCTCAGCCGTGTGTGCAATAAAACAGGAAATTACTATAGAAGCAACTAAGTGTGTATGTGTTGCTTCCATGGGTGAACAAAAGAGGTCAAATAGAGAAACCTACTGAAGTTTACTGCTGTCTCATAAAGAGTGTATATAGCACCCATAAAGAATATGGTAGGGAAGTAAATTATTTACTGTGAGAGCCTTGGCTGTGAAATCATTCATATACCACTAAGGGATTTTGCATACAGTGGAGGAAGGAGAGCTTGAGAATAGTATTTCTAGGCATCTTTTTAATTCTTCCATCTGAGAATAAGGCAATAAGCTTCTTAGATTTTAGGCACACAATCAAAATGTCTATCATAAATTTTCTGGGGGATAATTGCCTGAAGGGATTTCTGACATTTTAAAATTTAATTGTGGTTTTCTTTGTTCTTTAAACAGTATATTGGACTTTCTAGCACTTTTAGTGTGCTTTAAAGTGTATTATCAGGCAATTTAAGTGCATTTTGTGTAACCTGAAATATTTATTAAATACCTGCCACTGTGTTCCTTGGAGAATACACAGAGAACCACCTACATAAGAAACAGAGAGAAAGTCCATGCCCCTGGGAGATAGACTGTGGGTTAGGTGAGTCTTCCTTACACCACTTAATGATAGTATAAAATCAGTCCCACACTCTTGGAGAGTATTCGGAGGGAAGAAAAAAGATCAATTGACAATTAGATTAGATTGTCTCTTCACTGAAAAGTGAAATGTCAAATAATTATTTGTGCTTTTTAAAGCCACTAAATCTAATATCTTGGCACATCTGAGACGGAGCAGCAAAGAAACATAGGTTTTAAATCCCATCTTTTTGCAGAGCACAGTAGAGTTAACAAAATAATTCATCTGACTTGTTTGAACCTCAAAGTAAACGCTGGAATTAAACATAAACATTGTTCTCATTTTCACTTCACAAATGGAAAAAAAAAGACTCAGGAAGGAAAAGTGACTTTTCTAAAGGCAGAGAGAGAGGTAGGGGAAAACTGGAATAGAACTGATTTATTTCATCCTGTGCATTGTTTACTTGGTAACACGTTCACCCCTGCCCTCCACAATCTGCCCTGAGTACACAGAGATAAGTAACTGCTCCCTATCCCCACCCTCTCTGTTAGTATAAAATCTCACTTTTTTTGTTAGTGTAAAATGTCCTTGCTCTTGGGTTGCCCTAAGTGGGTGAGAAATTCCTGAAGTGATTTTATTTTCTTAAAAAAATTGTATTATTTTTCACCTGCAACTTTAGTTCATCAGTCGTCATGTTATGCACAACTGTTCTATGGAAATTTTTAAAAAATAAGATAGCAACAATTTTTGATTATACATAACTAATATCAGAATAGCAAAAAACAAAGTTGTGGGTTTTATTCTGCCTTGGTAGTAACTGGGTGCTACTCACAGAAAAAGTAATTCCACATAAATTTCCAGATGCTTCTGTCTTCACAATTGCAATATAGAGTGATGATATTTAGGTGTCTTGATATTAGTCATACTAATGTGTTTGAGGGTATCTCTCTCTCTCTGTCTCTCTCTCTCTGTCTCTCTCTCTCCTTCTGTCTTTCTCTCCCTCCCTCCATCCTTCCTCCCCTCTCTCTTTCCCTCTTAAGCCACACTACTTTATTGTAACTTACTGCAGTAGGTGTTCTGCTTTCCCTTTATTTCTTATGTTAAATTTTATTTCACTTTTTTATTGCCTGCCATTTTCACAGGTAACTCCAGAGTATAAACTAAGATTGGAATTATAAATGTTAAGGTTGCACTGAAAATCGTTAAGCTAGTTAGGAAGCATACTCATAGGTGATGTGTTGTAGACAATTTTTTATTTCACACATTGAGTGGTCTAGCGATCTTCACGAGGTCATGGGCCAAGTTAATGGTATACCTTGGGATTGACACCCAGTCTCCTACCCTCTAGGAAAATTTTTTTCTTTTCTTTTTTTCTGTACTATGCAGCCATTTATAATTTGCTTAATTGTAAAGTCATTGAGCACAAATTGTGTATAAGAGGGAGTTTTGGTCAGAAAGTAATTATTAACCCAAAAGAAGGAATTTTGAAGGGTTACTCTGAAAATCATCAGTAAGTCTGGTGAATGATGCTCAGAAAATTGCTAGGAATCATGGTAGCTAACATCCCGAATGACATCAAAACCATATGCCAGGCACTCTATGAAGACACAAGCCCACTCCTGCCTTTGGACAGAGGATGTTACTAATGCCACTCCTTCCCCAAAAGGAAAACAATACGTTGGATTTTTGGTTTTAATCATGAAAGGGGTTTGGTCTCTTCCTAAATCAAAAAAAAAAAAAAAAATTCAAGTGCTATGCACCCATAAAAATAGATGATAATTATCTATACATTAGAGCTGTATCAACAATTGAAAGATTTATTTGTGTATTTATATAAAAAAATGTGTTGCATTTGCATATTAAAATTAGCATTTTAATATAATTTTAGACCTTTAATTTATTTTTTCTTATCAAAGAACTCCTAGTAGGTACAGAGAATAGTTTTTCCTCTTTTATATAAATAAGAACAGTGATATTAGAGTGTTCTAAAAATTGGGGCAATTTTTGACTGAAAGTGATAACAAAGAAATGACCAGAATCTGCAAATCATTTTGATATATTGAAAAATGAAGGCACAAATGTAGAATCAGTGTGTAGAATGTGATGGCATTTTATCTCAATATTTCTTAAAATCAGGTATGCAAATAGGCATATTAAATTCATTGTATGTTTTTAGAGTTGCAGAGTCATCAAAAATTCAAGTAGTTGCTACTAGAAAAAAAGATGAAATAAAAATCACTTTTCCTATATCTTGTCTATTTGCTTTTCATTCTCAGATTGTTGTGTACTTTTAGGTTATACTTCTTTCTAATTTGTGCTTCAACAAATAGAAGACATTTGTACATCTCTTTTTGTAATCCTTTAGAAAATATCAAAAGCTTTCAGTTTGCATTGCTATTTTCTGAAGTCGAATGCTTTGTTTGTAAATAAGGATAAAAATCAAAAAAATTGAATTTGTAAAATTAGCTCCAAACACTTACTATAGTGTTTCTTCTTAGCACAACAATTTAATATACTCAATATATAGCTGTCTATACGACTACATTTAATATTTGGAATTCTGTAGTAACTTCTTCAAGACTAGCAGTGACTGGGATAATCTTTAGTCTTTGTAAGAAGTCTTTTCAAATAAAGTATTTTTTAAAAGTTACATTAAATTAAGTGCAACTTAATTAAATAAGCAAAGTAAAATGTACACTCTTACTTTCTTAGGTGTAAATTGCAGCAAGAAAAAATAGAGAAAGAGAGAAGGTGTATTAACTTTCACTTACCCTACTCCAGTTACTGGTCTCCACTCCCCTGTAAATGCTCACTGACTGATGCCTACAGTACACCACTCTCCAGGAAAAGGTCAGTCCTAGGCTTGCAGAGTCAGATTTTTGCTTCCAAATCTGTTGAAGCCAGTTACATTTGTTATTGTGATGAAGCAATTTAATTAAAATTGTGTAAGCATATGAAATATATTTGAAATGAAGATGATCCATTTTAAACACCATGAAACAAAGTTGAAAGGTTTTGGAGGACTTGATAAAGGTTAAAACGGTTTGCCAATGAATTTTTGTGGGAGACAACTGTAAAAGGTTAGAAAATATACCAACTGGAAAGTTTCTACTTTCAGATTGCTTTATAATGTGTAAGTCCTAATGCCGCTGAAAAGACATTTATACTAGAAATGGTAGAGATGCATTTGGGGCTGAATTTTTTGCAAAATTGTTATCAGCTGGTTAAAATAGGGAAGAGAAGAGCCTTGTTTCCATATTTAAACATTAGTGAATAAAAGCATATGTATGCATTTTATGTGAAATTAATTATTTAAGATATCGTAAAAAGGCAATGTTTAGGTTTTATCTTTACTTAAGTCTTGATAATCTTGTACAAATTTAAGCTTAGTTCTCTTGTGAATTCCAACAAAGTAGGTCACCCTCACCTACTACTGCAGACATGGGCCATTTCCAAGATGGTTATGCATTCTACACGTGCCTTGGACACTGTGGAAAACCCATGCATTTTGTGAAATGAATACATGTTTATTGAATTCTAATTTCTTTGAACTTGGGATGACAATAATACATGTATAAATTATTTATTTTTAATAAAAAACAAATATAGTACATTTATTTAGTATAAAATAAGTTTTCTTCAAATCTGGAAAATAATTTAAAATACATAACATTACCTTTTGAAGACAAAGCTAGAAATGTGTTAATACACATTGGGCACACACTATGTGCTTATTATCTACAATTCCTTTTACCTTTAAAATTGTTCATATTTGATTTGTCCATGATATATAGAGTTGATATTATATATATATATATATATATATATGTATATGACTTGAGTCTAATAGATTTTGAAGTGTACTAATTTATCAAATACATTCTTCTAAATGAATCTTGAATCTTTACCTTTAAATCTGCAAGCTAAGTTTCCCTTTGAAAAAAATGTTCAGTTATATTTCTAAAAGAAATAACACATTTTCTGAGAATGAGTATTTACTGCAGTCTACTTGTTTTGGTGATGCTGTTTGCCTCAGTGTTGTATAAAGTCTTTATATTAAATATGACTTGGTTTGATTTCTGGGATACTTGGCAAGATAATGGTTAAGATCTTTCTTAAACCCCAAAATATCTAATTTAATTAAATATAAATGTGGTATTGTTCAGGTCTGTTGTGCTTCAAAATGCAACTCGGTTCTGTATCTAAAAATTTCACAAACACAGAAAACTTGGAGAACATTGAAACTAAGAATAATCATCGATACTAGAATTGATTCAGCTCACCAAACATGTACAAATATTCATCAAATAAAGTAGTCTCTCTACACTTAATATAATTATTCAGTTGCAACATTTTACAAAAATGAACAGGTTAAGATCTCCTGCTATTTCAAATAACAGTATAAATGGAAACCAATTTAATAGTAAAAAAGAAAAAAAGATAATTTATTTTCTCTTTATGTCTTTGACTTCAAAAAATTGGTGCTTTAAAGATTCCATTTGCTTATTATTAATTTTTAAAGGATCAACTAGGGAATTTGGTCTTAAATATGCAATAAATGAAAATTGGTGAAAATCTCTTGGGTGGCCAAAGTCAATATCCGAGTGTGTATCTCTTGAGAAAGGCCAAGTGGCTGTATCCCCAGAGCCTGAGTGACTATACCATAGCCTAGGTTGTTGACCATCAGTATTTCAGGGCTGAGATACGTCGATTTGCCAAGGGTAGACTCACAGTGATAAAATTCATCAGACTGGGGAGAAAATAAAAAAAGAAAATTGATTCATTTATAATGATAAATAGAGCCTCTAAGGAAACACTCTTTTATACAACAAATTAATTCAATATGTGCAAGATGAATTTGCAAAATTCTCCTATGGTTTATTATGTATTGTTATGAAAATGTAAGTTTTAAGGCCACTTTCCTCATTTCCATATTCTTTTGGAAATCTTCACTAAAGCCTCTCCCTCATTCCCCACAATGTAACATCCTCTTCTTTCCCCTCCCCAAAGGGGAAAAAAAATCGAATATTGTTGACAAGTATAAGGTCTATCGAACCAATTTTTAAACCTTTATCTATTGTGAGATCATTCAGCCAAATTTCCATCTAAAAAGAATTTAATTCTGTGCTTACATCTATATAATTTTATTCTGACTGACAGTCCATTTTATGTGGTCTGTGTTTTTTTTTTTTTTTTTGAATTTGAGCTGCATTGTCCCTTATAGATGCCTTTATTCCAGGGCACAGAATGGCTGCTCAACTTCCATTATGTCCCTTCAGAATCTCAGCTTCTCTTCCTGTTCTGGGGCTGATATTTCTCACCCAGGGCAGCCATGTCATTTCCCAATATAGAGGACACATGCTCCCACTTCCCAACTATTTTTAAAAATCTTATGGGAAATTTATCATCTTGATTGATAAAGTTTGAGATTCTGGACCAGTTCACATTTAAAGTGCCCTCTTTCTATTTTATTTTAAAATATTGCATGTTCTCAAAGCAGAATCAAATGTGTTTTCTTATTCTTAAAATTTTTCAACAGCATTCTAGTTTAATGAATGTCTTTAATAAAACCTTTTGGTTTGAGAGGCAACAAAAATTTTGACATATAATTAAGTTCATAGTTTGTCCACTTATGGACATTAAAAAGTTCAACTATTTATTGTTTCTCATGAAGACATCTTGTTTAAAAATCTTGTCATGTTTCTGTATTAGTTGGCAAGGTTTGAGAAAAATGTTGAAGATTATCAATAAGTTTTTTGTTGGCAGTGCATGGCCAGTAGTAGTTGGAGAACAACACTGGCAAACACATTGCCATCTCAAATACAAATGTTTTTCATTTATATCTAGGTGTGGAGAAGGAGATTTTAACAATGCATTCAATAAAGCATTTAACACGCATAAAGTGTTTCCATTTTTTTCACAATGAAATTTTTAGAGCCTAAAATGCAAGTTTAGTTCTTTTACAATATGCTAAGCATGTTCAAGATGATATAAACTTAGTATCAATGCAGCAAACCTGCACTAACCTCATAATCAATCCAATTGCAGCTGATATAGAGAGAGTCAGTATTACCTCAAGGAAAGTTTTTGAACAACTGGAAAAAAGGCATTAAAATTGCAATTGTACATCCTATCAGCTATCTAATGAAAAATTTTATTGCAATTAGGATGAAATTATTCTAGGGATCTAGGAAACTCTAACTACATAGTTCTCAATAAAATAACCTTTCCCCATGAGTTCACCCAAAGGGAACTATAAGCAAAATAATAGAGTAAGACAAAAATAAAATAGACTATATTATTAGGAGACATTACTGCCCCAATCATACTATAGAATCCTGTTAAGTTAGACTGGATCATGTGGAAGATTCTTTTGGCCCAACCTAGGTAATCTAATTAGCCCAGTATCAGAGTAGGCTATTTGCCTGGACGAGTGCTGTAGGACTTCCTAAAAATGCTTTAACATTGTTCTCAACAACTTTCAACAGCTGTGCCATTCCTTTAGCACTTCCTCAAATGTATAGGTATATCTCTGTCTGAGGATCTTTGCACTTGCTGTTCCTTCCTCTGTCTGCCCCCTAGTTTTCTTTATGTCTCAATCTCTTACTTTGTTCACATCCTGATTCAAATTTCCCCAACTCAGAGAGTCTTTTCCTACCCATTCTGTTTAAATTCACTCTGTTCTCTACCTCTTTAAATTTTTCTATTCCCACTCTCTTCCTTTTCTCATTATCAGTTATATTTTACAAACGCCTAATACATCATATATTTCACTTACTTATATTTTAAATCTCCTCCATCTAAGATGATCTCTTTTAGACAAGGATGGGGAGTCGAAGGTATATCTCCAGGTAATACTGTATACTAAATATTAGGATTTCTACTAGGACACACCTGAGTCACTAGCTGGTAGCTCAGTCTTCACAGTCTGTGGCACATAATAGTTTTTCAATAAGTAATTTGTAATTCGTGGATAAATTGCTCTCTTTTATTTTTTTAAATAGTCTTATTGGAAAAGTAATTTATGCATCTTTATTAAAGGCCTTTTTTTTTCCCAAAGCAATCAATATGCTTTAAGAATAACATATGTCTTTATAAATGTGTATGAATATGTATGTGTGTATATATATTTATAGTTCTATACACAAATGGGAGTGTTCTGAAATAAGGTAGCAGTGTATCTTGGAATTTATTCTACTTTAACATACAAATATCTATCATGTTTTTTATAGCAACACTATATCTCATCCTTCATGTGGATGTATCACAAATTGTTTAATGTCTCTAGGAGTCCTTTATGAATATTTAAAATAGTGTTACTAATAAAAAATGCTTAACTCTTAGATGATTTCAAACATAATAGCCTTGTGTACAGAGGCAGAGAATAGTGACAATTTTAGATGGAAAGGTGAGAAGAGACTCTCTAAGTTGGTGATATCTGAGTTAACATCTGAAGGAAGTGAGGGACCAAGATAAAAAGGAGTCTACAACACAGATTCCCAGCAGCGGAAAAAGCATGTGCAAAGACCCTGAGACAGGAAAACATTCCTGTTGTGCTTTAAAAAGATCAACAGGAACAGGGTGGCTTTTACCAGTCTTCTTGAGAAAGAAGTTGGACCAATCCTAGGAAATTGTAAGGCATGTTTTTTGGAGAATGACATCTAAAAAAACCCAAAAATGATAACTTGGCTTAGGAAAAAGATATAGTTTTTTTTTTAAATTACTCTAATTATTATAGGTTTTTTAAAAAAGATAATACAATGTACTGCTTCTCTGTGTCCATTCTATTACCTTAAAAACATGCAATTTTTTGGGCAAAATGGTCTCTGCAGTCACCTCCATAGCTGATATTATATACATTAATAAACATATTAGGTAAAGGGATATAGATTTCTAAATTCTCATGAAAAGAAAGTGAAGAAATAAACTACCTAAGTTCACTGTAGAAGTTAGTGGAAGAGAAGAGATTCAGACTCAGAGGTTTCTAAGAGAAGAATCTGTGAACTCTATCACTAGTACATTATAAGAGCATTTAAGTCTTTGATTATAATTAGATGTATCCATTTCTACAAGAAGGAAGACAAATCATCCTTGCCACTGGATGGACACTGCCAGATTTGCCTTTAAGAATCTCTAATTTCCAAGTGCTTGGGGCTAACACATTGTCCCCTTGTTTTTCTTCTTCTTTTTTTTTTTTAAATAAAGATGTACTAAGTTGTTTATTTATTTATGTATTTGGCGGCACAGCATGACTTGCGAGAAATTAGTGCCCCGACTGGGGATTGAGCCCGCCCCGTTGGCAGTGAATGCTGAGTCCTAACCACTGGACCGCCAGGGAATTCTCAACACATTGTCTTCTGTGAAGCAGGTGTTTTCTATCTTTTATTTTTTTATTTTTTCGGCCATGCTGCTTGGCATGCAGGATCCCAGTTCCCTGACCAGGGATCAAACCCGTGCCCCCTGCAGTGGAAGCACGCCACTGTACCGCCAAGGAAGTCCCTTTTCTACCTTTCTAAGTGGACATTTTGCCTGGTCACTACAAAAGACTCAGACATGTGACTAAACCAATATCTACCCAGGACTTTTTTATCAGGTTTCTAAGAACAAAAGTGCTCTTTTTGGGGTGAAGTGGTGAGATGTGAGTATTGAGGGACCCTCATGACTACTATACATAAAGAAAGTCTGTGCAAAGAATGGAGATACAGTTCTACGGTGTTGTTGGAGCCACCAGGCCCAGACAACCCTGAAGTCTACCATATGGACTTTCCTGTTTCATGGTCAATAACACTACTTCACTGCATCATTTCCTTCCTTCCCTCCCTCCCTCCTTCCCTCCCTCCATCCCTCCCTCCCTCTCTTCCTCTTTCCCTCCCTCCCTCCCTTCCTTCCTTCCTTCTTCCCTTCTTCCCCTTCTTCTTCTTCTTCCTCTTCTTCCTCTCTTTCTCCTTCTCCTTCTTCTTCCCCTTCTTCTTCTTCTTCTCCTTCTCCTTCTCCTTCTTCTTCTTCTTCTTCTCTCTCTCATTTGGCTTAAGTTATTTTAAACTGGATCTTTGTATCTTGCAACCAAAGTGTCCTAAATACTAATTTACTAATCTGTCTAATATTTAATTTTGTCTCACATCATGTGAGACATATGCCTAGAATAGTATCTAGGAAATAAATATTGCTGAATAATAAATGAATTTACTCAGGATACAATCAAGTCTTAGTCATCTAAATGTATTTCTTCCCCTTTAATGTGACTTTGCATATCTCTGTTTTGATCGTAACCTCAGAAGCCCGTCTTACTCCTCTTATTACAAAGTTCTTAAGAAAAGAGTCACTGTAAACAACAATTTGATAACATTGATTAAATAATTCATTTGTGCCTAAAAGTAATATTTATTACAAAAACTTTAGAAGCAAAAGGCCCTATGCTTGGCACTGAAGATAAAAACTTTTAGACTTTGACCTAAATGGTTTTGTCAGTGTTCCACTGAGGTTTTTTTTTTGTTTTTTTGGTTTTTTTTTAATGAAACTATTAGAAAGTAGAGTAATGTAGACAGATAGACTGCTGTAATATAAAGGAGGAAAGTTTATTGAATAACTGTTGGGATATTGTTAAATAGCCTCTAAGAAGGCTAAAATGCTAATTTCTCCATCACCTGACATTACAGCCATACGAAATGGGACAAAGTCTCTTAAGAGAAATGAAAGATGTAAACACAGTTTCACAGAGTACTTTCTGGAAACAAGCTTTACTGTGTCTACTGCATTCCATATCCACTGTCTACAACTAATAATGTAGAGCTTAATTTCTTACCAATAGGATGTTATAAGTGGTCTTCTCACTTCCATTCATCAGTCATTTCTCCCTAGTGCAATATTTCTAAAATACAGATGTAAATCTATCATTCCCCAGCTTAAAGCCTTTCCATAGCAGGATGGTGACCTCAGGATAAAGTCTTCATTCCTCTTCCCTGCCTCTTCAGCCTTTCTCTCACCATTCATTACCTGACATTGTGCCATCTCAAATACGCCATGTGTCTTTCTTCTCCAGACTATGAACACATCTTTCTTTGGTCTGTAACATTTTTATGCTTCTCTCCTCCTGGTCAAATGTCTTTCATCATTCAGGACTCTACTTACCATCTTTTTTCCCATCTCAAAGCTTTTCCTCATCCCCTGAGGGTTGCTTGATGGCAAAGATTTAGAATAATGTCCCTGCATCTCCAGTACCCAGCACTTAGGAAACACTCAATTAGTATTCATCAAATAGGTGAATTGGTGAATGAGCGAATGAATGATGACTGAAAAGGACTAACTTGACTTTCATCTCAGACCTTGATTCATCTCTCTCTGCTGTTTTTAGGTTTATCCCTGATTAGGGAAAAATGACAAGATTAAATAACTTTCTGAGGCTTCATTTAACTTTTGCCTGGAAAAGTAAATTATGTATTTTTTTGCCTTGCTAGATATCAAAATGGCTCTAATCACACCTGGAAAGAGCAGAATGATTATCTATACACCTCAAAATAAAATTATAAAAAATTCTGGCTCTTTCCTAATCTGTGTTTTCAGCTCAGCAGCAGAAAATGCAAGCCTTTTGTCATCACCAGTTTCTGTCACTGAAGATAATAGCAATGCTTGGTTAATGGTCCAAGGAAAATAAAATGAACCCACTGAATTCTCTGTTTTATTTATTCTATTATGATATTTTATAGTATGCAATTTCATTTATGGCACTATTTATCATTAAGTAATATGCCATAAGTGATGTGACAGGGCTTGAAATAATGTGAAAATATAAATATAATACTTTAGCTGTTTTAACTTCAAATTTAGGATTGAAAAGCATGCTAAGCCATTTGAAGGTGCAATTTCTAGGGGATACTGATTCAAACAAACAAATTGGAAAGTTCTAGAAAGAAAACTTGTTCTTAGGTGCCTTTAAGCAGGTTAAACTAATAACCATATTGTCCACTCTGAGTAATCTTAAAGGATTTAGATGCATTTGCTCAAATAATATAAAAAATTAATGCTACTTTCTTCCAAAAACAACTTTCAAAATATTCCTCTGCCATTAAGCATTTTGAGATTACCGTTATTTCAGCATCTTTAAAATATCGATGGTTTTTATATGTTTATTTTTTCTTTTTGTTGTTCACATGAGCTAATGGAATAATCATTTTTCTTTACAATTAGCTCTCTGCATTTCCATTCATGTTAACTCTCAAATTGTCTAGTTTTCTTTTTATACATTCAGTTCACAATGTAAAAGAGATTACTTTTCCTCCCAGCCCCCTCATTCTCTTTTGAGAACCAGCTAACTGCACAAGATGCTCTATGACCCAATCTGGTAGGTCATCTGCTAGGTTTACTTTGGGGCTTCCTTGTCCACATGTAACACTGTTCCTGTACAGTTGTTATGAGGAACCAGCACAGGTTGTCTCTGTTGATTGACCAAACGCAGGGATTTTTATTTTCCTATATATTTTTTAAAAAGGAGAGTAGGTTTAATCAGACTGAACATGATATCTGTTCTTTTTTATAACCATATTCCAATTCTGCTTCTCTGGATCTCAGATTCCTAATTTGAATAGGGGGAAAATAAATTTTACTGCTATAAAAGGGAAAATTAAATGATATAATATACCAGGGACACAATAGACATTAACATGTACTAATCGCCTCTGCAGATTGTGTCCTATGGTAACTCTATCCAACAAATTGTAAATTTCTATCCACAAAATGTAAGTTTCAGTGAGTATCTTTAGAATATTATTTCCTGTGATGAAAAGGGAGCAGAGTAGGAAAAAACTATATAAATGGATGTGTGTCAACTTCAATGGGCCAGTCCTTCTCTTGTGTCTTTATTTAGCTCTCCATCTTTAAAGCAACTTTTTCTTTAATTCTTGCTGCTTGATGCTGCCTTAGCAGCTTAGGCTTCCAAGCAATGTAGTAGTATTTGGACACATTCTCTTCATTTCTCCTAATAGATGAAGTTTAAGACTGTATGTGAAGAGAGAAAATCAGGAATTTTGTTAGATATCAATTAGAAATTTAACTGGAGATATCTAGTAGGGAGTTTGATAAATAACTCTGCCTTGGAATACAAGAGTGGATCAGAACTCCAAGAGAAACAATGCTGTAAGCCAAAATTAGGAGTTTGTGATGGAGAAAGCTCAGTCTTGATGACTAACCAATGGGGATGATAATCCTGAGCTGAGGGCATGTTAATTGTACCTCCCAGTTCCGCCATGTAAATGAGTGGGACTTCATATCATTTCCCCTGTAAGAGTACTCTTAGTAGGTCAAGAACAGATCTGAAATGAAAGTCCAGTCTTTGGGTATTCTGGGAAAATGGCTCATAATTCTACAAAGTCTTTTTATATTCAACTAAGATCTATTTGCTAATAGCTATGTGGCAGACTGAAGAAAAAAAGAAAAGGAAAAGGAAAACAGCATTTGTCTTTAAATTGCCTCACCAAGAAACAAGGTTCTACAGCCTGGTTTTTTACCTGTTTTGAGTGATTATTCTAAGTACAGTCTGAATAAATATTTTTTAAATAAATATATTTTTAAATTTGCACTTATTTAGAAAATAATCTTTTTTTAGAGAAATACATTGATAGCTAGTAACCTTCACTTAAAAAGTAGCTTGCCAAGTTTTTAGTTTTGTTTGTTTTCTTTTATAGCTAACTTTAGAGTATCAATTAAGTGAATCTCACTTGCAGGTTAGTTTAAAAAGAATGAGTGACAATGAATTTACTGGCTCATATTTATAGGCTTAAGATAGTACAGCTAGAGTCATTAACTCAGAAATTATCATTTTATTTCCTTCTCTTGGGTCTTCTGCCCTTTGTCTGAGCTTCACATGCTTCTCACAAATCTAGGTTTCATATTCATACCCAGAAAAATATTGATTTATTCCAACAATCCCAGCAAAAATCATATTATGTATTCCTAATACTTGTTGGACACATGTCTGTCTCTGAAGCAAAGATAAAATGATCCACGGTCAGACCTGAGTCATTAAAAGGAGCATGAAAGTATGATGACTAGTCTAAAAAAATAATGGTCATGATGGATAAAGTGTGTTACTGCAACACAATTTTGTGCCAATAATTTAAATATGTTTGTGTGTATATATATATATATATGTTAGGAAACATACTATATTCTTAGAAACATGAATAGTTTGTGGATTTCTTACTAAAACAGATGTGTGCCAACCACACTGTCCCAATTTACCCTAAATGTGCTTATATAACAACATTTTTAAAAAATTACAATGTTATTTTTCCACTGGGTATCATTAGAGAGGAGATAAAAATTTCTAAATAAATTATAGACAAGAGAAATACAACAAAACAAAAAACTCAGAGACATTGATATATATATGATCAGTTCCTTTGGCAAGTTGCTATTATCTAAACATATATCTTATCATGGTGTCCTATTCAAAAACAACTGTAGTGAAATCTAAAGAAAATGAAATATTATTGATATTCATTTAATTTTCAAGTTTATTCTCTACCAGAAAATGTGTTTTAATAACAATGTTATGCTGGGCTTAGAGTTTTTAAACCCTCTTTAATAAAAAAATGGATATATATTTCCTATTGTCTAATGATAGGTTTCTGAAAGACAGCAACTAAAATCCTCTGCTGTATAATACACACTTTACAAAATGTATTTAAAAGATTTTTTTTGAGGAAAATAATATAATATATTAATTAAGAAAATGTGTATCACCTTCAACAAATTGCAAGGTGTTTGGTCATTCCTATTTTGTTCAATTAAATTTTATTTCTTATAAACCTATATTTAGAGCAAAATTTTAAATTTCCTTATATATTTTTGTAATAGATTTCAAAGGATAGGGCGTCAGGTTGGCATAAGTAAAATCTTTGATTTAAAGTGCCCAGAATTAATAAGATAGCAATCAAACATTTTTCATATACTCAAAAACAAAACAAAACAAAACAAATAAATTGTTGCAAAGGTTAAATGGTTCTATAGTTAAAATGTTATTATTTACTGAAAAATTTGCAATGGAAGATTGGATAAACAAATATGAATATATAAATGAAGTTCTCTCATTGGAACTTTAGAATACGTGAAGTGTTGGTAAAAATGATATCTTCACTCAGGGATATTCCCATCAAGTGAATGGCTAAATACAAACTTGGCCAAGATTTTGCATCTTCTAACAGCAACTTCTAACAGTAATAAAAAAAATAATGAGGTGGGATACAACAGGAACACGCAGAGTCCTTCACAGAACAATTTAGTGCACTGTAAGTGCAATGAAAGTAACCAAATGCCATGGAGAACATTAGCATTTGCAAGTGCTCAGTTGATATTTAATTACTTGAGAACATTCAAATGAATGTCAGGTTTAAGATTAAAAGCAGATGACTTTATAATGAGTTCACAAAAAAAATACTTAGTTGACAGAGTTTGCAGTATGTTGGTAAATTATTCCCTCATTCTCAAAAGGAAATCAACAGCATCATCATCATCATCATCATCATCAGTGCTAATTTAACTCATGGGTATTTTATTTAAATTTAAAAAAATGAGAAGTAATATAACTTCCTTATTGTCACAATTGTCAGAATGCCTAAAATGTATATATTTTTTTCACCTACAAATAGAGGTACGAGAGAAGAGACCTTTCAAAAGTTTTTTTTTTTTTTAATTGGTCAGTATATGCATAATAATGGCAGATTTTTTGTTAAATCAAAAGTGCTTCATTTATAAATATTCATCAAAATAAAAGACAGCTGATGTAACCTGCAGCTGTTGGTTGATCATCTGGAAGAATAAAAGGATATATTTATAGAAGAAAAAATAATGTGTTATTTTCCCAACCCATCATAGTTTCATATTTTTAGAATTGATGTTTATAACCTGCTGGGTAATTTTGAAAATGGTTATGATTGTAAATAAAATAGCAGTTAAATACAGATTATATAAAGTTAAAATTATTTTACATGCATATTGAAGTTGTATAATATTTTTAATATGGCTATGGTTATAATATTATAACTATTAGGTCAGTTAAATTAAAATCTAATATTTTAAAATATGCCCTAAATTGACTATTATACTAGCTCCTATCTCAATATAAACTTTAATCGATAGGTGTGAATACCATGGACTATTCCTTTACATTCTTTTATATACATTTACTATTGATTTACGCATTTTTGCATACTGAATCTCCATTCAATAAGCAAAGGTCAAATTAAACATAAAGCTAAGATAATCATAATCAGGAAAAAGGGATCAAAAATTACTTATTGAATAAATATTTAAATAAGCATACTTTTAGTCATCATTAAATAGTTTCTATTTAATAACTTTCAAGGCTGTAACAGTTTAAACATTTATTTCTTATAAAATATGTTCATTCAGATAGATGTCCACTTTCCACATTAGAATAATTAAATTCTTGTTAGGAACTGATGGGGAGAGCAGAGAAGAAAATTGAACATGTGTGGTATCACTCTCCCCAGAATTAAAATTACGCAATTACTAACATGGGTTTTGGGTGTTTAGGAAAACTCCTCTTATCAATATCTTGTGACTAACAAAAGGTTGTTTTTTTGTTTGTTTGTTTTTTAAATAACATAAAGTGGAAAATCCTAGTCAATGATACAAAATATACTAAAAGATTTTATTCTAAATTCACATACGGAAATGTACTTCCATTCACCAATATTTTAACAGAAAAATAAGGACTTGTCTCTTAGAAGGTAAAACTTGAATTTAAAGCCACATTGAAGCATGCTTTGTGACTTTTATCTTTTTATTCCAGTTGTTTTCAGTGTCTTCCCCAAACTTCACTCTAGAATATTTTAATAACTTGTCTTTATCAAGTCTTTCCAAGCTTCTACTTCCTGTGTGAGTCACCTTAGCTCCCATCAGATGAAATTATTTGTTTCTTCTCAACACATTATACATCTTAACATCCACGTTCATCAAGTTGTGATGATCCTTATTCCACAGCTCCATATATCCCTGAATCCAGTTCCGTCAGTAGTATCAATTTGTTCGCTAGTAAACATGACCCTTTGTTCTCCCTTCAATTTCTATCATGAACTATGTAATTTTAAAAATTGCCATTGGTAGAATATTCTTACCAGCATCATTAACTGATTCTACTTTCATTGTTTTTATAACATACTATGTTCCCATAATCATTGCTTTTAATTTTAATCCCTTAATATCTAATTTAATGCACAGGTCTCCAAACACTTCCCACCCTCCACTCCCATAAGTCAGGCACCTCTAGTTTGCTGTGAAGAGGTTTGCTTGCTTTATACTCACCCCTCCCTTATTATTTATGCCTCATATGAGCCTGTTTTACAGTGGACAGAAATGGAAGGCAAAATATTTTTTTGTTTTGTTCACTATCATCAGTGTCCAGAAAAGCACCTGGCACATATTAAATAGTCAATAAATATTTACTTAATGAATGAAATAAATGAAATAATAATTTAGTTTTATCATAATCCCTATGGATTCTCAATATAATTGCTTATGAATAGGAAGTTGCTTAACAAATAGTCCACTGATTCAAATAATTATTATTGTTCTATAAGACAGAAACATTTTCGATGGCATATTACTTTTCTTTCTTTCCATCATCTATCTTTTTCAGTACTAAGAATTATATTAGATGACATTTTAACTGATGACAAAAAGGAGGGCTTCATTGTTGTATTTAGTACAAACAAAAGGTTTATATCAACAACAGGATTGCTGTAGTGTTAGACTTATGATAAAAAATACACTCAAGAAATTCACTAAATCTTTTTTCAAGGTTCATTAACATTAAACAATTAGAATTTTTCTTTAAATATTTAAATTCACAGCATTTTCCTTTGTGTTAATTAAGTAGTTACAGCATAAAGATTGCTGTGAACTGAATATATGTATAATAAATTCATAACAAATAAACACTTTTATTCCTTTAATTCATTTCTCTTGGGATGCAAGTGGAAGTCACACATTTAATAAAGTCCTGACTTCTTACAAGTGCAATAAAATCGAATTGGAGCTTATAATCACATTCTTTAAAAGATTTATTTCACATGCACTGTAAACAAAATCACCCTTAGTTACAAATGTTGATGTGTAAATATGAAAGAAAATGATGTAATAAAGGTTAGGCTTTGAAGTAAATGGAAACATATGAGTTAAATAAAACTCTCTTAGTGACAGAGCCAGTGAAGCAAATAAAACCCATTACTACTCTATGTTGTGACTCTTTTTTTTAAGGAAAGCAGAGAAAAGAGTGACAAAATAATAGTGATAATGCAATTAGACAACTGAAAAATACAGAAATATCAAAAAAGGAAAAAAGTGATATACTATTTAAGGACATGCTAATATTTTATAATCTTTTTACCATATCAGTATGATCTCTAAAAACAATACATTTTGGAACACAGGTTAAGTGATGTCCATTTTTCCGTTTGAGTATGACTACAGACACTTTGTTCAGAATAGTAACCAGATTTATTCTGTAAGTGATTATAAGAATAAAAATGAATGAAAAGTAAACAACTTGATTATGCATACAAAAATTGTTGGCCATTTTTATAGTGGCATCTTTTCTACACTCATGATACAGATTTCTCTATATTCAGAAATGTGTATTAATAAATATACATTATCTATTAAAATATCTCTATTTTAAAATGAGACAACTGTATTTTTTAATGAAAAAATATCTCTAAAAATACAGTTCTATAATACTGCAAGAGTTTAGTTAAAAAACTAAACAGAGCCATAGATAAATAACTGAACTGTTTATCTACAGGATTCATATTTAGGGTGAATTGGGAAGAATATTCCAGTTAATACTGAGAATAATACAAAAAAGTATATTTAAACTCAAAATAAAGTAGCTTAGTTGGTATTTCCATTAGCCTCATACTAAGGATCTGATAAGAAACTCAGTGATTTTAACAAAGAACTCTGGTTTAAGAAAATCTACAAAGGTGAAAAATTTCTTCAAGTTCATCACATGTATGTTTTTGCAGTATACACAACATGACCAAAGCACCTGCAGTCTTATTACAGCTGTAACTTATTATTTTTATTATTTATATCATTATTATTTAAAAATTCACAAAAGTTTCTGAAGACTATGTATTCAAACATACAAAGAAACCTGTCACTTAAAAAAAAAAAAAAAAGAACTTTATGATAAATCTTATTCCCTTGCCTTATATGTGGATGAGAAAATTGGTCCTCAAGTGGTTACTCATATTAGTTAAAGCAAGATTAGAATAGATAAGAAGACTCCTATTGATAAATAATTGTACTTGACACTACTTTTGCCTGTTATGATTGATAGTCATATTATGATATCCATTGTTTTAGAATCCATCACACAACTGAGCAGTAGAAAACTAGAGAAAAATTAAATAGAAAAAAACATCTTTTTTTCTGTATACATAGAAGGAAGAACTCCATTTTCTCAGAAAATAAGAGAAAGAATCAACATATCACAATGTTCTATAATGTTTATCTCTCTCTAAATGTGCATAAAATTCACATATATTTTAATAATATTTAATATACCATAATAAAATGACTGAACCATCCTCCAGTAAATGTTGTGGTATTGCAGGACTTCATATATAGATATTGGTATAGAGGGTATAAATATGAATATATAACATTTCAAAAATGGAAATCAGAATAGCCACTTTTTGAAATATATCCTCTGAGGAAGCATATTATTCACAAATTCCTTTCTGACCTATCTTCTATAATCAAAGTAATGTAATATAGGAACAAGCCCATACATTTAGAACAAATAATGAGGGCAATCAATGAGGAGGTGTTTCAAGAAATTTCAGACTTTTGCTTATAGCATTACCATGGTAAATATTTTTAGAAAGATGTCCAACAGTGAAAATCTTGCAACTGCTAGATTAATTACACTAACAGAATAAACAAAGAGTGCATAATTCCAAATCAGAAAAAAAGAAGGGAAAAAAGAAGAAAGGAAAAAAAAATAATCCAATAGAAGAGAAAATTAAAACTGAAAAAGAAAGGTATGATCATATAAATAAATTTGAATATACACATAAGCAAAACAAATGTTAATTTACTAAATTAGTCAGTTAGAAGACAGAGATTATCAGACTGGGTAAAGAAAGAGAAAAAATAATTACTTAAATATTTTCTAGAAATAAATGTTTTCAAAGAAGCTAAAAATAAAATGTCTAGATAAAATGTTCTATTGCTAAACAAAAAACAAACAAAGAAAAACTGAAATAGCTTTGTTAATATCTGGTAAAAGGGATTTTAAGAAAAACAAGATTTTTTAGAACACATAGTTATTTGATAATATAATCTTTCATTCAGCCAGACAATATGCTAATTCTAAACTTCAGTATGATTTAACATATTAGAAATAGAAATTTGTAAACATTCCTTCATAGTAAACAATTTTCTCAGAACAGTTTTCATTCTTAAGAATGTGACATTGCCTTATCATTAGAAAATTTAATGTAAATTTATGCATTTAAAACATATTTATATTTTTTGAAACACGTTGACACATATCCTAACAATTACTATCCCTGGTATAGTGGAAAAACTAGAAAACTCTTGAACCTAGAAAACTTTAAAATTGTACAGAGAAAGATTTTCTAGAATAATTTTATGATGATAAGTAACTAAAATCAATGTGAGTTTCTGTTGGCAGTAAATCCAATGAAATCTATTGCAGCAATACAAAAGAATATTCTAATTATTCACAAATAATCATGTATGAATTTCAAAGTGAAAAATCAAGATTGAGAAAATATTTATGACATGTTTCCATTTATATAAATCCCAAACACCTATAAAACTTTAAAAAATATATTGTTTAGGGATACTTATATATTCAGTAAACCTATAAGAGAGAAATATATTTTAAAAGAGGTATGCAGAAAGCTTCAGAGGGAAAGTCATGCTGTATTTTTTAAACTATGCATGAAATAAATATGAAAGAAAAGGATAAAGAAAGAAAGAAGGTACAGGACTGAGAAGATAGTGGATCTTATCCAGAAATAGAGTAAAACAAAATCCTGAAAAAACAGCACTGCATTGAGGCTAAAGAACAACCAATGGAGAGAAAAGTTAAATAACTTTTAGAGTACTATCTTTAGGAGAAAAGGAATCTGTAATGGCAAGATAAATTTGAGCTATGTTAAAGATACATTATTCTTTAATTAAAGAAAACAGTAGGTACTTATAAACTCAAGGAAAACAAACTAAATTCTCATTTTTCATAATGGTGAGCCAACAGTTTTGTAAAGAATATGAAAGAAGAAAGAGAACCATAAGCATATTATTTACAATGATGTCAGCAACAATTGGAGGTATTTAAATAGATATTAAAAGAGGTTTCTCTGGGAATGAACAGAGAAAAGAGAAGTTTCATTGTATTTTTATTTTTTATATTTTGCAATTTCAACCTAAAAATTAATTACTTTATTAAAAATGAAATTTTAAATGATAAAGCTGAGCTTCATTCAGAATACTGGAAACTAAATAAATAAAAAGTTATATCCCCAACTTAATCTGCAGATTCAGCAAAATCTCTATAAAAAGCCCAGGAAGATACTTCATGAACATAAAAAAACTGATTCTAAGGTTTACATGGAAAGAAAAACAACTGAGAATAGCCAACACAATAATGAAGAAGTACAAGGTCACAGGAGTAACACTACACAACTTCAAGTCTTACTATAAAGCCACAGTAATAAAGACAATGTAGTATTAATGGAAAAATAGACAGAATAATGGAACTGAATAGAGAACCCAGAAATAGACCAACACAAAAATAATACATTGATCTCTGCCAAAGGATCAAAGGCAATCAATGGAGAAAGGATAGTTATTTTGAATGCCATTTTTTGTACTTAGTCGAATTGGCTGACACCTTAACTCATTTTTTTCTTGTTTTTTCAGAGATACCTATAGATTACCACTTTCATTGTTTATGCTAAACTTAATTAATGAATACATATTAAATTATCTTTCGTTGTTGTTATTAACTATAGGACAATTCCCACTTGAAATTTCCACTACTTTGTTTAACAACCATTTCTGGAGCAGAGGCTCCTTAAAAAACTTAATTTGTCTTGGCTCTTTATTAACGGCATCTACAAACTATCAGTCATTTATTCCCATTGTCTTTCCTTCTCTTATATTACATTTTCCAACATTTTTCTTTTTTGTTTTAAATTAATTAATTAATTTATTTATGGCTGTGTTGGGTCTTCGTTTCTGTGAGAGGGCTTTCTCTAGTTGCAGCAAGCGGGGGCCACTTTTCATCGCGGTGCGCGGGCCTCTCACTATCTCGGCCTCTCTTGTTGCGGAGCACAGGCTCCAGACGTGCAGGCTCAGCAATTGTGGCTCACGGGCCCAGTTGCTCCGCGGCATGTGGGATCTTCCCAGACCAGGGCTCAAACCCATGTCCCGTGCATTGGCAGGCAGATTCTAAACCACTGCGCCACCAGGGAAGCCCCCAACATTTTTCTTATGTCCAAAGATGAAGAAAATGCTAGTGCAGAGGCTAGAAAAATCACACTGCTTTTAATAAATTTGGAGTTTATGTTTTACTTATAAAACTTAATATACGCAATAATACATGAAGTAGGAATAATTCTTTAATTTTTCTTTTGAGAAAACTGAGGGTTGTATTCTTTAATATTCATCTCAAATTCACACAGCTAGTAAGTAAGAAGCTGGCTTTTAAATTCTGCTTGCCTGAACCTAAAGTTCAAATTATATCTCCTCAATTTTGTTCTCACTGTGCACCGTGTTGCTAATGCTCTTTCTGTCTCCAATATTCTACAGTTCCAATGTGGTCAATAAACAATGGAAGAAATGGTTGGACATGACCCATGTCTTTAAAGGGTTTACAGCTAATCATCTGCTTTCTTAAATATTTGTGGGTCAAAATAAATAAGATACACAAGAAATTTTCAAATTACAAAGAACTTTCATCAAGCAAGAAATAAATATCAAAGTGAAAGATTAGATATGGGAGCCAGAATCTCTTCCATTAAACAGCCTACACACTCATAAACATATACACAGAGGGAGGGAGAGAGAGAGGGAGAGTGAGAGCAGAGAGAGGGAGGAAATAAAATATTGTAAAGTTAGTCATTACTAACTTTGAAGGTCATCAAAAGGTACAAACTTCCAGTTATAAGATCAATATGTCCTGGGATTGTAATTTACAGCACGGTGACTAGAGTTAACAATACTGTTATTGTATATTTGAAAGTTGTTAAGAGAGTAGATCTTAAAAGTTCTCACCACAGGAAAAAAGTGTGTAACTATGTGTGGTGATGGATGTTAATAAATGTATTGTGGTAATCATTTTGTAATATATACATATATTAAATCATTATGTTGTAATCATAAAAATAATACAATGTCATATGTTAGTTATATCTCAGTAGAAAAATTAAGGTTATAAGGATGGCTCATGGAACAGAAGGATGGCGAGAAATAAAAATTAAGACTCTCTTTCAAAAAAACATTATAAGGAATATTCACAGTAACACAGAATATGTGAGACTAGAGATAGGACCTCAAAAATAAATAGTATCTAATAAAAAGAGAAAGACAAGGAAAGGAATTCTAGGAACAAGAGGCAACATGAAAAAAAGGCCAGCAGCAATATGGGATATAATACAACAGGAGGAAAAAATAAACTAGTAAAAGAACCGACATAAGCAAAAATTCATTAGCAGCAACAGGCAAGGAAATTAGATAAACCTCATAGTATTAACCTCATGACTCTGGACTGCCTAGAAATCTCTCCACTCCCTTCCCACACTTCCTCCCAGAAGCAAACGAGGAAGGAGCTGATTAGATAGAATCACACCAGATAGAAAAGTTATTTAATTTGTACTACATACAAAGTAATTTTCAGTTTTCAATCATTTCTAAAAGTCAGTGGTCAATAAGCAAGTAAATTTTAGCTTTATTTAATCATGCTTTCTAGATCCTGTTGCTTTCCTAAAGTGGCCTTCATATTCTGGTATGATTTGGAGGATAAGAATAAAAGTAGTTATCATGTAAAAAGGTGGTGTCTTGAATACATTTTTTTAACCTGTACATTTCATTTTCATCTAAAGTTCGCCAAAGTGATATCAGCATTTTATTTCTGTTAAAAATTCTTCAGTATTCCTCCCGCATCAATCTTCTTACACATTTTGGAGTTTTTTTGGCTTTTTTTTTTAATGCCAATTAAGTTCTAATGATGGGAATTTGATGCCACATCCCCTTTTATCTGTTCTTAAATTAGCCATTTTTTCCAAATAAATTAACCTTAAAAAACCAAAAATATTATCTTGTTTTTAAAATAAATTTAATATTATTCTGGTTATTTAATAAAAGCCAGATTAAACCTGAATTGATAATGTTTATTAATTATTTTTTTCCTAACTAAATCATCGGAAATAAAATTACTTGGAATAAATTCTTTGGGAAGCCTTTATTCAGTACATACAAATTAAGACCATTCTTTCAAAAGGTGACTTTAATAGAACAATCTGCATGTTACCCAGCTGTGTATATTTAAAATAAGCACAACGCAAAGCTGATTGGGTGGAACTCATGCTTTGCACCTTACTATGGTATCCAGCAAGTCCTCTATCCATGCTATCAACAAATTTGGACATCTAACTAGTGCGATAATACTCATTTTCAAGTGTTGTATTAAAAAGATCCACAGCCTGGACATTGCCCAACCTCAGGTTAAAACGAGGCTCAGATAATCATAATCACATTTTTATACAAATAAACCATTGGTAAGTTGACTGATTATAGAGGTTATGTAATAAGTTACATGTTGATCATAGAATACTCTAAAACAGGGGTCCCCAAACCCAGGGCCGCTGACTGGTACCGGAACCGGGCTGCACAGCAGGAGGTGAGCGGTGGACGAGCGAGCGAAGCTTCATCTGCCGTCCCCCATGCTGCCTATCGCTCGCATTACTGCCTGAACCATTCCCCAACCTGCCCCATCCATGGAAAACTTGTCTTCCATGAAACCAGTCCCTGGTGCCAAAAATGTTGGAGACCGCTGCTCTAAAAGATCTCACTGAAGAATTATATTGCCTTGCTGTGTTTAAAAATGTTTCCATAAATGTTTCTTCGGAGACTGAAAGAAAACTATAATTTTAGAAAGTTATAACAAGAGTTTTAAATAGATCTTTCTGTCAAATCATATGAGAATTATACTTTCTATATTCAGCTAAAATGATTGAAAGAGATGTTTATGTATAGCAGCCCACTTTGATTTGGTTTTATATGTTTTCTATCTTATTTTCCACTTTTCATCTTTAGTATAGGCTTGCTGAATTCATTATAAATATTTATACAGAACCTGAATGTTGATTCTTTAACTTATGTGATTTCCTCATCCTCACCCTTTGATCCAAGTTTTCACAATGAAATTCTATCCTTGCTTTCACCAACTAACCATCATTTCCTCTATGTTGTATTTCTCTCTCCTGATATATCATCATGCTTCACATACTTAGTTTTTAACACAAATATTTCCACTCTAACCACATTAACATGAATGCATATGTTGATATATCTTTTTTCATAAGCTGTGCTGAGGACAGAATTAATTGCTTTGTTTTTGGAGGCACAAACTACTTTGTAAAATATTCTGTGCACAGTAGGTGCATTAATTTATTTGTCAAATTGATAGTGTTGATACATGTGAATACTTAACTGTTCACTTACTTACCATGTTATATGACAAATACATAACATAAAATAGGAACGTCCTCTTAGCCTTGTAAAATAGCTCTTTAATAAAATCCCTTTGTATAAAAACTGGATCTTTTGGGGAAATGAACAGCTTTTATTTAGAAATTACTTATAAACTTTATAAACAAACTCAATATTTGTTGACACTGATTTAACCTAAATGTTTTATGAATCCATTCAAACTAGAAATATTAATCAATGGGAAGTATTTTTGAAATAATGAATAAAGATTAATAGCTTTCGATTTAAATGTTACAACTTTAAATAGAAAATGATTCGAAAAGATATCTCATAATTAGGGTGATGCATACCCATGTTCTATTTGTCAATATACAGATTAACAGAAGATAGTTTAGAAGATGGATAAAGGAAAAAATAATAGGCTTTGAAGTAAAATCCAGTGTCCTACATATTAGCTGTGTAACTTTGAGCAAGTTACAAAAGTTTTCTGAGTTTTGGCCCCTTCTTAGGAAACTGACAAATATTTCATGAAGTTTTTAAAATATTTTTTATGGGGATGTAATTGTACATTGTGTGAGTTTAAGGTGTGCACCCTGTTGATTTGATACATTTAAATATTGCAATGTGATTCCCACCATAGCATTAACTAACACCTCTATCACATCATATCATTATCATTTTGTGGTAAAAACTTAAGATCTTGTCTCTCAACAACATTATAGTATATAACATATCATTATTGACTATAATCACAATGCTATGCATTGGATCTCCAGAACTTAGTTATCTTCTAGTAGCAATAATGTACCCTTTGACCAACATCTCTCTAACTCCCCTAACCCCCACCCCTTGTAACAACCATTTTATGTTCCTAAGAGTTCAGCTTTTTTAGATTCCACATATTATTAGTGATATCATACAGTATTTGTCTTTCTCTGTTTGACTTATCTCACTGAGCATAGTGCCCTCAAGGTACATTTTTGTTATTGTAAATGACAGGATTTCCTTCTTTCTCATGGCTGAATAATATTCCATTGTATACACATACCACAACTTCTTTTTCATTCATCCATTAACAGACAGGCTGTTTCCACATCTTGGCTATTGTGAATGATGGAGCAATGAATAGGGGAATGCAGGTATCTTTTTGATATCACATTTTCATTTCCTTTGGATACATAATCAGAAATGGAATTGCTGGATCTTATGATAGTTCTATTTTTAATTTTTTGAGGAATCTTCATACTGTTTTCCATAGTGGCTGAATCAGTTTATATCCCATCTACAGTGTACAAGGTTTGCCTCTTCTCTACTTTCTCACCAATACTTATTGCCTCTGCTGTTCTAACAGATGAGAGGTGATATCTCATTGTGATTTTGATTTGCATTTTCCTGATGATTAGTGATGTTGAGCATCTTTTCATTTACCTGTTAGCCATTTGTATGTCATCTTTGGAGAAATGTCTATTCAGTTTCTCTACCTACTTTTTACTAACATTGTTTGTTTGTTTGTTTTTCTATTGAGTTGTATGAGCTCTTTATATATTTTGGATTTTAACCCCTTATCAGATATATGGTTTGCAAATATTTTCTCTTATTCCATAGTTTACATTTTCATCTTGTTGATTGTTTCTTTTGCTGTGCATAAGCTTCTTAGTTTGATGTAGTCCCTCTTGTTGATTTTTGCTTTTTTGCTTGTCCTTTTATGTCATACTAAAAACAAAAACAAGAACAAAAACAACTGTTGCCAAGACCAGCGTCAAGGAGCTTTTTCCCTATGTTTCCTTCTTGGAGTTTTACAGTCTTAGGTCTTATGTTTCAATATCGTCTTGAAAAATGCATACATACCTAACTCAGTCAAGGTCACATATTAAATATCCTATGAATACTAGGACATTTCTTTCCCCTTCATTTCACATATCTTAAATGTCTGTATGTCTGCCTAATTATATTATGCCTAAAGAGACACTGTGGTTAATATCGAGAGAGAAGAAAAACATTCCCAATGTATGTAAAGCTTTGTATAAATAAAAAACTTCTGGCTTGACTAAATGTCAACAGATAAAAATATGTTTGCTTAGCTGACTTCCCTGGTAATAAATTCAGACTTGTAAAATTCAAGGGCATTCTTTGTACAGCTAGCAAACTTATTTAGCCTTAGAGAAGTCTAGCAACTCAATAGTTAATTTGCTAATTGGTTTTCCCTTTATGAGCATCAGCAGGACATAATTAAGATATTTTTGAAATAAGTATATATGCATTTAATACAGTGGATACTACTCATGGCTCATTGAATATTTCTTTGTCTACTATTTATATTTAAGTATTAAATATAAAAATATAAAATACCTTTAGTTAAAATTAATTCTCCTATAATTCCTCTTTAAAAATAGTTTTAAATTAATACATAAAAACACTATAATAAATTAAATTTAATTTTAATACAAATAAAATTCAATTCTATTATGGAGTATTCCAACCCCAGCTGAGGGGTATACAAACATGAAAAAAATGCAAAATTTTAAATAGATATGCACTTATCCTCACCAAAACCTACTAGAAATGTACTATTATCCTGGTTACCATTTTGCACCACCATGAAGGCTCACTCAAGATACTTCACAGATAAAGCAGGTGCAGCCAAATGTCTGAGCAAAAGAAAACTCAATATAGAAGCGCTGACACAGTAGTGCGGGAATTCTGGCAGAGGGGCTAGCATTTTCAATGCTCCTATAGTTGAGCAATATTGAGATTATTTTAAAGGAAAAATAATGCATTGGCAAATCTAAATCATCCTTATTTTCAGAGAGAGATGGCTGGGGCAGTACTTTCAAAAATAAAAAATGTATACAGTAAGGATTTGTAATAACCTATTATGGAAAAGAATCTGAAAAGTATATATATATATAGAGAGAGAGAGAGAGAGAGAGAGAGAGCTGAATCACTTTGTTGTACACTGAAACTAACACAATATTGTAAGTCAACTATAGTTCAATTAAAAAAAAGAATGAATATTGCATATCTTCCTATATGACCTCTCTTTAGATCAGAGAAAACTTAACCACACCATTAGAAGAAATTGCAAATGTTTAGACACTCAAAGATGTGAATGAAATACTATTGGTACCATTTTTTTATAGCTAACAAAGAAAAAGGAACATCAATATTCTTGCCCCAGCTTTAAAGGGAGCTATGCACACTCTGACAAATTATCTTAACTACCATCAAATATGAAAGTCATCATCCTATGGAATATCACCAAGAAAAAAATGTGGCCAAAGCAAAATAATCATATTTTTGGCATAAGAAATCTTTGCACACATAGGAAAACATCTCTTATCTTTACAAGATATTTTATATTTAATAATCTTGCCATTGCACTCCTTTGTGATGTGCCTAAGTCTTTTGTACATATTATTTATTGAATTGGTTGTCTTTTTAAGAATTGATTTGTGGTTATATATAATGCAAATATCTTCTCCTACTCTGTGGTTTACCTTTTCACTGTCTTAATTGTGTCTTCTGATAAACAGAAACCTCTAATTTTATTGGAGACCAATCTCTTAATTTATGGTTAGTGTTTTATGTGACATAGGAAATATTTTCTACCCCCAAGTTCATGAAGTTACTCTTCTATGTACTCTTTTGAAAGATTTATTGTTTTAACTTTCATATTTATATCTATAACCTGCCTGTAATTGATCATTTTTTTCAGTGTTAAATAGGAAATAGGAAAAAATATCTTACTGTGTTAGAACATTGGGCAGAATGTTGAAGGAAGTGTACATCCTTGATTCATGGAAAATTCTGAGAAAAACATTCAGTAATGGTCCATTATGTATGAAGGCTACTGTAGATTTTGTAAATACAGTTTTTCACATTACTGAAGCTCTCTTTTATCTCCAGTTTTCTAGAAGTTGTTTATTTTGAATGGTTGTTGGATTCATACAGATATAAAAGTGTTATACCTTGCTGAGAGATTGGTGATTTTTTAAAAATTATTCTGAAAGATCATTCTTTATTTATGGCAATGTTTTACTTTTAAAATCTAACTTGTCTGATACACACATAGCTACAGCAGCCTTCTTTTGATTAGTGTCTATAAGATATACTTTTTCCATTGTTTATAGGTCAGTTTTTCTGTATTTTTAATTTAGGTATATCTCTCCTTGGCAGTACATTGTGCCCCCTACCTTCCAATCTGAATATTTTATTGTTCAATTGAAGAATCTGGTTTAGTTTATACTATATAATTAAAAATGTTCAATCCTGTTTAAATCTCCTGATTCTCTCATTTCTTGCTTTCTTCTGGATTAAATTACTTATTTATAATTCCATTTATTCATTCTATTAGTTTATACTCTATTAGTTTAATTCTATTTTTTTTTTTAGATATATACTTTTAAAATATACTATTCTACTTGCAGTTCCCCTAAAGCTTACAAGATTCATGATTAATTAAAGTATATTTGTAATTATTCTTTTTACAACTTTCAAGGTGATATAAAGAACATAAAACTATTTATTAACTTCTTACCTTTCATGCTATCATTCTCATGTTTTTAGATTATAGATATATTTAAACTGTATGTTTTTGTTATTATTGCATCAATACTTACTTTTTATTTATTATTTAACACTCTGTATTGCTCTTTATTCCATCCTGCATTTCCATACTTCCACTCAAGATCATTATAATAATTTTTCATTTTTTTTTCAACAACAACAAAAACACTTAAATTTAGCAGAGTGAAGGGAAAATTTATAATTATAAATTAAATGCATACTACTATCATCCATGTAAAATACTGAGAAAACATCAAGAAAAGTACAATAAAATTTAACAATGGATACAGGAAAATAGGTGACTTTTTCTCTTTATACTATGATTTCTTTCCATTTTTCAACAATGCACATGCATTATTTTTATAAATAAAAACACTTGAATTGAAAAAAATATATAGCCTAAGTTTTTGTGGAACTCTCAGCTGAAAAACATTTGGCTTAAAGCCAGAATTTTCCTCATGCTCATAAAAGAAGTCAGACTTCTGGCTTTTTTTTTTTGGCTGCGTTGGGATTTCATTGCTGCGCTCGGGTTTTCTCTAGTTGCGTCGAGCGGGAGTGACTCTTTGTTGCAGTGCGCAGGCTTCTCATTGTGGTGGCTTCTCTTGTTGTGGAGCACACAGCTCTAGGCATGCAGGCTCAGTAGTTGCACAACGTGGGCCCTAGAGGGCATGGGCTTCAATAGTTGCGGCACGTGGTCTCAGTAGTCGTGGCTTGTGGGCTCTAGAAAGCAGGCTCAGCAGTTGTGGCGCACGGGCTTGGTTGCTCCGTGGAATGTGAGATCTTCCCGGACCAGGGAATGAACCCATGTCCTCAGCATTGGCATGCATATTCTTAACCACTGTGCCACCAGGGAAGTCCTTATTATTATTTTAATTGTTTGTTAATGATAATTTATTTCAATATTTATAGAAACAAGTCTTCATTTTACCTTCAATTTTTATGTATTTTTTTTCTGGCTATAGAATTCTAGTTCAGCAGGTATTTTTTCAGAACTGAAAAAAGTTCATTTAATCTGTCTCATTAATTCTGTTCAAGTGAGCTGTCAGCCTTAAGGCTGATTTGTTGAAGATAGTGTGCCATTTTGTCTTTTTTTTTATTTTTAAGTTTTCTCTTTGCCTTTAATTTTCAGCAACTTTACTATTATTTCCTTGAGTGTATTTTTTGTGTATTTTCATGCTTTGGGTTTATAGAATTCTTTTAATACATGGCTTAATCTATGTAATTAATTTCAATATTTTTACCCATTAGCTTTTAAAATATTGCTTTTAATTCTACCTCTCTTTTTCTCTCCCACTCTCACTTTCACTACCTCTTCATTGCTGAAGATACATAGTAGTCAAATTTCCAGTAAGTTTGATTTCTTCACTATGTGCCATGTCACTTATGTTAATTTTTGAATTTTTTCATTATTTTTTCAACATGCTTCAATCTTCATATATTTTTCTGATCTATCATCCAGTTTACTAATTCAGCTAAGATTAATCTGTTATTAAACCTATTTCCTAAGTTCTTAACCTGTTAAGGTATTTTTCATTACAATTATTCAATTCTTCATGTATAGTTTCATTTACCTTGCACTCTATTTCATGTGCATATTAAATATATGAGAAAACTCCAGTGGGTGTGTCTCTATTGTATGCTTTTTATCTTTCCATACCAGACCATACAGACTTTTTAAACTTTTTTATTTCACATTATTTTAAATTTACATGATACAAATATACTACATAGAGTTTTAGTGTATATTTCACCCAGTTTTTCCCAAAGATAGCATCTTACACAACTATTACCTGAATAAATATATTATTAAAACCACAAAGTCTCCATTGCTACAATGCTACCAACTACATTACAATTCACACCATATAGGCATATAGCTCTTTTTAACTGGTACATTTTATGTAATTTTATGAGTCTACCATAGTTTAGTTAACCAATGTTATGATAGACAATCATGCTACTTCCTGCTGTTTTTGCTATTACAAACAATGTTGCAGTTATATTTATCTACATAGCATATATCTTTGTGAATTTGTATGAGACTATCTGCAAAACTGACTGAAGAGATTGCTTGGTTTAGCTTTTTTTTTTTTTCATAAATATTGCCAAAATATTGTGTAAAAATTTAATGGATTTATAATTCCAGCAGTTAAACTCTCTTCCAAATGTTGTAGTATCAAACTTTGCCAAACTAAGTAAAAATATTGCTTTATCTTGCATTTCCTTGAATAATATTGTATACTGTTTTATATGTTTAGTGGTCTCTTGTGTATTGTATTCTAGGAACTGTCATATTTTTTCCTATTTTTTCTAGTTTGATTAATCATAAAAGCACTTTGTGTGGTCAAGAAATTAGCATTTTGTCATACAGCCTGAAAATATATTACCAGTTAAAAACTTTTGCAACAGCTTATCTACTTTTCTATGAAGAATGTATTTTATGTAAATTTATTAATCTTGCTCTTTATGACTTCTGAATTCAAGTCATTTTTCTGTCTTTTAGTAAAGTTTTAAATTTATCTCCATTTATGTCCACCAGCTATTTTAGTAATTTTTTTCCTATTATTTTAAATGTTTTCTAATAAAGTTGGATTTTTTTTCTCCTTTTCCAGTTTTTATATGGCTTTAAAATATTAAAAATCAATTGATTTTATATAATAATGTTTTTACTCAAATGTTCACTGAATTTGCATCTTTTAAAACAACTTTCTCACTGATTATCTTCAATTTTTCAGTTATTCAATCTTGTCATCTGCAAAATGCTAATTTTGCTTTTCCTGTGCAATATTTACATATCATACTTACTTTTCACATCAAAATGTCTTGCTAGAACTCCCAGAGTAATGTTAAATAATAAAGATCAGCATAGATATCTTTGTACTGTCCTAGACATTGATGGGAAAAGCTTAGTGATTCTCCATTTAGAATGCAGCTGACTTTTGAATATTCATATATCTATATCCATACAATATATCTATGTATATCCATGTGCTAAATAAGAATCCATCTGTTCTTGTTTCATTAAATGAAAGTCAGCATTGATTCCTAATTAAATATCAGAAACTTTTTATCATTTATGGAGTTCATTGATTTTTTTCTTTTTTGATTTATTTCTTTTTTCTTTTATTCTTTTTGATTTATTTTCTTTATGATATACATGCAATCTTAACAATAACCTTTGAATTACATATATACACATACACACACACACTCACACATACACGCACACTGGATTCAAATTGCAAAACTTTTAGTAAAGATAAATATGTTTATTAGTAAGCTGAGTATATAATGTTAGTTTTTGTGTTTTAATTGTGCTTTTTATAAATTTTGGTATTTATATAAAAGCTTAATTCAAAAATTAATTAGAATCTCTCTTGATGTTTTTGTGCTCTGGAATATTTTCAATAGCATCAGAATTATTTTTCTTTTGAAATTTGAGAAAATGTACCCAGGAAACCATCAAGCTTGCAATATTTTTCTAGTAACTTGTGTTTTTTCTCACACATTTTTATAATTACTATTCTAAGCTTTCTATGTCTTGTTTAGTCATTTTCTTTAATTACCTGAACAAATTCATGTTTTCAAATAAGGTTGAGAACAGGCAATTCAACTTTTAATGTATACCTTAAGCTTTGGCATATCTCCTGAACTTCATTCAACCTTACATATTCCTTTATACAATCAATGGCTCCTCTTGACTGTTTAACACACTTGAAAGACTTAATACAGTCCAAACCAAGCTCTTGATATTTTTCCCCAAACTAATTTACCTTAGTGGCTGGTATGTCAGCAAACAGTAATTCTAAACTCCCGGGTTCTTAAGGTGGTAAAAATGCTTTGGTGTCATCTTTCACTGTTCTCTTCCTTTCAAAATCCATCAGCTAGTCCTGTTGGCTCAACCTTCAAAACATATCCAGAAACCAGACTCTACTTACTTTCCTGTCATTCACACTACCTAAGGCAACATCATGCCTCTTCTAGAGGGCAGCATTTGACTTCTGAAGGTTGTCCTCACTTTGGTCTTAGACTTTCCACTGTATGGCAAATGTCATCTTTGAAAATGTGAGATCATGTCACAACCTTGTTCCAAACTGTACAATGTTTATTCCTCCCCCTGCTCCCACTGCCTTCATTTCCATTTAGTCTTTTATCCATTTCCCTTTCCTTCTAGAAAATTGAAATACAAAAGTCACTATGTAGGGCTGCAGGACTAGCTGTCTTGTTTCCCACCAAAGTGCAGGAGGGGGTTCTGTGGTGGCCCTGGTCGTGGTGTTAGAGACTAAATGGGAATAGTCTACAAAGTGGCAGAGTGACTGGCTGATGAGGAATATTATACCATGAGTAGAGTTAGGAGGCACAGGGTCAGAAAATGTAGGCAGCCTGATAATAGGGTTGGATGGAGGGTTTTGGGCGGGGAGTGAGCAGTGCAGAGTTTTAGAAACTGGATGAGTGAGAAGCGTGTCCAAAGTGGGGTGGGGTAAGGAGGTTTTTTGCAGGCAGTGGCCTGGGGAGGAGTGTCCAAGCCTGAGCTGAGTAAACGGGGTCTCTGTGGAAGGGACGGGGAGCAGCTATGACAAGAACAAAGACAACCACCAAACCATATTTCACCACCAAAACATATTTAAGGCATCTGCTAATGTCACCTTTGCTAGCATCTCAATTTAAAGCAAGTCTCATGGCAAAACCCAAAGTCCATTAGAGGTGGAAATATGTACTCTGAACACTCCATTGCAAATCACATAGCAAAAAGTATATATATATATATATATATATATATATATATATATATATATATATATATATATATATAATTCTATTGCATACTCAGACTGAAGAATCTGGAATACTAAGGCATTCTTCCTCATCCATCCATGCTATTAAACTCATTTTCCTCCATTAATAGTTTATGATTTTTTAAGACTATATAATTTGCTTTTATAGAAATATGTGTGTGTTTTATAAAATCTGGAGGAGTAAATGTAAGATCTCAGTATCCTTCATTATACAATCTGTATATTGCAATATACAGTTCACAATCATTTGTTCCAGACCTAGTTTTATGAGAAATATTCTTTCCTATTAATCAGTGTTTTTTATCATTTTTCATCGGTTTTAGGAAATGTAATAAAAATCTCTTTACTATGTCACTTTTTATGTAAATTTTTAATTTTTAAACATCAGTCTATTACCAGAAAAAAATGCATTAAATCCTTAGTTATGTAATCAGATCAAAATATTTCACTCTTTTAGACCATATTACAACTAGGTCTTGATTTATTTATCTTTTTGATATATCTGTTTTTAAAAACATTTTCTCTAATTAGCTCCAGAATTTACTGCATCTTCTTCCTTCCAATGGATTTCTTTTACTTAATGTAGTTCTTTTAATGAGTACATTTATATTATTATTTTAAACTGAAGTTTGAGTCACATACTCAGTGACAGAAGAGAAAAAACAAAAGAAAAAATTCATGGCTATTTTCAAGGGGATTAATAATACCTTTCAGGGTCTCTGAGGCTATACTCACAGAGTCTCAGACAAGGCCACACCAAAAGTGGACGTGAACAATTGAGTATATTACCAACAAATTAATATTGGTTCACATGATTTATTTAATTACACTAGGGCCATTGAAAGATAATTAACTTGCAATCAAGAAACCTGAATTCTACCCTTGAGACTGCCCAATAATTTATGACTTTGGATAAGTCACTTAATGTGTCTTTCACAGGTTTTTGACTGTTCTGGATTCTCTGTGAAGTCCATCCTTAACTCTCTAATAGACTTTTTTCTCTTGCCATCTGAAAATAAAATAATTTAAAATGATGGATAAAATGACTGTTATTGGCAAGGTCTATATTCATCATTTTATACTCTATGTATAAACAAAATAATAAAAGCATGAAAGTTTGAGAAAACTTTAAGCAAAATGAAATAACTGAATCCATCAGGAATTTTAGGAATCTTACTACTTTACTAATGGTAGCATTCATGTTAATATAATGTTTGAGGATTGATTTAAAATATCTTCTAATAATCACATGGTAAAATTAGAACCAGTTACTTGAAAATCCCTACTGCTGACTTTGATCAAGAAGGCAATTTTGGAAAAAAGACAATGTTATAAATTGAATGTTTATGTCCCCCCCAATAATCACATGATAAAAACCTAATCTCCAGTGTTTTGTATTTGAAGATGAGGTCTTTGTGAGGTAATTAAGTCATGAATGTAGAGCAGTCATGATGAGAATAGTGCTCTTTTAAGAAGAAACATGAGAGAGCTTCCTTTCTGTGTCATATGTGAGGACCTAAACAGGAAGAGTGTTCTCTCCAGGAATCAAATCAGCTGGCATCTTGATCTTGGACTTCCCAGTCTCCAGAACAGTGAGAAATACATTTCTGTTGTTTAAGCCACCCTGTCTATATAGCAGCCCAAACTGAATAAAACAGACTGCATATAGTTTTCCCACATATAGACTCTGTATAGAGTCTTCCTTTTAAAAATTGGGACCATGGGTTATTTAAGTTATTTTACTCTGTCAAATTGATAAAAGTTACTTGATAATACAAAAATTACAAACCTGAAAATACAGTATACAGAGATAGTTGAATAGACAAATGAGTTTCATAACCCTTTTTAAAGGCAGCCTAAAAATATATCCTGAATCCTTGTGATCTTAAATATATGGCATGCTGAAGACATATGGAATATTGAAACACTTAGTGGGTCTATTTAGACATAAGGCCCTAAGCATTAAGTATCTATTTATTAATACTTTCTGCACAGAACACTAATTCATGGAAATGGCAGCTACACATGGATCAGGAAATGACTCTAAGTGCATTCTTACAATGATAAAGCACATCTGAAGGACTTCTGTAGCCCTGGATTGCTAAGCAGATTCTTGAACCAAAATATTTTATGCACATAGCAGCATAATAACAGTGTTGTCCCCAAGTAGCTGCTGGGCCAGAGATATTTTAGGGTTTCTTAAAAAGAAACAGAAGTGAAATTTTAAACATTGTATTATTTTAGGAAAAGCACACAGTTTGGAGTGTGCTCAGAATTAGTACACAGGTTAGGAAGAAAGTAAAAATCATCACAATGCTGTAATACAATGCTTATGCTATTTATCTGGAGAAGAGATTATTTAAGGAATGTGTTAGGGCTCTCCATTAGGAGATATATATATATACATATATATATATATATATATATACATACATATATATATGTATACATATATATATATAAGTAAAATGTATATATATACATATATATAGTGTGTGTGTGTTTTCTACACAAATGAAAGTTTCCTTAAATTTTAGTTAGAATTTTCAAAGGCATTATATATTTAGATTAATGAAACACTTTATAATTTAACAAAACCATTTTCCAAAACAATCCTGAACGATAGGACTTTTTCCTTGTAGTTTTATTTTAGTTGGGGAAACTTAGTCTCAGATTGGAGAACACAAAATGCCCAAGGTCAAAGGGCAATGGTGGAATATAGGGATTTATACTCAGGTCTTATGACTTCCAGACATGTCTGTTCCAATATCCTAAGCTCATGTTAGACTTTGGGTGAGGCAAAGTTTCATATTTCTCCCCCAGCACTTATTAGAAGGATTATATATTTTAATTTTTTTTTATTTTTTATTGGATGGCAGTTGATTTACAGTGTTGTGTTAGTTTCAGGTGTACAGCAAAGTGATTCAGTTATACACATACGTATATCTATTCTTTTTCAGTTTCTTTTAACTCTGCTCAATAATCTGTAGAAGGGTTATCTTGAATGAGATCCAACATCTCTGACCTCAGGATCATCATCTCATAATAAGGATAATTCTACTATCTAATCCAGATGATTATTCTAGATACTAATTGATTTAAAATACAATTGGTAAAATTATTAGACCATCAGTCCATAACAAACTTTCAAATGTTAAGTAATGTTATCATCATTGTTAATACAGTTTAATAACAACAAATAACTCCAGTGCAATGATGGTATATGTCAAACAACCGATGCTCCAGGGGAAATAAAAAGCCCAGATTTGCTCATTTCCATTATCTAAATGCCCCTCTTTTCTCCTCCTCCCCAAAATCCCCAACACTGATTTAAAGCTCCCAAAGTGACTTCACTGACTGTTGAGTTGGGAAAACATCCATGAAATTTGTGTGATGTGGTTCCAGCATACCACTGTCTAGCACCACCATTTCTTTTAAGTAAGGAAACTGTGTTTGTTGCAAAATACATTGTGATAACTTACTTTGTATGTGATTTGGAGGTGGGCAGGAACCAAAACAACAAAAGAGAGCATGCAAAGTCTTTGTAGGGAAAAAAAAAAAGAAAAATTAAAACAGACAAATTTGTCTGTGTTTCTCCATGGGAAAATGAGGTAAGAGGAAAATAATAGAAAATGAGGGTAGGGAGAGTCCGGAGGGGAACCAGGGACATGTCAGTGGCTGGGAGACAAAAAATTAACTTCACAGTAAATGTTGTTGGCAAAGGACTTATATAAACAAGATTGTATGATTTTTTTTTTTTAATTATTTTTTTGTAAAATATTTAAACTCTTTACAATTCACTCCAGTTAACACTGATTATTTACAACTCTTGGAATCATTTGCTATGTACCCAGGGATAAATTTTTCCTAAAACTCTTAAAAATGTGTTGCAGCTAATGGTGATTATAAAATTTTTAAAGTGATAAAATTTTTAAAACCATATTTTACAACTGTTCAAAAATTTATAGTTGTTTACATTATACTTGAACACTGTATTGGACTTCTTTTGCAGAATTCCCAGATGTAAACTATTGTTATTTTGGTGGCTTATCAATTTATTGCCAGGATTCAGCACCAGAGAACTGTGAGTGTTCTAGTGGCTTTCTTTAAATCATCCCACTGTGTGCTCTTATTACTTTAGCCTGAATGTATTTATCATCAGTAAATCTTGTTGCCTGTAATTTTAAAACATTTAGCATCCCATTCCACTTAATTTGCAACCCTGTTTTATTGCAGTTTGTCTTATTAACAAGGAAGATATATCCAATTATTATTGTAGTATTAATAATATTTGAAGTATTAGATATTTCTACATAAAAAAGTTTTGTTAGTGTTCTCATTTTTTCCTTCATTATTTATTCTTTTATTTATTGTTTTTCTGATGTCAATCAATTTAGTTTCTTTGGGCAAAGCAAAAATTCAATATCTGTTTCTAAATTAAATAATTATTGAAAGTAATTTTCAAATAAATTCATACATTCAAGGGAACTATTGCTAGTACAACTTCAAAAAAAGCAATATTTCAGAATAATTTGATGCTACATGACTCTACAAAATATATATACATATATATATATTTTGTCATTAAGCTTTTACCCATCCTCAGAAATGGCATGTCACATGCCCAAGGAATGGCTCCTCAGATTTCAGATGTGCAAGAACTTCTCCTCATAAATCTAAATTCCAGCTCCATAGGGAGTCTGTTAGTCTGCTCAGGCTACCATAACAAAATGTTATAAACTGGGTGGCTCAAACATAGTTGTATATTTGCTCACAGATCTGGAAACTAGAAGTCCAATATCAAGGTGCTGAAAGGGTGGGTTTTTCTTCAGACTTCTCTCCTTGGCTTGCAGACCTTCTAGATATGTCCTCACATGATCTTTCCTCTGTGCACACACATTCCTGGTGTCTCCTTCTCTTCTTGTAAGGACACCACACTTACTGAATTAGGACCCCACCCTTACAAACTCATCTAACCGTAACTACCTCCTTGAAGGTCCTATCTCCAAATAGAGTCACATTGAGGGTCAGGCTTCAACCAATGAATTTGGGGAGAACACAGTTCAGTCCATTACAGGGCTCCTCATCTGTGTTTATAGATTTCAATTATTTGAAACTCCTCTGTTCTCTTAGGCAGAGATGTGATATCTTTCTGTTATCTAGTTAATATCTTTATTAGATATCAACAAGACATCATCAAGTCTTTATTAAATTATCTTTGAATAACTAATGTGGATTCTGGTTCCTGACTGAACCTGACACAAACACCACCCTACTAATGTTGGCTTTGACCATTTGAGTTGCCTTGGCAAACGTGATGGTGCCCCACCTGGTAAAGTTGTAGTTGTGTTTCTCCCTTTGAGCCTCATACAATTACTACAAGAACTTAGAGCTTTCATTTGGTAGCTGCTGGATCTTAAGTCTAGGTTCTAAAATAAAGACTTGTAGAGCCCCAGCCACTGCAGCACAAAGCAGAGCTGAACAGATGAGACCAACATACATCTAGAAGAATAAATTACTGCTATTATAAATTACTGAATTAAGGGTGTTGTTTACTGAACACCATTTTGACAATAGTCTGCTGATAAGATCCTTTTCTATGTGTTCTTCCCTGTATTTCTATGCTCCAGAAGGTAGTGTAATCACAACAAAAATATGGCAGAGCTTAAATCAGTGTCTCAAATTGTGGTCGGTAGATTATTTGGAGTGCCATTTATTATTAATAAGCACTCAATATAAGTTATCTATTATTACTATTGTTCTCTACTGGGATTTAGATTACCTGTTAAATATGCAAATTACTGAGTTCCATCTACTCTTTCAAATCTCTGAGGTTGGGCCTAGAAATTTGCATTTTAACAAGGTTCATAGTTAATTCCAAATGATTTCTATAACTGATCCTCTTTCTGTGAATAATTTCTGATGCTAACATACCATTTTAGTAGATTTGGTTATTCACTTTTCTAGTGTCCAAAAACACTTAGTATTTAAAAATCAGTTAGCCATTGTTCATGTTGAATGTATACCTTATTAGCCACAGTTTTTCTACGTAGGAGGTATGTTTTATTCATCATTTTTATACGTAAAAACTACCCCCAGTGGGTTTAATAAAAGTTTGCAGAATGACACAGATGGGGAAAAGAAAGTAAATGAGAGGAATAAGGAGATAGATAATTTGGAGCTGGACTTGGGGACAAGGGAGAGGGATGCCCTGACTGAGAGAGTCTTAAAAGGTAGCAGTTTGACAAGGATAAATCTTGCAAACTTGTTGAATTTGTCTAAGACCACATCATCTGATTAGCATTGACAACCAGGCCTCTGACAAGTATGCCATTAGTTTCCACTGACTACACTTGGAGAATCTGAATTGAACTATCTAAGAGAATAGATGAGAATTCAGTAAAGGCCCTCAGAGATGACATATAATTTAATTTAATTTAACGTTTAATATTTTTTCAAGAAATATTTTGATCATACTGTGTCTCATGTCTACTCTAAGAATTTTGAATTCTCTCTTTCCCTCTCCATATATATATGCATATATGTGTATATATATAAATACACACACACATATATATATAAAATATATGTGCATATATTTTTAAACACTGAACAAAATTTACACCTCATTTTTCATTGAATTCCCAAAAGACGGTTAAATCTTTCTACACTCTTACTCCTGGATTCATACCTGGAATAATGATATTATCTCTCTCAACATTTACACAATGTCTTACTGTGCTCTGCCATCATAAGGCAGCTGCAAAGCATTATTCAATGTGTAAAGACGTTATTAAGTCACATCTCAGTTGTATGAAGGTGGAAGAGAGTCGTGAAAGCAGAGGGCTTGACCTAAGACTTTAGCATACAGCCTTCTTCCTTTTTGATAAATAAGCTTAAACCTAAAGAGATTAATTCAACTTATTCCACTGTGGCCTGCAGCCTTGAAAGTGTACAGAAGATGCCAAAGGCTTCACAATCAGATAAAAACATGCTCTTGTTATTTTCTATAGTGGAGCAACAGAGTGGCAATGCTATTTGTAAGGAAATCCCTGACCTACTTGAGTGCTTACCTTTTTTATCCTACTGAGAGCATTATTCAGCCTACAGAAATGGATACCCAGAAGCCAGCAGGAAGTTATTTGGTTTTATAGCTTTATATCATGTAACAGACTTTGAAGGATTAAAAAAAATCAGGGAAGCTTCATTAGAATATTATAATTAATCCCACAGTAAAAACACTAAGAAGAAAGGAAATTGGAGGATTTACAACACAAAAGTAAAAAATATGCCAAGTATGTGGGAGAGTGAGGGAATCTCTTTTGGCCAAGAAATGTGGTTAGGAATTTAATTGACTGGAATGGCTTCACTCAGTGGGAATTAGGACAAAAGAAGCTAAACATACAAAAAGTATATCTTCTTAGTTTAGGCTGCTGTAACAAACTACCTTAGCCTGGGTGGCTTATAAACAATAGAAATTTATTTCTCATAGTTCTGGAGGCTGGAGTCTGTGATCAGGGTGCCAGCATGGTCAGGTTCTGGTGAGAGCTCTCTTCCTGTTTGCAGATTGACAACGTCTTGTATCCTCCCATGGTAGAGAGCAGAGACAGGAAGCAAGCTCTCTTGTGACTCTTATAAGGGCACTAATCCCCTTCATGAAGGTTCCACCCTCATGACCTCATCTAATCCTAATTACTTCCCCAAAACCCACCTCCTAATACACCACTTTGAAGGTAGGGTTTCAATGTATGAATTTTGGAATGACACAAATATTCAGTCCACAACAGGGCACAATAAATATGGGATGCTGATGATAAATAAAATTTAAATAAATTACCACAAAAGACAGCTTGAGCATTTTAAATTCAAAATATTATTTTATAAATACATACCAAACAATGTGTTCTGAATTTAACTGATACCAAGCAGGACCCTGTGGGGTCCCTGGGCACAAAAGCCTTTCTGTGTCCACTGTTTCTTGATTACAGGAAATAGGCTTCATTCAGCCTCCATGACTTTCCTTGAGTTCCAAAGAGCAGGTTCAAACTGTTGCTAATTAGGGAAGGGAGGGGATGTGGAGACAAAGGAGGAACAGTCAAGAGAAATAACAATGCAGCCTTGGGGCAAGGTCCTGGTTCCCCCTCAAGGGGAACAAATCTTTGAGCTGTTTGGCAGATACTGAAATGCCCACCAGGTAGGGTATGCTGCCCACAAGCAAGCAGACTCAAGACCAGTTGGAACCGGAGGGTTGATGATGTTGACTTCCACTTATCTCACCACCAATCAATCAGAAGAATGTCCATGAGCTGATCACGCCCTCTTTGAACAATTACTATAGAACTTCTCACTACCCCCTCCAAGTTGGGACACACAGTTTTGAGGGCACTAGCCCACTGTGGCCCCTTTTGCCTGGCAAAGCAATAAAGCTATTCTTTTCTACTTCACCCAAAACTCTGTCTCTGAAAATTAATTCAGTGCCAGGGTACAGAGGCAAGATTTGGCTTCGTAACCAAAATTACATTTTATCCATCTTATAATTTCAGTATCAGCAATCAGCTGTGAACATTCTTGTATTCAATTTTCATCAAAGAGCAATTCACTCATTTTTAGTTCCTGTCAACTTTAGAAGCTTTCTTTTCCCATTTTCTTCTCTTTCTCTCTCTCTTTTTTTTTTTTTAATTTGAGAGTTGTTTTGACTAATAATGAAACCTACAATGTAATTTTCTTATCACATGACAATAAAAGCTACTATTTCTTTTAGCACTAATAAGCTGCAATGATAATTTCCTTTCCATATGTGTTTAATTATATGTTACAAATAGAAACCAATGTACTTTCAAGCAGAATCTTAAAACCTACAAAACAACAAGCCCATCTTAATTCTTATTAAAAATACATATTTATAACCATATTTTTGCTGATCCAGGGCAATCCTTTTATTTAACCTCATCTATTATTGTGGCAGTTTCTAATTTTTCACCAGGTAAGACCTTATAAAACTTTCGCTAAGCTCAGGATGTTTCTACCTGTGAATTAATTGCTAATTTGATCTCTTCTAAAGGAGATGAAGCATCCACACCCAATCAATCTACTGAGGTAAGCATGGGATGAATGCCTTTTTTCAGAAATCAAGAGAGCATATCCTCCTCCAGTATTTCTGATGAAGGATGTAAGACTCTATAATAGAATTGGAATGCTTGGTTAATTGCCATTGCTTGCATAAGTGAGTGCCCTCATATGTCTACTTAGTAGGACAAAGCTATTTCAGTGAGTTTGCATATAAATGTTCAAGAGCTTATGCATGCTTACTAATATAATTTGCACTAATTATAATGATCATTGTCTAGGTTATTGATATAATAATAATAATCGCAAGGATTTACCAAAAATTTCATGTTGAATTCTTATGTACATTAACCCTTTCTCAATCAATGATCCAATGATCCTTTCTCAATCAAGAAGGAAAGCTAAGTTTTAGAGAGGTGATACAGGATAAAGTCACACAGTGGACAAGGTCACACAGAACAGAGTTAGAAATGCCAACAAGAAGTCTAAATGAATCCAAAACTGGTGTCCTTGAGCACTTCAAATTATTTATCATAGTATCTGCCTCCTACTCTAGAACTACAGTATCTGTTTCCTTAGTTCAAAGATTTGAAAATATGCATCAAAAGGCTTTTTTTTTAAACATAGTTTGAGGCAAGAATTTCTAACAACTTATTTCTCTCCTGCTTTTACAAATTATAGTAATTTTAGTGCATTGGTTGAAAATAAAGGATGGATCTGGAAGATTATTGAATTACAGGGGTCGATTACAATAAGATTAAAGATATCTCTTTTGCTGATACAAATTACTGAATTTAGGTCAAACAAAAGTAAACACCATCCTAGAAAAACAAATAATCATACACATTTATTGAGAGTTAAGCACTTATTGTGCATTTCTCATTAAAATTTAAATTAAACTATACAATATAATGTACATATTGGGGTGGAAATATTGACTAACTCATTCTAATAGCATTTTAACACTATACAGATTTTGCCCTTTCCCAGAGATTTACATTTCCACATATTTAAAGGCTACTCTAAAAAGAAGAAAGTAGAAAGCATAAACAAGGCACACACTTTTTCTGTTATATTTCCCACAGTTTCGATGAAGATATTTTGCACTTTGATTATATTCTCAAAAATATTTGTTGCAATGAATTTAAATTTTACAGTTAATGTCTTGGAAAAGTACCTACATGTGTATTTTTATTTTAATTTACAAATCTATAAGTACTTGTTCTAGGGCATGTACAAACATGCAGGAGTAAACAATGCGTTCTCTGCCCTCAAGGAACACTTAGTCTAACCAAAGACATCTTCTGTATTATATGCTGAAAGACAACACTCATATTCCTGTGAGTTTGAGACATAAATAATACATCTGTATAAATCAGATTTTAAAAATTGTCAGCAAATTTGGTCTATTAATTTTTGAAGTTGAGAAGTACCAGTTACTGCCAATATCTCTTCTCCCATTCGTATTTATTTATTTATTTATTTATGGCTACACCATGTGGTTTGCAGGATCTTAGTTCCCCAACCAGGGATTGAACCCAGGCCACTGCAGTGAAAGCACCAAGTCCTAACCACTGGAACGCCAGGGAATTCCCTCTCTTCTCTCATTCTTATCTATCAATGGAACCCTAATGATTTAGATGAGCACATGTTCAATAGGAATAAAAAAGTATGTTTCCTAGCTCATTTTGCAACTTGGTGGGGTAAGGTAACTAAGATTTTGCCAACAGGATATCATCCAAGGTCTTCAGTTTAACTTGCAGGAAATACCTTTAAGGGAGTGAGGACATGTTTTTTTCCTGCTTTTCTTCTGATAGAATTCAGAAGTGACAACAGGAGTTTTATCTGCTATTATGGGTAGAGTGATCATATAACTTATTGTTCAATCTGCAGTATTACAGAGTGAAAGGAGGTATTTCTAATAATTAATACAATAGGTGTAAAGTATAAATGTCGTGGGAAAACCAATATATATTGTCACTCTAAACTTAGGCTTGTAAGAAGAATCCTACTAATGAGGATTGTGGAGGCACATAATATTGTAAAAGCTTACATACCTGATACCCTGAAGCCTCAATACAAGATTTTAATTATCTTGTAGGCATCTCTTCTGTGAAAGCATAGTACATTTCAATCTTTTTAGAACTCTTATTTGATAGTTTCTGTCACATGTGACAGACTGTAATCTTAACTAGGACAGTATTTGAAATAAGTACTTTGTGCTACTTAAGACAGAATTTAAAATATTTTCATTGTCCTTGGTCAAGAAGAGGGTCAGTGAAGATATTACTGTAGTTTGGAGAGCTGGGAACCTTTTTTAAATCTTGGCAAAATGTTTGGTTAAATTGTCCACAACTGTTTCAATAAAATTAAGCTAAATTATGCTACAAAAACAAAAATACCAAAATCTCAGTGGCTCAACACAATAAACATTTATCAATGTAGCAGAGTTCACATGTGGCTCTAAGCAGCTGTTATCCACATTTCACACTACATAAATTTGTGTGTAATTTCATCTAAACTCAATGTAGGAAAGGAGACGTGAATATTATTCAATGGCTCTTCTACCTATAGGTGACTTAAATCAAACCCACTTAATTTTCAATGAAAATGGAAAATCACGTGACTATGTTTAACTTCTGAGGGTGGGTTATGCAATCATTCTGTATAAACTGGAAAGGAAAGATACCACAAATATTGGTAAACACTAGTGAATTCTGCTGTATCTGCTAGCAAACAAAGATAGAACATTGAGGCAAATGTTAGGAAAAATTCAGAAAATTAGAATTTGCTATTTTCTTCTCGCTTTTTAAAAGTAAATTCTCATAAGAGAGAGAGATAAAATTAGGCTAAGATGTATCAGTGAGCAGAAATAAATGGAAACAAATTTAGATTTTCTAAAGAAGGTATTCTTGCATTTTACAGTACAGATTTATTCCCATAATTTGGAGCCTTAAAGGGATGTGAAAGAAAGAAAGAAAGAAAGAAAGAAAGAAAGAAAGAAAGAAAGAAAGAAAGAAAGAAAGAAAGAAAGAAAGAAAGAAAGAAAGAAAGAAAGGAAGGAAGGAAGGAAGGAAGGAAGGGAGAAAGAAAGAAAGAAAGCCAAAAACCTGAGGTCAGAAATTTGATGCTTAAGAGACATTAACCTTCTCACTCAAACTGGCACTGAGTTGGGGGAAGCAGTTATTCTAAAATAGAGGCCAGTGAGTAATAGACTTGAATTTCCATGCCTGTGACCATGGCAAGAGAAGAACTTTGACTTTAGTTATATTTATACATGGAATTGATCAAAAGCCAGTTAGACAAGCTTCCTGACATCTTGGAGCTGGAATTCTAATGGGAGATACACAGAATAAACTATAGGCAAATTGCATAATATTTTTGAAGATAAGTACTTTGGGAAATAAAGCAGAAAATGTGGTCTATGATAAGGGATATTAGTAGCAATGAGGTACAGGTAAATTTTAAGATAGATTGAAAAGATTAGACATCTATAACAAGTTGGCATTTGAGAAAAGACTAAAAGCAAACAATGGATAAAACTTCTAAACATCTGGGAGAAGGATGTCTTGGCATTGTGTAGCAGCTAATGTAAAAGTAGACCCACCATGTCCAGTAAGTATTACAAAACAGAGGACAGTGTGACTGGAAGTGTTGGCTGCTCTTGAGATCTGAGAGCAAATATTGAGGCATACCATGCAGCAGCTTGTTGGTCTTTGTAAGGACTTTGATTTTTCCCTCAATGAAATGGGAGGCTATTGGTGAGTTTTGAGCAAAGGAGGTGCATGATCTGATTTGTCTTTTAAGAGAATTGCTCTGGCTTGAGTCATGATTTAGACTATATGCAGTCAAGGAAAGTAGCAATGGAAATAGAGTGTTTTTACATTAATCAAGGAGATAAATGATGAATTGATAGCATTGAAAGTAGAAAAAAGAAAACTTGATCCTGAATATATTTTGAGGGTAAAGTCTTCCCTGATGGTTTTCACATGAAAGAATGAGAAGATTGAGTATAAGCCCATACTCCATATTTTTGTCTGAAGTAATTCAAAGGTTGATTTAGCATTCACTTAGATGAAGAAGATCACAGGTAAATATTTGGGGGGCTAGAGTATAGGTAGGGAAGAAGAAATGTTATGTTCAAATGGATAAGCTAGGTTTCAGAAGTCTACTAGATGTCTAGGTGGATGAGTTAACTAAGCCATTGGATATACTAGTCTAGGTTTGAGGAGAGAGGACAGACTAAAGATATGTATTTGGTACATTGCTTTGGCAAAGCAATGATACTAAAGGTCTTGAGATGATCAAAGCAAGAGAGAGTTGTTATAGATAAAAAGTAAGAAAGGAGGAAAAAAAGAATTAGTCTCAGAACACTACAATATTAAAATATAAGGGAGAGGAGATAGAAGCTGAAAAAAAAACTGTGATGAAATGAACAATGGAAGTAGGAGGAAAACCGTTAAATCATGGTATCCTGGATGTGAAGTGAAGAAAGTATTGTCAAAAAAGGAGTACCGAGTTCTGAGGGAATAGTCCCCAAAGATTGTCCTTACTTCTGACACCCAATGTAAGTTTAGGGGGTTCCCCAAACTACCCTCAAATACAATAATTCACTAGAAAGATTCACAGAACTCACTGAATTACACTCACAGTCATGAATTATTACAGGGAAGTTATACAATAAAATTATCCAAGAGAAGAAACGCCATGGGCAGAGTCTGAGAGGATTCCAAATATGAAATTTCCATTGTCCTCAGGACAGATTACTCTCCTAATGTTGATGTCTGACAATCTGCATAGAGTATTTCCAACTGGGAAAGCTCATCAAGCTTCAGTGTCCAAGACTTTTTACTGGGGAATCATTGTAGTAGTAAGGATTGATTGTTTGATTTTCCACATGGTAGAACTCAGTCTCTCATCTCCAGTTCCCTGGAGATTGAGCTGATATCATGGGCCCACCATAAATCATCTTGTTAACATAAATTATCAGGTGTGGTCCCAGAGGCCCATCAAGAATAACAAAGACATTCTTATCAGTCAGGAAATTCCAAGGCTTTAAAGGCTATTTCCCAGAGGCAAGGGACAAAGGTCAGACATCTCTTTGGGCAAGGTCAAATTCTTTTCTACCCATGGAGTGAGTGACTATATCATATGCTGCTGAAAGGTCACATAATTATTGAAGAAATACAACATTTTTATACGTTGATGGTAATGATCCTCTAGGAAGTAAATGTTGACAATGTATAAGGAAGAGGGAAGAATCACTGGAGCAAAGTTTTTAAGTATATGAGATCAGATGGAATCTGACCCCCATGAAGAAAGATTGGCTATATGATGGTTTACTCAAGTTAAGGTAAAAGACTTGGTGCGTGGGTGCAAACACTGAAAAATGGATTGATGTGGTATAAGTCTGTAGAAATTCTTTTCAGATTACTATAATATTTTTCACTGACATATGAAGCAAAGTCGTTAGATAAGTGTGAGGATGGGAGAGGAGGTATTGACCATTTAAAAAGAAAGCAGAAAGTGTGGAAAAGACTCCTAGGAGTACAGAAGAATTAATGGATTAAAGTATGGTATGATTTCCTTCAACAATAAGCATTCACTTGAAGTTAGTTGCCATACATTTAAATGCTTCTGTTTACTGTGGTTTTTAGGGATACCTCCAGCCGAATTGAGACGCATGACGCAGGTGTGAAATAGACAGAGTGGGATTTACAAGGACTGTGATTTTGTCAAGTGTACAAGTGTTTCATCAATTGGCTCACTCTTTCTCTCCCACCCAGATTTATCATTTACATTTCAAACTCTTACTTCGCATCCCAGGAGGTTGGGCCCTATAAATGGCGTCACAAAGGCACTCTTTGCAATTGACTTCAAATTGAGGCTCAACCAATGAAAGGCTCTGAGAGGAGACTGGAGAGTAGGAGAAAAAATAATTCAGGATATTTCTTTCTATGCCCTCTCCCCTCTGGAAGTTCTTTTCTAACAGGAGCAGTGTCTCTGTCATTGTTATAGTTCTCAGTGGAACAGCCATGCTATTGGATCTTGTTGCTTCAGTCTCAAGACTGTCAAGGCCTTTCCACGATTGGCAGGCCCCAGCTACTTCACCATCCACAACTGGTTACATTAGTACTGCTGACACCTCCATAAATATTCCCTCCATGGAAAATCTTGAACCATATGAGTGGGAGTCTTTTTCTGTCAGTGCACTAGTACTTCACATGAGTATGACAAACTAAAGTCCTTTAGGGTTTATTCAAAGATGGGATTATAATAATTGACCATGGAATATATTAAGTGAATAATTGTTATACCTCTATTATGATTGCAGATTTTGAATCAGAAAGGAATTTTTGAGACAAGATCTTCGTATACTATTAACTTGACCTCAACTCTATACAAACGAGGCAATTAAAATCCAGATTGCTTTGTTTCTTAGTTTTTTTGTTTTCGTTTTTGTTGATTTTTCATTTGACAAAGGTCTCAGACAAGGCAAATGACAGAAATAGGACTAAAACTAGTGTCTTTTGGTTCTTAGTTCAAGATGTATGCGTAATGTGTCTGTGTTTAAGAATTCCCTGCTTCCTCATAAACAACAGAGATATATTGCATTAGTTATAGCTGTAGAGTAATCCAATATTCATGCCAAGTGACTATCAGGTGATAAAGAGGAGTTCAGGGTTAATTCAGTTTATTTGGGGCCCTTTTTAAACAGTAGATTTACACTCAATATATTCACAGTATTTGTGCATGTGCTTTTTTAGTTCTGTGCAAATGGGTCAACACATTCTCAAGGTTGCTGAATTTATACCTAAATCTTAGAGATAAAAAAATTGAAGGCACATATAAAGTCGTAAGTTCATAAATCATTTTTGACATCTTGACTACTAAGACACTGCTTCAAAATTTTAATCCATACCTCTACATTTTTTCATCTAAAATTCCTTTGTCTAGTATTAAGAACTTAAGAAAAGCAAACTCCTCCTATGATGTTTGCTACACCAAAAACATATATTTTAAACTGAGTTACTATAGTTGTAAATTCAGGTTTTTTTACATTTTTTTTCATTTTTAATTTAAACACCTTAGGGACTGAGTTACCTTTACAGCATATTTTCATTGAATGTTTATTTTTCTCTCTCTTCAGGTTTCATGTGACATATTGAATTGTCAAAGCAAGGGATTTTATGTATAGAATGCTTATTTATGTCAGATAAAAGGGAGTATTCAAACAGACAAAAGAAATAAATATTGCCTGATGAAGTCTAAATACCAACTACATCTCATTTAGTGGTCACGCCATGTCCTACAAAAATAAAAATGATTGTATAAGCTAGTTTATATATTACTGTACTGCTTCTATCCATTGCTGCTGAACTAGGCAAAGGACTGAAATAAATGCACATTAGTGGAACACAAAATGTAAATGAACCTAATTTGAAACTAAGAGAAACAAAATTGTAGAGAGTTAATTGCTTTGTTTGTGTAGGGTGATTGGAATAGGACTTCTCGCTCAAAGGCACACCATAGCTTGGAACTTTTATATGCTTTTTTAAAATTTGTACACTGGAGTTTTAATAGAAGGAGTAGAGTGATCTGGGTGCTTTTAAGGACATTCTGACTTGCTGATTAAACACCATAGACTCAAAATATGGGTATCATCTTGATGAATTCACCATACTCTGTGGTTTGGACTTCACTTTTCAGGCACTATGTCATCTCTTCATTTATTCGGAGTTAATAAGACCTAAGGAAAATGAAAGAGTAACTATCTCTATAAGAGTTTGAGTTGGGAAAAAAAAAGGTGTATTGTTATAGGTTGAATTGTATCCCCTCAAGTTCATATGTTGAAGCCCTAACTCCCAATACCTCAGAATATGACTGAATTTGGAGATAGTCTTTAATGAGGTGATTAAGTTAGAGTGAGGTCATTAGGACGGGGCCCTAATCTAACAGCACTGGTTTTCTTATAAGGAGAAGAGACTTCAGGGTGCTTGTGCATAGAGAAAGTTCATGTGAGGACACAGAGAGAAAGTGGCCATCTGCAAACCAAGAAGAGAGACCTCAGAAGAAACCAAACCTGCTGACATCTTGAGCTTCTAGCCTTCAGACGGTGAGAAAATACATTTCTGATGTTTAAGCCACCCAGTCTGTGGTACTTTGTTATGGCAACACTAACAAACTAATACATGTATTAATTATTACAAAATAAGATATGTAAATATGAAATGGACCAGATACTATATCATCTGACCAGCACTTTTCTCCATAAAAGAAACTTACACAGGCAGAAAGCAATAAGCGGAAAACAGACTCCTAGTTATGTAATTAAATAATTAAAATTTTCACACCAGGAGAGCCCAGTTTGGGACTCACAAATCCAGGTCCAGTAATGTAAACCAGTAATAATCTCTGGATAAATGAAAATATTAAAGATTTTAGAACAGATTTTCTTACTAAATGTAGTCAAATAACTGAACTATCACCTTAATATTGTTTTGGTTTTTCATTTAGTGTGTATTTTTTGTGGACGTGAGTTTGAATGTGTATGAAAATGGGCTATGGTAGATTTCCTAATACTTTTAATGGCAAAATAAAAATAGAAAAACTTTATCTCTCCATTATTTAGTTTATTTGTTCTTGTGTATCAGGGTTTCCTTTGGATCTAATTTTCTTGTGTAACAGAAGCTCAGAGGTAGCAGTAACAATGTAGGCCTTTTTTTATTTTCCTGCTCTTTCATCCGAAACATGTAAATTCAACCTGAGATGATTCTAATATGATTCATTTCTTTTTTTTAGACAAAAAAATCAGGAAAATATTTATAACCAATTTAAATGAGACATATGTCTTTTTACAAGAAAGGATTCCTTTACTAGGAATTTCCATACACATTTCACTGTTCCTAATTATATCACAAGATGACACCTGGCTGCAAGATGTGCAGACCGTTTACAAGAAGGAGGTAAGAGGAAGATGGCTGTTGAGGGCTTTAGACAGCCATTGGACAGACTGAGTCAGTCAGTCCATGAAATACATAGCCTATACAAACCAGTCTTGATGATTCTAACCTCCCATTCCTGTCTCTCTGGATGCAGCTCATTTACCTCCAAAAGTGGCTTTCTTTTATTCTTTATTTCTGATAAACTCTCTCTCTCCACCTCTTAGGACTGATCTTTTCTATCTTTAGATATGTGAATATATTCAGTTAGGTTTAAGGAAGAAGTCATTCTGCTTTGTGAAATTTGAGTTCTTTATTGCTACCGAGACTCTTCATGTGATGAGTTAGGCTACCTGTCATAAGGTTTCTTAAGTGTGAAGCCTGCCTATACACTGTGAAGTGTGTAAGATATTACCTACCTGGGATCTAACAAGTTAGCCTGACACAATTTTACGGATGCTGCAGAATATACAAAGCTCCTGGGTTAGAGATTAAGGACAGTTTACTTTGAACAGCAAAAGCAGTAGCCCAAGTATCAGGACTTTTTTTATACACTGGTTCCTCAACCAATTTCTAATTTCCACAGGGTGACACAAGCTGGCCAAGAGACAACTGCACATTCCATGGTTTTTTTAGAGGAAAAGGATGTTGAGTTTAGGGGTCTGGAATATTTCAAAATGGTCAGTGAATATGCCTGCCTTTTGCTCTGGAGGAACTCACTGTACATTTGAAGGTTATTTGTAATATAAACATCTACAAAAATATTGTCCAAAGGGAAGTTAGAGCCATGCTCACAAGACTTTCAGAAATATAGGAGAACTGTGAGAAAATGTGTCCCAATATACGAGATGACTCCCTCAGAACTAGACATTTAAAAGTGATTGCTGGGAAGTGAGAATCAATGGAGAGAAAAAAACTCCTGCAATATCAGGGGCCCAGTTAAATTAAATGTATATTTTTTTTATATTGAAATATAGTTATTTCTAATATTATATTGTTTCAGGTGTACAGCATAGTGATTCAATATTTTTATAGATTGTACTCCATTTAAAGTTAATACAAAATAATGGCTGTATTTCCCTGTGCTGTACAATATATCCTTGTTGCTTATCCATTTAATACATAGTAGCTTGTATTTCTTAATCCCATACTCTTATTTTGCCTGCTAGTTCATTCTCTATATCTGTTAATCTATTTCTGTTTTGCTATATACATTAGTTTTATATTTTAGAAGCCACATATAACTGATTATATATAGTATTTGTCTTTCTCTGTCTGACTTATTTCACTTAGCATAATATTCTCTAGGTCCATTCACATTGTTGCAAATGGCAGAATTTCTTTCTTTTATATCACTGAGTAATAATCTATTGTGTGTGTGTATATAAATGTGTGTGTATATGTATATATATATACATATACACACACACACACACACCACATCTGCTTTATCTAGTCACCTGTTGATGCACACTTAGATTGCTTCCATATCTTGGACATTGTAAATACTGCTGCTATGAACATTGGGGTGCATGTATCTGAGTGGCTTGCAGGGATTGAACTTGTGCCCCCTGCAGTGGAAGGACGGAGTCTTAACCATTGGACCACCAGGGAATTCCCCAATTTTTTTTTTTTTTTTTTACTTTTTTTCTTGGGGCCGTGCCACAGACTAACAGGATCTTAGTTCCCCAGCCAGGGATTGAACCTGGACCCCTAGCAGTGGAAATGTGGAGTCCTAATCACTGGACCACCAGGGAATTGAATTAGTGTTTTCATTTCTTCAGATAGATACCCAAGAGTGGAATTGCTGAATTATATGGTAGTTTATATGGTAGTGTTTTGAGGAATCTCCATACTGTTTTCCGTAGTGGCTGCCCCAATTTACACTCCCACCAACAGTGTACAAGTGTTCCCTTTTCTCCACATCCTCACTGACATTTGTTATTTGTGGTTTTTTTGATGGTAATCATTCTGACAGGTGTGAGGTGATATCTTATTGAGGTTTGGATTTGCATTTCTCTGATGATTAGAAATGTTGAGCATCTTTTCATTTGCTTGTAGTCCATCTGTAGGTCTTCTTTGGAAAAATGTCTGTTCAGGTCTTCTGTCCACTCTAAAATCTGGTTGTTTGGGGTTTTGTTTTTGATATTATGTTGTATGAGCTGTTTATATATTTTGGATATTAACCTCTTATTGACCATATCATTTGCAAATATTTTCCCCCATTCAGAAGATTGTCTTTTTGTTTTCTCAATGGTTTCCTTTGTTGTGTAAAAGATTTAAAGTTTAATTTGGTTCCATTTGTTTATTTTTGCTTTTATTTCTTTTGTCATAAGAGACAGATCCCCCAAAATATAACTATAATTTATGTCAAAGGTCATTCTACCTATGTTCTCTTTTAGGGCTTTTATGGTTTCAGGTGTTACATTTAGGTCTGTAATCCATTTTGAGTTTATTTTTGTATATTGTATGAGGAAATGTTCTAATCTCATTCTTTTACATGTAGACAAAAAGTAATATTTCATTGTGTGTGTGTGTGTATATATATATATATACACATACCAGCACCACTTGTTGAAGAGACTGTATTTTCTCCATTGTTTATTCTTGCTTCCTTTGTCATAGAGTAATTATCCATAGGTATGTGGGTTTATTTCTGAGCTCTCTGTTCTGTTCCATTAATCTGTGTCTTTTTTTGTATCAGTACCATACTGTTTTGATTACTGTAGCTTTATATTATAGTCTGAAATCAGAGCTCATGATACCTCCACTTTGTTCTTTTTCTCAAGATTGCTTTGGCAATTCAGATCCTTTTGTGGTTCCATTAATGTTTATGAGTATAAGAGCAGAAGGAATGCATCTCTTCAGTAAAGAAAAGGGAACTCACAAAATTTACAAAATGTCTAAGGACAATCATTTATTTTCCATAACTTCTATCTTTAATTTAATGTACAAATACATTATCTTGTACATAGAATAATTTGCATCTACTATCTTACAGTTCAATAAAATAAGAAGTTAAATGAAATGCTACAAAATAGCTAGATGGAATCAGCATTATATAACAGAAACTAACATTTACTTACTATATTAACTGTGAATAAAAATATTTAAATACAAGAACATAACTTTATTTAAAATTGTAAAAGCAAATTAACACATGTTACTTTAATAAATATACCTCAATTAAACACTTTCTTTGAAGGAAGACTTTTTCCATTAACTTACATTTTTGAATGATGGTTCAATTTATGAAGCAAAACTTCTTTAGAAAAAAAGTCAGGTCTGCACATAGGATGGATAGATTTGGGTCTTCCCACTACGCTATTTACTCAGGATTGTACAATTGACCATCAAGAACCGTGGAGGGTCTGGACTTTTTCCTTGTTTGTAAAATAACAAATTAGGCGCTAGCACTTTCATAGATGCTGGCAAAAGACAAGAGACTCCTGGCTGTGAGACAAAGGACTCTGTTAGTCGCGACACAACAGACACCATGAGATTCATGTTAGTATTAGTTTCTTGTGCCCCAAGTGAAGGAAAGGAGTAACTCAGCAGTCTTAGGTTGTTCAAACTCTGCACATTCCCACAAAAAAGCTATTTTCAGGATCTTTGGCTGACTGCTGGGAACTAAACTGTTGGAGTGGTCTGATGAATACCTTTGTACATTTGAGGCTTTGACCCAAGCTGTACTAGTCTGCCCAGATAGTTTATGCTTTACAATATGATTTACAGTGAGCATCTGCCTTTTCTCCAAGGGTCTAGAGCTTGAGGCAGTCACCTAAGCACTGTACACCCCAATGAGTATCTCCCAGTTTAAACTCTGCACATCCAAGCTCAGGTGAGCATCTCTGGTTGACAGCACTTTGTATGCACTTTTCTTACTCATTATTGATGGAGGACTAAGTGTGTTCTCTGCACCTCCACTGGGAGGGGAGGGCCTGGTTTCCTCCTGACTTTGTGTAAGCTTATGCCTGGCTTCCTCCAGGCTTTGCCCCCTGTGCCGTTTCCTTTTGCTGATTCTATTCTGCATCCTTTAATTGTAGTAAACTATGACCATCCATATAAGAACTTCTAAGTCCTGTGAGTCCTTCTAACAAATCACCGAGGCCAGGGATGGTCTTAGTGACCCCTTACACATACGTAGAACCCCATGGCTACAATGCAGAGTGGCCCAGGTCATGTTGTCATACAGTGAATCTGTGTAACAGCTGAGGAGCACTACGTTTAAGAGACTGGAATCTTTTAAAGAACTAAAGCAATTCTGCCTAATCATTGCCATGGAAGGATAAACTGTCTTTATTACCTTGTTTGGGAAACAAATCTGCCCCCTGTCCTTGAGGGAGACACTAGTTCTATCTTTCATGGCTGCTTGCTATTCAAATAATGTTTTAAAAGATCATATTTAAAAACATATTTTAAGTTATGTTGTTATGTTAAAATGTTCATACCACCCAACACAATCTACAGAGTCAATGCAATACCTATCAAAATTTCAATGACATTTTTCATTGAAACCATAAAACTCCTAGAAGAAAACATAAGCAATAAGCTCCTTGACATTGGTCTTGGCAATTTTTTTTTTTTAAATCTACCCCCAAAAGCAAAGCAACAGAAGCAAAAATAAGAAAGTTGGACTACATCAAACTAAAATGCTTCTGCACAGCAAAAGAAACCATCAACAAACTAAAAAGGCAACTTACTGAATGGGAAAGAGTATTTGCAAACCACATATCTGATAAGTGGTTAATATCCAGAATATATATAGAACTCAAACAACTTGTGAAATAAAATTCATATTTTATGGAAAGACAAGAAAAATTTAAACATAACAATTTTTCTCTTCCCTTTGGCCTCCTCTCTCCCTGCCACTGTGCATTGTGTATCTGCATTATGCATCAACCAAACCTCCCGCATCTGAAGAAATACCTGCTCAACCATAAAAAGCAACATTCTCCTAGACCAATAAGACAACTCCTTAAAAGATAACATTCCCTCTAGATTTTGTAAGGGGTCACAGTGACCCACATCTTCGTACTTGCAAATCTGGATTTTGTAAACTGTCAATTACACATCATTTAGAGTACAGCCTTCTGTCTCAAAAACCTATATAACTGTGCTTTGACCTTTGTTGGGTGGAACAATTCTCAGAGCTCTCTAAGGGGCTGTTCCTGGATTATAATCCTCAATTTGGCTCAAATAAAATTTTCCATTTCTTTCTTAGATCAACCGATTAACATTTTGCTGACAAACGATAAAAATTTAAAAAAAAGAAAGAAAAATAAAATAAAATAAAAAACAATTCAGTTAAAAATGGGCAGAGGATCTGAACAGACATTTTTGCCAAAGAAGGCAAACAGATTGCCAATAGACATATGAAAAGATGCTTAACATCACTAATTATCAGGGAAATGCAAATCAAAACCACAGTGTTATATCTCCTCACACCTTTTAGAATGGCTGTCATCAAAAAGACAAGGGATAACAAGTGTTGGCATGGATGTGGCCAAAAAGGGAACTCTTGTGCACTGTTGGTGAAAATGTAAATTGGTATACCCACTATAGGTGAAATGGGTTAAGGGGTCAAAAGGTGCAAACTTCCAGTTTTAAAATAAATACGTCATAGTGATCCAATATACAGCACAATGACTCTAGTTTTTTTTTTTTTTTTTTTTTTTCTAAAGGGATAGTCCAGAAAAAATAAAGGCTGTTATTATTTGAGACAAACACACTGGAAAGTGACCATAATCCCTGCCACTTGAGTTGGGCAGGAACTGTGACTTTCTTCTCACCAGTATAATGTGGCAAAGTTGATAGAATGCCACTCTTTAGATTTGGCTGCAATATAAGCCAGATACATGTGATGTACACATGTTATGTATTAGGTTATACATTGTATGTTATATATTAAATTATAATTTATAATTAAATTATAATATAATTAGGCTATATATTATACAGTCTGTTATGTATTACACATTCCATATGCTATATGATATATCATTATATTATACATTATGTTATATGCTATATGATACGTGATATATTATGTATATGACTCCATCTTGATAATATGCAGCAGAGAAAAACTTTCCTGCTGGCCTTGAAGAAGCAAATAGCCATGTTATGGATGATGGAGAAGAACCTGTAACAAGTAATTCTTGACATCCACTAGGTCATGAGGAGAACCTCTACCCAAATCCAGTAAGAAGCTGGGGCCCTCATTCATACAGCTACAGGAAAATGAAATCTGACAGCAGCCTGAATAAACTGTGAAGTAGATTCTTCCCCAGCTGAACCTCCAGGAAAGCAGCTTGACCAATACCTTGATAGCAGATTTGTGAAACTCTGAGCAGAGGACACAATTAATCTGTGCCTGAACTTCTGACCCACAGAAAATTAGTGATAATAAATGTATGCTCTTTTAAGCTGCAAAATCTATGGAAATTTGTTATGCAGAAAAAGAGATAACTAATGCAATGCCTTTGTCATTAGTGATGCAGAAGCACCAGAGACCCATGAAGAATCATCTCCTAATATTGTACTGAGGTGCTGTCAACTATACACCTTATAAATTAAATAACTTTCCTAATTAAATAACAAACCATCAAATTCAACCAGACAATTGAAAAGAGGCCCTGAAGAGTACAGTTATTTCTGCCATTTTCTTTTTTTCCACACAAATGTTGAAACATTTCTTTTTGCAAGTGTTAAGATAGTATGTAATATACAAATGGATGAAACATGGATAATGCCTTAAAAAGGTTACATAATCTAGTAGCACAGGTAAAATACTGACTTGAAATCCAATTGTCACATCCTTTGTTGGGAAACAATCTCAGCCCCATGAGCAGCTAAATGTGACCCCCCGCACCCTGACACATATACAATTGTATAATGTATCCAATTCAAACTTCAGAAAATGTAGTGTACTGAGTACACATAAAGAGAAAAATCTTTTTTTCTTAGCATTGAAATTTCCAACTACTCTTCCACTCCATCCCCAGAATAAAAGAATATGTTGCAGGTAATATCACCCTTGAGATACTTAGGACACAATGCATAATCAATTGAAAGCTTTCCTAGAATACTAGGTTTTGCCAGTAACTAGACAATTTTTGTTTTGCTGCAAGGCATGTGCAATCTGAAAGATAGCACTGAATTATTTAGGAAGGAAGAGCAACTTTATATGCTATTTGTGGACAGGGAAAGGGAAAGATAGAGGGTAATGTAGTGATGTAGCTGGTGGCCAGAGAATATCTCTTAAGAAAGGAATAGAGATTATTTATCTATGTATCTATTTAAACACCTATCATCTATATTGTGTTGTCATACGGTATACAAGGAAATAATTTTCCATGAATTCCTTGATATTTCAATAGAATCTCTAATTCTGGGTATGATGTTTTTTAGATTATTTTTTTGGTCATCTAATCTTAGCAAGAATAGATTACTTGCAAAGGGTTACTTTCACAAGGTTACTGCAGAGTGAAAAAACCAAGGATTCCATTGGGAGCTCAGTTACATGTGAAATGCAATTTTAATGTACTTTTAAATTTACGTGTCAGACTCTTATCAGATAAACCAAGAACTTCCTTAGAATTCTTTAAGATAATATGTATGTATGTTATTTATGTCTGTATGTGCTGTACTTGACACAGCACTCTGTACCATGGCAGGTATATACAAGTGTTGTCATTATTTTATTTTAAATAAACAGATAGATAAGAACTTTACAGTCAACCTCCAATAGAGGTATTGTGGCCATAGACTAAATGAAAACTAGTTGTTGTCCTTTACATACATTGACTTCCTTGGCTTTTTTTTTGTTTTTCTAAATCTTGTTAATTAATATTTAATACATTATCATTCTATATTCAGAATAACTAATTTGTGCCAGACACTATGCTAAGTGCTTTATATTCATAATACCATGCTTTATTAAGAATAACTAATTTGGCAAAGAACAAGTACAGATCAGGTTCCTGAAAACTTGCCAAATGTTATAATGTTGTTTTGATTCATTTAAAACAAGTATATTATCATGTGGCAGAAAGTAATATAATTAATAGCATAGTGAATTGTAAATGGTATCAATACTAAAATACAAGTCAACTAAGATGTATTTGAGAAATTAAATTACCTGTCAGTGATTTTATTGAATTAATTTTTAAATTTTAAAAACAATAATAACATAAAATATAGTTTTTCAGAACATTATCAAAAATTTAATATTTTACTTTGCTTATATTTGCAACCAAAATAGAATCATACTTTAACTACTTAGGTGAAAGCAGTGTTTGCTCTCAAAGAAACAGCAAGGCAATGTATATGTCTGCATCAAGATTCCAGTATGTTATGTTCTCTTGTAGGGATGCAAAATCTAGAGTCTTCATTATAGCCATGATATAAAACTACAAAAAGATTTTTTTAATTGGGGATTTTTGAGTAACATCTTATCAAAATCTGAGTGCATTAGGCATTATGGTTTGAGGTTTTAAAAACTTGAGTGAACAATGTCTAAACATTGTATGCATGAATTATATGCTACATCATAAATTATAAAAATGCTATGTAATAAATTATACATTAGATTGTATGCTGTATTATAAATTATACATAACTATATAAATGTGAATTATATATTTATTTTTCATTGCTAGTGCAGAATACTGGTCACAAATAATTATCACTTCTGTATAACATAAATCCATGTGAGATATCTGCAACAAGATTTCAAGCAACAAAACACATTAATTATGTTTTTAGAAATTTAAGAGTTTTAAATTGAAGAGTTTATATTATGTAAATAATTTATAATAGAGCAGACACATAAACTAGAAAAAATTGTAAAAACAAAGAACAGAATATTTGTTAATCATTGTGTTAGTCACAACACTTTGTCGCAAGTTACCAAAACCCACTAAAACCATCTTGGGTAAGAAATGGAAAGAAAATGGGAGTTAAATCTAGTGGAAACACCAGAACAACTCCAGGAACCTCAAGGAAAAGATGTTTGTACTAGAAAACACACAGAAAATTGTAACATATTTTTCTTTAGGTTGCTGGAGTTGTTCTTTGTCTCAGCTCCCAGCCATTGCAGAAACTTGAAGTCTGGTTAAGTGATCCACTGAAAAAAAATCAACTGCAGCAAAAGGAACTTATAAAATTTAGTAAAACAGCCAACGGGATTGTTCCACTGGGTGTATCAAGTTTCTGTGTATGCTTTTGCTTTTTACGTCTCTACTTATATCTTCCATATAGGTAATAGAAACATTACAGAATTTACTTTTTCCTGTTTAGATACATGAGCATAATAAATAAACAATACAGTTTCTCTTTTGAGAAACACAAAATTGGGAGTTAAGAGTGTTCTTAGATAGATTAACTGAAATGTTTTGAAAAACTTCAGTAAGAACTAGAATTTACTAACCAGGAAAATTTATGACAAAAATGGTTAAAATCTCTTTTGGTTTAGTTAATTACCTTTTAGAAGATAGTCTATACAATTGATATAGTTTTAAAGATAATGGAAAAGTGAAGTTAACTACATAAAACTCCTCATTATACAATTGAAGAAACCGAAACTCATAGAAATAAAATGGACTTATCCTGGTCATCGAGCTAGTTAATAAGAGATCATCAACATGGTACATATTTGGTATGAGGGGAAAAATCTATATGTAATATAGATTTACGTATTTTTATTTATATGTGTGTATGTACATATATACATTCATATCTTCATTTTTAGCATTTTCTTTATATTTCAATATTTACACATATTGGCATCTATACAGGGCTAATATGTTTTAAATGTTCAATTTGAAGCACATTTCAATATGTTTACTGTTTTCTACTCCTTCCAAATTTATGTCATTTATTCTTTCTGGTCTGTCTCTATCTATCCATCTAGCTATCTATCCATTTACCTATCAATCTATGTATTCTTCCATCATATTATGCAAATTATAGGAGATGTAATGCAATCATATAGATGAAAAATAGAAAAATATAAATATGAGTTGAGATAATTAACTTATTCAATTACTTTAAAACTATGTTTTATGAGATAAATCTAGACAGTAATATATTTCTAAGAGCTGTGCTAAGATCTCTTAAGATATTATAGTAGTTTCCCATTACACTGATTTCAAATTATTTGACTTGTACTTGAACATCTACAGCTTTATCTCATGATCCACAAAATATATAGAATGTATGCATTTCCGTTTTTTTGGTTTCCCATGTGTTTAATATTTTTATAAAGTATTTTATATTTTCTTAGGATGAAATAGGCTCTGTACTTTTATAATTTGGAATTTTGTGAAGTTTATATTCACTCTATATTTTTCTAATTTTATAGTCAATAGTTTCCTTCAATTTTTTTATTAGAAAAACATATTATCACTCTTGTATTTTCATAGGTAGCAGTTTTATCTTGGAATGAACATGGGCTCTGATATCTGTTCTACTCATCTATACCTGTTTAACAGACTGCCCAAAACCTAGTGATTTAAAACAACTATTTTACTTTAGTTCAGATTTTGGTGAATCAGGAATTCAGGCAAAGCTCAGAGGAGGGATTCTTCTGCTCCACATGGCATTGGGATCACTGTGTTACACGACTGAAGACTGAGCTGCTCTGTCAGCTTTAAGACATTCATACCCTTGCCTCGTTCTTTGCAGAGATGGAAGGTAGGTGGTATCAATCAGGTGCTTCTTCCTCTTAGGTCTCAGGGCTTCTCAAAGGGTCTCTCCAGCAGGGCAATTGGGATGTTAAATGATGGCTCAGATATCCAAGAGCAGGTGCTTTAAGAGCAAGAAGTAAGAATAGCCAGTCTCTTGAGATCTGGGCTTAGAAACTAACAGAGCATCACTTTCACTGGTCAAGAAGTCACAGAGTCCAGATTCAAGGGGAAAGGACATGGACTTCATTTCTCATAGGAGACATAGCAAAGAATTTGTGACATCTTTTAAAATATCAGTGTCAGACTTGAATGACAGTTAGCATCTTCAATGGCTATCTAGCTTTTGACTTTGAGCCTTGGTTTGATAGCTGGAGGAATTGTTTTTAACAACACTAAATATCTCCTATGAATTTATGTCTTAATTTTATTTTCAATCTTGCTAAATAAAATAACTCTTTGAATTTACCTTTTTATTAAGGTGAAATTTAGCAATAGCTAATATTAGGATAGGTGCTGTAAAGAAATAAAGTATCCCTGCCCAGTGAGTTAAGTAAAAGATTGCCTTATTCAGATGAATATTTATCCTCACTATCAGTGTAGAAACAATAAACAACTAATTTGTAAAAAAACAAAAAACAACAAATAAAACAAACTTAATTTTTCAGATTTTTGTTTCTTAATCCATGAAAAGAATATAATTGATTCACTGCATGGAGTTTTGGTGCAAGTTAACTGAAGATATGTCTGTAAAAACAGCAAACCACCTCTCCTATGGTAAATGCTTATTACCTGTGTTTTCTTCCCTTTATGTGCCCTCTATCCTTATACAGATATTATCTTATTGTCATTGCCTTTTCTAGAATTCTACAAGTACGTAAAATGTTCATGTTGTTAATAAAACTCTTTTTGTTTTTGCTCTTATGTTGATATACCTATTATACTGTGTAAAGAGATAGGCCAGGAAATAATTGCAATATTGAAATCTCCTGTGAAAAGTATGGACAAAAATAATTCTAAATAATATTAAAATATAATTCTCTATACTGATATTAAAAAGTAATTACAATGTTTAAGTTTTTTTTTTTTTTCTTTCCATCCACAGTAAACCTAGTTATGGGACAAGGTAATTACTCTAAGTAATAGGAAATTGAATCATCTATCAAAACCTCAGGAATGCGCACACTAATGGACATCGGACATGATCTAAGCCCAACTTATTAAAATGTGTTTAATAGAGATAGTTCATATAGGTCTCTAGTGGATATAAACTACACAGAAGTATCTTAATCAAACTAAAATATATATCTTATCTCTTCTCCTAAAATAGGCAATGTGCCTTTAAATGTATTAATACTAGTAGACATGGGAATTGAAAAGTTCATGTAATACCATGACTTGAGATGAGAGCTGTCATATTCTCTGGTATATTCTTTCCAACAAGCTTAGAATAAATTAAATTTACAAGACAAGATTTTCGTTTGTGAGTTTATCATTCTGATATACAATTAAGATTGCAGATATTGTCTCTCTTCTTATTAAATCCTGTAAATGTGCCCAGAGGCTACTGCAAAGGGAATATTCACAAAATGAGATCAAGAAATACATAAATAAGAAATGTGAGTTTAGTATTCGTTACTCATGATTTCCAAAGTGTGCATAAGTGTGAGCAGACCATTTATATTCATTCTGCTTTACTAATATTGACCTAGCAGAATGTTTTCTATACAACATTGTGATGCCAGGGACAGTAGGAAAAAAGAAACTTAGAGACCACTGACCCTAGACTTTCATTATACAGATGAAACAAACAGATAAATAACAACAAGCAAACAAACAAACAAAATCTTGAGGCCCAGAAAAAGAAAATGCATTTTGAAAATCCAAAGACCTAGTAAATGACGAGCTGAAACTTTGAATCTGAGTATATCATTTATAAGTTTAGAATTCTCTTTACTAATCCATTGCTAATGCTTATTCTGAAATGCAATTTATTAAGAACTTTACAACATACATTCCAATATTGTAAACTGCCTTTAATCCACTCTGATGACCCAATTGATAATCTGACAACCTATATTTTCATGAGAACTAAGGTTTCTACACATATTAAATATATTAAATATATCTAAATATAGTTTTCTCTCACAGTCTACAGTGATAGAATCACATTGCTCCAATAACAATTTCTCTTCTGGTGGTAAGACAAAACTGGAATTGAACATTTGGGTAATTTAATGTAGCATTCAACTAACACAAGCTTGAAAACAAAAGCAATGCTCTCAGAATGCCCAAATCCATGAAATGTAATCAGAAGCATGTTTTTAGGGAATTTTTTAATCAAAGCGATTTATATGATATTTTAACATACTGTGATTAAATACACTGGATTATGAATAAGACAAATTTGAATCATAATCCCTTTTCTCTTACTATCAAAATGATCCTGAACAGTTATTTAGCATAGTTAATTTTTTATTTAATCACCTGTTTAGGTAATTACATCTACCTCATGAGACTGTGTGTTTGGTGTATGCCTGTGTATGTGTGTATGTGTGGGTGTGTGGGTGTGAGAGAGACAGACAAATGGACACAGGGAGACATTGAGATTGATTGCTTTGTGGTAAGCACTCACTAAGTTTTGAGCAGGCAGCATGTTATAATAGTTTAATTTGGCTAGAGTTGAATAAGCAAGGGTTTGAATCTTGTCTTCATCACACTAGAGCAGGATATAACCTTAAAGAGAGAAAAATAATAATTCTTTGAGTTTGTTTTCTTGTGGGAATAAAATAGATAATTATTGTACATATCTATGAGTTTTACAAGCTTTGAAAACAGGCTTCTCATTTGAGATGGACTCAAAAAAGTTGATGTGTACCAACATTATTCAACAAACGGGAGGTATCTCAGAACCAAAACTCTCAACATGCGTTATAGACATTCAAGTTCTTGTTTAATTTCATTCTTCCTCAAAAATAATTTCTTCCATAAGGAATTAGGCATTTATCACAAAGTACAATTCTTTCTCTGTGTTACTGCTTATAAATATTATCTGGATATACAAATATGTGTAGAATTTGTAGCCACATTCCAAAATAGTACTTAAATTTGCATTCATCCTACAGAGGAAAATGAATATCCTTCTGGTTCCAGCACCATATTTGCACGAAGAACCACTTATTATAATTATAGTTTATCATCTCCAGAGAACATTAAGATGTTTACATTGTTAAAGTAAAAAGGCCACTTTTTTTTTCCCTTTAATTACAGAAGTTAATGCAGCTTGTAGAAAGAAAAGAATGGAAACTGAAAATCTTGTGGAGTTTTGAAATAATATATGAAATTATAGGATATTAATATATGGATATTCAGCTCTATTTTGCCTCTTGAAATTGTGATACACATAACTCAGATGCAGGGAACACTTATTCATCCATTCAGCAATCATGGACCAATGCTTATTACGTTCTAGGCATTTTTCCAAATACTGAAAACAAGAATTAAAAAGATTCAGCACCTGTTCTGAAGTTTTCACAGATTTGTGAAGGAAATTGATATAGAAGCAGGTGTGATGAGAACAGAAGTAAGGGACAAATGTCATGTGAAAAGCCCTTCTGAGTTTACTTTGCCAACTTTGTTTAAGCAGGCAGGACAAATGTCTGATTTTGCAACTATAGTCACTTCGCAACATGCCACTTGGCATTTAGATTGTTTCTGAACACATCAATTGGATTGAGAAGAGAATTTTATTTAAAAGAAAAACTTGAGGGTCAGGAAGACTCTCCACAGATTAACAGTAAAGGGAGTTTCTCATCTTTGCCTCTGAGCTACCCTCTGCCTGTAGTAGACCAGGCTGAATAGAGAGGTACCCTGTCTGCTCCCATGAGGATACCAAGCTTCCAACCTCACTCTGCCACTACCTAGTACTGGAAATGTAGCTGTCGCTTATGTTAAGTGTAAAGGGCTCTTCCTAGAGTCTTTCATAGAAATATTCTATATGTGGTAACATTAATAATTATTCTCTGTGTCTCGATTTGTGGGTTTTTATTTTTTTGCTTCAAATTAAAATAGCAAATCTAATGAATTAATGGAGTTGTCAAGAAGATTAAATAAGTAGTACCTTTTAAATTTTTATATTGTTTATGGTAATAAAATATTTTCCCCTCCATGAATTGTATTCAAATAAAGGGAATGTTGGAAAGATACAATATTCCCTATTTTTAAGACTAAGAGAATTTCAGCTTTCTCTTTGAAATATTAGATTTATTTATGTTTTTGATGTCATAAGAGAATTGGGACCATATTGTTTGTTGTAGTGCATTTTTTCAAGTAAATAATGGGAAATGTTTAAGAGAGTTAACATGCCATTTTTCTTTATGGTTGTTTATTCAATTTTTTGATCCAAGGTTTATTGAGAACCAAAGTTTTTAATATCAGGGGTCAACAAAAGAGAGCAACAGAAACAAAAATCCTTGCCCTCCAGGAGCTTTTATTGTAATTGGGGGTGAGGGGAGGGTGAAGGTGACAAACAAGTCAAATAAAATCTTTAGTAAGTTAGGTAGAGATACTTAACAAGGAGAAAAAAATAAATATTAAAGCAAAAAAAGTGAACAGAATGTGTCAGGGGGGTGTCAATTATAAAAAAAAAAATTGGTTTGGAAAAGATTCCCTGATCATGGTGACATCTGGGATCTATAGCAAGTGAGAGGCAGACTAGGACCACTGCATGTAGAGGAAACTGCAATGGCAGAGACCCAGAAGTGGGTGCATGCTATGCTGGATATTTTTAAGGAACAGTGAAGCAGGCAGGGACAGAAGAAAAGTGAGGAAGAGGGAGAAAATTAAGAGATGACCGCAGAAAGTTAACAAATGAGGGTTGAGGGGGCAGATGTTGTTAAGCTTTGGAGGTTTTTTATTTTTACTAAGTGAAATTTGAAAAAGTTGCAAGACTTTGAGTGAATTTCTAGCATAATCTAAGTGTTAACAAATCATTACAGCTGAAACCTCTTGTATAGAGTCTAGCCTTTATACATTAAGAAAGCAAGAGAAGAAACAGGAAGATGGTCTGGAGGCTAATGCAAGAATCAAGGCAAAGGTTGATGGTCACAGAATCAAGTTAACCAAATTCTGTATATAGTTGGAAGTTAAAGCAAAACAAGGTGTTGGATTGCTTAGATTGGAGGTGAAAGAAAAAGGAGGCAAGGATTGACTTTAGCATTTGGAACCTGTTCATCAGAAAGAATGATATTGCCGTTTGCTGAGAGAGGGGTACGGGATTGAGATCAAAGATCAGGAACTCAGTTTTGGTATTATTAAATGTGAGGTGCTATTAGGCATTTAAATAGATGTACTGAGTAAATAAATGTATGTACTCTTCTGAAAGGGAAGTTAGTAATAGAGAAGAAAGAGAGAATTTCTGGAGTAATATTTTTGAGGCACTGAGAGATGATGGGGTCTAGTGTACTGTTAAAAAACAAGACAACAAACAGCTTTAAAATGGAGTGGCTTATGCTAAGCTCCAGGTCACCAGTAGAGACTTGACTTAATTACTGTTTTGACTCTCCCAGAAATGAAATCTTAAACCAGTCAATCAGGAATCACCTGATCAGCACTAGTTGGGTCATCTGCCTGAATGACGCATTCCATCCCCTAAAGGACGGTAACCTGGCAATAGCCAACCTGCTTTTTGCCTAGTATAGCTTCCTTGTTCCCACTCCCTTCTGCCTATAAAAGTCTTTCATTTTGTACAGCTCCTTGGAGCGCCTTTCTATCTGTTAGATTGGATGATGCCTGATCCGAATAAATTTTTGCTCAAATAAACTCAAAATTTGGAATACACCTCAGTTTACCTTTTAACAGTTCACATTGAGAGTTTGGGCTTAGCTAGATTTTCATCCATAAGAACAGAAGAGCATTTTTGTGGGTGTCTGGGCACAAGTGTATGTAGGTGGAATTTTTTTTTTCTATTTATTTTACTTTTCTCATTAAAGTAGGAAGTATAGCCACCAGGTGAGAGCGAAGAAGAGAAATGAGGTGGGAAATAGTTGGGAAGAGGAAAGAAATCATGAAATAGATGTTTAAGAAGTTGGGGGAGTGAATTCAGTATGGAACAGCAGTATACTTACTAGACAATTGTAAGAGCCCGCTTGAGATAAATGAACAAGAATATAAAGCGAGACCAGTTGTACACGTATGGCAAGAAGTTTAGGAGGAGAGTTAGATTTAAAAAAAGGCTGGGTTTGGCCATAGAAGTAACATTTGAGAGAGGCCAAGGAATTGATTTCACATACAAAAGAGTAATTGAAATGACTGACAATGGATTTTAAATATGATTTTTAATCAATTTTTCAATAAACACTTAGGGTCCTGATGGAAAGATAAGAATGTGATGTTTTTGAGTATCCATGCAAGACTTGTTCTGTGCTTGGAAAAACTAATTTCTAGTGGCCAAACCAAAATATAATAGACTTTTGAGCGAAGAGTAGAAAATATATTAAATAAAATTATAATTAAAATATTGGCTAACTACAACAAATTAATTAAATGCAACTACACAAAAATGCATTAAATAATTGCAATACAAACTTTTTAGTGCATTAGACATTAGATTGTACTTTATAATATTGAAAAATTCTACAGGGTTGTATAATAGATTCATTCAGTCATTCATTTCATAAATAATTACAGATTTCCCACATTGTGCTAAGCAACTGTATTACTTTTCTGTTACTTGCTCTAACAAATAAATTACCACAAACGTGGTCACTTAAAACAATACACATTTATTATCTTACAGTTCTGTATGTCAGAAATCCAAGACAGGTCTCACAAGCTAAAATCGAGGTGTCAGCAGTTCTGAATTTTTTTCTGGAAACTTTAGGGAAAAATCTGTTTCCTTTACCTTTCCAGCTTTTAGAGGCATTTCTTGGCTTTTGGCCCCTTACTCCATCTTTAAGGCTGGCAATAAAATACATCTCTGACCTTTCCTTGGTAGTCACGTGCTCCCTCTCTGACCACAGCCTGGAAAGTTTCTCCACATTTAAGGACTCATGATTAGAATCAGCCCATCTGGATAATCTCCCATCTCAATGCTGTTAACTTTAATGAAATCTGCAAAATCCCTTTGTCCACTTAAGGTAAAATATATTCCCACATTCCAGGAATTATGATGTGAACATCTTAGGGGGGGCGTGCCTTTTTCTGTTTACCATAGCAATGGAGACATTGTTCTACCTCGATGGAGTTTACATTTGAGTGGGCAAGAATGTTTCTGTGTAGTACATGATTCCCATTAATTTACGTGGTCTAGTCCTGTGCCATAGCATTTGTACGTTAATCATGTGGTTTTAGAATTCAGAATTGTGGTGAAAACTGACTGCGGTGCTACATTAATAAGCAGAAGCAGTAACTCATAAATATCTATGTGGGGAACACCAGAACATCAATAATTGATTAAGGTGACAAAGTCATAATATTCAATCTCACCAGTCTCTTTTTGGAGAGAACCGAGAACCCCTAAGTGGAGAGAAGTGAAGTATTCCTAGGGCACTCTAGACAACACCCATCACACAAATTGTGATGCTGAGGGACCTGTGACCTGAAGACTGGTGAATTGCAGTAAAGGGAAGGATGCGAGTACATCAAGGAACAGGCTAAATTTCATCAAGGCACCCGGCATATGCAAATGAGGAAATCCTATGTGAGACTGGGCTTCCTTAGAAGGCTATGGTATTTTTTTTTTTCTGAAAAGACCCCCTTTCTACAGGCATTGAGAGAGGGAAGGTCAGTTCATTATTATATTCTCTAATTTCACCCCCTTGTCAAGTGTTCTCCCAGTTCCCTATGACCCTGACCTTGAGGAGTCTGCAATCTCTTTCAGAGACAAGGTTACATCAAATAAAAAATTGGAATAAATACTTTTAGATTACAGGCAATACTGACTCTAAATTTGAGAGAAGGTGAGAAAAGGGAAAGATCTAGATTAGGAATAACGAATCTTTGGATGCTCAAGCCTGTGTTTATTTGAACACTTTTTCTTTATGGTCTGTTGAGAGAGAGGAGGGGATATAGAGCTTCATCAGATAGAGGAGATTCATTTTCATTATGTCGAAGGTTTTCTATCTTACCTAACCTTACAAAAGTTTTGTTTGTCTGCTGAGGAACACCTCAGCACATTTGTGAAAGAGCTTTGGCAAGCACACTTGTCTTCATCAACAGAGGCAGCAACAGTCAAGTGCTTTGTCTCCAAATTCTGTCATCTCTCTTTCTGCTTTTTCTCACCATATTACATAGAGCTGTTGTTCAGGTACTTTCAGACATGCCCAGTGATTCAGGCTGACTCAAGCAAATTTGATCTTGACAGCTCTTAATAATGGTGGTCGCCAAGTGAAAGCTGAATGAGAGTTAGTCACTTTCTCAAAATCTCATCACCAAATAAATTCTGGTTTGTATAAAACGTTTATTAAACAAATATTTAGTATGAAAAATATTGTTGCGGCTTGTTCAATAAAGATGATGAAATTCCTTCTTTCTGTTGTTTCAGATTCTCCCACTATAATTTTCCTGAAAAGTTTACTTGTGTCAGACACTATAATATTTTGGAAGCTGGATTTAGTTAACAGGATGAGGCAACTAGAATCCTATGAATAAATAGCTGGATTTAGACACATTTTGGAATAAATCCTTTACACCATCCCTAGAGATCAGACCCTTAGGCTTGCTATATATGCAAGAGTGAAAAGGGTCCCTAAAATAATTGATTAATCCACATGCCCTGAATACCTATAATTTTACCAATGAACACCCATTTCTGAAATCTGTTATGATAATTAATAGGCTTCAGATATCACAAATAAAAATCAATTTCTAAAATTTGCTATAAAAATTAACAAAGCTTTGGTGGTAAAGATAGTTGAAACATTTATAATACTGTCCTCTGGAGTACAAGCTTTCTTATTGAATACTAGTTGACTTCCCGGAAAGTGTGTAAATTTCTGATTAGAGCAAATGATGGTTCTTGCAGTATAAATTGACAAGGATTTACACCCATATAAATACACACAAACACAAATACACATATACACAAATACGCTGATGTATTTAAAAATAAATTACAAGCAACTTATTACCCATTAGAATTCAATATCTAGTCATAAAAGAATCATGTAGTATGAAAATCCTCATTGCAGATGGAGGGCTAATAAACATTATGAAATCATAAATTCATTTTAAAATTTGATTTAGTTCAAAAGAATTTGAAGCATCCAATGAGAATTACTTCCTTTCTTTGCCTGCACATATCCCCCTTCTTTTATTTCCTTTCTTCCTGAACATTTATGTAGTGCTTACTATGTGCCTCATTCCATATTTTGGCGATCTGAAGGTAAAATAGGATTATATTTTCCCTGGAGGAACTTGAGTTGAGGAAATTGATACAAACAAAGTATTTTAATAACCATCCAAAAGTTATCATTAGAATTACAGAATATTAAGAAAGACCCTAAGTTTCCCTGTAAATTTCAAGGAACTCTTCATTAAGTAGCTGACATTGGAAAAATCTTGAAAAATGAGTAGGCAGTGAAATAAGTCTATATAGCAGGGATTATAACTGCAAAAGCATAAAAATTGGAAAGCATGGTATATTTAGGAAAGCACAGAATAGTTCATAATGTTTGTTGTATAATGCTAAGAAAATGTCAAGAGATCAAACTAGAAAGGTAAGCCAGGGCCACCATTTCTGTATTTAAGGTTCATATCCTACTGTCTCTTTGATATTTCATCAGGATAGCCAATTGTCTTCTCAAACTTACCATGTCCAAAACTGAGTTCTTCCTGCAATATTCTCCCTCTCATGAAATAACTTTATTCTTGTCGGTGGCTCAGACTCACAACTGGCATTCTCCTCTTCACCTCTCTGTCTCTTAAAAGCCTATATATTACATCTGTCAGCCATCAACGTTGCCGTCTTTTTCTCTTGACTAGTTTCCCAACTTCCATATTTGCTGCCCTTCAGGTGTCAACACAGGAGTCAAAAACAATTCAGTTCATGTTACGTCTATGCTTGAAATTTGATATTGGCTTCTCTTATCACTCAGGGGAAAAGGCCAAGCTCTTGCACTAAGCTACTCCTCAGTGTATTAAGTTTTACCTTTCATCAGTGAGATGGAAATGCCTACTATGTTATCTCCTATTCAGACCTCCCTCTAAATTACAGACTTGAACACTGCTAAATTCCACTGCTTCCCACATACTCCACAAGAGTCTCTAATAAGACATCCAGTCTAATATATCCAAATAACATTTTGATTTATAAACCATCTCTTTCATACTCTGCCTTTACACGTTTCCTATTATCCTATGTAAAACCAGCAGGCACAAATTTCTTGTTTCTGGTCGATAACAAGTATGCCTCGTTTCTCTCTTTCCCTTGTTCTCATCTTCTTAACCTGACCTTCTAGAAATCCTGTCCATGCTTCTTAAAAGTCTTTCTACTTTCACTGAACCCCTCATAGTTGAAGACACCATCATTTCCTTTATGGTTTAGTCAAACGGTTTCCTAACAAGCTTCCGTTCCTTCTGTCTTTACCTAATCCAGTCACTACATAGCAGACACACTGAACTCTTGAGGGTTTAAATCAGATAATACCATTCCAAGCTTGAAAGTAATCAAAGATCCTCACTACATTTAAAATGAACTGAAGACTCTTTATTTTGATCTATAAATTCCAGAACGACCAGTCCCTGCCTCATTTCAATATCATTTCACATGGTTTCCTCTTTCTCTTTGTTCTCCAACCATGTTGACTGTGTTTTATGGAAAAAATAATAATTCTGACACTTTTAGAATGCTTAGGTCTGTTTTACTGTCAGTGATAGAAAAAAAAAATGAGGCCACTGTTTTTAATAAAGCTGGAATAAAGATGATTTTTATTTACAAAATTGCTTTATCTGAATCACATGCAGTCAGTGGCCTCTTTTCAACACGTGTAAAACACTCTGAATGACTGGTCTCTAATCAGAAAGTGTTGCTTTCACTGTGATAAATCCTCAACATTCAGAAGCAGCGCAGATAAAATATACCAGCCAAGTTTTCACATTAAAAAATAAACATGCTCTTTAAAAGGTAAAAATTGAGGAGACAAAAATATATCTATGCATAACAGAAAAAGAGTAACCTTTTCCCCCCACTAATTAAGGATAAGCTTATTCATGCCAAGCCCTCATTATGAAGTATCCCCATTATAATTTTTATTGGCTTTTTTGGTTGATTGTAATCATTATTCCAGTTATTTCATGAAAAAGAAGATGGAGTTTGAAGGCCACTGACTATGAATGTATACTTTTTAAGCAGAAAATTGCCAAAACACTGATAAATCTATTACATTTAGGAGCTTGGGAAAGTCCAAAAACCTCTTGGATGATAAAACTCCGCATTTGATCCTGAAATTATGAGGCCATGGAAGAACCTCCCAGCTTGGGCATTGCCATTGTTAGGAAGTGATATTTAATTAATTTTACTGATGGGAATATCCTATGGCACAGACAACATCACCTGGGTTCATAGAGAAACTTCATATGATTTTCTCATGAAATATTATTAAAAACTTCTGAAATTCAATGAATGCCAGAAGCATTTGAAGAGCTTTAAGTTGAATTATATGACAAAGTAATACTTGTCAAAAAAAAAAAGAATTTTCTAAACTAACAATTCTATTTTAACATTTTTCTGTCATCATAATTAAGGGATAATTATCATATACTTAAGGGAATCATAACTTTCAATACATCTAAGGTCTTTCTCCCTCTCTTTTAATGTATTATTAAAAAAAAGAAGATGTTAACAACACATTTTAACTCAGTACTCTTTATTTCTTCATTGTTTCTATCTTTGAATTCTTTTGCTCTTAGGGTAGTTTTAAAATTTTCTTTTTAGTGATGCATTGTCAACCACCTTTTTAAAAAAACAGTGACAACTTTTGTGTTACTGAAGGCTTCAAATTGTTGGTTAGATTTAGTACAAACTTGTAATATTTTAATTGGAAGCTAAGCTTATTTTATACTTGGGTGGGGATTTTGCCAACTATAATGTTTCAAGGACATTTAAAAATCGGTTACACACTTCTTTTTTTTCTTACTATAGAACTAGGTCTTCTTTGGGAGAAATATCGATATTCAGGAGCTCAGATTCACAAACAAAATGGAAGTATTAAAGATAACTATTTGTAATAAAAACATATTCATGAGAGGACTGCATTGGATTGTACTTTCTTCTGATGCATATAAAATAGGATTTCATTTTCAGAGTTAATGTGAAATAATCCTGCAACATTTTTTACTTCAATTTAATCTTTTCATTGTTTTACTAAAATATTCAAGTTATTTAAGTGATTTAAGGAAATGGCAGCCATCATTCTTGTTAACATGTGGATATTAGAGTACAGTATAAGGAATTACATACACACACACACACACACACATATGGCTTTCAGATTTATCCAGGTTCAAGTTTTATCCTTCACTACTTGATTCAGCTAATGTTCAAAGATTCCTGCTGGGCTTAATTAAATTATTTTATTTTATATTTTCTTACTAAAAAAAGCTACAAATCCATTGCCTAATCTTAGTCATTGTATCTAGAAATGAAGTTGGATTTTATCATCAAAAGGGTTAATTTGATTATCTATACAGACACTATATTTTAGCTTCATTGAATTTTCCACTGCTCCAGTATATTTTCAAACTCTTCTAATTATTTACATTTCCCTTGACTTTTTCTTCTGTTGCTTTCTTTCCATTATAATTTAACGACCACGACTTGTCAGAATTAATAGGAGGGACAATGGGGTCTGAGAGTTAAACACTTGGATTTTGAAATCTTATATCCCTGCATGAAAGTGCTGACTTCACCATTTAATAGCTGGGTGACCATGGATGACTTCCTTAACAACATAAGAACTATTTTTTTATTTGAAAATAGGTATCATAAAGATATCTAACCTCACAGAAGCATTATTATAATTAAATAAAATAATGTATGTCAATGTGTTTGCACAGAGTGAGAACAAAATACGTTTAAATGAATATATTGGAAACCTTTTATAATTTGAGGACACAACATGGAAATCATCTGGTAAAAGTTTTAATCTATGAGTCTTTTGCTTTCTTTAACTATTCTCATTAGATGCATTAAAAAAAAAGACTGATGACATCACTTTTTCTAAAATATGCTTCATAGGAGAGAGCAGATTTAATAAAACCCTGTAATAGTAAACTGCACAATAAAGCAAGGTTCATCCTGATAGTTCCTAAAAAGTACTTCAGAATCACAAAATCTAACCAACTACATTAATGAATACCTAAATTTCAAATGTGCCAAAATACTTTTCCAAAAATAACACAACAGACTGTCATGGTTGATATGAAAGGAAACAGATCTGAGCTACAATTTGTTATTTCTTATTTCTGAGGTTTTTTTTTTTTTTTTTTTTTTTACATTCCCTCTAGGAATCAACAATAGAATTTAAAATTGTTAAATTATATTGCCTTGAGATGAATTTGAAAAATCATAACTTGTTCAAAGAAAATAAAGGACAGAGGTAAATTTTTGTGCATAACTACCTTTTTGTTTTGTTTTGTTTTCTTTAATATCTTTATTGGAGTATAACTGCTTTACAATGGTGTGTTAGTTTCTGCTTTATAACAAAGTGAGTCAGCCATACATATGCATATATCCCCATATCCCCTCCCTCTTGAGTATTCTATCTCACCCCCCTAGGGGTGCTCTCCCCTAGCACCAAGCTGCTCTCCCTGTGCTATGTGGCTGCTTCCCACTAGCTATCTATTTTACATTTGGTAGTGTATATATGTCCATGCCACTCTCTCACCCCATCCTAGCTTACCCTTCCCCCTCCCCGTGTCCTCAAGTCCATTCTCTATGTCTGCATCTTTATTCCTAACCTGCCCCTAGATTCATCAGAACCATTTTTTTTTTTTTTTTAGATTCCATATATATGTGTTAGCATACGGTATTTGTTTCTCTCTTTCTGACTTACTTCACTCTATATGACAGACTCTACGTCCATCCACCTCACTACAAATAACTCAATTTTGTTTCTTTTCACGGCTGAGTAATATTGTATATATGTGACACATCTTCTTTACCCATTCATCTGTCGATGGACACTTAGGTTGCTTCCATGTCCTGGCTATTGTAAATAGAGCTGTAATGAACATGGTGGTACATGACTCCTTTTGAATTATGGTTTTCTCAGGGTACATGCCCAGTTTTTAAGGAACCTCCATACTGCTCTCCATAGTGGCTATATCAATTTACATTCCCACCAACAGTGCAAGAGGGTTCCCTTTGCTCCACACCCACTCCAGCATTTATTGTCTATAGACTTTTTGATGATGGCCATTCTGACTGGTGTGAGGTGATACCTCATTATAGTTTTGATTTGCATTTCTCTAATGATTAGTGATGTTGGGCATCCTTTCATGTGTTTATTGGCCATCTGATATCTTCTTTGGAAAAATGTCTATTTAGGTCTTCTTCCCATTTTTGGATTGGGTTTTTGTTTCTTGGATATTGAGCTGCATGAGCTGCTTGTGAATTTTGGAGATTAATCCTTTGTCAGTTGCTTCATTTGCAAATATTTTCTGCCATTCTGAGGCATGTCTTCCATTCTTGTTTATGTTTTCCTTTGCTGTGCAAAAGCTTTTAAGTTTCATTAGGTCCCATTTTTTTATTTTTTTTATTTCCATTTCTCGAGGAGGTGGGTCAAAAAGGATCTTGCTGTGATTTATGTCATAGAGTGTTCTGCCTATGTATTCCTCTAAGAGTTTTATAGTGTCTGGCCTTACATTTAAGTCTTTAATCCATTTTGAGTTTATTTTTGTATATAGTGTTAGGGAGTGTTCTACTTTCATTCTTTTACATGTAGCTGTCCAGTTTTCCCAGCACCACCTATTGAAGAGGCTATCTTTTCTCCATTGTATATTCTTGCCTCCTTTATCAAAGATAAGTTGACCATATGTGCATGGGTTTATCTCTGGCTTTCTATCCTGTTCCATTGATCTATATTTCTGTGTTCATGCCAGTACCATACTGTCTTTATTACTGTAGCTTTGTAGTATACTCTGAAGTCAGGGAGCCTGATTTCTCCAGCTCCGTTTTTCTTTCTCAAGATTGTTTGGCTATTTGGGGTCTTGTGTGTTTCCATACAAATTGTGAAATTTTTTGTTCTAGTTCTGTGACAAATGCCATTGGTAGTTTGATAGAGATTGCATTGAATCTGTAGATTGCTTTGGGTAGTATAGTCATTTTCACAATGTTGTTTTTCCAAGCCAAGAACATGGTATATCTCTCTATTTATATCATTAATTTCTTTCATTGGTGTCTTATAGTTTTCTGCATACAGGTCTTTTGTCTCCTTAGGTAGGTTTATTCCTAGGTATTTTATTCTTTTTATTTCAGTGGTAAATGAGAGTGTTTCCTTAATTTCTCTTTCATATTTTTCATCATTAGTGTATAAGACTGCAAGGGATTTCTGTGCATTAATTTTGTATCTTGCTACTTTACCAAATTCATTGTTTAGCTCTAGTAGTTTTCTGGTAGCATCTTTAGGATTCTTTAAGTATAGTATCATGCCATCTGCAAACAGTGACAGTGTTACTTCTTCTTTTCTGATTTGGATTCCTTTTATTTCTTTTGCTTCTCTGATTGCCATGGCTAGGACTTCCAAAACGATGTTGAATAATAGTGGTGAGAGTGGACAACCTTGTTTTGTTCCTGATCTTAGAGGAAATGGTTTCAGTTATTCACCATTCAGAACGATGTTGCCTGTGGGTTTGTCATATATGGCCTTTATTATGTTGAGGTAAGTTCCCTCTATGCCTACTTTCTAGAGGATTTTTTTATCATAAATGGGTGTTGAATTTTGTCAAAACCTTTTTCTGCATCTGTTGAGCTGATCATATTGTTTTTCTCCTTCAATTTGTTAATATGGTGTATCAAATTGATTGATTTGTATATATTAAAGAATCCTTGCATTCGTGGGATAAACCCCACTTGATCATAGTGTATGATCTTTTTAATGTGCTGTTGGATTCTGTTTGCTAGTATTTTGTTGAGGACTGTTGCATCTATGTTCGCCAGTGATATCGGTCTGTAGTTTTCTTTCTTAGTGACATCTTTGGTTTTGGTATCAGGGTGAGGGTGGCCTTGTAGAATGAGTTTAGGAGTGCTCCTCACTCTGCTATATTTTGGAAAAGTTTGAGAAGGATAGGTGTTAGCTCTTCTCTAAATGTTTGATAGAATTCTCCTGTGAAGCCCTCTGGTCCGGAGCTTTTTTTTGTTGCAAGATTTTTAATCACAGTCTCAATTTCAATGCTTGTGATTGGTCTGTTTATATTTTCTATTTCTTCCTGGTTCAGTCTTGGAAGGTTGTGCTTTTCTAAGATTTTTTCCATTTCTTTCAGGTTGTCCATTTTGTTTCCGTATAGTTCCTTGTATTAATCTGTCATGAACCTTTGTATTTCTGCACTGTCAGTTGTGGTTTCTCCTTTTTCATTTCTAATTCCATTGATTTCAGTCTTCTCCCTTTTTTTCTTGATGAGTCTGTCTAATGGTTTATCAATTTTGTTTATCTTCTCAAAGAACCAGCTTTTAGTTTTATTGATCTTTGCTATCGTTTCCTTCATTTCTTTTTCATTTATTTCTGATCTGATCTTTATGATTTCTTTCCTTCTGCTAAATTTGGGGGTTTTTTTTGTTCTTCTCTCTCTAATTGCTTTTGGTGTAAGGTTAGGTTGTTTATTTGAGATGTTTCCTGTTTCTTGAGGTAGGATTGTATAGCTATAAACTTCCCTCTTAGAACTGCTTTTGCTGTATCCCATCAGTTTTGGGTTGCCGTGTTTTCATTGTCATTTGTTTCTAGGTATTTTTTGATTTCCTCTCTGATTTCTTCAGTGATCTCTTGGTTATTAAGTAGTGTATTGTTTTGGCTCCATGTGTTTATATTTTTTAGAGATTTTTTCCTGTAATTAATATCTAGTCTCATAGCATTGTGGTCGGAAAAGGTACTTGATACAATTTCAATTTTCTTAACTTTATCAACACTTGATTTGTGACCCAAAACCCAAGATATGATCTATCCTAGAGAATGTTCCATGGGCACTTGAGCAGAAAGTGTATTCTGTTGTTTTTGGATGAAATGTCCTATAAATATCAGTTAAGTCCATCTTGTTTAATGTATCAATTAAAGATTGTGTTTCCTTATTTATTTTCATTTTGGATGATCTGTCCATTGGTGAAAGTGGGTATTAAAGTCCCCTACTATGATTGTGTTACTGTCGATTTCCCCTTTTATGGCTGTTAGCATTTGCCTTATGTACTGAGGTGCTCCTTTGTTGGGTGCATAAATATTTACATTTGTTATATCTTCTTCTTGGGTTGATTCCTTGATAATTAAGTAGTGTCCTTCTTTGTCTACTGTAATAGTCTTTGTTTTAAAGTCTATTTTGTCTGATATGAGAATTGTTACTCCAGCTTTCTTTTGATTTCCCTTTGCATGGAATATCTTTTTCTATCCCCTCACTTTCAGTCTGTATGCCTCCCTAGGTCTGAAGTGGGTCTCTTGTAGACAGCATATAGATGGGTCTTGTTTTTTTATCCATTCAGCCAGTTTATGTCTGTTGGTTGGAACATTTAATCCATTTACATTTAAGGTAATTATCGATATGTATGTTCCTATTACCATTTTCTTAATTGTTTTAGGTTTGTTATTGTAGGTCTCTTCCTTCTCTTGTGTATCCTGCCTAGAGAAGTTCCTTTAGCATTTGTTGTAAAGCTGGTTTGGTGCTGTTGAATTCTCTTAGCTTTTGCTTGTCTGCAAAGGTTTTAATTTCCCTGTCAAATCTGAATGAGATCCTTGCTGGATAGAGTAATCTTGGTTGTAGGTTTTTCCCTTTCATCACTTTAAATGTGTCCTGCCACTCCCTCTGGCTTGCAGAGTTTCTGCTGAAAGATCAGCTGTTAACCTTATGGGGATTCTCTTGTATGTTATTTGTTGTTTTTCCCTTGCTGCTTTTAATATTTTTTCTTTGTATTTAATTTTTGATAGTTTGATTAATATGTTTCTTGTCGTGTTTCTCCTTGGATTTATCCTGTATGGGACTCTCTGCACTTACTGGACTTGATTGACTATTTCCTTTACCATATTAGGGAAATTTTCAACTATAATCTCTTCAAATATTTTCTCGGTCCCTTTCTTTTTCTCTTCTGATTCTGGGATCCCTATAATTCAAATGTTGGTGCATTTAATTTTGTCCCAGAAGTCTCTAAGACTGTCCTCAATTCTTTTCATTCTTTTTTTCTTTATTCTGCTCTGTGGCAGTTATTTCCACTATTTTATCTTACAGGTCACTTTTCCGTTTTTCTGCCTCCATTATTCTGCTATTGATTCCTTCTAGAGAATTTTTAATTTCATTTGTTTTGTTGTTCATCATTGTTTGTTTGCTCTTTAGTTCTTCTAGGTCTTTGTTATACGTTTTTTGTATTTTCTCCATTCTATTTCCAAGATTTTGGATCATCTTTACTATCATTACTCTGAATTCTTTTTTAGTAGGCTTCCGATTTTCTCTTAATTTTTTGGTCTGGTGGGTTTTTAAATTGCTCCTTCATTTGTTGCATATTTCTCTGTCTTCTCATTTTGTTTAAATTACTGTGTTTGGGGGTCTCCTTTTCACAGGCTGCAGGTTCATTGTTCCCGTTGTTTTGGGTGTCTGCCCCGAGTGGCTAAGTTTGGTTCAGTGTGTTGTGTAGGCTTCCTGGTGGAGGTGACTAGTGCCTGTGTTCTGGTGGATGAGGCTGGATCTTGTCTTTCTGGTGGGCAGGACCACGTCTAGTGGTGTGTTTTGGGGTGTCTGTGAACTTATTATGATTTTAGGCAGCCTCTCTGCTAATGGGTAGGGTTGTGATTCTGTCTTGCTAGTTGTTTGGCATAAGGTGTCCAGCACTGTAGCTTGCTGGTTGTTGAGTGGAGCTGGGTCTTAGCATTGAGATGGAGATCTGTGGGAGAGCTTTCGCTGTTTGGTATTATGTGGAGCTGGGAGGTCTCTGGTGGACCAATGTCCTGAACTCGGCTGTCCCACCTCAGAGGCACAGGCTTGACACCCGGCTGGAGCAACAAGACCCTGTCAGTCACACAGCTCAGAAGGAAAGGGAGAAAAAAAGAAAGAAAAATAAATAAAAAGAAAGTTATTAAAATAAAATTTTTTAAAAAATTATGAAAAATAAAAAAAATTAAAAGGAATTTAAAAAAAAAATTGAAAGAGAGAAGAGAGTAACCAGACCCAAAAACAAATCCAACAATGATAACAAGTGTTAAAAATTATACTAAAAAAAAAAGAAATTAAAAAAAAAAAATGGACAGACAGAACCCAGGACAAATGGTAAAAGCAAAGCTATACAGACAAACTCACACAAAGAAGCATGCACATACACACTCACAAAAAGAGAAAAAGGAAAAAATATATATATCTATATATAAAAAAAAGGAAGAGAGCAACCAAATCTATAAACAAATCTACCAATGATAATAAACTCTAAATACTAAACTAAGATAAACATAAAACCAGAAACCAGTCAGTCACATACAGCAAACTCCAAGTCTACAGTTTCTCCCAAAGTCCACTGCCTCAATTTTGGGATGATTCCTTCTCTATTCAGGTACTCCACAGATGCAGGGTACATCAAGTTGACTGTGGAGATTTAATACGCTGCTCCTGAGGCTGCTGTGAGAGATTTCCCTTTCTCTTCTTTGTTCGCACAGCTCCTGGGGTTCAGCTTTGGATTTGGCCCTGCCCCTGAGTGTAGGTCGCCTGAGGACGTCTATTCTTTTCTCAGACAGGACGGGGTTAAAGGAGAAGCTGATTAGGGGGCTCTGGTTCACTCAGGCTGGGGGGAGGGAGGGGTACAGATGTGGGGTGAGCCTGTGGCGGCAGAGGCCGGCGTGACATTGCACCAGCCTGAGGCGCGCCGTGTGTTCTCCCGGGGAAGTTGTCCCTAGATCACGGGACCCTGGCAGTGGCGGGCTGCACAGGATCCCAGGAGGGGAGGTGTGCATAGTGACCTGTGCTTGCACACAGGCTTCTTGTTGGCTGCAGCAGCAGCCTTAGCGTCCTATGCCCGTCTCTGGGGTCCACGCTGATAGCTGTGGCTTGTGCCCGTCTCTGGAGCTCTTTTAGGCAGTGCTCTGAATCTGTCCTCCTTGCACACCAGGAAACAATGGTCTTTTGCCTCTTAGGCAGGTCCAGACTTTTTCCTGGACTCCCTCCCAGCTAGCTGTGGCGCACTAGCCCCCTTCAGGCTGTGTTCACACCACCAACCCCAGTCCTCTCCCTGGGATCCGACCTCCGAAGCTGGAGCCTCCACTCGCAGCCCCCACCTACCCCAACGGGTGAGCAGACAAGCCTCTCAGGCTGGTGAGTGCTGGTCGGCACCAATCCTCCGTGCGGGAATCTCTTTGCTTTGCCCTCTGCACCCCTGTTGCTGTGCTGTCCTCCGTGGCTCCGAACCTCCCCCTTACCCCCCGTCTCTGCCAGTGAAGAGAGTTTCTAGTTTGTGGAAACCTTTCCTCCTTCACAGCTCCCTCCCAGAGGTGCAGGTCCTGTCTCTATTCTTTTGTCTCTGTTTTTTCTTTTTTCTTTTGCCCTACCCAGGTATGTGGGGGAGTTTCTTGCCTTTTGGGAAGTCTGAGGTCTTCTGCCAGAGTCAGTAGGTGTTCTGTAGGAGTTGTTCAACATGTAGATGTATTTCTGATGTATTTGTGGGGAGGAAGTTGATCTCCATGTCTTACTCCTCTGCCATCTTGAAGGTCTCTCCCCTGTTGTTTGTTTTTTTAGTAATGCTACTTGAAATATAAACTACCTGCTGTTGAGAAAAGAAAAAAACAAAAACAAAAACACAGCATAGCAACTAAACATGAGTTGTTCTGTTTGAATATGAACTGATAATATGACCTAAAGTAAATCATCGTCACATGCTGTTATTTTTTGGTAACTAGTATGTGATAATCATTAAATAACCAAGATGGTATTACTGCTTCATTTAGTTTGAGTAAATTTCAGACAGTTTTCTTCCTGACTATAGACCACTGATACCCTTTTTCTTGGAGAATTTATCTTGGCAAACTTACAAAGGTAAATTTTTTCTCCTCACTTTTGGGATGTAAATCTTTTTAAAAGCCTTTGGCCAGTTTCACAACTCAGGAAGGTCTTTCTCAAGGATCAGGGAATCATCCCTTTGAAATGTAAATATTAAGGGATATATTGCTCTATTCTCCCAGTCTCTGTGGGAGGGTAGGAGCCTAATTTTTACGAGTCAATTAGCAAACACGGATGGATGATCTAATCACATTGACCAAACCCCCCAGTAATGTCCTCCAGTACTCTTCTGAGAGTTCACCTCAGTGCTTAAAAGCTCTCTTGCTTTTTGTTTCAGCAGTGTTGAATTTAATCTCTACCCAATTGCAATAGCCTTGACTTCTGTTGCAATAGTCTTGTATAAAGTCTTCCTTGCTTATGTAACACTATCTGGTACAATGCTGTTTGTTTGTTTGTATGGTTGGTTTTCTGGGCACAGTCATAGGTCAAATGATGCTTCCTATTGAAATATGACCCCAAAGTGGGTTTCTCAAGCCTTATTTCAGGCAATTAAGACTTGTTTGAGCAAAGCTTCTATGTAGCTATACTTTTTATGGCTGAATAAGTATTATGCTTATGATATCTACATTCATGAGTATAAAATTCTGCTCAGGGCCTTTTTACGTGATGAATATTCCCTTTCAGAAATTTCAGGAGTGATAAAAGAGTAAAACAAATTCCCTCAGTAACACCAATAAACCAAGGTTAAAAATTAATGTAGTAATTGGGAATAGTCTACATTTGCTTTTGCTTTTCAGTTCACTGCTCAAGCTAGTAAGTGATCAGCTCTGTTGTTGATATGTTGAAAGATAATTGGAACTTACTTACACAGCATAAAGAACAAAGAAATGTACACCCTGGCTTTAAGAAAACTCAAAGTGAAAGTTCAGTCTAATTATTCTGGAAAAGTTATCTTTGGAAGACCACCTATTATATAATTGTCAATACTTGATTTATCTCTTTTTTTAGAATTCAGTTGAATATGTTCCATTTTTAAGCATCACATTCAACTTCATCTGTATACTTACCTTTTATATTTAATATTTAAATGGAATTATTGTTGTTATAAAGAACTAAATACAAAAGGTATGGCTTGCAGGTTTATTTTCATCTATATAGTAATAAATGGTGTTAAAATTTGTGGAATAGAATGACCATACCTGGTTCAAATATGGTGTAGGCCAATGGATTTACTTATGAAAAGTAAATGTTAATTCATTCTCAGAACTGACCAGTCTATCATTAGAAGTTTAAAAATGCTCAAAAAGTAAAGAAAAACAATTCTTCTGGAAGTCTTCTCTACATAGGCAATTAGAGGAGATTTAAGGAGACTATTGCATATCTAGAAACTAGAAATTCTTATCTAGGTCTTCTGTCAACTTCAACAGATGCATCTGGAAAATTGGTGGTTGTGTTTTCTTTTTCTTCATCTGAAGAGGATTGCTAATTGTCTGATCCCCATTTCCTAAAGTGTTTCAATATTCTTATTTATAAATGTATAGTTTACCTTATACTATGACAACACTATAAAAGTTGAAGTGTAGGTAAACACATTTGATATTATCAAGGAACTTCTTTCAAAGTGACAAAGACTATATCATCTCTCTGCATTTTTCATTGTATTTAGGTAACTGCAGCATCCACAGTCTGTGATGATAATATTATAATTTTAATCTTTTCAGATTTCTTCTGGAAAAAAAAAGATTTTAATACAAAGAAGGCAAGTGGCAAATATATAAGTTGATGGTCAATAAATGAACAGCATTATGAGTCTCAACTGTGATAAGTTGACAATGCTTTAGAGAAGATGGTATGGGTTTGTGGAAGTTGGACATAGTTCTGACTGATTGGGCTATAAATTTTTCATGGCTCTCTGAAAAACTAGGCTGTGAACATGGAGAATTGAAGCGTTACAGATTATCTTTGGTCACTTGAAACCCAATACAGCCTCAAAAATCTAAGATAGATCACAAAATATATTTTGTGTAGGCAAACATCTAGGTTTTTAATAGTGCCCAAATTCTGGCTCAGCAAGTTCAAAACTTACTCCAATAAAGTATTCAATATTCTGTGACATGTCTACATCTCTATGAGCAGAGATAGCTGACAAAATGTAGTCTATTGTGAGTTCTTTCCCACAAAATATAAGAATTTTTACCACAACCAGTTTGGACTACGTGATAAAAGGTTATTCACAATCATTATTTAAAAAAAGTATTTTGTTTTGTTTAATAAATGTGTTCATTGTTTTTATATTGCTGAATATACATTAAATGTATAGTAAATGCCTTCAGCTGACATCTCAGCACCCTGAACCTAAGAAAGCATTACATCTTAGGGTGGGATAAAAGGACTGAGCTTCAGCGATATAATATGCATTACATGGAAGTCAGTAATGATGATGATACTAAGTCTAAATGGAATACAATATACCAGAAATTGATTCTAAAATATTTAACATTCAAGATAAATCTCAGATATTTCACCCAAAAGCCTACTTTGGGCTCAGATTTGGGCTAAATTCTCTCTTTCCTATCTTTCATAACATCATCTATGTATCAACACTTTGCCACTTACCATATTAAATTCACTTAACTAGTTTCTATGTCACCTACATTAGATTCTATACACCTTTATGGAGAAAAATCCATGTCTTTTAATTTTTGATACCTTCAACCAGGATCTGACAGAAATAATACATGCAAAAAATAATGATTGAACTATTTATTCCTCTGTCCTATTTACTCACTTTTGGTCAAATTCTTATAAATTACTATGCTCTTTTATATGTTGGGCTCTAGAAAGAGAAGGAACTTGAACACTTACAAAACAAATATAAACATAAACCTTACAAGAATAGATGAAAGTGAGAGAAATATCTAAGTGTTAATGTGGAGGTAGCCTTAAACAAACAAACAAAAAACCTAAAAGCAGGGCTCAGACAGGTAAGGGTGTGATGGGAGGTTGGTGAGTGTGGGCTAGCCAATGTATGCTAGAGCTCAAGCAGGGCGTGAAGGGCATCTGTATGCAGTGGAGGGTACTGGTGTGGAGCTCACACATGGAGTCTCAAAGCACATTTATATAGATTACTTTTTACTTGCAAAGCAATGAAAGAGTAGCTCTGCAATAGATAAGGCTTCTGGAAGACCCCACCTAAATCAAAGGATCTAAGTTAAAAGCATCAGTGCTAGGATAAAATGAAATTGTAAGCCAGTTGTTCAAATGCAAGGAAAAGAATAGCATCTTTTCTCTGACACTTTTTGTTAATATGAGGAGACACTGGACAGACCTAAGTTGAGTGTCATTCTTCAAAATAATTGGCCTGTGATATTCAAAATTGTCAGCATCATAAAGTCAAGGAGAGACTGAACAATGGTTCCTGATTGAAAGAAAGAAAGATTCCAACTAAATGTAATACAGATTCTGGACAGGGTATTTTTCCTTAAAGGACATTATTAGGATAACTGACTAAACTTGAAGTTTCAATGGTAGTAATGTATCAGTGTTAACCTCTTGATAATGATGTGTGTTTTGTAGTTATGTAAAATAATATCCTTTCTTGTAGGAAATGCACTTTATTATTTGAGATATTGCAACATTATCAGCAAATTACTCTCAAAAATTTCATGGAAAAACTCCTTTGTACTTTTCTTTTCTCAAAGTGTAAGACTATTTCAAATGGAAACATTTTAAAAAGTGAAACGGTAGAATAAAATTGTTGAATATTTATACACCACATCCATAGAAGATAAATTTAAAAAACTATGCTTCAAGAGACATTATTAGAAACGTGCATTAGATCGAGTGTAGAAGTTAGAGGCATACTCTTACCTTGGGTAAACTGAATTTTCTCTTAATGTAATATTATTTTGTAAAAAAAAAATTGTCAAATTTTCTAATCAGATGTGACACTCAATCTATGATGTGACAATACCTATCTTCTTTCTTGCCACCTCCAAAGATAATAGGGATATAAAAAGCATATCAAAAAGGTGTACAATGGAAGAATTTCTCATGCAGGTTACTGGGTACTTTGACACTCCTTGAAAATCAATATAGGTGCAATTTTGTGTGTGTATGTGTGTGTGTGTGTGTGTGTGTGTGTGTGTGTCCATGCATATGTAGCTTTGAAAACCTGAGGACTAGTGGTACTTGAATATCCCTAATCCCCTATAAAATGGACTCATGCAGAAATGGCTGATTCTATGTCAGGAGTATAGTAAAAAATGTGGCCATAAACATGTTAAACCAGAAACAAAGAAGTGCTCCAACATGACTGAGGATATGTCAGAAGGATATAGCCCAAGTGTAAAGGGCACCATAGCTGAATTCTGTACAATTTGAGCATCCAAAGGAATAATGATGACAATATTCATATTGAAACAAAAAGACCAAGAAGTTTATAATAAATCACAAAATTAGGAAGAAGGAAGAAATACTATTTTTAGAAAAAAATTAGACTTAAAAATCATTCTTTTACATTCCTTAATGTATTAAAAGATTCAGGCATGTATCAAGAATTGATTTTAAAATCAATATATGCAAAAGTTTGGGAGAATGATATACTGCCTTGAAGTACCACCTTATAGTTTACTTATTATTAACAAAGGGAAATAAATGATTCTCAGAGAGGAGAGATCATAGAAAGTACCTCCTTGAGCAAGTAATGTAAATTAATGTCAATCAATATAGGAAAAAAATAACCTCCTATGATTTTGGTATTATATGATGAGGAGCATACTAGATCAAATGCAAGATCACCTTTGTAATCTTTCCATCAGAAAATTTTACAACGAATCTAATCAGCCACAACAGTGAAGCACAGCTGAATTGTTGGAAATTCCATAAGCCAACTGGCCTCAACTCTTAGTATCAATATTGTAAAATTAAAAAAAAAAATGTGGGAGCTCTTCTAGATTAAGAAGACTGAAGATAAATGAAAATCAAATGCAATGTATGACACTTAATAGTATCCTGGGTTGGGGGAAAAATGGATAAGGGATACTTTGGGGGTAATTGGGAAATTTTGGAAAATGAACTATTTAGTTAGATAATATTATGATACCAATATTTATTAACTTCCTTATGTATATAATGCTATTGTAATCATGTAGCAGATTGTCCTTATTCTTAAGAGTTAGGTACTAAAGCTTTTCAAATGTTTGGATTAAGAAAAAAAATTCAAGGAGAGGGGAAGGAGAGAGAAAGAGAGAAGTAGGAGGGAGATAGATGGGGGAGAGAGAGAAGAATGATGGACAAGATAAAGCAATGTGGCATGTTAACAATTAATGGGTCTTAGGTGAATATTATGATACATAGAAATTACTCTCTATGTTCTCATTTTCTGCAGAATTGATATTTTTCATAATAACATGTTGGAATATATGTTAACATGTGAGTCATCTAATTATAACAATGTACACTATATTCATTGTGATTCATAATATTTCTAACTGTCCACTTTAGAAATCTTGTAAAAATTCACGTTCATACACCTTTATTAAAATGTTTTCTTCTTCTCCATCAGGGATATTTATACATACTCATAATTTCTGTGAACAGAAGTTGTTATTTGTCTAACACTGATCATTGTGATGCCATCTACATTTATGATGCTATTTAGATAAATAAAATCATGTTCAATTTGTTATGCATTTTACTGCATCCCACTAAAGTAAAATAAGCATTTAGAATTGATATTTCACATATTTGGTGCATATTTATTTATTATCTTTGTCATACATTCATAATAACATAATATATTTTTTCTATACTTCATGACATTTACTTTTAGAGTCTGAAAAATCACTTCAATTAATCTATGAAATATTCACAACTGCTATATAGCTGGGGAAAAAAACTATATTTTAGAAGTGTTTCACATCCTTAAAATTTTCCTGTTTGAAAAATTGATAGGATTAATTTAAGAAGTCTCTTTTTCTATAAAAACAAATGTTTCATACAGCCCTCTGACCCTTTTTCACACAGTTTGGGCTTCGGAGAATATTCGTACAGTATTTTATAAAATGTGATAACCAGGAGAATTAATCTTCTGTCGTAGATTGCAAATATGCCTTCAGTTCTTCACTCCTCTCTCCTCTCTGGGTCTTCATCCTTTGCATTCTGACAGCATGTTTACCGTACTTAAAAGGCTAAGTATATTTCCCCATCTCTTGAATCTGGACTGGACTTGTAAGTTGCATTGGCTGATAAAATATGGCAGAAGAAATTGCATGCCAGTTCAGAAGCCAGGCCTCAAGAGGACACATGGCTTCACTGAGAACCACTATCGCTAGAGAAAACTGAAACGGTGTGAAAGCTGCCATGTTTCAGCAAAGTAACACCAGCATGGTCAAATATTAACACCCAAAGCTGTCACCACATTTTTATTCAATGTCATTTTTTTGTTGCTTTTTCATTTTTTACAAGGGTCTTTTTATGTCTAAATATTATGATTTCTGTTTTATATACTGCCTACTAAATCATAAGTACATTTTAAGAAAACCTAGTTGATGCTGCCTATCTTAACCTTTACTGTCTCTATTTCCTCCAAATTATTTATATATATATAAATAAAATATATTTATATATAAAATAGTATATAAATTATATTTACAATATAAATATGTTATAATGATATATATTATATGATATACCTTTATAATATAAATAACTATATAAAATATATAATCAACATATACATTGACATATTTATATATGTAAAATTATTTATCTATATATAAATAAAAGCACACACACATATATAAGTAGAGAGAGAGAGAGAGATGAAGAGAATAAATCTATATTTAACCAATTCAAACACATAAGCTCTGTAAAAAGTTCAGGGCCACGAGGATGAGGTCACCTTATCCCACAAGCTCTGTTTAGCTCTATTTGCAAAAAAGAGCTCAAAACCTGTAAAGGAATATTTTTCTCTCACTGGAGAAGATAATAATGAATAGGAAATATGCTTTCTTGGTTAGCTAATATTATAGTATTATTTCTTGGTTCATTTTAGTGTTTCCCTTTTCAAATCCCCTGTTCATTTTAATTAAATGAGTTAGAAAAAGAAAAAAAGTGCTGAGGTAGAAGTAAAAAGCAGGTGGAATTCTCTGTGTCCTTAGCTCTAATAAATTATAAAACTCCAAAGCTGCCATGAATCTTCATAAGTTAAAGTGGACCAGTGTGTGAAGTAAAAAAGAAACTTGGCTTAATAAAGCCAAACAATTCATCAAAAATAAATAAGTAAATAAATATTTACTTTAAAAATATCTACATGGCTGAAAAAGTAAGCTTAAAGCCACACTTTTGACAACATAGAAAAAAAAAATTAAAGATATATAACTGTTAATATTGTTAATCTGTGTTTGCTGAAAAGTTCTCAAAGGGTTGTAAAATCACCATTTAGCATATTTAAAATAGGGCTTTTATATGTCAACTTCTGGGAGTTGTAAGAAATAGCAAGAAACCCTTGTAAGTTTTTTTCTGGGCTCCTGCCCTTCTAGGTTATAATTTTCAGATTTTTAAAAGTGCTTTTGATTAATGATGTTTGGAATTAATGAAAGCTATTTAATGAAGCTTACTTAGGAATGATTTTTACAAACTACTACTATTATTGGGAAAATTTCTGCTTGACATTTTGTGTTTTGACTGGCATTTTCTTGTCGCCAGCTGTCATAAAAAGGACTGCAACACATGCCTTTAGCAGCATATGCCTTTTTGGGTGCTGAATAGCATTTTCATACAAAAAAATCAAATGATCCATAACATATTATGCTGTCATTTGAAAACAGCATCAGAAATGAGACATTTTTCATGCCTGTAATATATTTTGTTCCCCAAGGCTTAATCTAGCATTTCCGTACTACATTTGAAAATATAATGTGGTGTAGGTTTATTCTTCTAATTGACACTATTAAGATTTTAAGAATACTATTTTTGTTTTACAAATAGAGATTGTAAAAATACTTTTAGAAGGTTTAGTATATTCTGTTTATTTTACTAGTGTTTTCTTAGCTCTCTGTTTCTCAGGAACACCTTTTCAAATACTTATTATGTATAAGTAATTACATATACTTATTACAATGAAAAGTGACATCTAAAGGCTATTTCATACTTTGGATTGGAGCTCACTTAATAGAATATATGCAAATCAGTGCAAAAGTATGTAGCAATAGATTATATAGCTTAAATACATTATTAATTCTACTTAATTTGCTATGTAATATGTATCAAGTAACAGTTTAGAATTTAAATTATATGAATATCACTAAAATCTTTTTCAAATGGTTTGAAATGAGCAAAACGCCTTTCTTAGTCCTCCCCAAACCTTTTTCCTTTGTGAAGTACTTTATTATTCTCATAGATGTAGCAGCTTAAACTAATACAAATGATATAGTGATTAGAAAGTTTCTTGATTTATAGTTTTGTTTTGTTTTGTTTTCTGTGAAGTTTAAAAATCTCTCAGATAACATTTGGATGTTTTCAACAAATACAAAATGCTTTTATATTTAATTGTCATTCATTTCTAAAGGGTACTCCTCAAGCTTTTCATATCATATACTTAAATATGATTCATTTTTAATTTCCTTTCTCTATTTTACCTAACAATCTCTAGAAAATGAATGTATTGTTTTTCCTAAAGAATATATATTTTTGTTAGACCAAAATACAGCTAAGCATAGAATTACCTCTGTTCTATATTTCTGAAGTATGATGACTAAAAAACATGTACTAAGTTTGTATAAAAATGTCTGTCTGATTTATACATTAATTTCCTTTGGTTAAAACAGAAGATATACCTTAGCAACTAATATCTTACTATTGCTCTTTCTTCCCAGTATTTGCTTAGGACAAAAATACTGAATGTTATTTGAAAGATTAGATGTGTGGATAATAGAAAGAACCCATAAAGGTGTTAGACAATGCTACTTTTTAAGAAAGTGTTAGAAAGCTAACTGATTACTACATGGAAATGGTAAATATAAAAACATCATTAGAAGAAGTATTAACATGATAAAGCTAACTATGACCTCTGAGAATGATGTGGTTCTTGAAGGGACTTACTGATCAAACCACTTCAAAATGGGCAGTTGGAAACTCAGTCTCAAACATTTGAAATTGAGGGTTCGTTTATGCATAATCTAAGTAGATTTTGATTAGGCAGTCAAGATGCTTACTCTACCATACCAGCACTGTAGAACGTGAAATTTTAAGTCCCCATTAGGACACCAAAAATTTTCTGAGATGGGTCTTGAGTGTGACATCAGACAAAGATAAAATAAGCTCCTCGATTTCAACGTTGAGAGCAAACATGCTTCAAACTCGTGGATCCCTTACTGAAAAGTTTTTAATATGTGAAGATAATTCACAAATGTGATGTGAATTACTATTTGTCGAGCTACTACCAAGACTGTGGTTATCATTCTCTTAAGAAGAGAGATATGCAAAGTAAGTTTGAAGTGCAGGTTGAGGAATGTACCTTAAATGTCTTATGACAAGGATGTTAGGGGGTTTAAGCTCTTTGGTCTCTGGGCTTGTCAGAGAGGAGATGGTTCAGATAAAATAAATTAAACTTAGAAAGTGTTTAACTGAAAGTATCATCGAGCAAGCATTTGGTTATAAATCAAAATCTTTTATATTTCATGAGAAAATTTGTGTTTCTCTTGAAGCAAGACTGATTTATGCCAAAACATTTTACTAAAAGTGCACTAATCTCAACCATTTTGTGCGGTTGCTAACTAAGGTTATGGCATGTAACCAAAGAGAAGGAGACCAGTAATGAGATTTACTAGATAAAATGACAAAAGCAATTAGGAATTAAATATATAATGAAAGACAAAAGAATTTTTTTAACATCTTTATTGGAGTATAATTGCTTTACTATGGTGTTTTAGTTTCTGCTTTATAACAAAGTGAATCAGTTATACATATACATATGTTCCCATATCTCTTCCCTCTTGTGTCTCCCTCCCTCCCACCCTCCCTATCCCACCCCTCTAGGTGGTCACAAAGCACTGAGCTGATCTCCCTATGCTATGCGACTGCTTCCCACTAGCTATCTATTTTACATTTGGTAGTGTATATATGTCCATGCCACTCTCTCACCCTGTCACATCTTACCCTTCCCCCTCACCATATCCCCAAGTCCATTCTCTAGTAGGTCTGTGTCTTTATTCCCGTCTTGCCACTAGGTTCTTCATGACATTTTTTTTTCCTTAGATTCCATATATATGTGCTAGCATACTGTATTTGTTTTTCTCTTTCTGACTTACTTCACTCTGTATGACAGACTCTAACTCCATCCACCTCACTACAAATACCTCCATTTTGTTTCTTTTTATGGCTGAGTAATATTCCATTGTATATATGTGCCACCTCTTCTTTATCCATTCATCCGATGATGGACACTTAGGTTGCTTCCATGTCCTGGCTATTGTAAATAGAGCTGCAATGAACATTTTGGTACATGACTCTTTTTGAATCATGGTTTTCTCAGGGTATATGCCCAGTAGTGGGATTGCTGGGTCATATGGTAGTTCTATTTGTAGATTTTTAAGGAACCTCCATACTGTTCTCCATAGTGGCTGTATCAATTTATATTCCCACCAACAGTGCAAGAGTGTTCCCTTTCCTCCACACCCTCTCCAGCATTTATTGTTTGTAGATATTTTGATGATGGCCATTCTGACCGGTGTGAGATGATATCTCATTGTAGTTTTGATTTGCATTTCTCTAACGATTAATGATGTTGAGCATTCTTTCATGTGTCTGTTGGCAATCTGTATATTTTCTTAGGAGCAATAAGACAAAAGAATTTTTGAGGTGAATAATCTACGTGATAATTTACATTTGGTACAAATGGGATCAGTTATTTGACGTGCTAAAGCAATGTTCTCACACATTACTTGAAAGCATTTCAATATAGATTGTAAGTTAAATTTTGTATTTAGTTTTAATCAAGATATATTTTGAACATAAGAGATAATTTAAATTAAAAAGCTAAAGAGTGACAAGATGATAAGTGATATTTAATATAATAATTATTTAACAATTATTGCCTGCGTGTACCTAATACACATATATGTAAAGAAACCAATTTCTTTCTGTCTTTAAAGAAGTACACTAAAATAAGGGAGAAAAATAAATGTTAAATGCTAAATTGAGGTTATCATCTATCACTTTATTTAAAAAGGAAAGATCTTTCAAAATTCATGAAATTCATCATTTTGCATCTGGTTGTCACCTATGGATTAAAGGAGAGGATCATTTTTGGTTAAAATGTTTGTAAAAGAATATGGCTTAGGGTATAACTGGGTATAACTTAGGGTAAACGTGAAGAAAATACAGACAATTTAGTGAGAAAATGAAACAGAAATTTCTAAGAATATTCGATTTAATTGGAAAAAGAAAAACATGACAATTAACATCTGCCCATTTGTTTATTTTCTTAAATATTCAGTGAGGCTCTCAACAATAACAGCTTTGGTAAAGTAATGTAAACATATGGACAAAAGTAAGAGCAAGCAACAATGAATGTATTTTCCAAGGGAGTGCTATGACCAAATTGCCCCAAATAAGATATAATAATAATAAAGACTTTTTAAAACATCTTTTAGATGTTAGCTTCTGTCTTAATTTCTGATGATAGAAAAATATTCAGATCAAAGAAGAGGTATCTGACAGACTCAACAAAGGAGTAATGCCATTATCTACTTGTCATTTGTAATATTCCCCTATGGGAAATTCATTCTGATTTATTCATTCTCATTAATTTACTATAAGAGTATTTTCTGGAAATTGAGAATACATCTGTATCTCAGCTTTTTTGTCCTTCATCTTATGTCTTTTCCCATGAGTTAGTTAATATACAAAATATGTATAAGATGTAAGCTAAATAAGAGAAAGTTTTTGGGATGCATACACACACACACGCACACACACACACACACACACACACACATACACGATATATAAGATACAAGATACAGAAAGTATGAAATCTATGTGCACTCTTTGGTTCATCAAGAGACTATTGCACTGATCAGTATATCTGGATATGAGGACAGGACCATAAATTGAGAAGAATTATCTTTTATTTTTTTTCAGTATTTTTTTTTTTTATCTTTTGGCACACCAGCATGAACAGGTGTCACAAAATGTACAGAGACGTGTAGAGCCAACGTGCACATTTGTCAGAAAAGAGAGTTCCGTGCACTCTTCCAATTTCACAGATGTCATAAGGAAAATTCTGCAAGATGTCTTTCTTAAACTTAGTATTACCTGTCACCTCAGGCTGTTGCCACTGCTGCCAAAGGTCCTACCAATCCTTGAGTAGGCAGTATGCCATGGAAACAGATGGGCACACATATAAGACACCAAAATATAAATCCTAAAGATGAAATATGTGTTTCTAAGGATTGTCATCTTAGGTGGGCACCCTGATGTGACTGGTATGTTATGGATTAAGCATCTTCCACATTGTCAAGTGCAAGTTATCTTTAAAGGAAACCAACACTAAGGAAAAAAGTTAATTATAAAACTATTTTCTGTATGATGCAATCTGATTGCTACTAGTTACCCTAGTTCTCAGAACACTAACGGCATCCATTCTTCTTCCATACTTTTAATTGTTTTGCAAAATACTTAAGTATTGCTTATTAAACAGTGCCTTCATTGTTCCCTTTCTCTTTCCATTTTTCCTCATGCCTGTATTTCTTACTCACTCTTGCTCCATCTAACTTATAAAGCGTAATACCAACAATATCACTTTTCTACGCAAACATTGGATTTTTTTTTGTATAGTCTACAGCCTGTAAGGTAAATCTTAACTTTTATTACAATCCAGCTTCAACAGGTAAGAATGTCTACTGTGCTGTATGACTTAGCAAACTCTTAACGCAACTGGATAATGTTTACCCATTCTGTACTGGTAGTCTTATTTACTGCTTTGTTGTTGTTACCCTTTGAGTGTTTCCCATCTTTGTTTCCAACTAATGTGCCATTTTTCTTGGCCAAAATAACTCATCCCTTTTCCCCTGATTCTCATTGTATTTTTGTTAGATTATCAACAAAATCTTATTTCATTCTGCTTTGTACTATAAGCTTATTTTAGTACCTCTCTTTCTCTGCAGTCAAGGAATAACAATTCTAGCAGGGAAAGTGTTTAGTTCATACTTATAGTCTTAAAATTATAAGGCAGAATGCTGGTGTGTTTCAATTATTCTATGTGGGAAATCTCATCAGAGTTTCAAACATGGAATTTCAGAATTTTAAGAATCTCTCTAAAGATTTTATAACCACATTCATCAGTTAGCATTCAAATTGATTGAGGACTAAAAGTCAGTCAAATGTATCCATAAAGGGAATAAATTTTAGCTCAACCATTAAATATTTGCTTGACTTTTAGCATAGAAATAAAAACATCCAAATAATGAAAAAGATATCTATTTATGAAATGTAAAGTACTAAAAAGTAAGTAATGTACTTCCTGGCAAGCATAGCAATGCAGTTAAAAGGAAGAAAAATCGAGTAGTTTATCACATAAAACAAATTAATGAAGTCACTAAAACATTGTGCCACTCTATAAATTTGCAGCTGAAAATTTTCAAATATTGAACAACAAAAACCTATTCTACTTATTGCTTGTATGCATGTTTTCTACGTATTATCTCATGAATTTTGACAATAAACAAAGAGGTAGACGATATTTTTCCATGTTAAAATTGTGGAAACAGCATCAGTGACGGAGTCCATATAAATGCTCAGGCTTACACACCTGTGTTCCTCTGCATAAAATCTAGCCTCCAATCTCCAGTCTAGTTTTAATAAGCTCCAACAGAAGTTTGCAGCCCTGCAATTTTGTAAAGCTGTGTTTTCATTCTGCCTCCAACTCTCTTTTGTTAGTGAAAAAACAATTTATGTCCAATCCCAAAATATATTGAAATAACAATCCTACCCAAAACATTTGGGCTATATTAAAAGTACTAGCTTTTTAATTTTTTAAATAAATAAAATATGTGGCAGACTTAAATACTTTGACTATTTTAAGATATTGTGAAATTTGTTAAGACTCAGGTGATTCCTACAAACATGAGTGACTTCCTGCAGAAGCACCTATAACAGTTACATAAAAAATATTTTCAATTTTTTTATAGTATGTTTTATATTATATGACTTTTTTTGATGTGGACCACTTTTAAAGTCTTTATTGAATTTGTTACAATACTGCTTCTGTTTTATGTTTTGGTTTTTTGGTCACAAGGCATGTGGGATCTTAGCTCCCCTACCAGGGATCGAATCTGACCCCCCTGCACTGGGAGGCGAAGTCTTAACCACTGGACCACCAGGGAAGTCCCTAAAAACTATTCTTAATGTTATAATTTCAGCTTGAACGTTGAAAACTTGAATTCTAGAATATAGATCTCTGCTGGCATAATAATGACACTTACTTCAAAAACGTGGTTGTCAGTTAAAATAAACAGAAGGAATAAGGTGACTTGCGCAAGTGACTGTATGGTTAGGTGGGATAAAATCAAACAGTGAGCAGAGAAGAAAAAGCACTAGAAGACATTGAAGAATAAGTTGTACAAAGGGAGTGACATGCTAGAAAGCAGGAGAAGAGAATAGCAGGAGATATTATTCACACTAGCAGGCAACAAAGAGCTTCTTTAAACACTGCCATCAAATAACCAGTGTGAAAATGTGTATGATTTTTCCCTCTTGAATTGCAAGTATTTAAAAAATTATATATCTATATTTCAAAAATATGAGATTGGCTGAAAGGTAACATCTTTTGAGTTGAAAATTACAGCACCTTAAAATAATAAATAAGTGAAACAATGAGTGGAAATAAGTATTAGTAGTACTGTCCAATTATTAACTGCTTACTCAATAGCAAGCTACATACCATGTACATTAAATACTTTCATTCATCTATTTATGTAACTAGACTGTGCAGATAGTATCAGACACAAACTCCCACATCTACATTTTGCAAATGAAGGAACAGACTCAGAGAGTTTAAGTAGTATGCTCAAGGAAATTTGGCTAGCAAATTGGACATTCAAAATGTTAACTCAGATTTATTGATTTCAAATAAATCATAAACCTTTCACCATAAACCTAAGAGGTAGATGCACAGAATTATTCATTTTCAAGTGGATTTGGGGTATTAAGACATTGGTAAAGACCTGCAGGTTGTATACTTAATTATAATTAATTGTATATTTAAACTATTTATAACGGTGCCTGGCACACAGTAAAAATTCAAACATATTATTTTAGTTTTTATTATTAATATAATGCTGAACCGTTGAAACTGCAAGATTAAGAGAAGCAGAAAAGTTTGACCAGGCCATATACTTGCAAAAGGTTGGACAATTCATGCCTAAAACAAATTTATTCTGGTTCCTAAATGATTTAATTACATTGGGTTGATGACCAAAATGAAGCGTATAATGGCCATGTAGTTCCCATGTTCAGAGATGTTTATCCAAAACTTATTTCTTTACAGCGATAGTGAACTAATATAGGTTAGTGTTACCTCTATTTAGCTCTAAGGAGAACTGACTGATGGAAGGGCATGGAAGCATCAAAGAATAGACTTGATAGCATAGATCAGGCAAAGTCAGTCATTTGTCTGAATATCATTCACTTGTGTGAGCAGTGGTGATGGTTGCATAGACCTGCAATTTACAGGGATTTTCTGGCACTTAATAAACTCAATATTCAATTCAAAAAATTTTTATGGATGAATTCTCATGAGGATATAAGATTTTTAAATTAAATTTGTGTATAAAGTGATTAAGTATTTCTACTAGAAAAAAGTGTAACCCCTTTTATTCATCAAAATATAGTATTAAACTTACTAAATATTCTTATAATCCCTAGTATATGCTTTCTGCAGAATATAAGAGCATTTCTGTTCTTCCTTTACTCTAAAACCAAGTAGGAATACAAAGAATCAAAGTTAAAAAGAGACTGTTAGAATTCCTTTGAAGAATGTAAAAAGACTCAATTTTTGCTACCATGGCAGTGAAGTGAAATCGGAGGTTATCCACTGTGGGAGTAACAAGGTTTTAAGGTGAGACATTCAAAAAATTCTTCTTTGAATACACTTGTTGTGCTTTTGATCCTTTCTGAGGAATAGAAGAAGGGAGAGAGAAAAAAAATAGTGTGTTATACCAGATATGGCATGAGCTCCAGAAATAACTGGAATTGCACTGAATTAAATCTATTGCATTAAAAGATATAAATAACACACAACTGATGGTTTGGCAGTAGTTAAATGGTAGTCAAGTGTGAAATGTACCTGGTATTATTTTGCTCAGTTTCTCAAATGACACGAGCAGTACAGCATTCAGTGCATTGGATGTAACCAATTTTATGAATTTCTTTAACAAGTAAAATAGTCTTAAAGTAAGATAAATTTCGTCAGCTGTCCTCTGATTTGATTTGCTTTCCAGATGGCAGGCAAATGACAATTATTTTTTTCACTACTGCTGTTGTATTTTCTGTAGCTGTAGCAACACTGCATACCTAGAGAGTCTGTTGTTGATACTGAAAATAAAAATATATAATCAGACCACCTACTGCTCAATTTTATTTTCAATCTGTAAGCGATGGAGGTAAATTTACTTTACTTTTACTGAATCTGTGTTGTAGCGTTCCTCTTTCTCTCTCTCTCTCTAAAATGCAATGAGGAAATAATATTTCAAAGAATAAATGGGGTTCAGTATAAGCTTGAAAATCAAGAAACTTACAGGCATCTAAATTGCCATTCAATTGAATAGGCTATTTCAATTAATAAAAAAATCCATTTTAAAGAGAACGGTTTCAGTCCTTGTTATAAGGAGTCATGAGCATTCAAGGAAGATTAATCTCATCAGCTCTTACAGGAATTATTCTTCCACATGAATCCTCTGTCTTTTTCATATTCAAAATAATTGTCATTTTTCTTCCAAAGGAAAAGGAAAAAATTGTAATAACTTTAGAGATTTTGACAAACATTTTCTTAAACGTTGACTGGCAGACATGTTGATGATTCCTGCAAAAAAGATTACAATGAAAATGCATTAGAGGAAAGAGGGGAGAAACAGAAGTGCTCAGGTCCTGGCAGAAACATCCTCTGTTGAGGTAAAGTCAACGCTGGAAATGCGCTTTAGGGACACAAGTATTTTCCAGCCAAAACCCTTCAGTGAGGCCAAAATTAGTCCTGAGCTGGGAAAAGACAGCATGGATGTCACAGACCTTGCCAGTAAGTTGCAATCTGTATCCAAATTGCTGTGACAGAGTATGCTTACAAGAGAGAATATGTGTGTTTGTGAAGCCGCATCCGCAATTGATGGAAAAGTATAACATTCAGTCATGAAGTTGTCTTATCTGTATAACTTCTACCAGACATCCAGCTAGTATGGAAATAAAGAGACCTTTTAAAATTACCTTTTAAGGTGACTCTCAGTATGTGGGAGCACAGGAGACCACTTACTGACCCCTGCTCTAGCAACCAGTTCTAACAGCTTTGAGTTGTTGTGTGTAGCTGCGACTCGACTGCCTCTGCTGAGGCCTGCACCCAATCCCTCTGGCCTCCTGTCCTGGGCAGTTGCTCGGATGTTGCCTTGTGGAACATCTGCAGTAACCCTTTAGTGTTCAAGCACGTACAACCTGCAAGTGCAGCTGTGTTAACCCTTGACAAGTAGGGGAAAGAAGCCAATGGATAAATGCTTCCCCTTAATGAATGCTGGATAAACATTTGTGGGGTGTAAAATGCTTCTCAGATCTTTCTGTGAGATTGAGTACTGGGCACCCGCAGGTGGCCGACTCAATAATTCCTTGCATACTGTGTTTTGGTTCTTTGGTCTCTCATTTTTTTTTCAGTCTTCTCAGCTTTTTAATTTATTGATTTTTTTTATCTGGCCTCTCATTTTTACTACAGAAAATAGCTTTCCAAATAAACTAGTCTCCTAAGCTTTCAGTCTCTGCTCTGGGGAGAACCTCAGGTAACTTAGTAGATGCATCTTGTTAGAGTGAGTGGGAGTATTTATTTCTAGGTAATGACTTTTTCTTAACTAGCATGCTATCTGGAGGTTCTTCTATATGTGAAAACCTATGTATAGTATTCGTTTTTGTTTATTTGTTTGCTTTTAATGATTAAACCACATTAAGTTGAGCAGATTTAAAATGGCATTATGCCTTGCTGTTGTCTATGAAACAAAATCCAAGGACTTTAATAAGGCTCACAAACCATTCAGGATCCCCAGGACACATTTCATGTCACCACCAACCACTACTTCAACACACACACACACACCACTCATACACATACACACAAAGCCTATACTTTACCAAATCAAACAAAATTAATCAGCGTTCTCAAAGTCCATGATGTCTCATGTTTCTTGGCCTTTCTATACCTATTTTTTTCTATGTAAAACTCTTTCCCTATTTCATCATCAGATACTTTTCAGTATCCTTCATGGGATCCTTTCATCTATATTAGTCAGACAAATTTATGTGATTCTCAGTGGGTTTATAAAAACATTTTCAATACCAGCTTTATAATGCACTATTTAAATAAGTGCTGACTTTAGTGTATTTTATATTAAATTGAGGGCAGGACCTTTGTTCTATTTATATTATATCTCCAGTACATCAGAGTAGATGCTCTATAAATATTTGAGAATAAGTCAGTAATTGAATTATGATAAGTATTTAGCCTTCACTTAAATATCTAATCCTTCTCGAAGGTCTCTTATCATGGTGACATTGGTTGAACTCTTGTTAAAGGAATCAAGTGGCATAGTTTCATATTGTTACCAGGCAAAAAAAAATGTGTTTTACATGCTCTGATTTCAACTCTTTTTGATTATTTCCCTCATATGATTCACTCATTAGACTAACTGATTGTGTGCTCACCATGTATCAAGCACTGAGACAGCATTTGGGAACAAAGATGTAGGTATAGTGCTTGCTTTATTAAACCTTCCATTATAGCCTAATGGAGAAACCAGGAATTAACACCTGGACAAGTAAATACAATTTATACAATTAAAAGTTGTGATATATGATATAAAGGTAGTGAACAGCTTGTGAATAGAAAAAAGAAAGCTCTGCTTTAGAGAGGTGAGGAACAACTTACCTTAAAAATTGGCTTTTATACTATAAGAAGAGTAAGAAAAAGAAAATTCAAGGCAGAGGGGACAGCATATAAGAACAATCTGACATGGGAAAGAACTGATTCTCTTCAATGAACTGAAATAAAAGTGGTATGGATGGACCTGGTGAAAGGGAGAGAGAGGCTGATATGGAATGAATTCAGAGAGGAAAGCAAGGGCAAGAGCAGCGTCAGAAAAGTCATCACTAAAATTGGGTTTTATTTGGGTTGCAGTGAGAAGTTACTAAAGGTTTTAAAGGACTGGCATTATAACATATAATGAATACTTTATAAACAATTAGGTTATTACTCTATAGAGAAGCGAGGGGAAGGCATTAAGAGTAGAATTGAGAAGAGTGCCGTTAGATCAATGTGTCTGCAGACTATCAGAGAAATCAAATCGTACATGAGACATAAATTTGTGAGTCAATATTTAAATTATATTTAAAGCAAAGGAAATATATTAGATCACCAAGGGAGAGAAGAGAGGAAGAAGAGAAGCAAAAACTGTCCCTGAGTGGATTCAACAAAGAAACACTCAGCCTGTTAGAAGGAATGTCTGGAATATTCAGTGTCCTAGAAACTACAAGATAAAAGTGTTTCAAGATGTTTTGAGGATCATTAACTATGTCATATGATCCCAAGAGTTCTAGAAAGTTTATTACCAAAGTGCATTATTTGAAATTTGTAAAATGTAGGTCATTGCCAAGCCTAGAAGAAAAATATCGTATTGACTTGGTGTAGAGATGCCAGATAAGAAGGATATAATGAGTTGCAGTATCAATTAAAAATATATATATATGTATACAGTTTTAAGTTTGTTGTAAATTTGTCCTCGAAGAGGCAAATACTGGGCTCTTAACGTACAGTTGCAACAGCGATATAAAAATCACAGAGAGGAAGTTAGAGAGTCAGAGAAGACTATTTAGGAGATTAATTAGTTAAGTCCTGAGGAATAAATAGGAACCAGTCAGCCATTCTTGACAGACGAACAAGAATGGCACAAAGTGAAAGAAAAGGTGAGATCCTATTGCACTGGAAGTTTTAACATAGCCCTCATCCATCAAGGTGTAGAAATGCAGAGCTTACCACTTCTTCAGAGCAGTATCCAAATTCATAAATTCAATAAATTCAGATCCACATTCTTCTTCATATATTCTCCTTATAATAATGGGGAATTAGAGAAGATTGAATCTCTGCAGGAACACTAGGCCATAAGGTTAATTTGCAAATTAATTTTTAGTAAGTATCCTTGTTGTAAATATTTAATTACATTTGATCTTCAATTTTTGATTTTTGTGATTTAAAAAATGTAATTTTTTAAAGTTTGAATCAAAATACCTAATTTTTCATGTTATAGTTTGGTTCATGCCTGCCCAGTTCAATTTGCAATCTAACTATAAAAATTTAAAATATGCAATCATTTCAAATACTAGAATTAAAATCTCACACTAATTTTGTCTATACCATTTTAAGATCCTTTAATTGAGAAGAATATTGGTACTCAATGTGCAAGTTACTTCTACTAGTTTTCTTAAAGGATCAGTGATAATAAGATGTCCAGGTACACTGAAGAGTGAATGATGTGCTGAGTTTTGAAGAGAACATAGTTGACATGTGGTCTCTACAGGAAAATTACATTCTTGGGAGAGGTTTTTATTGGGTATTTTGGAAAAAAGTTTACAGTTGTCAGAATGTCTTCAGTAACAGAAAATATTTTCTAGGAACTTCCTTGGCTATAAATTCCAGAAACAGCAGGATTTATTCAGTGACTTTGATTTAGAACCCAGTGAACTGAAAAGAGAAAGACTCATTTTCATTTCAGTGCTCTGGAGAATAAGGCAGCTGGACACAAAAGTCATACAACTATATGACCTTATGTTGAGGAAGTGATATTAAGAAGGAATCCTGCCAGCAGTTATATGACTTGGGATTCAACGTCTCTAGACCTCAATGTAACACTGAAATATACCTTATTAAATTCGTTATTGTCAATGAAAGAAGCATATGGAAAATTATTGGTAAAATAATCTTAATTAATTGCTTCTCTGTCCTTGTAAAAAGCAAAGTTTAATTGCTGCAAAAGACAAAAAAAAAAAAATCATACCTGTAACCACTGTAGTGACAACACTTGCATTTAAGTCAGATTGAAGTCAGATTGATTTCCTTCATTTTATAAAGGCAAGCATTGTTACCCAGATAGTTTAAACATAGTAACTAATTTTTAATAAGGAAAGTATTATACACTGTGGCCTTTTAAAATTCTTTCAGCTCTTTTAAAAATGTGATCTATATGAGTTTACACACATTTATTGAATAAAGTGATGTTAAAGATCAAGCAATTACTTTTAGAAAACTGTCATGGTTTTCAAGACCTAGGACAAAAATGATGACTTTTAACTGATAAATATAAAACTTAGTTATCACATAGTTTGTACAGATAAAGGGTGGGTATTTTTAATGTAGAGCTGCATATATTGGAACCTAGATATGAAGTCAGAGGAAAGTGAACAATCTCAAGAGTCAAATTGTGCAAATCAAAGAACCAATATTACTTGGTGTATTAGTCTGCTCGGACTGCCAAAACAGAATACCACAGGCTGGGTGACTTAAATAACAGAAGAATATTTGTTCACGCTTCTGGAGCCTGGAAGCCCAAGATCAAGAAGCTGACAGTGTTGGTTTCTATAGTGAGACAGCTCTCCTTGGCTTGCGGATGGCAACCTTCTCCTCATGTCCTCATCTGGCTTTTCTTGGGCTCTCACTGACTCTTCGTGTCTCCTCCTCTACTTATAAAGAGACTAGACCTGTTGAATTAGAGCCCCACACTTATGATCCCATTTAACCTTAATTATCTCCTTAAAGGCGCTGCCTACAAATACAGTCATATTGGAGATTAGGCCCCAACCTATGAATATTTTTTCATGTGGGGTGGTGAGGATGGAGAGAGCACAATATAGCACATAACATTTGGTAAATTTTTCTTGGATCAGCATATTCCAATGATGTTTTCACTGACCAATAGGCCACAGTAAGTGAATAAACTGTAGCCTTAACAAGTAAACTGAGCTTTATATTCATTTGCTTCTTCCAAACTCTTAAATTTATTCCAATTTCAGTTGTGTCATTTATTGGATTTTTGAAAATGATCTGCAGTTGCTTACTTAACAATGGTTTTTAGTTAAAAATGGTATACATATTTCTTCCATAGAGAGTAGATATTTGATGTACTTAAATAACAAATTAAAAAATAAAAAGGGTGTTTTGAGCTCTATTTTTTTTCCAACTCCATTTTCCATCATGATATTTCCATTATATCCACTATTGAAAATAAAAATATAGGGAACAAATTTACTTAAATATGGCTTTTGTGTTACTTGCACCTCTGAGCTCCCTGCTTCTAGTCAAACATGTAGAAAATGCATCTGGTTGAAAGACTTTATAAATTACTAGATTTTTAAACAAGTTGTAGCTACAAATTCTTCTTCCTTCATCTTTCTAAGGGCCTTAATTATGTAGCCTATCCTAGAAGACAGTGTAGATCATGTCTTTTTCTTTATATATAGGATATATTATATTTGCATTTTTTGATATTCCAGTATTGCTGCTTTAAAAAGCCTTCATAATAGTGGGATAAGACATAGATAAAAAAATAAAGAAAACTAATTATGGTCATAAAGCTGTAAAATATACCAGAGGTATAGGAGTCACAGTGAATACCTAGGAGCTGAAGAACTTGAAGAATTCTTTATGAAGACAGTCTTGTAAGTTGAACTTATACGGAGAGCATTTTAATAGACAAGGAAGCAGTTTACCAAAATATTTCATCTATTTTTTCCAAGGGTAACAGAAACTGTATGATACTCTGACTTAATGAAATTTTATTTATAAGTGAGAAATTTTCATATATATATATATGTATAAAACATATGAGGATTTCACATAAAATTATTATGCCACACTTTTCTGGAATGCTGTTTTCAACAGAAATTGAAACTTGAAAATAACATTAAATAGTACAGAACTATCTGCTTATTGCTTTGCTGGAATAACTGGTACTAGACCAGACCTGCCATGTTTACAACTATAAAATTTGACAAAATAAATAAAACAACTCTTCAGCTATTGAGAAACAAGCAGCATTTGACTGTGATCTTTTGGATAAGTAAACAACTTTTCTGCCTAGAGTCAGTCTTGGGACTGCTGCCTAGAGTGGGGATGTCCAAGAAGAACAACTCGTATTTGCTGAGCTGTGGAGAAAGATTTGGCTTCAAAGCTACTGAGGTGGTTGAAAATTTCAGAACAGTGGAATAAAAGAGAAAGAAGCTGTGCAGAGAAAGAGCTCTTTAGCTCTAAACAGTTCTCTTGAGTTTTGTCTTAATACTATAGCTGCATATGTACAAGACAAGAAGCCACAGATAGGTAAAGGACAACTACCATAGAACAAACAGAACCAGGAAACTATGATTTGAATACCTAATAGTTACAAAGGGCTGTGAAAGTTTTTGTTTTATACCAGAGTGACATACAAGTTTGATTAACCCAAGAATTCAGTAGTGATTACAGAAATGTTAGAAAAAGTTTGTCTAGTTAAAAATCTCAAAAACAATCTCAAAAGGGTTAAGTTGACCAAGATGTAAATTAACTACTTATTTGAACAAGCCCAGTATCATTTAAATGGTGATAACAATATCCAGTAAGTTAATAACATAATACAATATGTCCACTATCCAATCGAAAATAGCTAAACATGCAAAAAAACAGAAAATGTGAACAATAATTGGAAGAAAAGCCAATAAAAAAAAAAACCGTGAAATGATAGAGATAATGAAATTAGTACATGAATTGTTTAAAACAACTATAACAAATATATTTAAGTTTGTAAAGGAGAATAAATTAGTGATAGAAGTGGAAGATATAAAAATAACAAAAGAAATATTGAATACTCAAAAATATAATATTGGAAGTGGAAAAAAATGGCAATATAGGCTTAACAGCAGTCTAGTCTCTCTTAAAAAAAAAAAAATTAGTGAACTTGAAGGTAAAATATATCTAAGTAGATTCCACCAAGTAGATTCTCCCAAGTAGACTCTACCTAAAACAAAACACAGAGGATGAAAGGCAGAGAAATATGAAGAAAAACACAATGTAATGTGTATAGTATTAAACAGATTAACATAATCGTAGGTGAAGTGTGTGACAGAGTGTGGAGGAAGATTGGAGCAGAAAAATATTTATAAATAAGGTCTGAATTTCCCAAATTTGATAAAAATGTAAACCCAAGAGTTATTAAAGTTATATTAATGAATAGTATGCCTTTAGCATAATGAAAAGCAGACCAGATCAATGAGAGTCAATTGATAGTCAGAAATAAACCATATTTTTATCAGTTGATTTCAATGAAGCAAATCAAAGCAAAGAGGTTAAGTTTATAAAATGGACTTTCTCAAAATTAAAAAAAAAAAAAACCAAAGAAACTTCTGTTCATCAAGACTCCAATAAAGAAATTAATAGGCAAGCCATAAACTGAGGAAAACGTGTGCAGAATATATATTAGACAAGGTATTTGTACCCAGAATATATAAACTATTCTTAGAAGTCAATACTGATAAGACAAACAACCTAATTTAAAAATGGACAAAGGAGTTAAATAGATATTGTACATAAAAAAGTATTCAACATCCTATGTTATCAAGGAAATTCATATTAAAGCCACATGAAATACCATTATATATCTGCTAGAATGGCTAAACTTGAAAAGATTAACAATACCACATGTTGGTGCCTATACGGAGCAGCCAGAAATCTCATGCAATTCTGGTGGGAATAAACAAATGTACAGCCTCTTTGAATATCAGTCTGGCAATTTTTTGTAAAGTTACACATACACCTGCCTTATGACAAACAATTTGGCTTCTAGAATTTTACCCAAGAGAAATAAAAACATATTTTCACACAAAAAAATATTTGCACAAAGATGAGCATATCAGCTTTATTCATAATAGCCAACACTGGAGACAATGCAAATGTCTATCACAAAGAAAACAGAGAAACAAATTCTTGTATATACATTAGAGGATTATTCAACAATAAAATTTATTTATATGCACAACAACATGGATGGATGGACGGAAATCAAAAACATGTTGAATGAAAGTAGCTAGACAAAAACTAGTGTGTGATATTGTGATTTATAATGAGAAATATGTATTTTGTCTTTGTCTCTGTTTCTGACACAGAACTTCTAAAACTCTTAGAATTTCCTGAGTGATGAAAACTATAAAAGTATCTTTTTTTATGTTAATGAGGTGGCCTTTGGAAGCACCTAAGGATGAGGGCAGGTTGCAAGGAGAGACAACCCTGTGATTAGAGGGTTGGAACTTCCAATCCCACCACCTGACCTCCTGGGGAGGAGAGAGGGGCTTGAGATTGAGTTCAATCACCAATGGGCAAAGATTTAATCAATCGTACCCATGTAATGAAGCCTCCATAGAAACCACAATGGAAGGAGCTCAGAGAGCTTCTGGGTTGGTGAACACGTGGAGGTACAGGGCAAATAGCTTGCCTGGAGAGAGCATGGAGCTCTGAGCCCTCTCCCCATATCTTGCCCTATGCATCTCTTCCATCTAGCTGTTCATGAGTTATATTCTTTTATAATAAACCAGTGATCTAGTTATGGGTTTCCTGAGTTCAGTGAGCCACCTTAGCAAATTAATGAAACCCAAGGATGAGGTCATGGGAACCTCTAATTTGCTGGGTCAGAAGCACAGGTTACAACCTGGGCTGGCAACTCGAGTCTGAAATGGGTGGGTGGGGCAGCCTCGTAGGACTTAGTTCTCAATCTGTGGACCCTGATGCTATCTTTGAGTAGGTAGTGCCCAAATTGAATTAAATTGTAGGACACTCTATTGGTATCCAGAGAATTCCTTATTGTTGGCATGAGAATTCCCCTCCACACACACACTGAATTGGTTTCAGAACACCAAAAGAGTGCATACTGTATGATTTCACTCATTTGAAGTTCTAGAATAGAAATAAATCCATGTTTAAAGAAATTAAAACAGTGGTGGCCCTCTTGAGGAGGCTGGGAAGGTGAGTGGAATTTCCTGACAAGGCTCTTGAGTGACGTTTTTGAGGTCTGATCAAATTGTTCTATATCTTAACTGAGTTGAGAGATATATGGGTGTAAGGCAATTAGCAAAAATCACACAGCTGGACTCTTAATCTGTACATTTCATTTATGTAAATAATTCCTCAAGTGACACCAACAACAATGCCATCTTGTTGTCACTAAAATTCTTATTAAATACACTTCCACCATTCATATGAGTTAAAATTTTAAAATATCAATGCATTCCATGCTTATATGGGATTACCTGTTGCAATAATAAATGATAGGTATAGAAAGATAGATAGATGGATAGATAGATAGATAGATGGATAGATAGATAGATAGATAGATAGATAGAGTGGTCTAATGAGCAAGTATTGACTCTGGTGTATCACTCAGTATAATTTTCTGTAAGCTATTTTATAATTATTTTATTCTATACTGTGCATGCTCTTGGATCAATGGTTCTATTAAAGTTAATACTTCATTCTCTATTTCTCTGAACAAATCTGTGGCCCCATAAGTGAAAAATACTCTGAAGGAAAATCTTTCTGAAAATACATAAGAGGAATATAAAATTAAGTTCCTATAGCCTAACTGGACTGCATATTCTATAGTTAGCTCTTTGTAGTTTTTAACATACCTCTAGAGCATTAAAAAGTAAAAAGGAAATCTTTTATTTTTCTCCTGAAGCAAGATTCCATGAGCATAAGCTTACCCAAAGGAATAAGGTAACTTAAAGGAGAAAAGAATTGTGTAAAAAATATTCAGTAAGAAATGTGAAATATAAATAAGTTAATGTACCAAGGAAACATAATCTATTGCAAAGTTGAAACTGTATTTTTCAAGATCCATGAAAAAAAAAAATTAGAATTAAGCTAAAAAATACTTTCTAAGGAAACTGACTCAGAATAGTTACTTGTTTTTTGTACATGTACAAAGTGAGATCATAAAAAGAATATTATTTCAACTTTTTTTATTATTAAATTTCTGCCTTCTAATATTAGCAATGTCATAAGTTTCCCTTTAACATATGAAGGTTTATTTATTAATACCTTTGGCCATGTATATGATTCTTTGTTCAAAGAAATAGTCTTTGCCATATAAATTCCATTATGCCACTCTAGTTCATTATGCTCTACAGAAGTTGTTGAAAAATAATTTATATAAAAGAAAATTCTTACAAGTAAAATATGTTAAAATATGTTAAGAAAATGGATACATAGCTCACTCACTTACCTGGTAGAAATATTTTGTTGAAAAGTAATTATGTTACTAAATGTTTATGTGCCTGAGTGTAGATTATGCATGTAGTTGTTCTATATTATATAAGGACATTTATTAAATTTGAAGATTCATTTAAAGTATCACTGTATTCCAAATTATCATTTTCCACTTTCTGTCCTAAAGAATTACATTGAACAAACCTCTGAATTTACTAATCTAGTACTACATAATCCCTAATTTTTGTCACTAAAATTAGGATGAAATCCATGTAAAGTTATAATGATTGTCATAAAAACTGTATTGCTATAATTATTCCAGAAAACATTTTTCTATGGCATTACTTCCTCTCCATCAATATTAGACATAGTGATTTAATTTTATATGTATTGATAAACATTTGGGGCTTGATTTTCACAATCATATTAATAATTACAACTTAAAATATTTTGATGTGTATATGTATATACATATATACACACATATATACATAGTTCAATGTATATATCAACATATACAAATATGGTAGAATTAATATGGTTCACTTTTTATAAATCTGAATAAACAGTATTTACAGGAAAATCTTATTCCTTATTTTCTCATCAAAATTTGAATCCTCACCAATCATCATCACTAAACAGAAAGTTAAAAAAAGAAATATTGCCAAATGATTTATTTACCTGGTACAGTTAAACTGCAAACCAAATAAGGCTAAAGCAAACAAAAGCAGGGGTAGAGAGCACACAATGTATTTTTTAAGACTGCATCGTATTCAAGTGTTTCTTCCATTCTTTGCAGTAGGTTCCTTTCCCATTACTCCATTTTTCTCTTCTCAGTGACCAAAAAGAAGAATTTTAAAAAGAGACCAGAAGCAGGTGACAGCAGAATTATCATTTGAGATAGAAATTTCAGAAAGTTGTTAGTTCTGATACTTTCCCCTGCCTCCTTCTTCCCTATGATGTTGCTTCTAAAATGGTCTGAAATACTTATCTTCAAATTCACAGGCTGGTAAATAGTGAATTAACAATCATAACTTGGAGTCATCTTGATAGATCCTTTTATTATGTAAGTATAAACACATTATATGTAATGTATTCTATTAAATATTGTATTTCATCATTATATATTCAAATTGCATTATACTGGCAAATAATGGTTAAAAAATTTAGTTGCTAAATGACTTCCTGAATAGATAAAATAGCTCCAATAAAACACAACCCTTTCAAGTTATTCCAGAAATTTATCTCTGAATTCTTGTTATTATTCTTTATTTCCGTCTCCTGCTTTGCTCTTGTTCTGTGAGAGCTGGTGATTAGCTGCCACATTTGGAAGCTTGGAGGATTGGGAAGAGAAATTGGCATTTCTGTTATCACAATCACAATCTTAGGTGTCACCAAAATTGATCTGACCACTGTCCCTCTATCCACAACCAAAAATTATTGAAATAAATGTCATCGCTCCCGGAAATAGTAGCTTATTTTAATATATTAAGGAGCACAATGAAAGTATACCTCAAAATAACTTGGTAGCAGAGAAAGGTGACATGTAAATGGAGAATCAAGAGGATGGAGACATGTAATACAGACAAATGAGATGATCAGATCAGAGGTACATTGGCAAGGAACCAAACAGAATGTGTATGGTTGAAGCCTAAAGGGCACGGCAGAGAGCCAGAAATGATGAGGCAGGACTACACCAAAACTGCATCGTTGATGGTTCTAAAAACAAGAAGAGTTTATAACTGTGCAGTTATTGATTGAACAAACATTACTCAGTTAATGTATTATTAGATTCATATCAATAGATTTCAAAAAGAGAGAATTCAAATATGATTAAATGATGAACCACAGCTATTTATGGAAATTCCCCTAATTGTGAACCATACAAAGGCAGTTCCATAATAAATAATGTATCCTGCTTAGAATATTCTTAGAGTATCTTAATTTTTTTAAGTCTTTATTAATTTTTTTAAGTAATGTAAGAATATAGAATAAATGGGGGAGTACAAGTCTTTCTAAAACTAAAAAGTCTCTATTTTTCTTGCTACTAAGTTGTTTATTAAGATGTCAATGTAACCAATCATTCAATACTTTGCCATATACAAATATTTCCTTCTAAAACTCTTTGGTTCACTTTATTTTAAATTGCATATCCACAGTTGCAAACTGATTTCCTAAATAAAAATTCTCTACATTTGCACTTGGACTTCAAATTTCTTTGCTTTTTGTTCAGTTTTTAATGTACATGTACACTTTAAGAAACATTTTGCTGTATCTACATATAGCTGTATATTTCCAGCTCTTTTATAAAACATGTCTTTATTTTTCAATACATACAGGAATGAATTCTTTATACCACTGAAATTCACAGGCTTTCACATAGCCACAACAAACTCTAAAATGAAAAGAGTTACTTGCTGTGAAATAGAGACATAAAAATATGTTAACTGGGAGTTATTGTAAAGCTCTTTTTTCTAAGCAATATATTCTTGGTATAATTACCTTTGTTACATCTACCAGACAAACTCAGAATTTCAATCTTTATGAGAAAAGTAAAATAAAACATTAATCCTTGTAAACTGGAGATAATAAAAAAGCCAATTTTACCCGTATAAAAATATACTATAATATAATTTCTTCTAGTAGGAAGACATAACTAGGATGAAGACACTGAAGATAAGTATTATTAAACTAAAACCAGACATGGAAGATTTGAAAATAAGTTATATTTAATTATTTGGAAATATAATCAATCTTAAAAATAATCTACTGCCAAACAAAAATGAAAATGTTGAATTAGAGCTGTTATTACTTGCCTCCAAAAAAATAAAAAGTAAAAAATCTCCAGAGTTGAAAATCAGATGGGAAAGAGAAAATGCAAACTAAGTATGCAACAAAGGAAAGGTTCTATACATTTTATAACATGAATATCAAAAGTGGCTTGATCAAGAAATTGGGAATATCACTTTCAGCTGTTTGATGGACTTGATATTTTGGAAAAACAAATTTTATAATCCCTCTAAAATATACCGACACATTCTGAATACATTACAACAAATATTCTATTAATGCATAGCTAATCTAAAAAAAGAAAAAGAAAAAAAGTGTGAGGAAATTCCCAGGATGAAAAAAAGGAGTGTTTGAAACCAGTGCTAACTGAGTATTCAAACTCCTAGAGCATTTACCAATATCAGAAATCTTGATATTTGAGTTTATATGCAGATGTTGGAGAGAGGAAAAATGCATAGGTTCCATTAATGGTGGGGATTGTACCGCTACAGAGAAGCAGGAAAGATTATACCCTGGGTGTGAAGACAGACTAGGTGAATGTTGCCTGACAGCAAAAGGAGACAATGTGGTAAATTGATCACATGGTAAATAGATCGCATTCTGGGTATCAGGACCCAGGAATTCCCCACCCAACAGTCATAAGGCTGCATACAAGGCTTTTCATGAGCCTCCTCTCTGGTCCCATCCTCTCAAGGCAGAGCACACTATGTAGGCTTACTGCTTGGCCAAGGAGAGGCTGGCTGTTCACCAGGCCGAAGGTGGGATGAGGTTTATGGAATGAAGACATATGTGCTACACGGTTTTATTGTTCATATGATGGTGTGCAGGGCCCTTGTTTGTAAGGAAAACAACTGTGGGCTGGCAGAGAAGAGTGGACTACAGGCCAGAGACCTACATTTGTGCTCTGATCCCTGCCACATAAATGTTAGAGATGCACCTGGTCTCAGGAGTTATTCCAGTTTGTAAAATAAATAACTCCCTTAGGAATTTATCTTCAGAAGCCTCTTCTCATACATGCAAATTTACACTCTGTGAGTGGTCTGAGGAGCACCAAATTGAGCAATAATGTTTAAGAGGTCTTATGTTGATAGTGATTGGAAATGACTACACACAGCAAAAGTAATCTCTGGAAAAATACAACCCCTCCTCCCCACTAATCAAAAGATGAGCAACTCCTCCTCCCCTCACATCAGAAGACTTTTATGTCATAGTTTCCAAAAGTAAGATTAAACTTAAAAAAAAAAAATTACCTCTTAATGTTCTACTCCATATATATCATACTTCCTTTGTCCCTCTAAATCAGATTTTGGCAAACCATAGCATTCCATCCACTTCCTTGTTGTATAGTCTGCAAGCTAAGAATGGTTTTTATGTTTTTAAATGTTTTAAAATAATCAAATGAAGAGTGATATTTTGTGACTTGAAAATTATATGAAATTCAAATTTCAGTATCTATATATAATTATTTATTAGCACACAGCTACTCTCATTTGATAATGTATTGCCTGTAGCTGTTTTTGTGCTACAACACCAATATCTGAGAACGAAAATCATCTACCTCACACCTAGCCTGGACAGGAGAATGTAAATGACACCTAACTGTCTACATTGACAATAGTTTTCTCATCCACTCTCTTCATTAGCATACTTTTGCTATTTCAGGAACCCTTCTGCCCAGGCAAATGGCTTGGTTGTTCATTCTGAAAAGCCCATTAACTTTTCAAGAGAAAACATCAACAAAGTTTGCATCCTGAGATTCTTTGAGTTCTTTAGCTCAAATCCTGACCCTGTTATTTTCTCCAATCCTGGACTTTTAAGTTATCCTTACCCAATTCTAATGTAATCAAGGTCTCGCAGTGAAAGGCCTACATACTCAAAATTGCCAATTATCAACAGATTCAGACCTTACCTCTTTCCCTCTGTAATGCTGGCAAAGTTTTGTGGAGGGGGTGTTCTTTCTCACTTTGGTAAGCAATAAATTCAGCTTTGCCTTATCAACAGACTGTGTTGGTAATATTTAGGGAGACAGCTTTCAACAATTTAGTAGTTGCCACATAGACCACATGGCCCACAAAGCCTAAAAAATGTATTAGCTGTCCCTGTACACAAAACGTTTGTCAACCTCTATTCTGTATGAATAATATTAGTTCCAATGTAATCAAAATATCTAATTGAAATTCTTTTCAAAGGTGTACGACTGGTTTGTTTCCTTCAGACTACAAAAGCCTCCTTCCTTGTGGATTCTAAAACAACTTTTGGGAAGATGATGAAGGGTAAGGGGTAGATCATGGATTATACTCATATATAAAGGAGAATCTCTAAGTCTGATGTTAAAATTGAGGTAAAGTAGTCACCTGGCTTTTATCTGGTAGAGATTTCCCTCATTTCTTCTTGTATACAGAATTTTTAGTAATTGCAAAGATTATATTTCTAAAAATTCTAAGAGTGTGATATCATTTCCACCAACATTTGGTACCATCTTAGTAAGACTTGAAGCAATGTGAATGTAAAATGTAGTGGAGTGGGTTACAGGACAAGGATGAGGTTTGCACATAGTCAAGACCCTTGATTTCTTACCTTTGTTTCCTTCTGTGGGAATATATGAAGACCACCAGGATGAAAACAAACAGGCTATTTATTCAGAACTGGCTAAAGGGAGGAAGTCAGCCACTGTCACTTGCACTTGGATGAGACTCAAAGAGTGGAAAAGCTTTATGGTGAACAAAAGGGAAGGCTTCAGGTGGGCTCTGGTTGTAGGTTGTTGGCAAGGGGAAGCTGGATTTGGTCTAATTAGAAGCAGGGAATCTTCTACAAGTGGCTTGGGGATCATACCTGTCTTTCTCTGGTTGGGTCCTGAGTTGCAAGTGAGGTCAGGCAATAAGAAACTTGGTAGGTATTAACTGCATCCTGACTTTTCTGGGCCTAGTGCTACAGAGGTGGTGGTTTGGCTTCCTGAGCTGGTTGCTGCAGAAGTTGTGGGTCAGAGTTCTATTTTCATATTTTGTTCTAGACAATGTCCATATGTACGTTCAGATTCTCACTGCTCTTTTTCTCTTCAACACTGAACCGTTTCCATTTTTTCAAAGTTTTCCACTTTCAATTCTTCAAAGTTTTCATTTCAGGACTCATCACAGTTTACACCTGCAAGCTTGTCCAGCTGCTCTTAGCTCTCCCACTCTCAAAACAAAAAAATTGCATTTTTTTCTCATTTTTTTCTGCATACCTGATTTATATCTTTACACTGCTTTATATGCCTGCTTCTCAGTGCGAGATTAGGAGAGTAAAAACCAATCCACATTCAGTTTTTTGTTAATCAATTGTGGTCCCTGAGCTCTAAAATAAAATGTTATACTATATTTTATTTAGTATTCTAGAGATGATTCCAAAGCAATTGTTTGGTGAGGGCACCCAGGATTATTATGTTCTGAATTACCTAAGATAAAACGTGTTGGGGGGAACCTTCTTGAATTATGGAAAGATGAGGCTTAAAAAAGAATAAAATCCTTAATTGTGTCCTTTAAATATACTCAAATGAGGATATGAAATGACATTAATTATCTCAAAAGGGAAAATAAATACTTAGGAAAAAACTTTCTCCAATGCCTTGAAAAAGGCAAAAAAAAAAAAAATGTTAAAACCCTAACACCCATAGACAAGTTTCAGTCCCTGATCCCTTCACTAGATCACATAGGCAAATTATAACTATTGAAAAATGAAAAGAGAGAAAATATGTTTGTCAGAACCCTGACAACACAGTATATTTTATTATTTTTTTGATTTATTGAAAAAAGAGTAATTATATTCATTTTGTTAGGAAGCTAGATATTCAATATGAAGCAAAAAAGGAACATTTATATGTAAGAATTAATACACATATAGTACTATTAGAACTAGATTGGAAATATCATCATGAACGCATGCATTTACAAAACCTGTCAATTAAAATTATATATTTGCTGTCTCTGTCCACAGAAATGTCCTGGTAGTAAACCCATATAATGCACCCTAATGCATAGCTTCTGGTCTCCAGTCTTATTTTTTCCACCTGAAGGAACCAGAGTTATTTGAGACAAAAGATGGCTAAATCAGTCTCTAGTTTAAAAAGGTACAAGGTGAACCTATAACACTTTGTTGTACCATAAAGCAATGAAGCTTTCAAAGATTAATGGGGTCATGCTGAAAGGACACAGGAGTCAATAAAATAGAAGCTCCCACTGGCCAGAGTTGAAACAATCTGAGCATCCAAAGAAGACTGCTGGGAGAAGCTGATTGACATATAAGAAACCTGAAAATCCACAAGTCCTTGTTCAGATTACTTACATCAACAGTATTAGCTTTCCTATTATTATTTTTTTAATTTAATTTATTTTTTTTATAAACCAGGTTCTTATAAGTTATCCATTTTATACATATTAGTGTATACATGTCAAACCCAATCTCCCAATTCATCATGCCACCACCCCACCCCCCACCATTTTACCCCCTTGGTGTCCATACGTTTGTTCTCTACATCTGTGTCTCTATTTCTGCCCTGAAAACCAGTTCATCTGTACCATTTTACTAGGTTCCACATATATGTGTTAATATACAATATTTGTTTTTCTCTTTCTGACTTATTTCACTCTGTATGACAGTCTCTAGATCCATCCACATCTCTACAAATGACCCAATTTCATTCCCTTTTATGGCTGAGTAATATTCCATTGTATATATGTACCACATCTTCTTTATCCAGTCATCTGTTGATGAGTATTTAGGTTGTTTCCCTGACCTGGATATTGTAAATAGTGCTGAAATGAACATTGGGGTGCATATGGCTTGTTGAATTATGGTTGTCTCTGGGTGTATGCCCAGTAGTGGGATTGCTGGGTCATATGGTAATTCTATTTGTAGTTTTTTAAGGAACCTCCATACTGTTCTCCATAGTGACTGCATCAATTTACATTCCTACCAACAGTGCAAGAGGCTTCCCATTTCTCCATACCCTCTGCAGCATTTCTTGTTTGTAGATTTTCTGATGATGCCCATGCTAACTGGTGTGAAGTGATACCTCATTGTAGTTTTGATTTGCTTTTCTCTAATAATCAGTGATGTTGAGCAGCTTTTCATGGGCTTCTTGGCCATCTGAATGTCTTCTTTGGAGAAATGTCTATTTAGGTCTTCTGCCCATTTTTGGATTGGGTTGTTTGTTTTTTTAATATTAAGCTGCATGAGCTGTTTATATACTTTGGAGATTAATCCTTTGTCTGTTGATTCATTTGCAAGTATGTTCTCCATTTCTAAGCATTGTCTTTTCGTCTTGTTTGTAGTTTCCTTTGCTGTGCAAAAGCTTTCAAGTTTCATTAGGTCCCATTTGTTTATTTTTGTTTTTATTTCCATTACTCTAGGAGGTAGATCAAAAAAGATCTTGCTCTGATTTATGTCAGAGTGTTCTAACTATAATTTCCTCTAAGAGTTTTATACTGTCTGGTCTTATATTTAGGTCTCTAATCCATTTTGAGTTGATTTTTTGTGTATGGTGTTAGCAAGTGTTCTAATTTCATTCTTTTATATGTAGCTGTCCAGTTTTTCCAGCACCACTTATTGAAGAGACTCTCTTTTCTCCATTGTGTATCCTTGTTTCCTTTGTCATATATTAGTTAACCATATGTGTGTGGGTTTATATCTGGGCTTTCTATCCTGTTCCATTGATCTATATTTCTGTTTTTGTGCCAGTACCATACTGTCTTGATTACTGTAGCGTTATAGTATAGTCTGAAGTAACAGAGTCTGATTCCTCCAACTCTCTTTTTTTCCTGCAAGACTGCTTTGGCTATTTGGGGTCTTTTGTGCCTCCATACAAATTTTAAGATTTTTTGCTCTAGTTCTGTAAAAATTTCCATTGGTAATTTGATAAGGATTGCATTGAATCTGTAGATTGCTTTGGATAGTATAATCACTTTCACAATATTGATTCTTCCAGTCAAAGAACATGGTAAATCTCTCCATCTGTTTGTAACATCTTTAATTTCTTTAATCAGTGTCTTATAGTTTTCTGAATACAGGTCTTTTGTCTCCCTAGGTAGGTTTATTCCTAGGCATTTTATTCTTTTTGTTGCAGTGGTAAATGGGAATGTTTACTTAATTTCTCTTTCAGATTTTTCATCATTAGTGTATAGCAATGCAAGAGATTTCTGTGCATTAATTTTGTATACTGGAACTTTACCAAATTCATTGATTAGCTCTAGTAGTTTTCTGATGGCATCTTTAGGATTCTCCATGTATAGTATCATGTCATCTGCAAACAGTGACAGTTTTACTTCTTCGTTTCCGATTTGTATTCCTTTTATTTCTTTTTCTTATCTGATTGCCATGGCTAGGACATCCAAAACTATGTTGAATAATAGTGATGAGAGTGGACATCTTTGTCTTGTTCCTGATCTTAGAGGAAATGTTTTCAGTTTTTCACCATTGAGAATGATATTTGCTGTGAGTTTGTCATATATGCCCTTTATTATGTTGACGTAGGCTCCATCTATGCCCACTTTCTGGAGAGTTTTTATTATAAATGGGTGTTGAATTTTGTCAAAAGCTTTTTCTGCATCTATTGCGATGATCATATGGTTTTTATTCTTCAATTTGTTAATGTGGTGTATCACATCGACTGATTTGCGTATATTGAAGAATACTTGCATCCCTGGGATAAATCCCACTTGATCATGTTGTATGATCCTGTAAATGTGTTGTTGGCTTCTGTTTGCTAGTATTTGGTTGAGGATTTTTGCATCTATATTCATCAGTGATATTTGTCTGTAATTTTCTCTTTTTGTAGTATCTTTGTCTAGTTTTGGTATCAGGGTGATGGTGGCCTCATAGAATGAGTTTGGGAGTGTTCCCTCCTTTGCAATTTTTTGGAAGAGTTTGAGAAGGATGGGTGTTAGCTCTTCTCTAAATGTTTGATAAAATTCACCTGTGAAGCCGTCTGGTCCTGGACTTTTGTTTGTTGGAAGATTTTTAATCACAGTGTCAATTTCATTACTTGTGATTGGTCTGTTCATATTTTCTATTTCTTCCTGGTTCAGTCTTGGAAGGTTATACCTTTCTAAGAATTTGTCGATTTCTTCTAGGTTGTCCATTTTACTGGCATAGAGTTGCTTGTAGTAGTCTCTTAGGATGCTTTGTATTTCTGTGGTGTCTGTTGTAACTTCTCCTTATTCATTTCTAATTTTATTGATTTGAGTCCTCTCCATCTTTCTTGATGAGCCTGTCTAAAGGTTTATCAATTTTGTTTATTTTCTCAAAAAACCACCTTTTAGTTTTATTGATCTTTGCTATTGTCTTTGTTTCTATTTCATTTATTTCTGCTCTGATCTCTATGTTTTCTTTCCTTCTACTAAATTTGGATTTTGTTTGCTCTTCTTTCTCTAGTTCTTTTAGGTGTAATGTTAGATTGTTTATTTGAGATTTTTCTTGTTTCTTGAGGTAGGCTTTATTGCTATAAAATTCCCTCTTATAAATGCTTTTGCTGCATCCCATAGGTTTTGGATCATCATGTTTTCATTGTCATTTGTCTCTAGGTATTTTTTGATTTCCTCTTTGATTTCTTCAGTGATATGTTATTTAGTAACGTATTGTTTAGCCTCCATGTGTTTGTGTTTTTTTTACTGTTTTTTCCCTGTAATTGATTTCTAATCTCATAGTGTTGTGGTCAGAAAAGATGCTTGATATGACTTCAGTTTTCTTTAATTTACTGTGGCTTGATTTGTGACCCAAGATGTGATCTATATGGAGAATGTTCCGTGTGCACTTGAGAAGAAAGTGTAATATGCTGTTTTGGGATGGAATGTCCTATAAATATCAATTAAATCTATCTGGTCTATTGTGTCATTTAAAGCTTGTGTTTCCTTATTAATTTTCTGTTTGGATGATCTGTCCATTGATGGAAGTGTGGTGTTAAAGTCCCCCACTATTATTGTGTTACTGTCGATTTCCTCTTTTATAGCTGTTAGCCTTACTTATCGAGTTGCTCCTATGTTAAGTACATATATACTTATAATTGTTATATCTTCTTCTTGGGTTGATCCCTTGATCATTATGTAGTGTCCTTCCTTGTCTCTTGTAACATTCTTCATTTTAAAGTCAATTTTATCTGATATGAGTATTGCTACTCCAGCTTTCTTTTGATTTCCATTTGCATGGAATATCTTTTTCCATCCCTTCACTTTCAGTCTGCATGTGTCCCTAGTTCTGAAGTGGATATTTTATAGACCACATATAGATCACATATAGATGGGTCTTGTTTTTATATCCATTCAGTAAGCCTGTGTCTTTTGGTTGGAGCATTTAATCCATTCACGTTTAAGGTAATTATCGATATGTATGTTACTACAACCATTTTCTTAATTGTTATGGGTTTGTTTTTGTAAGTCCTTTTTTTCTCCTGTGTTTCCCACTTAGAGAAGTTTCTTTAGCATTTTTTGTAGAGCTGTTTAGTGGTGCTGAATTCTCTTCACTTTTGCTTGTCTGTAAAGCTTTTGATTTCTCTTTCAAATCTGAATGAGATCCTTGCTGGGTAGAGTAATGTTGGTTGTAGGTTATTCCCTTTCATCACTTTAAATATATCTATGGCACTTCCTTCTGGCTTGTAGAGTTTCTGCTGAGAAATCAGCTGTTAGCTTTATGGGAGTTCCCTTGTATGTTATTTGCCATTTTTTCCTTGTTGCTTTCAATAATTTTTCTTTGTTTTTAATGTTTGTCAATTTTTTTACTATGTGACTCGGCATGTTTATCCTTGAGTTTATCCTGCCTGGAACTCTCTGTGTTTCTTGGACTTGGGTGGCTATTTCCTTTCCCATGTTAGGGAAGTTTTCGATTATAATCTCTTCATATATTTTCTTGGGTCCTTTCTCTCTCTCTTCTCCTTCTGGGACCCCTGTAATGCGAATGTTGGCCCAGAGGTCTCTTAGGCTGTCTTCATTTCTTTTCATTCTTTTTTCTTTATTCTGTTCACAGCAGTGAATTCCACTATTCTGTCTTCCAGGTCACTTATCCGTTCTTCTGCCTCAGTTATTCTGCTGTTGATTCCTTCTAGTGTATTTTTCATTTCAGTTATTGTATTGGTCATCTCTGTTTGTTTGTTCTTTAATTCTTCTAGGTGTTTGTTCTTTAATTCTTCTAGGTCTTTGTTAAATATTTCTTGCATCTTGTCAATCTTTGCCTCCATTCTTTTTCCAAGGTCCTGGATCATCTTCACTATCATTATTCTGAATTAGTTTTCTGGAAGGTTGCCTATCTCCACTTCATTTAGTTGTTTTTCTGTGGTTTTATCTTGTTCCTTCATCTGATATATAGCCCTCTGCCTTTTCATCTTGTCTATCATTCTGTGAATGTGGTTTTTGTTCCACAGGCTGCAAGATTGTAGTTCTTCTTGCTTCTGCTGTCTGACCTCTGGTGGATGAGGCTATCTAAGAGGCTTGTGTAAGCTTCCTGATGGAAGGGACCGGTGGTTGGTAGAGCTGGGTGTTGCTCTGGTGGGCAGAGCTCAGTAAAACTTTAATCTGCTTGTCTGCTGATGGGTGGGGCTGGGTTCCCTTGTGTTGGTTGTTTGGCCTGAGGCAACCCAACACTGGAGCTTACCTGGCTCTTTGGTGGGGCTAATGGCTGTCTCTGGGAGGGCTCATGCCAAGGAGTACTTCTCAGAACTTCTGCTGCTAGTGTTCTTGTCCTCACAGTGAGCCACAGCCACCCCCTGCCTCTGCAGGAGACCCTCTAACACTAGCAGGTGGGTCTGGTTTAGTCTCCTATGGGGTCACTGCTCCTTTCCCTGGGTCCCGATGCACACGCTACTTTGTATGTGCCCTCCAGGAGTGGAGTCTCTGTTTCTACCAGTTTTGTCAAAGTCCTGCAATCAAATCCCACTAGCCTTCAAAGTCTGATTCTCTAGGAATTCCTCCTCCCTTTGCCAGACCCCCAGGTTGGGAAGCCTGACGTGGGGCTCAGAACCTTCACTCCAGTGGGTGGACTTCTGTTCTCCAGTTTGTGAGTCACCCACCCAGCAGTTATGGGATTTGATTTTGTTTTGATTGTGTCCCTCCTACCATCTCACTGTGGCTTCTCTTTTGTCTTTGGATGTGGGGTATCTTTTTTGGTGAGTTCCAGTGTCTTCCTGTCGATGATTGTTCAGCAGTTAGCTGTGATTCCAGTGTTCTCGCAAGAGGGAGTGAGCACACGTCCTTCTACTCACCATCTTGAACTAACCTCCTTAGCTTTCCTTAATAATTATGCAATTTTACCATTATTGTATATACATTGATACCTTTTGAGGAGCAGAATATAGATTTAATTAGTAATAGATTCAATTCATGCTGTGGTAATGAAGTGAATTTGGAAAAATACAGTTCTAACGGAATTTAGTTGTAGTATGAATTATCTAATGTAGGTTCATTTGCTTTAAAGTTTGTATTAAAATTCTGTAATAGGGCTGCTTTAAGAAATTATCTCTTGGAATTAAAATAATAAATGTCTAAAATCAATGGTAAACGACTATATAATTCTCAAGGATGGTAGTAATCTATATTTCTCTTCCTCTTCCTCCTCCTTCACTTCTTCTTAGTCTCTCCTCATCCCCTTTATTATTATTATTATTATTTCTATTAATATTGGTATTTAACTTCATATATCCTAGTACACTGTTGTGGACAAAATAAATTCTCAAGATGAGTTCACTGATTTACTCACTGCATGTCATGACTTTTAACAAAATTGTGCATGAAATGGTTGAATAGCATGTTTTATGCACAACCATTGGTTATTTGTTACTAATTTTTAATGATATTATACATACTATCTGTCTCCATCTAAATATTTATGAACAACTTATTTCTTTAATTCAAGGAAAACTACTTTTTATCTAATTATTAATTCATTTTTTAGTGTTGCAGTTTCTTTTCAGATTGGATTTTAAAATTGTAGTCTGCACAAAGGTAGCCTTAACAATAAATGGTATTAGGAAACAATATCATAAAAGACATCAGCCTAACATTTCTATAATTATTTTCTGACACATTGATTTATACAAATCCTAAAAAATGTACTGTTATTAGAACTCTGATATCTTTAAAATCCTGGCATAATTCCATTCTTGGAATTTCTTATACCTATTTCAAATCCTGAATTATACAAACTAATGGGAAAACAGCTGAGGAATGGGTTTTTAAATTCCATCTACATTGTTGTTTTATAAAACCTAATTTATACAGATTCATAGGGAAAAAGCATCATAAAAGCATCATTGATAATTTTACTCTTTTCAATTCCTGAGAGCTCACACTTTGATTTATCAATTTTTTTAAGTGTTAGGATTATGGATGTGAATGTTTCTTAAAAATATTATTCATTTTGAGGATCTTTGATGATTAAGGACAATATTTCACTAATGGCTCAAACTTACATCTATGAACTTAATTTTTCTATGCAAATTTACTGAACATATAACACATTACCAAGTGTTATGGGGTTTCAGACAGTGACTGTCTAGAGAACTTCAATATCAGCATTTTTTAAAGAATATATTTCAATAGTCATTAATTATATTTCACTGTGACTACTCTTTTGCACTTTTACAAATGATATTGTATAACAATTTATAATTTAGCTCATCTTCCTATGTTTCTTGGGCAATATCTTGTTCACCTCCAGATAGAACATGATCATTTGGCTCAGAGTGAAAGAATAACTGAACAATCTTAATTTTTAGGAAAATTTGTGTTAATATTGGTGTAATTCCTTTTTAAACACTTCTTATAAAGATTCTGCTTTCTAAGAACTCCTTTAATAATGTGATGTCAGGTGAATTCATTCTTGCCAGAAGTAGAAGGTTTTGAAAGACAGTAATTAGCCAGACTATACTTTTTAACTGATTCACACAAACACACAGACATATACACACACACTAGTGGAAATGTTGTTATAACCTTTGAGTTGTCCAGTTATGATGAGGTGACTAAGAATAAACAGTAGTGAGTTTTTAAAAATTTATTCCAAAACTAGACTTATAACAAATACTTTTGTGAGGAGTTTTCCATATACTATATATGAGATTTTGGCAAATAATGGTAAAAGCATAAACAAACTGTACTCAATCTTTTTTTTTTTAAATTTTCATTCTGTTACCTTCTTTCCTTGTATCCAATAATATCAACCATTAACCATCATGTGTGTGAAGTCCATTCCTCTACTCTCCATTAAACTTATTATATATACTAGTACTCTTCATACTGTTGTTTAATATTTTATAGAACATTTATAATTTACATAATTTTCTATTGGATTTTAATACATTGTGGTGTATTTTATTATATTATTTTATATATTGACATAGGCTAAGAAAGTGTACAAGTAGCATCACTTTAAGCCCTCCATTTATGATTTTTATGAAGGTATTTGTTTTGATTTAATCAAAGGTAAAAAACAAGCAAACACTTAATTTTAAGACATTAAGAATCAGCAAAGAGAGAGGGGATAAAAAAAGGAAGAAGGAGAAGGAGAAGGAGGAGGAGGAGGGGGGAGGGGGAGGGGAGGTGAGGGGGAGGGGAGGGGAGGGGGAGGTGGAGGAGGAGGAGAAGGAGGAGAAGAAGGAGGAGGAGGAGGAGAAGGAGGAGGAGAAGAAGAAGAAGAAGAAGAAGAAGAAGAAGAAGAAGAAGAAGAGGAGGAGGAAGAAGAGGAAGAAGAGGAAGAAGAGGAAGAGGAAGAAGAAGAAAGAAGGAAGAAGAAGAAGAAGAAGAAGAAGAAGAAGGAGGAGGAGGCGGAGGAGGAGGAGTAGGAGGAAGAGGAGGAGGAGGAGGAGGAGGAGGAGGAGAAGAAGGAGAAGGAGAAGGAGAAGAAGAAGAAGAAGAAGAAGAAGAAGAAGAAGAAGAAGGAGAAGAAGGAGAAGAAGGAGAAGAAGGAGAAGAAGGAGAAGAAGGAGAAGAAGGAGAAGAAGGAGAAGAAGGAGAAGAAGAAGAAGAAGAAGAAAAGAAGCCTTCTGCTTCTCAACACATATTTCCCATTAAGGGCAAAGACTGTTTTATGTTTTCCTGAATTTTGATGAGAAGATCAAGTACAACATGTTTATGGTACAAAAAGAAAATCAAATATGGCAAGATTCTCCCTTGTACAGACTATAATGCTGCTATGTATGTACATTAGAATTTGGAGTCTAAAGAAAGCTATAGAAAGGACCAATAAGGAACTTACACTAAGGTAGATCTTTCTTTGAAAGCTCTATGATAAAATTATTTCCTGTTATACCAATCATAAATAATTCAGTCTATAAATAATTACATTCTTCTAAAATGTTTTACTCCTGGTATGGTACAGGGATGGAGTTTCAAATGTGCCCTAAAGTCCCATGATCTCAGATCCTTTCACATAAAGGAAGATCCAGTCTCATCACAGTACAACTGATTAAATGATGGACTAAAGGAGAAGGTTTCTGACACTTAACAGTGAGCATGGGTAACACAAAATAGTAGATCTTGAACAAAGAGGGAAGAGGCTGTTGGATGAATCACAGAAATTATTGATCTTCTTAATTGGGAAATAACTTCAGATTTTTTCATGTTATCATGATAAATATACACTAGGTTCCTAATCTATAAGGATGAGAATTTGAGGACCATATTTCAAATCTTTACGATAATTATTAGGATAGGCTGCATTGATGGATTACAGTGCTACAATCACCTGAAATTTTTAACATCCCTTTAAACTTGTCTAATCCATGATGTGGAAAATCCCTATCTTATTAACTTTATATTTTTTTCTTATGGAATAATTATAGAAACAATAGTAAAGTATATTTTTAGCTGATATTACATTATTTGTAACAAACATGATTGCTAAATCTCACTGGCAATGAAAAAATAAACACACAATTCTTCTGATTAAGTCTTTACACTTTCACAAAAGATAGTATATTGTACTTTACTGTTTAGATCATCTACTTATCTAATTATCAAGTATACATTTTATTCTGAAAAAAATTTTGAGTAAATTGCATGATGCATATTCTTTTAAAATTTATTGTACATTCATATAAGATTAATTTTGCAACTAGGATCTTATTATTTATTTAATAAGAAATGTCACATTTAAATTGAAAAGAATTCTATCCTTAAAAATCAAGCCAAAAATCCTGATTAAATGTAAGGAATCCTTGAACAACGAGAATGTATTCAATTTAGTTACTCAAAACCCTATATTCCTTATTAGAAGGAAATATAAATATCTCTCTTAAATTCTACAAATCTCTACTATTTACAAATTCCATACACTTTTATGGTCCAAAAGGGATTTTTCTTTCTGTTCCACACCATATGAAGAAAGTTTGATTCAGAGTACAGTATAACATTGTTCTGCCTACAATTGACTATTGACTCATAGTCTCAGTCCAAAGCAAGGACACAAGCAATTCTCCAGATAATGCTCATCACTGTCAAAGTTTTGTCCAAGCTACCATATTTCCTCAAGCAGAATATCCAACTTCGTCAAGAGTAAACTTATGCAAGATTGTCCCTCCAATGAGTTCCCAAGGTAATAGTTGATTATGCTTAGCTTTCAAATTACATGCATTTTAAACTCCTAGAAGCACCTATCAAATTGAAAAGCACTGACTGGGGAATGGTTCTAGTGTCATCAAACACAGCATCTTAGCGCCATTAAAAACACAAGCCTTTCCTGAGATCAAATCTTGAACAAGGGGTCAGTTTATATTTAAAACCTATATAATACAAAAGCTTTTGTTATATTTCTTTTCCAAGGTCATTTAGGTTCCTTGCATAACTGCCAATCTGACCTTGGGGAACCATATGTTTACTCACCCATGTTGGACCCCTTCTGTGAGTGGCTCTTGGTAATTTCATCACTATAAAAGAGAAATACAAACATTTAATCTGTAATGGGGCACCCTTTCAATAGGACATGAGACTAAAATTTAGACTGCAATGTTAGTGTAAATCTGGTGAAAGTATATCATAATATTTAAATCCAGAATGATAAACATACCTTCACAAAATGTATAATGATAGACTTTACCACTATGGAAGATTATATTTCCAATAAAATAGAAACAACTCTATGTGTATGTCAACATTTCCAACTGACTACATTATCTATTTATTTAGCTGAAGAAATCTTTGGCAGAATTCAATATTATTCATTTAGAATTGTGTTCAGCTGCAGAGGAAACAAAGAACCTTATGAAAATTGCCATTTTCTTATATAGCAGTTATGTCTATTACCTCTCAGCAGCATGTGGCTAAAATTTCTATTCACAGCCCAGTTATTTTTTATTCCCTTGAAAATTCATTCACAAATATGGGTTTAGTCTCTCTTACACATCAGGCATCACTCTAGTTACTTAGTTACAGTGATGGACAAAACAGACAGACATTATCCAAGATATTTTTGTGCTGTAGTTTACAAACTCACAGCTCCTCTAGCACCAATCTCTTAGAGTGTTCTGAGTCCCACATGATATCTTTCTGTATATATTAGTAACAGTTCCACAAAGAGGATTCTTTTCTTGCTTGGTCTCTGGCTACATGTCATATTTTCTGTGATATCTGTATCCTACTCCAGTGATCACATCTTGTATATGACTGATGGGGTTCTTAGGCTGCTGCTGCTGCTTCCTTGTTGGCTCCACTTCTCTCCACATTCTTTTCTATTCCATCAATGGCATGGAGAAGTTTCTTACCATATGCCTCTATAGCAGATTTGAGAGTAGGTTGCAGCTTTCAACAGATTTTACTGAATATTCATACATAATAGGAGGACATTATAATTGAACTTCTAGAATTTTCTCTTTTCAGAACCTAAAGGTCCAGTGTGTTGTGTCCAGGTCAAAGGAATCTCTTCATAGCAGGACCACCTGCTCAGGTCCACCACTAGGAAGGTGCAAAATGTGTAGATTTCTATTTAGCCCAAATTACCAGGCATCCCAAGAGAGAAATTATTACCAACTTCCTGTACTCTACAGTAGATTTCACAAAGCTAATTTCCTCTCTCAGGACATACTTCTTAGAACACTCCACTCCCTTTAACCACCATCCTCTGTGATGTCATATCCCCTCTGGATAAGACAGGAAAATTATATTACAATGCAAGAAACCAACATCAGTAAATTTGGAAATATCCAATCATAAATAAAACCATAAGGTTTTAACAGTGTAGTCCAGTTTCTTAATATTGTCCTGACTTTTGTTTAAAGTAAAAAAAAAAAAATTTACTTCATATTCTTCCTGCAGTCATTATCAGCTCACCATCTGTACTCACCTGCTCAATGAAGAACACAACTGTAAAATAAAAACAGCCAGTGATTTTAGGCAGATCGAAATATAAATTTACATAGAATAAAGAAAATTCATTCCTCTATTCCCAATGCCTCCCACTTTAAAAAATAATTTAAAAATATGACACCTATGTATATACAAACATACATCATAATTTATAACAGCTTCTCAGTTATGTATCAGGCTATTTCTGTCTTTCTCAAGATATGTATGTGGGCTCTCTCTACACTTCTCCCTCCCAGAATAAAAGAAAAAAAGAGGGTAAAAATATCAGTCTAAGACATTTCATTTTATATAGCCAGAAATTATTAGTTATTTAAATAATATCTTCTGACATTCTTTAAATTATTTCCATGATTAGTCTTAGTCAAGATTTTCTGCCTTACTTATTCTTAATTTTAAAATATCAAATTTGTCAGGAACATACATTAATAAGCTATGAGTGCTCCCAGCATCTCTCTCCCTCATCCTTAAATGGATATTCTATTTTAGAATGCTCAGTACTCCCCAAATCTACCTCTTCCTGTGGAATTTCTTATGTTCTCAAACTAGTTACCTTAAAGTTTGTAACATAAAGAAAGGATTAATGAGAGAATGAAAGAAGAAAAAGTAGTAATGATGCCAAAAGCTCGGCCTCTGTACTCCAGTGACAAATCAAATCTCAGAGGCAGAGTTCTGGGTGAAGTAGAAAAGAATAGCTTTATAACTTTGCTCAGCAAAGGGAGACACAGTGGGCTGTGCCCTCAAAAAACTGTGTGTTCCAAGCCGGGGGAATTTGGTGGGGAGTTTTATAGCAATGGTTCAAGGGCGGGGTTGCTGATAAGGATCAGGGTGTGTGCAGGGCCTGCACTCCTTTAATCTAGCCTCAGGTGATCTCCTGATGAGCTTCTGTTGTTCCTTTAATCTGGCCTCAGGTGGTCTCCCTATGAGCTTCAAGGTTATCAAGCTGTGACCTCCTCTCTGGAACATCTTCCATTTGGCGGGGTTTTAGTTCTACAGAAGAGCTTAAAGATATTGTTATGTGTATCCCTTGTGGTGGGACCAGGACCCTACACTATTGTTTCTTGGCTGTTCCTCCCTTGTCTCTGCATCCCCTCCCTTCCCTGATCAGCAACTGTTTGAAGCTGCCCTTTGGAACTCAGGCCTTCTGTGCCCAGGAGCCTCACAGGGTCCTGCTCAGTTTCCATAACAGAAGGTATGAGTGATCAAAGTTAAGACAGGCTAGGGGTGTGGAAGATTTTGAAATGAGAGGGGCTCAGATGTATCTGCTCTGTAAGGAAAGAGGAAAGAAAAGGCAGATAGAATAAGATGTCTGCAGAGCTTCCTTGTGGAGAAGAAAATGCACACAAAAAAGCTTAAATTATTTTGAAATTGTTTCTGTTTTCCATACTGTGTGTTTTATATGCAAAGACTAGACCTCATAAGTCAATGTTATATATCATATAATACAAAATTCTGGAACATTTCTCAGATAAATAATTTATAAATCATTTTAAGTTTGAAACCATAGTTTTTTGCAAGGTTGTCCAAAATTTTCATCACATTGGGATGAACAAGGCTTGCAGGTTTCAGTGAATTAGCTTGCTTCTGCTTCTAAGGTAATGAAATAACTAGAACTAGATATTTCCATGCTATTCTCTGGATTCAGTTTAGGACTTTTTCTAATATATCAGCCTTATGTAATAATCATTTTTCTATCAATTGTAGTTAATAATAATATATTATATTAACATAGGCTATATCAACTACCAAAATAATCTAAAAGATTATGATTATTTGTTTTTTTGAATTTTATGAGATTCAGCAGCATGTCCTTTAAACCCCTTTGTCAGATTCTTTACTTTGAATGGACTTTTCCCTTGAAAAGTAAATTCTGTTTATGATAGGGGAGCTAATTTCTACACATTTAACTTCTTTAGGCCAGGACATCATAGCAACTCTGTTGATGCTGCCTGGAGCCTCACCTTCAGGGTGGTTTAGAATTGAAAGGGAATTGCAGAGATCTGCTTTTCTCCTTAGAGTCCCAAATGAGACTAATTCTCACTATGTATTTGTGGTAGTGGTGGATATTATTGGTGCCTTTGGAGGTGCCTCACAGAGAAAGATACCACCTCCCACTCCACTCACCTCCACCCCTGCCACAAACACTACACCCAAAACTTCTCTCCCAAGAATCTGGCCAGGGAAATGAAGGGGCTGGTTTCCTTGCCTCAAGGTGAGACCAACTCTGCTGCACAATTTGTGCTCTGGGGCTTCCCCTGGGAGTAGACTTAAACTGGTCTCCATCTGTGCAAACTCCCTTTTTTCTCCTCCCCCCACCCAAAAAAAAAAAAAATCACAGGTTTTGCTTCTGGAAATCTATTCTAAGTATTCTTTCAAAAATATTTATGTGTGAAGATGTATGTTTTACTTCATTTTAAAATGATAGCCACATTAAAAAATAATTATTTCAAAGTATGTAATTTATTATTATTAATATTAACCATAATTAGCTCACTTTTAGAGTGGTGAATGTGTGTATGGTTGTGTATGTGAGTATTTCCTTATGGTTTATTCTAGATTATCTTAATATTTTGTGCAAAAAAGTTATCTTTTAGTATTTTCCCTTATTAAAACATTTTTGTGTGTATGTGACAAGCAAGGCACAGATTAAAGGTGATATTCCACGATTTACACACAACATTTCACAGTGTTGGGATCAGAACCCAGATGTCCAAAAACCTGGCTTGTAACCATTTTGTTCACACATTCAAATTTGGCAAATATGTACTGAATGACAGGCTAAATTTCTAGCACACAGTAAATGCTCACTAAGCGTTTGTTGAATGAACAATACAGGGTCAGTTAATAAGCACGTGGATTATGATGCTTTCAGACTATGATTAAAACAGATTCTCCTTGCTTGTCTTTTCCTCAAGAATTGCTTCAGCAATTTAACCTCCTCTAATCTCTTTTTTAATATACTCAGTCACAAAACAGATAACTCTTTGTTTGCCTTTATTCACCTTTTTCTGAAGTAATTTCTTCCAGAAAGGCATTCATTCAACCAAAATACAGGAGTCACAGTGGTGAATGTGGCTTACTCTAAAAAAGAGCCTCAAAAGAACCATTTACGAAAGGGGCATGTACACGGAAAATGCTCTGGCTCTGGCTCTGTGCATAGGAATCAAAGGACGATTAGTTTTGCATTTTTGAAAACCTGAAGAGTGTGTGAGAAGCCATCTCCCACAGAGTCATCTTCTCAAATGTCCTTCCATCTCCAAGGCAACTACATGATTTTTGCAGACTTTAGAGAACTCTTTTCAGCTTAGATTCAACATATCCTCACTAACAACTTTGAATATGAAATTAATCCCCATAATGGGCTCATGCATTCTGTTTCTCATATAATACCTTTTTTGCATTTGAATATGGTAACTCAGTAGTATTTGACTAATTGTTTATAAGAAGTTCACTTAATCTTTTATGGATTTATCTTCTACATACTCCCCACCTGGATCTTTTTTTAACCAAAGGAATCTCTTAAACTCTTTTGTATTTCTACTTATTTCCAAGTAATGCCATCCTTTGATGTCTTTCAGAGGATAATACATAAGTAGTATGAAAATAGTCTGAGAGATGATTATGTCAAAAAATGTTTACCTTTACTTTCCACTGGTGCTGATAGATGAGAAGATGTAACATAGCTTGTTCCTTCAAGCAAAAGTAAACATTTCTGGGATTATCATGATCTTAGACTATTAGACATTCTTCAGTTGACTCTGTTTCAATAGTTCCTAAAGTTTCTGTTCTTAGTACAAAGTAGACAAATAGAGCATACAGATATAGGATTCCTAATCTCTTTCATTAGATTTGGTAGAAGTCTTTCCTTTTTTCCTCTTTATTGAATTCAAACTGCTGTCATGTTGACTGAGACAATAGCTTAACACATCATGCAAAATAAAATTTTCCAGAAAACAGAATTGAAAATTAAAATAACAGTTTCTATAAGAGGAACCCACAGAGACTGGCTAGTTGTATTCTTGTTCTTTGGCTATTGTTATTAGGAACACCAAAAGTAATTTTCACAATCTATATGAATCTTTTAAAATTTGAATACACCTAAGATTATGATTATAAATTATATTTGCCATTCCTGATTTAAATGAATTTAGTCACAGATGCTTAAATTCCAAATATTTGGAAGATATTCTAAATATTTGTGTCAATAAATGCCAAAAAAAGTCATATAGATGCTTCTTTACTCAAGAAATGGATATAAGTTTTTATAGTTGGAGGCAATGGTGTAAAGATGCAACACAGTTTCCTCTGCCTTTTAAACATCAAATGAAAAAAAATTTTACTGGAGTATAGTTGCTTTACAATGTTGTGTTAGTTTCTGCTGTACAACAAAGTGAATCAGCTATATGTATACATATATCCCCTCCCTCTTGGACCTCCCTCCCTGCCCCCTCACCCCACCCATCTAAGTCATCACAGAGCACGGAGCTGAGCTTCCTGTTTGAACAAAACTCAATTCCAATATGGAATACATTAAGAGACACAACGTTCCTCCCAATATCTCAGAATTTGTTTTGGTAATGAGGTATACATGTGGGATAGGAGTTTGCTTAAATTTCTTCAAGAAACATCTGACTCCAAGTTAATTGTACGAATTTGTTCAGTTTATGAAATATTTTCTCTTCTTGTGTTTGCTATCCTCTTTTCCTGCAGTATTCACATGAGACATCTCCCTTAATTCATTACGCCCCTCAAAACAACCAAAACAAGAGTAGAATATAAAATTATAGAGGATGAAAAAATATAGATGATATAAAAAAGAGAAGATTGAAAAAAAAAAAACCCTCCAAATATAAATTTCATTATTGCATTCTTTTTTCAGTAACAGGATCATCAGCCATTTCTCACTGGTTACCTTTACTACAATGTAAGGCAGTCTTCTTATATTCTGCTTCTTTGTCCTTCCATTCATATTTCTCTTTTCTATACCCAAATCCACATTAAAGTTCTATGTGTAAGTGTGTGGCTATCTCATTCTTTCCCTTTGTGTTCAACATTTGTAATTCTTTGGCTTCTCTGAATACTCTACTCCATGCTAATAGCTTCCCATTTCCAACTCGGCTTTCTATGTAGTGTCAGATGATCTCTTTTCACTATGGATACTAAAGGGTCCACGTCTTTCCTTTCTGCAGTGGAAGACAGACAGCAGTGGGGTCCATGAGCACAGCTCAGCAAAACAACTACTCTTTTCTAGGTTTTTGACAAAAGAATGACATAAGAACAGGAGGAAAGTTTAGTGGTCAGATTTTCCAACAGAGAAGGCAGAATTCTGATCAGAATTTTGTCTCTAAAATAGTGGCTGCATTTTCAGAATCATGGTCATTTGGAGTGCTCAAGATCCCTATGTGACCTAAGAATTCTATAAACAGCGAAGAAATCATTCTTCTTCAGGTCAAAGGAAAAATATTTACAGAAATGGAGAGTCAGAAAGTAGAATACCTGTCTAAATCATCTGAAGAAAATCATTGATATATGGCATTAAGAAACATCAAAGAAGAAAAAAAGTCAAGATGCAGTCAGATGTAGTACCGTCTTTCTGTAACTCCTAATTTATAGATAACATTTACTTTCATTCTCTCAGCATTTCCAGACATGTATAATCAATCCCTGTACTCAATTTCCTCTGTTTGAAATATGTAGAGTGATCTATGTTTTTTTTGATCTACACTGTTATAAAGAGCCATGTAATTTAAATATAAGGATGGTATAAGTTTTTACATATATCTTTGATATTTAATTTAGGATGGCATTCCCATTCCCAATTTTTACAGATCTGTCTTGGTCTTTTAAAAAATATGTTTACTACATTTTGAATAAGGTTAGGGTTGTACCACCTCTGTAATGAATAGTATATAGGATGTATTAAATGTACATGGCTTTATTCAAAGTTTCTTTGGGATCTGGACAAATATTGTTTCCTGATGTATTGTCAGAGACCTTTATTTGTATGTGCGTGTACTTACTGTGGCTTTGCTCAATTAAGGTGGTATCCTCTCCTCTTTCCATTGCCTGAATTTTGATATTTCTGAAACTTATATCTGCACCAAAAGATCACATGAATGAAATAATACCGTGTATTATTCTAAGACACTAGTGTTTTTTGTTATTTGGGGATGCACTTATTTCTGTGTAAACAACTAATTTACATGTAAAACAACTAGTAAATGTAAAACAACTAGTTCAACCTATTTTATGATATTTCATTACTGTGTGATATTTCATTTCAATGTGTGATTGTATATAGAAAAAAAAAATATTGATTTTTCCTATGGGAGGACAACACAGGATTTAAAAAAAAAAAAAAAAGACTCCAGAAACATTACTTACAGAGTTGAAGTACAAATAATTATCTATTTTGTTTGTCCAAAGCATCTCTAATCTATGGGCCAGAGATGAATTTTGTTATTGTTGTTATGCTCATTATGGTGACTGACACTTGGTTTCAAAGATACTTAGGTGGTTTACAATAATGGTGTAGTTTTTAACAACTTTTTTTTTTTTTTTTTTTTAGAATTGAGTAGGTAATTTAATGGAAAATTGAGAGAAACTTCTTGGAATGCTTAAATGGTTAACACTTAAAACTTTCTCCTTTAGAAGATTCTTTGAGGGAAAAAAATCATTTAATCTGACCACTCCTTTGATGTTTGTGATCCTTTCTGGACCTCCTAGGCACAAAGTATTTTTATCTTTGTAATCATAACATTTTAATGATCAGAAACTCGCTAAATCCTAAGGAATATACTCTGATTTTTTTTTTTTTTATTTCTGAGAAATTATTGATCTCATTGTGACTTACATCCCTTTAGGCTAAACAAGTTGATTTGATTTTCTTACTTGGAATCTCTCCAAATATTTGAAGAAAGTTGAGTTAAACAAGAAAGAACAGCAAAAAAGGAAGGGGTATATGAGACCAAAGAAACGTTAACAGTTTTTAAGACATACCGTGCCTTCCAAATAAATCTTACAAAGGTTTTTCAGGGATATACACACCCATTTAGGTTCTGTGTGAAATGGTTAAAGTTCGGGAAAGAGAGAAAATAAATTGTACTACTCTTATTAAAATTCACTGAACCAAGAAACTAACCAAATTGCCAACCACACACACAGAAACTCTCAGATGATTCTATGTTTACAGTAAAGATGATGTAAGCACCACCCAATGACTTGATTATAGGAGAAAGTGGGCATGTACATTATTTCCGAAGGACTAGTCATTGAATTTATATTGGAAAAGATCATTTTTCTGCAACACTGACTTTAGGAGATTGTATACAACAGTGGTTTTAATAGTGTGGTCCCTCCAGCAGCATTTTCATCACCTAAGAATTTGGAGGAACAGAAATTCTCAAGCCTCTCAGCAATCCCACTAAATCAAAAATTCAGACTGTGGGGCCCACAGTGTTTTAACAAGCCTACAGCAGACTCTGAACCATGTATAATTGAAAACTATTGATATAAAATATAGCCCTAAGTTTTTATTATATGTGCAACTTCAAACAACAGCATTGATGCTACTAATATTAAATCCAATATTAAATCCAAAATTAAATCCAAATGATACTCAACCACATAAATGTCCCTCCACCCACAGTCAATAAAAGTGTTAAATAAGGAATGTAAGATCTTGGTTTTCCTAATTCAGGGGAAAACAAATCACCCTTTTCCCTTCTTCCCTTCTTTACACTTTCCCAGAGATGGTTTAGAATTAAGGGAAAGAAATCCCTTGTTCTGTTCTTCCTAGAACCATCAACTTCCTTGAGGACAGTGTTGTAGTAGTATGGTAAATGTATCATCAGTGGTTCAAAAAACGACATTTATGTGACATGCAGCTAAACTTTTAAAAAGATATTGGTTATTTATTTGCACATTTCATATTCATTTGTGTTGATTATAAGTGCTCATTTATATTTTTTCTCTCTTTCCTACATATTGACTTCTTGGTAAATTCTTTAGTAATATTCTCTGTCACCAATTCTCTTAATTTGGATTGTTCTAGACTTGATTCCTTCTAAGTGAACTTTTATTCCAATGACTATGTCTCCTACCATTTTGGTTTACCATTTATTGCTCTTATTAGTGAACTTGCTCCTTTATTTATTTTGTTGCGTATCTTAAATATATGTATTCTGAAGACTTTGAAAATGTCCAATAAATTTCACTTCATCATGAATGATTTTATATTCAAATTAAGATTGTTGACTATTTTCTTAAACAAAATAATTTTTCATGTTTTGGAATTACTTTCTAGGATCATTTCCATTGACATATTTTAAGGGCAAACATCATTTAATCTGGCCACTCTTTTGGGGTTTGAGTCCCTTTTTAAAAGTCCTAGCCATATAGTAGTTCTACATCCATACTCACTCTTTCCAAGATGGGAAATTGACTAAATTCTCAGCAATTTTGTTTTTAAGTAATTATTTCTTCCTTGTGTTTCTTTCCTTTTCTCCTACTGTAATCACCCTTTCATGGCAATAGTTTTGTGGTTGCCCCATCACTGTGGTCCTTGCTGTCATTCCAGATGGCACCTCACAGCTTCTGCCTACAGTGGCATTGGGGACAATATAGACCCAATCAAAAAAACCAGTGGACAGCTTGGTTCACTTCCTGAGTGTAGCTATGCATGAGTCTTCCTGCTTCACAGGGCCAACAGCTTGCTAAAAACTGGAGTATTAGGTAATTGGAAACAGTTGATTTGTTTTTGTTTTTCATCAGACTTATTTTTCACAATGGGAACACATACTCTGTAAACACCTTTCTGGCTCACTTCCACCGTTGAAAGAGTTTTAGTTCTTTGATCTTGCAAATGCCAAATTCTGAGCTACTACTTCCTGTTCCTTGACTGAACCTGGCAGTTCCACAGCTTCAGCCCTGATCTCCTTTTACAGTGTTGCTCCATCTTCAGTTCACAAATACGTTTATCTCTGCTCTTAGTATCACTTTAGCTATTTGGTTTTCTGTTTCATACTTTATCTATAATTGTTAGGTATTTAAAATAGAAAGGGTGTATCAAAGAAAGAAAATTTATGAACATCTTAGCTGGAAATCACTTACTCTGAATTTTCAAACTTGAGTCATGACTTTCTATGGAAAAATCACTAGGTGAACAATAAATCCCTAAGTTAATGGTTATGTTCAGCAGCAAGCTGTAAGAGATGAGTCAGAAGCCAAGCTGACACTTGAAATATAGAGATATTCAGGCCTCAGGAGGACAAACAGGGCTGAGACAGCACCTGGGACCATCTGCTATGTGGTCGAGAGATAGCAACAAGTACAGTTAATGAGAAAACTCTAATATCTCAAAGCTAATTCAGAATATGCTACAGAAGTAAGGTGGGGGGGGGACGAATAAGAAAAAAATCTCTATACAGCAGTCGTACAGCTGCCAAGATAATTCACTGGTCCATCTGTAGTCATGGATGCCTCTGATCTGTGACACATCACAGTCTGTGAGTGAGACCAAGATAACAGCATTAGAATCCATTTTAAGATGGATTTAGAGAAAGGTACTCAATATTTTCACATCAAACACTTTTATAAACAACACATTTAAACAACATTGTGTTAAAATAGATTTCTTTGGATGTCGGTTTCATGTTCGAGATAATAAAAAAAGCAATTTCTAGCATATCGATCCCAAGAATAAAATATCTGCAAGAGGAAATTTTTGAATCACACACTTATTTTGATTAATAAATTTATCTTTTGTATATTATATGTCTGCATTTGGTAAGTTTTAGCAAGCTCTCGAGCTATAGTCCAGTATCCTTATCCATTTTGAAGTATCTGAATAGCAAAAACTATTAATTTTTGAAATAAGACTCTGCCTTTTGATTCTATTCCTTTAGGGGGGGAAAAAAAAAAGAAAGAAAGAAAGGGAAAACACCTCTCTACTGCCTCACAGAGAAGGAAAAAAGGCAATGAAAATTTTTTGTGTCCAAAGAAAGAACAAATAACATTATAGAAAGAGTAAGATCATTGAAGAAATCTATCTCAAACCAATGACTGGGAGTGGAAAATAAAGCCAACACCTCCATGATTACATCCCAAAGGGAAGGCACATGGCAGACACCCTCAGTGCTTCACCCGGTCAGTCCCTTACAAGTTGCACGCTCACCAGATCTTGCGATCTCATTCCTGGTGTTTTGCTCCCATAAGTCTCTGAGTCTCATTGTCTCATTGTGGGAGGGCTCTCCTCAGGCAGCCAAAGTCTGCTTTTTCTGCATCAGAAGGAAGGTGAGTGCCTGGGAGATGATGTCCCTCCAGGACTATTCCTTAGTCAGTAATGACTGACTCCAGAGGGAGGACATATAGGCAAGATCTCCCCTCTTAATCAATCAACACTGAGGTGTAAGGCAGAGGGTCTCCAGTGCTCCCTTCCACATGGGATTGAACCAAAATGACCCTTTGTGGGACTTTGCTTGATAGTGTCTATTTACTTGGTCTCTTTTGCTTTCCTGCCCATTTCTTCACTCTTCTTTCAGATTCTTCCTGGAACTGTTCTTCTAATAAATCAGTCTTACTTGATTTCTCCTCTTAAATTCTGCTTCAGGAGAACCCAACTTAGAGAGTAAGAATGCTTATGCATACAAGGCAAGGGTGAAAAAGAAGGCAGAAGTAAGGCACATCTAATTGATTTTTTCTCTCGTATTACAGCTGGCAGCATTGACCTGTTTCCTTCAGTTCAGATGTTATGAAAACAATCATAGTGAGTATATCAACCACTCAAATTTAATTGTGAGCCAACTGAATCATTTTTCATATAAAAAGCATTAATCATATTACTAGGGGACTCACTGTAAGTGGGAAGACCCTTAACTGCTAACCTGTGTTAAGTTAGAGTTAAACATTTTTTGGAATATGAAGACTGATCAATGAGTAGAGTAACGATGTTAAAAAATCAGGACTTGCAATTTTAAATAATAAGCATAAATCATCATATATAAAATAATGCTAATAATTTCATAATATCGAGAGAAATGATAATTTTGTATTTCGACCAGAGTATCTGTGGCAGCCATGGAACTGTGCCACCTCTGTCTTCTTTTAAAAAGAAGTTTCTGAGAACCATGTAGTTACTGACAGCGTCAAACTGTAACATTCATGCCAAGGCTAAGCATTAGAGATGTTCACTAACAAAGCATGGCACGGGTACCGAACTCCATGTCGTTGCCACCCCAGTAGGGTGTAGGCTCCTGTAATGAGTAGCCTTGACCCTGGGACACTCCATTGACCTGGCTGAGAAATTCTCAGTCTGAGGCTCCTTTTACTGAATCTTCTTTTCTTCTACTCAGGTGGCAGGGTGACTACCTGCATCATACACTAAAGGCTTTCCCTGCCCACTGCTGTACCCTCTCCCCTTCACCAGTCACAGGGGTTCCCAATCAAATTTTTTTGCACTTCTAATTCCTTCCCACATCACCCAAACTGTCAGAATATTTATGTACAATTTAATTACAGCTAACTTTACTAATAGGTAAATTCCACAGGCAATCAATTTCCTCCCTTCTAAATTAGCAAAGTTAATGCTCAGTTAAATATTGGCAGCAATTATTTGGTGGTATTGAATCATTTCATATATTCACATGAAATGGATCCAGAAGTTTTGGTGAGACGTCACACTGAGGTGTTCTTTGTCTAGTCTGTCTGATGCTAAATCAATAAGCAATTTCGTCATAAGCAAAAGTGAGAAAAGTGAACATTTCAGCTGGGGAACACCCACAATTAGATTCTTCCTAATGCAGTCTTTGGCTGCATTTGACTTGTGTAAGTATTTCTTCCTGTCCTGCTGAAGAATTTGGACAAGGTTCTTAATATGCATTGTAACATGTCTTGGTTTCTTTGTCTAAAAAAATGAAGAAAATAAAATGTTGGCAAAGTGTCAGCCTCCAAACAATCAAGCTATTTGTTGGTAAGAAGTTACTTCTGACCAAGTTCCATCTTCATAAGAAACCTTATCCTGAACATTAAAATTCATGATAACTTGACTCAAGTAAAAAATTTAGGTGATTTTAGAAAATGAATATATCACTTATAGGCAACCACTTTTGCAAGTCATTTAAATATCATAAAAAATTGTCTTTGTCAGTATTACCAGTGTCATAAGAAATGATATCATCTCATCTTTCATGTCATAACTCAGGGGAACACCTTTACCCTTGTCAGACAACTTACTTCAATATATTCCCTTTAAAAAAAGGGTTTTTAAAAATATGTTTTAGATTTTCTCTAACTCTAAATCTTGTGTAAATATATACAAAGTCACTGCTCCTCAATAAATTTAAAAAGAGAGAGAGACCAAATAATACCTGACCTGACTTTTTCTCAAGGACTAATATTCCTTAATATTTATTTATCTTTTCCTACATTACTTAAAATGTATGGCTTTTCTACACACTGAAATCACCAAAGAATTTTTGATATAGTTGAGTATATGTGGAAAAAAAATATGTCTATTTAGAGCCTTACAAAAGCATAACAAATGTCCATTCCTTGGATTATTGAGAATAATTAAAATGTACTGTTAGATAAATGCTGTCTCTATAATTAAACTGTGACTATTTTAATATATTTATAAAAAGTAAATCACTAGAAATTGTATATTTATTGTTCTATCATCTTTGCATTCTTTTGACAAAGAGTTAAATTTTTATTCTAAACATGTTTTATTGCTGTGCTAGAAATGATCACAATTCCAACATATGCTAGTACCTCATCAGATACTAGTATACCTAGGAATTCTGCAGATTTTGAAAATTTAAACATTTGTTACTAATAAGGTAATGCTAAGTAAGTTGAAGTATTTTGAAAGCAGTTTGCTGGTGAAAATTATTTATATTTAAAATATACAGGTGGTTTATTCTCTTTCTCTCTCCTTCTCTATCTTCTTAAAACTATATTTGTGACTCAAAAAACTAAACTACAAGATTCTTAATTTTATTTAAGGTTCAAAGTCTCTCTTTTCAGCATAGACAGTATCTCTTAACAACCTCATAAATATTGCTCTTGCCCCTGCAATATACTTCCCTAATTTCCTTAACATTTTAATGAATAAATTCATAATTATCTTAGTGTTATGAGTATCTTCCTTACTAAAAGGTTTAGATTGCTTATTGTTATTAGCCATCTAAAGAAAAAAGAAAGATATAGTGAATGGAGCATGTAAACTAAAAATAGTATGCAAAAGTAAGCTAAAATTATAATTATTTTGTTCATCATAGTCAACAAAATGTTACTGAGCATTTACTATTTACCTAGCCTTAGTCTAGGTGCAGAGGGTAAAGAGAAAAATGTGACATGTTCACAGGCCTCATACTACTTACATGTTAAAAAAAATTCACAGGACAAAATGCTAAGTGAGAAAGTAGAGATAAAAGTTAAAAAATATATTAACTGGAGAATAGGAGAGAATTTACCTCCTTTCTACATGTTTTCATCCTTTCTTGTTATACTTATTTAGCTATAATTCTCAATATTTCATTATGGATATAGCATTTTATTGAGGAATCATTTAAAAGTGTATGTATTCCTTTATTAAATTATTAAAATATTTTGATGATCATTGTCAACATAATTTTTTAACACATATAATGAAGAAGTCCCTGTTATTTTATTTTGGTCCTCACAACCCTTGTGAACTTAATTCAAAAAACATTTTTTAGCATGGCTTGGCAGGGGAATATCTTACCCAGGGTTTTGTCCAACTACTGATATTATGAGATATATATTTGCTCAAAAGTTTTCTTGATAATTTCAGAATATAATTCAAATAATTCAAGATCATTTGAAGACATTAATCCCATCTATCTCTAAGAGCGCCTCGGGTTAATATCATCTAAACAACAAACTCTAAAGTTAAGGGATATATATTCAGTATTTAGATTACGATCTATCAAATAATGGATGCCAAGTGTTGGTTGAATGGTGGCATATGCATTAATGAATATGTTCTTGAACATTAGAGATAACCTCCCTGACATTACTTTTTAATTTCTATTAATAAATTACAGCTGACCTTTGGAACAACTTGGAAGTTAGGGATGCCAACGTTCTGTTTAGTGGAAAATCTGTATATAATTTATAGTTTGCCCGCCAAATACGCAGTTCTTTCGTATCTATGGTTCTGCATTCAACCAACTGAGGATCTTGTAGTACTGCAGTATTGACTATTGAAAAAAAAAAAAATCCAATAAGAAAATCCATGTGTAAATAGACCCAAACAGTTCAAACCTGTGTTGTTCAAGGGTCAACTGTATTACTAAAAATTTTTTTCAAAAATTTACTTACATACTTATTACACAAGAAGGTAATAATACTTTCTTTAAACTAATTTTCTTGTTTGGAAAATCACTTTTCATTTGTGAGTATAGCTTTCTCAAGCTTCAGAAGCTAATTCTAGTTGTCTGGAATGTGTTAAACTAATATGTGAATTTTCATATTGCATCACCCTAGATTTGTTGAAGGCTTCTAACTATCACAAGCTTTATAAGGCAAAAGGAGAGAAAGAAAAAAAAAAAAAAGAGAGAGAGAGAATTCCTTTCCTTCCTAGGATGTGCTGAAATGCCAGAAATAGAGTTTTAAAGGTGGATGAGAGCTTAGATGTTATCTGAGTATAACATCGTTCTACATCACAAAATACTGAGATCTGTGGAGGTGACTAATTCAGTTTTTCTGAGCTTGCTCTGGATTGATCACAGGTTTAATCCAAGATCACCTTGCCCAGATAGAGTCTATTCACATTCAATTAATTCCTTTTCAGTTTTGTCCTTCCACATTGAAGTGTCTTGGTAGTTCTGCTTGTTCTGCTACAACAATTTCTCACTATCCTCAATAATCTAGAAAATTAAAATTACAATTTTCCTTGCTTTTATATACTGTTGAGTTTTCTTTTTTTTTTCTGCTTTGTTTACTAGAATTACAAAACTTATTTGGGATTTGAATGTGCTTTACAAAGAGCCACTTAACTATTGCCCATCTTTGATGATGCATTGGAGTTTAGACTTTTAGGGAATTCTTTTATATTTCTCTGTCAAGAAGTAACTTTCTTTCAAAGTTTAATTTTGAGGCATGGCACAGTGTAAATGGAAACACTGCATGAAGAAATAAATAGGCAATGAAAAACAAAGCACACTACAACATGAACAAAATAAGATCATTAATTAAAACATTATATAAGCATAGAAAATATCTCAGAGAAAAATAGTAAAAAAAACCCAGGTGAATCCCAGGTACTGTATTTCATTAGGCTATCCAGAATTTTGTTGTACTTTCAAAGTATATGTATTTATTTTTAAATAATTAAAATTTAATGAAGTGAACAAAAGTCAATTCCATCACAAAGAGAAAATAATGGTTATTTTTAGGTATTTTCAATAATTTCTTTATTAATAATCTATTAATGATATTGTCGATGTATTTATTAATAATTTATTTAAAGTATGTATTAATAATTATGTATTACTAATAAATAATAATTTATTTATACATATATATTTTCAATGCTAAATTCAAATTGCAGGTTCCATTTAGTGCCCTAAATTTGTACTGTGCATTATATTTACTGTACATTATAATAGCATGGAGTTAACAAGTTTCCATAAATTTAATTATGACTTACGGCAAGTTTATTCTATGGTGTTTCACTCAGTGGGGGTGTCTTGTTTTTCCCTAGCTTCATGTTTCTCTGAAGTAGAAATCTCTATTATGATACCTTTCCTCACTTATTGCTCCAAAAAATTCATGAATGAAAATCAACAACAACTAAAAAAACACAGGCCTGTATGCCTCAGCAACTTATGGGATATCTTTTGATATCTATTTATATACATATATTATGTGTTATAGTCTTCTCTTTGTGTGTAGTAAACATACTAGTCCCTTTTTTACAGAGGCCCACAAATCTAAGACAGTGCCTGAGTGGGTGAATTTGTCTAATTTAAGTTTCCTGCACATCTAAGGCCTATTTTCCAAACAACTTTATTTCTAAAATACAGATAATTTTGATTTCCATTTGCCTATCTCTTTTTCTGCTTCTCAATTGGTTCCAATTCTGGTGGGGAAGAGGACAAATTTTTTATTAGGCTCTTAAAAAAACATCTAACAATCACAAGGTACCTATACATTCATTTTTTAAAAATATTCATTTTTTCTAATGTTTGACTACTCTAAATAAATCTGTGATAAAATTTTGCAAGTGAATTAGTGTATGTAATATTTTAGACCAGAATTCTAGAAGGGAATTATTATGTTAAGAAGCATGAAAATATGTATTCTTGATAAATAGTATAAAATTATTTTTAATTATAATTTAAACAGCATTCGAAGAGACAGCCCATTCAATATCCTTATCTATGTTGATGTTTGCTATATTTGAAAACCTTGCAAAGTTGATCAAATATGTAATTATTTTAATCTGCATTTTATCAATTAGTGACATTATAAAATACAAAATGATTACCAATTTCTTTTTTTGAATCCTCAAAAATACTAAAAAAATTAAAAGAACTGCATGATTTGGCCTCACACTGTTAACTTTTCTGTTCTCATTTCCTGTTACTTTCCCGTCAACTTTATTATTATGACCAGAGTAGTTGGTTTTTAATGTGCACCTAAAAATATATATGTATTAATTTTTATTTCTTTTTCCTGCCAAAATTTTGATAATAAATTATATAAAGCTTGTAGCTTATTATGTTCACATACATTAGCCTTTTTGTATGGTGGTCCATTTACTTTTGCAAATAAGGTCTGTAAAATTTGCACTATCTACATTCTACTATAATTTTTGTATGTTATTTTTTCCAGTTATTTATGGAAAGATATTTAGACACAAATGAAAATCTCTAATTTTTCTATACAAAAATTAAAAATCTTTAATATATATCATTAATTTATTTTCAATAAGATGGTTCACCTAATCACAACTTCCCAGTATTAAGATTTATCTGTTATTAAAATATATTTAGCAAATTTATTATAAAAATGTTAGGTATTATTTATATTTTCATCTTCTAACTGCTAGTATTGTTTTATTTGCAGTTTTCTTTGTGAAATGCCTGTTTATTTCATTTTCACAGTTTTTCAATTAACGTCAGCATTTATTTGAGGTTTTCAAATACATAATTAACATTTTTGACTTCTTAATTCTTCAAAATATTATGCCACTTTTATTTCTTTGTTTTGTTTACACATTTTAAAATTGTAATAATATGTGCACAATTTTCTACTAGGACACTAGGACACTTCTATGTCTTTCATTCTTATGACATATTTTCCCAGGTTGATTTATGATAAATTATAATTAGAATTTGGATCTAGTTGTTTTATGCTCTTAATTTTACATTCAACTCTTTAACTCAACTGGTATATATTTTGGGTCATCATATGATGATCTGTTTCTTTTCAAAAAGGTCATTAATAAACAATATATTTTCTGCTTATATGATCATCTTATTTAGCATATATTTAACTCATATATAGTTAGGGCTTTTTTTTTTTGTATTTTATCAATTGACTACATATGATTCAGTACTCTGTCATTTTAATTAAGGTTATTACATATTGACTATACTTTCTTATTTCATAGGAAATACACATGACAACTTCTAAAATTCTTTCTTTGGTATATTACATAGAAAATATGGACTTCTTTCTGTGGAGGTATCCAATATATTTTTTAAGTGTTAGATACAAGTATTAAATATATTTTAAGTATTTAATCATACATATTATAATTGCATGTAATCATCATTTGTGTTTTGTTATTTATTTTTTGTCATTGCATGTATTTTGATGATTAGAATTCTAATAAATGTTATCTAAAAATGATATCAGGATGGCTTTAAAAACAAATCTAAGTCTTTAATTTTCTTCTTGATTAGGCATAAATAATACTCAGGAAATTGTTGTTAAAACCCAAGTTAATACCCACTATGATGGAAAAAAACTACACAGATTTCCCCTACATAGATGAGAAAACAGCAAAAAAGATCAACTAAAGAAACAATGGTAAGCCTCTTAAGAATATGAAGACATGATATAATTCAAAATAAGAAGTCATATTTAGGAATAAGAATAAAAGTCTTCTTATTAAATAAATTGCCTAAGCAACAAGCCATAGAATGTATGAAACAAGAATAGGCAGCCTTGAGGACAAAATGTATTTGATTAAAACAAAACTATCACATAAAGAAAAAAATTATCTTGAAGTGTTTGAAATGTACATAAAGAATATAGACATCAAATTAAACCTGCAGAATATATTGTCATTATTTAAAAATACTATAAAGAGACATAATTACTGAAAGATTATTCATTTAAGGTATTATATAAAGAAACTCAAAAGAAAGCCTTCTAGATTCTAAAGAGAAAAGAAAAATTTAAATGGTGACAGAGAGAGAGAGAGAGAACATGCCACAAAAAAAAATTCATGACAAATTCAGCAGATAGAATATATTTATAGTCAAATACTTAGAAGAATATTTGGGGAAATTTATTAAAAATATTAAGAAACAAGTTGAATTGAGACTAATCTCTGGGTCACCCAAACCAACATATAAAATAAAATAAAAAATTTAAAAAAGATCAAGACCTATGTATAACTAGATGAAAAAAAAAATCACATTTCAAAAGTCTTGCAACTATCCTTCATTAAAATTAAGTTTAAAAAATGAGAAAAAACACTCGGCCTTCCTGTTCCACATGTAAGGAGCTTAGATGTCGCCAATCTGTCCAAACAACAAAGAAGAAGCTGAACAGTATGAAAAATCAATTCTTCTTAAATACTTAAGATGAGGACACAGGGCAAACTGCTGCCCCCAAGATTAGAGAAACAGACAGAGGAAGACGGCGCAAAGAGTCACAAGTGGAAACTGCTGTGAGAACCAGTGCCAGGGGCGGGGAAAACTGAACTGTAATTTATAAATTGCTGGAGGCTCTGTGTGGACAACTCTGAGAGTTAAAAACTCCAGGGAGATCCAGTCATAGCACGATGAAATACCACTGCAAATCTATTGGGATGAATAAAATAAAAAAAAAATTGACAATACCAAATACTAGCAAGGATGCAGAGAACAGGAATTCTCATTCATTGCTGGTGGGGGTGAAATATTATACAGTTCACTCTGGAAGATAATTTGGTAGCTTTTTACAAACCAAAACATAGCCTTACATATGATCCAAAAATAGTGCTTCTAGGTATTTACCCACCTGTTATGAAATCTCTAGTCACACAAAAACCTGCATGTGAATGGAAATACTAAGACATCATCCAGTAGGTGAAAGGATAAAACAACTATCATACATTTATACAACATAATGTTTTTAACAATAAAAAGAAGTGAGCTATTAAAATATAAATGGACAAGAATGGACTTTTCACGAATATTGGTAAGTGAAAAAGCCAATCTGATTTCAACTATATGACATTTTGGAAAAGTCAAAGCTATAAATACAGTAACCAAATCAATGATTAGGTATCAGGGGTGTTGGGTCCATAGATAAGGTGATATAAGTGAAGTGCAGGGGATTTTTTAGGCTGGTGAAACTATTCTGTATAATATTGTAATGGTGGATACATGACATTATGCATTTGTCAAAATCCAAAGAACTTTATGGCACAAGAAGTGATACTTAATGTATATTAATTTTGGAAAATTTATTTAAGATTTTGGGGAATGTAGGAAGAAATGCAGACTGTGACAAGAGACCAACTGTATTACAAATGCATGCAACAACTTTGTTGAAGCAGATGGAGAGAAATGGTGCTAACATATATAATTATAGAAATGTTTAGGATCTGTAATAGTAAAGGCAAAAGGATGTGCACATAAGCAGTGTATCCTAATTGATAACATTTTCCCCCCGGGAGTAAAGGTTAATAATTCTAATACTGCTAGAAATGTATACAGAAATTGAAAAATTGAGTAAGTAGAAAGTGGTTGAGGGTAGCCAGGTTTCTCACTGTTAGAGGGAAATTTATAGATAAGCAAGGAGAAGGCTACAGTGATTCATGTGGTAATGAATTGGAGTTATCAGTATAAACTCATATTTAGCTTAATATAGGTGCAGATCATTGAATTGAAATATATATTGCCACAGTTTAGTTTACACACATATATTGCCTTGCTCTGCCAGCTGAGAATCTCTAAAAGAAATGACACCCCTGTAGTGCTCAGATCTTGGTTTCTAATAGCATTCTTCAATAAAAGGAGTCAGAGTTCCTTGAAGATATGGATGATTCTAGGAATGGGTAATACAATGTACAAGATGAGCCTGGAGCATTTTGTAGTTTCTGAAAGCATACAAGTGCCAGGAGAAGAGAGGAGAGGAAAAAAGGAAGGAAAGAAGACAGACACCATATAGATGGAGGTATGTCAAAGGGACAAAGGAGCCAAATGAAAGAATTCCCAAAGGCTAAAACTGGAAAAAAATGAGGAAGAAAATAGGTAAAGTAGCATTGGATTATAAGCCAAAATATAAAATAAATATTTTTAAGTCTATACCCATATAAATGAAAGACTGAATAAAGAAGTGAAAATAGAAAAATCTCCCACGTAAAGCGTTATAAATAATTTATGCAAATACTCTATCCTAAAGGAAGGGGTAGCATAACTCCCTCTCCTTAGTGTGGGCTGGGCATAGTAACTTTCTACCAAAGAGTACAGTGTAGAAAAAATAAAAGCTTTACAGTGGAGAAAGTTGACAAACTCTACATCAGTAAAAGGATCAAGGTCAACGTCAAATGAGCTAAATCATGTTGATAGCATTTAACCTTTACAGGATGTGATTAAACTAGTACTTTACCTTTGTGATTTCCTCTCCAAAAGCCATAAGCTGAATCTAATCATGAAAAAACATCAGGAAAATTTTAATTTTGTAGGGGCATCCTACAAAAAAAAAAAAAACAACCAAAAATACAACTGAGCAATACTCTTCAAGAAGAGTCAAAGCCATCAAAAAGAAGGAAAGTTTAAGAAACTGTCACTAAAAAAAAAAAAAAAATGGTCATGAAGAACCTAAGGGCAGGACGGGAATAAAGACGCAGACCTACTAGAGAATGGACTTGAGGACATGGGGAGGAGGAAGAGTAAGCTGGGACAAAGTTAGAGGGTGGCATGGACATATATACACTACCAAATGTAAAACCGATAGCTAGTGGGAAGCAGCAGTATAGCACAGGGAGATCAGCTAGGTGCTTTGTGACCACCTAGAGGGGTAGGATAGGGAGGGTGGGAGGGAGGGAGACGCAAGAGGGAAGAGATATGGGGATGTATGTATATGTATAGCTGATTCACTTTGTTATAAAGCAGAAACTAACACACCATTGTAAAGCAATTATACTCCAATAAAGATGTTTAAAAAAAAAAAAGAAAGAAACTGTCACAGGTAAGTGAAGCCTAAGGAGACATGACAAATGTCTCTAAGGAGATGTGATGGTATCATGGAGGAGAAAAGAGGAAATGAATTAACACGAAGAAAATCTTAATAAAGTATGGACTTCAGTTAATAATAATCTATCAATATAGTTTCATTGGTTGTAACAAATGTATCATGCAAATATAAGATACCATTATTAAAATTTGGGTGTGGGAGATATGAAAACTCTATTATTTTCCAGGTTTTAAAAAATAAATCTAAAACTGTTCTAAAGAATAAAGTCAATTAAAAATAATTTAAAAATTAAAAAATGTATAAAACTTACAGGCAAGTGTAATAGCAAAGCTTAATTTTCCAAAACAATTCCAAGCTTCTTCCCCTCCCCAGCTTTGATTTTCTCTGGGCTACGCTGCTAAAGGCTAAAGGAAAATTCGGTTTCTCTACTTTAACCCCTTTTATTTTCTACTCTTTGACAGCAATTTACTTTGCTTCCTTTGCATTCTCTAAAGTAGGAGTGGAAAAGAAATGATAAAGAGATAATAATGATAAAATTCTGACATTAAGAGACCACAAAAGAAAGAAGGACCTGGATTGGAGTATGGAAAGTTTACTTTCAGGGGACAATTTTGACATTGTATATGTGACCAGTATATAAGTAATGGGTATGACTTATATTAGCCTAGGATCATGTAGTCAATTAATTTGATACCTGCTAAGATTTAATTTATGGGGCTGATGCCCCACGTACCATCCTGTGAGAGTGTCGTCTGCAGAGAGTGCAGAGTACAACTAGTTCACAGAAATTAACTTGAGTCATCTGAGCTGCTTTGCCAGTTGCCTTGGGATTTATGCCACTCCTGAACGGGGATGCCTCTTGTCAGCGAGTAATCTGAGCATCTAAAAGCCCCCATGTCAGAGCATTTAACTGATGCCCTTTATGCTCCTAAGCTCTCCTTGGGCTCAGCATGAAGCTAGATTTTGGCTTGACCCCTAATTTTGTTTATCTTCATCACCTGTCCTATCCTTACTCTCGCTTGTGTTCAGTTTTCACCTGAGTACATTCCCTCAGTAATCCCTTGCACAAGAATCTCTATTTCAGGATCTACTTGTAGGGAATCAACTTACAAGGGAGAGAAAGAGTGCTTTTAAACTTTGTACCTGCTTCTCCTTTCTTTCACTGGTGTGATTTTGTACAATAACTGTCAAATTTTTTTATGATGAAGCCACCTTGCCTCCTCAGAGTAAGATTTCATGGCCTTTAATAAAAAAAAATCTTAGAAATACTCTGTTTTATCCATCTGGATGAAATTCAAAAAGAATAAATAATTGAGTTAACACTGCTATCATACTAGGACAAAATTTAAATATATTTATTTAAATATATAAATATATAGCTATAGTAATATATTTATTTAAATATATAAATCTATAGCTATAGTTATATATTTATATATACTACACAGTCTCAATATGCGTAAATATATGCATACCTATGTAACTATATATATGAATATATCAACATATAAATATTAATTTACAATAAAGATATAATGCATATATATTAATAGTCACAAGTTTTAAGTATAATTTAAATTTAATATCACATAGAATAAACATTATTTATTATTCCTAGGACACCACTAATAAATTCACATAATTTAATATTAGCTTTATGATAGCTATAAGTAAAGGATTTCTGCAAAGTTTAGAGAAAATAATTTCCAAAATTTCAGTTTTTGCTTCAGTTCTCTTTGGAAAATGGATTGTTTTTAAATAGAGAAAGAAAACTTTGAGGTTTTTTGTCTCAATAATGAAATGTAATAACATTCCAAAAATGCAATTGCCTCTAGTATGGTAATATATTCCTTTGAAGACTGTTTTGCTATGGACAGAACATAATTTAAATCCTTAGTACACAGGAGACAGCAGTTGGCATGTGCTCTTCAGTTTCACAACTCAACTTCGTTTTGACATAGCTCAACACATCTTTATTAATACATCAACCATTGTTATTGCTCAGAACAGAAGGAGTCATGCTTAGGTATTCATGAGGGGTGGAGTAGTTAAGCAGAAAGATTCTATTAAATGTAGACTGGTGGGCTTCCCTGGTGGCGCAGTGGTTGAGAATCTGCCTGCCAATGCAGGGGACACGGGTTCGAGACCTGGTCTGGGAAGATCCCACATGCCACGGAGCAACTGGGCCCGTGAGCCACAATTACTGAGCCTGCGCATCTGGAGCCTGTGCTCCGCAACAAGAGAGGCCGCGATGGTGAGAGGCCCGCGCACCACGATGAAGAGTGGTCCCCACTTGCCGCAACTGGAGAGGGCCCTCGCACAGAAGCGAAGACTCAACACAGTCATAAATAAATAAGTAAATAAATAAAAGAACGTGAATTTCTTTAAAAAAAAAAAAATGTAGACTGGTAAGTGGCATAACATTTTGAGATTTCCTTCTCTCCTTCTCCCACCCCAGCTGAATAGTAATTCCAAAATTAACTTGTTAAAATGATTATTTTGATTCAAGCAATAAAAAGATATTCTGTAAGTACTAAATATATTCAAGATACTGTGCTAGGGTCTAGGTTTGCAGAAATATATGACATTATTTTTCATTAAAGATATATGTGTTCTTTAAAATACCTCCTGGTTTATGTCTTTATGGAGTGATTTTTCTCTTTTTTTTTTTAATTCATGTAGAGGATTTGTTTAGCTTTTCTATTTTCATAAGTGATGTTTTCTGAATCTTGGTTCTCCTCTTGAAAAATCATATTACTCTCTCTTCAACAGAAGGTATATTGAAATTATAATCCAAACAATTGTCAGATGTTATAAAGTTGCATCCATTGCCATCTTTTTAATCTTAATCTTTCAGTATAACCAGGCAGAGATCACATTTTCATGGAACAAAAATCATTATACATCCGTTGTTTTGCCAAATAAATATTTGAATTCATCACCATAGTGTCATAATCTATAGAGGCAAGACTTGGACCTGATAACCATTAATACAAGTTATTGCACTACATTAATGATATTGTGATAATTCCCTCCTTAAAGGAAGAAGCTCAGGAAAAGTTAAGAACCTTTGTCACCCATATAACAAACAGAGGTTTGTTGAACTTCAGTAAATTCAATGCCTAACCCAATTTATGAAATCCCTGGGAATTATTTGGTCTTGAGGAGCTAGATATAGTCCTGAAATTGTGAGTAATAAGTTATTATCTTGCACAGACACTGTCAATAAATCAGAACCTCAGAGGCTCACATGTTTCTTTCGTTTTTGGCAAAATTATATTTTTCAAATAGAAATCCTGTTGGATCTCATTCACAGAGTTGCCAGAAAGAAAGCCGAATCTGATTGGGGCAGAGGCAAACATTAAATAATTTACAAAGTGGTGTTACAGGCAGTCCCACTAGGACCCTGTGATCCAGTAGCTCAGACAGTGTTAGAAGTATCTGCATTCAGAACATGTGCAGACTAGACTTTGGAAAAAGAGTGCTACTCTTAGATTTTGGACTTCAAATAAACCATTTGAAAGATAATTGCTAGCTTATTATTGGGATTTAGTCAAGACTGTCCACACTTCTGAAGGGCATCAGATAATTCTGATACAGAAGTACCCACTTATATCTTGTGTAACGTTAATATGGTCTGGGAGCAGCACACCAAATCTCACCCATCACAAGAAAACAGTATATTCAAAAGTATGCTAAAGAATAAATTCAGCAGCAGTGCACTGCATTCTCGAGAATGTAGCTTCACTGACCACAGGGTCAACTATAGAGCACTTCAAGGACATCCCTACTATCATTGCCGTGTGGTCTGAATTATATGATTCTCTTCTAGCCAAGGCAAAATAATCTTCCTGGTTCACAGATGGGAGTGTCCAGACTGAAGACCAGGTTGCTCTTTAGAAATCAGTACCATATGACTGCATGCAGTAAAAACTTGACAGAAGACAGTAAGGTCAAGTCTCTGCAAGGAGCAGAGATACAAGCTGGGGGAACCATTTGGATTTTTGTAGACTCTTGGGCTCTAGCTAATAGATTTACTATATCATCACACAAATAAGGTTCAATGATTGGGCAAAAATGAATCCTATATATGGTACTCATGTATGGAGAATGTGGGGGGTGTTTATAGGAAGAAGTAAAGTGGTTTATGGGGCTGCCCTCCAAGAACAACAAAAAATTAGAAAAATAAAAATAAACATAATCCACTTCCCAGCTTAGACAGAGATTTGAACATTAAGGTTAATGTCTGAATCCAATTTCTTAGTAGTTACCTGGATTCATGTAATAATTGGGTATGCTGTGCTTAGGATGTGCCTCATGGTCATAGACATAACATTCCCCTTAGACAGAATGAGATGACTGATATAATGAATATACTCAATGTCAACAGGAGAAAAATAATTTGAAAATAAAAGAGGGTAAAAAATCTTCCAAGGATACAAACCAGTGCAGAGCCAGCAAATGGATTACATCAGACCACTAATGGTAGTCTCATGGAGCTACAGGTGGGTGAGAATTGAGATTGGCACCTAATATACTCTGGACACTACTTATCCCATAACAGAAGCAATCTTGGAGACCAGAATTAAAGGTTCGTAAAAGCAAATTATTAACTCAGCACCCCCAAACCCAAGATATATTTCTTCTGATCAAGATACATATTCACTGTCACCAATGCACAGAAAGGGGTAAAGAAACAATATTAAATGAACTTTCTTTACCTCTTACTATCCACAGAGCAAATAAAATGTTTGTGACTCAAAATATGTGATGCAAAAGTCATAGTTAAAGTAAGTAATCTAAATTGAACATGAAGGAAATATTTATATTGGGGAATAACTACCTTGGAGAGGCTTCTAGAATCAAGGAAGTGTGAATAAAGGAATAAGGGAGGATGCAAGTATATAACTAAATCTCTTTTCCATATCACAGCTTTTTAAAAAAATTTCCATTTACCTTACTCAGTGGTCCTGGACAACGTTTAAAAGTATGTGTATCCACAAAAGCTTATATTAGTGTAGAAAATAGACTTCACTGTGTGTAATCCTGAAGGTACTTGGGATGAATCATGATTTCAGCTCATGTAGACAAGTTAAGATGAACTGTGAATTCAGCTCCATTATCAACTGGCAGGGACAATCAGACTCTATGCCATCTGCTTGGGTACAGAACAAGGTAAAAGAATTAATGATTTTGTTATTACCAGCTCTGTGGGTGAATAGTACACCTGATAGGGCAGAAATCCTAACTACGGCAGGAAATGGTGAGGGTCAAATGGATAAAAATAAGAAAACAGGTGTACATCATACCAGATGGAAAAGATGGTCATTAGTAGATTTCAATCCCCAGGGAGAGAGGCCATTATGATAATTCCTTGTGCCAAAGTTAGTGCAAGAGAATATTACTCTTAGCTATCTCTTGTTGGCTTATAAACTCTCCCAAAATCTTCCACTCGTAGAACCTGAACAAAAGAAATGAAACGTTATGTGCTAATAGCTCACTTTGTGGAGAGCTAACTACTACTCCTTGTTCATGGTTTTCAGATTATGTTTACCATTCTGGAAATCTTTCATCCGACCTGGGGACAATAGTTACCAGTGAAGTAGATAGGCTGGAGGATGGTGAACAGCAGAGCTTCTGTTCCTGAGTATAGAGAAATTAAGTAGCTATCTATCCAGTGATTTATATACAGGAGAAGTCTCTGGGGAAAAAAGGATGCAGGTGACCAAGTGTAAGCTCTGAAAACTGAGCTCTTGGGTAAATAGACTAATAATCTTTGATAGAGAAGCGTTCTCACCAAAGGAATACTTTTATTAGGACATTTCTAGTTTAATGTTTTTATGGTAAATAAATCATAATCTTATAGATGAGCATGACTCCTTAGAAAATGCCACATAAGCTATTCAACTGTCTGAGTATAAAATGGAAATTTATAGTAACCTGAGTTAGATCAATTACACTTTCACTCTGGGAATTGTGCTCAAGGAACACACACATAGAAAAATGAGACAGTGAGATAAAATTTCCCTGATCACTTCACTTAAAATTGCAACTCACTCCCAAACCTATTTCTGATTCGCCCTATCCCTCTCCAGCACTTTTCATAATGATCACAATTTCCTTACCTAGTATATAATTTACTCTTCATTGTTTATTGTTTATTGCCTGTCTCTCTTCATTGGAATATAAGATGCATAAAACAGGAATCTATTCTTGCTTCATTGATTTATACTAAACCCTTCAATACTGATAAGTGTAAAAATAGCTGCACAAAGTAGTACATGAATGAATGTGTTCAAGGTAAGTGTATGTGCAAAATGAAACTATGAGGATTCAGGCTGGGGTTAAGAGATTGTGTTCATATGAATTATACAAGTTAAGAAGGAGAGAGAGAAGGAGGAACAGAAGAAAAGAGGTAAGAGCATATGGAAGAAAAGGAAAAAGGAATGGATGGGAAGAGGGAAAAGAAGAGAGGTAAGAGGAAAGAAGAGTATAGGTTTAACTCATCTCTAAGAGCTCTTTTAGTTCTTTTTCTTTTTTTAACATCTTTATTGGAGTATAATTGCTTTATACGGTTGTGTTAGTTTTGGCTGTATAACAAAGTGAATCAGCTATGTGTATACATATATCCCCATATAACCTCCCTCTCGTGCCTCCCTCCCACCCTCCCTATCCCACAACTCTAAGTGGTCACAGAGCACCGAGCTGATCTCCCTGTGGTATGCAACTGCTTCACATTAGCTATCTATCTTATATTTGGTAGTGTATATTTGTCAATGTTACTCTCTCACTTCGTCCCAGCGTACCCTTCCCCCTCCCCGTGTCCTCAAGTCCATTCTCTACATCTGCATAATTATTCCTGTCCTGCCCCTAGGTTCATCAGAACGATTTGTTTTTTTAGATTCCATATAAATGTATTAGCATACGGTATTTGTTTTTCTTTTTCTGACTTACTTCACTCTGCATGACAGATTCTAGGTCCATCCACCTCACCACAAATAACTCAATTTCATTTCATTTTATGGCTAAGTAATATTCCATTGTATATATGTGTCACAGCTTCTTTATCCATTCACCTGTCAATGGACATTTAGGTTGCTTCCATGGCCTGGCTATTGTAAAGAGGGCTGCAATGAACATTGTGGTGCATGTCTCTTTTTGAATTATGGTTTTCTCAGGGCATATGCCCAGTAGTGGGAATTCTGGGTCATATGGTAATTCTAGTTTTAGTTTTTTTAAGAAAGCTCCATACTGTTCTCCATAGTGGTTGTAACAATTTGCATTTCCACCAACAGTGCAGGAGGGTTCCCGTTCTCCACACTCTCTCCAGCATTTATTGTTTGTAGATTTTTTGATTATGGCCATTCTGACCGGTGTGAGGTGATACCTCATTGTAGTTTTGATTTGCATTTCTTTAATGATTAGTAATGTTGAACATCCTTTCATGTGTTTGTTGGCAATCAGTATATCTTCTTTGGAGAAATGTCTATTTAGGTCTTCTGACCATTTTTGAATTGGGTTGTTTGTTTTTTTGATATTGAGCTGCATGAGCTGCTTGTATATTTTGGAGACTAATCCTTTGTCAGTTGCTTCATTTGCAAATATTTTCTCCCATTGTGAGGGTTGTCTTTTTGTCTTGTTTATGGTTTCCTTTGCTGTGCAAAAGCTTTTAAGTTTTATTAGGTCCCATTTGTTTATTTTTGTTTTTATTTCCATTTCTCTAGGAGTTGGGTCAAAAAGGATCTTGCTGTGATTTATGTCATAGAGTGTTCTGCCTATGTTTTCCTCTAAGACTTTTATAGTGTTTGGTCTTACATTTAGGTCTTTTATCCACTTAGAGTTTATTTTTGTGTATGGTGTTAGGGAGTGTTCTAATTTAATTCTTTTACATGTAGCTGTCTGATTTTCCCAGCACCACTTATTGAAGAGGCTGTCTTTTCTCCATTGTATATTCTTGCCTCCTTTGTCAAAAATAAGGTGACCAATTGTGTGTGGGTTTATCTCTCGCTTTCTCTCCTGTTCCATTGATCTATATTTCTGTTTTTGTGCCAGTACCATACAGTCTTGATTAATGTAGCTTTGTAGTACACTCTGAAGTCAGGGAGCCTGATAACTCCAACTCCATTTTTCTTTCTCAAGATTGCTTTGGCTATTTGGGTTCTTTTATGTTTCCCTACAAATTGTGAAATTTTTTGTTCTAGTTCTGTGAAAAATGCCAGTGGTAGTTTGATAGGGATTGCATTGAATCTGTAGATTGCTTTGGTTAGTAGAGTCATATTCACAATGTTGATTCTTCCAATCCAATAACATGGTATATCTCTCCATCTGTTTGCATCATCTTTAATTTCTTTCATCAGCAGCTTATAGTTTTCTGCATACAGGTCTTTTGTCTCCTTAGGTAGGTTTATTCCTAGGTATTTTATTCTTTTTGTTGCAATGGTAAATGTGAGTGTTTCCTTAATTTCTCTTTCAGAATTTTCATCATTATTATATAGGAATGAAAGAGATTTCTGTGCATTAATTTTGTATCTTGCTACTTTACCAAATTCATTGATTAGCTCTAGTAGATTTCTGGGAGCATTTTTAGGATTCTCTATGTATAGTACCATGCCATCTGCAAACAGTGACACTTTTATTTTTTCTTTTCTGATTTGGATTCTTCTTATTTCTTTTTCTTCTCTTATTGCCATGGCTAAAACTTCCAAAACTTTGTTGAATAATAGTGGTGAGAGTGTACAACCTTGTCTTGTTCCTGATCTTAGAGGAAATGGTTTCAGTTTTTCACCACTGTGTACAATGTTGGCTGGGGTTTGTCATATATGGCCTTTATTATGTTGAGGTAGGTTCCATCTATGCCTACTTTCTGGAGAGTTTTTATCATAAATGGCGGTTGAATTTTGTCGAAAGCTTTTTCTGCATCTATTGAGATGATAATATGGTTTTTATGCTTCAATTGGTTAATATTGTGTATCACATTGATTGATTTGTGTATATTGAAGAATCCTTGCATTCTTGGGATAAATGCCACTTGATCATGGAGTATGATCCTTTTAATGTGCTGTCGGATTCTGTTTGCTAGAATTTTGTTGAGGATTTTTGCATCTATATTCAACAGAGGTATTGGCCTGTAGTTTTCTCTTTTTTGTGACATCTTTGTCTGGTTCTGGTATCATGGTGATGGTGGCCTCCTAGTATGAGTTTGGGAGTGTTCCTCCCTCTGCTATATTTTGGAGGAGCTTGAGAAGTATAGGTGTTAGCTCTTCTCTAAATGTTTGATAGAATTTACCTGTGAAGCCATCTGGTCCTGGGCTTTTTTTTTACTGGAAGATTTTTAATCACAGTTTCAATTTCAGTGCTTGTGATTGGTCTGTTCATATTTTCTATTTGTTCCTGGTTCAGTCTTGGAAGGTTGTGCTTTTCTAAGAATTTTTCCATTTCTTCCACATTGTCCATTTTATTGGCATATAGTTGCTTTCAGTAATCCCTCATCACCCTTTATATTTCTGCAGTGTCCTTTGTTACTTCTCTTTTTTCATTTCTAATTTTAGTGATTTGAGTCTTCTCCCTTTTTTTCTTGATGAGTCTGGCTAATGGTTTATTAATTTTGTTTACCTTCTCAAAGAACCAGCTTTTAGTTTCATTGATATTTGCTATTGTTTCCTTCATTTATTTTTCATTTATTTCTGATCTGATCTTTTCTTCTGCTAACTTTGGGGATTTTTTTGTTCTTCTTTCTCTAATTGCTTTAGGTGTAAGTTTAGGTAGTTTATTTGCCATTTTCCTTGTTTCTGGAGGTAGGATTGTATTGCTATAAACTTCCCTCATAGAACTGTTTTTGCTGCAACCCACAGGTTTTGGGTCGTTGTGTTTTCATTGTCACTTATTTCTAGGTATTTTTTGATTTCCTCTTCCATTTCTTCAGTGATCTCTTGGTTATTTAGTAATGTATTGTTTAGCCTCCATGTGCTTGTATTTTTTACAGTTTTTTTTCCCTGTAATTGCTATCTAGTGTCATAGTGTTGTGTTCAGAAAAGATGCTTGATACAATTTCAATTTTCTTAAATTTTTCGAGGCTTTATTTGTGACCAAGATATGATCTATCCTGGGGAATGTTCCATGTGCACTTGAGAAGAAAGTGTATTCTGTTGTTTTGGGATGGAATGTCCTATAAATATCAATCAAGTCTATCTGGGGTAATGTGTCATTTAAAGCTTGTGTTTCCTTATTTCTTTTCATTTTGGATGATGTGTCCATTGGTGAAAGTGTGGTTTTAGAGTCCTCTTCTATTGTTGTGTTACTGTCAATTTCCGCTTTTATGGCTGTTAGCATTTGCCTTATGTTTTGAGGTGCTCCTATGTTGGGTGCATAAATATTTACAGTTGTTATATCTTCTTCTTAAAGTGATCCCTTAATCATTATGTAGTGTCCTTCTTTGTCTCTTGTAATAGTCTTTATTTTAAAGTCTAATTTGTCTGATATGAGTATTGCTACTCCAGCTTTCTTTTGATTTCCATTTGCATGGAATATCTTCTTCCATCCCCCCAGTTTCATTCTGTATGTGTCCCTAGGTCTGAAGTGAGTGTCTTGTAGACAGCATATATATGGGTCTTGTTTTTGTATCCATTCAGTGAGCCTGTGTCTTTTGGTTGGAGCATTTAATCTATTTACATTTAAGGTAATTATTGATATGTTTGTTTCTATTACCATTTTCTTAATTGTTTTGGGTTTGTTTTTGTAGGTCTTTTCCTTCTCTTGTTTTTCCTGCCTAGAGAAGTTCCTTTAGCATTTCTTGTAAAGCTGGTTTGGTGGTGCTGAATTATCTTAACTTTTGCTTGTCTGTAAAGGTTTTCATTTCTCTTTCAAATCTGAATAAGATCCTTGCTTGGTAGAGTAATCTTGGGGATAGGGTTTTCTTTTTCATCACTTTAAATGTGTCCTGCCACTCCCTTCTGGATTTCAGAGTTTCTGCTGAAAGATCAGCTGTTAATCTTATGGGGATTCCCTTGTATGTTATTTGTTGCTTTTTCCCTTGCTGCTTTTAATATTTTTTCTTTGTATTTAATTTTTCATAGTTTGATTAATATGTGTCTTGGCATGTTTCTCCTTGGATTTATCCTATATGGGGCTTTCTGCTCTTCCTGTACTTGACTGTATTTCCTTTCCCATGTTAGTGAGGTTTTCGACTATAATCTCTTCAAATATTTTCTCAGACCCTTTCTTTTTCTCTTCTTCTTCTGGGACCCCTATTATTTGATTGTTGGTGTGTTTAGTGTTGTCTCAGAGGTCTCTGAAACTGTCCTCAATTCTTTTCATTCTTTTTTGTTTATTCTGCTCTGAGGCAGTTATTTCCACTATTCTCTCTTCCAGGTCACTTATCTGTTCTTCTGCCTCAGTTATTCTGCTATTGATTCCTTCTAGCATATTCTTAATTTCATTTATTGTGTTGTTCATCATTGTTTGTTTACTCTTTAGTTCTTATAAAACCTTGTTTAACGTTTTTTGTTTTTTCTCTATTCTATTTCTGATATTTTGGATCACCTTTACTATCATTACTTTGAGTTCTTTTTCAGGTAAACTGCCTATTTCTTCTTCATTTGTTTGGTCTGTTGGTTTTTACCTTGCTCCTTCATCTGCTGCCTTTTTCTCTGTCTTCTCATTTTGTTTAACTTACTGTGCTTAGGGTTTTCTTTTGCAGGCTACAGGTTCGTAGTTCCTGTTATTTTTGGTGTCTGCCCCCAGTGGGTGAGATTGCTTCAGTGGCTTGTGTAGGTTTCCAGGTGCAGGGTACTGGTGCCTGTGTTCTTGTGGGTGGGGCTGGATCTTGTCCTTCTGGTGGGAATTGCCACATCCAGTGGTGTGTTTTGGGGTGTCTATGAACTTAGTATGACTTTAGGAAGCCTCTCTGCTAATGGGTGGAGTTGTGTTCCTGTTCCTGTCTTGCTAGTTGTTTGGCCTGCAGTGTCCAGCACTGGAGATTGCTAGCCATTGGGTGGAGCTGGATCTTAGTGCTGAGACTGAGATCTCTGGGAGAGCTCTCACCGATCAATATTTTGTGGAGCCAGGAGGTCTCTGGTGATCCAATGTCCTGGACTTGGCTATCCCACCTTGGAGGCATAGGGCTGACATGCAGCCCGAGGACCAAGACCCTGCCAGCCACATGGCTTAAAAGAAAAGGAAAAAAAAAAAAAAAGAATAGATAGAACCCACAAACAAATGGTACAAGCAAAACTAAACAGGCAAAATCACCCAAAGAAACATACACAGAGTCATAAAAAGTAAAAAACAAATTAAAAAACAAAACATAAGTACAAAACCAAACAAACGAAAATGACAGAGAGAACTCTAGGACAAATGGTAAAAGCAAACCTAAACAGACAAAGTCACACTAAGAAACATACACACACACACTCACAAAAAGAGAAAGAAGGAAAGAAAAAAAAATAAGAGAGCAACCAAACCAATAAACAAATCTGCCAATGATAACAAACACTAAAATATAAACCAAGATAAATATAAATCCAAAAGCAAATCAGATGCAGAAAGCAAACCCCAAGTCTACAGTTGCTCCCAAAGTCTACCGTCTCCATTTTGGGAACATTTATTGTCTATCTATTCAGGTATTCCACAGATGCAGGGTTTATCAAGTTGATGGTGGTGATTTAATCTGCTGCTCTTCAGGTTGTATGGAGAAATTTCCTTTTCTCTTCTTTGTTCGCACAGCTCCTGGGGTTCAGCTTTGGTTTTGGCCCCACCTCTGCATGTAAGACACCCTCAGGCATCTGTTCCCCACTCAGACTAGAGAGGGTTAAAGTGGCAGCTGATTAGGGCTTTCTTGCTCACTCAAACTGGGGACAGGGAGGAGTATGGTGGTCATAACTGGAATGCGGGGTGATCCTACAGTGGCAGAGGCCAGTGTGACATTGCAACAGCCTGAGACATGCCATGTGTTCTCCCAAGCAAGTTGTCCCTGGATCATGGGACCCTGGCAGTGGCGTGCTGTACTGGCTCCCAGGGTGGTGTGGGTAGTGACCTACACTTGCACACTGGATTCTTGGTGGCAGTGGCTGCAGCGTTAGTGGTTCATGCCCATCTCTGGGGTCTGAGATGATAGCCACGGCTCGCAACTGTTTCTGCAGCTCGCTTAGACTGTGCTCTGCCTTCTGTGGGCACACGGAGCAGGAATCCCCTCTCCTCGTGCAACCCAAAACAATGGTCTCTTGTCTCTCTGGCAGGTCCAGACTTTTTCCTACCTCCCAGCTAGCTGTGGCATACTAGCCCCCTTCAGCCTCTCTTCACACAGCCAGGCCCAGTTCTCTCCCTGGGGTCTGGCCTCCAAAGCCCGAGCCTCAGCTCCCAGCCCCCACCCTCCTCGCTGGGTGAGCAGACAAGCATCTCAGGATGGTGAGTGCTGGTTGGCACTGATCCTCTGTGTGGGAATCTCTCCTCTTTGCCCTCTGCACCTCTGTTGTTGCACTCTCCTCTGTGGCTCTGAAGCTTCCCCCCCACTGCCCCTTTCCCCACCAGTGAAGGGGCTTCCTAGTGTGTGGAAACTTTTCCTCCTTCACAGCTCCCTCCCAGAGGTGCAGGTTCTGTCCCTATTCTTTTGTCTTTGTTTTTTCTTTTTTCTTTTGTCCTACCCAGGTACGTGGGGATTTTCTTGCCTTTTGGGAAGTCTGAGGTCTTCTGCCAGCATTCAGTATGTGTTCTGTAGGAGTTATTCCACATGTAGAGGTATTTTTGATGTATTTGTGGGGAGGAAGGTGATCTCCACGTCTTACTCCTCCTCCACCTTCAAGGTCTCTTCCTAGAGCTCTTTTAGTTCTTGTCCTTATTATCATTGGTTGTTTAGCTTCTTGGATCCCTAAGGAATTCTCTAAGAGACCCCCTATATACAACTACATTAAACCACATATTTCCCAAACATTTAAAAAGTGGATTTCCAGTTCTTGACACAAAACTCTCATGGGAAAGAATGAGTGCCCTGAAATCTACTACAAATTATTTTTATCTAATTCAATAGTAACATGAATAATAATGATAGTAAATTCATTTTGATGACAAAAAAGTATTCTCATTTTTCTTTGAAACTAATGCAAGCTATTGACATTTCAAATTTTTATAAATCTGATACTTTTGGAGATATGCACATTTAAAAAATTTCCAATAAAAACTGAAAATAAAATTGAGAACATTATTTCTTTAGTAAAACATTTTTTCTAGTCCACAATACAGTAGCTATAATTAGAGGTGAATCTGTTCTCCTTTTGACCTTGCAGAAACAATAAATGTTAATGAGGCACTCATTTTTTTTGTGTGGAGTTGTTCACATGCAATATATATATATATATATATATATATATATATATATATATATATATATATATATATAAAATTCACCTGCTAACATCTGTGGTGCCCACAGACTTTACACAATGAGTTGAAGGCTTTACTCTCAGTGATGCACATAATATTCCTATGTTGACAAAATATAAACTTGTAGCTCCAACATCTCGTTATTAACAAAAGATAATAAAAAGATTCAAAATCAAATACAAATTTTCACAAGTTTTTGTGGTTAATGTAAGGATTCTATGAGAATAACTAAAAGAATCAGATAGATCATATGATAAAGAACATTGCATACTAGAATTGTAATTTTTTCTCTTATTCAGCGCTTAACAATTAGACCTTGAAACGTTTTCTTCTCAATTTGTTTTAAGGATATTATCCTGGGTGAGCTCTTGAAAAAGGTCTGAGAGAATTGAAGGGAAAGAGATCTTCCTGCTGGCCTTGAAAGAGAAAGCTGTCATGAAATACGGAGAGGGATGTGTGGCAGAAATGGTTAGAGGTTTCTAGGAGTTCAGACAACCCTTGTCAACAGCTAGCAAGAAAGTGCAACTCTCAATCCCATAATCAAAAAAAAATAATTTCTGCTAAGAACCGGTGAGAATAGAAAAGGCCTCTGAGCCTCAGGTGAGATGACAACCCTGGCTTACACCTTGACTGCAGCATGTTGAGATCTTGAACAGAGGATCCCATGAAATATATGACTCCTGATCCATGGAAACTGTGAGATAATAAATATATGTCATGCTATCATAGTATTTGCCCAACAAACGTCTCCTACTTCATTTTCTCCTTCCCTTTTACACAACTATCCACTGCACAGACGAAATACTTACATTGAATGGAGATATGATAGGACTCACCACCCCTGCATCCTTCAGGTCCTTGATGGTGGCACTAATCTGCAATCCCTCCAGCAATATGGTATTGCTTTTGGTTTACTGTTTTCCTAGGTAAAGCCTGTTCTAGTGTTTCCATTTGGCATTTCCCAGCATAACAGCCCTCAGTTCAGAGGGTAGGAAACCGATGCTGTGATTCTGGCAGTTGCTGAGGATATCTATTCGAATTACGCTGTTTGGAACTGGGGAAACAGCCAACAGATGGGTTTGGGGACCCACTGAACCTACTGTGAGATGAACCTCAGATAAAACTTTATTGATCACTTGATTTCCAAAAGCCCTTTCTCTGACTGGTGGACCACAGTGATATTTTAGGTCTCCTAGAATAAGTGTATGGTCAGAGCCTGTGCCCAGAAATTCCCAGGAAGACTAATCATTTTATTTTCCCAAAGCACAGCCGCCTTGGCAAAAAGATGTAGGTCCCTTTGTGGAAGGTTGAGAGAAAGATTAGTAGTATAAGTTTTTGGCAGTGTACCGAGGTCCTGCCTCCCCTTTATTCAAGGGGCCCTGGGTCTTAAACTGGCTGAAGTCTGGAAATTAATTGATTCATGGCTCTCTGTTTTGGTAATTCAAGTTAAACTTCTGTCTACATGGCCTAGAACTCTTCCCCATTTATAGAGCAAGTAAAACTTTATATGACTGCCCATCGATTTTTCTCCTAGGGATACCATGATCAACTAACCAGTGTCATAGGTTTCAGGGAGTCAGATTATTCTGATTACTGCTTTGACTCTGCTGTTCATTACAACAACCATGTCCACCTGCTCTTTTGCAATTAAGTGCTACCACCACTTGAACCCTTCCTCCTTAACATCGAATTTTGCTCATTGCATTTAAGGATCTCAGTTCAATGGCAGCAGTTTTCACTGTAATTTCTGACCTGTAGAAAAGAGCAACCACAGAGCTCTTTAAGAATGCTGAGGCTCCCTTCACATATGTATTTCTCACAAGTGTGGTAAAAGATGTGTTTTCATAGGTGGGTAAACAAGTCTTATGTGATAAATCCACTCTAACATTCCAATATCCTTAAGTCTTTAGATACCTTCTTCTACAGTGTACCAAGGTAGTTATGTCATTTCAACATAATTTAGTATATGCCATTTTTCAGTGTATATTTCAGCCAGCCAGTGAGACAGTTTAAGATCCTTTGAACCCTTTAAGCTATAATAATGAATCCAGAATCTGCTTAGCATGAACGCTTATATCAACAAATTTGCTTAGATTCAAATTTATGTTCCTTCCACCATTACCTTACACTCTTAATATCCATTTCCACACCTATTTCTAGCATTTCTGTCTGCATTAATTGGAAAATTCATGTAGTTCTTTGGGAGCGCAGTAACCTCACAGGTCACACTTTTACCTCATTTTTGGGTCTTTCTGGTAGCTGAGTCTAGTTACAGGTCTAGAAGCAAAGAGTAGTAAAAGTGGGTCCTGATAAGAATCAGCATTGTATTGCACTAACTACCTAAAAGGAAGACTTTGCAAATTCCTTGGCCAAGGGGTATTAACCTCCTCAGACAAGGACTTGGCAGAATTTATAGGTTCAGTGTCCCCAGCTATACCAGGAACTGCTCATATGTCCCCATTCCAATTTTCAGAAGCCCATCCGTTCTCAATCAATGCAGCCATTTTAACAGCAGACGTCTTATGAGGTTGGGAATTCAATTTGTGTTGTAGTTCAACTACTTACAGGAAGGATTTTATTTTAGAAATTTTACCTCTATGGACACAGGTGATAAGAGTTTCACTCAGGGCAGACACAGAAATTTTCAGGTTATTCATGCATGGAATCTGAAGCCCTGAGCTCATCCTTTTTTTCCCCTGTACTCTGTCTGACAGTTAGGAGCAACCAACCAATCTCATTATAGTTATTAATTTGACCCAAAAAATGGTCTAAGATAGCAAATACACAGTTACTCAGAGACTTGCCTCTTATAAGTATTTGATTAGGAGCATGCAACAGTGATAATTTGTGTTCTCTGTAGCCACATCGTGCCATGGATTATCAGTGCCCTCTTTACCACTAGAAATGGAATAATTTATGCCTTTAATTAGAACCAGATTAGTGAGTCAATTCCATAAATCCCAAAATTAATTAAAAAAACTAACCTTTAAGAGTCTGTTCCTCTAGAACCAATTTCAGTACCAAAATCTGTGACAGTTAAGGTTCTCCAAGGAAACAAAATCAGTCGGAGATTTATTTATTCACTTACGTATAGAAATTGGCTCATGTATTTTGGGGGGCTAGCAAGTCCAAAGAAACTCAAACAGAATTTCTGTTATAGTCTTGATGCAATGTTCCTTCTTCTCTGGGAAACAGCTTTTGCTCTTAAGCCCCTCATCTGATTGAATGAGGTCCACTTATAGGGTTGAGGGTAATCTCATTTATTCCAAATCATCTGATTATAAATGTTAACCACAACTACAAAATATCTTCACATTAACATGTAGAGTAGTGTTTGACCAAGTTCTATGCTTCTGGCACTACAGGCTAGTCAGGTTGACACATACAATTTAACCATTACGTTCAGCAAAGACATTTTTAAGTACGACTGGCTTTATTTTCCCTCTCAGTTCATAGCAGTGTAAAATAGAGTGACTACGAATGGTCTGATAACACTGACTTTATTCATGTTAAGGTGATGGCAATTTAACCAACGTTATTTGTACACCGGAAGTGCAAATAGTTTTGTCATCATGGACCTTCTCAATTGGTTGGATAAAGCCATAAAACTAATTTGAAGATACTTGCTCTAACAAAGTATAATTAGCTTATTTCTAGAAGCTTAGTTATCAGCTTGTTTACAAAAAGGTTAAGATTGAGATGATTTATTTACATTCTTTCTTTCCTTGAAGAACTAACTCTTTTTCCCAGGGTTGGTAATTGGGAACAACATTGAAAAAGTATCAGATCCAGTGTTCAGTGTGTACATGATCTGACAGTTTGTTTTTTTTATTTCTTTTCTGCTTTGTTTTTATTTTATTAAATGAAAGATGATTGTTTTTAGCTTGATGGTTTAATTTAGAATTTTTATTATATATTCCATCAGAAAAAAAGATAAATTGTCCAAAATCACTTTAAATAGAAATATTTGCATGTACTATTGTGCCAATATATTATTAAACTATTTTTAAATGAAAATAAATGACTCACATGTTAAGTGTCAAATTGAGATTTTACACTTTATTTTAAAATTAGTCTGCTAGGTTCTGAATAGTTCTTTTAATATTAGTAGAATTCATTAACAATAAGTATATAAGTTCATAGTTCATTAGTAAAAAACTAATTCTTGGGTTATAATTTAAGTAAAGATGTCTCCTAAAGTAATCCTCTTAACAAATATAATTTCTTTTAAGATTTATTTTAGACTAAGGGTAAAAAGTCAATAGAAAAATCAACTATTACTAAAAATCACACATAATATTTTTGAAAACCTTTTTGTTTTTCTTAACTGAATTGGAAAAATTCTTCCTAAAATGTAAATAGTAGAATTTTACTTATATAGTTAATAGTATGTAATTTATGGTTACTCCTGTTGTCTTTTCCAGGCACTTATATCAAGTATCTTTGCTTCTTTCAAGGTTATTCATTAAACTTTAACTAAGGTTTCAAGATAATTTTTGCTTCAGATACTTTTTTTTTTCTTTTAGCCAAAGCTGAAAATAATAACATGTGCTATGCAATGTGCTTTTTCTACAATCAAGTAAATGTTATAATACTTTTAGCAAAACAAAACCTTTTCTACTCATAATATTATCTCTAAATTGATAGTTTATAATTATTTACTACTATCTTAATACATTTTAGAGCATCATTTTAGCTGAATAGGTCTCATTATTATTTACAGTCTTCTTTTAATGCTTTGGGATACATAACTCAAAATCTAAATTTAAGGTCAGTTTATTTCAATATTTGGTTTAATGAATGTCACAACTGTAAAACATAGTTCATAAATACAGAGAGATGTGAATAAAAGTAAAATATTTGGTGTACTTATTAAATTATGGTGCTTTTTTCTATCCAATTCATCAATTATATAGAGATTTTCTTTTTTATATTTGGTTACTTATTTTTCATAATGCCGACCTTTGTCTATTAAGGCTGCTATAACATAATACCTTAGACTGGGTGTCTTATAAACAACAAAAATTTATTTCCTATAGTTCTAGAGGCTGGTAACTCAAAAAATCAAGGCACTGGCAGATTTGGTTCTAATGAGAACCTACTTCCTTATTCATAGCTATCTTCTCCCTGTAATTTCACATGGCAGAAGAAGTGAGGGAGCTCTCAGGGGTCCTCTTACAAAGGTATTGATTTCATTTATGAGGGCTCCACTGTTATGATATAATCACCTCCTATAGGCCCCCATCTTCAAATGCCATCATATTGGGGATTAAGTTTCAACATATGAATTTTGGTGGGACATAAGCATTCAGTCTATAGCAATGCCTAATGTTAATGAAGCATACTTTTAATTTAAAAAATGTTGCTTCTTTTTAACATTTATGAGATACTGATAAGAGGAAGGCACATAACTTTTGACAATAAAATCCCCGAATGAAACAATTATTTAAAACACTTATTTTTAATACATTTTAAATCACGATTAAAATTTGGTTTTGTTTGAATAAATAGATTAAAATATATTCATTTTTCAAAACTATGTTAGGTATTCATAAAATATATTATCTTTTATATCCTCAGTAGATAGTCTCCACTTTGTTTTCTTTTTATGAAATCACAGTTTGTTTTGAGAGTGGGTGGCATTTACTACTTGATTTTAGGGAGCCTAGACTTGTATTCTACAGTGGAGAAGCCATGACTTTCAGAAACAGTTTTGACAATCTTATTTCTTTTGATTTTGTCTTAAGTTAGATATGTGACTAACTCTGGTTCTTATGATGAGAAATAATAACAAGTATTTTCTTTGTCTCTCCTTATTTCAAAAATAGTAAATAAATGCATAGAAAAATATAAATAGATGATAGATAAAGTAAATAAATCAAGACTTCCAAAATAAAGGAATTTTTGTTTTTACTCATTCTTTCTGCCTGGAATCAGTTGTGATGCTTCAGCAGGAGAAAGAGGACACAGATCTCCACATTAATCACAGAGAAGTAGAAAAATAGATAGTGTTTGTGTCACAGATGAACACATGAAGTAGTCAAAACATGGCATACACATGCATTCCTCCAACAAGCCCTATTTTATTTATATCACTCTAAGTCTGATTTCATTGCCTTGGAGTCAAAAGCATTTCTAACTAATGGAGAAATGTACTACTCAGGGACATTGTCATCATAGAGAAGATCACTACATTTTGCTTTCTTGTCTTGTTATAAAGGACAACTCTCATGATACATCTTCATCTTTGACAACTTTTTGAAATGGGATTGCCAGGAGATTATTAATAAATCTTAAGACGGCTGAAAAAGAGTTTTGATCATTCTCCATCTCAAGAGAAATTACAATATAGTAATATTTGCCATCTATGATAATAGAATCTGTCACTGACTTAATGGGACATGAGTAAACAGAAATATATTACAATCTTCTGGAATAAAATAAGAAATGAAGTTTCTTTTCTCATACTTCATGTGACTGGAACATATTATTTTTCATTCAGATAACTCATGTAATATATGTAATATATAACTGTGACATTCAGACCAAATGAGGGTCCTTGTGTTAATATGTATATTAAATATAAGTAGCTTTTGTTTCTTTTGTATTCTTAGTTTAAAAAAAAAAAACAAAACTAACTTCAGGTTAAAGATGGTTGATTGAACAAACATTTATCTCCATTACTTTCCTAAACCCTACCAAAATGAAAGTAAGAAATGTTGTTAAAGATACATCTCCAAGGAAAACTATAACAACAGAGAAAATAATAGCAATGGATGGAAGATGGAAGGCAGTATAAGTTATTACTGGTTTAGGAGTCTCAGAAAAGTTAAATTCTAAGCCCCAAATGGTGAAAACTGAGAAGGAATCCAATATGCATCACAGAACCCTTATTTGGCTCAAGAATTAATGATATTTTGACTGTATGGAAATAAAAGTGAAGAGCATTGCTGAGTGGGAAAAAGAGCATTTGCTGAAGATCTGTTTAAAAGAGTTTAAACCCAAAATATGCGGTTATTCTGTGCCCCCTGCATAATGACAGAAAACAGGAAGATTTATTCTCTAAACAGCATACAAAAGTAAACATAAGTATCTTGATTAGAACAGAGGAGCATTTCAAAGATAATTAAGAAACTGGATATTATTTCTCTTAGGAATTTGATCAGCCCATGAGAAAAGTTGGCAATAATACAGACAACAGACATTTCCCAATGAAACACCAACCTGATCAAATAAAATAAATAGGATAATCAGGTCTGAAGATCCCAGAAGGGCATCTGTGCAATAGGTACACAGAAAAAGCCAATTAGAAACCCCGTTAGAGCAGATTGGAGAGCAGAACTATCTACACGAAAAGGAAATTTAGCGCCATCTTATGGATATGAATGTATTGAAAGTGGGTTAGCTAATTGGAGGCAGAAGAGTGTGTGAGCAAATTAAGAATAGTTATTGGAGCAGATAGGGTTATTTGACCCCTCCAATATCAATTTTCATCATTGTCCTACAGTAATAAAATCTTTATCTTTAGCTCAACATATGGTTGCATGAAATATATGTTTCCCATTCTTACTAGCTGTTATGTGTGGCCATATCACCAAATTGTTGCAAATAAGATTCATGTAGGTATAAGTGTGATTTGTGAAAATGCCGTTAAAAGAAGGGTAAGCCATTCTTTTCCCTTTTTTGCTGGGTGAAACAGAAATATGATGACCAGATATCTTGGAACATGAAGTGACTGTGCAAATGTAGGCTTCACACAGCACAGTAATATGATTGATTGAAAGATCCAGTGTCCTGACAGTATGGAACAAAATGTTAGCTTTGGCTATCTAAATATTGGATATTAAATATTTAAATGAGAGACAAATGAACTTCTTATGGTTTAAACTATGGGTATGTTGTGTGATCTGTGAGCAGAGCCTATCAAACAGATAACAGAATATATTACTGGAATGGTGAATGATACATGGAAGAACCTAAAATATTTGTCATTGGTTTAGTGCAAGTGGGCAGAGTGGGGCCCAAGAACTGAGATATTGTAGTCTGAAAAGCTTGTGCCTTTTGATATGTCTACACAATGTGCTGAGAATTTTCCTACTTTCTACCACAAAACAATTTTCCAGGCTCATCTTACACTTTTCTTCATCCAGCTCTGTAATGAACAATTTAACCAATTAACATTGTTTCCATTTAGTGGAGATGCCATTTTAAAATCAAGATATGGAGAGCCTCCCATCAAGCCTCTTAGATAGCCTCAACCACCAGAGGGCAGACAGCAGAAGCAAGAAAAACTACAATCCTGCAGCCTGTGGACCAAAAACCACAGTTACAGAAAGATAGACAAGATGAAAAGGCAGAGGGCTATGTACCAGATGAAGGAACAAGAAAAAACCCCAGAAAAACAACTAAATGAAGTGGAGATAGGCAACCTTCCAGAGAAAGAATTCAGAATAATGATAGTGAAGATGATCCAGGACCTCGGAATAAGAATGGAGGCAAAGATCGAGAAGATGCAAGAAATGATTAACAAAGACCTAGAAGAATTAAAGAACAAACAAACAGAGATGACCAATACAATAACTGAAATGAAAACTACACTAGAAGGAATCAATAGCAGAATAACTGAGGCAGAAGAACGGATAAGGGACCTGGAAGACAGAATGGTGGAATTCACTGCTGCGGAACAGACTAAAGAAAAAAGAATGAAAAGAAATGAAGACAGCCTAAGAGACCTCTGGGACAACATTAAACGCAACAACATTCGCATTATAGGGGTCCCAGAAGGAGAAGAGAGAGAGAAAGGACCAGAGAAAATATTTGAAGAGATTATAGTCGAAAACTTCCCTAACATGGGAAAGGAAATAGCCACCCAAGTCCAGGAAGCGCAGAGAGTCCCATACAGAATAAACCCAAGGAGAAACACGCCGAGACACATAGTAATCAAAGTGGCAAAAATTAAAGACAAAGAAAAATTATTGAAAACAGCAAGGGAAAAACGACAAATAACATACAAGGGAACTCCCATAAGGTTAACAGCTGATTTCTCAGCAGAAACTCTGCAAGCCAGAAGGGAGTGGCATGATATACTTAAAGTGATGAAAGGGAAGAACCTACAACCAAGATTACTCTACCTGGCAAGGATCTCATTTAGATTTGATGGAGAAATCAAAACCTTTACAGACAAGCAAAAGCTAAGAGAATTCAGCACCACCAAACCAGCTCTACAACAAATGCTAAAGGAACTTCTCTAAGTGGGAAACACAAGAGAAGAAAAGGACCTACAAAAACAAACCCAAAACAATTAAGAAAATGGTCATAGGAACATACATATCGATAATTACCTTAAACGTGAATGGATTAAACGCCCCAACCAAAAGACGTAGACTGGCTGAATGGATACAAAAACAAGACCCATATATATGCTGTCTACAAGAGACCCACTTTAGACCTAGGGACACATACAGACTGAAAGTGAGGGGATGGAAAAAGATATTCCATGCAAATGGAAATCAAAAGAAAGCTGGAGTAGCTATACTCATATCAGATAAAATAGACTTTAAAATAAAGAATGTTACAAGAGACAAGGAAGGACACTACATAATGATACAGGGATCAATTCAAGAAGAAGATATAACAATTATAAATATATATGCACCCAACATAGGAGCACCTCAATACATAAGGCAACTGCTAACAGCTATAAAAGAGGAAATCGACAGTAACACAATAATAGTGGGGGACTTTAACACTTCACTTACACCAATGGACAGATCATCCAAAATGAAAATAAATAAGGAAACAGAAGCTTTAAATGACACAATAGACCAGATAGATTTAATTGATATATATAGGACATTCCATCCAAAAACAGCAGATTACACGTTCTTCTCAAGTGCGCACGGAACATTCTCCAGGATAGATCACATCTTGGGTCACAAATCAAGCCTCAGTAAATTTAAGAAAATTGAAATCATACCAAGCATCTTTTCTGACCACAACGCTATGATATTAGAAATGAATTACAGGGAAAAAAACGTAAAAAAGACAAACACATGGAGGCTAAACAATACGTTACTAAATAACCAAGAGATCACTGAAGAAATCAAATAGGAAATAAAAAAATACCTAGAGACAAATGACAATGAAAACACGACGACCCAAAACCTATGGGATGCAGCAAAAGCGGTTCTAAGAGGGAAGTTTATAGCTATACAAGCCTACCTAAAGAAACAAGAAAAATCTCAAGTAAACAATCTAACCTTACACCTAAAGAAACTAGAGAAAGAAGAACAAACAAAACCCAAAGTTAGCAGAAGGAAAGAAATCATAACGATCAGAGCAGAAATAAATGAAATAGAAACAAAGAAAACAATAGCAAAGATCAATAAAACTAAAAGTTAGTTCTTTGAGAAGATAAACAAAATTGATAAGCCATTAGCCAGACTCATCAAGAAAAAGAGGGAGAGGACTCAAATCAATAAAATCAGAAATGAAAAAGGAGAAGTTACAACAGACACTGCAGAAATACAAAACATCCTAAGAGACTACTATAAGCAACTTTATGCCAATAAAATGGACAACCTGGAAGAAATGGACAAATTCTTAGAAAGGTATAACCTTCCAAGACTGAATCAGGAAGAAACAGAAAATATGAACAGACCAATCACAAGTAATGAAATTGAAACTGTGATTAAAAATCTTCCAACAAACAAAAGTCCAGGACCAGATGGCTTCACAGGTGAATTCTATCAAACATTTAGAGAAGAGCTAACACCCATCCTTCTCAAACTATTCCAAAAAATTGCAGAGGAAGGAACACTCCCAAACTCATTCTATGAGGCCACCATCACCCTGATACCAAAACCAGACAAAGACACTACAAAAAAAGAAAATTACAGACCAATATCACTGATGAATATAAATGCAAAAATCCTCAACAAAATACTAGCAAACAGAATCCAACAACACATTAAAAGTATCATACACCACGATCAAGTGGGATTTATCCCAGGGATGCAAGGATTCTTCAATATACGCAAATCAATCAATGTGATACACCATATTAACAAACTGAAGAATAAAAACCATATGATCATCTCAATAGATGCAGAAAAAGCTTTTGACAAAATTCAACACCCATTTCTGATAAAAACGCTCCAGAAAGTGGGCATAGAGGGAAACTACCTCAACATAATAAAGGCCATATATGACAAACCCACAGCAAACATCATTCTCAATGGTGAAAAACTGAAAGCATTTCCTCTAAGATCAGGAACGAGACAAGGATGTCCACTCTCACCACTATTATTCAACATAGTTCTGGAAGTCCTAGCCACGGCAATCAGAGAAGAAAAAGAAATAAAAGGAATACAAATTGGAAAAGAGGAAGTAAAACTGTCACTGTTTGCAGATGACATGATACTATACATAGAGAATCCTAAAACTGCCACCAGAAAACTGCTAGAGCTAATTAATGAATATGGTAAAGTTGCAGGATACAAAATTAATGCACAGAAATCTCTTGCATTCCTATACACTAATGATGAAAAATCTGAAAGAGAAATTATGGAAACACTCCCATTTACCATTGCAACAAAAAGAATAAAATACCTAGGAATAAACCTACCTAGGGAGACAAAAGACCTGTATGCAGAAAACTATAAGACACTGATGAAAGAAATTAAAGATGATACCAACAGATGGAGAGATATACCATGTTCTTGGATTGGAAGAATCAACATTGTGAATATGACTCTACTAACCAAAGCAATCTACAGATTCAATGCAATCCCTATCAAATTACCAATGGCATTTTTTACGGAGCTAGAACAAATCATCTTAAAATTTGTATGGAGACACAAAAGACCCCGAATAGCCAAAGCAGTCTTGAGGCAAAAAAATGGAGCTGGAGGAATCAGACTCCCTGACTTCAGACTATACTACAAAGCTACAGTAATCAAGACAATATGGTACTGGCACAAAAACAGAAACATAGATCAATGGAACAAGATAGAAAGCCCAGAGATTAACCCACACACCTATGGTCAACTAATCTATGACAAAGGAGGCAAAGATATACAATGGAGAAAAGACAGTCTCTTCAATAAGTGGTGCTGGGAAAACTGGACAGCTACATGTAAAAGATTGAAATTAGAATACTCCCTAACACCATACACAAAAATTAACTCAAAATGGATTAGAGACCTAAATATAAGACTGGACACTATAAAACTCTTAGAGGAAAACATAGGAAGAACACTCTTTGACATAAATCACAGCAAGATCTTTTTTGATCCACCTCCTAGAGTAATGGAAATAAAAACAAAAATAAACAAGTGGGACCTAATGAAACTTCAAAGCTTTTGCACAGCAAAGGAAACCATAAACAAGACGAAAAGACAACCCTCAGAATGGGAGAAAATATTTGCAAATGAATCAACGGACAAAGGATTAATCTCCAAAATATATAAACAGCTCATTCAGCTCAATATCAAAGAAACAAACACCCCAATCCAAAAATGGGCAGAAGACCTAAATAGACATTTCTCCAAAGAAGACATACAGATGGCCACGAAGCACATGAAAAGATGCTCAACATCACTAATTATTAGAGAAATGCAAATCAAAACTACAATGAGGTATCACCTCACTCCTGTTAGAATGGGCATCATGAGAAAATCTACAAACAACAAATGCTGGAGAGGGTGTGGAGAAAAGGGAACCCTCTTGCACTGTTGGTGGGAATGTAAATTGATACAGCCACTATGGAGAACAATATGGAGGTTCCTTAAGAAACTAAAAATAGAATTACCATATGACCCAGCAATCCCACTACTGGGCATATACCCAGAGAAAACCGTAATTCAAAAAGACACATGCACCCGAATGTTCATTGCAGCACTATTTACAATAGCCAGGTCATGGAAGCAACCTAAATGCCCATCAACAGACGAATGGATAAAGAAGATGTGGTACATATATACAATGGAATATTACTCAGCCATAAAAAGGAACGAAATTGAGTCATTTGTTGAGACGTGGATGGATCTAGAGACTGTCATACAGAGTGAAGTAACTGGAGTAGCTCCTGTTCTCTCTACCCAGATCATACCCTTTCTCCATTGTGTTGTGTAGCACAGCCCCTCTGTCTTACAGGCAGCCTTTCTGTGGGCTGTAGGTAGCTTGGCCTTCTCATCCCTGAGCAGAGGAAGGCACATGACCAGGCCCAGCCAGAGGACTCAGGTAAATGGCTGCCCACGGTAGTTAGCTCAGGGATGTGCACAGGCTCTGAACCTGGCCCATCAGCACCTTCCCTGGAGTATCAGGAAAGAGGCCCTGTCTTCTCTCTGGGTCACCATCAGCTGGTAAAGTTATTGTTCACTTAGAGATGCCAGTGTGACTTTTTCTTGTGGTGGTGGTTTTGTCACCTCATTAAGACAGCCTTCTAACATGAAGCCAAAATGCAGAAAAGAAGAAACAAAACAGGGAGAGAAAAAGAAAGAGAGAGATTCTCTCAAGAAATATGATCTCTATGTAGAAAACAAACTTATGGTTACCAGGCAGTGGGGGAAGGGATAAACTGGTAGATTGGGATTGACATATACACACTACTATATATAAAATAGATAACTAATAAGGACCTGCTGTATAGCACAGGGAACTCTACTCAGTACTCTGTAATGGCCTATATGGGAAAAGAATCTTAAAAAGAGCAGATATATGTATATGTATAACTGATTCACTTGGCTGTACACCCGAAACTGACACAACATTGTAAATCAACTACAATGCAATAAAAACTTTTTTTTAAATAAAATAAAATAAATATGATCTCTAAAAAAAAAAAAAAAAATCAAGATATGGTTCTCAATACATGCTCATTGCTATGGGGTTGTTAGTGTCTCTAGACTCACTCAGTGGACAGAACTAGAAAACATAATTATGCATATATCTTACACTTATAAACCTCTGCATTTATCTCTATTTATCTCTCTATTTATAAGGAAATAATACAATTTTAATTCAACACTTCAGGTTTTATTCTAACTTTTTCCTTGTCATGTTGTAAAATACTGTTCCTAGCAGTGAGAAACTTGGCTTTAATTATCTTCAGCACATTTAGATTTTTTTATTCAATTAATTTATATATTTGCTCAATGAAAACAATCTCTTATATCAACTATTTCCATGTCCCCACCTCCTCCCATCACTTCAAGTCCTTGAACTCTGGGCCCCCAAGGTTGTCTAATTCTCTGTATTTTAATGATTTGTTTTGAATGCCTCTTTGGTTGCTTACTCAACACTTAACTAGAACTCTGGTATAGCCATTTTATCTGGATTGCTTGAGTTTTCATGATAGTATTATTGTTAAATAGTTATAACAGTCTAAAGAAAGCATTTACTAATAATATGCACAATTATTGTTCTGTTTCCATATTTATAAAATTATATATATATAACAAATATAATCATAAGGGCAGCTAATATCTACTGAGTATTTTCTACATGCTAGACACTATATGTACACATTCTAAGCACTTTATTTTTGTTCTTTCATTGAATTATAATAAATATTTTTCATTGGGAACAACTAGTAGATTTGTTGTGATCATGAGTAGTGAATCTAGATAAGAATAGATTCAGATTTCAACTCTATCACTTTTTAGTTGTGACATCTTGTTATTTAACCTATTCTGTGTTTCAGTTTACACACACACACACTCACACAGATATCCTGTAATTAAGAGAATTAAATGATTCAATGCTTAGCAGAATTCCTGTCACATACTACTCACTTTAGAAAAGTTGACCATCATTATTATTTGTAAAAGAAGAAGTTGAAGCTTAAGAAGACTAACTACCTTGCCCTAATTCACATTTCTAAGTATTCGATCACGAAGTCTAATGAAGGTCAAAATTAGTTATTTGTATATATCTTATAAGTATATATCATAATTGGAATGAGAGTATAAAAACAACAAAATTTGGCTACTAGAAATATCATAAAGTTTCTAGTCATTTTCTAGATTTTATGTGTTAGTTTACGTGTTGAAATATCTGAGGATTATAATGATTGAAAGTCTTGTTTTATTATGAGTCTATGACTTTCTTGAAACCAAGTCTGTAACTTTTTATACTATTATATACCCAGCATATGTTCTAGTATTTATCATTCCCCATCTATGTGTTAGACCAACTCAATAAATCTTAAGTGACTAAAGGGATGCATATTTGTGTGCTTTTTTAGTATGATCTTTAAGGTAATGAGGTACATATTAATTGCCTCCTAACGGTGGTTAGCTTTTAAAAATGATTATAAATAAGGTGATTTCTATGCAACATAGATGATAGGAATTCAGTGCAAAAACTGTTGGTTTTCTCAAGAAATATTACCTAAAGAAATATTTCTTCAAGATACACAGATACAAATTTATAAACCATAGGGCATAACTTATGCAAGAAAAATAAGGTATTAAGATATATCTTAGGGAAATTAATAAACTTTCAGGATATGGGTAATCACTTAGAGAAAGGAACTTACATTTAGATTTTTTTAATACAGTATTCAGTTTCAAAAGAGCGGAACAATTCGTACAAAATTCTCAAGGGAAGAAAATGTTACCAGCAATTTATAAATAGTGGGTTGGTATATTCTCATAAAAATAAGAATTCTCGGAAAACTGTACCCATGGGCCATGCTTGATGGGCAAAATAAGGATTTGATGATAACATACTGAGAACTGAAAGATGTATCAAAACAAATGACTTCATTGATGGAGAAGTCACAAGGAGAGTGAAATGGTTGATAATTCAATGCATTTGTATACCAGTACAAAATTGAAGGATGCTAGAAATTATAGTTTAAAAAGGTTATTATTAAACACTTGGACGTTGTAAAGTTGATAACAGAGCAAAGTAAGGAAATGGAGGAGAGAAGGACGAGATAAGTAAGAAGTGTGCTAATTCCACATATTTATGATCAGAACCTAATAAATGAGTTGTAACGTGTGATTTAAAATAAGTAGAGCCTTTGGAAGTAAAAAACAAAACTAACCAAAAAAACAAACAAACATAAAAACAACTAGCTTTTAAAATAGAAGATATTTTAGGAATAATGTATTTTAAGATTTATTTGAAGTATACCAACATTGTCACATTAACTTCAGTTCATTCTTGTTTATACTTAAAATTAAATAAGTTAATTTGTATTATATTGTCATGTATGGCATTGCATCATTTTCTAAATTTATTTGAAGCTCTCCATCTCTTTGTCTGGCTTATCTATTTTTTCTTTCTGTAAATACACATTGAGAGATAAAAGATACAATGTCCACCAAAAGTTACCAATAATTATTTCTAGATGGTAAAATTTAGCAAAATTAAAAATTTTCTTTTCTATACATCCTGAAGTTCTTAGAAGTGTCATGGTTATTTTTTTTTAATTGTTAATCTGAAATAAAATGTACGGTTTATAATTGAATATTGTTGGCTTCTAAACAGCAAAATGGTTGACTTTTTAATGAAAAAGAACATAACTTTCCCTGAGTAATTTCTAATAACTTCTCAATTTAAAAAAATAGTTATTCCTCTCATAAAAAGGGATTTATGTAAGTACCAAAGAAACCTGAGTATTAGTAAGTGATTCTAATACATTACTAGAGTTGTTGAACTGAGTTTGGGTTAAACTCACAAAATAATAATTTAGATCTCATTACAAATATTAGCTATTGTTTCTAAGAATTTTGCAAAATTAAGATGCTATATTTAAAACTGACTTAACTTTACCAGGATTTTGAGCTATCAGGATTTACTTTAACAGCTTATATTTATGTTTTCCAGATTTTCATAACTTTTTCCATTTGTGATCTCTACTTCTATAATCTCTTTTGATGAATAGTTTAGTATTGAATACACATGCCACTTATTTTTCACTTATATCCAGATAAATTGATTTTAAACAATTTTGTACCTCTTTTGGGTGTTCTGTTTGCTCAGGAATTTTTTATTTGCAAAAATCTTTTCCAGAGTTTGCAGAAATTGTATTTTACTTTTTTTTTTTTTTTCTCTAACTTTCAGATCTGGTCTTCCTTTATAAACTAATATATATTCAATTCAAAAGAAGACTTCTATGTCTCTAAATTTATTCTTCTTACTCTGCAACAACCATAAAATGAAGTTTGCACTTTAAGATCTAAAAATTATACTTAGAATTAATATAGTGATACCCAACTTTTGCAATTGTATATTGCTAATATTTCTTTTTTATTTTTAATGACTTTACATTATGTAATGACAGACAAAATGATATTTAAAGGTAAAATTAAACCAATTACTACTTATATAAATCTTACTGATATGTTTAATTTTTACTTCACTGTTTATTTCTAGTAGGGTTTTTCTTCATCTCTTCTGTCCAGAAAACAGATTGTTTATAATCTAAATAGCAATTTCCTCCAATACTGATAAATATATTTACATAAGACAAAAAAGAATTGAATGTTACCGCAAATTTTAAGATTTTATGTGATCAATTACAATCATATAACTGTGGAATTATACTATTTCTAGGACCATCATAATTAATAGTCCCACATAATAGTCTAATCTGATCTTTCAGCAAATGTCAATTCTGTGGCTATATTGTCACAGTAGTGGTGAAAATAGCTACTCCACTCATTAGGTTACTTTAAAAAAAAATCTTATACTGTCATGGTGCTTTTTAACTGAATTATTTCAAAAAAGCAATGTGTTATAGTTTTCTTCCCTTATACTATTTTATTCTAGTGTTTCCATATTGCTTTGGAACAATATAAAATAAACTCTAATGAATGTGTATTGCAATTAGTGAAAAGTCTTGAAAATATTTATTAATTTTCAATTAGATTTAAAATATCTGTTCTCTATAAATAACTGTAATATTTTAATTCAAAATTTTATTATATACAATAGATATTTTAAAAAATACTAAATCATTTTTCCACTAGCTAGCTTAAGAATTACATTTAATTCCCTAAACAGTAGCTATTTTTTTTTTGGTATTGTCTTACTCACTCTCATTTTTCTACAGATTGAATAGTTGATGTGCCTAATTAATTAAGTAAATCTACAAAACCAGTTCTGAGTAACAATAAAATTAAAATAGAATATGAAATAAAAGAGCTAAGGAGATGAAGTATAAAATCTTTCAGATAATAAGGAGGGATTTGGCTTAGTAATGTGTCCATATGGTAGATCAAAGAAAGAAAAATACATGAGAACTTTTCTGGGAATTCCATTATGACTTTGAGGAAAGCAATAGCAATTGTTTCTCAAGGAATAGTAATTTATAAAATTTAAAATATGTAGGATTGAAAATGTGTTTTAACAAAGACCTATGTCTCAAGAACCTGATTGTAATCCTGGCTTTATTAGAATTTTCTTACCTGTAACATAGAAATAGTATCATTTACTACATAATGTTGTAGCAATTTTTTTCAAGATATCAAGCACCATACCAGGTACTTAGTCATCACTGAATACAGATCAGTTTTTTCCTTGTATTCCTTGTAGTAACATCATCATAATTAAAAGTAAACCATGCTCAATGTCTTCATACTGTTTTTCCCTATCCGTGCACTTTCATCTTCAATAAGTGCACAGTTTTCTAATATTTCAATGTTCAATGCATAGTAATCACAAATCTTTTTATACTAAATGTGGCAGAATGACAAGAATAAAAGTATAAAGTCTTTCATTCATTCATCTATCTATTTGTTCAATAAATATTAGCATTTGTCAGTTACCATTTTATACATTGAAAGTTAAAACATGAGTTCAATTATTTCTGTTCTCATGGATAATATAAACTATTCTGATCTTAACCCATATTAAAGACTTAATATAAATTCAAAGATTCCTGAAATTTCGGACATAGAATGAAGGTGGTGGGGAGGACTGCAGAAATGGGAAATTTTCTCAGGGCCTCTAACATTACATTACAATGGAAATTGAATAGTGGACACTTGTTTATAACTTTATTAACAGTGTAATATGGTTCCAGGTCTTCTCAGCTATTTACTTCTGTTGATAATACTTGTAATAACCAAAAATTGCTGTTTTCTTATATCCACTCAGGTACCAGTTATTGACTACCTTCCAGGGAACAGAGTTTTAGGTGCTGAGGATATAAAACTGAAGATGACAAAATTGCTGTTCACAAGGGATTCACTGTCTGGTATAGGATGGGGAATGAAATTAAACAAAAATTTAAAGTTTAGCATTACTATTATTCATAAATTTGATGTCCCAATTGTAGAAATACATAAAATAAAAATAAGAATTATTTAGTAAATTCTATAAAACCAAAAATGTATCTTTTTGAAAGTTATGTTCCTTCAAGTTTGTTCAACTAACTTCCTATATTATTGTTGTCACATACTTTTTTAGAATAATTACAAATAGGACTTCATTTCTGTTTGCTATATTTAATGCTTCAGAGATGGTGGAGTTAATCTAGAAAGAAAAATTAGAGAAGGAACATATTTTTGTTTTCCATAAACACTGAAAAAAAAATACTTGGATCTTGAGACTATCTTAGTGTTTCCTGTCAGGATTAACCTTTGTTTAGATGATGAAATGACTGAATAATCTATTAGTTTTTCTCAAGATTTTCATTTTTTCTGCCATTTTAGCAATGCTTTTTGTTACTTATGCATGAGAAGACAAAAGAAACAAATGTAATCTAAGGCATTGATTCAGGTGCCTGAATCCATGCCCCATAACTTTAAAGGTGTGCTTAAATTTAGGATGCTTTTATAGTAGCAAAGAAAATACTTAAAATAGTGTAGTAAAATATGAAATCATTATTACATATTAACTACTTTGATCTATCAGCTGTAAAATATAGACTTGCTTAAATACTAAGAACTTAAATATTTGTATACCAATGAAGTTAAATTAAAATGACAAAAGGAAAAGAATCTATTGCTTGAAATGATAATAGATCTAGCATAAGGAAATTTATATATTAAAGCACTTTAACTGGAATAAAAAAATATGAATTATATTATTTTTTTTAGTTTTGCTTAATGTGATGCATATTTGTTTGTATATTTGTTACTTAAAAACACCATATGTATGTATGTTAACCCATAACCTTATTATGTTAATCCTGAACATTTTGTTAAATATATAGATATACATATATAGACACATGAAAATACATGGATGTATATTTCATATCCTTACTCACATATATTCTGTGACATTCTACCACAGATCATACTATATTATACCCATACTATAATAAAAAAATATACATATACGTGTAATATTATATATTCTACTTAGAATGAAAGAGAAATTTGAAAATTATGTAAAATTATAAGGTTTTAAAATTATGTTCTAAAACTCAATATACATCCTGAAATCACAGTTGGTATATTTTTCTTGAGAAAATAAAATCATATATCAACATATCTATTTATTTTTGCCTTAAAGTCATGGGTTTTTTTTGGTTATTATATTCTACTATGGTAAAAATTATCCTCATCATATGCATTGAGTGAATCCTTGAATAATACACTAAAAACTTTTTTTTTTTGCTAGCACATTTATGAATTTTTGGCAGATAGCTTTTTTTGCATCACTATATTTAAGTTAAATCTGGGCCAACATCACTGACACAAATGAGTGACAATTTTCTCATATGCAATACGTATACATCAACATTCAGTGGTCTAAAATAATCTATACCGATTTTGTTAGCACAGGAATAAGCCTTGATGCTAATATTAAGTGTTGTCTAAACCAAGATTAAAATTAGTTTTTAAAGCTCTACAAGCCATTCCATCTTGAAATATAATATCTTCTTATATCTATAAATTGGTATATCTTAGCCATCAGAATATGTTTTTACTTGAAAGATCAAAAAAAATTTACGACTAAAAGTAATTCACAAATCAAAATTCTGAGATGTTAAGTAAAATTGAATCTAGATCTTGGTATCTGTGTTTCACAATTGCTAAAACAACTTAATGAGTGTGGCTTTTGATTTAATACTACAGCATAGCAAGCAAAAAAGTGATGATAAATTGAATTGATAAAAAGAACAGCAGATGCCTCATTGTTTATATGTATTACTTTACTAAAAGCTATAGTTGCAAACATTCTTTGACAGTGTATTTGCAATGATGTGGATGAGAATCTTATTTATAAATTCAACTGGCTGATCTTTGTTACCCTGAGAAAAAGATAATAAAATCTGTGAGTATATGACAAAGTGAATCTGAGGCTGTGATTAATGGAACAATTCTATTGTTCTTGAAGCTGACCCAGTTATGGTTTATCTTTAGTTTACTCTGTAAAAATGGTCTTATTTGTTCTGTTTTAAGATAATTCTTTGTGTCCAAAGTGTAAATTCACATTAAGAAAAAATATGGAATTTTATAAACTAAATAAAAGAAAAACAAATGTTCTGGATTCATATACTTATTTGTATGTTGTATTTCGTATAAAGGTAAAAGGAAATTAGTACAGAATAGTTTTCTCATTCTATTCATTTTGAACCTAGGGAATATGTTATTTATTGCATTTGGAATATAAAATAATCTATCTCTTAACCATAATAAGCACATGACACTTTTGAAGGCTTCTGTCTTTCAAAATTTTCAATGGGGAAAAAACTTAAAGAATTTCTTAGTGCTGATGACATCAGGAAGATAACTGTTAGACTTGCCTTTGGGGAGAGCCAATGGCAAATTCTGAATATGTGACCAGAGTACAACACTATCTATCGCTATTAAAATGAATGCATTTTAATAATGGGTAATTATACGTTACATTTATAGTGTTGTACTATGTGAGAAAGAATTACTTGTGAGTTCCTTGAATGTTAAGATCACGAATGTAAAAGTGCCATCAGTGTACAGACCTATATGACAGCGACAGGGCAAAATAACTCTTCAAGGCAGTGCCCTTTAGCATAGGTCTGCTAAAAGTTGGGGTAGGGGTTGAGAGCCACTTTTCCCTTCTGGTGCCCAGATTTAACTCAAAATATTTCTAATGTGGAAAATGTTAAAATCTTTGAGATTGAGGTACAAAAAACAACAAACAAACAAGCAAAAACCACCGTCACTTTTTAATACAAAAAAGAATGTATTGAATAACAAAATAGCTTATAATATTTCAAAATTAAGAGTTGAAACATAAATGTACTTTTTAATTTAATTAATATTAAGAGTATGTGATATGCTTATTGTTGCACAATAGGCAACAATATCAAATGTATTGAATCACTGAAGCTGTAGTGTATAGATAACTTGAAATGCAATAATAAAACATACAGCTTATGCATTATTATGTAAATACTAAATGTCTTAAGTTTGAACTGCTTGCATATAACTTATCCATATGAATATTACACTACTGTTATCATAGAAGAATATTGCTTTGCAGGGTAATTTTTAAATTTTGTCTTTTACAGTTTTCAAAATACAGAATCACTAATAGTCAACTCTGTGTCATCGTAACTGTTGGAACACTGAGGTCTTTTAGCAGTAATCAGGGGTTAGATTCAGGTTATAAGCTAAAGACATGATCATGGCAAACTGCTAAGATTAAGTGAATTTTGGAAAAAGTTGCAGAAGGAATAACACAGAACATACATTAAAAGTCACCACCATCTAGAAAGAGCCAAAGAAATAAGATGCATGAATCTTGGGAGGCTTCATTAAGGAAATTCAAGCCTGTTTGTTTCTTGCTAACCTATGCTAACTTGGAATAAATTGGTAACCTAAATACCAGAGCGTGAACTAAAGCATCTGCAACTTGTCAACTGCTTTTTGAAGACACATTATATATGTGTATGTATATATATATATATATATATATATATATATATATATATATATATATATATATATAATGCACTCAAAATCAGTTTAAATTGTCAAATAAATGTCTTTATTCTGTTGATGCATAGTAAATTATTCACTTAAGGAATTTTTCTTGCAGGTTTCAAACATATACAAGGCCCAAATTTGTGGATTGCTTAGGTTAGTGAACATCTCAGAGATGCAGAGATGAACTTATATTCAGTCTTTTTAAAGTTACATACATGGTATGTATCAATTCTTTCTCTATGTTCTTAAACTTTCACCTCCTATCAGTTTTAATGATATACTGTTTGACTACTTGTTTCTAATAGAGGTGAAATAACTTGAAATTAGAGTGGATTATATGTAATGATGGTTTATATTTTGCTAAAATTATCACAATGATGGTTTATATTTTGCTAAATTATTTAACTGTGATAATTTAATTTATCACAGTTAAATTATACACCAGGGTTAATTAGCTTGGCTAGAGCTAAGATTCATAATTATCCAGGTTATGTTGATTGTTATTTCCTCTTCACCCTTACAATATATATTTGTATCAATTGAAATGCATAATAGCTAAACAGACTCCACAGGAAATAATTTAAATCAGCCTCACAAGTGGTATTCATACATACATAGAGGTATAGGTGATGGTCAGTGGGAGTTGAAGGATGAGATAATATGGCAAAATTATGGAGATAGACTAAGTACCCTTGAATTATATTTTCTCAAAAGAACAAAGTTCTTGTGAGAACCTCAGAAGTGAGGCTGGTAGGTCAGGCCACACCAAGACTCATAGCAGAGCCTAATTTTAGCAAAAGCAAGGGCAAAGAATATCGTTGAATTTTGAGTCAACAAAGTAATGGCAATTGTTGCAATGGTACCTTGGTTTGCCAGAGCTTAGTAATGAAAGTGGTTTCAGGGGACAATTTAAACTGATATAAGAGGGCATGTAAAACTATCTATCGCTTAGAGACGAAAGTAATCGAATAAAAAGGCTTAACTTCTTTCAGTCATACAAGGGAGAAACAAGGCAAGCAAAGTTTTAGAATTAACGTGATCTAATAACTTGCAATTTTGCTGATGTTTGGGGGCATTTGGCACAAATATATACAGCAAGTTTATATGGGTTAGTTTGATTAGAACAAAATGATAATATCTTTAAAATCACATAGTAGGACAGGATTGTTCTTAGAAAAGCTGGCATCTTTCATGATCTTACTCTCAATATTTATTTCACTGAAATAGTGATTCCTTCAGAACTTCCAATTGCTTCAGAATTAATTTTTTCTTTCTTTCCAATCTTTCTACAAAGCCTATGTCTTATGATGAGAAAATTTGGTCTTAAATAAGCAATTTTTAGCAATTATTATGACTATAATATATGTAGCGATGCCTAACATTTCAAATTTATACACAGACTGCCAACCATAGCACTCTCAAGAGCCTCCTTTATCTTTGTTCTGAAAATGTGGTTTTATGTATTTATGCTGACATGAAACAATGCATAAGTGTTCTTTCATCTTGATCCCTCATTTCATTAAGTTGCAAAGAAAAATTAACATATGTGGTGAGTATAAATCTTACTTCAAAACTCATTTTTAATCATTATACTGCCACTGTGGAAACAAATTTTTAATTTGGAGTCAATCTTTTAGCTTTAGTTCTGGGTACATAGACTGTGTCATGGAATCAATAAGGGGGGAGAAGTAAAACTTGTTCTCTTAGTCAAATATACACACTATAACATTCCCACCAAGATATTCATAATTGTCTCTAGTCACTGGGCATTGATACATACAAAATGCTGTGGTGACACTTTCAATTCCCATCTTTTTAGCTCTTCCAGGTTTTGTGGGTACCTCAATCACTACTTAGCCCCAACTGGCTGTATTGGAATAATTTTGCCTCCCATGCCAGGCTAAAAAAATACTGTTTAAGGCTCAGCCGACATACAGCATGCAAGCAATTCTCTGTTGGAACGTTGCCACCCCTTTACCTTCTGGTTCCACCAAGACAGTCGTGTAAAACTGTCTTTATCTCTAAAATTCCCCAATATTATAAGAAGACTCCTCTTTCCTGGGTCCCGTTCCTTTTTCCTTTCCCACTGAATTCCCTTGCTTTTTCAAGCCTGTAAAGGTCTTTTCTAGTCTTAGAGCAGAGTGGGAAGAAAGTATTCATTTTATTCATTTTGTATCCTGATAAATATTTTGTCTCTGCTCTGCTCCTTTACATTCCTTTAGGTGAATAGGATTTAAAAAATTAAAATCCAGGAATAGACTCCCATTTTCTATGCTCTATTCTATGGCATATTTTCCCTGAGGCAAACTAACATAGAATGGCTTAGATGATTTAATAGAAAAAGGACAGTGGGGGTAATAGGAAATTATATTTCAAAAACATAACCCTGAGTCACATGTAATACATATGAATATTAAGACTGAAGGGGAAAAGAAAAAGAAAAATGGTTAATAATTCTTGGAATAATTGTAACATTGTATAACAGTGAATTCCTAAATAAAATTCAGAACCCTTGGAAAACTGACATGGAAGGGGGAGAGAAAGGAGGGGCAATTCTAAATACTAGGAAGAAAAATGTCACAAAGAAATATGTTAAATTAATAAAAATTACTTATTGACCAAACATTTTGTTGTTTGCCTGCTGTATGTCAGGCAATATGCCAGTGCCTGGAAATCAAAGCATCAGCAAGACACGATTTCTTTCCTCAAGGAGTTCAAAGACCAGTGGCAAAGACAAGGAAGTAAAATGGCAAATACAATGCATCACAGTAAGTATAAAATATAAACTTAGAAGGAATTCTCTGAGAGCAGATGTACTAGTGGTGGCGGTGATGGGAGTGTGTATGCATGTGTGCGTCTGATGGTTTCCAAGTGAAATGGCACCTGTGTTGAATCTAAAAAGGAGACAAGAGGCACATGAAAAGATGTTCAACATCACTAATTATTAGAGAAACACAAATCAAAACTACAATGAGATATCATCTCACACTGGTCAGAATGGCCATCATCAAAAAATCTACAAACAATAAATGCTGGAGAAGGTGGGGAGAAAAGGCAACCCTCCTATGCTGTCGGTGGGAATGTAAACTGGTACAGCCACTGTGGAGAACAGTATGGAGGTTCCTTAAAAAACTAAAAACAGAGCTACCATATGATCCAGCAATTCCACTCCTGGGCATATATCCAGAGAAAACCATAAGTTGAAAAGATACATGTAACCCAATGTTCATTGCAGCACTATTTAGAATAGTCAGGACATGGAAGCAACCTAAAGCAACCACCTCCATTAAAGGAGGAATGGATAAAGAAGATGTGGTACATATATACAATGGAATATTACTCAGCCATAAAAAAGAATGAAATAATGCCATTTGCAGCAACATGGATAGACCTAGAGATTGTCATACTGAGTGAAGTAAGTCAGGCAGAGAAAGACAAATATCATATGATGTCGCTTATATGTGGAATCTAAAAAAATGGTACAAATGAACCTATTTACAAAACAGAAATAGAGTCACCAATGTAGAAAACAAACTTATGGTTACCAAGAGGGAAAAGGGGAGAGGAGGGATAAATTGGGAGATTGGGATTGACATATAAATACTACTATACATAAAACATAACTAATAAGAACCTACTGTATAGCACAGGGAACTCTAATCAATACTCTGTAATGACCTATACGAGAATAGAATCTAAAAAAGAGTGGATATAGGTATATTGTATATGTTCACTTTGTTGTACAACAGAAACTAAAACAACACTGTAAATCAACTATACTCCAATAAAAATTAATTTAAAAAATAAAAAAATAAAAAGGAGACAAAAAAGGCATGTAAACAATAGAGAATGTGGCACATTTACAGATCTGCAGGTGACCTATATATAAACTAAATATAAAGCCATCTTAGAAAAGAACTGGCTGACTGTTAGATTGTTCCTCTCTCTCTCTCTCTCTCATAGATAGATAGATAGATAGATAGATAGATAGATAGATAGATAGATAGATAGAGATAGATATACACATACATATATACTTATATACATAATTATATGTATATTTATATATTTTATTTTATGTTAGTATCTGTAGAATGCAATTAGTAATGTGTTTCCTTTTAAAAACTAGTGTAACACATAAGACATTAGTTTTGGGGGTTAGCTCCTTGGATTTATTTCTTATTGATCCCTGATGATGGGTGAAAACATGTCAAGGCAGAGGAATGACCTAGAATGCTTGAGGAGTGAGGGAACTCAGTCCCCTTCCTCCATGTCCTATCACCCTTAGTATCTACCAGGAGCTGGGATACTGGGAAAGGTAGACAAGTCACGGTCCTTGTCCTTAGAGGGCTCATCCTCACAGTGGAATGGGGAATAGAGAGTATTAAATTGATAATTTTGGAATATAAAATGTATAGACCTGTGAATAAAATACTGAGGACATCTGAGGAGAAATCAGCTATCTCACTGGGATAGTTCTCAAAGTTTCATACAGGAGTCTATACTGTAGCTTACACTTTATGTAAAGAGACAGCAAGAGATAGTCAAAGAAAAGAGGGAGTAGAGACATTCCTGACAGAGGAGAAAACATGAGAAGGGGAATTTCTGATTCTAGTTGGAACGGCGAAACCAGTACTAAACTAGCCCTGGCACTGTGGGCAACAATGTAAGTGGATAAACTATGAAACAATTGTTTGCAGGCATTAGACAGTAGGTGGAACAAAATCGTTTTCCAAGGGAGAAGAGAAACAAGCAAGGTGAACCCCAATAGACATACCCTAAGAGAGGAAGTAATTATTAACATAATTAAAACTTATTCCAAGGTTTTTTTAATGAAAAGTAATCTCAATATTTCCCTTCTTTAATTGTTACTAAGGAACAAAGTTAGGTACACGAATGTACAATTTGTAACTACATTTACAATTTTTTTCATACTTGCTACATGACAAGAACCGTATTAACTATTATATATACACAATGAAATATTACTCAGCCTTAAAAAGAACAAAATAATGCCATTTGCAGCAACGTGGATAGACCTAGAGATTTTCACACTAAGTGAAGTAAGATAGACAAAGACAAATATCATATGATATCACTTCTATATGTAATCTAAAAAAATGATACAAATGAACTTATTTACAAAACAGAAACAGACTCACAGACATAGAAAACAAACTTAAGTTACCAAAGGGGATAGTGGGGCAGGAGGAGATAAATTAAGAGTTTGGGATGGACCTCTACACACTACTATGTACAAAATAGATAAACAAGGACCTACCGTATAGCACAGGCAACTACACTCAATATCTTGTAATAACCTATAATGAAAAAGAATCTGAAAAAGAATATATATAGATAGATAGATAGATAAATAGGTAGATATCTATCTATCTATCTATCCTTCTATCTATCTGAATCACTTTGCTGTATATCTGAAACTAATGCAACATTGTAAATTAACTACACTTCAATAAAAATGGTTTAAAAATATTTTATATACATGTGATCAACAACTGCAGTTTATATGGGTGTAACAAAATAGCTGGAGTTAGATTGTTAACTCAATGGAGCCAAGGTGATGGGAAGCATTAAAAGAGATGGACAAATTTTGAGGCTTAATATACCTTCAGGAATATTGAAATAATCTTTCAAGATGGCAGGAATGTGTGCATTTCCAATACTCTTTAGAATGAAACTGTATATATTTTATAACAGGGAAAGTTTAATTCATATATTCTTTAAAAAACTTGAGTTAATTATTTAGGATTATTCTTCCTGGTTGATAACGTTACAGCTAAAGCCTTGCAGGGATATTCATTAGAACACCAAAACCACACTGCCTCTTAGGCAGAGGCAGAAAAGCCTGTGTTAACTGTGTTACAAGTAATATTCGTGATACAAATTTCAGATAGACTAGTTCATAAGTTATGGTTTTATATTGACCCTGCCCTCCTAGAGCATCTGTTCTTTTCAGACAAAAATGCAAGGAAGCATGTTTACGGCACAGTATGTGAGAAAGATTTAGTATTTTAGCTTTATCTGCCCATTTGTAGACTTCAGTAATTTTTATATTACAAGGAAAAAATGGATCCAAAGCCTCTGATATTAAATCCCTAGCAGGGTTCCAAAATGTCTGTTGGATCTTAAGCTGTGTTCCTGTGTAAGCTCCATAAAGGGATTCTGTACCTGGGTATTGATTAGCCACCTGTGGGACATTGCAAGCTGCAGGAAAGATAAACATCTACTTAGGGTCCTATTCTTTGAAAGAAGGCACTTCTTTAAGTGAGGAAATCTAAAGCTATTTTTCCTAATTTTGACATTGACTTTCCTAAATTATTTTCTTTCTTTTCTGTATAATTAATGAGAGGAAAATAAAATGTGGCTCACCGTATTCCTCAATTTTACAATTTCTGTTTTCATGTAATGGGAGTAAAATATCCATAGAGACATCTTAACCTCACAAATAATTGACCTCTTCCACTCTGATTACCTTCAACTCAGCTTTCTGTGAGCCACAAGTCTCCAGGACTATAATGCTATATATGACATACACAGGCAGAAATTCCAATCTGTGACCATCACCTCACACCCTTCAGCTTGCAATCTGACACTTTTAACTCTCACTGCATATTTCTTTGTTTCATTCATTCATTCATTCATTCATTCATTCATTTATTGAATCTGCAGGAGTCAACCCCCTGCTATATGATAATAATTTCCTAAACACTCCAAGTTGGATTGCTGAAAATATGAATATGGACCAAACTATGTATCCTTAATGAGCTTTATGTAATATGTGTAGTTTTCAAGTAACCAGATGGTATAAGTATTAAGTATGATTAAAGGGTTTATTTGTTGTGTGCTGTGGGAACAGAAAGGAAGCAATAGCAAACTGCCTAGAGATGTTAGGGATCATTTTAAGAGAATATGGCCACTGAACTTGGTCTGAGGTAGGTAGGAGAAGCAGGAGGAACTATGCTGAATAGGAGCCCAAAGCCCCTGTGAGTTCAGGGGTTCTACTGCATTCTGTAAATATAAAAGATGAGATTGGAAATATGAGCTTTATTCAGATCATAAAGGACCCTGTGTCCCAGGCTAAGGATTAGGAATCATATGCCACTTTGCAACCTTTAGAATTTGGTTTTAGTTACCATTAATCAGAACTGAAGTCAAATGCAGGAAGGAAGGAAATATAAATCTATTTCTCACCGTCCTTTGTGTAACCTATTCTGACCTTCAAATTCTATTTCAGAAGTGTGAACCATAATACCTGGCTGAATGATGGAATAAAATTTCAAGTTAGACAACATAATTATTGTGTTGTTAAAACCCATTAATCAAAGTGAGTCTACATCTACCTGCTTGATTATTAAACAATAAAATATTGAAAGATTGACCTCCCATTCAAATAAAAAGAAAAATGACAGCTTCTCCCAAGAAATCATGTTTGGAATTTATTGTCAGTTGTGGCCATGAAGAAAATAAATATTTCAAAGAAATATTAATGTCAGAACTCTTCTTTAAAACTGTTAGTGCCATTTATCAGAGTGCATATGTGGGTGTAAAAATGCATATTAATTCATCTTTTGATCTCTCTCTCTTTCTTTATCTCTTTCACTCACTCTTTCCTTCTCTTATTGTCTTGATATCCAACTGTTTTACTGATAAAAAACTTCATCATTCCCTTATGAATGTTTTTTCTTTATCAACGTGTCTTTTGCTTCTGTCCACTTGATTGAATTCCATGAATTTCCAGATCATGCTCCTATGTCTCGATTGATATTCTTATTTCATGTTTCCAATAAAAGTTCTCTAGAGAGACAATCTGACAAGCTTGACAGTTAATGAGTGATAAGCATATTTTTACTTCTCTAGCTTCTTGTCCCATATTATCTAATTCCTGTCTCTATTATAGACAAACTTTATTCCAGTCTTCGTATGGGTGCCTGCTCTGTTGCAACTGTCCACAACCCCAAATCCCATCCACACTTTACTTCATATACTCAATTCATCCTTGGTTGAGATAAAGTGCTTCAGAAGTCTTTCCTGGAAACAGTTTTGTGTTTTTAAATTACAATACTCTTTCTTGATCACAACATTAAAAAAAATTAATTGCCTATTTGCTTTACTGTATCTTCCTCTGGACTATAAGGTTTGTGAAGTCAAGACGCTGTCTGCCTTGACCAAACTGAATCTATGGCGTTCAGTTTAATTTCCTAACATACATAACTATTTGGTAAATAAATATATGATTCAAAGGCATGAGGAAAAACTCAAATCTTAGTTCAAGTCCCTTATTAGTTTTGTTATCTCAAACTTCACCCCTGAACTTCTCTGGGCTTTAGACTTCTAAGCTACATAATGAGAGTTTTGAACTACATGACAATTATAGACCTTTCAAGTTTATAATTCTTCGACTTAATAAATGGTAATGTTTAGAGGGAGCCTACTTTCTATTGGCATCACATTTCCGTATCGTACGATCTGCACTAGAAAAATATTCCTGACTATTTCTCTTCAGACAAGGAGATAAGACTTGGAGAATGAACTGGCCATTGGCAAGTTTGGGAGAAGGAACTGGTCATTGGTCATGAGTGTGTTTGATTGTGGAGACGTCATGCTCACTCCTGCTTTCGCCAGAATGGTCAGAGCAGGTTCTGTTTCTGCCGGTAAAGGTCTGCAGTTGACCACTAGTCCTGTGATCAGGGAATTAAGTGTATCTAACTTAGGCCCATTTGCCTATAGATCTAACTCTTATTACCAAGTCACCTTATCAGTAATAGAGGCGGCATTTTAATTTTCTGAATCTTCTGTCTCTTAGTTCTGAGCTTTGGAGGAAAACACAGGAGTTTTAGGTATGAGACCTCCAAAATCTCATGAGGTTACAGTTAAACAGAATATTAGCTATGTATACTCTGTTTTAAATCCTTTCAGATAAACAGAAGTGTATTTTGAATGTTTGTGCATGTGTGTTCCTATATTTACAAGGATATTTAGTCTTTATATGGAAAACTTAAACTTGTATACTTACACACTCAATCTATAACTATTGGATTTGGTGACATTACTGTCTAGATTCTTCAGAGGTTTAGGGAAGAGTATATATCATGAGAGCAAGACAATTCCACAAAGGAGATATGTATGCACATTTTGAAAAGGGAAATAGTCACAGACAAACTGGTAAAATAAATGTTTTAGAAAGTTCTATTTTCCTAATGTTGCTTTTAAAATGTTTCAAATAATAAAAATTCTTGTTTTATGAAAAATCAAATAGTAGTAAATTTTTTTAAGCAAAGACTGAGGAGTGGTCATCTTTCCTTCTAATTGTGTTTTCATGAACTTCTTTTTTCGAGGAATGTGATAAACTGCCTACTTGTTCCAGTTGGGTCAGCCACTGAAGTGACTGTTAGGCCCTGGAAAACGCTATCTTCCTGAATATAGGGATTGTTTCAGGAGTGAGCTTATGACTTAAACAGAGCCAAGTTCCATTCACAGGCATTTATGAAGATACTGGAGAAGATGAGAATCGATTACTGAGGTCATGGACTTGACTTTTTAATTTTTTTAACATCCTTCTTGGAGTATACTTTCTTTACAATGGTGTGTTAGTTTCTGCTTTATAACAAAGTGAATCAGTTATACATATACATATGTCTCCATATCTCTTCCCTCTTGCATCTCCCTCCCTCCCACTCTCCCTATCCCACCCCTCTAGGTGGTCACAAAGCACTGAGCTGATCTCTCTGTGCTATGTGGCTGCTTCCCACTAGCTATCTATTTACCTTTGGCAGTGTATATATGTCCAAACCACTCTCTCACTTTGTCCCAGCTTACCCTTCCCCCTCCCCATATCCTCAAGTCCATTCTCTAGTAGGTCTGCATCTTTATTCCTGTCTTGCCCCTAGGTTCTTCATGGTCATTTTTTTAAAAAAATTATTTATTTATTTATTTTTGGCTGTGTTGGGTCTTCGTTTCTGTGCGAGGGCTTTCTCTAGTTGCGGCGAGCAGGGGTCTCTCTTCATCACGGTGCACGGGCCTCTCACTCTCGCGGCTTCTCTTGTTGCGGAGCACACGCTCCAGACGCGCAGGCTCAGTAGTTGTGGCTCACGGGCCTAGTTGCTCCGAGGAATGTGGGATCTTCCCAGACCAGGGCTCGAACCCGTGTCCCCTGCATTGGCAGGCAGATTCTCAACCACTGCGCCACCAGGGAAGCCCCCATTTCTTTTTTTTTTTTTTAGATTTCATATATATGTGTTAGCATACGGTATATGTTTTTCTCTTTCTGACTTACTTCACTCTGAATGACAGTCTCTAGGTCCATCCACGTCACTACAAATAACTCAGTTTCGTTACTTTTTATGGCTGAGTAATACTCCATTGTACATATGTGTCACATCTTCTTTATCCATTCATCTGTCGATGGACACTTAGGTTGCTTCCATGTCCTGGCTATTGTAAATAGAACTGCAATGAATATTTTGGTACATGACTCTTTTTGAATTATGGTTTTCTCAGCGTACATGCCCAGTAGTGGGATTGCTGGGTCGTATGGTAGTTCTATTTGTAGTTTTTTAAGGAACCTCCATACTGTTCTCCATAGTGGCTGTATCAATTTACATTCCCACCAGCAGAGCAAGAGGGTTCCCTTTTCTCCACACCCTCTCCAGCATTTATTGTTTGTAGATTTTTTGATGATGGCCATTCTGACCAGTGTGAGATGATACCTCATTGTAGTTTTGATTTGCATTTCTCTAATGATTAATGATGTTGAGCATTCTTTCATGTGTTTGTTGGCAATCTGTATATCTTCTTTGGAGAAAAGTCTATTTAGGTCTTCCACCCATTTTGGGACTGGGCTGTTTGTTTTTTTGATATTGAGCTGCATGAGCTGCTTGTAAATTTTGGAGACTAATCCTTTGTCAGTTGCTTCATTTGCAAATATTTTCTCCCATTCTGAGGGTTGTCTTTTTGTCTTGTTTATGGTTTCCTTTGCTGTGCAAAAGTTTTTAAGTTTTATTAGGTCCCATTTGTTTATTTGTGTTTTTATTTCCATTTCTCTAGGAGGTGGGTCAAAAAGGATCTTGCTGTGATTTATGTCATAGAGTGTTCTGCCTATGTTTTCCTCTAAAAGTTTTGCAGTGTCTGGTCTTACATTTTGGTCTTTAATCCATTTTGCATTTATTTCTGTATACAGTGTTCAGGAGTGTTCTAATTTCATTCTTTTACATGTAGCTGTCCAATTTTCCCAGCACCACTTATTGAAGAGGCTGTGTTTTCTCCATTGTATACTCTTGCCTCCTTTATCAAAGATAAGGTGACCATATGTGCATGGGTGTATCTCTGGCTTTCTATCCATTTCCATTGATCTGTATTTCTGTTTTTGTGTCAGTACCATACTGTCTTGATTACTGTAACTTTGTAGTATAGTCTGAAGTCAGAGAGCCTGATTCCTCCAGCTCTGTTTTTCTTTCTCAAAATTGCTTTGGCTATTTGGGGTCTTTTGTTTTCCCATACAAATTGTGAATTCTTTTGTTCTAGTTCTGTGACAAATGCCATTGGTAATTTGATAGGGATTGCATTTAATCTGTAGATTGCTTTGTGTTGTATAGTCATTTTAACAATGTTGATTCTTCCAATCCAAGAACATGGTATATCTCTCTACCTGTTTGTATCGTCTTTAATTTCATTCATCAGTGTCTTATAGTTTTCTTCATACAGGTCTTTTGTCTCCTTTGGTAGGTTTATTCCTAGGTATTTTATTCTTTTTGTTGCAGTGGTAAATGAGAGTGTTTCCTTAATTTCTCTTTCAGATTTTTCTCATTATTGTATATGAATGCAAGAGATTTCTATGCATTAATTCTGTATTTTGCTACTTTATCAAATTCATTGGTTAGCTCTAGCAATTTTCTGGTAGCATCTTGAGGATTCTCTATGTATAGTATCATGTCATCTGCAAACAGTGGCTGTTTTACTTCTTCCTTTCTTATTTGGATTCCTTTTATTTCTTTTTCTTCTCTTATTGCTGTGGTTAAAACGTCCAAAACTATGTGGAATAATAGTGATGAGCATGGGCAACCTTGTTTTGTTCCTGATCTTAGTGGAAATGGTTTCAGTTTTTCACCACTGAGAACGATGTTGGCTGTGGGTTTGTTATATATGGCCTTCAATATTTTGAGGTAGGTTCCTTCTATGTCCACTTTCTGGAGAGTTTTTATCATAAATGGGGGTTGAATTTTGTTGAAAGCTTTTTCTGTGTCCATTGAGATTATCATATGGTTCTTTTAATACTTCAGTTTGTTATTATTGTGTATCACATTGATTTATTTGCGTATACTGAAGAATTCTTGCATTCCTTGGATAAACCTTACTTGATTGTGGTGTATGATCCTTTTAATGTGCTGTTGGATTCTGTTTGCTAATATTTAGTTGAGAATTTTTGCATCTATATTCATCAGTGATGTTGGCCTACAGTTTTCTTTTTTTTTTTTTTGACATCTTTGTCTGGTGTTGGTATCATGGTGATGGTGGCCTCCTGGAATGAGTTTGGGAATGTTCCTCCCTCTGCTATATTTTGGAAGAGTTTGACAAGGATAGGTGTTAGCCCGTCTCTAAATGTTTGATAGAATTCGCCTGTGAAGCCTCCTGGTCCTGGGCTTTTGTTTGTTGGAAGACTTTTAATCAAAGTTTCAATTTCAGTGCTTGTGATTGGTCTGTTTATATTTTCTATATCTTCCTGGTTCAGTCTCAGAAGGTTGTGCTTTTCTAAGAATTTGTCCATTTCTTCATGGTTTTCCATTTTATTGGCATATAGTTGTTTGCAGTAATCTCTTATGATCCTTTGTATTTCTGCAGTGTCAGTTGTTACTTATCCTTTTTCTCTTCTAATTCTGTTGATTTGAGTCTTCTCCCTTTTTTTCTTGATGAGTCTGGCTAATGGTTTATCAATTTTGTTTATCTTCTCAAAGAACCAGCTTTTAGTTTTATTGATTTTTGCTACTGTTTCCTTCATTTCTTTTTGATTTATTTCTGATGAGCAAGATATCTTTAAGAAATTTTCTGAAATATGTGTTTACTCCTCTCGAATAATCAGGGATAAATTGTAGATCTTCATAATAGTGAGGTAACCATTTGCTTTCTTTGCCCTTCTTAAATGAGTGATGTTAGTTTTGAGATTTTCAATTATAAAATCCCCCATTTGAAAGCACACACCAAATATCCACATGGCAGTACCTACAAGTGAGTGCATACTGCATGGAGACTGCTAAGCAAGGCTTTATTTGGAATATGACTTTCTTGGAAACATCACCTTTCTGTATCCATATTTCTCTCTCTAGTTTTTGTTGAAAACTTTACAACTGTGTCTTCTGCATAAGGCCAAAGAATTCCATTAAAGTTGAAATAGAAGCCCTTATCCCTATTGCATTCATTGGTTCAAATCAGCACCAGCTGGAATTTTTATGGTCTGTGCTTCTACAAACCAACATATTGAGGTCATTTCTGCTTTTTTCTGTTAGTTGCATATGATGGAAAATGTCAGTTTGTGATGAGCAGCAACTCCAAAAAGTGGCATGGCCAACTAATTTAAGCTGACACTTGTGGCTCCTATTCACTTTGATGGTTTCATATACGCACAGACATAATGTGCCTTCCAAAAATGCTGAAGGTGCTCTCTTTTAACCTTTGTGAGAACATTTTACCTCCTGGCTCTGATGGCTTATTATAGTTTCAGCCATTTTTGAAATTTCAAGATATATGTTATATTCTGACTATTTTATATATATATATATATATATATATATATATATATATATATATATTCTGATATTTTAATCTGAATATTATTTTTGGAAAATATGAAGTTCTCTTCATTCTCTTTTCAATGACCATTTTTGGATTCTAAAATCTGGCATAGAAATGAAAGAAACAAAATTTACAGAATTACTTAAATGGTTTTCCTAACACAAGAGACATAGCAAAATTTGATCACAATTGCCTTCCACCTCTTAATGATTGGTTTTTAATCAGATGAAAGTCCAATTTCAATGTGATGTTGATTATAACTAACTTTCTTTCTTTCTTTCTTTCTTTCTTTCTTTCTTTCTTTCTTTCTTTCTTTCTTTCTTTCTTTCAACTTTTCAATGTTATTTTATATACTTTTTTATACAGCAGGTTCTTATTAGTTATCTATTTTATACATATTAGTGTATATATGTCAATACCAATCTCCCATTTCATCCCACCACCACTCCCCCTGCCAATTCCCCCCCTTGGTGTCCATACGTTTGTTCTCTACATCTGTGTCTCAATTTCTGCCCTGCAAACAGGTTCATCTGTACCATTTTTCTAGGTTCCACATATTTGTGTTAGTATATGATATTTGTTTTTCTCTTTCTGACTTACTTCACTCTGTATGACAGTCTCTAGATCGATCCACATCTCTAAAAATGACCCAATTTCATTCCTTTATATGGCTGAGTAGTATTCCATTGTATATATGTACTTCATCTTCTTTATCCATTTGTCTGTCGATGGGCATTTAATTTGCTTCCATGACCTGGCTATTGTAAATAGTGCTGCAATGAATATTGGGGTGCATGTGCCTTTTTGAATTATGGTTTTCTCTGGGTATATGCCCAGTAGTGGGATTGCTGAGTTATATGGTAATTTTATTTTTAGTTTTTTAAGGAACCTCCATACTGTTCTCCATAGTGGCTGTATCAATTTACATTCCCACCAACAGTGCAAGAGGGTTCCCTTTTCTCCACACCCTCTCCAGCATTTGTTGTTTGTTGATTTTCTTATGATGTCCATTCTAACTGGTGTGAGGTGATACCTCACTGTAGTTTTGATTTGCATTTCTCTAATAATTAGTGATGTTGAGCAGCTTTTCATGTGCTTCTTGGCCATCTGTATGTCTTCTTTGGATAACTAACTTTCATTCTAGTAATATAAGTTATGTGATGGGCTGAAAGTAAATTCTGTTTAATTACATATTTAATGTTTCAGCAGTAATCTTTCATCTTTGCCAATTCTTTTTTTAGCAGATATGTTGTACTTTTATTATAGTGATTTTTACAGATTTTTTAAACACTTCTCTAAATGTATTATAGAATAGTTGTCCCATCCACTCCATGAAATAACACTTTTGTCAAGTAACTTGAACGCAGTACACATGTAACCAACTTTAGAATGTGTGGGGTTTTATTTAAAATTTTGAATTCTCATTTTTAATTTCCAATACAGTAAATGTCAATAGAAATATCCCACATAAACAACAACTTTTTGACGCCTTCTCTATATTTTAAGGGTGCGAAGAGATCCTGAGACCAAACAGTATGGGACCCACTGGCATATCTATTTGTAAAACTGAAACAAAAGTCTCACAAGAGAACAGTTACCCATCTACTAGGTGATACACCCAGTTTTCTCCTCTATTCTTTTCTATTTCATCCTATAACAAATGCTGGTCATGCCCATGAATGTTTCATTAGCTACAGCTTGAAAACACTCAAGTAAAGCATGATGGTATTATAATGTCTTTGTGGGCACTTTTTACTTAAATTAAACATGGTTATTGTTGGAGAAAGAAGTATCTAAGGTCACATTGCCCCTGAGGATAAGGTTTTCACTTCTAAACAGAGTTGGATATACTGTGAAGTTAATGAAGCTTGACTTTATGGCCCCTCATGTGCACAGGCCCATTCTAGGGTCCTGTACCTATTTTTTATGAGTAATTTGGAATTCTTTTTTGTAAAGATGACCACCCAATCTGTATAAGCTTCAGGCCTCACCTAACCTAGATTCATGCCTGCTTCTAAACCATTTTTCCCCCGGTATATAAGCTGGATTGTTTCAAAATAAATGCTTTGCTTTCCTAACTTAAAACAATGGTAGCAATTAGAAACACAGCTGTTGTTTGCATCAGGTCCCTTTAGAGAAACCCACACGAGTTACTTATCTCAAGAAAAATGGATTTGATTCTAAGGATACATGTGCCCTGGAACTTGGGAACCATCCAGAACAAGTGTGTTCCTTTTTCCCTTAGCAGTCCCATGGACTCTCTGCTTCTTTCTTTCTTTCTTTCATTTTTTTTTTATATTAGATCTTTACTGGAGTATAATTGCTTCATAATGCTGTGTTAGTTTCTGTTGTACAATAAAGTGAATCAGCCATATACAGGATGTGTGTTTTTAAACAATGATTCTAACTGCATTACAGAAGGACAGTCACAACCCACCCCTCAAATAACACTGTTCCCTACATAGCAAGTTGGTTGCATTCTTATAACCATCTTTATTTCAGTCATTTTTAAACATTTAAATTCATTTAAAAAGGCAATCACATCAATGATAATCACAATTATGCTGATTAATATTTGAAGAAATGAAGATTTTTTACATTAATTTTTAATAAAAATATAATATCTGAAATGTAGAATTCTATTTCTCTGGCTCCTTTATTTTTTTTCACCTTTTCTAATTCTTGATATGGGGTTTTTCCTTCATTAAATTCAATACGGGAAATATCAGTCTCTACTGAAGAATGGAAATTATCTCATTAAAAAATATAAAGAGACACCATGTAAGGAGAACAACAATGAAAACACATAGTGGAAACACAAAAGTATAGGCTACTTATAATATAATTGAGAATACAAGGCAGTATTTTCTTCTTCTGCAAAATGGTATGAATAATTTCACATGTGTAGAGGGAAATTTCTCAGAAATTCAAATCACAAATGATATACTGAGAAACACCTATTACCTCTTTCCTTTATAATCTATCAGGTTATAACTTGTGAAATATCAACCTCAAAGTAAAATCAAATAAAGAACAGACATAAAATTCTACCTAGTATAACCAATTTTCATTAATGCAATGGACTGTGATAAATGAAATTTGGGGGGAAAAAACCTGTTTTCTTAAACGTCCACAGCTCATTTACCTCTTCCATGATAAAGTCAGAAAGGCTTATGTGGATGTAGAAAAGTAAGGAAGGAGAGGAGATAAAGAGAACATGGGACTCTACATGTAGAAATAAGACTAAGAGCCCAGGGGTCTATGCAAGATCTAATTCATGTTTCCTGTTCTAGTCAGTGCCCCTTGCTCCTTGTCTTTGTGTGTGTGTGTGTGTGTGTGTGTGTGTGTGTGAGAGAGAGAGAGAGAGACAGAAAGAGAGAGAGAGAAGGGAGTTTCTAAATTCCACTACTGCTATTTTCTTTTGAGGTTTATTTTTGCAGGCTCTCTCTCCAGGTTGCCTCCATCAAAGACTGTCACATTTGAGCATGCCCTCAGTCAGGTTGTGATTAGAAGTCAGACTTTATGGGCTTCTCTCTGTGGTCTTGTAATTGCCTACATGAGAACAATCACTCAAATCAGCTAGAACAATCACCTTTATCAGCTGGAAACCATTTTTTAATTTAAATGAACACATCAGTTTAAACACATTTATTTGAACAGTTATTTCTGTTGGAAAGAAATCATGTGTTATCCCAAAATGTCTTGACTAGACGAATGGGATGCATGGGTTTAGGACCAGAATCTGTGGAGATAATTAGAAGACATGCTTTGTTCTCTTTATGTTGCTAAGTGAAATGATGTGAAAATCAATATTTGGTGACCCCTTTGAGGAAAATCTTCAAATCCCAGCCTGTCAAATATTGTTTAGCATACTTGCATCCTTTTATCCTTCATAATAAACAGAATGAAAAGCTATTTTGGACTTACTAAATAGATTTTCTTTTCTTAACAAAAAGAAGAAATCCACTGATGGCACCAAGTAACTCCAGATCAGTGTTTTTACCCGATTCACCTTTTGCAAATTCAGCAATACCAGCAATTATGGTCAGTGACAAAAATAGGCTTCATAACACAAAGTGCGTGACTGATTAGTCTAGAATATGATTTAAAGGGACATAAAGGATTTTGATAAATGAGAACTTGTAATTTAATAGCATTACTGATACCTCCTTTGATCTTAAAAACATACACCTAAGGAAAATGAAGAAACCATATTCTTTAAATCTTCTCTGTGATTTTCATACACCCTAAATATGTGGGAAAAAAAATGGAAAGGCTAAAAGGATAAAATTAAAACACTAGATCCTTTGTACTCCCTCTAAATATATCTCATTTCAGAACATACAAAACTGCCTTCAGTTCATTAAATTACTGAGTAATGCACTCTAGACACTTGTTAAATAAGCTCAAATAATCAACTGGGATTATATTTATCAAACTAGTCCCTTGGTTTTAAGCTCTAAGTTTTCCAGAAATTGTCAGACCCTGGGAAGAGTGTCAATGGCTTATTATCTTTGAATCCTAGGTATTTTCTGAAGATTGAAAGATATTCAATTAATGTTTCTCAAATGAATCAAATAAAACTATGATTACACACACATACACAATCATACAAGACATAATTAATTCAGTATTCTTGGGTGGATCCCTGAACGCATAGTTACAGCAACTCACCGGAATGATAAACTGCGAACAGGAAAGGTCTTATATGTACCCTTGATCAAGAAATATTTTTTAGTGCTTCGGAAGAAGATGGCGGAATAGTAAGATGCGGAGATCACCTTCCTTCCCACAGATACATTAGAAGTACATCTACACGTGGAACTGCTCCTACAGAACACCCACTGAACGCTGGCAGAAAACGTCAGACCTCCCAAAAGGCAAGAAACTCCCCACGTACTTGGGTAGGGCAAAAGAAAAAAGAAATAACAGAGACAAAAGAATAAGAATGGGACCTGCATCAGTGGGAGGGAGCCATGAAGGAGGAAAGGTTTCCACACACTAGGAAGCCCCTTTGTGGGCAGAGACTGCGGGTGGCAGAGGGGGGAAGCTTCGGAGCCATGGAGGAGAGCGCAGCCACAGGGGTGCAGAGGGCAAAGTGGAGAGATTCCGCATGGAGGATCGGCGCCGAGCAGCACTCACCAGCCCGAGAGGCTTGTCTGCTCCCCCGCCGGGGCAGGCGGGGCTGGGAGCTGAAGCTCGGGCTTCGGAGGTCGGATCCCAGGGAGAGGACTGGGGTTGGCGGCATGAACACAGCCTGAAGGGGTTAGCGCACCACAGCTAGCCGGGAGGGAGTCTGGAAAAAAGTCTGCAGCTGCCGAAGAGGCAAGAGACTTTTTCTTGCCTCTTTGTTTCCTGGTGCACAAGGAGAGGGGATTCAGAGCACCGCCTAAATGAACTCCAGAGACGGGCGTGAGCCGCGGCGATCAGCGCGGACCCCAGAGACAGGCATGAGATGCTAAGGCTGCTGCTGCTGCCACCAAAAAGCCTGTGTGCGAGCACAGGTCACTCTCCACACCACCCCTCCCGGGAGCCGGTGCAGCCTGCCATGGCCAGGCTCCTGTGATCCAGGGACAACTTCCCCGGGAGAACGCACGGCGCGCCTCAGGCTGGTGCAACGTCACGCCGGCCTCTGCCACTGCAGGCTCGCCCCGTATCTGTACCCCTCCCTACCCGCGGCCTGAGTGAGCCAGAGCCCCCGAAGCAGCTGCTCCTTTAACCCCGTTCTGTCTGGGCGGGGAACAGACACCCTCAGGTGACCTACACTCAGAGGTGGGTCCAAATACAAAGCTGAACCCCGGGAGCTGTGCGAACAAAGAAGAGAAAAGGAAATCTCTCCCAGCAGCCTCAGAAGCAGTGGATTAAAACTCCACAAACAACTTGATGTGCCTGCATCTGTGGAATACCTGAATAGACAACTAATCATCCCAAATTCAGGAGGTGGACTTTGGGAGCAGGATATATTAATTTTTCCCCTTTTCCTTTTTTTCCATGTGGATGAAAGGATCTTGGTGCTCCAGCCAGGCATCAGGGCCGTGCCTCTGAGGTGGGAGAGCCAACTTCAGGACACTGATCCACAAGAGACCTCCCAGCTCCACGTAATACCAAAAGGCGAAAATCTCTCAGAGATCTCCATCTCAACATCAAGACCCAGCTTCACTCAATGACCAGCAAGCTACAGTGCTGGACACCCTATGCCAAACAACTAGCAAGACAGGAACACAGCCCCATCCATTAGCAGAGAGGCTGCCTAAAATCATAATAAGGCCACAGACACCCCAAAATACACCACCAGACGTGGACGTGCCCACCAGAAAGACAAGATCCAGCCTCATCCACCAGAACACAGGCACTAGTTCCTTCCACCAGGAAGCCAACACAACCCACTGAACCAACCTTAGCCACTGGGGACAGATACCAAAAACAATGGGAACTACGAACCTGCAGCCAGTGAAAAGGAGACCCCAAACACAGTAAGATAAGCAAAATGAGATGACAGAAAAACACACAGCAGATGAAGGAGCAGGGTCAAAACACACCAGACCTAACAAATGAAGAGGAAATAGGTAGCCTACCTGAAAAAGAATTCAGAATAATGATAGTAAGGATGATCCAAAATCTTGGAAATAGAATAGACAAAATGCAAGAAACATTTAACAAGGACGTAGAAGAACTAAAGAGGAACCAAGCAATGATGAAAAACACAATAAATGAAATTAAAAATACTCTAGATGGGATCAATAGCAGAATAACTGAGGCAGAAGAATGGATAAGTTGCCTGGAAGATAAAATGGTGGAAATAACTACTGCAGAGCAGGATAAAGAAAAAAGAATGAAAAGAACTGAGGACAGTCTCAGAGACCTCTGGGACAACATTAAACACACCAACATTCGAATTATAGGGGTCCCAGAAGAAGAAGAGAAAAAGAAAGGGACTGAGAAAATATTTGAAGAGATTATAGTTGAAAAATTCCCTAATATGGGAAAGGAAATAGTTAATCAAGTCCTGGAAGCACAGAGACTCCCATACAGGATAAATCCAAGGAGAAACACACCAAGACACATATTAATCAAACTGTCAAAAATTAAATATAAAGAAAACACATTAAAAGCAGCAACGGAAAAACAACAAATAACACACAAGGGAATCCCCATAAGGTTAACAGCTGATCTTTCAGCAGAAACTCTGCAAGCCAGAAGGGAGTGGCAGGATATACTTAAAGTGATGAAGGAGAAAAACCTACAAGCAAGATTCATCTACCCAGCAAGGATCTCATTCAGGTTTGATGGAGAAATTAAAACCTTTACAGACAAGCAAAAGCTGAGAGAGTTCAGCATCACCAAACCAGCTTTACAACACATGCTAAAGGAACTTCTCTAGGCAAGAAACACAAGAGAAGGAAAAGACCTACAATAACAAACCCAAAACATTTAAGAAAATGGGAATAGGGACATACATATTGATAATTACCTTAAATGTAAATGGATTAAATGCTCCCACCAAAAAACACAGACTGGCTGAATGGATACAAAACCAAGACCCAGGGTTTCCGTGGTGGCGCAGTGGTTGAGAGTCTGCCTGCCAATGCAGGGGACACGGGTTCGAGCCCTGGTCCGGGAGGATCCCGCAAGCCGCGGAGCACCTGGGCCCGTGCACCACAATTGCTGAGCCTGCGCGTCTGGAGCTTGTTCTCTGCAATGGGAGAGGCCGCGAGAGTGAGAGGCCGGCGCACCGCGATGAAGAGTGGCCCCCGCTTGCCGCAACTAGAGAAAGCCCTCGCACAGAAACGAAGACCCAACACAGCCATAAATAAATAAATAAATAAATAAAAACAAAATATGGGAAAATACCACGGTATAAAAAATTAAAAAAAAAAAAACCAAGACCCATATATATGCTGTCTACAAGAGACCCACTTCAGACCTAGAGACACATATAGACTGAAAGTGAGGGGATGGAAAAAGATATTCCATGCAAATGGAAATCAAAAGAAAGCTGGAGTAGCAATTCTCATATCAGACAAAATAGACTTTAAAATAAAGACTATTACAAGAGACAAAGAAGGACACTATACAGTGTTCAAGGGATCGATCCAAGAGGAAGGTATAACAATTGTAAATATTTATGCACCCAACATAGGAGCACCTCAATACATAAGGCAAATACTAACAGCCATAAAAGGGGAAAATCGACAGAAACACTATCATAGTAGGGGACTTTAACACCCCACTTTCACCAATGGACAGATCATCCAAAATGAAAATAAATAAGGAAACACAAGCTTTAAATGATACATTAAACAAGATGGACTTAATTGATATTTATAGGACATTCCACCCAAAAACAACAGAATACACATTTTTCTCAAGTGCTCATGGAACATTCTCCAGGATAGATCATATCTTGGGTCACAAATCAAGACTTGGTAAATTTAAGAAAATTGAAACTGTATCAAGTATCTTTTCCGACCACAACGCTATGAGACTAGATATCAATGACAGGAAAAGATCTGTAAAAAATACAAACACATGGAGGCTACACAATACACTACTTAATAACGAAGTGATCACTGAAGAAATCAAAGGGGAAATCAAAAAATACCTAGAAACAAATGACAATGGAGACGCGACGACCCAAAACCTTTGGGATGGAGCAAAAGCAGTGCTAAGAGGGAAGTTTATAGCAATACAAGCCTACCTCAAGAAACAGGAAACATCTTGAATAAACAACCTAACCTTGCACCTGAAGCAATTAGAGAAAGAAGAACAAAAAAACCTCAAAGCTAGCACAAGGAAAGAAATCATAAAGATCAGATCAGAAATAAATGAAAAAGAAATAAAGGAAACAATAGCAAAAATCAATGAAACTAAAAGCTGGTTCTTTGAGAAGATAAACAAAATTGATAAACCATTAGCCAGACTCATCAAGAGAAAAAGGGAGAAGAATCAAATCAATAGAATTAGAAATGAAAAAGGAGAAGTTACCACTGACACTGCAGAAATACAAATGATCATGAGAGATTACTACAAGCAACTCTATGCCAATAAAAGGGACAACCTGGAAGAAATGGACAGATTCTTAGAAATGCACAACCTGCCAAGACTGAACCAGGAAGAAATAGAAAATATGAACAGACCAATCACAAGCACTGAAATTGAAACTGTGATTAAAAACCTTCCAACAAACAAAAGCCCAGGACCAGATGGCTTCACAGGTGAATTCTATCAAACATTTAGAGAAGAGCTAACACCTATCCTTCTCAAACTCTTCCAAAATATTGCAGAGGGAGGAACACTCCCAAACTCATTCTACGAGGCCACCATCACCCTGATACCAAAACCAGACAAAGATGTCACAAAGAAAGAAAACTACAGGCCAATATCACTGATGAACATAGATGCAAAAATCCTCAACAAAAGACTAGCAAACAGAATCCAACAGCACATTAAAAGGATCATACACCATGATCAAGTGGGGTTTATCCCAGGAATGCAAGGATTCTTCAATATACGCAAATCAACGTGATACACCATATTAACAAATTGAAGGAGAAAAACCATATGATCATCTCAAAAGATGCAGAGAAAGCTTTTGACAAAATTCAACACCCATTTATGATAAAAGCCCTGCAGAAAGTAGGCATAGAGGGAACTTTCCTCAACATAATAAAGGCCATATATGACAAACCCACAGCCAACATTGTCCTCAATGGTGAAAAACTGAAACCATTTCCACTAAGATCAGGAACACGACAAGGTTGCCCACTCTCACCACTATTATTCAACATAGCTTTGGAAGTGTTAGCCACAGCAATCAGAGAAGAAAAAGAAATAAAAGGAATCCAAATTGGAAAAGAAGAAGTAAAGCTGTCACTGTTTGCAGATGACATCATGCTATACACAGATAATCCTAAAGATGCCACCAGAAAACTACTAGAGCTAATCAATGAATTTGGTAAAGTAGCAGGATACAAAATTAATGCACAGAAATCTGTTGCATTTCTATACACTAATGTCGAAAAATCTGAAAGTGAAATTAAGAAAACACTCCCGTTTACCATTGCAACAAAAAGAATAAAATATCTAGGAATAAACCTACCTAAGGAGACAAAAGACCTGTATACAGAAAATTATAAGACACTGATGAAAGAAATTAAAGATGATACAAATAGATGGAGAGATATACCATGTCCTTGGATTGGAAGAATCAACATTGTGAAAATGACTCTACTACCTAAAGCAATCTACAGATTCAATGCAATCCCTATCAAACTACCACTGGCATTTTTCACAGAACTAGAACAAAAAATTTCACAATTTGTATGGAAACACAAAAGACCCCGAATAGCCAAAGCAATCTGGAGAACGAAAAATGGAGCTGGAGGAATCAGGCTCCCTGACTTCAGACTTTATTACAAAGCTACAGTAATCAAGACAGTTTGGTACTGGCACAAAAACAGAAATATAGATCAATGGAACAGGATAGAAAGCCCAGAGATAAACCCACGCACATATGGTCACCTTATCTTTGATAAAGGAGGCAAGCATATACAGTGGAGAAAAGACAGCCTCTTCAATAAGTGGTGCTGGGAAAATTGGACAGATACATGTAAAAGTATGAAATTAGAACACTCCCTGACACCATACACAAAAATAAACTCAAAATAGATTAAAGACCTAAGTGTAAGGTCAGACACTATCAAACTCTTAGAGGAAAACATAGGCAGAACACTCTATGACATAAATCACAGCAAGATTCTTTTTGACCCAGCTCCTAGAGAAATGGAAATAAAAACACAAATAAACAAATGGGACCTAATAAAACTTAAAAGCTTTTGCACAGCAAAGGAAACCATAAACAAGACCAAAAGACAACCCTCAGAATGGGAGAAAATATTTGCAAATGAAGCAACTGACAAAGGATTAATCTCCAAGATTTACAAGCAGCTCATGCAGCTCAATAACAAAAAAACGAACAACCCAATCCAAAAATGGGCAGAAGACCTAAATAGACATTTCTCCAAAGAAGATATACAGATGGCCTACAGACACATGAAAGAATGCTCAACATCATTAATCATTAGAGAAATGCAAATCAAAACTACAATGAGGTATCATCTCACACCGGTCAGAATGGCCATCATCAAAAAATCTAGAAACAATAAATGCTGGAGAGGGTGTGGAGGAAAGGGAACACTCTTGCACTGTTGGTGGGAATGTAAATTGATACAGCCACTATGGAGAACAGTATGGAGGTTCCTTAAAAAACTACAAATAGAACTACCATACGACCCAGCAATCCCACTACTGGGCATATACCCTGAGAAAACCATAATTCAAAAAGAGTCATGTACCAAAATGTTCATTGCAGCTCTATTTACAATAGCCAGGACATGGAAGCAACCAAAGTGTCCATCATCGGATGAATGGATAAAGAAGATGTGGCACACATATACAATGGAATATTACTCAGCCATAAAAAGAAATGAAATGGAGGTATTTGTAATGAGGTGGATGGAGTTAGAGTCTGTCATACAGAGTGAAGTAAGTCAGAAAGAGAAAAACAAATACAGTATGCTAACACATATATATGGAATCTAAGGGAAAAAAAAAAAAAAAGGACATGAAGAACCTAGTGGCAAGATGGGAATAAAGACACAGACCTACTAAAGAATGGACTTGAGGATATGGGGAGGAGGAGGGGTGAGATGTGACAGGGTGAGAGAGTGTCATGGACATATATGCACTACCAAATGTAAAATAGATAGCTAGTGGGAAGCAGCCGCATAGCACAGGGAGATGAGCTCGGTGCTTTGTGACCACCTAGAGGGGTGGGATAGGGAGGGTGGGAGGGAGGGAGATGCAGGAGGGAGGAGATATGGGAACGTGTGTATATGTGTAGCTGATTCACTTTGTTATAAAGCAGAAACTAACACACCATTGTGAAGCAATTATACTTCAATAAAGATGTTTAAAAAAAAAAAGACATTCTAGTATCTTCTCTTCAACTGAATTTTCCATTTGGTGCTTAATCAGTATATGCTTGTTTGATGAATATGTTATACTAAGCAATCAGGTGATAAAGAGTATTAAATATTCTTCTAGACTTTGCAAATACCAATGAGGCAGATGAGAAAAGTTGCTATATGAATTTGCAGTGTTCAAGTTAAAATGAAGTTAAGCATTTATGTTGCATTAATATTACATGTCATCCTATTCAAATAAAATAACTATATTATAAACTCTATCTTGCTAATGCACTTTAGAGAAATAAAGACAAAATAGGGTGAGGAAATTTTATTCTCATCTCTTAAAAAATGTCTCATAAAAAGTAATTTGCAAAAGAATATTCATTTAGGAGAACTGAACTAAGAGACTCATTTTAGCTATCTTTGTGCCCACACAGAAATAAATATTTTTGTAGCACATAGTGCATAGTGGATGTTAAATGAGTTTTTATTAAATTGTGCTGAAATCACAGTTTCTCCTCCTCAATTTTGTCTTTATTTCTTCAAAGTTATAATAGGCTTCAGAAACACATGTAACTAGAATATCAGTTTAATTTTGTTCAATGCAGCACACATTTAAAAAGAATACCAACCCACAGCTCATTGGTTAGATAAATTCCCATTCTTAACTCCCTTCTTCCTTGACAATTTTAATGCAGAGCACGAAAATAAAATATTTTAAGATAAGAATATGTATGTACCACGACTCTGGCCAATGAAATCTAAGTGGAACTCTATTGTGGGCATGGTAGGAAAGCTTTAGCCTCCCTAATAAATAAAAGGGGGAGAGTCTCATCTTCTTCATGCCTTGAACATAAAGTAATACCTGGATCTACGGCAATGACATTACTGATAGGACTAAGAAAATGCAGGGATGCTGAACGAATACCAGCACATGTCTATTTCCAGATGACTTGTTAATTACACAGGCTCTCTATATAAGTTGCTATAATATCATCAAACATTAATTACATTTGTCAGTTATTATTTAGTTTATCAATTCATTCTCATATCTGTTTACTAAATTCAGTTTTTAGTAAAAATGGGAAAATGACGAGTATGGTTAGGTTATTCATTTTTTTTCCCAAGAAATGTTATTAAGTGCTGCTTTTATTTTCCAAGTCTGTTCCAGGCCTGATGATGGATGAGACAAAAATGAACATATATAAGACACTGTTATTCTAATAATATATAAACATTTACAGACACTGGCATATATTATCTAACAAAATGAAGTTTTAAATGCCAGAAAGTATAATTATTACACATAATTTGCTCTAACAAAAGATGTATTAAAACCAGAAATCAATACAAATCAATAACTATAAGAGATGTAAAAACTTGAAAATATTTTAATAATAATCTAAATATCATTTAAACTAGAAAGGAAAAACAAAATTAATTTTTGGATAGTTTAGACATTAAAGAAAGTTAAAATATTACATATTAAAATCCATGATACATGGCCAAAGCTCTATTCAGATAAAATTTATAGCTTTAAATATGGTATCATTAAGCCAAGATTAATAGGATTAATGTTAGAAGCATTTAAGTTAAGAGATTAGTAAATCTCTTGACTTATTAGTTAGGATACAGGGAAATGAAGATATATTCATAAAATATATAAATTAGGGGAAGAACCTGAAAATAAAAACTGTAAATTAAATAAACAAAAGTTTGGGCTGGATTTTTAAGAAACAAAACATACACACATTCAAACACAAAAATAACTTCATATGGAATGAGAAGATGCATTTAACCACAATATTGAAGAAAAAATAACATTTTAACAAAATGCTATGTAAAAGTTATTTTTAAAAATTTGAAATTTTTGAAGTAATTACTGATAATTTGAGTACAAAACACTAAAATTGATATGGAGATGTCAAATATGAACATGCATAGGACAAAACCATTGAAGAAAGAGCAAATCTAGCTAAAGTGCTAAGCCCAGAGAGCTTTATAAACATTTACATCAAATATCCAACATTCAAGGTACACATAAATTACAATTAAAGTTTCAAAAAATAAATATATTATGAGAGATAAATATATGATGTAAAGTTTTAGTTATAAAGAATAAATAATAAATTCATTTATGTTAATTTAGCAAATAAGCATCTAATGCCAAACATCGTTCCTCTAGTTTGATGCATATCAGTAAAAAAACTCAATAAAAATAACTACAAGATATAGAGAGGTATTTTTTATTAAAAATAACAGGCAAATATTTTGTAAAAGCCATTCTCATTAATGATGAAATGAATGCAAACTCAGTTAAGAAATGAGATATTTTCATTTCACAGGTAGGCATCTGAGTACAGTATGTTCCCTATGTACAAACGAGTTCCTTTCCAAGAGTGCGTTCAGAAGTCCAATTTGTTTGTAAGTCCAACAAAGTTAACCTAGGTACCCAACTAACACAATTGGGTATATAGTACTCTACTGTAATAGGTTTATAATACTTTTCACACAAATAATACATAAAAAACAAATACAAAAAATAAAGAAAACATTTTTAATCTTATAGTACAGTACCTTGAAAAGCACAGTAGTACATTACAACTGCTGGCATCCAGAGGCTGGCATCAAGTGAACAGGCAAGAAGAGTTACCGATGGAGGAGGGAGAGGAGGTGGGAGATGGTAGAGCTGAAGGATCGTCTGCAGTAGGAGATGGAGGGCAAGCTGCAATTTCACTCACGCCTGACATTGATGGCACAGGTTCTTGTTCCTTGCTGGATTCAATTCTATCTACTCTCTGGAAAAAATGATTCAGTGATGTCTGGGTAGTAGCTCTTTTTTTCTCATTATAGATGACACGGTAGCATTGGATTGCTACATCACTGCTGCTTTTATGCTTGCTTCCAGACATCGTGGGCTTGAAATAAAGACACTGTACTACTGTACTCTATACAGTACTGTACAGTAAAGTACACAAAAGCACAACCACTTGTAGAGGATGCACGCACGTGACAATGTACGCCAGACACGTGAACTAACTTACATGATTGGACGTGCAAATGCACGTTTGCATCTTTGAAAGTTCACAACTTGAAGGTTCATATGTAGGGGACTTACTGTATATCATCACTTTTCAATGTTTCCTTCACCATTAATTCAAATTTCTCATCCCCAGGCCCATATATTCAACCTCCACCTTACATTCTGCACTTAAAAGTTCAGACACCTCAAACCCAGCAGGTATGTACGAAACTCACACTGTTTTCTTCTGAAGGTCTTCTGAGTTCCTGACCTCAGGTAAGAACACATTCCATGCAAAAGTAATCATTAAGATTTATTCTGAATGTATTACACTGACTCCGATCCTTATATTGTAAGAATAACTATTTTCACTTCCTAAGTATCTCTTAAATTTATCTTCCTTTCCGTTAAAACCAACCTCAAAAGCCAGTATTACTTCTTATCCACACTACTGCTTTTGTTTCCTAGTCTGTTCTCTTGAATCCAAACTGGTTCCCCCTTCAAACCACTCACTCCACAGTACACAGAAATGTCCTTTTTAAATGGAAAACTCATCATGACACTTTTCTGTTTAAAACCCTAACATGGCTTCTCATTGCTTTTTGGATGACAAGCAAAATATTTAACAGGACTTACAAAGCTCTGGGCCTTGGCTTGATTCCAGCCCCCATGGAAACCATTCCTCTGCCCCTCCCACTCATCTCTGTGCTGCAGACAAAATGATCCCTGATCACAGAAGACTGTTGTGCTGAGCCCTTGTTCCCTTCAATGTTGAAGCATTGCACAACCCCTTACTGGGGCAAAGGCAACCAAAGAAAACAAAAAGTAGCAAGACACATGAGGGTTATTGGCTTTGAAGGAAGGACTGGAAAATAAAAGTCAACATTACTGTAGATACATTTCATCTTTTTTTGCATATTTCCAAGGCCGAACTTACATGTTTCTACTTGTAGTTGTTCTTAATGAGCACTGTTCTGTAATTAACAGTAACGTCAAATATCACCTGTCACAGGGGGTAAAACCTACCCTATTATGGTACTATTATTTAGCTTAACTTGGTACGGACATTATATAATTTTATATAAAATTATATCTGATGATGTTACTATTTCTATGTGAAATAGATAACACATGTTAAAATAAAATTGAATTATTAAATTAACTGAACATGGTAAATCCTCAAATTTGAACAACAAGTTGTTCTCTGCTAGTCTTAAAAATCAATAGACATAATGTTGCTAAAAGTACATAATGTTACAAAATAACCGATGGAATATTTATAATAATTTTACATTTCTCTGTCAACGTTCTACACTTAAGGGTAAGAGGTATTTTGCTAGAGCTAAAAAGGAAAATTGATCTTATTGTTTCCCAATCTTTCCATCTGGGAATGGATTTGATGGTGGGAGGAGAAGGGGGGACATCTGGGTAGAGTAGAATAGTGTCTATTTTCCCGAAAACATGGTTGATCACTATTATAATCTGGTTGTGCAGGAGTCAATCACTTTTCTTGTTCATTATTAATTTTGAGGTAGGTGAGGATGCGGCTATTAACGTACTTACAGGCTCTAAATGCTTGATTTTACTAGAGTCTCCCAGACTGTCAGTTCTTCTGTCATACTAAATGACACTAGAATATGTCAAGTTACATTTCATGAGAAGAGGCAAAGGTTTTTCATTTCCTTCTTTTCCATCCAAGACTTCCTGGAAATTAGAGTTATTAGTTCACTGCCCATTTCTTGTCCCAACAACTTTCAAGAGATTTTATGCTCCAGGTTAGGTTGAATACATATTAATATGACATTTTTACAGAAAGGTCAAGGCCATCACAAAAGCATGTACTAGAAACAATGCTTAAACAACTTGAGAGTGTAGGCAATTCCATGCTGTTGCAGAATAAAAGTGGATCTCCAGTCTTACTCTTTGGCAATGACAGAATTCTCAATCAGTAACAAAATCCTGACCTTTGTCTTTCTTCTCTGGTATCTCCTCACCCATGCTCTTTTTAAGTCTTGCCTCACATTCTTTCTTGAGAAAACTTCTAACATTCTCCAGTGAAAGAAATTTCCCTCTTGACCTTTTCTTATTTCCTGATAAATAGAGCAATTCCTCATATTTGGGCCACATTACTATGCATATTTTCTTCTCAAATTCTTGGACTCAGAAAGAATAAGCATTTCCGAGAATGAGATTTAGTGCAAGTGACTGGTTTTTATTCTGTCTTCCCACCAGTGAAAGTTATTCTTCATGTGAATAAGCACAGCTTCAGTGACACATTTTTTTTTCTTTAATGATTTGACTAACTCATACTGAGTAGGGATCTTTCTCCTTTTCAGATTGTTTTAGCTTTGCCAACTAGGAACAATAGGCACCCTTCCCACTGTTATTTTTGGAGGTGAATTTGGATCTCTTCTTCCTCACTTAAAGCCTGGCTGGATTACAAGGGATAGAACAGAGACTAACAAATATTTCTCTCTCTTTGTTACTTAGCAGAACTAATAACAGATCCACCGAACTAGCTCAGATACTCATATTTGATTTGAAACTTTCTTTCTAATGGACGAGGCAAAGAAGAAGAGGATACTGCCCTTTATGAATGTTCTCAAATACTCCTTTCATCAGACCAAAGACAGCCACCCCCACCCCCCCAAAAAAAAAAACTCTCTCGGGGACATATAGATATATATTTTCTCTTTTTTAAAAAGAAAAGTGAATTATCCAACATGTCATAAAACAATATGTTTCAGATATTGTGACAAATAGAACGATGTTTACTAATTATCTATATCTCTTTAAATCTGCTTCACTTATTTTTCATAATTCTATTGGAAGAAGCAAATGACTGTGCACCAAAGTACTATCAATAAGATAAAGAAGTTATCTGAGTTTACAAACTCTAACAATATTTTCCCTCAATCTTTTAGTCTATGTATTAGACCTTCCTGAGTGCAAGGATCCAGAACTCCTTGGAGAAGGAAGGAAGGAAAGAAGGAAAGAAGGAAGGAAGGAAGGAAGGAAGGAAGGAAGGAAGGAAGGAAGGAAGGAAGGAAGGAAGGAAGGAAAGGAGGAAACAAAGAAGGAAGGAAGGAAAAAAGGGAGAAAAGGAGAAAGGGAGGAAGAAAGGGAATATAGGAAAGAGAAAGGAGGGAGAAAATCCATAAAACAAGAAAAATGTGGAAGAAGAGGGACTGATTTGTTAGTTTGTTTTAATAACTGTTTTGACATCAAATGAAATGACAATTTCAGGTTTTATAGTTCTTCTGAAAAATTGTTTACCTCACTGCTTTTAAAAAAATTAACTAAGATTGGGCTAAGGCCAGAAAATGGGGTCACTCTTAGTTTGGAATGTCTGAAATAGGAACTGTAGAACCGCAAGCAGAAACTGAGGTTTGCTTTCCTTTTTGTTTTTGTTTTTGGAACAGCATTAGGTTCACAGCAAAATTGAGCAGAAGAGACTTCCAGTATTCCTCCTGCCCGCACACATGCACAGTCTCTCCACTTACCAACATCCCCCACCAAAGTGGTACGTTTGTTACAATTGATGAACCTACACGGACACATCATAATCACCCAAAGTCCATAGTTTATATTACAGTTTACTCTTGGTGTTGTACATTCTATTGGGTTTCGACAAATATACAATGATATGTAGCTATTATTACAGTATCATACAAAACATTTTCACTGCCCTAAAAATCCTCTATACTCTGTCTATTCATTTCCCCTGGCCACACAACCCCTGGCAATCACTGATCTTTTCACTGTCTCCATCGTTCTGTCTTTTATAGAATGTCTTATTGCTTGAATTGTATAGTATGTAGCCTTTACTAATTAGCTTCTTTCATTTAGTAATATAAATTTAAATTTTTTTCATGACTTTTCATGGTTTAAAAGCTCATTTCTTTTTAGCTCTAAATAATATGCCATTGTCTGCATATACCACATTTTCTTTATCCAGTCACTTACTAAAGGAGATCTTAGTTGCTTCCACGTTTTGACAATTATGCACAAAGCTGCTATAAACTTTCATATGTAGGTTTTGTGTAGACATAATGTTTTAACTTTGGGGGCAACTGCCAAGGAAAGTGAAGGCTGGATTGTAAGGTAAGTGTATGTATAGTTTCATAAGAAAGAGCCAAACCATTTTCCAAAGTGATTGCACCATTGTATATTCCTACTAGCAATGTATGAGAGTTCCTATTGCTCTCCATCCTCATCAGGATTTAGTTTTTGTCAAGGTTCTAGAGCTGGTCATTTAATAAGTGTGTAGTGGTATCTCATTGTTGTTTTAATTTTGCATTTCCCTGATGACATATGATGTATCTTTCCACATGTTTATTTGCTACCTGAATATCTTCTTTAGTGACATGTCTTTGACTTATTTTTTTTAATTGGTTTGTTGGTTTTCTTAATGTTGAGTGTTGAGTTTTTGTATGCTTTGTATAACAGTCCTTTATCAGATTTGTCTTTTGCAAATATTTTTTCTGAGTCTGTGGTTCAACCTATCATTCTTTTGACATTGTCTCGTGCAGAGTAGAAACTTTTAATTTTAGTTAAGTCCAGCTTTTCCATTATTTCTTTCATATATCATGTCTTTGGTGTTATATCTAAAAGGTCATTGTCATCTCCATGGTCATCTAGGTTTTCTTCTATGTTATCTTCTAGGAGTTTTATAGTTTTATATTTTACATTTAGGTCTCTGATCCATTTTGCATTAATTTTTGTGAGGGATATAAGGTTTGGTTCTAAATTCCCTGTGTGTGTGTGTGCATGCAGGTGAATAATTGTTGCAGCCATTTGTTCAATAGATTATCTTTGCTCCATTACATTGTCTTTACTCTTTTGTCAAAGATTATTTGATTATAATTATATGGGTCTATTTTTCGGTCCTCTATTCTGTTGCACTCATCTATTTATTTATTCTTTCACCAAAATCACACTGACTTTATTACTGTACTTTTTATTTCTTTTATTTTTTACATCTTTATTGGAGTATAATTGCTTTACAATGGTGTGTTAGTTTCTGCTTTATAACAAAGTGAATCAGCTATACATATACATATATCCCCATATCTCCTCCCTCTTGTGTCTTCCTCCCACACTCCCTATCTCACCCCTCTAGGTGGTCACAAATCTCCAAGCTGATCTCCCTGTGCTATGTGGCTGCTACCTACTAGCTATCTATTTTACATTTGGTAGTTTATATATGTCCATGCCTCTTCTCACTTCATCCCAGCTTACCCTTCCCCTTCCCTGTGTCCTCAAGTCCATTCTCTAAGTCTGCATCTTTATTCCTGTCCTTCCCCTAGGTTCTTCAGAACCATTTTTTTTTTTTTTTTTTTTTTAGATTCCATATATATGTTAACATATGGTATTTGTTTTTCTCTTTCTGACTTACTTCACTCTGTATGACAGACTCTAGGTCCATCCACCTCATTACAAATAACTCAATTTCGTTTCTTTTTGTGGCTGAGTAATATTCCATTGTATATATGTGCCACATCTTCTTTATCCATTGATCTGTCGATGGACACTTAGGTTGCTTCCATGTGCTGGCTATTGTAAATAGAGCTGCAATGAACATTGTGGTACATGACTCTTTTTGAATTATGGTTTTCTCAGGGTGTATGCCCAGTAGTTAGTGGTGGTATCAATTTACATCCCCACCAACAGTGCAAGAGGGTTCCCTTTTCTCCACACTCTCTCCAGAATTTATTGTTTGTAGATTTTTTGATGATGGTTATTCTGACTGATGTGAAGTGATACCTCATTGTAGTTTTGATTTGCATTTCTCTAATGATAAGTGATGTTGAACATCCTTTCATGTGTTTGTTGGCAATCTGGCTGTCCTCTTTGGAGAAATGTCTGTTTAGGTCTTCTGCCCATTTTTGGATTGGGTTATTTGTTTTTTTGATATTGAGCTTCATGAGCTGCTTGTAAATTTTGGAGATTAATCCTTTGTCAGTTGCTTCATTTGCAAATATTTTCTCCCATTCTGAGGGTTGTCTTTTCATCTTGTTTATGGTTTCCTTTGCTGTGCAAAATCTTTTAAGTTTCATTAGGTCCCATTTGGTTATTTTTGTTTTTATTTCCATTTCTCTAGGAGGTGTGTCAAAAAGGATCTTGCTGTGATTTATGTCATAGAGTGTTCTTCCTATGTTTTCCTCTAAGAGTTTGATAGTGTCTGACCTTACATTTGGTCTTTAATCCATTTTGAGTTTATTTTTGTGTATGGTGTTAGGGAGTGTTCTAGTTTCATTCTTTTACATGTAGCTGTCCAGTTTTCCCAGCACCACTTATTGAAGAGGCTGTCTTTTCTCCATTGTATATTCTTGCCTCCTTTCTCAAAGATAAGGTGACCATATGTGCATGGGTTTATCTCTGGGCTTTGTATCCTGTACTGTAGTTTTATACTAAGTCTGTCCAGTGTCCTTCCTTCTCTTGTGAATGCAAGAAGAATTGATTTTTCAGTCTGTTCAGCTTTTTACTTGTTATTAGGACAGCGAGGTGATTTCCAAATTTTAAAATTTCTGACATTCAAGTATAATCATGTTGATCAATAACTTACTTATTTAATGACAAAACAGTCTTTTTTCAGGAAAGTGTTGTTATGAACTTATAAACTGAATGGGTGGTCATTTACAAGGTTTTCTGATGCACTTTCATTTATTTAAGGCATCTTTAAATAAAAACTTGGACTGCCTTTTCTCCTCTACCTCTTATGCCAACTATAAAATGTTATAGTTGGCTATTAATTTGAGACACATATCCTGGAAGAATAATAAGTATATTATTATATATTTTATTTATTTATTTTATATTTATATTATATATTTTATTTATTATATTTTATTTATTATATTTATTATATTATATTTTATTTATTTTTATTTTATTTATTTATTTATTTATTTATTATATTATATTTTATTTATTTTTATTTATTTATTTTATTAATATATATTATATTATTATTATGGAAGAATTGTATCAAAATAAATGAAAACTCAGCACTATAACAATGCTGAGAATTGTTATTTTTCCTGGTTTTGACTTTAGCAGGAAAACTTTGCCCATTGATGGTTGAGTACTACAAAAGCCTCAAGTAATTATTGCTATTACCCATCAAGAAGTTAGATACAGTGAGAGAGCATTGTTCAGAGGAAATACAGAACTTGAGCTCTGAACACTTGTCATTATTGAATACCCCATGAGATCATTGGTGTGAGCAGAGTTGTTAAAACGTTGTCTTGGGTAATACCTAGTTTATATAATAATGGTCTGCTCAGCCAGATTCCTTCCTCACTTGCAACTGTGTTTTTTTTTTTTTTGACTTCCTGTTGTACATTGGTATAAAGTCCTTGTATTTTGTATTGTGTTATGTACTGTAAAATTATGGAGTTTCAATCCAATAGTGAATGTTTTTGCTTTGCAGCATTGTTCAGTGTTACGCCTCCATGAAATTAAATTGATTAAGTTCTGAGGAATCTTTGGGATATTTGTATCAATTTGTAGTCAATACATCCTCAATTAGTTTACTGTTATTTTTTATATTTAAAATGTTATTATTTAAGCTAATTTCTTTTAAAAAGTGTTTATGAAAGAAAGAACCCATCACTTACTCATATGTTTGGCATGATGGGGAGAGCAATTTTTACCTTGTGCTTTGCTTACATTAGAAATCTTTTTTTTTTTTAACATCTTTATTGGAGTATAATTGCTTTACAATGGTGTGTTAGTTTCTGCTTTATAACAAAGTGAATCAGTTTTATATATACATATGTTCCCATATCTCCTCCCTCTTGTGTCTCTCTCCCACCCTCCCTATCCCACCCCTCTAGGTGGTCACAAAGCAGCGAGCTGATCTCCCTGTGCTATGCGGCTGCTTCCCATTAGCTATCTGTTTTACGTTAGAAATCTTTGAGAGGCCTATTTATACCATACCTGCTTCAGAACTGTTGGATTTACTCATTATATCCATTACATTTTGCTGTACATCAACTCACCCAAAATTTGTTGCCATAAAACAACAACTATACTTTAGTTTATTATTCTGTGGCTTGGAAAATGGGGCTGGGCTCAGCTGGATGTTCTGATGAACTGAGCTGGATTGGTTGATCTTGGTGAGGCTCACGTGTGAAGCTGCAGTTAACTATGGATCAGCTGCAAGCTGGACCTCTAATCCTCCAGCAGGCTAGCCTGCTTTTCACATGGCTATCTTTTCAGTATGCCAAGAGTGAGAGCAGAAGTACAGTAAGCCTCTGCAGGCTTTGATTTAGATCTGATACAACAGTAATGCCACTACATTGCTATTAACAAAGCTGAACACAAGCCTGATTCAGATTCCAGGGCTGCAGAAATAGGTTCCAGGGATAAACTACAAAGAATTGCAATAATTTTTGCAATATACTGCCATCACTTCCCTCTCTTTCTCGTCTTCAGTGTACATGCTAGAGTTTTTGATCAGAGGAAAAAAACTTAATGAGAAGATATTTGAGAATTTCAATATTTTATTATTTTTGAAGAAGTTTATGGAAAACAGTAAAAAGTTATGAATATCTTTCACAGTTTATGAAAACCATGGTTATTGATGAGGTTTATTCTTTATCTGTTTTAAAAGGGTTTTGATTAGAATCAATCCTAGGCTTACAAAGGCCTTTAGGGCCCAGAAAGGAAGGAGCAGAGTTATCATAGCCTAGCATGTTCTAATCGTCTGTCACCAGATCCAGGCAGCTATGCCTAAGCTGAAACAAAACCTAGGAGCAGGCCATTTCTCTACAAATGAATGTCAGACATCATACATAGGAGCTTTCTCTGTGTCTCTGTGTGTGTGTTTGGGGAAGGGACAGATTGGGCCACTGTGAACTGCTGGCTGCGCATGCCTGTGGACCATCCAGCAGAAGTACCCAAACCAAGTGTAATGGCTGAGCCCTATTTCAGGTGTTCTGTGTATGAGATATGCTTGTAATATCACAGGGCATGTGACACTCTTTGAGAAGGGTTACAGTGTTATAGAGGATGAAGGTCCACATCTCTGAGTTTGAGTGATACCTCCTGTTAATACAATATACCCATGTTACATGGTTATTTAACATTTGCATTGTATTTCATATTTTCTATTTGTTTTATAATCCTAATGATCTATGCAGGTTCTTTATTTCCTCATCCACGTTTAATAGACTCACCTGTTAAAAGTGGTAATTCCAATGATAAAGAATCAAGGAAAGGTAAACTAAGATAGGATGAAGCAGAGAGAGCTAGCCAGAATGTGTCATGATGCTTTTGATTGTTTTGGGGCCATCAGTACCAATAGAAAGAGGGTACAGAGAGGAAAAAGGAAGGACACTAGATGTTTGTTTTTTGGGGAAAAAAAATCTAATTTATTAGGTTGCATAATGCAATCAAACATAATACAATTCTTTTCTTTCATTCAAGAACTATAACAGATCCTTTATGCTTATTAGTGAATATTATATTTTGTCAAATTATAGAAAAGTCTCTGCTATAGACTCTATTTTGGAGCTGATTTCTGATGAAATCCATCAGAAAAGAAATATAAAGAGCAGAATTAACAAAGTAATGAAATACAGCAATCCAATTTAAATTAACATCGCTTTTCCTCATCAAGTGGGAAAATGAAACAGTCTAACAGATTAACAGCATGAGACACCATTGAAAGCTAGACATGTGGGGAAGCAGTAACATTGCTTACCCTGTACATGAGCTAGGGTACTGACACAGTGATAATAAGAGTATTTTGCATTTAAATAGTGCCTTACTATGGGAAAACTTTTTTTAATGATAATTATCATTCTTAGAATGCTTCTTAAATGAAGATAGGTAAGAAGAATATCATCCCTATCTAAAATGAAACTCAAACTAGGTTAAGAGAGCTAACATGCTTATCAATTTTAATTCTCTGGGGCTTTTAGTTCCTAGAGTTGGTAATAATTACTTGTTAAATATTTGTGGGAAATTGACAAGTATCTCTAAATTCCTTGAGAACATATGTTTTAACCTACTTTGGAAGCAGTTGAATACATGACTTTTAACTTGAATTTATACTTTTGAAATTCCAAAAAGCTTATAAAGACTACTCAAACTATTCCATGTGTGGGAGCATTTGTGAATCAATAATGGACAATATTCTTTGGCAACTTAAGGCAAAGCAAACTGAAAGAAAACTCTCATAGTCTTTGCTTAGATTTCTAAGGAATGTAATATGATTTCACATTGAAGAAATTTTCTCTTATTCCTTAGCTAAGGATTATACATTGAAACTAGGTTTTAAATGGTTTCTGCAAAATGCTGGAGCTTATGTCATTTTGCATGACTTACCCTTAGAGTGAGGAATTCAGGTTTTGATTTTTCACTATAAGTTGCTTAACATTCCTCTCAGTTTTCTGCTCTGAAAAGTTCTCATATGTATTCTATCTCCTTCCACAGTTATAAGACTAAAATAACTGGAAATATTTTTAAACATTTTAATGTTACACAAATATAAACAAATTTAGTTACTTCATATACCATACTTTTAATTATGAAATTACTCCAAGATTTCCTCAGAACTCTGTTCGTTCATTGACTTCTCAAGATGTTTATTCTGGAGGCACCCAACCAAGAAATTCTCAGCTCTGTAGATTTTCATTCCCAAAGCCATCTTTGCAACCCTCCCATAAAACTAATGGAACAAAAATTCCTTTCACAGGTACATTTTTATTGACAGAATAAACAAATATTTCCATTGATAAAATGTAAAACCATAAAGGGAAGTGTTTCTTGACACATAGGCAATACACATAAAAAGCAGGTCAAAATTAATAAGCAGTGAGATGGAAACAAATCACTGTACTAAGAGTTAGGAAATCTAGAGATTCCACTCAGTGTAATGACCTTCAGCAGCACACTTCACTTCTCTGGGGCTGGTTTTCTCTTTTCTAATATGAAAAGGTAACCCTGGATCTTTTGAAGGTCTACTCTAACACTAAATTCTATGAAGCTTTACATCATTTTCTCACAATGCTTCATATTTTGTTGACATGTCAGCAGGGAACTTCACACTTCATTGGAAATCTATTAAAACAATTACCATGTCATTAGTGAAGACTTTTAATTATGAGCTTAGTAACCTAAAGAATTCACTGTGATAGGCAAGATTAGCTCTGTTAGCATGGGATACATTGGGATCCGTTGAATGGAGAGATGTCTTTCCTTTGGAGAATTTGAAGCTGTCAGTCATAAAGCAGTCAGCATTGTTGATTAAGCACGTCAGTTAAAAAGTTAGGGAGTCGGGGAAAGACTGATAAACGTTCAGATAATTTCATGACTAGAAAACTCCAAAAAATGGATGGAACCTTGTTTCATTTGACTGATTCAGCAAAAGAATAGAGGATGACAGCACTAGGAAGGGACATTCCAAAGATGACAAGGAGAAAGAAAGAAAAGATGTAGATGTAAATTCATAATTAAAATAAGCAGATCAGAGTTATGACTATAATTGTGCTGAACTAGAACTTGTGAAAAGCCTTGATAATAACCAGTGCCTGCCTGCCCTATTTTCATGTATTATGTGCTTTCATTAAAATAAAGATGGCCTTCCACATAGCTCGAGCCATTGATCAAATGAGAGGCATTTTTTTCTTCTGCTTTTTGTACCAAAGTGGAACATCCTACGCAGTTCCAAATCAAAGCCAAATATATAGTCTGGAAAAATGGCTGCAAATGTCATCTCACTGATTCATGGCGGCACGAATGTGATTGTACTTTCCTAATCTCTTGCTGTGCCTCATTATTCAGACACATTTTAGTACTCATTTCAGGAAATTCCCTGTCATCTACAACTAGAAAACTGAGATTACCCAGGGTTGCATCCATATTAACTTTTCTCATCCTTCTCACAATTTTTCTGTTTTAATAATTTTTTTTTATTCCAAGGTAATACACAACCTCGTTCAATAGGAGAGAAACATTGACTTTGTGAGATTTAAGGAAAAACATAGGGCAATAATTTTAAATATGGACACAGGATGTAGATTTTCTGAATCCTGGTTCCTATTTATTTGCTCTAGAAATTTTGTCACAATGTCTATACTTTCTTAAATTTGGTTTCCTCCAGTATAAAATCGAAAGTTCTTATATTATTGGTGTTAAAACATATCTGGATTATAGTTAGTGCTCAATAAATGCTAGCAAGATAATCCTATATCACCAACTGTAAGTGTGTTTTGGACTCTAGGAAATGGTAGCTAAGGACTGGGATGACACCAGGACCTGAAGCAATTTCACTTCTCCACCTCTTTCTATCTCTTCTGTAGTACATGTGATGCCACATTTTTTTAACCATCCCTCTTCTTCCTATCCTGGAAATATATAATCGGCTTTGTTCCCTAAAGTCTAGCCATATGTGACAGGGAACCCCTATGGCACAAATAAAGCCAGTTAGCTCTTTCCTAAAACTTCAAAGAAGACTGTATTGAAGAGTACCACTTACATAAGATTGGTTCAAGATGGCGGAGTAAAAGGACATGTGCTCACTCCCTCTTGTGAGAGCACCAGAATCACAACTAACTGCTGAACAATCATCAAGAGGAAGACACTGGAACTCACCAAAAAAGATACCCCACATCCAAAGAAAGACAAAAGAGAAGCCAGAGTGAGATGGTAGGAGGAGCATAATCACAATAAAATCAAATCCCATAACTGCTGGGTGGGTGACTCACAAACTGGAGAACACTTACACCACAGAAGTCCACCCACTGGAGTGAAGGTTCTGAGCCCCATGTCCCAACCTGTGGGTCCAGCAACAGGAGGAGGACTTCCTAGAGAATCAGACTTTGAAGGCTAGCGGGATTTGATTGCAGGACTTCAACAGGACTGGGGGAAACAGACTCCACTCTTGGAAGGAACACACAGAGTAGTGTGCACATTGGGACCAAGGGGAAGGAGCAGTGACCCCTTAGGAGATGGAACCAGACCTACCTGCTAGTGTTGGAGGGTTTCCTGCAGAGGAAGGGGGCAGCTGTGGCTCACTGCAGGGACAAGGACACTGGCAGCAGAAGTTCTGGGAAGTACTCTTAGGCATGAGCCCTCCTGGAGTCCACCATTAGCCCCACCAAAGAGCCAGGTAGGCTCCAGTGTTGGGACACCTCAGGCCAAACAACCAAAAAGGAGGGAACCCAGCCCCAACCATCAGCAAACAAGCGGATTAAAGTTTTACTGAGCTCTGCCTACCAGAGCAACACGCAGCTCTACCCACCACCAGTCCCTCCCATCAGGAAACTGTCACAAGCCTCTTAGACAGCTTCATCCACCAGAGGCCAGACAGCAGAAGCAAGAAGAACTACAGTCCTGCAACCTGTGGAACAAAAACCACATTCACAGAAAGACAGATGAGATGAAAAGGCAGAGGGCTATGTAACAGATGAAGGAACAAGATAAAACCCCAGAAAAATACCTAAATGAAGTGGAGATAGGGAACCTTCCAAAAAAAAGAATTCAGCATAATGATACTGAGGATGATCCAGGACCTCGGAAAAAGAATGTAGGCAAAGATCGAGAAGATGCAAGAAATGTTTAACAAAGATCTACAAGAATTAAAGAACAAACAAACAGAGATGAACAATACAATAACTGAAATGAAAACTACACTAGAAGGAATCAATAGCAGAATAACTGAGGCAGAAGAACGGATAAGGGACCTGGAAGACAGAATGGTGGAATTCACTGCCACAGAACAGAATAAAGATAAAAGAATGAAAAGAAATGAAGACAGCCTAAGAGACTTCTGGGACAACATTAAATACACCAACATTCGCATTATAGGGGTGCCAGAATGAGAAGAGAGAGAGAAAGGACCCAAGAAAATATTTGAAGAGATTAGAGTTGAAAACTTCCCTAACATGGGAAAGGAAAGAGCCACCCAAGTCCAGGAAGCAGAGAGAGTCCCATACAGGATAAAACCAAGGAGAAAAAAGCCGAGACACACAGTAATTGAATCGACAAAAATTAAAGACAAAGAAAAATTATTGAAAGCAACAAGGGAAAAACAACAAATAACATAAAAGGGAACTCCCAAAAGGTTAACAGCTGATATCTCAGCAGAAACTCTACAAGCCAGAAAGGAGTAGCATGATATATTTAAAGTGATGAAAGGGAAGAACCTATAGCCAAGATTGCTCTACCCAGCAAGGATCTCACTCAGATTTGACATAGAAATCAAAAGTTTTAGAGACAAGAAAAAGCTAAGAGAATTCAGCACCACCAAACAGCTCTACAAAAAATGCTAAAGAAACTTCTCTAAGTGGGAAACACAAGAGAAGAAAAGGACTAACAAAAACAAACCCATAACAATTAAGAAAATGGTGCTAGTAATATACATATCGATAATTACCTTAAACGTGAATGGATTAAATGCTCTAACCAAAAGACACAGGCTCACTGAATGGATACAAAAACAAGATGCATCTTTATGCTGTCTATAAAAGACTCACTTCAGACCTAGGGATACATACAGACTGAAAATGAGGGGATGAAAAAAGGTATTCTATGGGAATTGAAATCAAAAGAAAGCTGGAGTACAGTACTCATATCAGATAAAATAGACTTTAAAATAAAGAATGTTACAAGAGACAAGGGAGGACACTACATAATGATCAAGGGATCAATCCAAGACGAAGATAGAGCAATTATAAATATATATGCACCCAACATAGGAGCACCTCAATACGTAAGGCAACTGCTAACAGCTATAAAAGAGGAAATCGACAGTAACACAATAATAGTGGGGGACTTTAATACCTCACTTACACCAATAGACAGATCATCCAAACAGAATATTAATAAGGAAATACAAGTTTTAAATGACACAATAGACCACATAGTTTTAATTGATATTTATAAAACATTCTATCCAAAAACAGCAGATTACACATTCTTCTCAAGTGCACATGGAACATTCTCCAGGAGAGATCACATCTTGGGTGACAAATCAAGCCACAGTAAATTTAAGAAAACTGAAATCATATCAAGCAGCTTTTCTGACCACTATGCTATGCGATTACAAATCAATTACAGGGGAAAAAAATGTAAAAAACACAAACACATTGAGGCTAAACAATACAGTGCTAAATAACCAAGAGATCACTGAAGAAATCAAAGAGGAAATCAAAAAATACCTAGAGACAGATGGCAACAAAAACAAGATGATCCAAAACCTATGGGATGCAGCAAAAGCAGATCTAAGAGAGAAGTTTATAGCAGTACAAGCTTACCTCAAGAAACAAGAAAAATCTCAAATAAACAATCTAACCTTACACCTAAAGGAACTAGAGAAAGAAGAAGCAACAAAACCCAAAGTTAGTAGAAGGAAAGAAATCATAAAGATCACAGCAGAAATAGATGAAATAGAAACAAAGAAAACAATAGCAGAGATCAATAAAACTAAAAGCTGGTTCTTTGAGAAGATAGAAAAAAGTTGATAAACCATTAGCCAGACTCATCAAGAGAAAGAAGAGGACTCAAATCAATAAAATCAGAAATGAAAAAGGAGAAGTTACAACAGACACAGCAGAAATAGAAAGCATCCTAAGAGACTACTACAAGCAACTCTATGCCAATAAAATGGACAATTTGGAAGAAATCGAAAAATTCTTAGAAATGTAAAACCTTCCAAGACTGAACCAGGAAGAAATAGAAAGTATGAACAGACCAATCACAATCACTGAAATTGAACCTGTGTTTGAAAATCTTCCAACAAACAAAAGTCCAGGACCAGATGGCTTCACAGGTGAATTCTATCAAACATTTAGAGAAGAGATAACACCCATCCTTCTCAAACTCTTCCAAAAAATTGCAGAGGAAGAAACACTCCCAAACTCATTCTATGAGGCCACCATCACTCTGATACCAAACCAGACAAAGATACTACAACAAAAGAAAATTACAGACCAATATCACTGATGAATATAGATGCAAAAATCTTTAACAAAATACTAGCAAACGGAATCCAACAACACATTTACAAGATCATACACCATGATCAAGTGGGATTTATCCCAGTGATGCAAGGATTCTTTAATATATGCAAATCAATCAATGTGATACACCATATTAACAAACTGAAGAAGAAAACGCATATGATCATCTCAATAGATGCAGAAAAAGGTTTTGACAAAATTCAACACCCATTTATGATAAAAACTCTCCAGAAAGTGGGCATAGAGGGACCCTACCTCAACATAATAAAGGCCATATATGAAAAACCCACAGCAAACATCATTCTCAATGGTGAAAAACTGAAAGCATTTCCTCTAAGATCAGGAACAAGACGAGGATATCCATTCTCGTCACTATTATTCAACATAGTTTTGGAAGTCCTAGCCACAGCAACCAGAGAAGAAGAACAAACAAAAGCAACACATACTGGAAAAGAAGTAAAACTGTCACTGTTTGCAGATGACATGATACTATACATAGAGAATCCTAAAGATGCCACCAGAAAACTACTAGAACTAATCAATGAATTTAGTACAGTAGTGAGATACAAAATTAATGCACAGAAATCTCCTGCATTGCTATACACTAATGATGAAAAATCTGAAAGAGAAATTAAAGAAACACTCCCATTTACCATTGCAACAAAAAGAATGAAATACCTAGGAATAAACCTAACTAGGGAGACAAAAGACCTGTATGCAGAAAACTATAAGACACTGATGAGAGAAATTAAAGTTGATACAGACAGATGGAGAGATAAAGCATGTTCTTGGATTGGAAGAATCAATATTGTGAAAATGAGTATACTACCCAAAGCAATCTACAGATTCAATGCAATCCCCACAAAATTACCAATGGCAATTTTTACAGAACTAGAACAAAAAATCTTAAAATTTGTATGCAGACACAAAAGACCTCAAATAGCCAAAGCAGTCTTGAGGAACAAAAACGGAGCTGGAGGAATCAGACTCCCTGACTTCAGACTATACTACAAAGCTACAGTAATTAAGACAATGTTGTACTGGCACAAAAACAGAAATATAGATCAATGGAACAGGATAGAAAACCCAGAGATAAACCCATGCACCTATGGTCAACTAATCTATGACAAACGAGACAAGAATATGTAATGGAGAATAGACAGTCCCTTCAATAAGTGGTGCTGGGAAAACTGGACAGCTACATGCCAAAGAATGAAATTAGAACACTCCCTAACACCATACAAAAATATAAATTCAAAATGGATTAGAGACCTAAATGTAAAACAGGACAGTATAAAACACTTAGAGGAAAAAAAGAAGAACAGTCTTTCACATAAATTACAGTAAGATCTTTTCTGATCCACCTTGTAGAGTAATGGAAATAAAAACAAAAATAAACAAATGAGACCTAATGAAACTTAAAAGCTTTTGCAAAACAAAGGAAACTACAAACAAGATGAAAAGACAACCCTGAGAATTGTAGAAAATATTTGCAAATGAATCAACGGACAAAGGATTAATCTCCAAAGTATATAAACAGCTCATGCAGCTCAGTATTAAAAAAAACAAACAACCCAGTCAAAAAATGGGCAGAAGACCTAAATAGACATTTCTCCAAAGAAGACATACAGATGCCCAAGAAGCACATGAAAAGCTGCTCAACATCACTAATTATTAGAGAAATGCAAATCAAAACTGCAATGGGGTATCACCTCACACCAGTTAGAATGGCATCATCAGAAAATCTACAAGCAACAAATGCTGGAGAGGGTGTGGAGAAAAGGGAACTCTCTTGCACTGTTGGTGGGAATGGAATTTCCCTAAAAAACTACAAATAGAATTACCATATGACCCAGCAATCCCACTACTGGGAATATACCCAGAGAAAACAATTCCAAGAGACACATGCACCCCAGTGTTCATTGCAGCACTATTTACAATAGCCAGGTCATGGAAGCAACCTAAATGCCTATCAACAGACAAATGGGTAAAGAAGATGTGGTACATGTATACAATGGAATATTACTCCGCCATAAAAAGGAACAAAATTGGGTCATTTGTAGAGATGTAGATGGATCTAGAGACTGTCATACAGAGTGAAGTAAGTCAGAAAGAGAAAAGCAAATATCATACATTAATGCATATATGTGGAACCTAGAAAAATGGTACAGATGAACCGGTTTGCAAGGCAGAAATAGAAACACAGATGTAGAGAACAAACATATGGACACCAAGGGTGGAAAGTGGTGGGGTGGGGTGTGGTGTGATGAATTTGGAGATTGGGATTGACATATATACACTAATGGATAACTAATAAAAACCTGCTGTATAAAAATATAAGTTAAATTCAAAAATTAAAAAAAAAAAGTGTACCACTTAACAGAAGGAGTGTGTAGAAGTAAAACTTCATAACTATACTGAATAATCTCCACTGGCTTATTCCACAATATTTCTATCTGATCTCAACTTCCCTCTTCTAAGTACCTCTGTCAATTATGTCCTCCAAACTAATGTCAGAGTAATGGTTTTAAAAAACAAATAAAATCATATTATTTCACTTTAAATCATTCAGTTATTCCAATCGCTTACTGAAAAATATACAGTGCTCAATATTGCCTTTAAAAGCTCTTAGGTAATCTAAGTCTAAAGTTTCTTTCTTATGTCATCTCTAACCCTTGCCATTACTGAACTCCATAAAACTCAAGTACTTGCAGATCATTAAATTAGTTTCATCCTCTGAGCTTTTGTACATCTGAGCCTTGTCTCTCGTAAATCCATGTCTTCATGTCCACCTAGTGAGACCCTATTCATTTCGTTTCATGTTTTGAGACATAATAAGTAACTCTGAGAGATAATGGTCAGAGAGTTCCCCCAAATGAAGGTAGGATTTGAGGTGTATTGTATAGAATACATAAAATTAGGATTTTAAAAAACTAAATAACTGCTTTTTGGGACAACTCTGGTGGCGCAGTGGTTAAGAATCCGTCTGCCAATGCAGGGGACATGGGTTTGAGCCCTGTTCCGGGAAGTTCCCACATGCTGCGGAGCAACTAAGCCCGTGTGCCACAACTACTGAGCCTGTGCTCTAGAGCCCGTGAACCACAACTACTCAACCCGTGTGCCATAACTACTGAAGCCCGCGTGCCTGAATCCTGTGCTCCACAACAAGAGAAGCCACCACAATGAGAAGCCTGCGCACTGCAAAAAAGAGTAGCCCCAACTCGCCACAACTAGAGAAAGCCTGTGTGCAGCAACGAAGACCCAACACAGCAAAAAATAAATAAATAAGTAAATAAATAAATTTATATTAAAAAAAACTAAGCATTTTTTAATATTTTATGTATTTTATGAGTTAATACATTTTATACTTTATTTTATATTTATAAAACATCTTTGCTTTCAGGAAATATTTTTACTAGTAGATAGTTATTTTTACTAAGAAAAGAAAGCACAAATCATTTTCATTCTTTTTAAATCATAGTTTAACATTTTATGATATAGCATTTGTGATATAGCACTGAAAACATAACATTCAATACCTTTCCCAGCTGAACAAGACTCCTCACAAGTAAACTAATGCAATGTTTGACGCAAGTTGACTTTGGGGGGAAGAATAACAAGTAAAGTGACTTATATTCTTAACCAGCTTGATATGAGCAAAATAAAGATAAAATACAGAACAAAAGAAAGTAAAATAGAGTGTCAGAAATTATGAGATATCACATTTTATTCTTTCAAATAAGAACAAAAGAAAATTCACTCATAATATATAGAATAATTAAAACCATAAACAATTTCATTGAAAACTTTTACTACTGAGTTGAATCATTTTCAAACTTACAATTAACAGTTGACAAATATGATCTTTCACCATATGTTTATGTTTCTGAATAAATTGTTTAAGGGAATTCTGTTAAAACATATCTTAATATATCTCTGAAACTGAGTATTTAGCCAGTATCTGTATTTATTTTCTTTTGAATTTGGACCAAGTTTATGTATGCTATTTTTAAAATTAGCATAATTTTCTTACTCTAAATATTTTGAGCAGTCAACATTTTTGGGTTTTTAAATTATCTTTACCAGGAAGCTAGATTTCTTCTTAGGTAAGACAGTAAGCACTCAACAATTTTAGAAAGTATTATAGGCTGTGTATGTTTTTGTCCTTGCACTCATATTTACATTTTTATTTGGAATTGAATTTTGAACTTGCACATGAAAAAGATTGTCTTCAAAGTACTTTTAGTATAAGAGAAATTACCTAAAACTTGTGTGTAAGTTTTGGAAATACCACTACATTTAAATCAGTTCCTATATAATTAATATCGATTATTTTAAAATATTGTGGGCATTTTTAAATCATTTGATGGACTTTGAAAAAATAATGTTAAGAGTGGAAATTATTGGAAAACCATATTCTATCAAGTTTTTCTGCCCAGAAAGCAGTAGCATCTAGCCTACTCAAAAGTCTCCAATTTTATTGGGATGTAGTTGCTAGGCTGTGATTTAAGTGTTACCTCAAAATTGTAAACAGCCAAATTTTTTTTAATTTGGAAGATTATCACTTGCCATTTCCATATTTAAATCAAAATTAACAGTCTTCTTTTCCATGTTCCATTTATTTCCTTTTTGTATTAGATGTCTAAGTTACCATTTCTCTCAACAGATTAATTCTATTGAATAGGTAATTAATTAATTTTGAAGCCCCTGAAACAGTTCCACAAAAACTAGATATCATATATATATATCTGACATTGATAGGTGTGTATACATATAAACATAAACGCATATACATATGTTATTTTAGGCTATCTGGAATAATGATTAGTCTTTAACGTGATATAAAATTCTTCCTTGAAGTGTTTACTTTTGACCTTTAATTTCTGGAACTGAGAATTCTTCTCTTGCTGCATCTCTCAGTAATAACCACACACTGTACTTTGAAGGGGGCTGGAGGAAAAAGATTGGCCAGAATAAGAGTAGGGTTCTGTGGTCTACAAGATTGGAACAAGAAGTTCTTAAGCCAGGCAACCTGAGGTATCAGAATAGAAAGACTCAGCAAAAAAGGAGTCAAAACTTTAAGAAAACAGAGAAGATTGACAAATATCATCGATGTTCCCAGATTTGTCCTATGCAATATTATGGAAATGTTAATAAAACCAGCCAAGGAAAAGGGTGGCTAGGTAGAGGTAAAGAGAAGATTTTCAGCAAATTTTGGATGCTTATTTAGTGAGATAGTTTTCATGGATGAACTAGATATGTAACCAGTGACATATTTATTGAAATGTATAGCTGTTGAGTGTGGCTGTATTTAACCAACAGAACCTCACTTGTACAGTAGCCTCAATGTTTTTTCCATTTTCAAGATTTAAATGGCACTGGCTAGTGTGGATAAACAGCTATGTCTATTGCATAATATATAGAGAGTAAAGGACAATATATTACTAGGGACATTGATTCTGAGAACAGACAACTATGTCTGAATTCTGTCTTGGCCACACACTCATTTAACAGATGTGGAAGAAAGAGAGAAAAGTGCATGTCCAGTGTCTTAGCTAGAAAAAATTGGTATTAGCAGATGATTTTAGACTATACTTAAGACAACAGTAGCTTAATCAGATTTTGATCATTTGTTGTGGAATTAACAATCATAAAAAAACTCAAATTTCAATATAAAATGATTTATTATGTCTGAATATAAAATAGATTTTTACAAATATATCCATTGTAAAATTTAGCACACACTAAATATGGAAGAAAGAAACATAAAATACCCAACATCCAACTCAATTTTTATCACTAAGTTTTATTTCCTCCACAGATTAATTGAACTTTCAAAAGAGGAGGTTTTTTGGTTAATTGTAGTATTAATATATTTTAAGTATATTATACATTATATTATATATTAATATATTTTAATGTATTTTAATAGTATAGTGATATGTCATTCTTATGGTTGAGGCACATTATGGTGCCAATAGTATAGTGATATGCCATTCTTAAGGTTTCCCATTTTATAACCAACATGGGAAAGTTCTTAACTTAGGACTTGCTTGTGCATGGACTGATGTCAGCATAATTCCACTCCTGCTGAATGCGTAAGGGAAAATACTCATTACAACTCTCTCTCTCTCTCTCCCTCTCTCTCTCATACATTGAGCATGAGAGTAGTAGGGCTATAAAAATATTAATACCAAATACGTACAGAAAAGTGTTCATAATTGTATATGAATGTCATTAAATAGCATAATTTTCTCTTAGGACAAAGATATATTACAGAGATTAAGAAATTTTATTATTGATTATATTTACCAATGGATTATAATGTTTGGAAACAGGTGGTAATCATTTTAATTATGTTAATTATTAACTTGACTATGTACCATTAAAATTGCATCTATACATTCCCTTTTCTCCTTCCTGAACTATTCTGCATCTTTGATCAGATTGATATAAAAATGCCCAAAATGAATTAGTGCATTTTTTTTTGTATTATAATTTTTGTTTCCTTTCCTCACCCTTCTCTTCCTCCTCCACTTCTCCTTCTACTTTTTACTTCTCCTCCTTCTTCTATTAATCGATGGTTTTCTGGCATATCCGGATGTCTCAAAGTTCTATTTAACTTTTCTAAGTCAAAGTAAATTCACCAAACTAAAGAAAAATAATTCATATAACCTGGTGTTCTAATCATGATAGGAGCTCTTTTTTCCTTATATGTGATCTAATGTGTACTTGTCATTGTTTTGCTTTGCTTGTTTTCAGTCTACCATATAACCCTAGTGCTCCCATCATAGGATGTTCTGTGGTTTTGTGATCCCAATAACTATATGAAAATTCTGCACATTTCAGGTTTGTGTCAACATGATTTATAGGTAGAATGCCAATTTTGTTCCAACTTTTAGTCTTCTAGCTAAAACATATTTAAAACTTCATAAAGCAGCTTTAAAAAGCATTAAAAATGCACAAGTTAAGTAAATCTATTAAGAACACAAGAAAGAATTAATACTTGTATCAAGATGATTTACCGTGCATCATTCTTTTCAGCATTTATAATTCAATAATCTGAGTTAGAATGAAGACATAACTATCACTATGTCATTATTGTAGAATTTGTTATTTTGACCTTGTAAAACTGTTTATGTGTGTACATTTTCCTCTTTCCTATATCTTTTATTAAATTTATGAGATCCTTTAGAATAGAACATAGCATCTTGGGGATTAACCAAGATGGCGGAGTAGAAGGACGTGCTCTCACTCCCTCTTGTGAGAGCACCAGAATCACAACTGGCTGCTGGACAATCATTGACAGGAAGACCCTGGACTTCACCAAGGAGGATACCCCATGTCCAAGGACAGAGGAGAAGCCACAGTGAGACGGTAGGAGGGGCGCAATCAGAATAAAATCAAATCCCATAACTGCTGGGTGGGTGACACACAGACTGGCGAACACTTATACCACAGAAGTCCACCCACTGGAGTGAAGGTTCTGAGCCCCACGTCAGGCTTCCCAACCTGGGGGTCCGGCAACGGGAGGAGGAATTCCTAGAGAATCAGACTTTGAAGCCTAGTGGGAATTGATTGCAGGACTTCAACAGGACTGGGGGAAACAGAGACCCCACTCTTGGAGGGCACACACAAAGTAGTGTGCGCATCGGGACCCAGGGGAAGGAGCAGTGACCCTGGGGGAGACTGAACCAGACCTACCTGCTGGTGTTGGGGGGTCTCCTGCAGAGGCGGGTGGTGGCTCTGTTTCACCGTGGGGACAAGGACACTGGCAGCGGAGGTTCTGGGAAGTGCTCCTTGGCGTGAGCCCTCCCAGAGTCTGCCATTAACCCCACCAAAGAGCCCAGGTAGGCTCCAGTGTTGGGTTGCCTCAGGCAAAACAACCAAAAGGGAGGGAACCCAGCCTCACCCATCAACAGTCAAGTGGATTAAAGTTTTACTGAGCTCTGACTGCCACAGCAACAGCCAGCCCTACCCACCACCAGAGCCTCCCATCAAGCCTCTTAGATAGCCTCAACCACCAGAGGGCAGACAGCAGAAGCAAGAAAAACTACAATCCTGCAGCCTGTGGACCAAAAACCACAGTTACAGAAAGATAGACAAGATGAAAAGGCAGAGGGCTATGTACCAGATGAAGGAACAAGAAAAAACCCCAGAAAAACAACTAAATGAAGTGGAGATAGGCAACCTTCCAGAAAAAGAATTCAGAATAATGATAGGGAAGATGATCCAGGACCTCAGAATAAGAATGGAGGCAAAGATTGAGAAGATGCAAGAAATGATTAACAAAGACCTAGAAGAATTAAAGAACAAACAAACAGAGATGACCAATACAATAACTGAAATGAAAACTACACTAGAAGGAATCAATAGCAGAATAACTGAGGCAGAAGAACGGATAAGGGACCTGGAAGACAGAATGGTGGAATTCACTGCTGCGGAACAGACTAAAGAAAAAAGAATGAAAAGAAGTGAAGACAGCCGAAGAGACCTCTGGGACAACATTAAACGCAACAACATTTGAATTATAGGGGTCCCAGAAGGAGAAGAGAGAGAGAAAGGACCCGAGAAAATATTTGAAGAGATTATAGTCGAAAACTTCCCTAACATGGGAAAGGAAATAGCCACCCAAGTCCAGGAAGCAGAGAGAGTCCCATACAGGATAAACCCAAGGAGAAACACACCAAGACACATAGTAATCAAAGTGGCAAAAATTAAAGACAAAGAAAAATTATTGAAAGCAGCAAGGGAAAAACGACAAATAACATACAAGGGAACTCCCATAAGGTTAACAGCTGATTTCTCAGCAGAAACTCTGCAAGCCAGAAGGGAGTGGCATGATATACTTAAAGTGATGAAAGGGAAGAACCTACAACCAAGATCTACCCGGCAAGGATCTCATTTAGATTTGATGGAGAAATCAAAAGCTTTACAGACAAGCAAAAGCTAAGAGAATTCAGCACCACCAAACCAGCTCTACAACAAATGCTAAAGGAACTTCTCTAAGTGGGAAACACAAGAGAAGAAAAGGACCTACAAAAACAAACCCAAAACAATTAAAAAAATGGTCATAGGAACATACATATTGATAATTACCTTAAACGTGAATGGATTAAATGCCCCAACCAAAAGACATAGACTGGCTGAATGGATACAAAAACAAGACCCATATATATGCTGTCTACAAGAGACACACTTTAGACCTAGGGACACATAGAGACTGAAAGTGAGGGGATGGAAAAAGATATTCCATGCAAATGGAAATCAAAAGAAAGCTGGAGTAGCTATACTCATATCAGATAAAATAGACTTTAAAATAAAGAATGTTACAAGAGACAAGGAAGGACACTACATAATGATCAAGGGATGAATCCAAAAAGAAGATATAACAATTATAAATATATATGCACCCAACATAGGAGCACCTCAATACATAAGGCAACTGCTAACAGCTATAAAAGAGGAAATCGACAGTAACACAATCATAATGGGGGACTTTAACACCTCACTTACACCAATGGACAGATCATCCAAAATGAAAATAAATAAGGAAACAGAAGCTTTAAATGACACAATAAATCAGATAGATTTAATTGATATATATAGGACATTCCATCCAAAAACAGCAGATTACACGTTCTTCTCAAGTGCGCACGGAACATTCTCCAGGATAGATCACATCTTGGGTCACAAATCAAGCCTCAGTAAATTTAAGAAAATTGAAATCATATCAAGCATCTTTTCTGACCACAACACTATGAGATTAGAAATGAATTACAGGGAAAAAAACGTAAAAAACACAAACACATGGAGGCTAAACAATACGTTACTAAATAACCAAGAGATCACTGAAGAAATCAAATAGGAAATAAAAAAATACCTAGAGACAAATGACAATGAAAACACGACGACCCAAAACCTATGGGATGCAGCAAAAGCAGTTCTAAGGGGGAAGTTTATAGCTATACAAGCCTACCTAAAGAAACAAGAAAAATCTCAAGTAAACAATCTAACCTTACACCTAAAGAAACTAGAGAAAGAAGAACAAACAAAACCCAAAGTTAGCAGAATGAAAGAAATCATAAAGATCAGAGCAGAAATAAATGAAATAGAAACAAAGAAAACAATAGCAAAGATCAATAAAACTAAAAGTTGGTTCTTTGAGTAGATAAACAAAAGTGATAAACCATTAGCCAGACTCATCAAGAAAAAGAGGGAGAGGACTCAAATCAATAAAATCAGAAATGAAAAAGGAGAAGTTACAACAGACACCGCAGAAATACAAAGCATCCTAAGAGACTACTACAAGCAACTTTATGCCAATAAAATGGACAACCTGGAAGAAATGGACAAATTTTTAGAAAGGTATAACCTTCCAAGACTGAACCAGGAAGAAACAGAAAATATGAACAGACCAATCACAAGTAATGAAATTGAAACTGTGATTAAAAATCTTCCAACAAACAAAAGTCCAGGACCAGATGGCGTCACAGGTGAATTCTATCAAACTTTTAGAGAAGAGCTAACACCCATCCTTCTCAAACTCTTCCAAAAAATTGCAGATGAAGGAACACTCCCAAACTCATTCTATGAGGCCACCATCACCCTGATACCAAAACCAGACAAAGACACTACAAAAAAAGAAAATTACAGACCAATATCACTGATGAATATAAATGCAAAAATCCTCAACAAAATACTAGCAAACAGAATCCAACAACACATTAAAAGGATCATACACCACGATCAAGTGGGATTTATCCCAGGGATGCAAGGATTCTTCAATATACGCAAATCAATCAATGTGATACACCATATTAACAAACTGAAGAATAAAAACCATATGATCATCTCAATAGATGCAGAAAAAGCTTTCAACAAAATTCAACACCCATTTCTGATAAAAACTCTCCAGAAAGTGGGCACAGAGGGAACCTACCTCAACATAATAAAGGCCATATATGACAAGCCCACAGCAAACATCATTCTCAATGGTGAAAAATTGAAAGCATTTCCTCTAAGATCAGGAACGAGACAAGGATGTCCACTCTCACCACTATTATTCAACATAGTTCTGGAAGTCCTAGCCACGGCAATCAGAGAAGAAAAAGAAATAAAAGGAATCCAAGTCAGAAAAGAAGTAAAACTGTCACTGTTTGCGGATGACATGATACTATACATAGAGAATCCTAAAACTGCCACCAGAAAACTGCTAGAGCTAATTAATGAATATGGTAAAGTTGCAGGATACAAAATTAATGCACAGAAATCTCTTGCATTCCTATACACTAATGATGAAAAATCTGAAAGAGAAATTAAGGAAACACTCCCATTTACCATTGCAACAAAAAGAATAAAATACCTAGGAATAAACCTACCTAGGGAGACAAAAGACCTGTATGCAGAAAACTATAAGACACTGATGAAAGAAATTAAAGATGATACCAACAGATGGAGAGATATACCATGTTCTTGGATTGGAAGAATCAACATTGTGAAAATGAGTATACTACCCAAAGCAATCTACAGATTCAATGCAATCCCTATCAAATTACCAATGGCATTTTTTACGGAGCTAGAACAAATCATCTTAAAATTTGTATGGAGACACAAAAGACCCCGAATAGCCAAAGCAGTCTTGAGGCAAAAAAATGGAGCTGGAGGAATCAGACTCCCTGACTTCATACTATACTACAAAGCTACAGTAATCAAGACAATATGGTACTGGCACAAAAACAGAAACATAGATCAATGGAACAAGATAGAAAGCCCAGAGATTAACCCATGCACCTATGGTCAACTAATCTATGATAAAGGAGGCAAAGATATACAGTGGAGAAAAGACAGTCTCTTCAATAAGTGGTGCTGGGAAAACTGGACAGCTACATGTAGAAGAATGAAATTAGAATACTCCCTAACACCATACACAAAAATAAACTCAAAATGGATTAGAGACCTAAATATAAGACTGGACACTATAAAACTCTTAGAGGAAAACATAGGAAGAACACTCTTTGACATAAATCACAGCAAGATCTTTTTTGATCCACCTCCTAGAGTAATGGAAATAAAAACAAAAATAAACAAATGGGACCTAATGAAACTTAAAAGCTTTTGCACAGCAAAGGAAACCATAAACAAGACGAAAAGACAACCCTCAGAATGGGAGAAAATATTTGCAAATGAATCGTCGGACAAAGTATTAATCTCCAAAATATATAAACAGCTCATTCAGCTCAATATCAAAGAAACAAACACCCCAATCCAAAAATGGGCAGAAGATCTAAATAGACATTTCTCCAAAGAAGACATACAGACGGCCACGAAGCACATGAAAAGATGCTCAACATCACTAATTATTAGAGAAATGCAAATCAAAACTACAATGAGGTATCACCTCACTCCTGTTAGAATGGGCATCATCAGAAAATCTACAAACAACAAATGCTGGAGAGGGTGTGGAGAAAAGGGAACCCTCTTGCACTGTTGGTGGGAATGTAAATTGATACAGCCACTATGGAGAACAATATGGAGGTTCCTTAAGAAACTAAAAATAGAATTACCATATGACCCAGCAATCCCACTACTGGGCATATACCCAGAGAAAACCGTAATTCAAAAAGACACATGCACCCGAATGTTCATTGCAGCACTATTTACAATAGCCAGGTCATGGAAGCAACCTAAATTCCCATCAACAGACAAATGGATAAAGAAGTGGTGGTACATATATACAATGGAATATTACTCAGCCATAAAAAGGAATGAAATTGAGTCATTTGTTGAGACGTGGATGGATCTAGAGACTGTCATACAGAGTGAAGTAAGTCAGAAAGAGAAAAACAAATATCGTATATTAATGCATGTAAGTGGAACCTAGAAAAATGGTACAGATGAGCCGGTTTGCAGGGCAGAAGTTGAGACACAGATGTAGAGAATGGACATATGGACACCAAGGGGGGAAAATTGCAGTGGGGTGGGGATGGTGGTGTGCTGAATTGGGCGATTGGGATTGACATGTATACACTGATGTGTATAAAATTGATGCCTAATAAGAACCTGCAGTATAAAAAATCAAAAACAAACAAAACAACTAATACTAAACTTTCATTGGGTTATTTGTATGGAAATATGTTAATATAAATGTTTCAGACATTACATGAAATTTCTAAAAATCTTATATGTTCTGGTATAATATTATAAGTAATAATCCTAGTTATTACTTTAAAATGTATATCTCAGAAATAACTAATTTTCTTGTCAACTGCATTATTATGAACTTTCATCAAATCTTTAACTGTGGTCATTTTTAAGTCTTTTGTCATTTGCAGACAGTTCTGGGTGTACTCTGATGCTTTTGCAAATATGTTCCTATAAAAGGGTTTCATCTTCAAGAAATTCATAGAAAAGACTCTGACAAGTACAGGTTTCTGGTAACTGACTGTACTGCTGAACTGAATGAATAAGCATTTTCAGAACTCTAATGAAAAACTGATGAACTCATAAAAGTGCTAACAAGATGAAAAAAAAATTAATTACATGGGACTGAGTGAACTGATGAGGATGAGTATAATTTTTGTGACTTTCTGTCTGAATTAAAAAAAAAAATTCCACAAGGACTCAGAGGCAAAGAATATACAAATCAATTTTCACTGCAAAGTAAAGGAGCTGTTACAGTGGAGGATTACTGGACTGAATGTCAATATTATGACATAGTATGAGTGTGTTTCATGTTTGGTAATTGCAATCATTGTTGCTTTTGTTGTGGTCATCCATGTACAATGCTTGGTGTCAGTCTATTTATCTCTTGTAAAAATAAAATACAGTGTGTGTGTGTGTGAAAAAAAAAAGAACATAGCATCTTTATTTTTGTATGTTTAATGAATACTGGCTTCATATGTGGTGGTTTATAGCATGAACTTTGGCATCAGTTTCACTTGAGCTGAAAATTAAAATATAAATAAGTTTCATCATGGAGTGATATTGATTATGGTAAAAAGTGTTTTTAGTTACATAGGCATCGGCACAATTGCAAAGTGGTTCATTTATTAGAAGTTCGATTTGGGGTATAATGTACTTAACATCTTTGGGTTTCAGATTCTTTACCAAATAATTAGGTTAATTTTACCCATAGAGCATGGATGGATGAGAATAAAAGAAGACAAGTAAAGTAACTGGAATTTTGCCTGGTACATCGTAGGTACATTATAAGCCTTTTGGCTGCCTCTATTACTTTTGAATCCAAACCATTTTCTATGAATTTTTAAAGTGTATTGTTTCAGAACTTGACATATCAGATGAGAAAAACATAAGTAAATAATGCTGTTTAAAGAAAAAATAAAGATGGAAGAATAGGCTATTTTTCTTCTTAATACATTTGGCCACAAATAAGGTGCTGCTTATAATAGTACATCACATGACTGAGAGTGTCACATATGTGCTACACTTATTTTAACAAATGCTTTGACAAAATAGACATCTCAGTGGACTGTGTTCTCTTATCTTTTGGTGACATAGTTTAATAGTTTGAAAAATGAGGTCAGTAATAACACCAACATAAGATAGTTGGAGATGTGAAAGAGATATTGGAGACAAAGGTTTAGAAAAGGATTTTATTTAGAGTAGAAATAAGAATAAATATTAGCTCGTGTAGTCCTCATGTAGTCCAATATTATTAATCCTTGCCATCAAACTCTTTTTTTCATTCCTTATTCTAATGTATAATAGAGTCTTAAAATAAGGTCTTCAAAGAATGTTTGTAACCCTATGAGAAAACTATAAATGATACTCATCTCATTTCTTCAGGGAGTTTATGGGGAAAGGAAACTAACAAATAACAATGCTCTCTTAATCTTATAGGTGTGAAAGATACTCATTTAATCAGCAATTGCAGTTACATAAAAATGTCTGGTTGTTTGTCAACCAAAAATAGTGACTCCAGACTAAAGAGTTACCAAAATATTAACCTAGTAGCAAAACCCAGACTTAACTAAACATGTTGTTGTCCTAATATAATTTCCATATTTGGGACCTATGATACAATTTACCAGAATTTCTAATACATGATCCATGTTTTAAAGTTAGGAAAAATAGTAATAATTTATACAGAAAATGATTGAGGCCTACAATATAGGAGACTTGAGGCTGCATCTCTATTCTGCCAGGATTGGGAAATAATTTATAGTGTTCTCATCCACAAAAAAGTTATTAAATAAATACCTTGCACCAAAAAATGCTAGGAATAACTTTTGTACAATATTCTCAGGTTTACATTGGATATTTTAATTGTAAAATATACATAACAATATAAAATTAAAATGAAGGAAAAGTTAAATGAAAAGGCACAAAAAACAAAATGTAATCTAATTCAGAACTTACATGATTAATTTCATATTTGATTTACTTATATTATGTAGTAAAAATGACCATTTTACTTCATGCACCAACGGTAGTTTCCCCTTTGACCTATAAATGCATTGTTCATTCCGGTAGAATTTAATGTATTTATTTGAATTTACACGAGCTTTTAACATGAGTGTTGAGTAATCAGCTGGAGTGGCATATGTGCTGAGTGTTTTATTTGCGGGTAAGCATTTTCAAAGCTTGCTTGACTTTACCTCTTACCCTCAATTCCAGGTTGAATGTTATTCTACCTAATTTTCAACACTGTCACTTTGAAAGTGAGAGAAATTATATCGTACTTCTTAAACATGATTAAATAATCTTTTGATAATTAAAAATCATATCTTGATATATTAATATGATTATTCACAATTTAAATTATTGCATATCATTCCAGAAAAATTGTAATATAAGTTTATTTCCTTGTATAAAAACTACTTCAAAATTCATAGATATGCACATAGGTTTACAGTATACTTAGAACCAAAGAAATTGGATAACTGTGGAAAAAAATGCTCCAGGAAGTTTAATTATAAGATTTTCCATTAAAAACTTTGAAAATTGAGGATGGCATAGATTTTGTTCTTGCACATGCAACATTTTTGTGTTTATATCATTTGAAATGTATGCAATTCACTGGTTCTTTCTCTCTAAAATTATAAGCTAATATGTCCAAAACATAATCTACTTTTTTAAAATCTGATTTTTATTTATTAATTTATTTAAAAATTTTAAACATCATTATTGGAGTATAATTGCTTTACAATGGTGTGTTAGTTTCTGCTTTATAACAAAGTGAATCAGCTATACATATACATATATCCCCATATCTCTTCCCTCTTGCATCTCCCTGTCTCCCATGCTCCTTATAACACCCCTCTAGGTGGTCACAAAGCACTGAGCTGATCTCCCTGTGCTATGCGGTGCTTAACACTAGCTTTCTGGTTTATATTTGGTAGTGTATATATGTCCATGCCACTCTCTCACTTTGTCCCAGCTTACCCTTCCCACTCCCCGTGTCCTCAAGTCCATTCTCTAGTAGGTCTACGTTTTTATTCCCGTCCTGCCCCTAGGTTCTTCATGACCACTTTTTTTTTTTAAGATACCATATATATGTGTTAGCATACGGTATTTGCTTTACTCATTCTGACTTACTTCACTCTGTATGACAGTCTCTAGGTCCATCCACCTCACTACAAATAACTCAATTTCATTTCTTTTTATTGCTGAGTAATATTCCATTGTATATATGTGCCACATCTTCTTTATCCATTCATCTGTCGATGGACATTTAGGTTGCTCCATGTCCTGTCTATTGTAAATAGAGCTGCAATGAACATTACAGTACATGACTCTTTTTGAATTATGGTTTTCTCAGGGTATATGCCCAGTAGTGGGATTGCTGGGTCGTATCGTAGATCTATTTTTAGTTTTTTAAGGAACCTTCATACTGTTCTCCATAGTGGCTGTATCAATTTACATTCCCACCAACAGCGCAAGAGGGTTCCCTTTTCTCCACACTCTCTTCAGCATTAATTGTTTGTAGATTTTTTGATGATGGTCATTCTGACTGGTGTGAGGTGATATCTCATTGTAGTTTTGATTTGAATTTCTCTAATGATTAATGATGTTGAGCATTCTTTCATGTGTTTGTTGGCAATCTGTATATCTTTTTGGAGAAATGTCTAAGTTTTCTGCCCATTTTTAGATTGGGTTGATTGTTTTTTTGATATTGAGCTGCATGTGTTGCTTGTAAATTTTAGAGATTAATCCTTTGTCAGTTGCTTCATTTGTAAACATTTTCTCCCATTCTGAGGGGTGTCTTTTCATCTGTTTATGGTTTCCTTTGCTGTGTAAAAGCTTTTAAGTTTCATTAGGTCCCATTTGGTTATTTTTGTTTTATTTCCATTTCTCTAGGAGGTGGGTCATAAAGGATCTTGCTGTGATTTATGTCATGGAGTGTTCTGCCTATGTTTTCCTCTAAGAGTTTTATAGTGTTTGACCTTACATTTAGGTCTTTAAACAATTTTGAGTTTATTTTTGTGTATGGTGTTAGGGCGTGTTCGAATTTAATTCTTTTACATGTAGCTATCCAGTTTTCCCAGCACCACTTATTAAAGAAGCTGTCTTTACTCCATTGTATATTCTTGCCTCCTTTATCAAAAATAAGGTGACCATATGTGTGTGGGTTTATCTCTGGGCTTTCTATCCTGTTCCATTGATCTATATTTCTGTTTTCATGCCAGTACCATACTGTCTTGGTTATTGTAGCTTCGTCTGAAGTCAGGGACCCTGATTCCTCCAGCTCCATTTTTCTTTCTCAAGATTGCTTTGGCTATTTGGGGTCTTTTGTGTTTCCACACAAATTGTGAATTTTTTTTGTTCCGGTTCTGTGAAAATGCCAGTGAGAATTTGATAAGGATTGCATTGAATCTGTAGATTGCTTTGGGTAGGACAGTCATTTTCACAATGTTGATTCTTCTAATCCAAGAACATGGTATATCTCTCCATCTGTTTGTATCATCTTTAATTTCTCTCATCAGTGTCTTATAGTTTTCTGCATACAGGTATTTTGTCTTCCTAGGTAGGTTTATTCCTAGGTATTTTATTCTATTTGTTTCCATGGTAAATGGGGGCGTTTCCTTAGTTTTACTTTCAGATTTTTCATCATTAGTGTATAGGAATGCAAGAGATTTCTGTGCATTAATTTTATATCTTGTTACTTTACCAAATTCATTGATTAGCTCTAGTAGTTTTCTGGCAGCATCTTTAGGATTCTCTATGTATAGTATCATGTCATCCGCAAACAGTGACAGTTTTACTTCTTTTCTGACTTGGATTCCTTTTATTTCTTTTTCTTCTCTGATTGCTGTGTCTAAAACTTCCAAAACTATGTTTAATAATAGTGGTGAGAGTGGGCAACCTTGTCTTTTTCCTGACCTTAGTGGAAATGGTTTCAGTTTTTCACTATTGAGAATGATGTTGGCTGTGGGTTTGTCATATATGGCCTTTATTATGTTGAGGTAAGTTACCTCTATGCCTACATTCTGGAGGGTTTTTATCATAAATGGGTACTGAATTTTGTCGAAAGCTTTTTCTGCATCTATTGAGATGATCATATGGTTTTTCTCCTTCAATTTATTAATACGGTGTATCACATTGATTGATTTGTGTATATTGAAGAATCCTTGCATCCCTGGGATAAACCCCACTTGATCATGGTGTATGATCCTTTTAATGTGCTGCTGGATTCTGTTTGCTAGTATTTTGTCAAGGATTTTTGTATCTATGTTCATCAGTGATATTGACCTGTAATTTTCTTTCTTTGTGACATTTGTCTAGTTTTGGTATCAGGGTGATGGTGGCCTCGTAGAATGAGTTTGGGGGTGTTCCTCCCTCTGCTATATTTTGGAAGAGTTTGAGAAGGATAGGTGTTAACTCTTCCCTAAATGATTGATAGAATTCACCTCTGAAGCCTCTGGCCCTGGGCTTTTGTTTGTTGGAAGATTTTAATGACAGTTTTAATTTCAGTGCTTGTGATTGATCTTTTTATATTTTCTATTTCTTCCTGGTTCAGTATCGGAAGGTTGTGCTTTTCTAAGAATTTGTCCATTTCTTCCAGGTTGTCCAATTTAGTGGCAAATAGTTGCTTGTAGTAATCTCTCATGATTCTTTGTATTTCTGCAGTGTCAGTTGTTACTTCTCCTTCTTCATTTCTAATATTATTGATATGCACCCTCTCCCTTTTTTTCTTGCTGAGTCTGGCTAATGGTTTATAAATTTTGTTTATCTTCTCAATGAACCAGCTTTTACTTTTATTGACCTTTGTTATTGTTTCCTTCATTTCTTTTTCATTTATTTCTGATCTGATCTTTATGATTTCTTTCCTTCTGCTAACTTTGGGGTTTTTTTGTTCTTCTTTCTCTAATTGCTGTAGGTGTAAGGTTAGGTTGTTTATTTGAGATGTTTCTTGTTTCTTAATGTAGTATTGTATTGCTATAGACTTCCTTTTTAGAACTGTTTTTGCTGCATCCCATAGGTTTTGGGTCGTCATGTTTTCATTGTCATTTGTTTCCAGGCATTTTTTATTTCCTTTTTGATTTCTTCACTGATCACTTGCTTATTAAGTAGTGTATTGTTTAGTCTCCATGTTTTTGTAGTTTTTAAAGATTTTTTTCCTCTAACAGATATCTAGTCTCATAGCATTGTGGTTGGAAAAGATACTTGATATGATTTCAATTTTCTTAAGTTTACCAAGGCTTGATTTGTGCCCCAAGATATGATCTATCCTGGAGAATGTTCCATTGGCACTTGAGAAGAAAGTGTATTCTGTTGTTTTTGGATGGAATGTCCTATAAATATCAATTAAGTCCATCCTGTTTAATGTATCATTTAAAGCTTGTGTTTTCTTATTTATTTTCATTTTGGATGATCTGTCCATTGGTGAAAGTGGGGTGTTAAAGTTCCCTGCTATGATTGTGTTACTGTCGATTTCCCCTTTTATGCCTGTTAGCATTTGCCTTATGTATTGAGGTGTTCCTATGTTGGGTGCATAAATATTTATAATTGTTATATCTTCTTCTTGGATTGATCCCTTGATGATTATGTAGTGTCCTTCTTTGTCTCTTGTAATAGTTTTTGTTTTAAAGTCTATTTTGTGTGATATGAGAATTGCTACTCCAGCTTTCTTTTGATTTCCCTTTGCATAGAATATCTTTTTCTTTCTCCTCACTTTCAGTCTCTATGTGTCCCTAGGTCTGAAGTGGGTCTCTTGTAGATAGCAAATATACAGGTCTTGTTTTTGTATGCATTCAGACAGTCTATGTCTTTTGGTTGCGGCATTTAATTCATTTACATTTAAGGTAATTATCGATATGTATATTCCTATTACCATTTTCTTAATTGTTTTGTGTTTGTTATTGTAGGTCTTTTCCTTCTCTTGTGTCTCCTGCCTAGAGAAGTTCCTTTAGCATTTGTTATAAAGCTGGTTTGGTGGTGCTGAACTCTCTCAGCTTTTGCTTGTCTGTAAAGGTTTTAATTTCTCCATTGAATCTGAATCAGATCCCTGCTGGGTAGAGTAATCTTGGTTGTAGATTTTCCCCATTCATCACTTTAAATATGTCCTCGCACTCCTTTCTGGCTTGCAGAGTTTCTTCTGAAAGATCAGCTGTTAACCTTATGGGTATTCTCTTGTATGTTATTTGTCGGTTTTCCCTTGCTGCTTTTAATATTTTTTCTTTGTATTTAATTTTTGATAGTTTGATTAATATGTGTCTTGGTGTGTTTCTCCTTGGATTTATCCTGGATTGGACTCTCTGCCCTTCCTGGACTTGATTAACTATTTCCTTTCCCATATTAGGGAAGTTTTCAACTATAATCTCTTCAAATATTTTCTCAGTCCCTTTCTTTCTCTCTTCTTCTTCTGGGACCCCTATTACTCGAATGTTGGTGCGTTTAGTGTTGTCCCAGAGGTCTCTGAGACTGTCCTCTACTCTCTTCATTCTTTTTCTTTATTCTGCTCTGCAGTAGTTATTTCCACTATTTTGTCTTCCAGGTCACTTATCTGTTCTTCTGCCTCAGTTATTCTGCTATTGATTCCTTCTAGAGAATTTTTAATTTCATTTATTGTGTTGTTCATCAATGTTCGTTTGCTCTTTAGTTTTTCTAGATCCTTGTTAAATGTTTCTTGTATTTTCTGAATCCTATTTCCAAGACTTTGGATCATCTTTACTATCCTTATTCTGAAATATTTTTCAGGTAGACTGCCTATTTCCTCTTCATTCGTTTGGTCTGGTGGGTTTTTACCTTGCTCCTTCATCTGCTGTTTGTTTCTCTGTCTTCTCATTTTGCTTAACTTACTGTGTTTGGTGTCTCCTTTCCTTGGGCTGCAGGTTCATTGTTCCCATTGTTTTTGGTGTCTGCCCCCAGTGGCTAAGGTTGGTTCAGTGGGTTGTTTAGGCTTCCTGGTGGAGGGGACTAGTGTCTGTGTTCTGGTGGATGAGGCTGGATCTTTTGTTTCTGGTGGGCAGGTCCACATCCAGTGGTGTGTTTTGGGGTGTCTGTGACCTTATTATGATTTTAGGCAGCCTCTCTGCTAATGGGTGGGGTCGTGTTCCTGTCTTGCTAGTTGTTTGGTGTAAGGTGTCCAGCATTGTAGCTTGCTGGTTGTTGAGTGGAGCTGTGTCTTGGAGTTGAGATGGAGATCTCTGTGAGATTTTTGCCATTTAATATTACTTGGAGCTGGGTGGTGTCTGGTGGACCAATGTCCTGAACTCGGCTCTCCCACCTGAGAAGCACAGGCCAGATGCCTGCCCGGAGCACCAAGACCCTGTCATCCACATGGGTCAGAATAAAAGGGAGAGAAAAGGAAAGAAAAAAAGAAAAAATAAAATAAAATAAAGTTATTAAAATAAAAAAAAAATTATTAAAAATTAAAAAGTAATAGAAAAAGAAAGAAAGAAAGAAGAGAGCAACCAAACCATAAAACAAATCCACAAATTATAACAAGTGCTAAAAACTATACTAAAAAAGAAATCAACAAAAAAAACCCAGAAAAACGGACCGACGGAACCCTAGGACAAATGGTAAAAGCAAAGCTATACAGAAAACATCACACACAGAAGCCTACACATACACACTCACAACAAGAGAAAAAAGAAAATATATATATATATATATCGTTGCTCCCAAAGCCAACTGCCTTAATTTCAGATGATTCGTTGTCTATTCAGGTATTCCACAGATGCAGGGTACATCAAGTTAATTGTGGAGATTTAATCCGCTGTTCCTGAGGCTGCTGGGAGAAATTACCTTTTCTCTTCTTTGTTCGCAAAATTCCCGGGGTTCAGCTTTGGATTTGACCCCGCCTCTGAGTGTAGGTCCCCTGAGGGCATCTGTTCTTTGCTCAGACAGGACGGGGTTAAAGGAGCAGCTGCTTCAGGGGCTCTGGCTCACTCAGGCCGGGGGTAGGGAGGGGCACGGAGGCGGGGCAAGGCGAACCTGCGGTGGCAGAGGCTGGCGTGACGTTACACCAGCCTGAGGCATGCCGTGCGTTCTCCCAGGGAAGTTGTCCCCGGATCATGGGACCCTGGCAGTGGCGGGCTGCACAGGCTCCCAGGAGGGGAGGTGTGGAGAGTGACCTGTGCTTGCACACAGGCTTCTTGGTGGCGGCAGCAGCAGCCTTAGCGTCTCATGCCTGTCTCTGGAGTCCGCGCTGATAGCCGCGGCTCGCGCCCGTCTCTGGAGCTCCTTTAAGCGGCGCTCTGAATCCCCTCTCCTCGCGCACCAGGAAACAAAGAGGCAAGAAAAAGTCTCTTGTCTCTTCAGCAGCTCCAGACCTTTTCCCGGACTCCCTCCCAGCTAGCTGTGGTGCGCTAACCCCCTTCAGGCTGTATTCACGCCGCCAACCCCAGTCCTCTCCCTGGGATCTGACCTCCGAAGCCCGAGCCTCAGCTCCGAAACCCCGCCTGCCCCGGCGGCCGAGCAGACACGCCTCTCAGGCTGGGGAGTGCCGCTTGGCACCGACCCTCTGTGCGGAAACCTCTCCGCTTTGCCCTCCACACCCCTGTTGCTGCGCTCTCCTCCGTGGCTTCGAAGATACCCCCCTTTGTCACCCGCAGTCTCCGCCCGTGAAGGGGCTTCCTAGTGTGTGGAAACCTTTCCTCCTTCACAGCTCCCTCCCAATGGTGCAGGTCCCGTCCCTATTCTTTTGTCTCTGTTTTTTCTTTTGCCCTACCCAGGTATGTGGGGAGTTTCTTGCCTTTTGGGAGGTCTGACGTTTTGTGTCAGCGTTCAGTAGGTGTTCTGTAGGAGTTGTTCCACATGTAGATGTATTTCTGATGTATTTGTGGGGAGGAAGGTGATCTCCGCGTCTTACTCTCCTGCCATCTTGAAGCTGCTCCCCAAAACATAATGTATTTTTGTGACATTGTCTCACTAAATAAAGTGAGCTAAATGTAAGGAAGTTGCTGCCTGAATGAACTTTTAAAAAGTCTTCTATATAAGTTAAATGTATTTTTTGACTCAGGATACTGTATTTAAAAACACACATTACTGAGAGAACGTTAACTTAGTTGATCCCCAAATAAAAACTGTTGTTAGTATAAATCTGTGGATCTATAAATGTTAAGCATTGTTATATTTTCACACATTGAAAAACTAAAGCCAAAAATGTTACACATATATTTTATTGATAATTTGGCATTAATTTCAATGTGAAGTAAGCATCTCTGTATTGTTTTAAATCACCAGTGGTGCTTGTTTTGTATTTTCCTACTTCTATGTTCCTATTACACACATATACATACCTACACACACACAAACACACACACACACACACATACACACAGTCACACATACATTTAGGTGCTCTTTTTTATTTGCCGCTGGCTTCTTATTCTTTGCTTTTCCCTCATTTTGTGCATTTGTTGATGTCTAAAGAAACAGAAAGACATCAGATCTTCATAGTTTGAACAGTCATTCTTGTTCTTACAAATGCGTTAAGAATCACTTTATCCTAGATTGTAAATTATTGTTCTTTCTCCTACCATGTGGTTACATAAAAGCTTATTATACTTTTTATATGATAGTTAGAAAAATTTGAAAATATGGAGGAAGATAAAGAAGAAGGAAAAGAGGTAGAATGAAAAGGGAAAAGAGGAGAGGAGGTACATTTTAGGCGAAGATAATGTAGTGTGCCTCTAAGTAAAATCCAACTGAAACCCTTTGTTTCACTCCACCGTTGATTACAAAGTAGAAAACAATTATTGAAAAAGGAGTTATCATTACATCATCCTAGGCATGTTATACCGTGTCTTCTATACTCAGGTCTTATTCAGTACCCTGTACTAGGGTACTGGGGGTGATAAAGAATAAGCTCTCCACTGCTCTCAAGAAGCTCACTACATATTAGGAGACACCCTGCATGAGTGGGAACCTATCATAGCAAGGCGAGGTGCGTGAGAAGTTCAGGAAGAATACAACAGACTAAGCAATTTATTCTGTCCAGAATGTTACGAGAAGATTTCCAGTTCTGGGAAGAGGTATTTGAGTTGGAATTTAAAGGATTTCTTCCAACAGAAATGAGGAGGAAGGGCAAAGTGAACAACTTAAGCAAAAGCAATCAAACTTAAGCAAATATAAGGCATATAACATTTAAGGCAAAATGAAAACAAACAAACAAAACCTAAATTTCTTGGAGGAGAGTGACAGGTGATAAATCCAGTGTAGATTATATAAGGATTTCACTAATATTGGATCAGTTTCCAGGTTTCTTATTTAATGGTGCCTGTTATATTGAAGGAGTTCGATAATACTGTTGAGTTCAGTTATTTGAAGTAAGTTGATCTATCTAATTTTACAGATTATACTTCACATTTTCTTATACTTCTAAAGATCTGTTATGCAAAAATGTTGTTTTATATTTAGAAGTTTATTTATTGTGTTCTCAGGATTTTTTCTATATGTAATTTTAGCAAAGCTTTCTGCTTCTCTGATTTGCACAGGTCACTGCCACATTTCCAGAGCTCCCCAGCATGTCTTTGAAGGTGTGCACACAATTTTGAACCTGTTGTGGACATTACTTCCTTGCTTGCCACCATGGTTGAACATTTTATTTGCTGCTCTGATCTGTGTTTCAACGTACTGTGCCCAGCATGTCCACAGTATTTAATTTTTAGCTCTTTAATTAGCAGCTGAAATGATCTCGTAAATAAATGAACACTTATTGAGCACTTACTATGGCCTAGGTATTATGCTACCTGTTTTATATTTGTTAACTCAATAATTATCATAAATCTTTCAATGGCAAAACACAAATGGTCAGAGAAGTAAGTCCTTGGCACCAAATCACACGGCAGTAAGTGATTATATTGAGATCTAATCAAATTTTGTTAGAATCAAGGCATTCTCTCTACACTTTACTGATTCTCCACTAAGAGGGACCTAAAGTCAGAATTCAAAATACACAGGGAATGTCAAGATAAAGGCTGTTGAAGATACATATGCTCCACTAAATCTTCCAGGATTGCTCATTACAGAGGTAGAAGAGTTTAATTGGGCTAATCACTAAAATCTAGTAATAATTCAGAGACAAACTGGAACAAATGACTCAAGAATTTATCAGTGACTGGACAATAAAAATGAAGCTACTTAGGAACCCAGTGATTCTTAAACACATTTGAGTTGGCAAGATTATTCTCGTATTATGGAAGATGTTTCACTGTGGTTAGAACAGTGGGAGTCTGATATAGAAAAGGAAGAGAACCGATGAACTTGACATACCTTAATATATTAAAGTATAACAGCTGTCATTAATAGATCATTTTGTAACATCTTCAACCTAAATTTGATTCTATATTGAGGATATGGTTAAAGGAGACATAAAAGAATGAGGTTACCTAGTTCAAAAGAAAGGAAGAAGCCTGGAAATATAATAACGGTTTAGGAAATAGATATTCAAAAGTAAATGGCAGATGCACAAGGAAAATCTGAGTTGTATATAGCACTGCTCTGCATAAAATATAGAAAACAATAGTATTCTTGTAATTCCTTTTGGGTATTGATATTTACATCCATCAGTAATTTGCTTGATAAAAATAGTTGTGATATATTATTGAAATATAGAACACTGAATCCTTTGAAATTCTATTTTACAAATAAAAATAATAAATTGTAATTATTACTTTGCTTTCACTGGTTATTTCAATTCTCAAGTTACTAAGAATTAAGGAAAAACTTCTTATTTTGAAACAGTTAATGGAAGAATTTGTGCATCTATATGTGAGTGTGTGTAAAAAAGAGAAAGAAAAAGTGAAATTATTTACTCTAAAATCATATCACATATTTTAATAAATGTACTGTCTATCCTAATTCTCAGAAATATGTTACTGAACTTTGACTCTCAATTTGAAACACTATGCCTCACAAATTCATCTTTCATTTCATATTAACTATTTTCCCCCTCTGCCCCCAGCAATGTTTTCTGATTCTCTTTAAGAAGTTAGTCTCCAGAATGATCTAGACAAACAGAATTCCTGACCCAGATTTGAGAAGCCATTCTTTGTTTTAGCTGAGAGGATTCTGTAGTGCTGTAGTGAGATTTCAGCTCATTACTTACTGTACTTAGTCAACTCAAATTCGGAATATAAAAGCTTGTCATTCACCAAGGGCTTTATTTTTGTCATCTTTAAAAATAACAAATGACTTACATGGGCTTTTATCAAGCTCTGTTTTTCCCCCTGAAGATTTGTATCTTGACTAACAGCATCGCTTCATCACTTATGCTGCCCTTTTGGTCAATAAAATAAAATTCAAACCCTATGAAGGTTACCAGTTAAGTTCTCTATTAAGAATAATGGGAAAAAATATCAGTGCCAATATCAAGGAAATAAATGGAGTCCACAGAGAAAGATCTTCTTACTCCCTCAGTCACATGCAACCTTTTGACACTATTTTTGAAGTAAAGGATTTGTACCTTCCAGGAGCCAGAAGCCTCTCACTATTATTCTTCCATTCACTATACAGGGCTGGTATTTGCTCTTAAGCTGTCACAGTTCCATACAAAGGAGTGGCTTTCAGTTCTGGATCCAGAGGAAATAAATCTGCATATCCACGCAATGTGCTCAGGACTCTGGATTCAAAAATTCCTTAAGTGATTCTCATGAGTGGCATAATGTGGGTACCATTAACATATATTTGTTCCTTCTATGCCTCCATGCCGAAACAGAACCACTCTGTCTTCATACTCTGAAAATATGACATAAAGTGTGCAGAGGATGGGTAGGGATTGTTCTGTGGTGAAGAGGATTTGGGTAGCTTTATATGTTGCTTCTTGAGTTCCTCACTATGAAAGTGAGGTGAGACAGAACAAGGGGGCAGTACTTTCCAGTACTGTTTTTTGAAGAATACCTCCACACCCCATATTCTTTAAGACATAATTCTCATAAATTCTCAATTACCAGATGCCACTCTAACCAAGTGATAAATGTTTACATCACAAGTAATAAAAAGTAATGACATTATGAGCCCCTTGATATGAGCCACTGAGAAGAATGCTATATAATTTCTATGGTATCCTTGACAAAAAATAAATAGCTTCATTCCAATCACATGAAAATATCAGAAAAACACAAATCAGGGACATTCAACAACATATCTGACTACTTTTCATGAATATCAAGACCATTGAAGACAAGCAAATACTGATTCATTGTTACACATCCAAGGACACCAAGATGGTCTATCAACAAAGTACAAGGTGGAATTCTGCATAAGATCATTAAATAGAAAAAAAATCATTAGTGGAAACACTGATGACATTTCATAAGGTCTGTAGTTAATTATATTGAACCAATGTTATTTTTATGATCTTGATCATTTTACTAAGTTTATGTAAGGTGCTGATCTCAGGGGAGCTTGGGAAGAAATGTACACAAGAAACTGCTGTACTATGTTTGCAACCTGTCTGTGTCTAAAATTAATTCAAACTAAAAAATTTTTAAAAACAAATAAATAGATAAATTCTCTATTTTTCACAAGTAAAGCAATTTTCAAGGGGAGAAAGCAGTCCAAATCAGTACACACAAACCTCAACAGTAAGTATAGTCTACTACTTATCTTCTGATAATGAAATCTACAAGTAGCACATTTTATCAGAAGCAAAGTGGACACTGAAATGGGACAAGAGCATTTCCTGTACCAGGTATACTGATAAACACAAGGTCTTCATCTACTCAGCTTTGCTAGATGATAAAATTGGTTAATAGAAACAAAACACTTAGAACACTGCCTGGCATGTCATAAGCATTATATAAGTGGCGGCAATTATTTTAATTGCTAAAGAAAGAATAAAAGTGAAAACAAGCCACTTTACTGCAATAGTAAAGGCTGTTTTCTTAGATATTCAAAATGAAAAGCAAACTGCTGGAAACCATTTTATACAGTAAGAAGAAGCACATTTCATTTTTGCTGTTAAAATTAATTTTAAATATATTTAATGAGCAATTAGTATGCATCAGACAATGTTCTGGGCACCAGGGATGTTAAAAACAAAACAAATCCATTCTGTACTTTCACTGGGAATAACTAAATATAAGCAATAATTCTCAATATGTCCTATAAAGCGATTCAATACAAAACATACAAACAAGCCATACTTAAATGCATCATGGTAAAAAAAAAAAAAAAAATGCTACAGTTAGTATCCAGAGAACAGAAAGCAGGGAGAAAGTTATCTTCAAAAAAACCAAAATGAGGATAGATTTAGATTTCTCTTATTTAAATTATCTGAAGCATATGGAGAAACTTTTGAGAATTTTGAGGGATAACTGAAGAATTCTCTAGAAAGACATTAATAACAATGATGATAACAACAGTCATGCTACTTTTATGGATAAAGATGATAATAATACATCATAAAAATAATTATTGTAATCTACAGTTGATTACATGTCTTCTTTATGAAGGATATATAATTAAAGCTTCAAAACAATCCTATGAGTTGGATGGATATTAGTTCTATTGTTTGTAGATGAACACTGATTTCAGACAGGTCAATTGCCTGTTATTACACTAATAGTAGGATTCAATGCCAGTATTATTGTAATAATAAACAAGTATCAATTCAGATGGAAAATCCATAGAAAAATATTATCAAATATAAAGGGGTTCATAAGATGCATTGCCCAGCCCATTTACCCTTCCTGGAATGATTATCTGAAAACATACTATTCTGCAAAGAGATGGTAATGTTGGAGAAATTCATATAGGGGAAAGTTTTAGAAAAGAATGGAGGAGTTAGGGCTAAAGAACTAGCAATCTTACAGAGGAGTTAAGAGTTCATGGGTCATATTGACTTGACGTAAAAATCTGTTTCTGTTAAATAATGGCTATAGAAACTTGGATAAGTTCTTTAAACTCTGATTCAAGTAACATGGGGACAATAATAGCCCCCACCCCATATCCTGAAAAACTAAAGGAAAAAAAACATTTAACACTCTTAGAACAGGGTCATGTATGTTGTAAGCCTAAATTAATATAAGCTTGTAGTATTATTACCAAATCTTAGAAATGGTTAGACAAAGAGGGAAGCCCAGATGAGTTATGTAAACATTACTACAAAATTTAGATTGTTAATGTAAACTGAAATTATTAAAAGAAATATAACAAAATCATCATTCTAGGGACAGGCTTGAAAAATTCCTTTTAAAGAATTTGTTTACAAAATATATTGTAATTTTTCTCAGATTATTTTCTTCATGTAGTCTTTTAGTGACTTGTTGAATCATAATTGAATCATTTTATACTGAGGGCTTAAATTTCATAACAAAAAGAATAAAAAATTTAAATAAATGAACTCAATTGCTTATGAGAGGGATTTTTTAGAGATGATGCAATAACTACTGCTTGAAATGCTAGTAGAAAAAATTTAAATATTTAATTGTATGATTCTGAGAAAGATAACTAATATTATCTAAAAGTTATTGGCTACTCCTGCAATGCTAGGTGCAACATTCATCCCTAAATGAAAAGGAAGTAATTAAAGTCCATGAAGAAAAACAAAAACAAAACAAGACTTTGCCAACTTGAGGGAGCCCTGAGAGACAGTCACAAATTCTGTTTCCAGCAGCTGGGGAGCTGCTCAGGGCCTTTTGAGAGAAATCCTTAGAAAATGGTTAACAATTTTAAAATTGTATGTTCAAATAAAAGCTATGTGTAGCCGAGGGTCAGGTAAGTGTACTAAATCTTATAGAAAGATACAGACATACATATACACATGTTTGCATGCACACACATGTACACATATTCTATAACATTTTAGAAAACTATGTATATAACCCCAAATTAAGTGAAAGTGATGTACACATTTGGTATCTTGAATTAAGAGAGAGGAGATAAATATGTATATTTCTTAAAACAGAAATATTGTATTTGAAAGTGTCAGACTGAAAATCAGAAATGTTGGATTGAACTAACACATATAAGATTTAAAGAACACATAAAAATATGAGTAGAATAGGAATACAAATGATAAATTACCATTTCAAAGAACATTCTAATTAGTTAATAATCAAAATATGAAAGCTAAAACAAGATACTAGCTTTATATATTTTTAAATATATATGTTTAAAGTAATACTTAGCTCTGGAGAAAGAATGATGAGAGATCATAAAATATAACCCAAACTCCTGTAAATTCAACTTAAAGTTCAACAACAAAGTATATATATATATACACATATATATAAATGTGTGTATACATATATACACATACATATATATACATATATATGTATGTGTGTACATATATACACACACATATATATATGTATGTGTGTATATATATACACACATATATATATATGTAATAGCCAGAAAGGTGTTTATCTATCTACCCATACATAATTCTGTCTTTCAGAATTTTTTTAAATAGAATCTAAGGGTTAGGGAAACCTAAATTCTACCAACAGAAAGATGATAAATAACATATGACATATCCATATGATGGGCTACTGTGTAGCCATTCATAACTACGTTTTTCAGTTTTGTGACCTAAGGAATACTTATGATCCCATGCTAAAAGAAAAAATTAATTCACACAATTTGAAATATAGTAATTCTCTCGAGACAGTGACATTTAGTGTAATGTTTACTCTTTCTCTGTATTATTTTCTATATCCTTCAGGTTTTCAAATATGATTATACATCACTTTTGTAATCAGAAAATAATAAACATTTTAATAATATAAAACTTTAGTTTTTTCCAGAAAAAATATATGGAAAGCCCATGTTAGGAACCTATTTTGTTCTGTTTGAGACCACCAGTTCCCTACAGGTATCAAAATATTTATTTTACAACTTTCATACTTCTTCACAATTCTTTTTTAATGGATAAAAAAATGAAAATTTGCTCCTTCTATGAAGATAGATAATTATTTGTGGGTGAACGAATAGATTGTGTCAACCAAGTACCAAAACATAACAAAACAAAGTAAAACATCTTTGAGAAATGCAAAGGAAAATGAAGTAAATTATTTCCTTTGCATGAATTAATCTAACTACCAATTTTTGTACTGTATTTTTCAGTATTATAACTGTTTACTTTTCCTCAACTTTTTATGACAATTTATAAAATATATTGCAAAGGTTATAACATTTTACAGTGAACATCTTCATATCAACCAAGTAGATTCTACCATTAATATTTTATTATACTGGATTTATTAAATCTACCCAAATGTCCACTCTTCATCCATTAAACAATCTTGTTTTGGATACATAGCAAGATAAATTGCAGACATCAGTACAGTTTTCCTGTACATTTTAGCATGTAAATCGTTGACTAGAACTCAATATTTGTTTACAGTTTTTTGTTGTTGTTTGGTCTTTAAATTTAAATAAAATGTTTCAATTGTCGCTTTAATTTTTCCCTTTTATTTAACTTTTTATTTTGAAGTAATTTTATGCTTACAAAAATTTACAAAAATAGTACAGATAATTCACATAAACCTTTACCCAACTCTCCCAAGGATTAACATCTTACTTAAAACCACAGTAAAGTTATCAATACTAGCAAAAGAGCATTGATAAAATACCATAAATAATCTATATACTGTATTAAAATTGCACCAATTTCCAACTAATGTCCCTTTTTAATTTATGCTCCAATTCAGAATCACACATTGCATTTAGTCATGTGTCTGTTTTCTTACATAACCTTGACACTCCTGGAGTGCCCTGGTCAGTTATTTTGTAAAATATTCTTCAATTTGGTTTTGCCTGATGTTCCCTCATGATTAAATTCATATTTTCCTGCAAGAACAGCACAAACTTGCCTTTATAGGTGCAGCATATCTGGAGTGATATGATAGATTTCCATGGAGAAACTTGACACACACCAACTTTACTAAGTGGTCTTATCTTTTTGAAGGAGAATTCAGAAGAGGATATGTGGAGCTAACGTCTTAACTATACTTCCTGAAATTGTAATTGTTTAGGTGGTTTTATCTCCAGGCTTCCATTTGACTTTTTTTTTTTTTAACATGTGACTGACAGTTTAATTTGCCATCACATACACCCAACATTACTCTAACTTTGTAGTTCTGCTTCTAGAAGCTTATTTCAGGAATTGCATAGAAACCATATTTTTTACTTAATGACTCAACTTTCCAGTACATGTACCTATATTTTGTAAGCTCCTGAAGACATATAGTATATATGTTTTATACCTTTTTGAACTCTCCTTGAAAATAATTTGTACACAGTGTGTACTGAATGAATGATTCTGAACGCTGAATGGCTACCTGGCTAACAAGTTAAAAGTGGAAATACCAGCTTTAGAATCTGGTGAAAATATTTCGGTTTTCTAAAGAGCCCTCAAAAATATCTCTATAGGCTTCCAAAGCAAGGAACAAGGACTGTATAAGCTGTCATTCTGAATTCTTTTTATTATGTAATTTAGAAAACAAATGGACTTGTGTTCTAATTACAGTTTTATATGGCTACTTACATTTTTTATACCACTGTTTTTTCCTAAAATGCATTACGCAAAAAAGTTCTTAAACAGTTATCATAGAAAGTGGGAATAGAAATAAAATAAACCTAGTCAAATCAGCAAGACACAGTATTTTTGTGTCTTTATATTATCACACTTATTTTAGTTCAACATCTGTTGAATGACATCTCAGGCTATATTTTGGGATGTGTGACAATTTTTTTCACGAATTCTTTACTCACAACTCAGGATGTTTCCATTAATTGTGATTTGTAAAGGAAGCATTTAACTCAGGGCAGATGCTGAGCAGCATGAGTATGGAACTATGGCAGGTACAAAATGGCACATGAAATTCGCAAGTGGGCATGGATGGCCAGATGGTATTGGCATCTGAGAGATTTATTACACCAACTTGGCAATAAAACATGTGTGATCACTAATTTAACATACAAAACTGGTCCAGAAAAATGTTTATGTTAAACAAATTTCCTCTCCAAATATCAGGTGCAACATATTTTATACATAGTTTCATTTCCCTGTTGAGAGAACCAAATACAGAAAATTGAATCCCTCCTTTCCAACAAGAGTTCCATTCATTTAGGGCAAGTCATGCCTATATAAGAAACCTGAAGTTAAATAGATGCATAATTCTCAAGATATTGCAGGCCAGTGAAACCAGAGAGTAGGTAAACCTAGATATGATTTTGCTTGATTTGTCTAAATTATTACCTTGGTCTCACACTTGATCTTGTTTACATACAACCTCTGTTTTCATATATCACACTAGCTAAAATGTTTGAAATTCCATATGAGGAAATGTAAACTTGGTTTTAGGTTACCAGAAGATTCTTTATGCTGCTCACTAAATCTTTTCTTAGGAAACCAATGTATATATATAACAATTCTCCAAACTGAATGAATAAGCAAGAATCTTCCTGGAATACCTTTTCTTGTTTTTGATTCCTAGCTAGCTACAACTCTTCCATTAAGTATCACCTCAAATGTTATAATGTACATGAAAACTTCCTAATTTCCTCCACCATGGTTAGATGCTCCTTTCTCAGAGTTCCCTGGCAAGCGAATGATATCTCTGTTATAGGTCTCCTCTCAATCTTCCAAAAGGGCACAGTAGAGCTAATATAGCATTTAGTGTCAGGTGTAACCGGTTTCTAAGGTGTGCAACTATGGAAAGCTATTTTGTTATTTTGTTTCCTTATTTCATTCCTTAATTGGTAAAATAAGGATAATAATACCAACTCAAAAAGAAGTTTAATTTTTTAAATTATGTTAGATAATATACATAAAGATCTAGTAAAACATATAGAACACCATACATAGTATTTGTTGTTGTTATTGCTGTGTTGATACACATCAACACTCTTTTCTAAGCATTTTTGATGGCAAAGACTGTAAATTCATCTTCATATCACTGAACATGCTACACCCTATTTGAAACACACACTATGCACACACACATACTTGTGAGTAGGTGTGTGTGTGTGAGAGAGAGAGAGACAGTGTGTGTGTTTAGATTGAGTAAAAAAAAATTAAAAAACAGAAAACAAGTAATTTCAGGTGACATATGAAAGACACTCTTATAGTTCATGTTCTGAAGCTTCTTTTCAAACCAGCATTTGTCAAATAGCAGAATTTAAGAGCAAGATCATGGCCACAGAACATGTTACCAAATATCATATATTCTACATTGATCTGGGGAGTTAGATATAAAGACTAAGGTTAGGTTTATCTTTATAATTTCCTAAGGCAAACATACAAAGATCTTGATCAGGAATCAGGCAGCCATTGACAGGAAAATGAGTACATGTAATTATCTATACGAATTATAATTGGACCATTGTAAAAATAGACTTTGAATGAATTATAATTTGACCGTTTTAAAAATAGGCTTTTATTTCATTGAGTTTTTTGTGATGTCAAATAAGATTGTAGTTAATTATATTATACAACTGCAGTCCAACTATGAAACCATAAAAGCATGGTTTGTGTGGTCCAGATAGCCTGTCACAGACCAATGCATTTCAGTTTTCGGTAATAACGGAATGCTAAGGTGATTTTGCAGTGGTGAAAAAGACGAAATAAGTCATTCATTATCACCGATTCTAGTTACTATATGCCGTATTTTTTTCGCCAAGTACCTAACTAAAAAATGTAAATTTTTAAGCTACAATGAAGGTCTTTTGTACGACATTTGGATGTTCTGAAATACCTGCACTGTTTTCAGTTTTTATCCCAAAGAGTCTCAACTTTCAAAAATAGATTTTATGTTTCTTTATACAGATAAAATATTTGTGTGTGAAATTTGAATTTTGATGGCTGTAAATGGAGAGTATTTCAGGAAGATGGGATGTTTTATTTTATTTCTGATAAGTTATATATCTTTAAAAGTATTACCAACTCTGGAAAATTCTCATGGCACGTAAAAAACCCAAGTTATATAAAACGAATAAATTGCAATATAAAATAATGAATTATACTGTAACCACAAAATGAAAAAAATACACCAAAATGCCAAAATCTATTAATTGCATACACAGTTCTAGACTCTGTTCTGAGCACCTTACATGCAAAATTTTGTTCAATCTTCAAAAAGAAACCTATGATATAAATGTTATTATCACCATTTTTCAGAGGAGAAATACAAGTCATGGAGTGGCTAAATAACTTACCCAATGTCATGCAGCTGGATCCAAGTTTAAAATCCAATTTTGACTGCAAAGTCCATTTGCTTTGCCATTGCAATACAGGCTCCTGAAAAAGAAAATTGGGAGAGTCTACCAAAATGTTACCTTTCAGCCGATGTTCATGTGTAAAATAATTTAGCAAAATTTCTACACTGGGCATGAATTACTATCATCATAAAAATAAACTTTATTGTAATAACACCATTCATGCAATTTAAAAATTAAGTATGCTGTCAGAATGACCAGTAGAACCTATCTTTATAAATTGCTTCTCACAGATGAGATGGGAAGCTATGGAGATTTAAAGACACATTAAATTAAAGTAGAATGCCTTATTGTCATAGCTATACTGATTTGTGCTCTGATTCTAAATGGTTAAAGGTAACTCATGACTGCAAAATTTATTCTGTTCTTTTGATTTTATGTCTAAAACAGGCTGATAATATCTGATCAACAAAATGAATAAAAGAGGTTAAACAATATCCAGTGAATTCTTTTGTGTTCATATGAATGTGCATCACACTATCAATACATATTATAATTGTATACTTGCTCTCTGTCAGCTTAAATTCACTGCATGCCTCCAGGAGACACCAATCAGTTCATACTAGTCAGTAACTACTATTATTATGTCTGATGAAATCACTGAGAAACTGCTTTAATACAGACAGGACACAGGAAAACAGTGTCTGAAGTAGTGTTGAAATGTGCCCAAGCTAATCAGGACAGTTTCTCAGAGGAGGTAGCATCTGAACCTAAATTTGAGGGAGAGTTTACCAGATGAACACTCAAGTAAAGAACTTCCAGGCATAAATAAATATAAATGTGAAGCCTTGAGAAACAAGAAAACATACGTTGTTCAAAAAAATACAATTACTATTCAAGGGTAAAGAGTGATGGAGCAAGTAGAGATGAGTCTGGATTAGTATTCACAAAGCAGATGAGGAATCCTGTTGTATGTCATGCAGAGAAATTTAAAACCTGTTCTGAAGACTATAGGGTGTAAATGAAGGATATTGATGAGGGCAGTGAAAAATAAGATACATAAGGAAGAGAGACCACTCTTGTGCACGCTGAGGACTCTAAGGGAGCAGGTTGGTCTAGATACGAGGAAGTTATTACCCTTGTCCAAAGAAAGTAGTGGATTATTTGGACTTAGCCAATGTCAGTAGTGATGAGCAAGAGAGAACAGTTTTGTTTTGTTTTCTTTTTGTATCATTCTAAAGCTATAATTGCAGGATTTAGAGATTAATTCAAAGTGAATGGAAAGTGAGTTGGGAAAATCTGGTAGGATTTCATTGTTTAATGAATATTGATGAATAAATACAACATAACCAGATGAATCCAAAGATTTTTAGTAGGGAATAGGGAAGATATTTACATAAATAAGAAATAAATGAAAATGAGTAGGTGTGGGGATAAAATAATAAGCTCAATGTTGGATCTTTTAAGCTAGAGGGATTCTTGGAATATCCAGGTAGAGATTGCTGGCAGATATTTGGATTTAGAGATCTGAAGGCAGGTTTGAGTTAGAGATGTAGGTTGAGAGTCATTTCTACAAAAATGAGAGTACAAATGTTGGAGCCAAATGAAAACATGCCACGAAAAATATGTAAAGTGGGAGGAAATATGGGATGAAGACAAAAAGCCTTTTATGAAATGGACAAAGAGAATCTGGCAGAAAAAGACAGAAACAACTGAGAGACAAAAAGTTTACTAGCCTGTTTTATTTATTTATTTATATTATTTATTTCATAACATTGCTGTAATTTTTGAAGTTCCAGGTCATTTGTTTTACAGAATGTCCCTCAATTAGACTTGCTTGATTATTTCCTCATAATTAGATTCAGGTTCTTAATTTTGTTTTTACAGGAATATCTTATAGGTGATATTGTGTTATTTTCAGGGTATCACACCCTGAGGCACGTGATGTCAATTTGTTTCATTGTTGGTGATGTTAAATTTCATCACTTAATTAAAGTGGTGTCTGCTTGATTGTTATATCATAAAAATAAACAATTTCCCTTTGTAATGAATGATCAATCTGTGAGGTGAGAACTTGAAGGTATGTAAATAGTCTGTTCAGTAATCTCCAGTTCAATATTTAGCTTCAATCCATGATTCTTTCATCAACCAAGTTTTACTATAGATTTTGTTAAATGGTGATTTTACAAATTATATTATTCCTTCCATATTTATTACTTCATATTTCCTGTGAGAGAAATTTGAGCAGGATTTAAGCTAACTGGCAAGCAAACTTAGTACTGTCAACATTCTGGAAAATATATAACCTTTAAAAAAATTTGCCATAACACTCAGTCGTACTGTATATAAATTTCAAAATACAATCCATCCTTATTTTAGAAAGAGCATTGTTTCTAAGTTTAAACTTAAGACATACAATTTCTTCTCTAGCACTACTTTAGTCAACACTTGATTAAACTATACACATATAAAGGAAGATAAAACAAACATGATTATTGAAACATAGGAAATACCTACTTTCCAGAGATGGTGTAAGGACTAATTCATTTACTTTAGTGAAGAGTGTTAAAAATGAGGTATGACACAAGCGCTAAGAACTATTTCTATCATTTTTAGGCTGAAGACCAAAATTGGAAAGAATCTATCTTCTCCTACATACTTTCCTAGCCAATCAAAATATTTTCCCTATCTCCATGGTAACAATCTCAAGGACCAAGTGGAATCAAATAATCAAAATATGATAACTTCATTGGACTAACAATATGTTGAAAAACACTCTTGTTGCCTATAACAACAAATGATTTTGTTATAGCTCATCAGTTACAAAAGACTGCATTAGACTGCCTAGAGGACTCCTAGAAAGAACTTTAAAGTGAATTCATAAGATTAGACTAAATTAAACAACTTGAAGAGTAATTGGAGTCCTATGAAGAAAAATTAAGCATAGTAACAGCAGATAGATTCTTTTGTTGCTTCTGTGCAGAGTTATATCTGGAGAACATTTTTCTTTTCCCCCATATGTTGGGATACAACTTTTCTTGAACAAGTTGACCTATGCAAATATTTTCAAGAATAATTATAGTCTGTAAAAGTTTAAATGGAAAGATAATTTCAAAGTTAGCTTATTCTCAGAGCCATGGTGCTAATTCTGTCTCTTACTTCTCTTCGCCTAAATTATATTACAATCTTACTTCACATTCCAGTTTTTCTTTTTTTTTTTCTCTATTTACACCACTTGCAGGCTAATATTTTTGGAGCTATAACTCTCTCTGATCATTCTTTGCAACTCAAAAAAAGCCTAATTGCTAAATGTTCTATAATCTGACCACATTTTATTTTTTACTTCAGTTAGTTTCAATTCATTTCAATGTACTATATTAAAATCATTATTGTAACTATATATTTTCCCAGTGTGTTAGATTTTGATCTAAGAGAACTCTCCAGTAAAAGTTGCGTATGTTTAAATAAGGATTACAATACATGATGAACATATACATGTAATTATGTCACATGGGTTACAAGGAGATGAAATACTTATTTCCTTTGTGGAGACAAGTAATAAGTCAGATAGGAGGCTGCTTATGAGTTGTGTGTTAAAAAATTAAAATATTTTCACCAAGCAAATGCGAAAGGAGGCAGGGACTGAAAATGGCCCTTGGCTGAAAAGCTGAAGGTAAATGTGGTGGACTGTGGGGGTGGGGCAAATTGTGATAGTGGGTTAAATAGAATAGAATTCTGTTGCAGGTTTGGTTGACTACTGTCTTAGCAAGTTCAAACTGCTATTACAATGTATCATAGACTGGGTGGCTTATAAACAGAAATTTCTTTCTCCCACTTCTGGGACTATGTGCCAGCTTGACCGAGTTCTGGTGTGGACCCTCTGTGGGGTTGCAAAGTGCTTGTTACCCTCACTTCGTGAAAAGAGAGCAAGAGAACCATCTGGGGTCCTTTTTATAATGACACTAACCCCATTCACGAGGGCTCTACCCTAATGATCTAATTATCTTCCCAAAGTCCCACCTCCTAATACCATTCATATTGGGGATTAGAATTTCAACATATGAATTTGGAGGAGGGACACAAACATTCAGTCCATAACAACTACAATAGATATGTTCCACTGTAAGTCTTCGTGAAGTTGAGGAAGAAACAATGTAGGATGTTAGAAAAATAGGCAGTTCCAGAGTCATGATAGATTTTTCTTTTAGAGAATACTTTTCGATAATTCTCAGAACACGTCCAAACCTGAGTGCTTTCAAATACTCAAGTATAGAAGCATGTGCATGTGTGTGCATTACCGTGTGAGTGTTGTTTGCAGGGGTCAGGTGGTGAGTTGTGTTTAGTATTTGTTAAATTTGAGAAGTGTGAGTTTATCTAAAGAAAGTTATATCTGGACTCTGAGATTTCTACTTAAATTGTCCTATACAAACTCCAGTTTACTATTAGACAGAGACGATGCATTTTTGAAACTTGATCCTTGCCTATTTTTTTTTTAACACATGTGCTGCAAGATATTTAGAGGGAGGGGATAATGTTAGGCTCATCTGTGGCCTAGCAGAGTAACTGAGACATGGTAGGCTGTTAATTAATGTTTTCAAAAGAATGGCCGGGGAAAAAAGAAAGCACATATAAGTGCGAATATTTCTTGTAATGACATTTATTGCTTGTGATTTCCACCATCCTTTTGTCAGCACCCCACATTTATTCTGGGAGAGATATCTTCTCCATATTGGATGAAATCTGTTGTCACTGTCAGTCAGGGCACTGCACTCTTATAGACAATATAATCCCCTCCAAAGTTGTCCCTATTGACAATGCCAGAACCCCAAAATATGTCACCTCGCATGGCAATGGTAGATATGATTAAGGATCTGGTGATAGAAAAATTATCCTGAATTATTTGAATGGGCCAATGTAGTCACACAAGAACTTAGAAACAGGTAAGAGGGTCAGAATCAGAAAAGATGATATCATGATGGAAGCATAGGTTGCAAAGACATGCTTCAAAGGTAGAGGTGGGGTCCACGAGCCAATGAATTCAGGTAGCCTCTAGAAGCTAGAAAAGGCAAGGAAACAGTTCTCTCCTGGAGTCTACAGAAGGAATGCAGTTTTGTTGTCACCTTGATTATAACTCTGTAAGCTTCATTTCAAACTTCTGACCTCCAGAAGGTAATAAATTTGTCCTTTTTTAAGCCACTAGGTTTATGGTAATTTGTTACAGAAGCAATAAGCAACAAATAAAGCCCTCTGCCAGTCAATCAGTAGACCCACGGACCAAGCTAAAGCAAAAGGACACTTAATCCTTGAATAATTAACATGGTCGCTCAAGGATGACAAAAATTGGATCTGTGATAATACTCTGAAGAACGTATGTTACTTCTAGAGACATTACCAGCACTTTCCTATTTCCTGTTATCTTAATTTAGGTTTCTCCAAAAGCAGAGCTGAAATGAGAATTTGAATGAATGCATATAGCATGGATGAAGAAGCAAGATTAATCTCTGTCTCTGCATTAGGCATAGGAGTGGATGCTAGAGAAATATGGAGAATACCTTAGACACTGGTGTGTCTGAAAGCTGGGACATTCATCCTCTGCAATTATTCCCTATTGGCTGAGGGCTGCCCCAGAGGCCATTCATTTCCCTGCCCACTTAGACTACACCTGCAGACAGAGCAGACTCCCAAGACTTCAGAGAAAACCCTGAGGCAGAAAAAGTGAAGACACTTGTGGAGTACTAGCTTCAGGCAGGACACTGTCATCACACAAAACTGTGACACAAATCACAGATTAGCCCAGGGGATGTAATGTGGGCCACCCAAGACATTCAAGCTCCTGTCCTCTATAAACCTGGTTCTTGAGCTCTGTGTTCTTTCTGTGAACTGCCCCAATTCTCTTTTTGATTAGGCAAGTTGCAATCGGGTTTTTGGAGTTTGCAAACAAAAAGCCTAGGTGATATATGTTTCCTAAGTGAGTCTTCCACGGTTCAGTCCATTCTTTTTCTGAATTATTTCAGTCTTAATCATGCTAAGGATCATTTATCCAAGAATTGTAACCATTATTTCTTGCATATTTAGCATGAATTTTCAATGCATTCCCCTCTGTTTATTTGATTCATGTGTATGAACCTTACATATGGGGAAGATGTCAAAAACAATTTAAAATATGTTTAAAATACAAAGTCATAAACGAGTATGACATTGCTTTGTAAAATTTCTGCCATGTATCATACTGAATATTAAAAAGAATCACACTGTATTCTCAATGCCAGATTGTGGTAATATATAAACTCTGAAGAGAATGTTCAGTTTTATAGTAATTTCTATTGCATAGATTCTTTTAACTTTGTTCTACTTAAACTCTTATTGACGCTAATGAAAAAGAACATTAAGCTTTCAACTATATGAACCATTTCGTGAAGTTACAAAAACCTGATTTGTGGAAATCCTGCCGTCAATTCTCAATGGTCTCCCTCTCCCAGCCTAGTGCAGTGTTGCTCTGCCACACCTCGGCATAGACAATGACAATTAAGTTGTCCTGGGCTGGCTGTGCAGTCTGATGCCAGGAGTGGGAAACTGTCAGATCGAATGATACTTTCCCACAGAGTGCCTTTCCTGGCATCACACACATGCTGTGCACCACTTTTCTTCTGCTTCTCACTGCTCACGGTTCAGATGATTCCACCTCAGAAAATCCTTTCTCTAAAGTACTGAATACTAATTAACCCTCTTTCTCCTCTCTTTGTCTCTTTCAATTCTTGCCTAATAAGCTATGGGAAACCTCCCTTCTGTTTCCTTCACATTCTCCTGGGTTTCATCATCTACCTTCACCATGTTTCTTTCTCTTCTTTCTCTTCTCCTCCTTCCTACTTCTTTACTTTCCTGTTTCCTTTCGTTATCTTTTTTATAGTCACTCTTTGTTTTCGCATTCTCTATTCATCCATCTTTTCCTTTCTCCTTTCTCTCTTTATTAATTTTCCAGCTGAATAACTGTCTCTATTGAAACTCTTAATCATGAGAGAAATATTAGTGATAAATTTCTTCAAGAAAAATCAAGCCATAAATTTAGAGATTATTCCATAAACAGGTACTTCCGTTAAGCTCTAAAGACTATTAAATTGTTCAACTCTTACCCTCCCCTTACCAAGCCCACACCCAAATAAAAATATTTTCTGAGTTTTCTACTCATGAGCTGGAAGTGTTTTTGGAAGGTGTTCAATCCCTCATTTTCAAAAGCAGTAACATTTTATAATTTAAATGAACTTAATTAATGGAATTATATGAAGCTTGCATATATTATTCTCTTTGCAATATGGATCCCTCCATATTGCTATTGTCTACAGATTTTGGTCACTCTGCCTCATTCCTTGAATTTGTTTTCTTCTGATTCGGTGTCTCATTCTTTAATGTTACTCTTGTCATTATTCTTGGTAATTCTTGGTGATTGCATTACTCACTTAGATGATTCCTCAATTACCCCGGCCATTCACTAACTTGAAGTCTTCCTCCTATGATTTTGTGCTCTACTCTACACCCCCTAATTTCCACAGTTATATCTGAGTCTTTGACATCCATAGTAACTGGAATCTCTTCATAATTTAATATTTAAGCATCGGAATCTTAATCTAACACCTCAAATATTTCCAGTTTGATATTTCCAGAATCCTAAATTCTATAATTATTTTACTCACCAGCACCTACAGTATATGGATCCTATCTCATTTTCTATGTCACTCAGCTTATGATGTCCTCAATTCCTTTTACATCCAGCTTAAAAGATTTTATGGCTTATTATTAAATTCAGTAATTTTTATGTACATTCCAACTCCTTTTGTACTTTTCTCCCTTCATTTACCTCACCTGGGGAAAAAGAATTGCTCAGGTTAAATTTAGGTCTTTGTCTACTCTGTGCCAGTAGAAGCAGAGTTGGAGTTTGCTGGGGAGAAATCACAAACATGCTAACTGACCCCATTTAACGTTTATGATGTCAAATTACAAGCTCACCCTAGTGTTGCCCAACAAGTCTACTGCATGCTCCTTGTCCATGTATTCACTCATTTCTCTCAACAAGAATTTTATACTTTTTTCTCTCTTCAACATTGTCTCGGGGGTAACACACTCAATAGTAACGCTGTTTTCTATTTTACTGAGAAAAGGGAATCATTCAGAAGAACATGTCCACGTGGTCCCATTAATTCTATCTACTAACCCACTTTCATCTGTATCCATAAGTCTTCCCTCTCTCCCACACCGTGAAAGACTATATTCATCTCCTCAAACCACACTCTTCATTCGAGCATCATGTGGCCTAAATAGTGAGGGTCCTTGGTCTCATTACATGACAGTAGAATCAAGTCTACCCTCTGATGGAGATCTTCCAATAATTTCCCATCTCAATCAAAATAAAGGCAAAATACCCCAATATTCCCAAGGGGCACTGACCAGATCTGGTCCCCAGCTAGCAGTTTATATTTGTCTACCTGTAGCCACATTGTTTTTTTTTTTTTTTTTTTTGCTATTCTTCTTCAGACTCACCAAACACGCTCCAAATTCCAGGCATATGTACTTGCTCTTCTGTCCAGTATATGGTTTCCTCCCTTGTACATTTACCATCTTTTCTCAAATCTTTATAAAGATGCTCTTTTTCTGATTAACCATAAAACATTAAGTCCACCATCCAATTCACTCTTACTTTGCTTTACTTTTCTATAAAGTATAAACATTTAAGATTTTAATTTATTTATTGTTTTTCCCCTCCCCCCTACTGCCATTACACCTAACATACTAGAATGTAAGCCTTGTAAGAGCTGGTGTCTGCCTAACGCATTAACTACCATATCTCCAATGCCTAGAACCATACTAAGATTTTAATAAAAGTGTTTTGAATGACTGAATAAATGAATGGATAAGTGAGTTGTTATAAAACCTAAGTGAAGTTCCTCAAAATATTTTACTAGATTAGTTATTTCAAATTACTAAAGGTGCTTAATTTAAATGCATATTTCTATGCATAATCTTAATTAAATCTTAATCACCAGAGTTGAGATTCAATGATTTGTTAATTTAAAAAAAATTTTTTATAGTTGTGGAAGATTTATAGTCAATTAAGCTTTAGGAAGCACTGGTCTACAGGATTAAATCCAATTCTCATAGCTTAATAAACTGTTCCTCCTGATCTAACCCTTGCTAACTCTTTTGCCAGCCTTATCTCCAGTGATTTACCCATATATGCTATGTTCTCCAAGCACTCTGATCTGCTAGGTTGAAAATCCAACTGACTTTATTATTTGTGATGGTTTCATCCACCTTTTTTACCTGCACAAGCCCTAGTGTGTACTTGACTCTTCCCCCAATGATAGTGCAGAGAAAATAATGTAAATAGGGAAGCTTTTATGTATCATGTGTGATATCATTTGAGAATCAGTATGAAGGGGGCCATTCAGGGACGTTTGAGTGGGATTAAGCATTTGTATAAAGACTGTGTATGCTACAAATCAATCAAATTGCACATTAAGCTGTGAGCACTTGTGTCAGCAGTCACACTGTGAGATTTACATCAGTCAGATTTTTAGATATAAATATTTATCTTTGATCATTTTAAAGAATAAAATAATTTTTTGAAAGGATTTATGGTAGTTTAGAGCATCAGTGGGAGTGGTGAAGAACCAGGCTTGGGAAATTAGGCAGATGTAGACCATGGCTAGGAAGGTAACCTTCCAGCACAAATCAGCCCAGGGAGAACCATCCGGTGAGAACCACCATTGCCACTGCTGGATACCACATACCATAGCTTGTACTCTAGATGCTGCCAGTACTTGAGAGCACCATTTGCAAGGAACTCTTGACAACTTAATAGTAATACCACTTCCACAGCTACCACTACAATGAATTGTCCACCATCCTTATTCTTGTGTCACTAGCTATTGAATAAACATGCTAGGTCACAGTGTCTTATTGGCTCAGTCATGTCATGTGCTTGCACCAAACATGAAGATTTGGCTGAACGAGCTACTATCATGAGAGATGAAGTCTGCTTCTCAAAAAGATTCATACAGTGGGGAAATTTCCAAATAAGTTATTTTGATGCTGAGTGGCCAATCATATGACAAATGTCCAATTCCAATACAATTAAGAAAATTGTTTCCAATCACAATTTTCTTCCAATGATTGAAGTGTGGCAGATATGCCAGTATCTCGCTATGAGAAAGGTTAAGACCTCACTGGCTCCTCTCTGAGCTTTATTAAGAAGGTAGTTCCTGGGCTTCCCTGGTGGCGCAGTGGTTAAGAATCTGCCTGCTAATGCAGGGGACACGGGTTCGAGCCCTGGTCTGGGAAGATCCCACAAATGCGCGGAGCAACTAGGCCTGACTACTGAGTCTGCGCGTCTGGAGCCTGTGCTCCGCAACAAGAGAGGCCGCGATAGTGAAGAGGCCCGCGCACCGCGATGAAGAGTGGCCCCCGCTTGCCGCAACTAGAGAAAGCCCTCGCACAGAAACAAAGAACCAACACAGCCAAAAATAAATATAAAAATAAATAAATAAATAAAAGATTACTATAAAAAAAAAAAAAAAGGTAGTTCCTTAGTTTTGGTGAACCTTTAGCATAAACATCATGAACAGTATTCTATAACATAGTTGTCTGCCAGCATGTACATTTGCCCTTACTGTCCCCTCTATCTTCCACTGTTCTTGGAAAGTATCTGGCATTGACTTCTCATTCCTTCTTCTAATACCACTTTAGACTTTCTCTCCTTTCCGAAGTCATTTTTAAGGCGTAGAAGCCAACTAGCTGCACCCTCTAGAGGTGTATCTCCCCCTAGAGTACCCACACCTTGAAAACAGTGATGCCTATCTATCTCTTTTTTATTTGTATCCTCAGCACTTCACACTAAGTTTAAAACAGAAGGAGGGGTTCTATATATGCCTTTCGCATAACTGAGTAGAATTTGAAAGGAAATCAAATTCCGTTGGGTTGTTGTTCTTGGTCTATATTTGGTACTGACTAAGAAAACACAATTATCAGGAGTGAGAGAGGGAGAACCTCTTACACAAAATAATTAAGTTAGTATTTTCATGGGAGGTAGGTCAAGTATATTACAAATTCTCCATTGCCTGATTAAATTTTATTGCTCTGCTTTTTTCTGGGTGTTTGAACTAAAATACTAGAGGGAAAATATCTATGGAAATAACTCAAATATAATTATTTGTCAGTGACTCTTCGCTTAGAATTATTTTTCTATTGATTTACTGTATGTTACACTGAGAAGAGAAAGTTTGCCATGAGACAGTACATCATGCTGGTTATTGATCTTCTGTGATGTACTGTTTCACCCACTCATAGTGCTCATTTATGAAGAGTGCATTTCTACCATCAGCGACACTTTTGTGCTAAATTTCTAAAGCTTCATGAGTCTTCTAAAAATCTCTTCCTTCAATGAACATATATTATGACTACACAGATGCGACTCTTGATGGAATTTCCAGAAGCTGAACTTCAGAAATACAGCTAGTACTCAAGCAGTAAAAACATAAAAATTTAGAATGAAGTTGAAGAATAATGAATTTTGCAGGCTGTTTATTCTCTCTAATGTATTCAGACCATGCTTGATCATCCCTTTAAAACTAGTATGAATATCTCTTAAAATAAAATTAGTCTGCATTTTAACTATAACTGATGCATGTTTACAGCTTCTCCACAACGATCTTACATTTAGACACGCATTTTCATTAAATAAAAGTAATTTAATACCAACATTGTGCCCTACAATTAGTAGGTGATTATAAATATTGTTTTCTCTTGATTTAAATTAAATACTAAGTCACAAATCAGACAGATTTTACAAGGGACATATTTTCCCCTCCAGTTTAAAATGAACAATATCAACAAATTTAGATTAGGGATATTTGGGAAAAAAAACTGTTTCTAGAAAAGTATACACACCAGAAATTAGTATCTACTTGCCTATTAAATGTTTTGATATGGTACACTACACTTTATTAGTTTATTCTAGCACCTTTTCCTTAGTAAAACACTTTTTATCCTTCCATTTTAAGTTCTTAGTAATAAAAATATATAAATTACGATAGGGCAGTAAATATCATGTTCTTTTCCACACACTGCCCTATTACTCTATAAACAGATAACTTTTCCAAATGAATCACTTCTTTTTTGGTCTCAAAATTTTTTTCTTTGAAAGAGTATAGAAAACCATGTAATCAGTCATTCTCCTGACTGTGGCATTCATGATCACCACAACTCAAATATCCAGGGCATGCAGGACGGGCAAATCAGCTCTTTCTGCCTGATTTTTTCTTATATACTAAAATTAAATTAAATTTAAAAGTTTAAATCACAAGTTCATTACTTCATTATTTTTCCAAAGCTTATGTAAATTTTTCTTATTATAAAGTGGATAAAGAGACTTGGCCATAATCTATTTTCCAACTTTAGGGTTCCACATAGTATGTTACATTGTATACAATAGTGGGGAGAGGGGATTGCAACAGGACATATGAATCACAATATTAAACAGATAATACTATCAGCTAGATTTAAACCTAAGTTACTCGTCTGAAAATCAGCTGGTGACAACAAAAATATGGGAGGCCATATATGCTATAAAACATGGCTAATAAAATACACTGAAGTATTAACAGTAATAGAATCTGTTAGCATGAGTCATTTTATATAAAGAGGTATATATCTTTATTTGAACACAGGAAATTTTAATTGCTAATTAACATACAGATTCTTTAAATAATGGAAGATTTGACTTTAAATTCTAAATTAAATTAATTGGTGATTTGTGGAAAAATTAGAAAAAATAAACTTTGCTAAATATTTTAGAATTCATTGTTAACTTTTACATGTCATAAACCAAAATAAGCTGTAAAATCATAAAAATTAACGTGTAAAGCTGATATCATAAAGTAATGATTTAATATCAATATTAAGAAATTCTTTCTAAACATTTATGAAGAGGATAGATTCTTAAGAATGGAGTATAGGGGACTTCCCTGGTGGTGCAGTGGTTAAGAATCCACCTGCCAATACAGGGGACATGGGGGCGAGCCCTGGTCTGGGAAAATCCCACACTGCAGAGCAACTAAGCCTGTGTGCCACAACTACTGAGCCTGTGTGCCACGACTACTGAAGCCCGCATACATAGAGCCTGTGCTCTGCAAAAAGAGAAGCCACTGCAATGAGAAGCCCACACACCACAACAAAGAGTAGCCCCGACTCGCTGCAACTAGAGAAAGCCTGTGTGCTGCAACAAAGACCCAAAGCAGCCAAAAACAAAAAGTAAATAAATAAATTTATTTAAAAAAAAGAATGAAATATAGCTCATATCAAAACTATTTCCAAAAGATTGTCCTAAAAATGAAACAAATATGACAATTTGGAGGAAAAAAACTTAGTAGAAATGGCAAATAAATGAACATAAACGTCTCAGAAAAAAATAAAATTAAATACATATATATATATATATATATATATATATATATATATATATATATATATATACACATACACATGGAAATACAAGTCAGGACATTAAAATAACATAATCAGTCAAATTTAAACTTAAGTTGTACTCCTGAAAGTCAATGAGTGCAACCAAAATATGGGATAAATTGTTTACTGAGTGAAATGGCTGGCTAATAAAATCTACTGAGATTAAAATTATTTATTGACACTGGAATAAATGAATGTGTATGTATACACATAAATGTCTCTATATATACATACACAAACATATTGTGTCTCTCTACATATATGCATAGATACACATATGTACATATATCAGTGTTTATTCATGTATATGTATGAATATATAAATATGAGACTATGTGTGTGTGTATTTATACTCACATACAAACGTTCCATAAAAAGAAAATAGCTAATAAAAATGTTTAAAATTAGATTGTGGTGATGGTTGCATAACTCCATGCATATGCTAAAAACCAATGATTTGTTTTGATAAATAAATGAATTGTATGATACATGAATTAGATCTCAAATTGTTTTTAAAAAGAAAGAAAGAAAAAAGGAAAGTTCTGGATCATCACTTCTTGAAATTTCACAAAAAGTGAAGTTTTAACTTGTTTTTCTATAAACCCTAAAGGCAAATAAAAATAATTTACAATAAATTATTGGGATCTGGAAAGCAGGTCGACAATACCAAATTATTCAGTGAAGCTAAGGATGTTGAATCTGAGTTAACAAAGAGGAAAGCCAAAAAGTAAACTGATTTACCTATGGAACCTTCAGGAAGTAGAAGAATTGGGATACCCTGAAAAGTCAGGGAAGTTCTCTGAAATTTCAATAAATGTTTTGGAGTTTAAGAATACCCAGATCTCCTCCCCAGTTCAACACTGTTGGGGCGTCATTCCACCTATGTTCCTGAAGATAAATGGAAACTTATTCAAATAAAGGAAATCTGGACTAGTGGCCAAAAGGGGTAGCTCACTAGAATGTATTCAGACTTCTGACCAATCTTCTTCTCATTCTCACGTCCCAGAACAGAGATGATTTCACAGAAGCTGTCATTAAGATTCTGAGGAATCTTAAATAAATTACCTCTAAGAAAGAAGACTGATATATACATCTCTCAGAGTATTAAAATAAAGACTTCGTAGAATTAAGATTATAGCGCAACTGAAAAATAATTCAGCAGATAAGTGAGAAGATATAATTGAGGGAAGACTAACTGAAAATAGAGCACAAACAGAAAAAGAAGTACAAAATATAATATAAAATATTATTTAAAACAAATTTAGAGGATTAGCTCTGGAATTCCAACATCTGAATATTAAGAATATATCCAAAGCAAATTGTGTTATGAAATTTAAGAACATTGCAGACCAAAAGAACATCTTCAAAGCTCCAGAGAAATGTATGACAAAATAAAGCAAGACAAGAAACAAGTATCAGAATGGCATCTGCCTTCTAATTAATAACAACGGAAATGAGGAAAGACAACGCTTTCATTCTTTAACACGTGCAATCTGTCACCCCTGTGACTAATGAAAAATCAGATGATTGGTACCCTGTACATGCTAAATATCTTTTTCTGACATCATCCTTTTAGAGTAGATAACTTTTGACAATGTTGATCATCTCCTTCTTACAATTCTTATTTCTTATCTACCTCTTCCTGAATACCTATATCGGTTAGGACAGACTAAGTTGTGCTGCAGTAACAACTCCAATATCTTACTGTGTTACAACAACGCAGATTTATTTCTACTTTTGCTATATGTCCATCTGGTCCAGTTGTAGGTCTTTCTGATGTGAGCCTCATTTAGGAACTAGAGTTGGTAGAGCATCATTCACCTGGAACAGGGAAAGTGGAAGAGCATATGCTGGTTCTTGAAGCTTCCACTCAAGGCCACTACATGTCACTTCTACACAAAATCCATAGGCCAAAGGAAGTCATGTCTGTGTTCAACAAAGCTAGGATGTATAATCCTCTTTCTTGGAGGAGCTCTGAATTCTTATGAAAGGTGAAAGTGTCTACCAGATCCACATTTCTACTCTTGATAAAAAGCTCTATTTCTATTCACTTATGTTGTCTTAAACTTAGCACATAAAAAATTTAACATTTGAACTCCATCGTTAAAACAAGGCCCATTTCTATCTTCATTATTTTTTAATGGCACATTCTTTTAATCACCCACACAGACTTGCAGCCATTTTTTTTTTTTTTTTTCACTTTTCTCAATTTCGGACCAAAGTATTACTCTATTTTTTTCTAATCCTAAAATCACCATCACCTTCTTTATCATTATAACTATTAAAATAACAAGAACAAAATTTTTTTTTAAATGAAGGGGAGTTTCGTGTTTTATTTTCTATGTGCCAGTTATTCGATTTTTTAAACATTCTCTAAAACATCTTATATGATCATTGCAAAAACTAAAGTAGATACTATTATAATTCCCTTGTTACACAGGATGAACTGATTCATTTCTCCATTTATGGTGCAACCACAAAGTTGAGTTCCTCTTCTGGCTTCTTTTCTGGACTCTTGAAAGCTGCCTAACAGCTTTCATACTTCTCAGGTGAACAAATGAATTCTAAAAATCACTGCCATATTAAATCTCCAAAATTATACTTTTTTCCTAATATTATATCCCACTTGAAATCCTTCATTGACTCTCCATCTCTACCTGTATTAGACATAATTTTACCTGTACCAGATTTAAGAGCCTCTCTAATTTCCTCTTCACTCAAATCTTACCACACCTCAATTTATGCAAACTAGCCTAAATGTTCTTTTCTAAACACATTTCCTGTATTCTGAACATTGCCTAAATTTTTCTTCACTTAGAACATCTTTTATTCATTGCTTCTGAAGCCTCATTCATTGGAAATGGTCGTAACTGAAAGTTATGGTGAATAAAACGAGAACAAAATAGTATATTATGATAGTATCTTATGTACCACCCAAGATTTATTTTAAAGTTTTATACACATTCATGGTATGAACCATTGTGCATTATTTTATTCTCTTATTTACAGTTTTTTCCCAGAATTTTACTACCATGATGACTTTCTTATATTTTAGGGAAAAAAAAATAAGACATAATCAAAATGCTATTTATTTTTTAAGTTCTCCTGTAATAACCAACTTTCAGACCACTCAATTCACTATGATAATCTTAGAAAATAAATGATATTCTTTCCTCTTTTCTATTATTTAAATATTTTTCTAATTTCCTAGAAAGGATCTCAAGATCCTTGATGAAACGGGATGGCTTGCCTTTCTATTTAAGCCTTCTCTGTCTTATAACATAAGCTCTTATGTAAAGAAGTCAGTCACAAAACTTTTTGGAATATAACCTTAAATAATTGAATAAAATACAGTCAATTAACGTGTATGAAATGGTGAGATGATTAATTTTTTAAGGACAAAACAAAGAAAAATTTCTTTTTAAAGTGGAATTTTGATTAGAATGGATGGTAATAGGGAATAAAGTTTAAAATGACACAGTGTTATATGTTGAAACAACAAGAGGAGTTAAAAGTGATAATTAGTCAAAAGTTTAAATTATTTATTTATTTTTAATTAATTTATTTTATTTATTTATTTTTGGCTGCATTGGGTCTTCGTTACTGTGCGCGGGCTTTCTCTAATTGCGGCGAGCTGGGGTTACTCTTTGTTGCAGTGCGAGGGCTTCTCATTGTGGCGGCTTCTCTTGTGTGGAGCACGGGCTCTAGGCACGTGGGCTTCAGTAGTTGTGTCACACAGGCTCAGTAGTTGTGGCTTACGGGTTCTAGAGCGCAGGCTCTGTACTTGTGGCGCATGGGCTTAGTTGCTCCGTGGCATGTGAGATCTTCCCGGACCAGGGCTCAAACCTGTGTCCCCTGCCTTGGCAGGCAGATTCTTAACCACTGCGCCACCAGGGAAGCCCAAAAGTTAAAATTATTTAAATAGAGACATAGAATTATTCAAATGAAAACTAAGGCATTCTTTTAAGACCACTTCAAATAAGCGAGATACCCCATGTGGCAGTACTTTTAATGTGAACTTTTCCTTATAATTGAGAAAGATTTGTTCATTTGAAGGAAATAAAAAAGAAAAATAAGCAGAGTTGAAAGATTTTATAGAGCATCATGAAATAAATGTCAGAAACAGTTATTCACATACACTCCCCATATGCTAATTTACATATGAGTAGTATGTGTTGCATATATCAAATTTTGTGGCATTTATTTCAGGAAGCATTGTAAAACTTTCAACTCTGCTTATAGCATTCACTTTGAATTTTATCTCAATGATGGTGTCATTGTTGAATGGAGAAATAGCACAGAAATTGCAGCATATATTTTCTGTTCCTATCGTAGTATGATTACATGAAGTTGTTTATTCCTGCATAGTGAGTGACATTATCCCTTGTCAGTTGCATATCATATATGATGACATTGAAACAAATGAAACATAAATATGTATAATGTTTCCTGTTACTTCATCAAATCTCAAGGTACATTTACAAAAAAATGAAATTAAAATACTGATGGGAGAAGGTTCCCTCTGTATTGTAGTATACTAAATGAGAAAAAAAAAAAAAGACACCACACATTTAAGCCGTTTTCTGAATAGCTTCTATCAAAGTTATTTAATAATGTAAATATTTTATATATCTCTATGTGTTAAAATATAAGCATTTCCTAGTGAACTTCATAAAATAAGACAATTAAAAAAATATTTTTGCATTGTTTCATGAAAAGAATCCATGTTAAAGTCATAAGAAAAGGCAAACACCACAAAGCATTTAATCTTTAGTAACTTATTTTTATAAAATGGCCTAAAACTCAATTTTAGGAATTAATCCCCCTACCTGCCAAAAACAGCAGAGTAGAAATTAATCAAACATTTTTTATTAGTTAAGTTCTTTTATGACAATTTTCATCTCAGTTGAAAATAAAAGTAGTTTTCAGGCTATATGCCATAGGAAAATCAGAGTTTATAACAAAAATCTTACAGCTGGAATAACTTCTGTTTTGGTGACAAGACCAGAAATCTATAATTACCTAAATGCTTTATATTTATGCTTTCTAAGCTACTTGCTCATTTTTGCTTTCTTTGAGCATAATACAGTATCCTGATTCGAAAGAAAAGATATTTGGTGCTATTCAGGGATTAGTAGAGGTTTAAATGTTAATACTCTGAAACACTATTTCTTCTGAAGAATTCTCATTTAAATTCTTACAGGGGCCCTCAGAGCATATGCTGTGCTTAAAAAGGGCATTTGTGGAAAAAATTCTATCTTGGGAATGCAAAATGCAATACACTACAATAATCTTTGAACATTACAGCACTCTGCCTTTTAAAGTGTTCTGAATACAGCAAACTCAGTAAATACAGCTTAATGGATATAGTTTACTTAAGCAAATATTTACCAGAGGTAAAATTGTGATTTTATTTTTCCTTAATTATTTATATGTATAAAATAAAATATAATTTTATTATTGGTAAAAGGAGAGATCTACTTTCTTCACATTAATATACAGGGTAAGAAATTTCAAATAAGATTCATTTTAAGCAGATTGAAGTGCTCTCTCTCTCTTGCTCTTTCTCTCTTTCTCTTTCTCCCTTTCCCCATTCCTGCCACCCTCCCTCCTTCCTTTCCTCCCTCTCTTTAGTCCCCTGCCTTCTTTCCTTCCCTCTCCTTCCTTTCTTTTTCTTCCATTCTGTTTTGTTTTCATGCTTGATTATTATAAACAGAGGCATAGAACTTTAATTCAACAGAAACTCTATAAGAGACATGTTTATTGTACATCAATTTTTTAAAAAAGGAAGATAACCACATGACTCTTTAATTTTCACTTAAATCTTGTTTATAATTCTCTGAAAATGTGTTATAATTTTCTATTGTTCTATGTTCCTTAGAAAATAAAAATTCAGAGAGAAAATAAGTTTTCTCAGCTCTCCCATAGTTCATTTCAGAATCTGGTTTTTGCTCTGTTCTGAGATTAATACATTTTCAAAACAGCACACCAGGCCATAGCTAGTTTGAGGCCAATCTTTGGGAGTCTACTGATTCCTGGATGAGCGACTGAAACCTTAGGATGCTTGCCTTTGCCTCTAATTATATACCAAATGGTGTGCACCAACTCATTTCCAGATAACCCATGGGGCTGCAGGAGCTCCTGTGTTCCTCTAGACCCCAAATTATGTTATGTTGGTTGGTCAATTCCAGTTCGGCCTATAACAGACATGTCACGTAATTTTAGATTTTAAAATTATAGTTTTTACAATTTCTTTAGTTTATAAATAAGGACAGTGAAATCCAGTGTGCTTAAAATACACATGCAAGGTCACAAATCTGGTTAAAGTTTAGCTTAATATAAAATTCCCTGACTCTTAATCCAGTGCATTTTCTTATCTGTACTTTTTTTTTTTTTAACATCTTTATTGGAGTATAATTGCTTTACAATGGTGTGTTAGTTTCTGCTTTAAAACAAAGTGAATCAGCTATACATATATATATATCCCCATATCTCCTCCCTCTTTCGTCTCCCTCCCACCCTCCCTATCCCACCCCTCTAGGTAGTCACAAAGCACCAAGCTGATCTCCCTGTGTTGCTTCCCACTAGCTATCTATTTTACATATGGTAGTTTATATAAGTCCATGCCACCCCCTCACTTTGTCCCAGCTTACCCTTCCAGCTCCCCGTGTCCTCAAGTCCATTCTCTACATCTGCGTCTTTTTTCCTGTCCTGCTCCTATGTTCTTCATAACCATTTTATTTTTTTGGGTTTTTTTAGATTCCATTTATATGTGTTAACATACAGTGTCTGTTTTTGTCTTTCTGACTTACTTCACTCTGTATGACAGACTCTAGGTTCATCCACCTCACTACAAGTAACTCAATTTCATTTCTTTTTATGGCTGAGTAATATTCCATTGTATATATGTGCCTCTGAAAATCTTTTCTAGTTTTAACATTAAATGTAGAAACGAAGGATGGTCCATGTAAGCCAGTAACACTCAACTTTATACTGAAAACATTCTCTCCTGGAAAAGCATAAATTTTAATAACCCCAGGGACAGGGTCTTTGAGTGACTGCTCACCCACCATGGATAGCTGAGCAAGGCTCAGGAGATCCATGAACTGTCAAATAAAGTAACCACCTCTTTGGCCATCTATAATGGCAGTTATAAGTTATAAAATGATGTTTAGGAGAACCAGCATGTGGCAATTTATTAATAGAAACTGATGTGTGTCCCTTACCAATATAAAAAATAGCTTTTATTTTCTTCTACTTTTTTTCTCCACACACCACTCTCAAAGATAAGCACATTATTATCTTTTATCAGTACAAAATCTCCTTGTCCTAATATTGTTGAGGCTCATTTTTCCATTGGGTCTAACAAATATGCCTTTCAAGTTATCAGGGGAAGGAGAGATATACCTTTTAACTTACTCTGCCTGTATATGTGGCCCATGAGGAAATGACTTGATTGAATATTTTGAATTATAATGTGGCTACTGAGCAGCCTTGGCAGAAACATGCAACATAGAAGTAAAATTTATCTGTTAATAAAACTCAAATTTTCAAAATAAATAATTTGAGCTACCCTTGAATTCCCTTACCCAAACTGGAATAATGACAGTGTTACCAATAGCATCAAAATTACTAGCAACAGAGAAAAAAGAGCAGAGTAAACCAAGGTTAACGTATGAAAGAACTCTTTGCCCTTGCTCACCATTTAAGCTTTTGACACGCTATGAAAAGGTAGTCAATACATTGAGACATTGGTACCAACCCCAAGAGGTGAGACAATCTCACTTTCAGAGTAATGCCTGGTGAACAAACAATGTTCCAAAGGTCAGTGTAACAATGAAATATGAATGTTGTCAGCAGAGAGCATGAAGACAACAGGTTGACATTGATGAAGAGCAAATGTTATTATGTCACTGAAACCTTGACCAGAGATTGTCTAACTAAAATACATGACCAGCTTGAGCTACTTTTTAAATTTTTTCTGTTGTAGTGTTTCTCACCCACATTTATAAATCAAACGTAATCAGAACATAAGAGTGTAATGATCTAAAATACAGTAACAATAGTGAATCTGATTGTCCCAAATCAAGGTAATTTGCTGTGAATTGCTGGGTTTTTTTAGGAGCTGTGTATAAAAAATTCTTGCATTTGCAACACCTGATGTTGGGCATTATAAAATTTCCGGCAGAGTGCCTTGCACATAACAGGGGCTCAAAACTATAAAAATTTAGGGAACAAATAAATACTGATATTGAACCTGTGCTCTGACTCTAAGTACTTATACCACCAAATTTATCTTCAATTCTATATTAACACTCCACTTCCGGACAAGTTGTCTATTGATACTTTCCCAAACTTTTATTTTTCTTACCTTTGTAATTCGGTTCTCTTCAAAGCACCCAATTCTCTTCTGTGTTCTGCCTACCTCAATTATACTTTTTTTTTTTTTTTTCAAAATTCAGCTCACCAAAATTATCCATTAAAATTCCCCTGTCTCTTCAAACCTGGATGCCAGAATAGTGCTTCTCAATCAGCTTCTCCTGGAATGAACACATCTTATGAAACACTTACCCTTCAAATGTGAATCACAGTTTATATTATTTGGGTCCTTTAATGATTTCTTTTTTATTGGTAAGATGATATGTATGGTATGTACACAATGAGCTTTATTAGTAAATACTAACCATTCTTTAGACACCTCGGCTTTGGAATTCTTTGTGCCAGAGGAACATGCAAAGGGAAGACAAGACCATTGCAGAGACTGCCTGTGGTCACCTGATAAGTAGAAGCTTTAATTTGCCTGCTTTAATTTTATCATTATCAAATGATAATGTCTCATTTGATATTCTGATCATGGGACCTTGATAAGTAGGTCTGCTATAAGAATCTTGGTGTCAGGAGTTCTTAATTCAATAAAAATAATACAAATTAGAGAGAAAGAGAAACATAGTACTGGTGCTTAAAATTATAGCATCTGTTACCATCTGTTGCAATTTATTTGATATTTGATCACATTCTGTTACTGATGTCTCCTTTGCTACATTTGTGGTTGTCTCACAGATTTCTAGAAGAAATTTTGGAAGAAAACTGAGAAATAATCTTGGTTTATCCCTTTTCCCAGTATTTCCAACTTGTACAGTAGAATATCTGTGATTCATGATCTAGTAACCTAAAAATACACTATATGGGCAACTAAGTTTAAGAAATAGTGCACACTCCATCCCACTGTTGGAGATTCATAACATCTATGTGGACATCAAGGATTCTGAGATGTATATTTATTTCACAAAGACATGTTTGATCTAGACACTCTCCCTTTAGCAGATTAATCCATTTAAACTTAGAACAAACCTATGAGAGCTACCATTATTATCCCATTGTATATAAGAGGGAAAGAGAAATTAAATCATTTTTCAAGATCACAAATCTAGGATGGGGTAGAACTGGGGTAGAACATACCCAGGTTCTCTAGCTCCTGAATCCATTCCCTTACTCACTGTGCACGCTACAACTCTATACCAAACTGCAATTAATGTTAACTCTTTACACAGATTTTACAGCCGAATGGTCATTATCTTCTGTAAATCAATCTTTCTAAAATCGGAAGCCAATTTTTTCTGCAAGTTAAAAATTTTTTTATAATAATACTTCTTATTAAATTATTTCTTAACTGTAAAATAGAAAAGAAAAAAACATAGATATGACTACAATAGTGACCTACAGATGAGATCGGGCCTTGATTGTGGCTGTCATTTAAAAACTCAGTTTCTAAACTTATGGTTACCAAAGGGTAAAGGTGGGGTGGGGAGAGGAATAAATTAGAAATTTGGGAGTAGCATATACACAGTACTATAAATAAAATAGGTAAACAACAAGGACCTACTCAATAGGACAGGGAACTATACTCAATATTTTGTAATAACCTATATGGTAAAAGAATATGAAAGAGAATATATAAATAAATAAATAAATAAATAAATAAATATATATATATATATATATATATATATATATATATATATATATATATATATCTTTGAATCACTTTGCTGTACACCTGAAACTAACATAACATTGTAAATCAACTATTCCTCAATAAAACTTTAATTAATTAAAAAAATAAAACTAAAAACTAAAAACTCAGTGTTTGGTAACATTGGTTCTGTTCTATTATAGGGTAACAATCAGCCAGGAAGAGGATATATGTTTGGAATTTTTTTCCATATTACTTTTATATCTTATATCTGGTCTGCTACACCCAATTTTTATGCATGTATCTGTATAAATATCTGTATGCACACACACACAAACACACACACTTAGTATGCAGTGTTTTAAAATTTTCAGTAAAAATGTACAAATCAGGAAATGTATATATCTTACAATCTTCATGCCAGATTTTGCCTGTGGGTCACTAGGGCAATGCTTCTATTTTATCTTTTCTATCCATCATCAACTCTCTCTTCAAAGCCTTCCTTGACCAACTCAAAATAGAATGAACTCTATCAGGTCCACTGAATTAGTTTTATGTTTGTTTTTGGCAATTGCATGCATATATTTTTTCTGCTGACAGATTTTATGTTAAAGAAAGGCAAAAAGCATTACTTACCCTCTTGACATTACACCCTTAGCAGCAAGTGAACAGGGTGCTCAGCTAAGTTAATTAAGTAAATGATTTTATTCCTTTAAAATGCATCTATCATAAACTACTATGGGAAATGCTTAACTATATTGCAGAAAAGTACTCCCATTTTTCTTTAGGTTAATCAATGTATTCCACCACTTTAAAACCCTGAGTAGCTCCTTGTAATTACATATGAAAATGAATCTGTTGTTGTAAGTAAGGACACCTCTAGTGAGCATGGCTTTGCATGTACACCCCAGATAGAAGCATTAAAGCACAACGCATTTAAATTATCAGTTTTGGTGTCATTCATCCTTTATCCAAAGTAGCCTGCTTACAATAAATTATTTTAACATTGGTTTCAATCATGTTCTCTCACGTAACTTTCTGAAAAATATATAGATGTCATAACTAGATAAAACAGACTGGAAATTACCTTTCTTCTGAACTCAATTATATTTTTTACCTCGTAAAATAACGTGAGAGAGAGAAAAAGAGAGAGAAGAATGTGACTTAACATAGCCCAAGATAGCCTACTGCTGCCATGAATGACAGATTCCTGGTGCCATGAGACTCTGTGGGAATTATAACCATGTCAAGAATGTGGGTTGTAGAACATCAAATAAAATGGTCTTTCAAGGTGAATCACACAGCAAGTCAGTGGGTAAGGTTTGGCATTCCAAGACTTTGCTCAAGAAAATCCAGCATCATGTAATTGCCTGCCACCATCTGTGACTATTTTGGAGAAATAGAAAATTCTCAAATTTAAGGGGGGCATATGAAGATAAATAGCACTGTGCTACTCACAAAACAGAGACAAAACCGGTATCTCTTGTTTGTAATCAGCAAACATCCCTTCATTATCAGGCATTCAATAGATTTTGCTATTTTTAAAGTCAAATACAATCAGAGGCAGAAAAAGGAATTGCTTCTGAAAATAAATGCACCAGTATCCTGTGTTTTTAAACCAATTTATCTGCTCAGATTTTAAGTGTCTGTCTACAACAACATGGAAAAAATTGACAGATTTATGTCATCAGCAAGGCTACGTTTACTGACTTACTGATTTATCAAGCATGTGTGTGATGGGGAAGAGCTCTGTGGCTTCACTGGCAGCTCTGGCAAGATAATTCAAAATAAGTTAGACAGCCAACACATTTCGTACTAAGTCGATTAGCTTATGATTAATTGAAAAATGGTAGATAGGGCAAGACTGCTGCCTTTTGTTTCAGCTTTTGTTCAGGAGGCAGAGGTCTGTTTAGGGAAACACAGTACATATTTGGTCCTATTTGCTTCTTGGTGTTACCAGTCACTGAAGTAATTGACCGTTTATTGCATCTGTTAAAAAATTCAGGATACAGGGTGTAACAAAATGAGCATTTGTGTAATTACATGAGCTCTAAGACTCTTTTGCTTAGAGACAGCTGCCATCCATCACATTGTCCTTTAATTCCTCAGTGTTTGTTTAGGGGATGCAGTATTCCAAAGCAAATGTAGGGGTATTTGAAGTGGAAATGTGATAATCGACATTTGTCACATTACAGAAACAAGATAAGTAGGGGGAAATTTTTTAAAATATCCTACCACTAAATGAAAGTGACACTAAAGTGTTACTATCAGCAAATCAAGAAAATAACATCACTTTTTCTTACAACTCTGTTTAAGAGATGAGAGCCCCTGCAGTCTAATGAAAGAAAGTCAACACATGTAGTTATCATTATACCCTAATCTCCTCTACTGTGGTTAATTCCTAACTTAAACCATAAAGCAACAAAATGTGACTTACTAAGAGACTTGCCCTTGAATCTTTGGGATCAAAGAGAAGAAGAGAGAAATTTCATTATTACCACTTGCTAGTGATACTAGTGTTACTTTTGTCTTATTTAAATATTTTGAGTTTCAATTTCTTTCCAGATGTATTGTGTGGATTATATTATATCTCATGTTATATGGCACATATGTATGCCATATAACATGCTATAAATTGCAAAAGGTATGGGGAAATTATAATATATATAATATTTTCTTTATGATATTTTATGTTATGAATTACTTCCCCAGCTCGCTCCCAAGAATAGATGGTAGTACATTAGTGACAGGGACTGGGTATTTTTAATGAATGGAATAATTTTTACTCCAGTTTAGGAAGTAAATAAAGTTGATCTTTTATTTCTTCTTCATGTGTAAAATTTTACTCTTAATGAAATTATTCAGAGAAAGACAAATACTATATGAATACACTTGTATGTGAAATCTTAAAAAAAAAAAGAAAAAAACTAACCTCATAGATACAGAGACAGATTGGTGGTTGCCAGAGGTGGTGATGAGAGGTTGGGTGAAACAGGTGAAGGTGGTCAAAAGGTATAAACTTCCAGTTATAAAATAAATAAGTCCTGGGGATGTACATACAGCATGGTGACTATAGTTAATAATAATGTATTATATATTTGAAAGCCGCTAAAAGAGTAGATCTTAAAAATTCTCATCATAAGAGAAAAAAGATTGTAACTGCATATGGTGATGGATGTTAATTTAGACTTATTGTGGTGATAATTTCACAGTATACACATGTATCAAATCATTATGTTATGCAACCAAAACTAATATAATGTTATATGTCATAATGAAAGAGCTCAGTAAAACAACAACAAAACTTTACACTTACTTCTAGCTAATTCTCCTGGTCTATCCATCCATCCATACATCCATCCATCCATCCATCCATCCATCTATCCATTTATTCCACAAATAATTTTAAGTAACTCTCTGGTTTTAGGAATTCTGAGAGTGTGTCAGTTGGGTCTTCAGATGTCAAGATGGAATTAAAATTGCAAGAAATTTATTGAGGGAAAATGCCTGTGAAAGACAGGAGGGGGCAGGAGTAGACAGGAAAAGGCTTTACCATGGTGCAGTATGACATCTGTGCAAAGAGAGGAAGACGAAAGGAAAAACCTCATCCTGTGAACCTGCTCTGAGAGATTCTCAAAATTCCAAGGGGAGCCTCAGCAAAATGATTTCCTATAGAGTCATGGAGGGCAGAAATGAGCAGATCTTGGTGTCCCCATTGTGCTCAGACTTTGCCTGAAGGCTGCCTGAGAAAGTGTAGATGGCCTCAGCTCAAGTACTTTGGTAGGTCTTGAAAGCCAGCAATTCTGTGGTGTCAGCTAACTGAAATCCTTATAGCTGATTGGCAAGTTCTCTTGAAAGGATATAGAGCTGCATGTCTTCATGACTACCGTGGAGAGGCATTGGAGATAAAACAGATCTAGCTCTAATAAGGCATAAGACATGATCATTTCTCTACTGAGGAAGTGGCAGCTGTAAATAAACTGAGTTTGAGTGAGATGAGTATTAATAAAGAAGTGATACTGAACTGCACCCAAGTGTCTAATTGTGCCTAGGGAAATGAGCGACTCATACGTTCCAGTCAAAACCACTGAATAAATTTAATAAAAATGAGGGATGAGGAAGGAGTGTTACAAACTGGTCAAATAGAACAGGTAACACAAGGGTCATCTCCTGATTCCTGAGAAAAAAAAATTCAAAGGTCTATGTTCAAGTGATCCCTAGTTCCTTTATTCTTCCGCTTTCGCTCTTCTCTTTATCATGGACAAAGTATAGAATTCAAGAATTTCTTCATTCATTATACCTATAAAATACATATCCCAACCACGCCAAAACTCTCAAATGTTTCTAGTAAAGCAAATGATGACTATTATATTTTACTCTATGATTACCTTTGATTTTTACAAATGCTTGTCAAATTGCCCAATAGAGAAAAATAGGAAAAAACTTCCTCTAAAGTAGTTTGAGTAAACTCTTATTTTTTTCGGTCTCAGTCCATTTGTGGGGATGTATACGGTGCCTTTATATCCAACCAGGCATATTTATACGCCATTCCTTTATCAGGACTTGTTAGATTCTCTCTTGACCCTTTGAACATGATATTATATCAAATCTAATTTTGTACTCCTTTTATGAAATAGGCCATAATTCTCTCATTCAAAATTCCGTTCGAATAACTTTCTCCTAGAATAATCTTCCTAATGGTAGTCATTCTCTGAAGCTACATGTAAATAGAAATCCCTCAGGGCACAGCTCAAATGCTCCTTCTCTATGGAGAATTTACTTTTCTTTTTTATGGGAAAGTGTTTGCCACCCTGACAATTTCTACATTGCATTTTTACTATGTCTCTTTTAAAATATGCCTTACTTTCTAATGTAATTATTCATGTCAAAAACAATAATAGCTCTTAAGTACACAGAATACCTGAGTATATAAGAGCCTTTATGTATATATATTATTCTATATCTACAACAACCCCATGAGGAGGGGGATGTTATACTAATTTTATTAGTTCTAGCTCAGAGGATTTGTAAATTTGCCTAGATCCCCAAATTACTAAGTAGCAAAACCAAGAATCAAACTCTGATCTTTTAGCACCAAATTAAATGAACTTTCTATAATTCTTTGATGTAAACTCTTTGAGGGTAAATTGATGTTTTTGTGTACTACCCAAATTTCGGTATAATCACTATTCAATAAAAGAGTTAAATGAGTGAAGAAATGAATAGGATCCAACCTACACAAATCATTTGAATATATCTCTCACAAATAGCAGATAACTGGATTTATATCCTCCTTTGGACCATACTCTACTTGGCATTTGTCCATTGTTTGCTTCTGTCAGTAGTTCTAAGTAATTTATGCATGTATATATTTTGCCTGCAAAGTCCTGGTATTTTCATCAAGGGCACGACAGAGTTTTTGGTTATTGTTTATTGGGTGCTTTTTGGCATCTATTCTGTTATTTCACAACACAAGAGTGAGAGTATATGTATATTGTTAGCCTCCCTTGGGAAAATGGAAGAATAGCCCCTGAAAGCTGAAAAATTATGTATATGTTCTAGAGGAAATTTATCTCCAGAACCATGACTTCTATAATAAATTTCTAAAATGTTTGTAAAATTTTCTAAAAATGGCAAATCTTTATAACATCATAGAATATTAATAGTGACATACTGAATTAACTTTTAATAAATTGCATCTTTATCTTAAACTGAGAAATGCATTGTAAATTTTCATGACTGATTATTTATTGTTTGCTGATAAGAATCCTAGTCCTTGCAAATACACTTAATAAATATAATCTTAGTAAAACTTTTTTTGAAATTAAGTGCATAGGATACCAGAAAAAAATTTATTTAAACTATTTATACATATAACAAAAGAATCATTGCTTAAACTTTATGTATATAAATTAATATATTTTATCTTACACTAGTCCTGTTATTTTGGTTTAAGATGTTGACAATCAAAGCAAAATATGTTTATTGTATGAGGGGATTTTCAAAATAGAGCAAAACTTGATTGTTCTGCACATGCATTCTTCAAGTTCTTTATATAGGTCAAGAAAAGATGTGTAAAAGTGAAAAAGTGTGGCTTAACATTTTATTCCAGTAAAGATATATTCTGACCATTTTTGAACTGTGCATCTTACAGGAAATTTCCAGATCTTTAAGTGACACACACCTAGAGTTTTGTTCACTTCCTGAATAAAAGCCTTTTTTTTTTCCCCAAGTGGTTTAAAAGGTTTTAGATGGGGAGGTACCAGATGTCAGCAGTTCTAATTTTTTTAGTGCAACTATAATGGAGCACAGCTTAGTGATTACCGCAAAGTGGAATTTAACCTTCAGGTCACTGATTCAATCCCTTAGTGCTGCTGGCCTTTTGATAATAATAGATCTACTCTTGGGTACACACACACAACACACAGACACACACACCATTTCCACAAAAGAGACAAGCAGTCAAGGCAATGTATTAATAGAATGTAAAAAATCAGTTTCTTGAAATGAATTGCAAAGAATAAAAGTGAATGTCATTTACTCTTCCTCACATAAAAAAGTTAATGGGTGCAATAAAGTAAGGTTTAATAGATTAAAAATATTTTAAGTGACATTACTACAGAATAATATTCTGGATTTTGAATTTCCTTAATACTATTTCATTAGGATTTAAGGGAGTTTGTTTCCACTGATTTACTGCCAATTCATCTTGGATGTGGTCTTAATCCACCAAATAGTATGGAAGGTCAAAGTTAACCAAACCCTGGAGTGTTCCAGGAAAACAATGTGGAGAGTCAGCAGATGGTGTCCTTCCCTGAGTCAGGATAAACTATGATTATTTTAAAACAGTTTTTGATTGTGGATTGTTTGGGTTTTATCTCAGAAAGAAGCCAGGCTACATAGTCACACATGGAGTATCAAGAGTACTGTGGTAATTAAGGAGTTATCCTAGATTGCAGAGTAAATTGCAGGTGCCTTAGTAATGATATTTCAGCATGGAAGATGTAATCAGAAAGACATTTGCTTATGTTTCAAAAAATAGCATGAGCTAGGAAAAAAAAAAGCAATACAAATAAAAACAGCAACCAGCAATAACCATCATGATACAATGTATTGACCACTTTATTTGTACTAACAGGGCCTCTGCTAAAAAAGTTAATATTATTTAAAACAGATTTAAAATCAAGGACACATATTAAAGTCCTCCTTTTTGGGTAGAAACAGAGGTTTCCAGTGGTCAAATAACTTGCTAAAAAAGGGCATAAGGCCAGTAAATGGAAGAGTCCAAGGTGAGGTTCAAGTTCAGGTACATCTTATGTTGATACTCAACCACACTGCTGTATTGAAGATGTTCATTAAAGATGAGGTGAAGAAATGTGATTGTCAGGCTGTTGGACATGTATCTAATGAGGACGCTACAAAGTTTTAGAAATGTCATTTGTGTAAAGGAAAAGAAAGACTACAGGTTCAGGTAGAGTACTCTTAACCTGAATGAACTGGTCAACCAGATCTAAGCAAAATTCAGCCTTTAGTTTACTTTATCATTCAATTGTTCATAGCATTGCTTGTCGTTCACTGACTTATATTCATCACTATGCTGGGAGTAGACACCACTCTATCACTTCCTTGATTGTGTATAACTTTGGGATATTCTCTCACTAATTTATGTAAGTATACCTTGTGTCTCTGGCTCCATTGTACAAATTCTATGATCACTTCCTTTTCTCTTCTTTTTCTTGTATATGTTTGATATAAGTATTAAGCAAAAAATATTCCTAAATGAACCATTATCTATCTATGTATCTATGTATCTATATGTATGTATGTATGTATCTATCTAATTTACATGTTGATTCTGATAGCACTGAAGTAAAACTCTTGCTATAGCTAGCAAGTCAAAGTTCAATCTTTTAGGGTAGATTTCAATTCTTAGTAAAAAAGATTAAAAAGTAAAAACTAAGATAAAGTAACCTTGTGTGTTTTGCCTAGAAAATTCCAAAAACTTCCTAACTGTATTTGGGAAAATCCAGTGAGACTCACTTGGTCTTTATTCAATAGTATTACTTTCAGTAAATGAATTTATATAGATAAAAAAGAGAGTAACTTTGTTAAATCTCGAGAACAGTTTTTTTGCATTTATTGCATGGTTCATTGCATAACTCTGCGTCTTTTGTCTCATCTGATGGGCAATGGAGCCATATTTCAAATGTGAAATAGGAATAACTAGAGAACCTCAGTCAATTATCACAAAAACAAACACAAAAATGAAATAGAGCTATTAAATCCTAGTGTTTTGGTCATCTACCAGTTTGGGTAATATGTTGCTCTTAAAGTTTTAGCCAGCTAGAATGTTGTTCTTGTTGTTATTGTTTTACAATATTCTATCAATTCATGTCGGATTGCTTGTTGCTCTGCTAAGCAAACTACAAATTTTATTCCACAAGAAGAGCAGTGTATACCACGATAAAAATGGGATGCATGCTATATGTTATGTTCAAAATTTTGTTTATTATGGTCCATTCTCCTGTTCCCCATATTTTAAAATCATTGATATGGTATCTACTATTAAATTTGCTATGCATAGGATTTTGAAGTTACAATATTTTTACAACATTCTGATGATAACATAGAGGGAAAATTCTGGAAAATTTTGACACATGACCGCTAATGATAATTGGCAGAAAATCCATTAAGGTACTATGAGATCCTGGATTCCTGCTATATCACAACATATTGCTGCATGAAATTCAGTATAACAGGAGGCCATCTTAGGCCCAAAAGATGAGAAAGAATTTATAATTTACATTATGATCCCATAATGTAAATATTTTCTTTTAATATTGCCCTTTAACATAGATCAATAATATCTAAAAATATCCTTTAACATAGATCAATAATATCTAAAAATCTTATTAAGATTTTTTAAAAGCAAAAACTTGATTATTCTTTATGATTTATATACTTTTTTTGTAAAGAGTTTGTGACATTATCTAATTTAACAAGTGTTTGGCACCTATTACGTGCCAAGCTTTGTGATGATTTAGGAGATACAAAGATAAGTGAGGCATGATATTAAAACACCAATATTTTACTCTAGTAAAAAGACAGGTTATTAAACAAAGTTATAATATGAGTTACACTAAAGTTTTGGGTACATTAGTAAGCCATATAAAAATCCTAAATAATGGTTCATTATTCAGCAAAATAATACCATTGATAATAATCACACATACACAGATCATTGAATATATCAAATTAGTTACCACATGGCTCAATGATACATGCCACACTGGAAATAAATTGTTGACCACGAATGATTAAAAAGAGAGAGAATGGTCCACATGCTAAAGCACTGTGTGATGTCACCTCCAAGAGTCATACTAAGTCTAATATTGGTTAAAATTTAAATATTAAAACGTTTATTATATAAGTGTATGAAATATTACATTTCTGCAAAAAGTATCCCAGTCAAACTTCATAATACCTCTTTGTGGCAGGAATAATTGGTTTCATTTTATTAATAATGAAACTGGGGACTTCGCTGGTGGTGCAGTGGTTAAGAATCCACCTGCCAATGCAGGGGACACAGGTTCGAGCCCTGGTCTGGGAAGATTCCACATGCCTCAGAGCAAATAAGCCCATGCGCCATACCTACTGAGTCTGCGCTCTAGAGCCCGTGACCCACAACTACTGAGCTTGCGTGCCACAACTACTGAAGCCCACGCGCCTAGATCCCGTGCTGCACAACAAGAGAAGCCACCACAATGAGAAGCCCGCGCACCGCAACGAGAAGTAGCCCCCGCTCACCGCAACTAGAGAAAGCCTGCATGCAGCAACGAAGACCCAACACAGCCATAAATAAATAAATAAATAAATAAATAAGTTTACATTAAAAAAAATAATGAAACTGGACCCCATAAATACTGCCTAGATGAAATAACTTAAAAGAGTCTGACTGGCATTTTCACCTATATATATACTTTTTACTTTAGTTTGACTTCACATCTCATCTCCCAGATCTGTTATTTCCCTAGAAATTTTAAGAAACAGAGAGTTCTTTCTATACTTTTCAAATGGACATATAAAAAAATTCTATCAAAATTCCTTCACAGATTTAGAACTGGTCTTCCATACTAAGTTAAGATTTCTTAAGATTTCTGGTTATTTCTTTCATGCAATTTAAAAGAAAAGATCATCCAGTCTTATAAACAAATTACAAGAAAGAATAACTGGAAAATAGTTATACTGCAATAGCATTAGTTTTTAAAAATATTTATCTTTTTTCCCCTAAATTAGTAGTCATTAGCATTCAAATAATGTTAATGTAGTATCACTGACAAATATAAAAAATTGAGATTTCTAAGTAGAAATGAGTCATCATTTCTAAGGCACAACAGAAATTTTCACCTTATTGTTGCTTGGCTATACAGTTTACATAACTGACTTCTTAGAAGATCCATTCATGATGATAAAAGATGCTGGCCACAAATTTGGAAACTTCAAAAATATAAACTGTTAGCACTAAATAAATACACAAGAAAGACATTCTAAATTGGAATTAAAAAAAGAAAGGGATAACTTCCAGTATCATTTATTTACTAAATTTTTCCTTAATCTCTCTGTTGCTTAGTCAGTAAAACAAGGAGTTTGTGTTAGATATATTCATTTCATTTCTAGTATTCTTCCTTATATCCTATCTGGACTGAGTCAAATTTTCTTTAGATAATGGATTAAGTTTCAAGTGTCAATTAATACTACCAAAAAGGCTGCTAAACACAGTTCAGTGTTTTAGTACATGACAAATTATGACTACAAATTTTTCCAGGTGATTGGGTGCCATTCTGAAAAAAGAATTAAAAAAAAAAAAAAAAAAAAAAAAAAAACTAGTCCCTAGGAGATGAAATTGCGGAAATATTCAATTTTCCATTAAAAGTCTTGAAATGACCAAAGTCAAGAAATTTTGGGCAGACTTGAATTATGTAACTGTTCCAGACTTCCTCTCCAAATACCCTAAATCAAAGGCTAAATTAATAATCCCTCCTTTATGCTCATATTGTATAATTATATTAATATAAATCTGTAACTACTGTTACATTGGTAACTAATAGCATATGTATAATATAATGCATTATTTCATTTAGTTGAAGTTTTGTATATTTTGACTTTAAGCTCAGTTAATGTGATTTTGAAAAAAATCTATTGTAGAGTTTCAACAATCACACATCAACTCTATATAGATCAATGCCTCTCTCCATGTGATATCTGAGACATTTATGGTCCATTAAGATGGTAACTGACATTCATAAGATGTATTTTTGAAAGTCTCACACTTCATCATTATAAAATATGGTGAAAACCTTTCAAATGCGAGAAAAGACCACATGGTCAGGGTCAGATGTCAGCTTTCATCTTGACCAAAGCATGTACCACAGAATCTAGTTGAAGACAATGAGATAGAAAGGGACATATTTAGAATGCATTCATAATGTAAGCACAATGATATACAACACTTATTTTTAAAAACACTACCTTTAGAATGTCACTGTAGACATAAGTGATTTCTACATAAACTTATTAAATATTTCATTTTTGATACATACCCAATAAAATATTTGAAACCAACCTATACTTTTATTATATAACAAATAAACTGAACACTATTTTACTCTGCAGCAGAGGAACTGAGGAAGGAGAGGAATGAAAGGGATGAAAATGAGTTTGCAAGTTTCTTAGAATTTCACATATGTTGCCAATATATAAAGAACTCCAGACTTATCTGGATGGACCAATAGTAAAGAAGAAAAGGAAAAGAGGAAAATGAGCTAGCATTACACCCAACCTTGGTGTATTAATATTTTTCTTAATCCTCACAAAAGCTGAAGGGCCAGAAGTTAATACTTTTCCTTGATGGTCTACTTCCACAGTTTTTCTTTAACATTGCACAAATTTGTATACTCTGTAAAGTGGAACTCAAGGGCAAAGAATAAATAAGAGTGTCAGTGAGAAATATATATATATACATATATATACACACACATATATATATATATACATACATATACACATATATATTATTTTTTGTTAAACTGTGATTATTGAGCAGAACTATAACATATATGTTGTTAATTATTTAGCCATATGTATTTTCGATTGTAGCATGTCAGGTAGTGTTTCATTGTATTGTTTTTCTTCCCAACAAGCAGACCATTTTACTTTGCAATGAGGAGCCAGGAGCTCTTCAGCCTTGTTTTTCAAAAAAGGCTTCATGTGATGGAATTTATCAATCTTCTTTCTAAATGTGCATGACATTTTCTGAGTAAAAATGTTTTGTCATGTGTAGCTACAGAATGAAGACCCTAATATGATATTCATTACACTGACAGTATCTTACTGAGGAAACCATGCTTTAGAATTTCAAGACTTTGGTGTAATCTGACTCTAACATTCAGCATTACATTCTCAAATTATTTAAATTTATCCAGTCAGACTTACACAGAGATACTTCTTCCTATCTCAACACTCATGTTGGATTAGTATGAATGTGATGGAATTAAAGGGAACAAATAATGTGAACATTATGTAAGAAATTTCCATTGGTGACATTGGTTGGAGAAACTCTGGAATACTTTAAATATATATATGTATATATGTATATTTAAACATATACATATATATTTACAACTACCTTTTAATTAAAGTACAAGTTTTAATATATTGGGAAAATCTACTTAAGCAAAATCTTTGTCCAAATATTAGTAAAAATCAAAATAATTGATCTAGTGTCCTCTAACCTTTTGAAAATATTGTCATTTAATAACTATCTTGGAACTCAGAGGATGTTATTACCTTAATAAAGAGAAACCATTGTTTACAGCAGCAGTACATATCTTAAGCCAAGGAAAGCAAACCTAACGTTGAGGCTAGCGTACGTTAAGAAAATTAATATCTATGTAAAGTGTAACTAACTGAGTCAATGGGCCTCACAAGAAAAATCAGACCAAGGGATTGAAAATATTTTTATCCAAAATGAAATGGCTAAAATAACCAACCAAACATGAGGAAAGCATGTCTCAAATTCTATTTTGTGAAATAATAGTTCCAAGTTATAAATATTAGTGTTATTTAGGTAACAAAAAATTTTCCTTAACCAAATAAGTCAGGCAATGTTGTATTAGAAGAAGTTTAACATTTTTCTTTATTGTATGCCTTATGAGAACATGCCAGTGTGTTGTGCAATCCAAGAACAGAACATATCTACAATTTTTTAAATATTTATATCACCTTTTGTACCATGAGCTTTGTATGATCACCAATCCATAAAAGTCACTTTGAAACCATGTTTATAATCAATATCACATGCAAATATAGATGTAATTATCCTAAATAAAATTATTTAAAAATGCAACTAAGTTAACAGTTAACAGTGCATGTAAGAGTCATTCATGATATGCAGGTAGGTTTTCTCTCACACTTGCCCTCTTGATAGCTGTAAATAAAATATTTCCTTTTACAACTTTCAAGAATGCTGATATTGCTTTTTCTTTAATGTTTGACTGTTATACCAAAAAAGGTATTAATGTTGTCAATGTATGTGACACACAGATGTCCTATATATAGAGCAAAACATTTAAAAACAGAAGTTAGCTATATACCTTTTGATAACTTTACATTTAATCTTCAACCTCTGCTATGAATACAATTCCATAATTTATCTAATAACAATGTTCTGGGGCTTCCCTGGTGGCGCAGTGGTTGGGAGTCTGCCTGCCAATGCAGGGGACGCGGGTTCGTGCCCTGGTCTGGGAAGATCCCACATGCCGCGGAGCGGCTGGGCCCGTGGGCCGCAATTACTGAGCCTGCGCGTCTGGAGCCTGTGCTCCGCGACAAGAGAGGTCGCAGTAGTCAGGGGCCCGCGCACCGCGATGAGGAGTGGCCCCCGCTTGCCACAGCTAGAGAGAGCCCTCGCACAGAAGCGAAGATCCAACACAGCCATAAATAAATTAAAAAAAAAAAAAATGTTCTGAAAAGTTAAATCAAACAATAAAAATGATACTAATAATGATACATTTTAAAACATGATATTACAAAAGGCAATTTTGATGCATGTAGATGAAAACAGCACTGACAGGATGGAAAATTAAGAGGTATTTTAAAACACTTGACTTTAGCAGTTGAGTTCTGTAATTCTAAATTCCTCTTAGAGACATGGTACTCTTGAAAGTCCAGGTGCAAAAGGTTGTTGGATATTTCTTATTTGCACCTAGAAATTAGAGCATTTCTCTGCAGTCATTAACTTTTTCCTACAGAAGACACTAAATTAATAAAATTTTTCATTGAGGAACTTGCTTTTTACTTCAGTATTGCTCTTCTACTTTGTTATTTCCTCTCTAGAACAACCCCCCCCCCACACACAAACACACACTCCGGTTGGCCCTATATTTTTTCTTAGCTGCTTAGACTTCCACCTGTTGGCTTCGTTCTTAGGCTGTCTCACATTCACCAAATGGCGATATGCTTCTTCATGCATGTTGATACGAAGAGGAAGTGTTTTCAGTCACAACTATTAAAAACTATTTTCATTGACTGAACCACCCTTCAGGGATATCTACCTTCAGGTAATATCATATACAGGTAAAATTAAATTGAGGTTTCCTGAGCCAGTGGCCGTGGACAAGGGAATGTGATCACCCTCACTGCACCACCAAAATGCCAGCCTACTACCCGATGGAAGAAATGGGAAATAGCTGCTGCAGAGAAAAGCAAATGTCTCGCCCAGGATCAGAAAAGTATAGGCTAATGATTCTGATTGTGAGAAATTTCATTTTCTTTAAAAGAAGTAGCAATGAAATCTAACCTATGCTGATATTTAAATCTCTATTCCAGTGTTGACACTGGATTCCCTTAAGCTTCAAATTTGAACTCAATATGTTTGTTTTAGGCTAGAAAATTCTGTGTAGTCCAGGTTCTGGAAATTATAATACACTTTTTCTGCCCAAGTCGTAAGCATCTCCCCATGGGTCCTCTCCAAATTTTAGACGATGACATAAAAATACATATCTTCCATGGAGTGCCTACATTCATGTACTCCTTCACACACCGTAAAAGAACAATTATAGTGTGCTATTCAAAAGGCTTCCTTTTGAATATTAAGAGCGTTAAAAATTAATACTCAATTTTAACTCTAGTAAATATATAGATGAATGTAAAGCACTTTGTTTTTTCATTAAATGATAGTAATTGTAAATATACAAGTCTTAAGAGATTTAAGCACTGTCCAAAATAGAATTTTTTTAAAAAGGTCAATTTAAATTAAATAGCCATGGTGAGGAAAAATGAATATTTAAACAGATAGATATAGATATATGCGATTTATTTATCATTTATTTATTTATAAATGGTAAGATTATTTTATTCTCCATTCACTAAATACAAAGAGATGCATCAAACACTGCCTCTACCCTCTGTTCTGAAAAAGTCCTATTCATGCATCAGAATTAACTCAGCCATCACTTCTCTCTGATTCTTTTCCTGAACAACTCAGCCAGAATCAATCATGCACTGCCTTAATGCCTTCTCACTGTATGCCCATTTCTATTGTTAAATTTGTTTCACTTTATTGTAAATACTTGTTTTCATATCAGTGACCCACTAGATCAGGCCCAGCAAACTTTCTCTGTAAAAAGCCAGATAGTAAATATTTTTGGCTTTGAAGGCCATACAGTCTAAGTTGCAACTACTCAAATCTGCAACTGTAGCACAAAAGCATCCATAGACTATACGTAAGGAAGGATGTGGCTACGTTCCATCAATGTTGTATTTGCACTAGCAGGTGGCAGACTGGATTTGGCCACAAACTGTAGTCCACAATTCCTTAAAGGTAGAAACTGTGATTTTCAGTGCTTTCATCTTTGTTTTGCAGCTGTAAGCACAATGCTGAATATGCAAAGGAGAGTTGATAAATGTATTTTTAATTTTAGTTCAGTTGAATCAAGTTACAGCAACTCAAGTTCCAATGATTTCCGGCCGTAAGAAGTCTGGTGCTTAAAAGTTGAGCTGTGTGCTGTCCAATATGTAACCACTAGCGATGTGTGGTTGTTTAATCTTAAATTAATTAAAATCAAACAAATTAAAAATTCAGTGCCTCAGACACATTAACCACATTCCCAGGGCTCACTAGCCTTATGTAGCTAATAGCTACCATATTTAAATAGCATAGACATAGAACATAACTATCATTACAGAAAGTTCTATTGGGCAGTCCTGGCTCAGATGATGTGAATATTAAGACAAGGAGATATCCTCAAGAAGAATCCTGGTGGTGTATAAAATATGGTTCAGTATAACTTAAATACACTATCTTGACGAAATTTCAAAAACTGAAATTATATTATGCACAACAAATAAAAAGGTGTGAATTTACTGAATAAACTAGGTAATTAGACACAAGTATTCTACTATTTGAAGCAGATTCAGTAGACCTTTGGGTGTATGTGAATTTGCACATGTGTGTAACTAAAATTCAAGATTCACAGTAGATTTTATGCAATTAAAAAAAAATGGTTCCTGTTACAGAAGCCATAGAAGAGAAGGTGGATTATACAAAAGATACGCATCGGTGTAGGCAGAAGAGGATAATATTAGGTGCTCACTAACTCAAGAAGTAGAACAACTTTGACAATATCAGGAGAAAATGCAAAACAGGAACGACCAAAAGCATTTAAAATGCAAATGCAGGAAAGAAGACAGTTTTCATCTAATTGATTCTCAATTCTTACTAAAGAAAGGGGCAAGTTTATATTTTTTCTGCTGAAGGAGGCATTTAAGATCATGAAGTTCCAAGATCAAATTCAAGCTTAAACTATTATTTGTTATAGAAGCTTGACATTACTTTTTATCATTCTCACCTTCAGTTTACTCTCAGTACAATGATAATAATAAAACCGCTTCAGCAGACTACTGAGAGGACAAAATGAGGTGATATTTGTCGAGGGCTTAGTAGATTGTTCAACACATTGAATACCTGGGAAATTGTAGCAATTTTATTACAGAGGTTGAGCATGGTTTGGTGGGATAAGGAAGTTGAAGACAGTGGGGAAGTTTTAAAATTGCTTTGTGAACAATAAGAAAGGAAGTGAGTGAGAGAATATGAAATAATTCCTCAAAAGCTTCTAAGGCTCAGATAAGATAGGAAACAATGAATTTCTTCTAATAACAATATTTGAGGTTATGTGATTATTTTGTGCTAGCTATGTCAGGATGTCAATTATAGGAGAAGAGAATGCAGAGAAATGAATCCTGAACAAAATATCTGTGGGCTATTTGTGATCGAGAAACATTAAGCAAAGGCCTTGAGGCGTAAGCAAGGGAGTGACCAAAGAGTCCAGGATTAATAAAGACCAAAGTAAAGCCAGGGAAAAGTCATAAAAAGGATAAACTAGAGAAGCCAAGGTAAAGAAATTCCCACTAATGCCAAAGCTATGCTGGGCTAAGAATAACACATGAGACAGGGAGAAAAATGGAAAACTGTCATCACCAACTTTGATGCTCAAAGTTCAATTTTTAAAGATAAGATAGATAAATGCAGGTCAAGAAAAAAACTTTAAAATTCCTAAATGTTGTCCAGGATGATGGTAAGAATTGAGGTAATAGGGAATACCATAAGCCAGGTACCAAAGAATTTTAAGCAAACGTGGAAGTGACTTGCTGGTTGATAGAAGACAGTGGCCGGGAATGGTAAAGTGATGTAATCAAATATTCTTTTAACCTCAAAGGAAGATTATTATATTATTGCACTTTGGATCTTTGAAAGTATTTGAAATAAATTGGTTTTGAAATACACATTATTTTACGTTTAAAAGTTGAAAACTTCAGGAAATGTTAATGTTTGCATTATTATTATTATTATGTTTATGTTCATTATGTTTTATGAAGTGTTCTTCAGTAAGAATGACAATATTGCTGAAATGTAGCTAGCGTTACAAAGGAGTGTGGACACTGGTGAAATGTGAGTAAAATAGAGGTACTTTCTGAGTTTTTCATGTATACAGGGAATCAAAAAATGTTAGTTTTCCTAGACTATTTGGAGTCTACAGAGTACTAAGGTGCAAAAAATTCTTTCGATTTCCAACTGTAAATATACAAGTATTATTTCCTCCTATCGCTCAGTTAATAGAAAATAAACCAATACACTAAGTATTTTAAATCTGTGCTACAGATCCAAACATCTTTAGAGACTTGTTACACAAATGTCTTCATAATGTATATTTTTTCCTCTTTCTAAAGCAAGAGGGAATGGGGGATGGGAGGGGAGATCTCTGCAATATACTTCCTTAGAATTATTTTCACAAATGCCAACGTCTGTCTTTTTCTTTAACTTAAGATGGCACCTGCAACCTCTTTCAGTCCCGCTGGTAAAACTGCACGGTCTCACAGAAACATGCTTGCCAAAGAAGTCTGGAGGCTTGTGACACAGTTTACACCTGTTTAGATGTCTTGTCACCTCACAGAGTTGCTTTCAGTTGCCACCTCATGTAAATTTTGCATTCAAGCTGCTATCATTCTTTAGCAAGAGTGTACTTTTCTCTTATTTTGGAACTTGATTGACTTTTCGAACTCAGCTGCACCTTCCACAATTAAAAAAAAAAATGTTTCTGTCAGTTTTTATAACTGGGTTCTTATGACAGTAGAGTTCCCACTACGTGACCATGTAATCAGTCAGCTATCTTCCCCACTGTGTCTTAGTTATAATTGAGACTAGCTTTTGATATTCAAGCTTAATCAATTTTATAGGTTCAAGGATTCCCTTAATAATCTTTGGTATGACTCATGCAGTAGAAGCTATTTATTCTGCATGCCAGTGTGCTGGAATGATCAGGGCCTTGCTCTCAATTTCTGAAGCTATTGCTTCTCTCAGGCTTCATAAAAACAAATAATAAAAGTAAAATAAAATTGTGTGGATTTTTGCTTTTCTTTTTTTCCACTGTACCAATTGGAGCATAGTAACAAATTCAATAAAGATTCTAAATTGGGCCCATTATAATAATATTTTACATTTATTGGGGAATAGCCTGGCTTCTGATGTTTATGTAATGTGAGGTATAGACTGAGGATTTTTTTTTGCATATTACTATCCAATTGTTTTTGTATCATTTTTTGAAGACTGTCCTTTAGCCATTCAATTGCTTTTGAACTTTTGCCAAAAATCAATTGACCATATACATGTAAATCTATTTTTGGACCCTGTTCCATTTATTTGTCTGTCACTGTGCTTTAATACTATAGTTTGATACTAAGTGCTAAAATTGGATAATGTAAGTCTTTCCAACCTTGATCCCTTTTTTCAAAGTTGTTGGGCTATTCCAGTTCATTTGCATTTCTATACAAATTTCAGAATCGGCCTGTCAATTTTTACAAAAAAAAGACTTGTAGGATTTTATTTGTTATCACATTTAATGTATAAATCAATTCAGGAATCGTTTCAATAGAGAAAAAAAGGCTTTAAACTTTCGTTCAAACTCATGTTCATAAATAGCAAATCAAATATTTAACATCTTATGTTAGACTTAATTGGAACAGGTTTTATTGATGAATAATGATCACTGATTCTTATCTAACATGCAGTGTGCACCAGACATTGTAATGTTGCATGTGACATAATTAGGCATTTACTTGCTAAGAAAGTAGATCTTAAATGTCCCCAACACAAAAAGGAAATGGTAACTATGTTACAGGATGGAGGTGGTAACTGATACAATGGTAGTAATCATCTTGCAATTGATAAATGTATCAAATCAACACATTATTGTATACCTTAAACTTACACAATGTTATATGTTAATTATATCTCAATAAAGCTGAAAAAAATTAACTAATTAAAAAAACATTTACGGAGGGGAGAGAGAAGATGGCGGAAGAGTAAGACGCGGAGATCACCTTCCTTCCCACAGATACAGTAGAAATACATCTACACATGGAACTGCTCCTACAGAACACCCACTGAACGCTGGCAGAAAACGTCCGACCTCCAAAAAGGCAAGACACTCCCCCCGTACTTGGGTAGGGCAAAGGAAAAAAGAAATAACAGAGACAAAAGAATAGGGACGGCACCTGCACCAGTGGGAGGGAGCTGTGAAGGAGGAAAGATTTCCACGCACTAGGAAGCCCCTTCGCGGGCAGAGACTGCGGGTGGCAGAGGGGGGAAGCTTCGGAGCCACGGAGGAGAGCGCAGCCACAGGGGTGCGGAGGGCAAGGCGGAGAGATTCCCGCACAGAGGCTCAGCGCCGAGCAGCACTCACCAGCCCAAGAGAGGCTTGTCTGCTCCGCCGCCGGGGCGGGCGGGGCTGGCAGCTGAGGCTCGGGCTTCAGGGATCGCAGGGAGAGGACTGGGGTTGTTGGCGTAAACACAGCCTGAAGGGGTTAGTGCACCACAGCTAGCCAGGAGGGAGTCCGGGAAAAAGTCTGCAGCTGCTGAAGAGGCAAGAGACTTTTTCTTCCCTCTTTGTTTCCTGGTGCGCGAGGAGAGGGGATTCAGAGCGCCACCTAAACAAACTCCATACACGGGCGCGAGCCGCGGCTACCAGCGCAGACCCCACAGCAACAGGGGCGCAGAGGAAAAAACGGAGAGACTCCCGCACAGAGGCTCGGCGCCGAGCAGCGCTCACCAGCCCGAGAGGCTTGTCTGCTCCCCCGCCGGGGCGGGCAGGGCTGGGAGAAGAGGCTCAGCTTTGGTGGGATCGCAGGGAGAGGACTGGGGTTGTTGGCGTAAACACAGCCTGAGGGGGTTAGCGCACCACAGCTAGCCAGGAGGGAGTCCGGGAAAAAGTCTGCAGCTGCCGAAGAGGCAAGAGACTTTTTCTTGCCTCTGTTTCATGGCGCACAAGGAGAGGGGATTCAGAGCGCCGCCTAAACGAGCTCCAGAGACGGGCGCAAGCCGCGGCGATCAGCGCGGACCCCAGAGACGGGCGTGAGACGCTAAGGCTACTGCTGCCGCCACCAAGAAGCCTGTGTGCGAGCACAGGACACTCTCCACACTGCCCCTCCCGGGAGCCTGTGCAGCCCGCCACTGCCAGGGTCCCGTGATCCGGGGACAACTTCCCCAGGAGAACGCACTGCTCGCCTCGGGCTGGTGCAACGTCACGCAGGCCTCTGCCACCGCAGGCTCACCCCGCCTCCTCTGTACCCCTCCCTCCTCGCGGCCTGAGTGAGCCAGAGCCCCCGAAGCAGCAGCTCCTTTAACCCCGTCCTGTCTGGGAGGGGAATAGGTGCCCTCAGGCGACCTACATGCAGAGGCGGGTTCAAATCCAAAGCTGAACCCCAGGAGCTGTGCGAACAGAGAAGAGAAGGGGAAATCTCTCCCAGCAGCCTCAGAAGCAGCAGATTAAAACTCCACAAACAACTTGATGGGCCTGCATCTGTTGAATACCTGAATAGACAACGAATCATCCCAAATTCAGGAGGTGGACTTTTGGAGCAGGATATATTAATTTTTCCCCTTTTCCTTTTTTTGTGAGTGTATATGTGTATGCTTCTGGGTGAGATATTGTCTGTATAGCTCTGCTTTATAATAGCTTTATTTTACTTCACTATATTATAGCCTTTTTCTTTCTTTCTTTCTATTTTTTCTCCCTTTTACTCTGAGCCGTGTGGACGAAAGGCTCTTGGTGCTCCAGCCAGGCATCAGGGCCGTGCCTCTGAGGTGGGAGAGCCAACTTCAGGACACTGGTCCACAAGAGACCTCCCAGCTCCACGTAATACCAAATGGCGAAAATCTCTCAGAGATCTCCATCTCAACATCAAGACCCAGCTTGACTCAACGACCAGCAAGCTACAGTGCTGGACATCCTATGCCAAACAACTAGCAAGACAGGAACACAGCCCCATCCATTAGCAGAGAGGCTGCCTAAAATCATAATAAGGCCACAGACACCCCAAAATACACCACCAGACGTGGACGTGCCCACCAGAAAGACAAGATACAGCCTCATCCACCAGAACTCAGGCACTAGTTCCCTCCACCAGGAAGCCTACACAACCCACTGAACCAACCTTAGCCACTGGGGACAGATACCAAAAACAACGGGAACTACGAACCTGCAGCCTGTGAAAAGGAGACCCCAAACACAGTAAGATAAGCAAAATGAGACAACAGAAAAACACACAGCAGATGAAGGAGCAGGGTCAAAACACACCAGACTTAACAAATGAAGAGGAAATAGGTAGTCTACCTGAAAAAGAATTCAGAATAATGATAGTAAGGATGATCCAAAATCTTGGAAATAGAATAGACAAAATGCAAGAAACATTTAACAAGGACGTAGAAGAACTAAAGAGGAACCAAGCAATGATGAAAAACACAATAAATGAAATTAAAAATACTCTAGAAGGGATCAATAGCAGAATAACTGAGGCAGAAGAACGGATAAGTGACCTGGAAGATAAAATGGTGGAAATAACTACTGCAGAGCAGGATAAAGAAAAAAGAATGAAAAGAACTGAGGACAGTCTCAGAGACCTCTGGGACAACATTAAACGCACCAACATTCGAATTATAGGGGTCCCAGAAGAAGAAGAGAAAAAGAAAGGGACTGAGAAAATATTTGAAGAGATTATAGTTGAAAATTTCCCTAATATGGGAAAGGAAATAGTTAATCAAGTCCTGGAAGCACAGAGAGTCCCATACAGGATAAACCCAAGGAGAAACACACCAAGACACATATTAATCAAACTGTCAAAAATTAAATATAAAGAAAACATATTAAAGGCAGCAAGGGAAAAACGACAAATAACACACAAGGGAATCCCCATAAGGTTAACATCTGATCTTTCAGCAGAAACTCTGCAAGCCAGAAGGGAGTGGCAGGATATACTTAAAGTGATGAAGGAGAAAAACCTACAACCAAGATTACTCTACCCAGCAAGGATCTCATTCAGATGTGATGGAGAAATTAAAAACCTTACAGACAAGCAAAAGCTGAGAGAGTTCAGCACCACCAAACCAGCTTTACAACAAATGCTAAGGGAACTTCTCTAGGCAAGAAACACAAGAGAAGGAAAACACCTACAATAACAAACCCAAAACATTTAAGAAAATGGGAATAGGAACATACATATCGATAATTACCTTGAATGTAAGTGGACTAAATGCTCCCACCAAAAGACACAGGCTGGCTAAATGGATACAAAAACAAGACCCATATATATGCTGTCTACAAGAGACCCACTTCAGACCTAGAGACACATACAGACTGAAAGTGAGGGGATGGAAAAAGATATTCCATGCAAATGGAAATCAAAAGAAAGTTGGAGTAGCAATTCTCATATCAGACAAAATAGACTTTAAAATAAAGACTATTACAAGAGACAAAGAAGGACACTATATAATGATCAAGGGATCGATCCAAGAGGAAGGTATAACAATTGTAAATATTTATGCACCCAACATAGGAGCACCTCAATACATAAGGCAAATACTAACAGCCATAAAAGGGGAAATCGACAGCAACACAATCATAGTAGGGGACTTTAACACCCCACTTTCACCAATGGACAGATCATCCAAAATGAAAATAAATAAGGAAACACAAGCTTTAAATGATACATTAAACAAGATGGACTTAATTGATATTTATAGGACATTCCACCCAAAAACAACAGAATACACATTTTTCTCAAGTGCTCATGGAACATTCTCCAGGATAGATCATATCTTGGGTCACAAATCAAGCCTTGGTAAATTTAAGAAAATTGAAATCGTATCAAGTATCTTTTCTGACCACAACGCTATGAGACTAGATATAAATTACAGGAAAAGATCTGTAAATAATACAAAAACATGGAGGCTACACAATACACTACTTAATAACGAAGTGATCACTGAAGAAATCAAAGGGGAAATCAAAAAATACCTAGAAACAAATGACAATGGAGACACGATGACCCAAAACCTATGGGATGCAGCAAAAGCAGTGCTAAGAGGGAAGTTTATAGCAATACAAGCCTACCTCAAGAAATAGGAAACATCTCGAATAAACAACCTAACCTTGCACCTAAAGCAATTAGAGAAAGAAGAACAAAAAAACCCCAAAACCAGCAGAAGGAAAGAAATTATAAAGATCAGGTCAGAAATAAATGAAAAAGAAATGAAGGAAACAATAGCAAAAATCAATGAAACTAAAAGCTGGTTCTTTGAGAAGATAAACAAAATTGATAAACCATTAGCCAGACTCATCAAGAGAAAAAGGGAGAAGACTCAAATCAATAGAATTAGAAATGAAAAAGGAGAAGTAACCACTGACACTGCAGAAATAGAAAAGATCATGAGAGATTACTACAAGCAACTCTATGCCAATAAAATGGACAACCTGGAAGAAATGGACAGATTCTTAGAAATGCACAAACTGCCGAGACTGAACCAGGAAGAAATAGAAAATATGAACAGACCAATCACAAGCACTGAAATTGAAACTGTGATTAAAAACCTTCCAACAAACAAAAGCCCAGGACCAGATGGCTTCACAGGTGAATTCTATCAAACATTTAGAGAAGAGCTAACACCTATCCTTCTCAAACTCTTCCAAAATATTGCAGAGGGAGGAACACTCCCAAACTCATTCTACGAGGCCACCATCACCCTGATACCAAAACCAGACAAAGATGTCACAAAGAAAGAAAACTACAGGCCAATATCACTGATGAACATAGATGCAAAAATCCTCAACAAAATACTAGCAAACAGAATCCAACAGCACATTAAAAGGATCACACACCATGATCAAGTGGGGTTTATCCCAGGAATGCAAGGATTCTTCAATATACGCAAATCAATCAATGTGATACACCATATTAACAAATTGAAGGAGAAAAACCATATGATCATCTCAATAGATTCAGAGAAAGCTTTTGACAAAATTCAACACCCATTTATGATAAAAGCCCTGCAGAAAGTAGGCATAGAGGGAACTTTCCTCAACATAATAAAGGCCATATATGACAAACCCACAGCCAACATTGTCCTCAATGGTGAAAAACTGAAACCATTTCCACTAAGATCAGGAACAAGACAAGGTTGCCCACTCTCACCACTATTATTCAACATAGTTTTGGAAGTGTTAGCTACAGCAATCAGAGAAGACAAAGAAATAAAAGGAATCCAAATCGGAAAAGAAGAAGTAAAGCTGTCACTATTTGCAGATGACATGATACTATACATAGAGAATCCTAAAGATGCTACCAGAAAACCCCTAGAGCTAATCAATGAATTTGGTAAAGTAGCAGGATACAAAATTAATGCACAGAAATCTCTTGCATTTCTATACACTAATGATGAAAAATCTGAAAGTGAAATTAAGAAAACACTCCCATTTACCATTGCAACAAAAAGAATAAAATATCTAAGAATAAACCTACCTATGGAGACAAAAGACCTGTATGCAGAAAATTATAAGACACTGATGAAAGAAATTAAAGATGATACAAATAGATGGAGAGATATACCATGTTCCTGGATTGGAAGAATCAACATTGTGAAAATGACTCTACTACCCAAAGCAATCTACAGATTCAATGCAATCCCTATCAAACTACCACTGGCATTTTTCACAGAACTAGAACAAAAAATTTCACAATTTGTATGGAAACACAAAAGACCCCGAATAGCCAAAGCAATCTTGAGAACGAAAAATGGAGCTGGGGGAATCAGGCTCCCTGACTTCAGACTATATTACAAAGCTACGGTAATCAAGACAGTTTGGTACTGGCACAAAAACAGAAATATAGATCAATGGAACAGGATAGAAAGCCCAGAGATAAACCCACACACATATGGTCACCTTATTTTTGATAAAGGAGGCAAGAATATACAGTGGAGAAAAGACCGCCTCTTCAGTAAGTGGTGCTGGGAAAATTGGACAGATACATGTAAAAGTATGAAATTAGAACACTCCCTGACACCATGCACAAAAATAAACTCAAAATGGATTAAAGACCTATGTGTAAGGCCAGACACTATCAATCTCTTAGAGGAAAACATAGGCAGAACTCTCTATGACATAAATCACAGCAAGATTCTTTTTGACCCAGGTCCCAGAGAAATGGAAATAAGAACACAAATAAACAAATGGTACCTAATGAAACTTCAAAGCTTTTGCACAGCAAAAGAAACCATAAACAAGACGAAAAGACAACCCTCAGAATGGGAGAAAATATTTGCAAAAGAAGCAACTGACAAAGGATTAATCTCCAAGATTTACAAGCAGCTCATGCAGCTCAATAACAAAAAAACGAACAACCCAATCCAAAAATGGGCAGAAGACCTAAATAGACATTTCTCCAAAGAAGATATACAGATGGCCTACAGACACATGAAAGAATGCTCAACATCATTAATCATTAGAGAAATGCAAATCAAAACTACAATGAGATATCATCTCACACCGGTCAGAATGGCCATCATCATAAACTCTAGAAACAATAAATGCTGGAGAGGGTGTGGAGGAGAGGGAACACTCTTGCACTGTTGGTGGGAATGTAAATTAATACAGCCACTATGGAGAACAGTATGGAGGTTCCTTAAAAAACTACAAATAGAACTACCATACGACCCAGCAATCCCACTACTGGGCATATACCCCGATAAAACCATAGGTCAAAAAGAGTCATGTATCAAAATGTTCATTGCAGCTCTATTTACAATAGCCAGGACATGGAAGCAACCTAAATGTCCATCAACAGATGAATGGATAAAGAAGATGTGGCACATATATACAATGGAATATTACTCAGCCATAAAAAGAAATGAAATGGAGGTATTTGTAATGAGGTGGATGGAGTTAGAGTCTGTCATACAGAGTGAAGTAAGTCAGAAAGAGAAAAACAAATACAGTATGCTAACACATATATACGGAATCTAAGGAAAAAAAAAAGAAAAAAGCCATGAAGAACCTAGTGGCAAGACGGGAATAAAGACACAGACCTACTAGAGAATGGACTTTAGGATATGGGGAGGGGGTGGGGTGAGATGTGACAGGGTAAGAGAGTGTCATGGACATATATACACTACCAAATGTAAAATAGATAGCTAGTGGGAAGCAGCCACATAGCACAGGGAGATCAGCTTGGTGCTTTGTGACCACCTAGAGGGGTGAGATGGGGAGGGTGGGAGGGAGGGAGATGCAAGAGGGAAGAGATATGGGAACATATTGTATGTGTATAACTGATTCACTTTGTTATAAAGCAGAAGCTAACACACCATTGTAAGGCAATTATACTTCAATAAAGATGTTTAAAAAAAAAAAAAAACATTTACTAGTTGATGGACATCTAAACTGTTTCCATTGTTTTGCTCTAATACACAATATAAACACCTTTTTATAAATATTTCTAGACATAAATACTAAGGTTTTGGTAGGATCATTTTTAGAAATAAAATTGCTGATTCAAAGTATATGTATTTAAATCATAAATAGATACTCCAAATTATCCTAAAATTAATATTTCCTAAACAAATAAACCTCCCCATCTCTCTTTATCTTTGTCAATATGTGTTATTTTTATTTTGTTTTATCTTTGCCATTTTGAGGGACAAAGGAAATATTTTATTTTTGTTTTATATTGCAAATATTTACAAATACAAAATGAGAATATTTATTTTCTCTGTTAATAATTCTGTGCATTTGTTGTTAATATTTTTGGCCATTTTTCCTTTTCTGTCATCTTTCTCTTTGATGACAGGAGTTCTTTGCATTTTACATCAATTAATTGCTATATATGTTACAAAAATTGTATTGCCTATGTCATCACTTTGACTCAGTATTTTATTTCATTGATACTTTATAACTATATAAAGGCAAATATTTTTTGTCTTTGTTTTATTTTTATTTTTATTTTTGGCTTAGAAGGGCATTCATTATTCTTCAAGTAAAGCACACACAAACACACATTTTTCAATACTTTCTATAATGTAATACTATAATGTATTTACTATCACAATAATAAATCTCTATTACAAACAACTATAACTATAAAATCTCTTTAACAACACATATTTATTTTCTTTAAAATAAATATGAACTTTAAACAACACATATCTATTTTTCATGCACATGGGGCTGTGAGTCAGCAGGAATCCTGCTAGGCTAATCTGTGATTCATTGGTTTTGTTTTAGGTCATAGATTGGGTTGAAACATACTCTAAATATTTCTTCATTCTGGAGCCAGAGTTCCCCTGGACACGTTCTTGCCATGGTAGATGGAGAAGCAAGAAAGCAAGTCAAACTGCACAACCACATGTAAAACACCTACTCATATTTTGCCTACTAATTTTCCATTGGCCAAATTAAGTCACATGGTCAAGTTCAAATAAAATAGAGCAGGTAAGTACATGCTGCCAACACCAAAGCCAGGGCAAGGGCAAGTAGAGAAGAATTTTCATTATGTAATCCAGTGTGACTACAACTATTTCAAATGTTCATTTAAAGTCCACTTTCATTTTGAAGTTTATGGCTTTAATTTTATATATGATACTATGAAAAGACCTATTTTATCAATAGTATTTCTTCACATATAATTTAATGCATTATATTAATATAAAATATTAATATAATACTTATTAAATACTGTAAGTATATTAATATGACATATTAATATAATATATTAAATTATTGCAACAACATTCATTAAATAGTCTATCTCTTATCCACTGTTTTGAAATGATCCTTCGATCATGTATTAAAACATCATATATTTTAAATTCCTTTTTTAATTTAATTTTTATTTTATATTGGAGTATAATTGATTTACAATGTGTTAGTTTCAGGTGTACAGCAAAGTGATTCAGTTATACATATACATATATCCATTCTTTTTCAGATTCTTTTCCCATATAGGTTACTACATAATATTGAGTAGAGTTCCCTGTGCCATACTGTAGGTCCTTGTTAATTGTATGTTTAATATATAGTAGTGTGTATATGTTAATCCCAAACTTCTAATTTATCCCTCCCTACCACATTTTGTCTTTGGTAACCATAAGTTTGTTTTCGAAGTCTATGAGTCTGTTTCTGTTTTGTAAAAATGTCATGTGCATTATTTTTTAGATTTCACATATAAGTGATATCATATGATATTTGTCTTTCTCTGTCTGACTTACTTCACTTAGTATGATAATCTCTAGGTCCATGCTTGTTGCTGCAAATGGCATTATTTCATTCTTTTTTTATGGCTAATATTCCATTGAATGTGAGTAGATATAGCAGGTTATTCAAAATTTCTTCATGGTTCTACATTACCATAAACATTTCTAAAAAATACTCTCAACACTTGCTTCTATCCAGTTTCCTAATTTTTTCTACTCTGGTAGTCTAATAGGTCTTTTATATCCTAACATAAATTTTGTTTCTCTGGTATCCAAGCATTGTTAGCATTTCTTCAAACTCATATTAACATTTTGTTTCTTTTCTCACACATTGGTTTACTTACATAAATTATAATGTTCTTATTTCTTGCACATTTTTCTATTGAGACTGGTGATTCTCCTTGTTGATATAGCATAGGTAGAAGCATCTTGAAGATTTTGAAACTGTAAATGTCTTCTCTCGTTTTGTTATCGTCTCTTACTTTTCTAGTTATTTCTTTGAAAAACAGAAATCTTTAATTTTGATATAATTGAATTCATCATTTTGTGCAATATAATCTGGCTTTGGAAATTAGTTTGAGAAGTCTTTTTCCCTTAAGCTGTTATAGTTTTAAAATAAAGAATGTGAAAATACAATAAGATAATGTTATATATACTAAGTAAGTTGATTGTAAATTTTTAGTATTTGGTAAGATAATTTTTTTGAACAACTGTATCTCTTTAATATATCATTTAGTTTGTATCTCTGGCTTTCCAGTCTGTCTATTTTTATAAGTTATACACTACTCATTATAGAAACAATTGAAAAAACGATACATTTATAGAAAAGTAACTTAGAAATATGACAAAAATGAATCATAATCTTATTCTAAGAACAAATAAGATTCTATAACTCTCACTCTGACTCCTGTTATTTCATTTACTCATCTCCTGCTCGTTTCCTTCTTACGCACTAGTTTCCAGTAACACTGGCCTTCTGATTTTTCAAACACACCATGAGTTCCTTCCTCAGGGCTTTCACCCTTGCTTGGCTATGGCTAGAAGTTTCTTTCAGACTGAAGCACAATCTACTCTCTCACCCCCTTCAGGCCATTTGTCACTGGCATCCTTTCATAAAATTGTCCCCAATCCAACTTATTTTCTTCCTTTCTTTATTTTTCATCTCATCACATATTACTCTATAAGCAGTAATTATATTAACTATATATGTCATCTATTGTCTGTCTCCCAAACTAGAAAATAAGCTCTATGAAGCCAAAGTTTTGTGTTTCTTTTCTTTTCTTCTGTTTTCTTATCCTATTAAACAAGAGCTGAATGGTAATCTCTTAAATATTTATTGGTTGACTGAACCAATCAATCGATAAATCCAAGTTCATAAAAACTCAATTATCCCTTTTTAAGCTAGGAATTATCAGGTGTGACTGAAAGCTACTGGTATACTCGTAGTACTCCAGGGAAAACAAAACAAAACAAAACAAAATGGAAAACAAACATCAAAACTTTTTTGGTCATTTTGACCAGCACTTTCATAATTTAGCTATTTTTTTTAGTATTTTTAAATATGGTAACTTGACATTAAAAAAGAAGTGATCAGAGATCACTAATAATAGAAATAAATATTTAATTTTCCCCTTTGGCCTCTAAAAGCATAGGAGATCAGAGACAGAGATCAAAATGTATATTCAAATTTAGTAGGACTTCCAAATTTGTATTTGAAATCTTTCCATTTAAAAAGTTAAATACATACACAACATATACTTAAGTACATATCTGTGCATAACATGTACAATGTGTGTGAAATGAGGCAAATCTATTCTCATGAACCTTATTTTCTAGTAGGGGTTACAGACAATAAGCAATAGGAATGACTAAAACAATATCATATATAAGAGATATATTTTTTTCTGGACTAAAAGTTATACAAAACATACTAAGTCATAGATTTGTACTTTTTTCCAAAAACTGGGACAAATTTAGCAAACAATTTTTCCACTAAGATTTTATTAATTTCATAAAATATGGCAATGTGTTTATTAGCATACTGTGAAACATTACCATAGATGATTATAATTAAACTACACTTATCAAAATAATGAATAAAGCACATTTTGTGGTACAGCAGTGTTGATGTTTTTCATATTTATCTGTTCACTAACTAATCTGCCAAATTCGGTAATCTCTAGTGAGCCTCTCAGTTCTCAGTGTAAATTACTGAGGGTCTACTCTGATAATAAATAACAATAGCAATTCTGGGAAACAAAGCATTAGCAGTTTAATGTCTAAACATTTTTTTTCTGGATAGTATAAATTAAGAATACAATAAAGCATTTTTCATTCAATTAGAATATGTTTCCAGAGGGTTATAATGCAATTTAAAAGGCTGCTTATAATGAGTATATCAAAGCACCTGAATTTTAATGCTATCAAAAAGTGTTCAGGATGTTCTAAAGAAGAGGATTAGTTTCATAATGCATCAACCAAAAGAGAGACCATAATATGAAAATATCTCTAAATCTAAGATGTGTGAAGTGACTTTTATTAGTCCATCCATTTTCTTAGACTCTGAAACTGAAACCTACTATGCTTAAGTTCCAGTATGCACACTACTATATGTAAAATAGATAATTAATAAGAGCCTACTGTATAGCACAGGGAGCTCTCCTCAATACTCTGTAATGACCTATATGGGAATACAATCTTAAAAAGAGTGGATACATGTATATGTATAACTGATTCACTTTGCTGGACAGCAGAAACTAACACAACACTGTAAATCAACTATACTCCAAAAAAAATTAATAACATAAATAAATAAATTCCAGTATGTAGGTGTCCAAAACATTGACAAAATCTGGACAGTGTATTAATTAATTGATTGACTGATTTATATAACAGATACCAATTGAGTAACTACTAAGTATCTGGTACTCTTTTAGACACTGGAGGTACATTACCTAAAACAGAATAAATTCTCTGCCTTTGTGGAGTTCTCAATCAAATTCGGAGTGAAAGAAAAATAAAATAAAGTAAATAAGTCAAAGGATATATCACACAATTCATACAGTCAAGGATATATCAAAGGGTATATCACACAATAACCCACAGCTAGCTGGGTTCCTAAATCCACTGGCCTTCCTGAGCATACGTGGACCCTGTATTTTCAAGCTTCCCTTGCAGTTAGGTGCAGCTATATGACCCATTTCTATTATGGTAAGCAGAGATTTGTCTGTCTCTCAGGTCTGCTCAGAAAAACCTGGAAATGGATGTGTTGTGACTGCATTGGTCAAATTGGCACATATTAATGTGTTGTAGTATTTTACCCATGGTACACCTAGGGTAACCCAATAACTGCAGGGTTTGCCCTGGATTTGGACTGCCATCATGAATTATTTTGGGGGTGAGAAATAAATTTCTATGTTGTTTAGGAAACCTAATTACTCTTGGGTCACTTTGTGGCACCATCACAGGCTTACCCTGCCTGATTTAGGATGTTAGACTTTGTTTAAAATTAAGGAGATAAAGCATGTAAGACGATGGAGAGGATATGGTGGAAATCTGCTTCTCTGCCATGTTTGGCTGCTGCCTCATGACCCATTATGGCTGCTCTGTCTCTAGCCTTCATGACTGCATTCTAGCCAACAAGAAGGGTAAAGGTATTAAGAGGGGTCAGTCCAAATTCAAAGATTTGTGGGGAGGATTAAGCTGAAAGAAGCTTTGAAGAACTCACATAGGACATGTCTGCTTGCATATTTTTAATTCAAATGCCATCACATGACCTCCCCTGACTTGAAAGGAGCTCAGGAAATGTACATTTTATCCCAAGAGGCATTTGCACACAGAAAAATCAGGGCTTTTATTAGTGAGGATCAAGGGGAAATATTATGGGACCACTAGAGGTCTTGACACAGAGAGTCAGGTATGAGAGAATGCCTAGTGGTAGACATTCATTTAAAGTTGATTCTTGAAAATAATTTGAAATTAGCCAGGTAAGCAAGAGTTGAAAGCGAGGTTGGTTGATGCAAAGGAAAAGGCAAATAGACAAGAGTGAGCTTCGTGCATTTAGGAAACTCTCAGACCTACTCTGTGTTACAGGTATTCAACAAAGCTAAAATAATAATAATAATAATAAAATTAGGGCTCAGAAAATGTATAAGAGTCTGAGAAATAGATTTCCGAATTATCACAATGTAGGTAATTTTAAATCAGGAATGCCAATGAAATCACAAGCTCAAATGCATAGAGAAAGATGGGGATACAGTTAAGTATGGCCTGAAGAAGAGAAATGAGTAGAAAGAGAAAGAGGAATCTGAGAAAAAAAAAGCAAACACTTATTATAGGGATACATAGTATCAGCATACTTAATGTTAGAAGAATTATCGGTAACACAAAATGCCATGAAAGAAAAACTTGATCAAGGATACAGAAAGTTGAGCTAGGATGTACAATGGGAAAATATCACTGACTGTAGAGGTTCAGGACATGCCACCCTAAAATATGCTGCTTTGGCATATTGATTTTTTGAGATGTAGACACTTGGAAAACAGCAAATACAGAGAGAAGCTTTCTTGGAATGCCACTATCTGTTTAAAAATAGATCCAAAAAAAAACAATTCAATTGTCATAACCCTTCCCTAGAAGTTTCATTAACCAGGCAAGATTAGTTTTTTCATAAGAGAGGAGATTAGAAGTTGACATCACACCCAAACGGTCTACAGTTCCTCGCCCCTTCCCTCTTATGGTGGTTTATAATTCTGAATTCTAAGCCATCTCAGGGAGTTAATCACTTTTCCCTAGGAAACTTTCATGTATACATGCGGCATATGCGTTAATAAACTTGTTTGTTTCTCTCTTGTTAATATGACTTTTATTACAGGATCTCAGATTAGAGTTCAAAAAAGTAGAAGGAAAATTATCTTTCCTTTTCTCTACACTGGAATTTTTGAAACTTTGCTTTCTGTAGGGTGTTTATTAAAAAAAAAATGAGAAGTCATTAACCCTAGGTGTGTGGTGAAACTGAATTTGGACATCAGCCTCCAGAATCAGATTTTGGTTAGAATTCCAGCACCAGCACCAACTGAAAGTGAAACTTTAAAATACTTACTTACCTTCTCTGTGCCTCAGTTTCCAACATGTAGATTAGCTGTAATAGCATCAGTTTTAAAGCTTATAATGAGGATTGAATCAAACGACACAAGTCAAAGTTCTTAGCCTAATCCCAGATTCATAAGTACTCAGTAAATATTAGCTATTAGTTTATTGAAACACATTATTAACAACGCTGACAATGAAAGAAGAAAAAGAAATAGAAAAGTAGTTCAAGAGGGCAACAGAGTTTGATGGAAGATTTCGGTTTTGTAGAGTGGGGCAAGTGAGACTACGTTACCATTGGTGTTGGTCAATGAATGAGAAAAACGATAACCGACATGGATATGAGTCTTTAATGAAGAAGAGATCTAGGGATTTTGAACAATATTTGGAAAAATAGATGCTATGAATAGGAAGTGATATATCATCACCTTCTTAATAAATCATCACTTAATAAAGTATATAAAAGATTGACAGAAACCAGCTGAAGGGAGAGACTGAATTTATAATGGACACAGGCAGAGTGGTTTGATAACTGTCTTCAGGCATTCGTGTCATTGAAAGCTAAATTTTTCTCCTCTTTTTACAGACATAAACGTTCAAATCAAGTTCTTGAAAAAGAGAGAGAAAGAGAGATACAGGGAGAGGTAGAGAAAGAAAATGAAAGTTTAAAGAGTAAGAAACTTTACGACAGGTTTCATAAGTTATTCCACTGCTCTCTGTCTTTCTTACTTTCCGTTCCTCATACTATGTTTTGGAGGGCGTTTTTGTCTTTTGTTTTTAATCTGGAGAATGGTATGAGAAAGGCCTTTGGGTATGTTAAGAATGTACTATTCTACTTTATTATAATGATAACTTTTAACAGCACAGGGACCTTGCCTGTATAACGTCCCCTGTCTTGCTTGGGGTGAGTCCGTTCAGACCAAGTCAGTTTATTTCACATTATTGTCAGTTATGGGTGGGAAACTCTTGCGGTTGTGGAAGGGCTGGGGGCGGGGCGGGGAGGGAATTGTCCGTTAATTACAGACACTGCCTTGTTTTTAAATGTTTTCAGTCAATTTGTAGATAGAGCTCTAATAGATTTTTAACTTTCTTAGACTTGGTTTTTTACACACTAAAACAAAATGCGGTTCTAAAGACCACTATCATTTTCTGTTGCCTTTAAAAAATATTCATTTATCATTTTCCAGTCTGGATTTCCCCTCTTGATACTACATGTCAATAAGGTGAATATGACTCAAAACATGAATGCACATGACCCATCTTTCAGCACTGAATGATAAAAATATGAACCTTCAGTGGCGGAGGCCGTGGCTGCCACGGACCCACCCAGCCTAGTGCCTCACCTGCTCCCCGTGCCTCACCTGCGCCCCCTTGCGGCGAGTCGACCGACCACCTTGCTGCAGTGCATTTTTCACAGTAAACAAAATCCATGTGGTCAGTTGAAAACATTCAGTCCCTCAAACATGAACTGGCTCGTGTGTAGTAGAGATTTGGGAGGAATAAATTATGGGATTGAGCTTCATTCAGATGTGGTGGAATATGCGAAGAAAAACCTGGAGAGTTTGATCAAAAAAAGTGATAGCTTTGATAATCAGCTTCTAGACCTGTACTAGCCATCTGAATGGGAAAGTGCATGGCATGGCTAGGTCACCCTGATTTCTCAGCAGCTTATCAGAATAATTATATGAGCAAGTTGGCACAGCTCCTGCTGTTCACAAAATCATCTGTCTCAAGATGAAAATATTCCAACATGAACCTATGAAGAAAAGCACTGCTAAGATTTGAGTTCGGTGAGCCCACATTTGTGGTTGGTAATTGCTCCCGGAAAGCATCTGATGGTCATCAGTATTATCGAGATTATTGTGGAGCTGGAGTCCAGAAATACTGTGGGAAGTACATGAAAATATTACTAAAAGTGGGAGGCATTCTAGTTATGCCTGTAGAAGATCATTTAACACAAATTATGAGAAGCAAACAAAACACTTGGGAAAGTAAAAATTTTCTTGCTGTTTCATTTGCTCCACTTGTGCAACCAAGTAAGAAGGATAATGGCAAACCAGAGCCTGTGGGACATCCCCACACACAAACCCACGCTGTCTGGAATCTACAGAACTTGCTTGTATTTACATTCAATGCACACGGAGACATTTCATAAGTAATGAGATGCAGGCCAAGGGGGTCCCTTAAAGGGCTCCACCCAAAAGAAAGAGTTAAACAGAGAGCTACACTTATGTATTTGTAGGTAATCAGCTTATTCCTCAGCCTCTAGACAGTGAGGAGGATGAAAAAAATAGAAGAGAGAGAAAAGGAAGAGGAAGACCACAATGAAGTTAAAAGAGCCACCTCAGAATTTCCTGAGAGAAAAAATTATGAAACTCCCCCCCTCCCCTGTGAATCTTTAAAAGCTTACTTGAGGGGCTTCCCTGGTGGCGCAGTGGTTGAGAATCTGCCTGCCAATGCAGGGGACATGGGTTCGAGCCCTGGTCTGGGAGGATCCCACATGCCGCGGAGCAACTAGGCCCGTGAGCCACAACTACTGAGCCTGTGCATCTGGAGCCTGTGCTCCGCAACAAGAGAGGCCGCGACAGTGAGAGGCCCGCGCACCGCGATGAACAGTGGCTCCCGCTCGCCACAACTAGAGAAAGCCCTCGCACAGAAACGAAGACCCAACACAGCCATAAATAAATAAAAAGATTTAAAAAAAAAAGCTTACTTGACATATTTTAGAGAAAAATAACTTAGATCAAGAAGAAAGAATGCCTACTGATAATTCCTCTAGTCTTTAAAATGTGGCATTTGTTAGGAAAAAGTATCTTCTTTCTGTCAGTAATAAAAATGATGTATTCAGTGATTAAAAATAATCACTTTCATAAAATATATTTTTCTTTAAGTTTTGGAAAAATGGCTGTTTTAACTCAGGATGACTTCAAGAGTGGAATGCAACAGTAGTGCAGACTTGGTGTGATGTAAATCCTGTTCTGATTCCTTATAGATTTGTAGTGGTGAGAGTTAGATTTAATTTTATGTAAGGTTACATAACTGTTAAGCATACATAATCTGGTTTGAATTGCAGTTGTTTGCATTTCCTCCAAAAAAACTTTCTTATCTAATAAGGAAATACAGTCTTTTGTAGTCCCACTTCCCTTACTTTTGTTGCAGTCACTATTGCTGTGTTGCTATAGATGTATTCCGGGTAATATATGAGTGCAATAATCATACAGATAGTGAATAATTTAACTTTTAAAAAAGTTTCATGGAATTCAACAGCACTGCTACTCTTGCTTTTGAATGTATTGCCTGAAGACGTGGGGAAGATATCTGCTTCTCTCATAGAGACTTTAAGGACACATCAAGTGAATAGTAAAGTAAAAAGTATATACTTAATAGAACTCTTAGTTTGTGTGGACCCTTTACATTTTCAGTATTTAAAAATAATGAGGTTATCTTACTCTCTGGAGTTTTAGAAGAGAGTATATTTAGGATTGTTTTTTCTACAGTCCACTCTATAAAGTATTTAGTTAAAAAAAAAAAAAAAAAAAACCCACTGTTCTGTCTGACTGCTGATGGTACAGACAGTGAGTGAATAAGCACGAGTGATAGCCACTCTCTTGGGATAAGCTCAGTAGCTGGGCCAGAGCTGATTTGCTCAGGTGGTGCACTTTAGCAAAGGGAACTTCTAGTTCATCTGCATATTTATCTTTGAAAAGGTAGGGTTGAGCTAGCCTACATTTACTTTGAAATTCATCTTTGTAGTATAAGAAATATTCACAGAAATTATGCGTAGAAGCCTTTTGCTTTGAAAATCCAAAATCATAGTGTAATCTTTGGGACCTACGTTGTGCTCATTTAAAAATTCTTCCCATTTTTTTTTTTTTTGTCTGTTTCTTTTGGTAGAATTATAATGATTTTCAGTTTTTGTTTAATATCACATAAACTATCATTTAAATGTTAGTTGTAGCTTATCAGTGATAAAACAGGTAATAAATACCATTATTAGTTTGTTTCTTTTCTTCCAAATTGGGCCAGAAACAGTTATCCTTTGTTAAGAAAGTGTACAATGTAATGCAATGTAACATATTTACTACTTAGTGTTACATGGATTATATATTTTTTTAAAAGGAAAAATTTGAGAGTACCCCTTATTACCACCAGCATCACTGTTACAGTGATTGATCAAGTATGCTTAAGGACATCCAATTAATGTATAGTAAAAAGATTATTATCTCTCAGCAAAGATTCAACTGTTAGTAATACATAGACGGTTTCAAAAATCTCAGCTCCGGTAATTTCACACATCTAAAAACAAGTGTGTGAGCTATTCTAAGCATGAATTATTCCAAGTAAGTGAGGGTATTTTAGTAAAGTGAAAGATAATTTCATGGAAGGTATTTGTTTTATACCAGTGACTAAGGCTTAGATTTGGAGGTTGGAGGGTGGGGTATCACCACAATTATTCTTAGACGATTACTAAGTTGTTATTGTTAAGAAATGCCCCATCTCATTTCTATCAAGGAAAAAAATAGTTTTATACAATTGTTATCTGCTAGAAATATTCACTTTATTTTGAATTAAATGCTAGTTTTAGAAGTATAATCTTGAGGTCCTGGTGCCCACATATTTAAATCTAGCACCCCTATCCCCCATTTTGTTCTTAGTGTCCAGATTTATAAACATACATATTCTTAAATGATGATTTTTCTATTCATGAGAGCGTTTTTGTTAAGGATGTATTTGAAGATTGACCTTTTCATATTGTCTTTCATTTTGTTGACCTCTGCAAAATGTACAGTAGATTTTCATGATCATTGCCTATTTTTTTGTCATTGAAATGTAAGTTTTGTATTTTTAAAAGCATTTATTTTACAGTTGTGACTTTATCACTGACTTTAAATGAACTAGAAATAAAAGATGAAAAAAATTATCTTTAAAAGTTTAGAAGACCAGATAATGTTTTCTGCTAGGCAAGAATTAAGATTATATACATTACAAATATAAAATATATTATGTAATATTATATAATATTGTAAAGCATTTGCATATGCTTTTAGAAAGTAATTTTTTTACATGTCTTAAAAAATAAATAAAAATACCAAACAACAACAACAAAAAACCACACACAGTATTCATAGTGTAAGAATCAATTAATGAAAGTAAATAAAGACAGACAAAGCACTAGAAATAGTGTTATGGAGGGTCTTACATGATATACTAAAAACAGGTGAATTAGTACATAAGTGAACATGTTTTTCTTCACATTATTTCTCATAGTCAAATTCCTTTCTTTCAGTCACAATGCCAATTCTGTAAGTTAGGTCCCTGTTACCTCATGCCTGAATTGTTTAAACAACCTTCTTATCTAGTCTTCAGTACTTCAATCTCTTCCCATCAACTGGATCTTAAACATCATCACCAGTTTTATATTCCCAATACAATTTTTATATTATGTTACTATCCCAGATAGTGTTTTCCAACAATTTGTTCATTAGTTTAATCATCCATCCAGCCTGCTCCTTATGGGGCAGAACTATGTCCTGGTGGTTGACATCAAGAGTAAAAAGGTGTATGATTTCCTTCAAGAAATTTACAAATTGGTAGCTCTTTGCTCCTCTAGGATCAAGTCCAAATTGTTTCACTTATATTTAATTAAACTCTCTTTACTGAGTTTTAGCGCCAACATATTAACTTGCATTGCTATCTGCACTCCAGAAATTCAGTTCCATAGTCTACCTTCTGACTCATCCTGACATTTCCTTTGCCTTAAATTTCCCATCTCCCCATTTACTGAAATATTGACCTTTAAGAACAAGCTCAAGTGACATTTTTGCTTTTGAACTTTCCCTGTTAATAACATTCTGAATCATTTAAAAATAATAGCAAGTTCAATAAATAGTTCATTTTTATAAGGGATTACTGTGTACACAACTGTACTGACAGCTTATATGGATTATCTATTTAATCCTTGAAAACACTCATTTATTCATTCAACAAATATTTATTGAGCACTTGTGTGCTATAAATTGACCTGAAGCTAGGATTTGGTGTAAGCATTATAGTGAATCAGACAAATAAGGACATTGGACTTATGAAACTCTTCCAGATCAGGAACACAAACAAACAAGCAATATAATTCCAGATAGTGATAAAATTTCAAGGAAAATTAAAAAAGAAAAAGAAAACAAGCTATAGGAATAATTAATATAAATGTTACACTGGTCTTCTTTTAAACAAATAATGGTATATTTGTGTATGTACAAATGTTTTATATGAACATAATTTATTTGTTTTTAATCATACTTATTGACTCCTCTTCTAGATTTAAATTCCTTGAGATGAGGATTAGCACGCTCCATGTTAATTATCTTTGTTTCCTTCATGTGGCCTAGACTAGTATCTTCACCTAAATACATCTAAACAGAAAATTAGTAGATAATTTTATTTTTTTATTTTACGTCAGTACTACAAGGCAGAATACTGGAAGGCACATGGAAAGTACAAACAGAGAAGAACATTCAATTAACAATACTTGAAAGTTATCATTGTTTCCATTTTAGTTTATAACATGTTTCTTTGCTTAAAAATGTATTGTAAATATTTTCCCATGTCCATATGATGAAGATGACTGAAAAATATCCCATGATATAGAAAAGAAGAGATGCATTTATTCAGTTTCTGTTTACGTCCTGTTAATTTGTTGCAAAAATGAAAACAGCTGTAACTCTTCCAATGCACACTAAATTTAGCCAATATATGTGCTGAAATTTTATAAGGTAAGTGGAGATTTTAAATATTACATCATCTATTGATCAAGAGAAACAATGTTAGAGTTAAATATATGTAAACTATGATGTATGTTGTCACTTTTTTACATGCAGCTAAATGTTTACTTTTGTTAATTTTTCTTTCCTCTCCATCTTCAGTAATACAGAATTATACTATAGCTTATTATAAAAACTAAATATGCTTAATCCTTTATTGCTTCATAATTATTAAGGCTGGCTTTGAAATAGCAGATTATAAACAAACTTTTATTTATTAAACTAAATAAAAGTCAAATAATTTTCAAAATAATCCGAGTTTTTTCTTCTCTCTTACTATCCTTCTCTCTCCTTTAGTTTAGCACATTGTCATTTTCCTAAATACGAATTATCTCAAAGCTGGCATTATTATCCACATAGTTTCTTTATATCTTGTAACTATTTAGCAAGGGTATATTTAAAATGCCAGAATTGTGTTCTTAAATTTAAATGCCAATTATATAGTTAAACAAAGTCCCTGGACTCTTCTTTTTTAATGTTTAAAGGAATATAACTGCTGGGCAGTGAGTTTAGTGTTGTAATATTATTTTAATAGTGGTTGAGAATCTGCCTGCCAATGCAGGGGACACGTGTTCGAGCCCTGGTCTGGGAAGATCCCACATGCCGCAGAGCGGCTGGGTTCGTGAACCACAACTATTGAGCCTGCGCGTCTGAAGCTTGTGCTCTGTAAAAAGAGAGGCCGCAACACTGAGAGGCCCGCGCACCGCGATGAACACTGGCCCCCACTCGCCGCAACTAGAGAAAGCCCTCGCACAGAAACGAAGACCCAACACAGCCAAAAAAATAAATAAATAAATAGTGTTCCCTTTTAAAAAATAAATAAATAAATAAATAAAACATAATAATCATACGAACGGGAAATTTCTTGTAACATTGAAAAAAGTCACGATTGTGTTCTTTTAAATTGCTGTGTGTATTATCATTTCTTATACTATTTAGCCTTTGTGACTTATTTAAAATTTTCAATCAAACTCTTCTACATGATTTTATGAATACATACACATAGGGATTTCATAAAACATGCCACCTTGTTTTTTCTTCCCTAATAGATAAGATGGTATCTCTTGATCTCATAATCATTTAATATTAAATTTGCCAGAGTAAGTAAACTTCCATGTATGCAGGATCTGGCAAGAGTTTTGAGTTTTCTGTGGTGACCATATGAAGACTCCAAAGTGCACTGTTGGTTTTGCTGTGGTGCTTCCTGTTTCTTTTGGACTTAGTATCTTCTCCAGTTACTTAACTGGATATTCTCCTTTGCTGGAACATTTTCTCTCAACTTAATCTATTGTTTCTTTAGGTTTTGCAGATCTTGGCCTTGCTTACCATTGGTCTGAGTGCCCCCCTCACTCGGGTACTACCTCTATATCCTTGAACCCTGACCTGCTGCTCCAGAATCAGTCCTCCTTTATAGCTAATTGTTTGACTTCTAAAATGAAATGGTTCCTGCTTTGATTACCAATACTTCCATACAATCCACCTCTTTCTCCCAGTCAATGTGGCTATTCTGCATCATGTTCCCTTTCAAGTATAAACAAAGCGTAGGACAATCTCGTATTCCTGAACTTTCATTTATAAGTGCACACTATTTGAAAATGTTTGTTTTTGTGTTCTGTTACTAAGCATTTATGGTCAGTAAGATGTCTACCATTTAGTTAATAACTTTTTCCTCAAAATTCTATAAATAGGAAGAATGGTATCTTTTTTTCATATTCTCTTCAGTACAAAATCTCTTTTTTTTCCTTTGTTCTCCAGGGAAACCCCTGTTTGGATAAAAGAAAATTCATTACATTCATTTGATACATTTAAAAGACATATTCCACCACTTCAGGTTGTTGAGAGTTTAAAGGGTTAGGTAGACACATTACATAAATACAATAGCAGGGTTACTAGACATATATCCTAAATGCTATGCGAAAACCTTAGGTAAAGGAGCTTAAAGCTCAGGATGCCATGGAGGTGAGATTGAAACAATTTCCAAGAAAAACAGGGTGATTAAGAGCATGTATTCTGTCACATAAAAGCTCTTTAACTTTGGAAATGTATTTAATCTTTCTAAGTTTCCTCAGCTATAAAGTAGAGCTAACAATAGCTCCTACCTTATAATATTGTTTTTAGGACAAATGCATTAATCAATGTAAAGAGCTTGGAACAGTGTGACTCATTTTAAGCCCTTTATAAATGTTGGCTGTAATGATGAGGACTACTATATGAAAAAGAGAAAGATTTCTTATGTAGAAGAAATCTCACAGGGAAAACACAGATATAGAAAAGTTTATAGTACACTCAGGGAAACAGTAATTACTTGGTTGGCAGGAGTTTGAAGAACAGTAAAGAATGGAAAGAATCAATCAGAAAGATAAGCAGGGACCAAAGGTGAAGGACTGCTTACTGGGCCTATTAATATTATGGTGTAAGTTATGGGGTGAAGTTATTGAAGAATTTCATGCAATGGGATGATATGGCCAAATGTACATTTTAGAAACACAAATTTAGTAAGAAGTGTATAAAATGGATTTGAGAGAAAGATTTGAAGGAAGAGTTGAGGGCAGAAACTAACAGTGACAGAGATTATTAACAGGTAATTTAGAAGCTAGGTATTTTTAGGATGTGAAAAAGTAAAACTTGATATGTGTAACTCCTGGCACCATGTGAGTATTAAGCCCAGTGCTTAGTCTAGCGCTAACATTCAATTTATATTAGCTATAATTATAACCAATATGATATCTTTAAACAAGAATTATTGAATATTATGACTTAAATGACTCCATTATTAAACGATAAATGGCTAAAATGGAAGAGTGAATTTGGATCAAGAAACAATGATGTAATTTTCAACGCATTGAGTATGAGATTTCCACGAGATATACAGGCATATGTGTGCAGAAATCAGATGGAAATAAAGATTAAGAGTTCAACTGAGAGGTTTGGTTTGGTTTGTGCACTGGGAAGTGGTTGTATCCATGGTAACCAACAATATATGGAGTACAGAAGAAGAATTAGGAATAAACAAGTTCACTTAGGAAAACAGATACACATAAGAACAGAATAAAGAAGAGTAAAAACATAACCTCAGGGTTCACTACCTCTTTCTTATCGTATGGATGAAGATTATCCAGAGAATGAATGGTCAAGGAGATATGAGAAGAACCAACAATTCATGGTTTAGTAGGAAATCGTCAATCAGCAACACTTTGAGTGATTACTAATATTTCAGGTGGTGTAAGTACTGTATAAGCATTAACTCCTTTAATAATTAAAAAAGACTTTCATGTAGGTCCTATTATTTCATGTTTTTACAGAGAAGAAAACTCGATGCACAGATAGGATAAGTAAAGTGCCTGAGATGGGAGAGATTAAAGCAGAACAGTCATTACTGCATGCAAATACTGTTAGAACAGTACAGAAAATGGTCCGTTGCTTTGGTAATTAGAAGTTGTAGCCATCCTATGGCAGAATAGTTGTAGCAGTGGGGTAGAGGTGGAAATCAAATTGCAATATAGTAGGAAGTAGTAGGTCAAAATAAATAAAAGGGAGAGTACAAATACTTTGTCTAAAATTCATCGGTTCTCTTTCTTTAAGCAAAGGTGAACACACTTAGTCATAATCAGAATAAACTTCATTTGTTTCTCTGATCATTTAAGTATGTGGATTTTATGTATGAGATTACTTTCCACAAGGATAATTTTATTTTTCAGTCTCTTCTAATTTCTTGTTTTCCAGACCTGCTGACTATAGTGTCTAGGGAATAGACTTCAACACACTTTACACATCCTAAAGTGTTTCAGTAATTGAGTTTGATGAACCCCTAAATAAGTGTCATTTATTGAGTTTAACATGGGCCAAGTGCTGTGCCAAAATCTTCATAGGGAATATTTTATTAATCTTCACAATAGCTATAATTGAAAGTTATGCATTTTTCAGATGAAGAACTTGAGAACTAAAAATTCCCAAGGTCACAAGAGTAGAAAATAATGGAGCTGCTAATTAATCCAAGAGCAAGTCGTTCCAGGGCCTGTGTGCTCCTTCCCTCCAACCAAAATCTCAAAAGACATGGAGCTTATTTTTCCTGATTTAATGATTCCAACTGGTAACACATTCCTACAAGCAGTGAGTTTTAATAGTTTTACATTTATATTTCTGAACTCATTTTAATGAGTCAATGATAAATTTTGCATCTCTTTGTAATTTTATTTTGTCTTAAGTTCTTGTATTTAAAAAGTTTTAGGAGGATGATTATATTTCATACACGTTTAGGTCTGTTTAAGGCATTTCTATTTAAAAAAGACAAAAATAATCAATAATTCAAGATTACCATTTATCTTTGGAAGAAAATATTTGACTTTTAAATTCATTAAATCCATTTTAATAACTAATACAAATATGATATAAAGATTAATTTTCACACATGTGTCTCTCTTTTTTAAGTTTATCTATAGAGACATATTTGGAAAAGGAAATTTTTTCTCCCCGTGGTGTTCCAATTCTCTTTCTGAATTGGATTACAATAGGCAGGGATTTGGGAAATATTCCTTGAGGGCATATCATGTGACCAGTTACCTAAGGATTTTGCACCAGTCACCTACCCTCCATTTGCCTGCATTTAACACAATTAGGGGAAGTTTGGTTCAAGGTCTGTTCCAATTTAATACTGCAAGGTTCTATGACATTGATGTACTCACCTAGATAAAATGCCATGTATATTTTTTATCAGTTGGTTTTGAACTTGGAAGAAGCAGTTGAAAACACCTATGATTGATATTTGCCTCCTCTGATAGAAATGTCAATTAGACTGATTAACAGTCATACAAAAATCGTAATAAATTGATATTGCAGATGATGTATCCATTGAAACCAATGATCATTGTGAAGTTGCTATGTAAAATGACTTGCTGTCATTTTAATGTGCTTGAATATTTTATACTGAAATCTTTTTCATAGAGCGTCTTATTTTAAAAATAGCATACAACTTTTTTTTTAAATCCCTGAAACAGAGGTAGAATTCCTGTTCTGCTTGTTTAAAACTTTGAAAAGATTTTTCTTTAATTGTTCCTCAAATTTCCGCGGAAATCAAGGGTTACGTCCTCAACAACAACTTTGACCCTTCAACTTGAAATCACCTAATTCAAACTATGTTAAATCTTTCTTAAGGTATTTTTCTCATTTGACCTTGAATAACAGTTGAGTGTGTGTGTGTGTGTGTGTGTGTGTGAGAGAGAGAGAGAGAATGAAAAATTCCATATTAGATTATGGATACCAAATGAAAAAGATTAACTTTATCCTCATTGTACATAGTAGACGTACAAATATCTGGCAAACAAACATTTTAATTAACTCAAATACATTTGCTAAATATTATTACCTTTCCACATTTATAGTGAAGATTTTTAATAAAATTCCCTATTGAACTAAAGAAAAAGCTTGGATAGTTGTCTGAATTTTTAAAATAAAACTGCTACTGCAAATTCTGTATTTTTCTATTACTAGAGTCTAAACTTTTAAAACATGGCCCACTGCTAAGAGACTGACTAAATCCTAACCAACAGAAAGTAATGAACCACATCCCAACAAGTGCCAAAATTATGTGGGGATTGTGTGTTTTCTATGTGATGTATTAGCAGTAGTTTTAAGAACTGAATTTTGGCTTAGTAGGAACACAAAAATTGAAACTTTCAGAACATTTCCTATTAGTCTTCAGTAAGGTGTGTTATAATGTATCACAAGGGACCAGGGATCATAAGTTGATTTTCACCACACGTAGTCCTTTTTCCCTTTGTCCTTCACTGAGTCTTATGCTTCTTTTTTTCTACCTCTGAAGCACTCCTGAGGGGCTAGTTAAACCAAGATAGAACATTCACCTCCTGACTGCTTCAGTCCTTGAGAAGAAGCTAACAGATTTAAGGAAACGAAAAAGATAGAGAAAAAGGAAAGGCTTAGAAAAATCCAAATTTGATAAAGAAATGGTTAATTATCAATAGTTCAAAGTTATCAATAAATTTTGTCATAGATAATTTCAAACCCACGTGTGAAAACTAAACACCCATTAGAAGATCATGTCAGACTTATCCTGTAAATTTTTAGTGAGTTAACTTTAATCCTTCATAGTGCAAATATTATAAATTTACTTTTACATTCCTTTACTTTTAGCAAAAACTCTCTGAGTTGATGTCAAAAGCCCCATGCTGGAGATGTTTTTTGTAGTTTAAAGAGATGGAAAAAGTTTCTTGTGGTTTTACATAAAAGTAAATCACATATTGTATACCAATTGATAATCAAAAGGATAGTAGTTACATTTAAAATTTGTCCTATGTCAATGTAATACCTACACAAAGAGAAATATGTGACACATTAAGACAAAATTGTTCAAGAGCATTCTCCAAAATTATTCCACTGCTTCCCTGCTTTTGTCTGCTCTAGTGTCATGTGGGGTCCAACCCATTCAGGTATAAACAGATAGAGAACTATATAATTGTAATCCTAAATTAGTAGGCTTTTTTTTTTTTTTTTCTGTGTTTCTCTATGAAGAGCTTTTCAAGGACTGCCCAAGGAATGACTGGACTGACATTTATAAGAGGAATAATGTCAAGTGTAGTTCACATACTTTTATACACAAAACATAAAGGAGGTACACAAGATTCTCATTGCAGATACTAGTTTTCCTCTCACTAAGCATCTAGCGATAACTGGCATAGCTAAGAACATGGTTCTGATCTTGTTGACAATATTTTACTTATTTTCCACATACTGTGGCTTACATTCTCCTTGGGCTTATTGCTTCAGCACTCAAATTACCCAGGTTTAGTTTTGTTTATACACTTGCACAAATAATAGCTTTTAATAAAAGAGCTTTTATTGATTCCTAAGAAATAATTAACTCCCTCCAATATGCTATAGTCATGCCTGAGTTACCTGTACTTTTTCTCTAATTGGAGACCTCAGTGTTTAAATCTGTGTTTCCTTTGGTGGTTATATTTTTGAAACATCAGCAATTTTCTGTGCAGTAGACACACAATTTCAAATCTCTATTTAAATAATCCTCTATTTAGGTAATCCACGTTATTGTTTAAGTTTTGATGTAGTTATATAAGAAGACTTATATGAGCACATGTTAGAATTGTTTTCTCCAGAAAATAAAATGAGAAAATGTGAAAGTGTAGACTGAGTCGGACAGGTGCAGAAATTCCATTTTTCTCAGATTTTTGATCTCTATATCCATGATAAAAATAGGATAGATCATTGATTTTAAGTCCACTAACCATCATAAGCTTCCAGCCTGTAGTTCTGTGTTTTATAAGACAATACAGAAAATAACCTAAAAGTTTTGATGTTAAGGGATGAGCTTCTGGATTCTAAATTCCAGTTCTGTCACTTTTCACCATTTGTGAATTTGGAGAGATTATCCAATATCTCTAAGTCTGGTAGAAATCTACCTAAACCTAAAGAAAACACATGCCAAGAAATATGAAAGAAAAATTATATATTTGAGGATAGGCAAAGAATGAAACAAACTAAGAAGTGAAAAAGGGCTAATATAATTCTCTGATTTTTTGGAAAAAACTGAGGTTTCACATGTAAAGAACCTGCTATGTGCCAAAGAGGATAGATTATAATTGACAGAATAACCTTATAAATTATGAAATGATAAAAGCTTCCAAAAAAGATAAAGCTTATATATGAAAAGCAAAAATCCCAACAGAATTTTCAACTGCAATGTTGGCTGATCAAAAATTACAGATCAATAACCTTAAATTTAGAATTAAAAAACACAAAATTGAAAGCTTTTTAATTTTATACCCAACCTCTATTTTAAGTATCCATTATAAAATAATGAATTTTACAGTTAAAATTGTAATTCCAGTACAAATATAAATTTAACACATTTCAGATAATTATGTGAGTAAATGATTAATGAAGAAGCCAGTAAAATGGAAAAATTGGTTCACCGTGATTCCAAAAAGCCAATACATGTATAGGAAATCAGGAATCTGAAAAAAAAAATTGCTTTATAAATGCAAAACTAAATTCAGTGTGTGTGTAGGGAAGGTAAAAATTACACTTCCAACACACAAATTCGTTTGTATATCTATAGAAAAAGATAATTTGCATTGCTATTCATTGTCTACATCTTACAAAGTAGTAAAAAACTAAATAACCCAGACAATGAAAGGCACAAACTCCATATATTATTTTCAATGAAAAGACACTTTTTGGTCTATTTCAAAGTTTTGCACAAGAATTTTAATTAAATGACATTGTGGAACGTGGAAAAGATTCTGAATATTTGCTATCCATGCACATTTTAATACAGCAATCATGATTGTGCTCCATGCAGAATCAAAGTGGAATTTTGTAGTTAAATCTGATATATGGCTAATTTAAGAGATTTTTTTTAAATTAATTAATTTATTTATTTATGTTTGGCTGTGTTGGGTCTTCGTTTCTGTGCGTGGGCTTTCTCTAGTTGTGGCAAGTGGGGGCCACTCCTCATCGCGGTGCGCGGGCCTCTTACTGTTGCGGCCTCTCCCGTTGCGGAGCACAAGCTCCAGACGCGCAGGCTCAGTAGTTGTGGCTCACGGGCCCAGTTGCTCCGCGGCATGTGGGATCCCCCCAGACCAGGGCTCGAACCCGTGTCCCTTGCATTGGCAGGCAGATTCTCAACCACTGCGCCACCAGGGAAGCCTTAAGAGATTGTTTTGATGAGATTAAAGAAAACACTACATGTGTTTCCTCCTGCTCAACTTTCTTCCACTCTCACTTCTAGTAATAGCACCTCTACTTGCCCTTAGGGAAAATATACTTCAACTTTAGGCCATGCTTTGATCATGGTATTAATGTGTGTAAGCTTTAATTTACTGTGTTAATTAGTGAAATGCAGTAAATAAATGTAGTAAATAAATAAGCTAAGTAAACTTAGAAAAATATAGTGTACAGCCAGCAGAGGGAAAAAAAGAAGAAACCTTTGTTGACTGAATATAAGTGACAGAGAAAAGAATACAAGCAAAGACTAGCATGCAAAGCATAAGTAAGTCTAAATATAATAGAGACTAAAACAAATGTTATTAGATTGTACTCTTCCCTTAAAAGAGTATAACTGTATACTTTAACAAGGAACACTTAAAATATAATGGCACAGAAACTTTTGAAAATAATGAGGGAAGGTTACATAAATTATGATTCCATGATTTAATAGATTATTATATGATTATACAATATAATTTGTGGCGAATCTACCCTTCCAATTGCAGAGGCACAAAAAACTTAAGAGACATCACTGATACACATAGCCAATCCAACAGAAAATGCCATTAGCACTATTTCAAAAAGCATACAGAATACAGACATAGAGAATGGACTTGAGGACACGGGGAGGGGGAAGGGTAAGCTGGGACGAAGTGAGAGAGTGGCATGGACATATATACACTACCAAATGTAAAATAGATCACTAGTGGGAAGCAGCTGCATCGCACAGGAAGATCAGCTCGGTGCTTTGTGACCACCCAGAGGGGTGGGATAGGGAAGGTAGGAGGGAAACGCAAGAGAAGGGGACATGGGTATATATGTATACATATACCTGATTCACTTTTTTATACAGCAGAAACTAACATAACATTGTAAAGCAATTATACTCCAATAAAGTTGTTAAAAAAAAAAAAAAAACAGAATAGAATCATTTCTCAACATTCTCCCTGTTTGTACTGAACCAAGCTACCAACATTTCTCATCTGAACTACAACAGCTTTGTAAATGGTTTCCATAACTGATGATGATCTTTTCCAAATAAAGTCAGGCTATTGTCTTTCTCTACACCAAACTGCAATAGGTCCTCATTTCAAACAGTTATAGCTTTGTAGGCCATTGAAAGAATTTGGCATTTCCTGTTGAATTGAACACATGTAGATGACTTCAAGTTTTTCTCTGCATGAACAACTGAAAGGGTGGATTTCCCACCAATTTTACTCCATATGACACATTGAAGTTGCTCAGTAGATGGTAACTGAATGAGTGAAAAAACAACTGAGCAAATAAATCTTCTGGCATGCTTTTCATAGAAATAGAGAGACCGGGAGTATTAAAAGATAAGAGATATGGTAAAGGTAAATTATCCTAGCATTAAAATTGATGTAATAGGCATCTAGAGTAACAGTACCCCTACAAATTAGAAAGTACTTACTTTTCAAACATATATGGAAACTTGGCCAAAAAAAAAAGCATAATAATTCTTAAAGGGAGTAGCAAATATATTCCCAATACCCAACATCAAATGTCACATTCTAGGCAATAATACAATAAATTTAATGTTAAAATGTCTTACTCTTCTAATACCTAGATATAAGTAAATTAATATAGTTATAATTCATAGATGAAAAAGAAAAGAAATTGATGCAATTAAGAAAGAAATTACCAAATATTTTAAAATGAGAAACAAAGAAAATACTAGATATTAAAAATTATAAGATATACCCAAATTATTTCCTAACAATTATTATATATATATATATGTGTGTGTGTGTGTGTGTGTGTGTTTACATTATTTAAAAACAAGCTACCAAATATATAAAACTAGAACCACAGACTAGGAAACAAAGTAAAAGAAAGTAACATATGGGTAAGAATAAACATTGATAGAAGTGATATTCTAAATGAAGATCTCATTCTTAGAAAAGATTGACGAAATGGACAGATGTCTGATGAAACTTATCACAAACAAAATTGAGATAACACACACATACACACACATTACGAGAAAAGAAAAAGTGTACAGACTAAAACATAAAACAGACTTTCATTACCATCAAGAACACTGAAGAAATTTATGGCAAAAAATTAAGCTTAAAAGAAACATATAATTTTTTAAAAACAAATATAAACTAGCAAAAATGGCTCAAGAAGAAATATTAAGTCTGAATAATAATCAATACTCAAGACACCTTCAAGATGGAGGAGGAGTAAGAGGTGGAGATCACCTTCCTCCCCACTAATACATAAGAAATACATCTACATGTGGAACAACTCCTACAGAACAGAAAGCCTCAGACATCCCAAAAGGCAAGAAACTCCCCACATACCTGAGTAGGGCAAAAGAAAAAAGAAAAAACAGAGACAAAAAATAGGGACAGGACCTGCACCTCTGGGAGGGAACTGTGAAAGAGAAAAAGTTTCCACACACTAGGAAGCCCCTTCACTGGCAGAGACCGGGGGCAGGGGGCAGGAGAGAATCTTCAGAGCCACGGAGGAGAACATAGCAACAGGGATGCAGAGGGCAAAACGGAGAGATTCCTGCACAGAGAATCAGTGTGGAGTAGTACTCACCAGCCTGAGAGGCTTGTCTGCTCACCTGCTGGGGCGGGTGGGGGATGGGAGCTGAGGCTCCAGCTTCGGAGATCAGATCCCAGGGAGAGGACTGTGGTTGGCTGCATGAACACAGCCTGAAGGGGGCTAGAACACCACAGTTAACTGGGACGGAGTCTGGGAAAAAGTCTCGACTTTTTCCCGGACTAAGAGGCAAGAGACCATTGTTTCCTGGTGCGCGAGGAGAGGGGATTCAGAACACTGACTAAACCAGCTCCAGAGATGGGCGCAAGCCACAACTATCAGCACGGACACCAGAGATGGGCATGAAACACTAACCCTGCTGCTGCAGCCACCAAGAAGCCTGTGTGCAAGCAACTCCCCTCCTGGAAGCCTGTGCAGCCTGCCACTGCCAGGGTCCTGTGATCCAGGAACAACTTCCCCCGGGAGAACACACGGCACGCCTCAGGCTATTACAACGTGACGCCGACCTCTGTCACTGCAGGCTCGCCCCGCATACCGTACCCCTCCCCCTCCCTCCTCCCGACCTGAGTGAGCCAGAGCCCCTAATCAGCTGCTACTTTAACCCTGTCTTCTCTGAGTGAAGAACATACACCCTCAGGCAACCGACAGGCAGAGACGGGGCCAAATCCAAAGCTGAGCCCCAGAAGCTGTGCAAACAAAGAAGAGAAAGGGAAATTTCTCCCAGCAGCCTCAGGAGCAGTGGATTAAATCTCCGCAATCAACTTGATGTACTCTGCATCTGTGGAATACCTGAATAGACAATGAATCATCCCAAATTGAGGAGGTGGACTTTGGGAGCAACTGAAGACTTGGGGTTTGCTTTCTACATCTAATTTGTTTCTGGTTTTCTGTTTATCTTAGTTTAGTATTTAGAGCTTATTATCACTGGTAGATTTGTTTATTGATTTGGTTGCTCTGTTCCTTTTTTTTTTATATATAGATATATATATATATTTTTTCCTTTTTCTCTTTTTGTGAATGTGTATGTGTATGCTTCTTTGTGTGATTTTGTCTATATAGCCTTGCATTTACCATTTGTCCTAGGGTCCTGTCTGTCAGTTTTTTGTTTGTTTGTTTGTTTTTAGTATAGTTTTTAGTGTTTGTTATCATTGGTGGATTTGGTTTTTTTTGGCTTGGTTGCTCTATTCTTTCTTTTTTTATTATTATTTTTTAATTTCTTTTTATTTTTAATGATTTTTTTATTTTTTATTTTAATAACTTTATTTTCTTTCTTTCTTTTTCTTTATTTCTTTCTTTCTCTCTCTCTTTCTTTCTTTCTTTCTTTCTTTCTTCCTCTCTTTTCTTCAGCGCTGTGTGGCTGACAGGGTCTTGGTGCTCCGGCCAGGTAACAGGCCTGTTCCTCTGAGGTGGGAGAGCTGAGTTCAGGCCACCAGAGAACTCCTGGCTCCATGTAATAACAAATTGCAAAAGCTCTTCCAGAGATCTCCATCTCAACACTAAGACCCAATTCCACTCAACGACCAGCAAGCTACAGTGCTGGACACCCTCTGCCAAACAACCAGCAAAACAGGAACACAACACTACCCATTAGAAGAGAGGCTGCTTAAAATCCTAATAAGGTCACAGACACCCCAAAACACACCACCAGAAACGATCCTGTCTACCAGAAAGACAGATTCAGCCTTATCCACCAAAACACAGGCACCAGTCCCCTCCACCAGGAAGCCTACACAAACCACTGAACCAACCTTAGCCACTGCGGGCAGACACCAAATACAACAGTAACACAAACCTGCAGCCTGCGAAAAGGAGACCCCAAATACAGTAAAATAAGCAAAATGAGAAGACAGAGAAACACACAGCAGATGAAGGAGCAAGGTAAAAACCCACCAGACCAAATGAATGAAGAGGAAATAGGTAGTCTACCTGAAAAAGAATTCAGGGTGATGAAAGTAAAGATGATCCAAAATCCTGGAAATAGGATTGAGAAAATATGAGAAACATTTAACAAGGACCTAGAAAAATTAAAGAGCAAACAAATAATGATAAAAAACATAATAAATGAAATTTAAAATTCTCTAGAACGAATCAATAGTAGAATAACTGAGGCAGAAAATGGATATGTGATCTGGAAGATAAAATAGTGGAAGTAGCTACCACAGAGCAGAATAAAGAAAAGAGAATGAAGAGAATTGAAGACAGTCTCAGAGACCTCTGCGACAACCTTAAACTCACCAACATTCGAATTATAGGGGTCCCAGAAGAAGAAGAGAAAAAGAAAGGGACTGAGAAAATGTTTGAAGAGATTATAGTTGAAAACTTCCCTAATATGGGACAGGAAGTAGTCACTCAAGTCTAGGAAGCACAGAGTGGCCCATGCAGGATATATCCAAGGAGAAACACGCCAACATATATTAATCAAACTATCAAAAATTAAATACAAAGAAAAAAATATTAAAAACAGCAAGGAAAAAACAACAAATAATATACAAAGGAATCCTCACAAGGTTAACAGCTGCTCTTTCAGCAGAAACTCTGCAAGCCAGAAGGGAGTGGCAGGACATATTTAAAGTGATGAAAGGGAAAAACCTACAACCAAGATTATTCTACCCAGCAAGGATCTCATTCAGATTTGATGGAGAAATTAAACCTTTACAGACAAGCAAAAGCTAAGAGAATTCAGCACCACCAAACCAGCTTTACAACAAATGCTAAAGGAACTTCACTAGGCGAGAAACACAAGACAAGGAAAAGACCGACAATAACAAACTCAAACCAATTAAGAAAATGGTAATAGGAACATACATATTGATAATTACCTTAAATGTAAATGGACTAAATGCTGCAACCAAAAGACATAGACTGGCTGAATGGATACAAAAACAAAACCCGTATATACGCTGTCTATAAGAAACCCACTTCAGACCTAGGGACACATACAGACTTAAGGTGAGAGGATGGAAAAAGGTATTCCATGCAAATGGAAATCAAAAGAAAGCTAGAGTAGCAATCTCATATCAGACAAAATAGACTTTAAAATAAAATCTATTACAAGAGACAAAGAACGACACTACATAATGATCAAGGGATCAATCCAAGAAGAAGATATAACAACTGTAAATATTTATGCACCCAACATAGGAGCACCTCAATACATAAGGCAAATGCTAACAGCCATAAAAGGGGAAATTGACAGTAACACGATAAAAGTAGGAGACTTTAACACCTCACTTTCACCAATGGACAGATCATCCAAAATGAAAATAAATAAGGAGACACAAGCTTTAAATGATACATTAATCAGATGGACTTAATTGATATTTATAGGACATTCCATCCAAAAACAACAGAAGACACTTTCTTCTCAAGTACTCATGGAGCATTCTCCAGGATAGATCATATCTGTGATATGATAGATCATATCAAGTACCTTTTCTGACCACAACGCTATGAGACTAGATATCAATTACAGGGGAAAAAAAAAAAACTGTAAAAAATACAAATATATGGAGGCTAAACAATACACTACTAAATAACCGAGAGATCACTAAAGAAATCAAAGAGGATTTCAAAAATTACCTACAAACAAATGACAATGAAAACATGACAACCAAAAACCAATGGAATGCAGCCAAAGCGGTCCTAAGAGGGAAGTTTAGCAATACAATCCTACCTAAAGTAACAGGAAACATCTCAAATAAACAAGCTAAACTTACACCTAAAGAATTAGAGAAAGAAGAACAAAAAAACCCCAAAGTTAGCAGAAGGAAAGAAATCATAAAGATCAGGTCAGAAATAAATGAAAAAGAAATGAAGGAAACAATAGCAACGATCAATAAAACTAAAATCTGGTTCTTTGAGAAGATAAACAGAATTGATCAACCATTAGCCAGACTCATCAAGAAAAAAAGGGAAAAGACTCAACAGAATTAGAAATGAAAAAGGAGATGTAACAACTGACATTGCAAAAATGCAAAGGAACATGAGAGATTACTACAAGCAACTATATCCCAATAAAATGGACAACCTGCAGGAAATGGGCAAATTCTTAGGAAAGCACAGCCTTCCAAGACTGTACCAGGAAGAAATAAAAAATATAAACAGACCAATCACAAACACTGAAATTGAGACTGTGAATAAAAATCTTCCAACGAACAAAAGCCCAGCACCAGATGGCTTCACAGCCAAATTCTATCAAACATTTAGAGAAGAGCTTACACCTATCCTTCTCAAACTCTTCCAAAATACAGCAGAGAGAGGAACATTCCCAAACTCATTCTATGAGTCCAACATCACCCTGATACCAAAACCAGACAAAGATGCCACAAAGAAAGAAAACTACAGGCCAATATCACCGATGAACATAGATGTAAAAATCCTCAACAAAATACTAGCAAACAGAATCCAACAGCACATTAAAAGGATCATATACCATGATCAAGTGGCATTTATCTCAGGAATACAAGGATTCTTCAATATACACATATCAATCAGTGTGATAAAACATAGTAACAAACTGAAGGAGAAAAACCATATGATCATCTCAATAGATGCAGAAAAAGCTTTTGACAAAATTCAACACCCATTTATGATAAAAACCCTCTAGAGAGTTGGCATAGAGGGAACTTACCTCAACATAATAAAGGCCATATATGACAAACCCACAGTCAAAATCGTTCTCAGTGTTGAAAAACTGAAACCATTTCCTCTAAGATCAGGAACAAGACATGGTTGTCCACTCTCACCACTATTATTCAACATACTTTTGGAAGTTTTAGCCACAGCAATCAGAAGAGAAAAAGAAATAAAAGGAATCCAAACTGGAAAAGAAGTAAAACTGTCACTGTTTGCAGATGACATGATACTATACATACAATCCTAAAGAGGCTACCAGAAAACTACTAGAGCTAATCAATGAATTTGGTAAAGTAGCAAAATACAAAATTAATGCATAGAAATCTTTTGCATTCATATACAATAATGATTAAAAATCTGAAAGAGAAATTAAGGAAACCCTCCCATTTACCATTGCAATGAAAATAATAAAATACCTAGGAATAAACCTACCTAAGGAGACAAAATACCTGTATGCAGAAAATTATGACACTGATGAAAGTAATTAAAGATGATACAAGCAGATGGAGAGGTATACCATGTTCTTGGATCAGAAGAATCAACATTGTGAAAATGACTATACTACCAAAAGCAATCTACAGATTCAATGCCATCTTGATCAGACTACCAATGGCGTTTTTCACAGAACTAGAAGAAAAAATTTCACAATTTGTATGGAAACACACATGACCCCGAATAGCCAAAGCAATCTTGAGAAAGAAAAATGGAGCTGGTGGAATCAGGCTCCAGGACTTCCGACTATACTACAAAGCTACAGTAATCAAGAGAGTATGGTACTTGCACAAAAACAGAAATATAGATCAATGGAACAGGATAGAAAGCCCAGAGATAAACCCACACACATATGGTCACCTTATTTTTGATAAAGGAGGCAAGAATATACAATGGAGAAAAGACAGCCTCTTCAGTAAGTGATGCTGGGAAAACTGGACAGTTACATGTAAAAGAATGAAATTAGAACACTCCCTAACGCCATATACAAAAATAAACTCAAAAAGGATTAAAGACCTAAATGTAAGGCCAGACACTATAAAACGCCTACAGGAAAACACAGGAAGAACACTCTATGACATAAATCACAGCAAGATCCTTTTTGACCTACTTCCTAGGGAAATGGAAATAAAAACAAAAATAAACAAATGGGACCTAATGAAACTCAAAAGCTTTTGTACAACAAAGGAAAACATAAACAAGACAAAAAGACAACCTTCAGAATGGGAGAAAATATTTGATAATGAAGCAACTGACAAAGGATTAATCTCCAAAATTTACAAGCAGCTCATGCAGCTCAATATCAAAAAAACAAACAACCCAATCCAAAAATGGTCAGAAGCCCTTAATAGACATTTCTCCAAAGAAGACATACAGATTGCCAACAAACACATGAAAGGATGCTCAACATCACTATTCATTAGAGAAATGCAAATTAAAACTTCAATGTGGTATCACCTCACACCATTCAGAATGGCCATCATCAAAAAATCTGTAAACAATAAATGCTGGAGAGAGTGTGGAGAAAAGGGAATGCTTTTGCACTGTTTGTGGGAATGTAAATTGATACAGCCACTATGGAGAACAGTATGGAGGTCCCTTAAACACTAAAAATAGAACTACCATATGACCCAGCAATTCCTCTACTGGGCATATACCCTGAGAAAACCATAATTCAAAAAGAGTCATGTACCACAATGTTCATTGCAGCTCTATTTACAGTAGCCAGGACATGGAAGCAACCTAAGTGTCCATTGACAGATGAATGGATAAAGAAGATGTGGCACATAAATACAATGGAATATTACTCAGCCATAAAAATAAACTAAATTGAGTTATTTTTAGTGAGATGGATGGACCTAGAGTCTGTCATACAGAGTGAAGTAAGTCAGAAAGAGAAAAACTAATACTGTATGCTAACATATATACATGGAATATTAAAAAAAAAAAAAAGGTTTTGATGAACTTAGGGGCAGAACAGGAATAAAGACACAGATGTAGAGAGTGGACTTGAGCACACCAGGAGGGGGAAGGGTCAGCTTGAACAAAGTGAGAGAGTGACATGGACATATATACACTACCAAATGTAAAATAGATAGCTAGTGAGAAGCAGCTGCATCACACAGGGAGATCAGCTCGGTGCTTTGTGCTCACCTAGAGGGGTAGGATAGGGCGGATGGGAGGGATACGTAAGAGGGAGGAGATATGGGGATACATGTATATGTATATGTATAGCTGATTCACTTTGTTATAAAGCAGAAACTAACACACCATTGTAAAGCAGTTATAATCAAATAAAGATGTTAAAAAAAATAATCAATACTCATTTGAATAGCTAAAACAGAAGTTAAATAACTATTCACGTCTATCTTTCCCAGATTGTGCTAACTGGAAACTTTTATCGAACCTTAAAGAAAGAAGTGAACCTTGTCTTATGAAAAGAAGAAACCATTTTATTAGAGTATTATGACTTTCAAAACCAAAATGGGACAAGAAAGTTTGTTGAGAACACAAAATTATAGGCCAATTTCACTTCTGAACATAGATTCAAAATTAATAAATTATTAGCAAACTTCACCCGGCAATGTATATTAAAAATAAGAACAATATATCAGGACCCAAAAAAGTAAGTAAAAATACACATTTTATTTAAGCTTATAAAAGAAGACCTGAATTAATACTGATGATTAATCATGTTCCTTTATGGGAAGAATTAAATTCCTTTCTAGTTAGTTAAGTAATAAATGTAAAATTCATAACAATTTTAATCAAAATGTAGACAGAGATTTGTACTAAAAATTGAAACGAAAAATATGTAAAGATGTAGAAAGAGCCCAAAATAGTAAAGAAAATTTTGAAGAAGAAGAAACAAAGAGGCAGAACCCAACCTACTTAATATTAAGATAAGTCTATCAAAATTGAAATACTGTGGTTCATTGAACCTTTATTTAGAAAGCAATAAGAAAACTTATATGTCAATAAATAGGGACTGCACTAATAAATGATTGCAAGCAATATTTCATTATATTTCTTTTAACCATTACTAGGCTATTTAGAGGTTAGATTCCAGAACAGGTGGAACCTGCAAAATATAGCTTTCAGTGTAATTACTATAATATATATGCATATATATAATATATACATACACCATGAGTATATGTATTTTATCTATAATATTTATATTATAGATATATTTATTTTATTTACATATATTTTATACTAATAATATACATTTCTTATTTTATAAAATATGTATACTATCATGTGTACATATTTTAAGCATGGGGGTGGAGCTGGAGTTTTGAAATTCATCTTCTAACATCACTCTCAATTTCTAAATGAACATGATATTTCAAATGATGTATTTAGTTGTTGCAAATTCATGCAGCAACTTTAGATTGGCATGTGCATAGGTCAAAATGTTAAGAGAAGGAAAGGAGTGGGGTTATGAAAGAACAGGGAAATCCCTGAAATGGGAATGGGGAAAATAATCAGCTTTCTCTGAGTAGCAAGAGAAGGTCTCCTGGATAAATTAATTCTCTGTGATAAATGTTTAAGGGCAGAGTGAACAAGCAGTGCAATTATAGAGTGCATTGTGTGACTTTTACAAACAAGGGGCGAGAGGCCCCTGAGCTGGGTTGCCTTGGATGGAAGGACACCGGTCAGATGGATTCTCCACTTGGCTTTCTAAATACTTTATGACAATTGACTCTGTGTGTTTTGTAATTGGGCCTGATGGCTTTGTAATTACTTTTTCTCAACAAACATTGAAATTGTGAATAGGTTTTATTTTTTCATTTGTGTTTTTCTTGCCTATTCCTCCTTTGGGATCCTGCGGCTGCAGCAATTTAATGAGAATGTGTTTGTGGGGGAAGAATGTGTCCAGTGATTGTTTATCTTTCTTATTTCTGTTTTACTCAGCTTTGCTCATAAGCATTGTAGCTCACCCTCCAATTCCCCAGGAAGACAGTAATGTCTTTACTGAGTTTACCTTTGTTACCTAGTTATTGGAGATTAAAGTTGGAGAGAAGTCTCATGTCAACTCCACCCGGGAAGAGGGCTTCAACCCAAAGCAGAGAAAGCCTTTCGAGACAAGATAAGGGCTTGGCTTTCAGTTGTTTGAAGTTTGTTAGATCAGCATGATTTATGTAACTGCTCATGCTACAGTTTGCTCTGTGTATATATTTTTGTTCCTCTGTGCAAACTAACCTATAATGGTGCAATACATTCCTATCCTATCTTTTCTGAATCTTTCAATAAGATACTACCCTCACATCACAGTTCTGCCTATAGCTGGAGAGACTTAATGCTCGCAGGCAGGGTCAGCTCTACCTTGGGCTTCAGGACATACATTTATGTATGATTTTGAAATTAAGAAAAAGAAATCGCAGGATGATACTCACTGCTGAAGCAGTCATTTTCCAGTGGATATGATTATTTGAACTTTGATCATCCCAGAAAGTTCTATGTCATGATCCAAGCCATATCCAAATGTTTTCATTTCCTTTTCAAAGAATCTGTATAAAAACCTCCTATTTTGTATGATTGACATCATAATAAAACAGAGATAACTGTTCTGAATAAAGTAGAATTTCCTGAAAATTTAGAGTATCTTTAATGACTGTAATTTGCACCTTATATTTTTTCTATAATATGCAGTAACAAATTAATTGACTTGTAGTCAGGCAGAAGTACAGGATTATATTTTTTCCAACACTTTATTACAGAACTGTTGAATTTTTTCCAATATAGTCCTAAGCAGTATGTAGATTAATCAACTAGTGATCTAGCCAAACCCAAATATATGCTTCAGTATGAATACAATGGGACTTGAACATTTGCATTAAAAAGTTAAAAACACTCTAGGTGTTCATTACCACTGGTGGCCTGTGAACAATATTTTGAGAAATATAGCCAAGAATTCCTGTGCCTACACAGAGACCCTCTTGATTTTAATATAAATCACACCAATGGCTAATGATTTCTTTAGTCATAACTCTAGGGCAAAACCAACAGTATTGAAAATACTATCTATGCAATGTTCTAGTCCACTTTAACAGAATTCAATGATAGGTTTTCACAAATTATTTTGAAAATTTTATTTAACAGCTCCCCCAATAAACAAACAAAATATTTTAGTGTTTCGCCAATGAATGAGAATAATGCAGAGTATAGTTTTATCTGCTCTTGTGTCACTATTGTTTCTCTTTAATTGTGTATAGTTAGGCTACATTTATTAACGCTTCTCTAGACAAAAATATGCACAACATCTATAAGAACAATGGACTAAAGAGCCTAGCAGGGCTGAAAGGTGATGGCAAATCATCCTCTGGGATAGGACAAGGTGTTTGGCTGAAACAGACTGGAGAAATGTAATCTAGCATTGAGAAATTGGCACCCTAAAAAATATGAACTGACCATAGATAGGAAGAGGGTACCCTAACAGGGAAACAGAGTTTAACACCTGGAAATGCAAGAGCAGTTATTCTTTATACAAGTTTTTATTATTAAATCAACAGATGCTGGGAATCAACATCAGGGTTAACTATCAACAGGCCAAAAATTCCCAGCTCCCCAGCTAATCAAGTCAAGGCTCTGGTGCTGGAATAGAGAAAGGGGAGTTTAGACACAACAGCATTCCAACCCGTAGGTTTCTAGTTGCAAATCTCATGCTCCTTAAACTCCCTCAGGCTATAACCACAGTGGGGAACAGGCATCACAGAGAATAAAGCAGAACTTCAGTAGAGAGGGGAAATTGCTTTCCTTGAAGAAAACTGATAATCAGATACTAAAAAAGTACACACGTTTTCTTCAGACCAGCAGCCAGTCTTATAAAGTTGGGAAGGGTCAATTCTGAAAGGAAGAGTGGAAAGACAGGTGATATCTGCAGTAGTTGATGCTATAGAAATGCATTGTTATGTGGTCAAAATGATCGGGCTGTTGAATTGTTCAAGTTTGGCTTGTGTAGATGGATCCATTTATAAGTGAAGATACATCTTATTCAGGCACAATTATATAAATTTAATGCATAAAGTAAATTTCAGATAAACTTACTGTTACCCTTAGAATGTTCTCTCTATTTTTTTAACATTTGGGGATGGAGGTGCTGCTCTTCAATAAATCCAATAGCCAGTTTTTCCTCCACTACAATAAAAGAGCACTGTTTCTTCAGATATATTAGGTGAAGTGTTTGCCTTGGTGATCTTTAGATGCTAAATTGTACCAAAAATGCGTATTTTTAATTGTAAAATTTTAAGACTACAAGATACTGCCATCATGGAGGGTAGAGGCACCGGAACTGAAATACACTGAGAGAAGAACAAACATATTTACCTCATCTCAAGCTTATTTAAAGGCATAGGTTGATTCCGAAACATTCGTTCACACCACCCCTTCTCCAACATGTCTAGATATTCTTGCAAATTAATGAAAATAGCTAACATGTACTGAAGAGTTAATACGATAATAACTCATCGCTGCAATGGTATTTTACCAATTTTACAAACAATGAGGCTAAGGAAAGGATACATCAAATGACTTTCTCCACATCACATTATTATAAATCAGCAGAGCTGAGATGTAAAGACCAGTGCTCCACTCCAAAGTCCTGTGCTTCTTCCCTGTGGTACATAGAATCTAGAATGGCACCCTGCACAATCCCTGGGACTGTGAATTTGATGGATTTTGCTCCTGTGATTACGTTATGTTATAAAGCTCAGTTGACCTTCAACTAGGAAGTTTATCTGGATGGGCCTGACTTATTCACAGGCGTATTTAAACCCTTAAAAGCAGAGTTTCCTCCAACTGATCACAAAGAGGAAGTCAGAAAGATACACTTTGCCTACTCTGGAAGAAAGCAGACATCCTGGTTCCAAGTTGCTAATGGAAAGAGGCAGCTTCTATCAGCTAAGAGCAATCCTCATCCAAAGGCTGTCAGGGAAATGGGGACCTCAGTCCTACAGCTACAAGAAACTGATTTCTGCCAATCATGAATTAACTTGGAAGTGAAATTCCCCCCAGAGCCTCCCAGACAAGAGCTCAGTCTGGACAACATCTTGAGTTCAGGCTTGTGATACCCTGAGCAGAAAACTTAACCATGTCATGCCAAACTTATGTCTTACAGAATTGTGAGCTAATAAATGGCTATTGTTAAGTTTGTCGTCATTTGTTATGAAACAATAGAAAACTAATGCATCTTCTATTTGCCGCCTATATGCGGGGACACTACCCACTTTGTATTTCTACATGCTGGTCTTAATGCCGGGCTCTAAAGGTATAAAAAGCAGTCAGGGTTGTTTTACTGTCTGTGAATCAATTCACAGTTGGTGTCAAAAATAGTCAAAGGTAGTATAACATAATTATTTTAATTGATACATTCTTTGAAAAAAATTTTAAGGCAAGTATCAAATGCTTTTCAACATTTCCCAACTATGCCTTTATCTCTCTCTGTGTAATCCTATGGTAAGAATATACCTATCTCAGTGTTGGCACTGATACTATAAAAAAAAAAATCTCAGTCTGCCACTTATCCCAGAAAATCTGTGCTACCCTGAGGGAATGATCTAAATTTACCTTTGTCTACAAATTTGAGGTTTTCCAATCTTCTTTCCATATCATCTGCTTATATTTGTTCTTTATTAAATGACAAGATAATTATGAGATATATCAAATTCTTCATCATCAGAGGGGTATCCTTATTCTAGCATAGTCTGGTCAAATTTTGCTTTCAAGTGAATTGGTAGGAATCACTGTGAATAACTGAAATAGCAGTCATTTCAATATTTTTTAAAGTTAGAGACCTACTTTCTATAATCCTGAAGGCTAACTGTGCTGATCTTCAGGAATCTTCTCATTCCTTAGAACTGGAGCACAAGTCAATTCCTCTTTGAAACTCAGGAGAAGTACTCCATACTTTGCTGTGTTACAATGGATCTGTGTTAACCACTTAATAAATTCACTTAAGATAACAAGTTTTTCTACCCAGCCCTATTGTGTGTTCCTTATGAAAAGGACCTTGAGTTTTCACTAACATAGTAAATTACAGTATAATCATTGTTAAATTATTTTTGGGGTTGTGATATTACTTCTGAACAAGAAAAGTAGTTTAAAATGGTAAATTGATGATTTTTTTTTTGTTTTTTCTTACTTCTGATTTCTTTTCTTTCTTTCACTTTCCTGTCTTTCACTTTCTCTACTCCTTACCACTTATACAAATGACTGTCCAAACTCTACACTGTAGTCATGGGTCTGTCCTTTCATTAATTCAATAATGAATTTTCAAGGCCCTAAAATGTGGAAATTACTGTGACAAACCCAATGTGGTAAAGAAGATGAAGAAGGCATGGTCTCTTCCCTCAAGGAGCTTACAGTCTAATATGGAGGTCAGCCAACTACAGCCTGTGGGACAAGTCTACTTCACCACCTATTTTTGTAAATTAATTTTTTATTGGAATACAGTCATGGTTCTTATGTTATGTGTTTTCTGTGGATGCCTGTGCAGTCCACAATGACAAGGTTGAATAGTTGGAACAGAAATCGAATGGCCTGCAAAACCTAATAGGCTCACTGTCCAATCCTTCACAGAAAAAGTTTGCCAATCCCTTGCTTAGTAGATATTACAGCACCGAAATACAAGAACAAACAAAATGTTAAAACTGGGCTTGAAAATGTTATGCAAGGTAGAGTTTAATTAAAACTGTAGGAATGGAAGAAGATTCTATGAGCAAAATTTATGTGGACTCTGAAAAACAAGTAGCCATTCAACTGAAAGAAATGAAGAGAGAGCACTGGTTGCTGATAATTTTGAAGTGCTATCAAAGACAAATCACATATCTCTACCAAATGCATACCTAATTATGGCCCAGTAGGGGACAAAGGTTTTTTCCAGGCAATAATAAAAGGAGTTTTCTTGTATCTTTTAAGATATATTACAGGCACCAGTTACTTCTAGATGTTGTGATTAGTATACCAATTTCTTAGCGCCTTATCAAATGTGTGCTAGAACTTATTTATTATTAGAGACTATTTCAACCATTAAAATCAACATTAATATTTTTCCTTACAGAAATAAGTGCTTATGTTAACTCTTTATAATGTATATGCCTTTGGACTTTCTAAATATAAATTTAATTAGTTTAACTGAAGTGTTTTTTTTTAAATAAATTCATAGAAAATATCAAAACAATTATTGGGGAGAAAAGAAAAAACATAATAAGTAAGAGGTTTTGGATGTGTAGACATTTTAAGAGTGATAATGATAGGTAAATATTCATAATGGTTCAAGGGTCCAAATATATTTGCGGGAATCCTATACTAGAATTAGTATTCTCACTTTTGCTTAATTATCTATTGTCATTATTCTTCTACTTAACATATCTCTTCTAATTTATAATGATATCTTTCAGAATAAAATTAAATATTTTAACTTAGATTGTCTACTAAATTGTCTCCTGATTTTCACTATTTTGTGTTCATTTGTTTCCCAGTAATTAAGGCAGAAATTCCATAAATTATGTTTTATTTATGGATTGCACACTAATTAACAATTTACATAACATTTATTTGAATCAGTAGTTTAAGAACATGAATAGCATACAATAATAGGTCACTTGTAGTACTGAGAACATACTGTCTTGATAAATATAATTGAAAACTATAACAGAGTAGAAAAATCTTGCCACAAAATATTATAATACATTTTGAAAATGAGAGAGATATGATATTAGAGAAAGTATAATTTCCAAGTAAAAGAATTCTAAATTGTTAAAATGTTTATGTGATCTTGAGAGAAGGTTAAACATGTCAGTCTCATATATAAATCATAGTTCTCACGCATTTGGCGTAATCTTGGAATATTTGATTTTTTGCTCAATCTAAGCCAATAATGTGAAAACAAACCTTTGATAAGAATGAAGCTATTATCCCAGCATTGAGCTCAGTTAGCTTCATTGGGGACAACAAATAATGCTATCTAATTAATTAGAATGACAGGAAACTGCATGACACATTTCTTATGGCTGGCTGGTTTAACATTCTAAAACCCTCCTGTTGATTAGAACTTGTAAGTTTTAAATAGAAAAGGATGTTAGACATCCCATCTGTTGTGTAGCAGAGCTTCAGGAAAAAAATTAAAAGGTACACTAAAGTCTTGATAAGTTCAAGTCAGCAGAACAAGACAAATGTAACATGTTATCTGATATCCAACATAACTGGCTAACGAATTGTTTCCAAAATTCTTTTGTTTTCCTTCAAGCTATAATTAAGGGAAATGACTATTTCAAAGCTTGGCAGTTTGACCCTATTTGTCATACTGCAGAACACCTAGCTCAAACTCAAAATTTTTCCTCCATGTGTGTATGTGTCCACAACAGGCACAGTTGAAGAAGTACAATTTGTTTTACACCCAACACATTATGCCATGATATAGACTGTTACACAAATCTTCATTCCCTATTATGCACATATTCTGAAGAAATTTGTTAGAAAACATGTATTTAAAAATATACAATTCTATCTTGTGGCTGAAAACACTAATGGAAAAATCATGTACTTTTTGTACTTATTTTGTACTTATTTCACATATATTTGACAAGTATATGGATGGAAAATAAATGGATATATTTAAGTCCATCTGAATTAGGCTGAAACTAGACTCATTGTACATTTGTGTGACATCATATGCAGTCTCCTATAAAATATGAGTGTGTAATTGTGCTATTTGTTACATGTTTGTCCAAAATCATAACTGAACCTAAATCCACAATTATTTACCAAAGCAGTATTAGCTGGTACTGAGGGAGGACCATATATAATGTCAATAAAACTCTCATTCTCATAGAACCAGTCATGAGAAGTAACTAGGAGCAAACTCTAAAAGTGAAATTTAAAAAAAAATACTTTTATACTTTTCCATTTTAATTCAATGGAAGTACCTTCTTTTAGTTTGAAAATGAAAAGCATCAACTATTCAATATTAGATTTTTCAATCTATGGCTAATGTCTAACTCATATGTAAAGTAGGAACCAGGACCACTAGATAGATCAAGGGCAGAAGCTGAGAGGGAATTTGTCTGGAATATAATGAAAGAGGAATAATGGTGATTCATTGCCACTAACGAAAGTTTAGCTCATCAAGGCAAATCTGCCAAATGCTATACTTATCTAGATATGAGATGAAAACAAGATATCATCAACCAGATAATGAAAGTAGATTAGAAGGCCAACATGTAAGTCATAGGTATTCAAAACGTAGATCTTATAGAAAGCATAAACATAGGAGGTAGCAAAAAAAAAAAAAAAAAAAAAGATGATTTAGAAAATAAAGTGCTAGTAGAGAAAACAAGGCTCTTTCGCTCTTTCTCTCTCTCTCTGTATATATATATATATACACACACACACACACACACACACATATGTATATGTTCATTCGTAAACAAAAAATACTTTATGCACACTACACCAGCAATGGGTGGATTCTTTATAAAAGGATGACCAAAGGAAACTGACACTTTGGTGAGGTTAATGGTCTCCAACTTGAATTTGTATTTTTCTAGCTCTCTCCTCTCTCTCTACCCACCATTTCCTCTATCTGGTAAGTTTTTTCCTGATAAATATATCTCAGCAGTTTCTATGTTTTATTTTCCAATTCCACCAAGCAAACACCACTCACTCCCACTACACTGAACTCTTCAGATACATTTATATTTTCCCGTAATCTGCTCTTTATTCTCCACATAAAATGAGATCTTTTAAACTGAATTGAAATGAATCATATCAGATGAATTAGTCCTCTCTTTAAAATCTTGTGAATGGCCTCTTGTTTCCTTAAAATAAAGATCAAAATTATTAATATAACCTATATGACCCAGCCTGTACTACTCTGATACTATACACATACATCAGAGAATAAAATGCTAAGAAAGATGGTTCAAGTTCCAGTCTGTCACTTTGTGACTACATAATCCTGAGCAGGTTTCTGAATTCTCTGAGCCTCAGTTCTATAATCTCTAAAATGGGAAATTATAGAGGTAGGGAATCAAGAAGGTGGAGTAGGAGGACACAGAGCTTTCTTGCCACCATGACACATCAAAAAAAAAAAAAAAATCTACATGTGAAGCAATTCTCACTGAAAACAAACTGGAGACTAGCAGAAAGACTCTTATACAAACAATGTTGTAAAGAAGCATCCTCATAGAGCTGGATAGGAAGGGAAGAGAAGCAATCAGGTCAAGACCAGTGACCCAAGAAGGGGACAAACAATAGGAGGGAGATTACATGTGCTAGTAGATCCTCCCTGAGGGGTAAGTGGTTTGAGCCACATATTGGGCTCCACAGCTCTGGGGTCCAACACTAGGAAGATGAGTCTGCTTAGTTGGTTTGAAAATCAGTGGGATTAATAGGAGGGCTGTAAGAAACCTAGACTCTGCTTATGAAGACTGTGCACATGCTTGCTTACTCCTGAAACAAGGCAGAGGAAGCAGATTGAAACTTCTATGGTGGTTTCCTATGACTGCACAGCATGTGCCCTGACTCACATGGAGTATCTGATCTGGATCCTCTAGCTCCCACCAGCTCCTCACTAGGGAAAAGGCTGCTGTTACCAAAGAGAATGTGCAGTTGAGAGGGAAAGAGCCAGCATGGACCCAGTACTGCACCTGAAAAGAGCAAGGGTGGCCATCACTGGTGCTCATGAAGACAGCAGACGGGGAGTGGTTTGGAACTCTGACTGGTGTGCCAGGACCACCCTAACATACACCCCAACCTGCACCAGTTTCCAGCTCTGGCCCCTCTTGCTCCAGTGGTGCTCCCCTCTGGAGTGAATGTGCTGATGCTGAGAGTGGGGAGAGTGGATACTTAGAGGGAATGGAACCAGCTCAGATCCAAACCTCAGGGCTTCTGCCAGCACCTTGGGACTCAACCCCATTCCCAATAGGACAGTGTTGGCCAATGAACATAGGAGAAGCCCTGACTCACACCTGGTTCCAACTCTAGCTCCTAGATCTTCAGCCCCACCTAACTGCCAGTACTCCCTGGGGTAAATGTGTCTCATGCTCACTTCGGATCCAGCTCTCCCACCAAAACCACTGGGCACAGGTAGACTGCATAGGGACGTTCTCACACAAGTCTCCCTTTTGAGACTGGGATAGGTAACTATTCCACCTAATTTCATAGGGAACAAAGGAAAACAACTGAAAAATCAGCTAATGAAACAGATACATATTTAACAGATGAAGAGCTCAAAGAAACTGTAATAAGAATAGTACTGAACTAAGGAAAAGAATAGATGAACACAATGAGAATTTTAACAAACAACTAGAAAATATAAAGAACCAGTCAGAGCTGAAGAATACAATAACTGATATGAAAAACACACTAGAAAGAATTAATAGCCGACTAGGTGATACAGAAGAATGCATAAGTATTCTGGAAGACAGAATAATGGAAATAACCCAATCAGAACAGCAAAAAGAAAGACAAATTGTAAAATAAGAACAGTTTAAAGGACTCCTAAGACAACATCAAGCATACTAACTTTCACTTTGTAGGGGTTCCAGAAGGAGAAGAAAGAAAAGGGTCAAAATATATTTGATAAAATTATGGCTGAAAATTTCCTGAACCTAAAGAAGGAAATAGATACCCATGTACAGGAAGCACAGAGGGTCCCCAACAAGATAAACCCAAAGAGACCCATACCAAGACATATCATAATTAAAATGGCAAACGTTATAAAAAGAGAATTCTAAAGGCAGCAAGAGAAAAACAAAGAGTCACATATAAAGGAATCCCCCCATAAGGTTATCAGCTGATTTTTCTGCAGAAATTTTGTAGACCAGAAGGGAGTGGCATGATATATTTAAAGTGCTGAAAGGAGAAAACCTACAACCTCGGATACTCTACCCAGAAAAATTATAATTCAGAATTGAAGTAAAGGTAAGAAAGAACTTCTCAGACAAGCAAAAACTAAAGGAATTCATCAATACTAAACCAATCTTAAAAGAAATGTTAAATGGTCTTCTCTAAGTGGAAAAATAAAAGGTTACAACAAGAATTAAGAGTTTATAGAAAAGGAAAAATTCCACTGGTAAAGGCAAATATATAGTAAAGTCTGTGTATAAACAACTTAAATAAGCTAGTACAAAAATTAAAGGACAAAAAATGTAAAATAAACTATAACTACAATAAACAGTGAAGGAATAAACATGAAGATGTAAAATATGACATCAAAAACACAAAACATGGGGGTGGGGAGTAAAAAATGTAGATATTTTAGAAAGCGTTTTAACTTAAATGACTACAAGTTTATAACAAGTAGTTATAGTTAAAGGTCAACATATATGAACCCTATGATAACCACAAATCAAAAAAAAAACCTACAATAGACACTCAGAAACTAGAGAGAAAGAACACAAGCATACCATTAAAGAAAATCATCAAACCACAATGGAAAAAACTAAAAGAAGAAGAACAGAGAACTACAAAAACAACCAGAAACAACTAACCAAATGGCAATAATATATGACTATCAATAATTACTCTAAATGTTAATGGACTAAATGCTCTAATCAAAAGACATTATGTAGTTGACTACCCATCTATATACTGCTTACAAGAGACTCACTTCAGAGTTAAAGACACACACAGATTGAAAGTAAGGGGATGGAAAAAGATATTTCATAGAAATGGAAATGACAAGAAAGCTGAGGTAGCAATACTCATATCTGACAAAATAGACTTTAAAACAAAGTCTATAACAAAAGACAGAGAAGAGAATTATATAATAATAAAGGGATCAATACAAGAAGAGGATATAATATTTGTTAATATATGTACCTAGTATAGAAAACTTAAATATATAAAGCAAATATTAACAGACATAAAGGGAGAAGTTGACAATAATACAATAATAGCAGGGGACTTTAACATCCCATGTACATCAATAAATAGATTATCCAGATATAAAGTCAATAAGGAAACAGTTGGTCAAATGACACATCAGACTGGTTAGACTTAATAGACATCTACAGGACATTCCATCCAAAATCAAAAGAATACACATTCTTTTCAAGTACACATGGAATGTTCTCTAGGATAGATCACATGCTAGGCCATGAAATATGTTTCAACACATTTAAGATGATAGAAACTATATCCAGCATTTTTTCCTGCCTCAACAGTATGAAACTAGAAATAAATTATAGAAAGAAAAATGGGAAAAACACAAACCCTTGAAGACTAAAAGACATGTTACTAAAAAGCTATGGGTCAATGCAGAAATCAAAAGAGAAATTGAAAATACCTGGAGACAAATGAAAAGGGAAACACAACTTTCCAAATACATGGGATACAGCAAAAGCCGTTCTAAGAGAAAAGTTTATAGTGATACAGCCCTAACTCAAGAAACAAGAAAATCTCAAATAAACAACCTAAACTACCATCTAAAGGAATTAGAAAAAGAAGGACAAACAAAGCCCAAAATCAGCAGAAGGAAGGAAACAAAGATCAGAGAGGAAATAAATAAAATAGAGACAAAAAAAAGAAGGAAAGAAAGAAAATATTAATGAAAACAAGAGCTGGTTTTTTGAAAAGATAAGCAAAATTGTTAAGTCTTTAGCCAGGCTCCTCAAGAAACAAAGAGGGAAAACTCAAACAAAATAAAAAATGAATAAGAAGAAATTACAACCAACCACACAAAAAATTATAATAGAATACTACTAACAGTTATATTCCAATAAATAGGAAAACCTAGAAGAAATGGATATATTTTTAGGAACATACAATCTTCTAAGACTGAATCAGGAAGAAATAGACAATCTGAACAGACCAAACACTAGCAGTGAAAATGAATTAGTAATCAAATCTCCCAGCAAACAAAAGTCCAGGAAGGACAAAAGTCACATGATCTTTTCAATAGATGCAGAAGAAGCATTTGACACAATTCAACATCATTCATGATAAAAATACTCATCAAGGTTAGTATAGAGGGAATATATTTCAATATAATAAAGGATGTTTATTATTAATATCATACTCAATGGTGAAAAGCTGAAAGTTCTTCCTCTAAAATCAGGAACAAGACAAGGATATCCACTCTCACCACTTCTATTTAACATAGTATTTGAAGTCTTAGCTACAACAATCAGACAAGAAAAAGGAAAAAAATAATGCGTCCAAATTGGAAGGGAAGAAGTAAAACTGTCATTATTAGCAGAGGACATGATATTATACATAGAAAACCCTAAAGTCTTCACTCAAAAACTATTAGAATTAATAAGTGAATTCAGTAAACTTGTAGAATACAATATTAATATACAGAAAATACATTAGTAATAAACTATCAGAAAGAGAAAGCAAGAAAACAATCTCAAAATTGCATCAAAAAGAATAAAATACCTAGGAATAAATGTAATGAAGGAAGTGAAATAACTATATTTTGAAAACTGTAAAACATTGAGGAAGGAAATTGAAGATGATAAAAAGAAATGTAAAGAGATCCGTGTTCATGGATTGAAAGAATTATTATTGTTAAAATGTCCATAGTACTTAAGGTAATCCACAGAATTAGTGAAATCCTTATCAAAATACCCACAACATTTCTCACAAAACTAAAACAAATAATCCTAAAATTTATGTGAAGACACAAAAATCCCAAATAGCTAAAGTAATCTTGAGGAAAAAAGAACAGAGCTAGAGGTATCAGGCTCCCTGACTTTGGTCTCTACTACAAAGCTACAGATAATCAAAATGGTATGGTACTGGCACAAAAACAGAGACAAAAATCAATGGAACAGAGTAGACAGCCCAGAAATAAATCCACACACTTATGGTCAATTAATATATGACAAAGGATGCAAGAATATACAGTGGGGAAAATAATCTCTTTAATAAATGGTGCTGGGAAAACTGGACAGCTGCATGTAAAAGAATGAAATTAGAACATTTTGTCACACCATATACAAAAATCTCAAAATGGATTAAAGACCTAAATATTGGATGGAACAATAAAACTCATAGAAGAAAGCAGGTAGAACACTATTTGACATAAATCATAACAATATTTCTTGGATCTGTCTCCTAAGGCAAAGAAAATAAAAGCAAAAATAAATAACTGGGACCGAAATAAACTTAAAAGCTTTTTAACAGCAAAGGAAACCAGTGGCAAAACAAAAAAGACAACCTATGGAATTGGAGAAAATATTTGCAAATGACAGGACTGATTGGGGGTAATATCCAAAATATATAAACAGCTTATACAACTCAATATAACAAAATAAGCAATTTGATCAAAAACTGGGCAGAACTGAATAGACATTGTTCCAAAGAAGACATACAGATGACCAATAGGCAAATGAAAAGATGCTCAACATCACTAATCATCAGAGAACTGCAAATCAAAACCACATTGAGATATTACCTTACAATTGTCATAATTGCTATCATAGAAAAAAGAGCACAAATATCAAATGTCAGTGAGGATATGGAGAAAAGAGAACCCTCCTACACTGTTGGTGGGAATGTAAATTGGTACAGCCACTATGAAAAACAGTATGGAAGTTCCTCAAAAAATTAAAAATAGCACTATCATGTGATCCGGTAATTGAGCATATATCCAAAGAAAACAAAAACTAATTGGAAAAGATACATGCAAACCAATGTTCATAGCAGCATTGTCGTTATTTACAGTAGCCAAGATATGGAAACAACCTAAGTGTCCATCTACAGATGAAGGGATAAAGCAGTGGTATATATATATATACATATATATGTATATATATATATACATACCAGAATATTATTCAGCCATAGAAAAGAATGAATTTTCCCAGTTTCAACAACATGAATTGACCTAGAGAGTATTATGCTAAGTGAAATAAGTTAGACAGAAAAAGACAAAGACTGTATGCTATTACTTATATTTGGAATCTAAAAAATAAAGCAAACGAACGAATATAACAAAACAGAAAGAGACACACAGATATAAAGAACAAACTAGTGGTTACCAGGGGGGAGAAGGAAGGGGGAGGGGATTAAGAGGTACAAACTACTGTGTATAAATTAAATAAGCTTCAAGGATATACTGTACAGCACAGAGAATATAGCTAATATTTTATAATAACTTTAAGTGGAGTATAATCTATAAAAATATTGAATCACTATGTTGTACACAGGACACTAACATAATATTGGAAATCAACTGTACTTTAATAAGAAAGGTAACTATCAATTGACATTTCTTTCAGCATTTATCTTTTAAAGTTTTATTTTTAATTATAGTTAGAGGGGCTTTTAGTAACAAACGATAGTGGACTATTTCAACAGGAACATTTTAAAAGGCAACTCCATGTATATTAATTAATTTGGTAGTCCATAACAATATATTTAATTTCTTTTTAGAGAACTAGTATTATTTAATAAGCTGTCCTGTGTCTTGAAGTGACCTAAAAAAGGAGTTTGGATAGAATCTTCTGGATAACTGTGAAGCAGAGAAGAATAGCAAATTTATTGTTATGTAATTACCCATTACTTAGAAGCTCAGTGTATTTTTTTCACTGATGAAACATGCAAATATTTTCTTTCCTACTAAAAATTTTGAGTCTAGTGTAGGTCTCTATCATTTGAATTTGTTACATGCATGATCAACTGAATTAATGTATTTCCAAAAAAGAACTATATTTCTGACATCAAAAAATAAATACATTTAAAAAATGAAAATAAAATGGGAAACTGTAATTAACTGCCTTGAAGGATAACTGTGAAGATTAGAGATTATAAGTATAAAATGCTGACTTTGTAATGAAAATAGCCAATCTATTCAGCACTTTCCAAAAGAAGCTAAGTTTTTGGAGTTTTAAAAACTTGACCAAATTCACATAACTAACAGATGATAGAATGGGAATATCACACACATGCATATACTTTTTTCCCCTCAGAATGCACTGAGACTACCAACAATACAGCTTTCTAAAGATGGGAGGTTACATAGTAATTCTGTAAATGATAGCTGCTAGTATAAGATTAATACTTTCTACTTGTTCCTTCTTTGTATACTTCTTTGTACACTCACTATCTAATTCTGCAGGACAAGTTTTCAACATGGGCCTTCTGATTATGAAGGTGCCTTTGCTGAGTCTTACAATGGAGAGTGAGTGGAAGTCTGCGACCTTACAAAGGAGCGAAAGAAACATGTATCTCCCTAGAAGTTAGGACCCTAGTGACTTTTGATCACGGAGAGCTCAGGAAACCGCATTTTGTTGCTCATGTTAGAAATGGGTATGATTTAAGAGAAGGTTTGCATTGGTAAGAACATAGGTTAACTAAGCCAATATCCACTAACTGTTCACATAACCAATTTCTAACACTGACACACACCCTACACTTCATCCACAAACTTCATTTCTAGTGTGCAAGCTAGAGATAGTTGAATCAAATATTAACCTCTAGATCTTTAGCACTACAGAAGGAGGGGTGTGTGTGCATGTACGTGTACACATGTGTGTGTAAGTAATCTATAGATAAAACCTAAAAGGTGACCTTAAATCAGTAAGAAAGTGATGGATGTGGCACACCCAGTAAAGCTATTTCCAAGTGCTTTAGATTGGAAGAGTTGTAGAGATTCTATTTTGGTTTTTTGAGTTTCACATAGATTCTATTTTGGATCCAAATGTTTCACAGGATGCTATTTTTGTGTTTTAAAAATAAAGAGGTTTACTTAGCTATTTAAAAAGACACTAATTGAGCAAAGTAGGTGGATGTAAATTCAACCATGATATCATGCATAGCACAGATCAAGACACTACATATGCAACATACAGTATCTACACTTAGAACATGAACACATGTATTTATAATACGTCTAGGATTAAAGGGAATTGTAAAACACTTGCCTAAAAAGTCCTTTCTTTCTTTTATTATTTCTGCTATTTACATTATGTAATACAAAACTCTTAAATAATATTCTCACATTAAAAAAATACTTGTTTAGTTAATTAACTCAATCAAGAAACTATAATGCACAATCAAGTCAACTCTTCCCAATTTTAAAGAACTAAATCTTCAATTCTATGAAATTGCATAAGAAAGGCATAATTACTGTGTATCTAGCTTGGTTGCATTAAAATTATACCCTTACTGTAGCCTGTACAAAGGGAATAGCCTAGAAATTACCCAGTAGTTGAAAACAAAAGTTTTCAATCCTGTCTAAACTACTATTATTCAATACTTTGCTCTGGGTTATTCTCAGTCTCCACCTACAGGATATATCTCTATCCTCTGCCCTTTTATTTTCTGTTCTGTGCTTGAGACGAAGATGGAGTATTGTTGACGCCTGTGGACTACATCGTCCAAGTTACCTAGCCAGTTGGCTTCTGGCTGGTAGAGGCAAAAGCAGCAGATCATTGGATAGGAGAAGAGATAGGTTTATTACCCCATCTTGTCAGCACTACCTTCATATTTCTGGCAATAGTTGCATTCCTTTAGAACATCACCAGGTAACCTCTCCTCCTCTCCCAATATCACTCATCTCTGGTAACACTATTTCCTTTCCTGGGTACTTCAATTCCAGTGGAAGCAGTGCTTCCTCAGTGTTGATATGTAGTCTCAGAGATCCTCACCATCCCTTGTTCGTTCTTTTAACTTTGTCCATGCCTCTGTAGTTCCTAACATTTTAGACATCTGGGGTGAACCTGTTTCCTTTTGGGATGCTGACTGATAAAGTCTGTATATCCAATTGATGAGATTCATTTCTGATTTGCTTTTTGCTATAATTATACCATAAACTGATGAACACTTAATCATACATGAATGAATGTTTCACACTGGATTTCACACCATTTTCCTAGATAATAAATTATTCAACATAGTCTAAGGATAGGCATTATCCTTGCAGACAATCACTCTTCATCTCAGGTTGTATGAACACAGATCACACTTTTATTCTAAAGTGATACCATTGTCTTCAAAATGTCATGTGTGACTCATGCCTTCTCTAGTTACCCTTCCCCAAATAGTAATGTGAGATTGTGACCACCCTGACATATCTTATTCTATAATTTCCAGATGTTACTAATACGTGTCATATATGTTCTCACAAACAACCTTTCTCTTTGTCCAATAGTATTCTCTGACTTACCCTAGTCACCTTCATTGCTGAAGTGTTAACAATCTAAACAACATCATGTGCAGAACAGATCTGTTCTGCCTGCTTTTTCACTGTCACTGTGCTAAAGCTTCCAACAGAAGTAATACATGCACTGGAGTCTTCTGTTGACCAAAACCATGCCTCACTGAAAAGACTGACTGTCTCTAATTTTGCATCCACTTTCTTACCTAAACTTAAGAGTAATATTGCCGAGACCCCCAATTTCTCACTAGAGTCTTAGTAAATATAACTTTTTTCAGCTTACCCATCTCATTAGCCAGGAGTTTCATTAAGAATCAAGGAACTCAGGCCAAGGACCAAATATACCAAACATGAACTACAGGTTGTAAGAAACCTTTTTGGGGGAACTTCCTTATGTGTGAGCATTTTGTTATACCCTTTATGGCAAACCCTCATGCAAATTTTGACTCTCCTACTCCAGTTGGCAAGACATGCTTAGAACTCTCTGAAACCAAGTGATGCAGCTGAGATCACTTGACTTGCACAAATTGATGTTTAGGGTGTCAGATTCATGAAACTGTCTTTGTAGGTATTTTCTTCCTGTTTTTGGATGCATAAAATCATATTGAGGAACACCCTTAGGATCAATAATGTCTTACTTACACTCAAATTCTGATATCAAGTGGGCAATGCCTAAATTAACAATGGTGGATGGCTATTTCTTCTACCTTCACTACACACAGGAACTGAGCTTATTCAGTCACTCTTCATAATTTGTCCTGTTACTTGATTATCTTTATGGCCAAAAATTCTTCTTTTAGGTTATACTTAACCCAAACCCTCCTTTTCCCAAACTATCTTTGCAATTCTGTTATATCAGTTTATGTCTTCCATAAAATCATTGCCTATAATGAATGTAGTGATTCAATTTTATTTTCCACTTTTCAGGATAACAAAAAAAATTATTTCCTTAAATATTTCCCAAATGCCATGTAACAGTTGATAATCAGGATCTTGAACAGTGAAATGGAAGACAAGATGATACATGAAAGAAATTCGAGTCTATTTAATTTAACTTTTTGATTCAAAAATCTGAAAGAACTTTTTCAATTAAAAGACAATTTCATATTTAAAGCTCCTTTTGCAGCTATGCTGCTTGGAGAAAATTCTATGCATAGTCACCAAAGCTGTCTATTTTGAAGAGCAGTCCACCAGTTTCCCCCTCATAATCATGTATGTTGCTGGTTTAAAAAAATATTTTTCTGGACAATATCTCACACTAGCTAAGTTTAAAACTATGTGGGGTGGGAGGTGAAGTGTTTTAAGAAGCAGCCTAGCTGACTTCAATGCCTTCTAAAGTTAAAGTAGTTTCTTTAAGGAAGAAAATATTTTGCATGTGTCTTTGTATTGCCAACACCTACTGCAGTGACTAGAACAAAAAAGCAAATCAATAAAGATTTATTAAATAATGGAATTGGTTGATTTCTTTGGCTGCCATTTTCTCCTCAATGTGGCTTTTATCCTACATGACATACTTCCTTTATTTTGTAACGTTTTACAGGTAACATCAATTCTCTTCTCCCTTCACTCCCACGACCTGCGACACTTCGTTCTTATCCTACCTCTTACGCCACTTCTTTTTATTTTTACTTTCCTCTTTTCTTTTTATAAGGTTACTATTATTTCCACTTTACAGAGAAGATACAAGAATCAAAAAGTTTAAGTAAAATTTTCAAATATTAAATATTATGTTGCAAAGCAAGGATAGTGACTCACTTTTTCTACTATTTATTTTTGCATTTTTGAACTCATCCTTAGCACTTACCTAGCATCGAACCATTTTAATCACTTAGAAAAACTTTATAATATTAATGAGTGAATGAATGAATGTCTGAATGCTATAGGGTCTCTGATTTGAAAGAACATTAAAGGTTGTCTAATTTAATTTCTCAATAGTTAAAATCATAAGTTTAGTATGTATGTGTGAGGGCTTTTAGATTGAATATTAAAGATGTCGATGTCTGTGACTGTCATTGTACAAGTGCAGAGAATTTTAATAGTTTGTCTATTAGTAGTCTATCTATATGAGGCTTAATGAACTCCTAAGATGTTTTAAACTTATTTTCCCCAAAGAGGAGGTATGTTCCCCTGACTTGACCTAAGGAAATTCTTAGTCATTCAAAGTGTTTTTCCCTAGGATTAGTCTCCCTGGCTAGCCTTCTTGGGCTCAGTTGTGGGCATAGATATGGATAAGACACCTTCATCCAGCTTTGCAGACATCAGAGATCCCAGCAGCATGCATAGCCAAAGAGGGACATGACTGTTAATGAAGAATAATAGGAAAGTCACATGGTAGCTGAAAGACTTGCTCATATAACAAAGCGAATCCTCTGAAGCCTTCTAGAATAATTGAGGAAAAACAATTTGTGCAACAAAGATTTGAAGGTCTCTTAATAGTAACTGAAGACAATATTCAGGAAAATGTGGGTAATTATCTTGGTAATTCTTCCATTCTTTTCAGTATCGAAAGAATAATGGGAATAAAACAATTACACATTTTCAAGCCACAAATTTAAACACCACCACAATATTCCTAGGTTTCCTTTGAGAAATGCAAGCATCTCAAATTCCAGATTTGAGTCTTTTGTTGGTACATTTATTCATTCATCATTTAATAAGCATTTTCTGAATACAAACCATGGGTCAAGCACTGTGCAAGATTTTTCAATACAGAATTGAATAAAACAATACTTATTATCATGTAACTCATAGTCTAGTGGATGATACAGAAATATAAACATATAATTCCATGGAGATAAGTTTTAAAAGAATATTATAAAAATTGTGACAACACAGAGGAGGCAGCAATAAATATGCTGTTTTATGAACAAATTACAAATATTTTCACTATTATTTCTCACAGCCTACTTTTTCTCTCAATGTTCCAGTTACAGATCTTTTCTCAAAATGAATCATATCAATAAAGGAGCATTCATTTCAACATCTGGGACTGCATTAATTAAAATTCACCTTAACAATCATAAACTGAATGTCTATTATGAGGAATTACTAGTTATTTTTTATACAACAATCCACCTATAGAGGTCAGTAGGAGTTCAAACTGTATCTGGAGAGATAGATAGCTATCAATGAACTTAATAGGAGAATGATTTTCCAGTAAAAGTTATTCTAATAATTTGCAAAAAGAAAAGAGGAGCGGATAGGTTTAACTCAAACTGAGGAACCTGGAAAAAAAAAAAAAGGTATGTAATGGTAAATACTGAAAATACCAGTAAAGACAGGTTGAACTTTGACAAATACCTTAGGAGAGTGTTTTCTAGGTAAAGGGATTTGTGCAAAAGACAGAGTAAAAAAGTGCAGAGCATACTAACTGATCAGTTCTGGATAATTAAAGAAGAAGCTGCACAAGTGCAAGAAGATTTAACACCAGGTAAGTGTGTATAAAGAAGATGTGGCATATATATATATATATATGTGTGTGTGTGTGTGTGTTGTGTGTGTGTGTGTGTGTATACACACACACACACACACAGTGGAGTATTATTCAGGTATGACAAAGAAGCAAATCCTGCCATTTGCAACAACATGGCTGGACATCCGGGACAAGTCAGACAGAGAAAGCCAAATACTGCATGACATCACTTATATGTGGAACCTAAAAAGTCAAATTCATAGAAGCAGAGAGTACAATTCTGGTTTCCAGAAGCTAGGGGCTGGGGAAATTGGGAAGAAGTTGGTCAATGGGTACAAACATCCAGTTATGAATAAATTCTGGAATTCTAATGCACAGCATTTTGATGATAGTCAATGACAGTGTATTATATACTTGAAAGTTGCTAAGAGACTAGGTCTTAAATGTTCTTACCACAAAATGAAATGATATTCTTGTGACATGATGGAGATGTTAACTGATGCTATGGTGGTAATAATATTGTGATATACATAATAATATTGTGATATACAAATCAACATGTTGTACACCTTACACAAATACAGTGTTATATGTCAATTATATCTTAATTTTCAAAAAAAGAAAAAAAAAAAGAAAAGTTTGGAAAATCTGGTTGGGCTTGGATTATGGAGGGCTTGGGAGGAATTTGCCTTTTGTTCAATGTGTAAATGGGAATCACTAAAGGTTTTAATAAAATATGTGAATTAATAGCTTAGAGAAGGAGAAAAGGTAGAGCATAAGTGCAAAGGATTAAAAAAATGGGAAACATGTAATTCAAAGAACTGGAGTAGGGAAATAACCCACAAATGAAATAGAGCATTCAGAGAGTTAGGAAATAAAACAGAAACAAAGAATTTATGGCAAGGTTCATATATCCAAGATTAAGCCTAAACTCATCTATTAAAGTTATCATTGCCAGCAATGCTAACTAATAGCCTTAGACCAACTAAACAGCTTGTGCTCTGCATCGTATACATTTCTAGATGTAACTGAATTAATTCTACTGAGGGCAAATGTTTCAAACTGTCAGGCAATAAAATGGATTGGCATGTGTCATTTCATTTTCAGTGTTTCTTTAAAAATTAGACAACATAAAGAAAATTTGGTGGGTTCACATAAAAAGAATCTGGAGGTCTGTCTTCTCAAAAAATATGAAAATAATGCAAGATGATCTGACAGGCTTTGGCTTGTGCTTTTCTGTGTGTCAACAACTGATTGTTGTCATTAGACACTACAGTGCACTAAAATCCTTACCACCCACTATGGAATTCCTGACATCACTGCAGGATCCATTATCCATTATCATCAGGTTTCTATCATTATATTCATAGAAAGGAAACACTTCTCTGTAATCACGCTTCTATCAAATGTGTAGACACTAAACATAGACCAAGGGGGAATATGTTTCTCAAGATAATTGGTACAAAATCAATTTCAAAACCTAGAACAGTTCCTGGAATAAAGTAGGCTTTAAACAAATATGTATTCATTGAATGAATAAATTTCTACTGTCTATCTACTTTTAATTACCTGCCTAGGCCACAGCAGACATTTGAATGTTGGAATCAATGTCAGGGATGTACTGTACAGGTTCTGCGTAACTCAGTTTATCCATGACCAATACAAAGGAAACAACTAAGGATCTCATGGGTCATTGCAAGAACAGTGGAATTCAAGAATTCCAAAAATATAATGTTTTTTCTGCCTTTCACATTCATGCTAATGGCTTTTTTTTTTTTTTTGGCTCTAGCCCCAAACAATTTATACCAATAGAATGAGCATTGACCCAACTTGCCAGTCACAATAGTAAACATTTACTTTAAAATAATTGCAATGTAAAAAATAAAAAGCTGTATTGAATATATATAGAATCGTTTATAGACTTGTAAGAAAGATACTGGCATAAACAATCATCAAATACTACATGAAACGATTTAATGGAAGCAAGAGAAATGTGCCTGTGGTGCCTCTTCTATCAGTTTGATCAATTTCTCTTCCCTTTCCTCCCTGTTTCTAACAAAAGCATGTTGATTTTTAAACAGTGTTTTTGTTTATTGTTTCATTTTCTTTTTCTCTGCTTGGGTCTGCTATTAGAGGAGAAAGAAACTTTCTGCCAAGATATAATCCTCCTGATTATTTTATTATTCATATGCAGAAACTAAAGTCCTTCATGAAACCAGAGAATGCTTATGGAAATGCTATCAGCACTTTGATATGGAAATAGGATAGAACAGTGCTAGAAACTGGAAACAAAGGAGAGGGAATTACAATCAGTGTACCAGTGTAAAAAATAGTGTATCGTTGATGAGAAACTGAATATACAAATGGACTATAGCCAGACCATACATAAAAACGGATCTTGGACCCAGAACTTGCAGCAATCTGCCCAGGAAACCAAACCCTTTATATCTATAATAAACAACCCAGGAGGCAAGCCTGCTATAAATCAGATTTGCCAGAAGACAGATTGCTATCTCTAGTGATAATCCAGGAAGTTAAATAATAATTCTGAAAGAAGTGGCCCAAAATGACCAGTACTTGATTAATAACTGACAACTTCCTTAATTTTTGACCCACTTCCAACTCAGGACCAACCAGAGAAAGCCAATTATGCTCCCCTAACCAATCCACATAAGATGCCCTACTTCTAGTTAGCTTACCTACAGCTTCCCCTACCAAGTCTCCGTTCAGGACACACCTGAAGGCTGCCCTCCTTTTCATATAAAGTTTCCTCACTCCTCTGCCTGCCTTTGAGTCTCTGCCAAAATACAGGGAATGGTGGCTGACCTCTTACTATAGCAAGCTCAGAATAAACCTCCTTGGCTTTTCTTATTTGGTTGGTCTTCACTTTTTCTGCATTGAAGATGCTTAAGAAGGTGCCTAATTCAAAAGTCAATAGACAGGAAAAGTCAAGAATTGCATTATAATTTATGTAATATATAGGTGAGAATACTTTTTATTTTTGATCTCTCACAATCAATTTTAGACATAATATTTATGAGGCTGATGTCAGTAGGGTTTATTTGTTTATTTATTTTTTGGTTTATTGAGTTTTCAGTTCTCCAGCTGCAGAGGAAAAACACAGGTAAACCACTCATACCTCTTCCTCTCTCTCCCACTTACTATCAAAAGTCCTTTTCTCCAAGATCCTTCACTTTGCCTCTCTTTTCCACTTCTCACCCTGTATCATCTTCTAGCCATCACCATTTTCATTTTTTCTCCAAGAAAATAATATTCAAAAGTCCATACAAGTACCAGCACATCAGTGAAGATCCAACCATATCAGGATTTAACAACAGCAACAATGTCCCAAAATAGATCACGGGGAGAAAATAATAGGGAATTTCTAGTGGTTTATTATTCTGTTCACAAACTCTCAACCAATGATCTATAATAATAATGTGGTTAATAATTATATAGCACTCATGATAAGCCAGGATCCCTTTAAAAAGTGTAGTAATTATCTATTGCTGAATAACAAACTACTCACAAAACTTAGTGGCTTAGGACAATCAGCTTTCATTCACCCAAAATTTCCATGAGTCAGGAATATGGGAGAGGCATAGTGGTCAGATTTTGACTTAGAGTCTCTGATGAGGCGACAGACAAAACAAAGACCAGGGTTTCAGTCATGTGAACATTTGACTGGAGCAGGAGGAGCTGCTTCCCAGAGGGCTCGTTCTTATGGCTGCTGTTAGGGGCCCTCAGTTTCTCACTGTGTGTTGGCAAGATGCCTCAGTTCCTCATCACATGGACCTCTAGAGGGGACTGCTTGAATCTTCTCCAAAGAGATCTGGCTTCCTCCACAATCAATGATCCAAGAGAAAGAAACAGTAGGAAGCCACAATGCCTTTGGTGATCTCATCTCCGAAGTCACACCTGTCACTTCCACCTTATTCTAATTGTTAGGAGTGAGTTAGTAAGTCTAGCCCACACTCAAGTAAAAGGGACTTATGCTCCACTTTTTGCAGAGCATGTCAAAGATTTTGTGGATGTATTATAAACCACACCAAAGTGTTTTATACAACTATTAACTCAATCTCTCCTAAAATTCCATGAAATAGTATTACTATCCCTGTTTCACAGATGAAGAACTGAGGCTCAAAGAAACTAAATGATTTGTTCTCACAGCCAGCACATTGCAGAGCCAGGATTTGGATTTAGACAATCTGGTTTGTGAGTCTCTACCTTTAACTTCTGTGCTAAAATTGTCTTTCTGGCTACAATCTGCACACCTCATTTGACAACAGATTATTTTTCAGTTCTGAGAATATCTTCTGCTAGATCCATATCACTTGTGATTCCTGGTTCCCACACTTCCTCTCTTCTAGTTTTTTTCTCCCATCTGCTGGAGCAGCACCCTTCTTTTGAAAGTTAACAGGTAGGATTCACCAGTGCTTTTCAGAGCTCTGATCTCCTTGCTTACGGAGGAAGTTACCTCGCTCAAGAGCATGATTTTCTTTTCTCCTCTGACTGTGTCTCTTGCAGTCAGAGAAAAAGTGAGCTCACTCCACTGAGAAGCATGGCTGATTACATTTAGAGGCCCAAGACATTGAAGAGATTATTGGCTAAAAAACATGATGGGAGAGGCACTGGTAAATCAAAATAAAAATGATAGTTAATTGCAAGATAAGGTAATGCAAGGAAATGCCTAGTGCTTTATTTTTCAATTTTGACTCCGTCCATGCTTCTGAGGAAATAGCCAACAACAAATACTTCCATTTTGTTTTCATGGCTCTGTTTTGTGAGTTCCCTAAGCCCCCATTTGATTTGACTCTTAAATATTACTAGTACTGAAAAGAGGTTTATGCCTCAAAGGGACACAGGCACAGAACATTGTCATACTAATTCTTAGGACCCATACTAGCAATGTGTATTATATCAATGGTACTGTGGGTTAACTGGACAATTACTGATAATATTTCCTCAATGGGGAAAATTTATAATCTAAAGAGATGACATAAAACAATTGAGAACCAAATGGCTATTAATAGTATTCCAATGTAGAAATCCTCCTATAATTAGGAAAAGTATTTCAATATGTTCAGTGATCCAGTATTTTAACATTGTTAGATTCAGCAAGAACAATTCTTTCTAAAATATTTCTGAAGTACTTTGTCTGATATAATTCATTTAAGAATTTCAAGAAAACAAAGAAGTTAATCTAACATAATAGCAAATCAGTGTTAGGAATCAATCCTAGAGATTTATGCACATTTTAGAATTTTAAAAAAATTACTGGAGAAAAGCTTTAAATGGTACTGATTTTAATATATTTTCTGTCACCATGTATGAAAGCATACACACATCTTTCAAAACATAACTTCACTAAGACAAATGCATAATTTAAATGTTTGTTTATCTTTTTAATTGCTGGTCATTTTTAACAGTTTACCTGGGACTTCCTTGGTGGCGCAGTGGTCGGGAGTCCGGCTGCCAGTGCAGGGGACACAGGTTTGAGCCCTGGTCCATGAGGATCCCACATGCCGCAGAGCAACTGAGCCCTGGCACCACAACTACTGAGCCTGTGCTCTAGAACTCCCAAACCACAACTACTGAGACCGTGTGCCACAACTACTGAAGCCCGTGCGCCTAGAGCCCGTGCTCCACAACAAGAGAAGCCACCTCAATGAGAAGCCCGCACACTGCAACAAAGAGTAGCCCCCACTAGCCACAAATGGAGAAAACCTGCATGCAGCAATGAAGACCCAATGCAGCCAAAAATAAATAAATAAATTTATAAAGAAAAAATAACAGTTTACCAGTGTCTGTGTGATGTCTGTCTAATAAGATTTCTCTTCCATTTAGTGATTTTGATGAAATCTTCAGGTAGGCTTGGTCAGACTTAGTCTTTATGAACCTCAGACTGATGGATCATTCACCATCACACTCTCATAATTGTGATCAGTTTGTCCTATTTTAATTGTGTTTGTGCCTCCTAGTGCATAAAATGTGTTGAACAGTGTGGATGATCTCTTAGGAAATGTTAGGCCAAGCCCTCCAGAGGCAGCTCATGTTAATGTTAACACAAATTACACCCATGGTCAAAAAAACCGGTCCATACAAGGGGTTAGGTGAAACTAGATAGGATTTCTTTTTTCTTCAAATATACATTCGTGTGTAACATGGGAAGAAACACACTTTTTTAACCTAATATTAAACCAGGTATTCATAGTCTCTGTCTTCTAGAAACCCTAAAAATCATAAACCTCACCTCTTTAAAAGTGTGCTGTCCATCCCACTTAGAGAAGGTACATCCTGGGGTTAAATGTGGTGGGATTATTTACATGAACACCTGAACTCTATAACCTCCCATTGTCCTAGGAGCTTATTACTAAAGATAACCTGACTTTGATTGAATTAAAGAAAGGCTGGCAGGAGATTGGGATCAAGATTACAGGCTTAGCATGTATATCATCTCTCAAAATGGCAGAGAATATTTTTCTTTCAAAATATATATCAAGAGCAGTGCCAGAAAATAAGAACTATTACCATCCATGGACCAACATTGTTTTGAAAAATTCCTAGAGAATAGAAAGCAGATGGAATCAGATAAATGGAGTAGAAAATCCATGAAGTATTTGCAGGAGACAAGTAGGGTAGGCCTGCTGGGAAGAAGGGAGTGGTCAGAGGGAGGCCTGGGGCAATTGACAGAGTGATGTATGGACTGACTGCCCTGGGCTCTGTTGGGTTTCTAGCCACAGGCTCTCCACTCTCCCTGGAATTTGATGATTAAATGACTGCACCACATCTGCCTCCCTGACAATCAAGTGGTTGTGGGTGCTGGGCTTCAAGAGGCACAGGGAGGTCACAGATGGCCAGCATTCTCAGGGAAGATAGAAGCATCATAGAGGAAAATAAGCTATATAGCATCTCTAAGTGTAGAACTTTTCACTCATAACACTAGGGGTGGTCCTTCTAATCAGGTTTTACTCTGTCTACTTTTCCAGTGTTTAGATAGTTTATAAGACTATTTAGTCTTATTTATTTCTGTTTAGCAAAGAAAGTCTCAACCTAAGAAGATGGAGAGAAAAGCAGAAACGTAATGCATTCTGACCCTAGAACAACAGACCGTGCTCTTAATTATTTGCGGCAGCCTAATGGAAGATCAGACTTCAGCTGACTCTGCTTTCCTATCATGCCAGGTGCAGCTTGGTCAGGTGGAGTCTGGATTCCTGATACAATGCTTCAGTCAGCCTATGACACATTTTTTTGTGTCAAGGAAGTACTTTCCGTTTGGTTTTAAGCTCAGAAATAGCATGTTCCTTGAATGATGAAGGCATGTAGATTTACAATTTTTTTTTATTTTATTGAATTTTAAGGCAGACTTGAAATGATGCTTTACATTATTTACTTTAACCTCTTTGGTATTTCAATAACTTTGAAGTTTTTGCAGATGGATAATTGGAAAAATCAAGTCAACTTACTTCTTGCTAATTTTAGGTCATGAAAATTTTTCATCTTCCAGTAGAAATAGATGGGATCAAAGGAACTAGGCAAAGACATGGTTAGAATCTTTCTATTTCTGAATCTGTACATGTGTTTCTTCCATCTGACTGTGTCGTATGCTCGGCTCTGTGATGACATTGTTACAGTTATCATTCTGCTCCCTCACTAACTTATAAAATCCAGAATCATGAATTCAGCTTCAACTAGATGCAGAGCATCATGCTATTGTTAGGTCAAACTTCACCTAATACATATAAAATCCCAAGTATGTGAGAGTCTCCTGTGGTGTTGCTTCAGGTTTAATGGAGCACATGTGGTTGAGCGAAATGGGAGGAGGGGCTCCGGGAATTCAGATGGGGACTGTAAATTCGAAGTGTTTGCTTTTTGAAAACTAATGAGTGCTCTTCTCACTAAAAATATTTTGTATAATAAGCTTTATATTCGCAAGAAAAGCAAGGCAGTGAAAAGGTAGACAAAACCACATCAACAAAACATGATTAATAAGGAGTTATCAGTTTACATTGTTACATTTTTAGGTGAGATTAAGGCCCATACTATGAATTTATATTAAAGACACCACTGAGAATATTTCAGTCAGGATGCTTTAGGCTTCAGATCAGGTTTGAAGGAGTATCACATATGAGGTGACATAAGCAACAATAACTAACTCCACATAGGCCCAGTTTGAAAGCTCAATAGAACCATTAAAAAACACACAGTTGGTGTGGTGGTTTTATAAAATCATGAAGAAAAATACCCATCTTCCTGACTCCTTGCTTCACTCACTCTCCAGCTTTCCTCATCTCCTGTTATAAAGATTAAGCACATACCTCCCAGTTCCTCATTTTTCCCTTCTTGTTGTTTTCTGACCATTCAAAGACCCCTGTCATCAGTCTGACCTATTTCAAAATACCTGGCTACAAAATCAAATCTATTCCATTTCCATCCCTTCATTAACTCCTATTTCCTCCGTACAGCTGGATCTCATGTAGTCCTTTGAGAAAAGAAATATTAACAAATGAACTGGCTTTATCGTTCTGTACACAGAGAAAGCAGCTTTTACAATTACATTCCTTCCAAAAGACAGTTTTTGTTCTCTGTGTCTCAAGATGTATAGAATAAGGTCCCTGCCATTGAGTGGTTAGTATCTTAATTTCAGATGTTTATCTGTAAGTGGTGGAATTGCTGAAAATATTAGCAGACTAAACTGACTGAGTTTCAGAGAAGGACACCTTTCCAACATTAGTAAAATCACACCTCAAAACAAGTAATAATAGCCCTGGGATGAGTAGAAAGGAAGGACACGTTCTCCTGGGGGAGAGAAAATCACTTTCATTTATTTATTCATACCTAGAAATATGGTCTCTTGTAAGGATTTTTGAGCTTCATTATATACATGTATTTTGACATATTTATACAGTACTTTATATTAAAAATATAAATTTATATTTTAAAAATTGTTATATTAAAAATCTCAATGTTGGTCACTAAGAAGGAAACAGAGATAACTATGACTTAAATACAAAATAAAAAAAACTGAGTGAGAAGGATTTACAGTTCCAGAAACAATCTCTCCTGGCTTCCCAACACTATCTGATGGAGCATCTGACAACTAAAGGCAATGGTTTCAAAGATCTGGTTGTCTCTATCCTCCTGGCTAGCAGATCCGGCTGATATAGAGAACTCACTCCCCAGTGCAAGTTGGTCTCATGCCCTGAGGATGCCAGGCATGCTCGCAGCCACAGAGCTGCTTTCTTCATGGCAGCCAGGCCCAGCTCTCATTCTTTTCCAGGGCCTTTCTGACTCACTGGCACATGGTGGCTCCAAGTTGTTCTAGATTTTCTCTCATCAAACATTTTTGGCCATAAAATTACGACAAGTGGTTTGTAGAAAGTGAGTTAGGAAAGAAGTATTAGATATTGGCCTCTGGATCCTAAAGTAAGAACTAAATTGAATTCTGCTCAACAAACTGTGCTCAACTTCTCTAGTTTGTAGTGAAACGTTTCACAGAACAATGCCAACTGCTCAAAACTTGACATGAGAGAGGGAATGAGAGGGAAAGAGAGGGAGGGAGAGAAAGAGTGAGCACGAGAAAGAATTATTGACAGTCATAAAAATATAGTTTTTGCCCACATGTTTAATAGCACCAAACAATATAAATTTATTCCAGAAGAAATGTTAATTTTTGATTAATAAAATGACCTATTTGAATAGACTGACCTGCTACCCTCTGAGGTCTCCATGATTGTGTTTACTCCTAGGGTAACTAATTGAGAGAAGTTGCATGCATTCTTTCAACCTAGTTATATGTGAAAGAAGGAAGGAAGGACATGGCAAATTAAGGGTGACTACTGCATAGTAAATGTTGGTACACGTTCATACAAACTGTTTTGGGAAATAATTTGCAAGACTCGAATTGCAAAGGCTCAAATATATATGGTCACAGTTATGTAAAAGCCATCTGTACTTTAGTTACTCTACCTAATTATATTTTGTTAGACTTACTGTTGACCTAGATGCTGGTATACTGTCATGAGTAACTTACAGTTTTTATCAATATATTCCTGTATCCAAAGAAATTACTACCTTTACTAAAACTTATGAGAGAGGTACAAGGACAGAGAGAGAAAAATCCAAGTCTTTGCAGATCCAAAGATGGTGGGCCTCAGGTTGTGTGAATCATCATGATTTTAAGACATTGCCTGAAATCTCCTGATATTTCTTCTGCCTAATTTTAATACCAATTACTTACCTATTTCAAAAATGAAGTGATGAGTAGGAATTCTAATCCTGAACTCTCTATTTTTCCTCTGTAATAGATTCAGCATTTTTGAGGAAACAATACCTTTATTTAGGTGAGTGAAAAGGCCTTTCGAGACATTTCATTAAATCACACACACACACACACACACACACACACAAACCTGTGACAAAACTACAGGATACTGTTATTATCTTCAATTTCCAGATGGAAAAGTAAGGATAGAAAGAGTGTAGTTACCTTCTTAGCAGTACCTAGTGGATGCCTGAGAAGCTGGCCTTGCAGGCTCCATCCTGTACTCTCCATCCATACTCCAGGCCTACTTGAGTCTGCCTTTCTAATATACTACACACCTTCATGTTGGAATCATACTTATTGCTTATATATTGCTTCCAACTACTTAGTCATCAAGTGCCTTGTGCGTTACAATTTTTTTTTAATAGATCTTTATTGGAGTATAATTACTTCACAATACTGTGTTAGTTTCTGTTGTACACCAAAGTGAATCATTGCCGCACTATTTACAATAGCCAGGACATGGAACCAACCTAAATGTCCATCGACAGATGAATGGATAAAGAGGATGTGGCACATATATACAATGGAATATTACTCAGCCATAAAAAGAAACAAAATTGAGTTATTTGTGCATTACAATTTAATGTGAATGCTTGGCTCATGTTTCCTCCAGTGACTATTTCTCATCCACTCTGCTAGTGATGGGTAACTGAATAAAAATTCCTGGAGTAAATTAAGCCAGTCAGATTCTCTATCCATTAGTAATTTGAAGCATGATCAAAAGGACACATACATTAAAATTGTGTTGATACAAAATGAGAGTGCCCCAAAGCAAAAAGAAGATAGACATGCTTGTACAGCAGAGCACTTGGGGACAACCTGGTCTCTAGCCTTTCTGCAGTTTCATTGTTCAACATTTCTATTGATCTACAATTTACAATAATTTCCACCCATCATTTTTCCTTAAGAGGCACATAACCAAGAGAAAGTTATAATTCAATATAGTTTGTGGCTCTCTTATAAACGCTATTCTATTTATTGGCATCTTAAGTGAAGGTTTAAAAAAATCCTCTGATCACATCATTACTAATATTGCCAAATGATGTTTCCTCTATTATCACCAAACTTTGTTGATTGCTTGCTTCTTAGTGTTCTCACATAATTTAACCTCCTTTCACTAAGAAGTATGCTATCTTTCATCTAAGGAAATATTCACTCAAAAGCACCTGTTCTACAAAGTTCATTTTAGCTTGAACCTATTCTTTTATTTATTGATTTGTCAGCAAAATTAAAGAAAAAACAGCTAGATAAGCATCCTATATCTACCAAATTTAAGAACAATACTTTTTTTTTAACATCTTTATTGGAGTATAATTGCTTTACAATGGTGTGTTAGTTTCTGCTTTATAACAAAGTAAATCAGTTATACATATACATATGTTCCCATATCTCTACCCTCTTGCATCTCCCTCCCTCCCGCCCTCCCTATCCCACACCTCTAGGTGGTCACAAAGCACAGAGCTGATCTCCCTGTGCTATGCGGTTGCTTCCCACTAGCTATCTATTTTACGTTTGGTAGTGTATATATGTCCATGCCACTCTCTCTCTTTGTCACATCTTACCCTTCCCCCTCCCCATAACTTCAAGTCCATTCTCTAGTAAGTCTGTGTCTTTATTCCCGTCTTGCCACTAGGTTCTTCATGACCTTTTTTTTTTCCTTAGATTCCATATATATGTGTTAGCATAATGTATTTGTTTTTCTCTTTCTGACTTACTTCACTCTGTATGACAGACTCTAACTCCATCCACCTCACTACAAATAACTCAATTTCGTTTCTTTTTATGGCTGAGTAATATTCTATTGTATATATTGCCACATCTTCTTTATCCATTCATCTGATGATGGACACTTAGGTTGCTTCTATGTCCTGGCTATTGTAAATAGAGCTGCAATGAACATTTTGGTACATGACTCTTTTTGAATTATGGTTTTCTCAGGGTATATGCCCAGTAGTGGGATTGCTGGGTCGTATGGTAGTTTTATTTTTAGTTTTTTAAGGAACCTCCATACTGTTCTCCATAGTGGCTGTATCAATTTACATTCCCACCAACAGTGCAAGAGTGTTCCCTTTTCTCCACACCCTCTCCAGCATTTATTGTTTCTAGATTTTTTGATGATGGCCATTCTGACTGGTGTGAGATGATATCTCATTGTAGTTTTGATTTGCATTTCTCTAATGATTAATGATGTTGAGCATTCTTTCATGTGTTTGTTGGCAATTTGTATATCTTCTTTGGAGAAATGTCTATTTAGGTCTTCTGCCCATTTTTGGATTGGGTTGTTTGTTTTTTTGTTATTGAGCTGCATGAGCTGCTTGTAAATCTTGGAGATTAATCCTTTGTCAGTTGCTTCATTTGCAAATATTTTCTCCCATTCTGAGGGTTGTCTTTTGGTCCTGTTTATGGTTTCCTTTGCTGTGCAAAAGCTTTTAAGTTTCATTAGGTCCCATTTGTTTATTTGTGTTTTTATTTCCATTTCTCTAGGAGCTGGGTCAGAAAGGATCTTGCTGTGATTTATGTCATAGAGTGAAGAACAATACATTTTTGATGAAAATATTTTAACCCTAAAAATATACCATTGTTACCAATTTATGCATTCATTTTCAAAATATAAGAAAAAAATATTGGGTAAAGTAAGTATATTTTTCTCAAAATGCTTAGAAATAGCATAGCATAATGCAAAATTATAAAAAATGAGTTAATTAGTCTTGATTCAATATCTGAGTCTGTCACTAAGTCCCTTTACTGTCACTTCTTTGGAGTACAAATTCCTGTAAAACAATGAGGATGAGAGATTAAAAAGACTGGGGGCAGGGGGATTATGAGATCTAGATTAAATCCTTCTGGCTGTAGCATGCTTAAGAATGTTTTGAAAGACTACAAGGGCATATATGAATCTAACTTTTGTATTTAGCATAGTGACAAGACATAATATTGATAAATATTTTTATATGTAGCTATTATAATTACTATAGTTGATTTTTACTGTTTTCAAAAGCAATTATGAAGAAGTTTTGACAAAAACCATAAAAGCAATTTGAGGAAAAGCATATATACAATTACCAACCATTAAAAGTGATTAATCAGAAAAGATGTAATTGATATTATATACATATGTAAAAAACAGCCCATACAGATATGCATATACATAAGTAAATAACACATGAGATACATGAGGCATTATGGCTATGAATATTTTAAAAGATGATTTCACATTGTCATTATTTTTCTATTCTATTCAGAATGGAGGGGTGTAAAATTAGTGGATGTCCTAAAATTAATTTTGTTGCAAGGCAGAGATGCAGAGGGTTTTGACATAGGTTTTGAAATCAGTCAGACTGAGCACAAATACAGGCTCTGCTTCTTACTACTGTCTTCATTCTCAACTTCCTCATTTGTAAAAGGGAGATAGTAAACATGTCATAGGGTTGTTGCAAGGAGGAAATAAAAGAAGTACATAATGGGCACAGCACAGTTTAAGCCTTATTCATTATCATTACTGATTACATGGAATGTTGCTCTACAGCACCCAGTTTGGGGGCGAGTGGGTTAGATCTTTAGCATATGAGAGGAGGGACTAGTATTCCAGGCAGAGCTAACTAACTATTCATAATATTCAATGTGCCCTTGGGTTTATCATATGGTTTTAGGGAGACTAACTCAAAATCATGCGCAGTGTGTTGATCTAAGAGTCAGTGAGAAGAATCTTCCTAGAAACTTTGACTAAAATGTAATGAAGTTACATATATTTTCAAAGTTACTACATTGAAGTATGAACTGTCACAAATGACTTAAGTTGCCTAAGAATATCTATGATTATCCTATTTATTAAACGGCAACATTATTGCTTTTCACAATAAAATATTCATATGACAAAGAATTAATCGTCATAATTAGTGGAAAAACATAAAATATTCATTTTATTTTCACTGTCCTTTTGAAAGGAAAAAGAAACATTATAAGGGGAAGAATACTTGATTAATATTTAAATGATAAATATATTATTTTTATTAAAGTCAATTTACATTAAAGAATTGTGATAAATACAATTTTTCACTTTTAGTAATTTTTCAAATATTTCAATAAGATGTTATAGCTGTTTTTTGGTCATTTAGTCTTTATTTATCTTCTTCCTACTTGAGTGTACATTTGTCATGCAGGGTGTTTCTGCTGCAGCCAAGAAAAAAAAAAAAAAATAGAAGGAGAAGATTTCTACTTCTCAATGCTTGTGAATATGAGAATGACTTTCTGTAACTTCCAGTTTCCAATATACAGTTACATGGGTCAAGCTATGCACTGACATGTGAACTCACTGTCCTCATGGGATACATAAGAAGTGATGAAACATCAATTTGGGCATATATAAACCAACATTTCTTTTAAATACTATTGCTAGAATGCCATTCCAGTAACAAAAAAAAAGAAACATGTCTTTGAAAAAAATAAACTGCATCTCAAAACTTCCCTCCTAATACAACAAAAGGAAAAACTTTACAATCACTACTACACTGGCTTATATAGATTCTAAATTATAATAAAATTGTGTATTTCTAACCATTAATTAACGGGCCATTGTTGAATGCATATTGTGCATATGTAGCAAAATACCATGAGTGACATGAGGGGAACAAGCAGAGTAGAAACTTGCTCCACAGTTTGAAGAACTTCATCTACAGTCCGAATCGTAAAGCATGAATGTTGGTATACCACTGAATTTTAAATTATGTGCATATATTTTTATTCTAATATTCTCCATTTATTTGTTGTGTAACTTTAAATAAGTTAATTTATCTAAATATAAATTTTCATCTAAAAATGTCTAAGAGATTTTCTTTCATTCTGAGAGAAGTCTTTCCATCTTGTTTATGGTTTCCTTTGCTGTGCAAAAGATTTTAAGTTTAATTAGGTCCAATTTGTTTATTTTTGTTTTTATTTTCATTAGTCTAGGAGGTGGGTTAAAAAAGATCTTACTGTGGTTTATGTCAAAGAGTGTTTTTCCTATGTTTTCCTCTAAGAGTTATATAGTGTCTGGTTTTACTTTTAGGTCTTTAATCTGTTTTCAGTTTACTTTTTTTTTTTTTTTAATTAATTAATTTATTTATTTTTGGGTGTGTTGGGTCTTCGTTTCTGTGCGAGGGCTTTCTCCAGTTGCGGCAAGCGGGGGCCACTCTTCATCGCGGTGCGAGGGCCTCTCACTATCGCGGCCTCTCTTGTTGCGGAGCACAGGCTCCAGACGCGCAGGCTCAGTAGCTGTGGCTCACGGGCCCATCTGCTCCGCGGCATGTGGGATCCCCCCAGACCAGGGCTTGAACCCGCGTCCCCCGCATTAGCAGGCAGACTCCCAACCACTGCACCACCAGGGAAGCCCCAGTTTACTTTTTGTATGGTGTTAGGTAGTGTTCTAATTTCATTCTTTTACATGTAGCTGTCCAGTTTTCCCAGCATCACTTATTGAAGAAGCTGTCTTTTCTCCATTGTATATTCTTGCCTCCTTTGTCGTAAATTAGGTGACTATATGTGTGTGGGTTTATCTCTGGACTTTCTATCCTATACCAATGATCTATATTTCTGCTTTTGTGCCCGTACCATACTGTCTTGATTACTGTAGCTGTGTAGTATAGTTGAAAGTAGGGGAGCCTGATTCCTCTAGCTCTGTTTTCCTTTCTCAAGATTGCTTCGTCTATCCAGGGTCTTTTGTGTTTCCATATGAATTGTAATATTTTTCGTCCTAATTCTGTGAAGAATGCCATTGGTAGTTTAATAGGGATTACACTGAATCTGTAGATTGCTTTGGGTAGTATAGTCATTTTCACAATGTTGATTCTTCCAATCCAAGAACATGGTACATTTCTCCATCTGCTTGTCATCTTTGATTTCTTTCATCAGTGTTTTATAGTTTTCTAAGTACAAGTCTTTCTCCTCCTTAGGTAGGTTATTCCTAGGTATTTTATTCTTTTTGTTGTGATGGTAAATGGGATTGTTTCCTTAATTTCTCTTTCTGATTTTTCATAGTTAGTGTATAGGAATGCCAGAGATGTCTGTGCATTAATTTTGTATCCTGCAGCCTTACCAAATTCATTGATTAGTTCTAGTAATTTTCCAGTGGCATCTTTAGGATTTTCTAAGTATAGTATCATGTCATCTGCAAACAGTGACAGTTTTACTTCTTTTCCAATTTGTATTCCTTTTATTTCTTTTTCTTCTCTGATTGCCATTTCTAGGACTTCCAAAACTATGTTGAATAAGAGTGGCGAGAGTGGACATCCTTGTCTTGTTCCTGATCTTAGTGGAAATGCTTTCAGTTTTTTACCATTGAGTATGAGGTTGGCTGTGGTTTTGTCATATATGGTCTTTATTATGCTGAAGTAGGTTCCTTCTATGCCCATTTTCTGGAGAGTTTTTATCATAAATTGCTGTTGAATTTTTTCAAAAGCTTTTTCTGCATCTATTAAGATGATCATATGCTTTTTATTCCTTACTTTGTTTATATGGTGTATCACATTGATCAATTTGCATATACTGAAGAATCCTTGAATCCCTGGGATAAATCCCACTTGGTCATGGTGTATGATCCTTTTACTGTGTTGTTGGATTCTGTTTGCTAGTATTTTGTTGAGGATTTTTGTATCTATGTTCATCAGTGATATTGGTCTATAATTTTCTTTTTTTGTGCTCTTTTTTTCTGGTTTTGGTATCAGGGTGATTGTGGCTTTGTAGAAATTTGGGAGTGTTCCTCCCTCTGCATTTTTTTGGAAGAGTTTGAGAAAGATAGGTGTTAGCTCTTCTCTAACTGTTTGATAGAATTCGCCTGTGAAGCCATCTGGTCCTGAACTTTTGTTTGTTGGAAGATTTTTAATTACAGTTTCAATTTCATTACTTGTGATAGGTCTGTTTATATTTTCTAATTCTTCCTGGTTCAGTCTTGGAAAATTGTACCTTTCTAAGAATTTGTCCATTTTATCGGCATATTGTTGTTTGTAGTAGTCTCTTGTAATCCTTTGTATTTCTGCGGTGTCAGTTGTGACTTCTCCTTTTTCATTTCTAATTTTATTGATTTGCGTCCTCTCCCTTTTTTCTTGATGATTCTGGCTAAGGGTTTATCAATTTTGTTTAGGTTCTCAAAGAACCAACTTTTAGTTTTATTGACCTTTGCTATTGTTTTCTTCATTTCTATTCCATTAATTTCTGCTCTGATCTTTATGATTTCTTTCCTTCTACTGACTTTGGGTTTTCTTTGTTCTTCTTTCTCTAGTTGTTTTAAGTGTAGGGTTAGATCGTTTATTTGAGATTTTTCTTGTTTCTTGAGGTGAGATTGAATTGCTATAAACTTCCCTCTTAGAATTGCTTTTGCTGCATCCCATAGGTCTTGGGTCATCATGTTTTCATTGTCATTTGTTTCTATGAATTTTTTTATTTCTTCTTTGATTTCTTCAGTGATCTCTTGGTTATTTAGTAGCACACTGTTTAGCCTCCATGTGTTTGTGTTTTTTACAGTCTTTTTCCTGTAATTGATTTTCAATCTCATAGCTTTGCGGTCAGAAAAGATGCTTGATACGATTTCAATTTTCTTAAATTTTCTGAGGCTTGATTTTTGACCCAAGATGTTATCTATCCTGGAGTATGTTCCATGTGCACTTAAGAAGAAAGTGTATTCTACCACTTTGGGTGGAATGTTCTATAAATATCAATTAAATCTATCTGGTCTGTTGTGTCATTTAAAGCTTGTGTTTCTTTATTTATTTTCTGTTTGGATGATCTGTCCATTGGTGTAAGTGGGGTGTTAAAGTCCCCTACTAACCAGCAGCATAGCACAGGGAGATCAGCTCGGTGCTTTGCAATGACCTAGAGGAGTGGGTAGGGAGGGTGGGAGCGAGGCTCCAGAGGGAGGGTATATGGGGATATATGTATGCATATGGCTGATTCACTTTGTTGTACAACAGAAAGTAACATAGTATTGTGAAGCAATTATTCTCCAATAAAGAGGTATAAAAAATTTTAAACAATTAAAAAAATAAAAATGGCTAAGATGATGATGATAGAGATACATATCTCATGGTTTTGTAATGAGAGGTTAGTGAAATAATTTATGTATAGGGTTTAGAATACTGCCTAGTGCATAGTAAGAATTAAATAAAAGGTGATTTTTTTTATTATGAAACCAACAGTTATTTTGTAGTATATATTTTAATAAGTAGATGCTATTTAAATGACAATTTTTCCCAATATACTGAACTCAAAATATGCACAAAGAAATATGAAGAAAATGGAAGGGCATCACCACATATTTAATCACATATTTTTCTTCATTTTAAGAGAAATGTTCTTTCTTTAATTTTATGAATACTGTTATAAATATTCTATAGAAAGTTAAACCTTTCAAAGGCATTTGACAAAATACACTCATTCATGATAAAAAATTCTCAGAAAACTGGGCATGTGGAGGACTTCCTCAACTTGATAAAGGATATCTACAAAAAACCTACAGCTAATATCATATTTAATAGTGAGATACTTGAAGCTTTCTCACAAAGATCAAGCACAAGACAAGAATGTTCTAGCTCACCAGACCTTTTCAATATTGTGCTGAAAGTTCTAGCTAAAGCAATATGGCAAGAAATGGAAATAAGAAGGCAAAAATATTGGGAAGGAATAAACAGAACTGTCTAATCTCAGGTGACATGATCATCTATATAGAAAATACAAAAGAATTGATGAAAAAAAAACCCAAAATAAAAAACAAAACCAACCTCCTGGAACTAATAAGTGATTATAGCAAGGTTGCAGTATACAAGATTAACATTCAGAAGTCATTCATTTTCCTATATACTAATATGAACAATGGAATTTGATTCAAAACAAAATTTACATTAGCACCTTCAAAAAATATAAAATTTAAGTATAAATTTAACAAAATATGACAAGATCTTTATGAGGAAAACTATAAAACTCTGATGAATGAAACTAAAGAACTAAATAAATGGACAGCTATTCCACGTTCACAGATATGAAGACTCAATATTGTCAAGATGTATGTTCTTCCAACTTCATCTATAGATTCAAGGAAATCACAATCAAATTCCAACAAGTAATTTTGTGGATAACAACAAATTGATTTTAAAGTTTATATGGTGAGACAAAAGACCCAGAATAGACCGCACACTATATAAGAAGAAATTTGAAGGACTGACACTACCCAACTTCAAGCTTACTATAAAGATACAGAAATCAAGATTTATACAGTATATATTGTACTGGTGAAAGAACAGACAAACAGAACAGTGGTATAAAATAGAAAGCCCCAAAGTAAACCCTCATAAATATAGTCAACTGATCTTTGACAAAGGAGACCAGGCAATACAATGGAGCAAATATAGACTTTTCAAGAAATAAGACTGAAACAACTGGATATCCACATGCAAAAAAAAGGAATTTAGACACAGACCTTATACCCGTCACAAAAATTAACTCAAAATGGATTAGAGACCTAAATGAAAAACATAAAACTATAAAACTCCTAGAAGATAGCAAAGGAGAAATCTAGATGACCTAGAGTATGGCAATGACTTTTTGAGACAACTTCAAAGGCATGATCTATGAAAGAAATAATTGATAAGCTGCACTTTATTAAAATTTAAAACTTTGATTCTGGGACTTCCCTGGTGGTCCAGTGGCTAAGACTCTGCGCTGCCAATGCAGGGGGCCCAGGTTCGATCCCTGGTCAGGGAATTAGATCCCACATGCCACAACTAAGAGTTTGCATGCCACAACTAAAGATCCTGCATGCTGCAACTAAGACCTGGCACAGCCAAAAAAAAAAACAAAACAAAAAAAAAACAAATTCTGTTCTGAAAGACAATGTCAAGATGATGAGAAGACAAGCCACAGACTGGGAGAAAATATTTGCTCAAAAGACATATTTGTAAAGGAGATTTATCCACAGTATAATTCAACATTAAGAAAACAACTTGATAAAAAAAAGGGGGGACAAATACTTTAACAGACACCTTAGCTAAAAAGATGTATAGATGACAAATAAGCATATGAAAAGATGCTCCAAGTCATGTCAGTAGAAAAACGAAAATTAACACAACAGTGAGAAACCAGTACACACTTATTAGAATTGCCAAAATTCAGAACACTGCCAATATAAAATGCTGACAAGGATGTGGAACTACAGCAACTCTCAATAATTGCTGGTTAGAATAGAAAATGGTCCAGTCACTTTCGAAGACAGTTTGGCAGTTTCTTATAAAACTTACTTTGGTGTTTATTCAAGGGAGTAGAAAACTTATATCTACACAAAAACCTGCAAATGAAAGTTTATAGCAGCTTTATTCTTAATTGCCAAAACTTGGAAGTAACCAAGAAGTCCTTTAGTAGAAGAAAGTATAAACTATGGCACAACCAGATAATGAAATATTACTCAGTTCTGAAAATAAATGAGCTATTAAGCCATGAAAAGACATGGAAGAAACCTAAATACATATTACTAAGTGAAAGAAGTAAATCCAAAAAGGGTATATACTATGTGATTCAAACTATATGACCTTCTGGAAAAGGCAAAACTATGGAGACAGTAAAAAGATCAGTGGTTGCCAGGAACTGAGCCTGGGAAGGGATAAGTAGGTGGAGCACAGAGGAATTTTAATACAGTGAAAATATTCTGTATGATACCATAATGATGAATACATGTCATTATACGTGTATCCAAGCCCATAGAATGTACAACGCCAAGACGGAACTGTAAGGTAAACTATGGACTTTGGGTGATTATGATGTGTTAATGTAGGTTCATCAATTTTAACAAATGTATCACTCTGGTAGGGGATGTTGATAATAGGGTTGGCTATACATGTATGGGAGGTAGGAAGCATATGGGAAATCTTTGTACCATCCTCTCATTTTGCTCTGAACCTAAAACTGCTCTAAAAAATATTGTCTTAAAAAAATGTTAAAAAAAACCTCATAATTCAAATGAATGGCAGATAAATGGCAGATACTTTTGTTCTACAAAAATTGCTCAATAGCAGGGCAAACATATTAGGTGGAAAGCTGTCTACTCTGTTTTGTTTGTTTGTTTTTGTTTTTGTTTTTTTGTAGGATTTCCTTGTATCAGAACAGAAACCTATAGTTATTTTGCCATCACCTCTTCCACAAGCCTGACAGAAACGAAGCCATCATATTCAATCCTTCCAGTGGCTAAAGAAGTAACTGTAGAGTGATGCTGTCTCTGTCAGTGGTACATTCCACATATTTTGTATCTTCTTGACAAAATTCTAGCCCAATGGGGATGTACTTACAGCTTTTAGAATAAAGCTAGGACTTATCCCCTTACTTTGGCTAAGTCTAAAGAGAAAATCAAATGGGCTTTGATTTAGTTTATAACTTAAAAAATGTAAATTTAACTCTAAATCAGGTATATAGACACTTTCTCCACACCACCCACCCCCAACTCAAGTACACACAGACATACATGCATTTTTCATGGAGGTTGCAACTTAGTTATTTTTGCCCCTTGTGTAATGCAACAAGGGTTTGTTTGTTTGTTAGCTTGTCTTCTTTGTTAATATGCGATTAATGCATTCCAAAATACACCATCCAGAAAAGGTTAAACTGGGATTTGAGATTATTTTAATGTAGTTCCTCATTTAGTGATTCCCATAAGAAAACTGAATTGACACAAAGTTCAAAAGTACCATAATGAACATATTTAAATATTTCTCTGATGAACTATGAGCATTCACCAATTAATCCTCTAAAATGTTTCCAATCCGGTAATTTTCAAGCAGTTGAAAAGAAGAGAACTACATAGAGGCACATTCCCAATTTGATGTGTGTGTTTTATCCATGTACTGTGAGAATAAATTACTTTGTTTTGAACTATTTATCCCTTTTGTTCATAAGTTTTTCAGTGTAATCATATTATTTTCATTAGAGATTAGAAAGTTAAAACTTGGTATATTGTAATGTGAGAAAGGCTTGGTGTTTCATGTTTTTCAATTTCAAGTAATACGGAGACATGACTTTTGTTCAAAATCTTCAAAAGGCACAACATGATAAAAACTATAATCAATCAACTTTAGTGCATATCCTTTTTCATTTAACTTTTTTTCATTTTTGGAAATGCACTGATATCAGTACATTTCACTATTTGGTCAAAAGAGTAAATATGCTAGTTTCATTATATGTAGTTATTAAAAATAACGTATTTTAATGTGTTTCCTTGTGGAGAAATTAATCTAATTTTAAATTAAAAAGATTAGTTTTTGCTTTGCTGTATCTTTTGTGTGTAGCACATTTCACAGGCTTCCTTGGTTACAATCAGGTGTTTATTATTATTTTTTAAGCTTAATTTAGACATAAAAATAATAGTACAACCAGTGACAAAATTTGAAAAGAATGTAACAGTAAAATATGAGTGGATTAAGCATAAGAAGAAAATGAACTTGAAGATTACTTATTTACAAGGATTTTCTCTCACCAACTATTTGCATGAATATGCTGTGCGTTGCCGTGTTGTGGTTTTTATTATTATTATTTTTAACCAACCGTTTCATTTCTTTCTAGGAATAGCAAATCCAATTAATATAATCTTCCACCAAATAGGTAGAGACCATAACAATGTAAACGACAACAAAAATCATACATTTATTTAGTGCTGATTCTTTCCCAAGTGCTCATTATGTCATTTAAACCGAATTACAAGCCAGTGAGCTAGGTCTTATTATTAAATTTACTTTATACATGAAGAAACTGAGGCTCAGAAGATTCCTAAATTGATCAAGGCCACACAGCTAAATGGAGAAGGAACCAGGATTTTAGGTTAGGGTTATCTGATTCTAGAGCCTATGCACTTAACCATTCACTATTTTACTTATGTTAATGTCTAAAAGTACAGTTTTTCTGAGTGATAATTAACTATGAATAGATATTAGCACATTATTCCTTCAATTATACTTTTTGGTATCAACATTAGGTTTCTTTAACTTACATATTTACAGAAAATTAATTATTAAATGAAATCAATACAATATTTTGTTATAATATACATTATAATGTGGAGCAAAATGTAAAGAATATTAGTTACAAATATTAGTTACAGCCTGTGCGTGCAATTTCTCATCAGTGAATGTTCTAATGTTTCTACGACTGTATTTTGTGTTGATTAGATCTCACTTCTCTCAAACACTGTGGTTTTAAGATCTTACTGGGAATCTGTGAAGTTCTTAAACAATGACTATTTCTACTAGAAATGTTAAGGCCAGCAGCTTATTTTTACCATTGCTATGCTGAACTCAGTAAGAATAGCTGTATTAATAAAGCAAAAGGTCTTCTGCCTTATCAATAAATTTGGAAGTATATTTTCTTTCCTCAGAGGAAAATCAAGTAGATGTGGTAGCATGCTGGCTAGATAGAATCTTAAATCCCAGTAGAGTTTTTAGCAAAACATCAATTGCTTTACCATTTAACAATTTGGTCATCCTACTCTCTTCCAATTAGATAACTAAATCTTAAATATATATTGATTATTTTCATTAAATAATTGTTAGGTCCATAGTTTCTTAGCTTTCCTTTTGACAATAATGACCTAAAAACTGTGTGGTAAAAAGACTTATTCAAAATAATTTGTAATACATCAAATATCTTTCTTGTTTTCAGAAGCTATAAAATGCAAATATCAACAACTGTTGGTTATCAGGATAAAAATGTATGTGAAAATACTTTTTACATATAAAATGTATGTGAAAGTACTTTTTACGTATTGACCACATTTATAAATGCACTAGATAAGTGGGTTTTGGTGAACTTTTTTCTGTTATGAACCAGATAGTAAATATTTTGTGCTTTGCAGATCCAATGGTCTCTGTCTCGACTACTCAACTCTCCTATTTTATTATGAAAGTAGTCATAGACAGTACATAAACGAATGTGGCTGTGTTCCAATAAAATTCTATTTTAAATAATAAGCAGTGGGCACTGAATTATATTTTATACAGCAATTTCAAAATTTAAAAAATTAATCAATAGTCTATACTATGTTATATAACATGAGCATATAAGAAAATCTATATAGAGTTCTAACCAACAGAAGGGCAAAAATTAAATATTCATATACACATGTACAAACCAACACCATTCATAATTGTATTGTAAATTATATGCTGTAGGTACTTTAATGGTCAAGAGATCAGTGAAGATTTAGGTAGTGGAGAGAATCAGCCAGGATAGAAAATTTATTCAGATATTGAGCAAGGAAAAGAACTGGTCTCTACGTGATTTTACACATCTTTTTTGGAACCATTGTTTCCTTATATTTGCTTCTCTCTACATCCCAGCTAAACTACTTACTATTTCCCCAACCTCTGGAATGCTTCTTTGCCCCCTTGCCTTTGATTCTCTTTCCCACACTAAGGTTCATCTCTTTGCCTTGACTTTATATCCATTTCTTATTTTTGGTTTCAAAATATACATCCTGAAGAAATCATTTTCTGATTCTTTCAAAGTATTCCTCACTGCTGAATACCCAGGCCATTTTTTACCACTCACATTCTGTATATTAATATCACTTTGTGTTTCTCCCCACTTCCACACTAGTCTTTGAATTACCTGAGGGTCTTACTTATTTGTATAGTTTGATGTTTTGTAGACACCAGACAAAAAACATTGAGACACAGAATAGTATATCTATTGAATTGAATTAAATGCCTTCAGTATTAATTGAAACAAAAGAGTAAACTCTTATGCCCAGGGAATCAATAAATGCTTGCAATATAGTGCTACTAAGAGCTGAATAGCCTATGGCTTACAGCTGTATCTAATCTTTTAAATGACCAATTTTAACTGGCTTAACTGGATCACTATCATGCTGGTAGTATCCATCTTGACCAACATCTTTCAGCATTTTTGTCTTCATCACTGATGTCAAAGTATTAATTCTGTTGAAAAAGATCCCTGTTTAGTTACTGGCAAGGTTTTCTGAACTATCTAAATGTTAAAATACCTCCTACTCTATTGGAGCACTGCCTTTTATCTCCACAGGAACTTTTCAGCTTATCATTTAACTGCAAATATTTTATGAATTTGGTAACAATGTCATTCTCTAGTACTTTACCAGTTTATGCTTTTTGGGTTGGAGAACTTTCAGTTTCAAACAAATGTTTGCATGTGGTATCTATCTTGTACATATTTCACTGCTGTTTTAAAAATCCTATCTGTGATTTTTGCACCCATGACCAACACAGGATCCGTATATAGTTCACACTAGTGCTGCTCATAAATGTTTTTTCTTTTTTTAGTTTTCCCTCTTTCCTGCCTCAGAGTAAGAATTCATTTCCTGCCCCATGTGAGGGTGGGTGAAGCCTTGTAACTACTTCTAGCCAAAGATTCACGAGCATAAGTGAAACATGTCACTTCTGAGCAGAACATTTAAGTTTCATTGTGAGATCCTTCAGAGCTCCATTTCCACTCTGGCAAGGTCACTGGCAATATTCAAAGTGTTTGCTCTTCTGGCAGTCATGGTCTCAGAATGACACAAATAGCAGGAATTTTCATCTGTGATGAGCATGTAGAATGAGCAAATATAAATATTTGTTTCTTGAGCCACCATGATTTAAGGATTGACTGTTGCCACAGTATAACCTAGTCTATCCTGAATGACACAGAAATCAAAACCAGAAGAGAGATGTTTCTGAAGAAAACAAACTTGAACACATGCAGTGTCTTAAGGATGGGTCATCTGAAGATAAGGAAACTGAAAAATGGAAATCCATGTAATGTAGTGGCAATACATTTAGCTAATCGATCACCCAAGATAGTTTGAAATTCGGAATATATAGTTAATAATGTAGTGTTCAGAAAAAAGATTGGACATTAGAATGATAGTAGCCAATGTTGGATGCTATTAGGTGCATTTGACAAGATATTGCAATTAATAAATGACCTCAGTAAATAATTAGGCCATTTGAAAGCAGAGATAAAAGGGTGTATAAAGATATTTCAGATATAGAGAAAATTTTAAGTAGGAAGTGGCTACAGCTTCTCAACTCTAAGGAAATGAATATTAAAATGAGAAATCTAAGCAAAATATCAATTAAGGTATAACTTGCAGAAAGATCACATCAATTGGAGAACCATTACACTGATTGTTAAAACCTCTGAAAGAATTAATATTGTTCCCAGAAAATCTCTTCTGTTGAGAAAATGGTTTAGGAAAAGGTTTAGTGGTATAACATACCCACTAAAGCTGATAAACTTTTTGTGATTAAATCAAGAGAAAGGGGTGTCCCAAATAGAACTATGACTGTAGTTACTGGCACTGATTGGACTCCAATTGTTAAAAAGGCAAGTTATTGAAAGGGTTGTAGTGCCAAAAGAACCATAACCTAGACTAAAAAAAGACTTCGACTGTCCAAGGCTTAAAATGATTTTCCTCCAGAAAGAAATCAGGCTGACAATGCTACTCAGCCCCCGGGAAGATATATTTTTCCAATTTGAACTTCAGATGTGGCCGAGAATGATAACAAAGGGTAAAATCTCTGAAAGAGCTGCAAAGAGCCATAGAGAACACGAGACTAAAGCACTCATTCCACAAAGCAGAATCAGGGAATATTCAAAAAACATTCCTTACCTCTAGGGTAGTGATACCTCAAAAAGTTTGCCCAGTGGTGATTTCAGAATTACTATAGATTACTACATGCTGTGTCTCACATCTTCCTTTTTCTAAATGAGGGTATTGATTGCAGTGTTCCAGTATTTGTTGCACCATTACATATCGGGTTGTGGGGACAGATAACATGTATTTATCTGGATCAAGGTGAGTCATTTCTGATTTTAAGATAGAGGACTCCACATATCACTTGCATGCAAAACCAGCATGTATCACCCAAAGATTCTCAGGTTTTAGACTAATATTGTGATTAATTAGTGCTTACGGGTTGTGTAGTTTGAGAATCGAGTAAGTATACATTATATGCAGAAAGGAGAGTGCATCAGCTATTTGATGAGCAGAAAGATAAGTTGTGGTAGTTATAAATGCTGTTCAGAAAATGTTTCTGGTTCTTCTTCTTTTCGGGACTTGGTAGGATGCACTTTTTAACTCACTTCTAAGTGGGTATAGTCACGGAACTGGATATGGCGTTTAAGTTGTGAGTGGAAGGGCTTATGTGTAACTTCCTTTGACTCTGAAATAGTGACCAGTAAAATTTGAGATGCTGTCCAGGAGTCATAGGTGACTAGGAGTAGAGTGGCTGGGCAAGCCTCAGTGGGGATCATCGACAGCAGGAAACACAACTTTGTGATTTTCAAGTCACTGAGATTTTTGGAGGATGTATGTTACTACAGAGTAATTTAGCCTATGCTGACTGACCTTTTCCAAATCAATAGTATAAGCTGTTTCTTTGATAAGTATGAATATTTTTCCAGAAAGAAATAAAAATAGATTTTTCTAGAAAGAACTAAAAATATTTTAGTTCTAGAAAGAACTAAAAATAGATTCTATGCATGAAAACAAACTATTTTAAGGACTTAATATAAAGAAAGAGAAAGCATGTTTTTATCAAGCTAATACACAACCCTCTAATGTAAAATATCAGTACTATGTATATATTTAATTTAAATATATCTATTATTAATGCCTTATACTTCAGTACCACATCAGTATAGGCCATAAATAATGGTGCACAAATAGAGTTGTCACATTGAACTTAGAAAGGAAGTCAGGCACTTTAAGAATGAGGTTTGTGATTATTTCCACTCTGCTTGAATTTTTGAATCTAACCTAAGTTAGCCTGAAAATTGAACCAGTGTATTTTAAAAAATACATATCTGAAGCATTATTGCTGTTTTATTCCTGTGCCATACTGACAAAGAATGTTATCTCTGAAAGGCTTTTATTTAACTGATTTCTCTTTGAAAATGAGGAAAATGTAAACTGTCCAATATTTTTCAGTGTCTCAAAAGAGCTAAAAGCTCTACTGTTAATAGTGCTGATTGTCAAAAGAAAATCTTATCAAGATAAATTCTTCAGCATTGAAATTTCCCTAAGATAATTGGATCAAGGCCTTCAAATTCTGAGATATTTCACAACAGCAATTTTTGTTCCCAGTTTTTGCTTATGCTTTTTCCACTAATTTCCTATAAAGAAGATAATAAAGGTAGAATTTTGAAAACATTTTACACCTATTCAACTAGATGTGTAGCTCCAAAATCAGCAAGCATCTTAAGGAAAATTGGTAAAAAACAGACCTACAGATGTTCTGCAAAAAAATGAAAACAAAAACTTAGCAAAGTGGTTATGCACATATATGAGTCACGAGGACAATGGCCATTGACTGGATGCATTTTGCTATGTATATATATACACTGCTACAAAGCCATCATTAAATCATCCTAAATACATATTTTTTGTCTTTATCCTTTCTTTCTCTCTTTCTCCTTCAGTCCAATTAAGGATACAAAACTGAGATTTTAAACTCTTAATATTAAAATAAAACACCTCATCTGTCTCAGAAATAACATTCTTGACTCTTCTGGGACGGCACTCCATTGTATCTCTAGAATTCAGATAAATTTCAAGAACACTAATAATTTACTCAACCTAAAGTGTGCGTCCTAGTTATAGTGGAAAAAATATATAAATGAGGTCAGTTCATTGGTGACTAATTTCCCTGCTGATCTGCTACTTTTACTGCCACCATAACTAGTGTCAGCAATGCAGTAATAAAGAAAAATAAAGAAAAAGAAACCTGTGAATCTTCCTGGCTCTGGCCTGCATCCACAATTCTGTTCCACCATATGTGCAGCACCATTCTTAACTGCTCCAGGTTTTCCCCAGGTAAATCCTTATTTTTCTCAGCAGTTCTTCCACTTTTTATTCTAAATTCCAATCAACATAGCTCCTTTATTTTCAAAAGCTGACCTATTGGCACATCATGTAAAGTCTGTGTTGGGGAAAATTTTTTTGTGAAATTATTGTATATTCTTTCTTTTTCCCATTTTCATACTGAAAAAAAAACTATGCATACTAAAAGTCACAATCTGTGACTTAAGATTTAAGACTAAAAGTCTTAAATCTACTTCTCACTCTTTCTTTGCCTGTATCTCACTCTTCTTAACATAAGAAACAAACATGAGTCCAACAAGTTCACATTTTTGTAAAGATTTACTTCCAACCCTCCTTATTTTGCTACCACTCAGGCTTGGAAAACAAAAAAACTCTTACTGAAGCATATAAATTTTGGCAATAACTTTATTTCCAGAATTATAGCTGACTATAATCAATGAATAATTGGTTAACTCTTCTGCTGAAACCATTAAAAATGCTTGATTATTAAACATTTAAAAAATCTTTTCATTTTATCAATGGCCAAGAAATTGAAATCTTAAGGCCAAAATATAAGTGAACTCACATAGGTAAGTAAACCATAAGGTCAGCCTTCACCTTGAGGCTATTTACCCAATTGTGATCTTTAGTTTTAGTTTTTGCCTCCTTTTGGGAGAAAAGACACAGGTGGTAAAACCTAGGTTTCTCCCAAACAAGAACCCCGTGAGGTTATTTATTATTGGCCTAAGAGTGAAACAGAAAGACATTATTCACCAACTCCCATATTCCTGTACCTGTTGGTAAGAAGGGGAGAATATGCCTGTCTTAGGCACTTGTGCTAGTGGTAGAGGGGAAAAAAATAAATGAATAGAAAAAAAATCTTCCTGTGAGATATCATAGCTATAAGCCAAGTCTGAAGTTAAATTCACAATGGACAGAGGATGTGGAAGAAAAAAAAATAATACAACATTTAGTTTAAAATTTTCGTGGGTGGTCAGTGTCCCCAGCCCAGTAAGTAGGAAATATAAATCGTCTTGAGAAATAGAAAAAAACGACTTCACAATCAGGTTTAAAATAATTCTCACTAGTAAAAGTCCAGTGAATAAGAGCTCACAACACATGCAAAGACTGTCAACTCAGAATTTTATAACTAGCAAAAACAAAACAATACAAAACAACACTTTCAATATGAGGGAAAAATGAGAGTAACATACACATTTTCAGACAGGTAAACCCAAGAGTTGCCAAAAAACAGACTTTTCCAACAGGAAATTCTATACTGTAGAATTTTTAAGCAAATATAATTTAATAATTAAGAATAATTATTCTAAATAAGAGTACTTTAGGCAAAATGACATTAATTTCAGTGAAAAGTATTAAAAGTAAGATATGAATAAGGATAAAGGTAAGCATATGGATAACTCAATTAATTATGTAATATACTAATATCTTGAAAGTCTATAAAATAATAGAAATAATTAATAACAATATAATTTTATAAATTAGAGGGAGGGTGATTAAATTGTCCCAATATTCCTGAAATATCTGGAAGAAGGATGAAGTTTTTAAAAACTTTAGAGTTTGATATATTAAATTGTCAGGTTAACGTTTCTAGAATAATCATTAAAAGAAAAGGAGTAAAGGGAGAAAATGAAATAAGAGAAAAAATTAAAACAAAAAAAATCCATCACCAAAAAAAGTGAGGAAGGGGAAAACAAAACAGAAGAGGAGGGTCAAATGATCAATGATGTTAAATAATAATCCAGAATGGGCACCATTTCACAAACACCAGACTGACAAAAATTTTAAACTGCAATAATAATGTACTATAGAGGATATGAAGCAGTGAGACCACTTACTAATTACACACAGGTGTGAGTATCAGTTGGGGTAACTACTTTTGGAAACAAGTCAGCATTAATTTATAAAATGAAATATATAAATACCCTTTACATAAGCAAGTCACACCTAGGTTTATGCTTAGAGTAGCTCCCACATGTATGCACACCTAAACATGTATAAAAACATTCAATCCCACAGGTTGGGTGAAAACAACTTGGAAACAACCATCATGAGTAAAATGGATAAATAGAGTGATATAGTTAATCAAAAGAATTCTATACATCTGTAAAAATGAATTAATCAATGCTGCATTCAACTACATGGATGAACATCAGAAACACCATTGAAAGAAAAAGGCAAATTATTCCATTTTTATGAAGTTCCCCAAACTTCCAAAATTAGATAAAATTTCTAGTGATATAAACCTAAGTAGTAAAACTCTAAAAAATAAATTAAAATGATAAGTCCCACACTCAGTTAATGGTTAATGCTAAAGTAGAAAAAGATTGAGATGTGTATACAAGTTGATTTTAATGTTACTATTCTCTCTTCCTTAAAATGGATTATTATATTTTTATCTTTAATGTTTACTCCTACTTTATTTGTATTTTTGTATGTAATATTGAAGAGAAATGAAAAAATAAAAATTCATGTATAAAGTAGAGATTAATATGAGGTTGATAATTTTGAGGAAAAGTTGTTTTTATTAGTAGAATCTGGGCCCCTGTTATCCAAACTCCCCCCAAAATTCTGTAAACATTTTAATATTAATCTAATCCTTCAGCTTGTGGTTTGCCAACTTTCCTTTCTTTCTCTTTTTGCCATCATGCCTTTTATCCATTTAACGACCTTTGTATTTGTTGACAGTGACGAAAATTCTAAGAAATCTAAGGCATATATGGGAATTTTACTTTTTTTATATTGACAAAATAATGATGATTTTTCCCCATGTGATACTGAAAGTTTAGTCACATCATATTTTTTGTGTGGTTTTATTTTTATATTGATGGTTGATGCTACATGCCTTGTTTTCCTCGGTAAAGTTTTGATGTGATTCTGGCTACTGAATTAAAACACAAGAATGGTCTACCGGCTTTCAGCTTATTTGCAGAAGCATTTTTCTCCCCACACTATAAATTTTGAGTTGGAGGATCAGGACTTCACATGTACTAAAATGCGCTGTAAACCTTAAAGTGCTCTGTGTTTAGTGATTTTTTTTTTTAACGTAAGCCGTGGCTATTCAATACATCTGACATCTTTCCAATTTTGTCTTGAAAAATGAAAGATTAGCATTTTATACTGTATCATCCAGTATGTAGCTGTTTATATTTATCTTTATTCTCTTCTGACAGGCAAAAAAAAAAAAAAAAGTCTAAGTATTTCACAATAAACCTTTTGGTTTTATACTATTCTTTTTGAAAGGTAAATAATTTAAAAGTAGACTACAGCACTCCCAAAACTGTACCCTCAGGTTAGTGTGGAGCAAGTATAAAGTGACTGATATCTGAATGTAGATGTTTTTTAAAGCCAGACATGCTTTTGTTTTTTTAGCCTTTAGTCTAAACAAAAATAAAACATTCAAATAGAATACAATGTATATACTCTGGATGTCAGTGCTTTGTTGGCAGAGTTATTCCTCTTCATGTCCTGATTATTTTCGGAAGTCTCCAAGTAAATGTTAAATCTTGTTTTTATATCTTACAAAGGACTTCTGCAACCATAAGCAGTTTTAAATCCATTTGGTAAAGATACTGTGGAAGATGATCAAGAATTACCTTGCTATGATCAATCTGTTTTCATCAGAAATTAAGAAGACACTTCTACTCTCAATTAAACAGGAGTGATTGAAGCTTCATATTAAACTGAGTTTATCCCAATTTTGGAACACTGAGGCTAGTCACATGACAGGAAACCACCAAAGTCTCATGTTCAAGTACAAGAATTATGTTGCAGAAGAGAAGAGCACAGTCCAACATGACAAACACTTGAAGAAGATCAACAATGAAAAGAAGGAAAAGAAAAAAAAAACTCAACAAATGGATACATGCACTCCTATGTTCATATCAGCATATTTACAGCAGCCAAGCCAGGGAAGCAACCTAAATGTCCATCAACATATGAATGGATAGGGGAATAGAAGAAGATGGCGGAAGAGTAAGACGCAGAGATCACCTTCCTTCCCACAGATACATCAGAAATACATCTACACGTGGAACTGCTCCTATAGAACACCCACTGAACGCTGGCAGAAGACGTCAGACCTCCCAAAAGGCAAGAAACTCCCCACGTACCTGGGTAGGGCCAAAGAAAAAAGAAACAACAGAGACAAAAGAATAGGGACCGGACCTGCACCAGTGGGAGGGAGCTGTGAAGGAGGAAAGGTTTCCGCACACTAGGAAGCCCCTTGGCGGGCAAAGACTGCGGGTGGTGGAGGGTGGAGCTTCGGAGCCACGGAGTAGAGCACAGCCACAGGGTTGCGGAGGGCAAAGCAGAGAGATTCCCGCACAGAGGATCAGTGCCGACCGGCACTCACCAGCCCGAGAGGCGTGTCTGCTCCCCCGCCGGGGCGGGCGGGGCTGGGAGCTGAGGCTCGGGCTTCAGTCAGATCCCAGGGAGAGGACTGGGGTTGGCGGCATGAACACAGCCTGAAGGGGGTTAGTGCACCACAGCTGGCTGGGAGGGAGTCCGGGAAAATGTCTGGAGCTGACGAAGAGGCAAGAGGCTTTTTCTTACCTCTGTTTCCTGGTGTGCGAGGAGAGGGGATTAAGAGCGCTGCTTAAAGGAGCTCCAGAGACGAGTGTGAGCCGCAGCTGTCAGCGCGGACCCCAGAGACGGGCATGAGATGCTAAGGCTGCTGCTGCCGCCACCAAGAAGCCTGTGCGTGAGCACAGGTCACTATCCACACTGCCCCTCCTGGGAGCCAGTGCAGCCCGCCACTGCCAGGGTCCCGTGATCCAGGGACAACTTCCCCGGGAGAACGCACGGCACGCCTCACGCTGGCGCAACGTCACGCCGGCCTCTGCCGCCGCAGGCTCGCCCCGCCTCCTCCGTACCGCTCCCTCCCCCGGGCCTGAGTGAGCCAGAGCCCCCGGATCAGCTGCTCCTTTAACCCTGTCCTGTCTGAGTGAAGAACAGACGCCCTCAGGCGACCTACACGCAGAGTCGGGTCCAAATCCAAAGCTGAACCCCGGGAGCTGTGCGAACAAAGAAGAGAAAGGGAAATTTCTCCCAGCAGCCTCAGAAGCAGCGGATTAAAGCTCCACTAACAACTTGATGTACCTGCATCTGTGGAATACCTGAACGAATCATCCCAAATTGAGGAGGTGGACATTGGGAGCGAGATATATTATTTTTTCCCCTTTTCCTCTTTTTGTGAGTGTGTATATGTATGCTTCTGTGTGAGATTTTGTCTGTATAGCTTTGCTTTCACCATTTGTCCTAGGATTCTGTCTGTCCGTTTTTTTTGTTTGTTTGTTTTTTTTACTTAAAAATTTTTTTTCTTAATAATTATTTTTTATTTTAATAACTTTATTTTATTTTATCTTTATTTTATTTTATCCTCTTTTTTTCTTTCTTTCTATTTTTTCTCCCTTTTATTCTGAGCTGTGTGGATGAAAGGCTCTTGGTGCTCCAGCCAGAAGTCAGTGCTGTGCCTCTGAGGTGGGAGAGCCAACTTCAGGACACTGGTCCAAAAGAGACTTCCCAGCTCCACGTAATACCAAATGACAAAAATCTCCCTCTCCACACCAAGACCCAGCTTCACTCAACGACCAGCAAGCTACAGTGCTGGACACCCTATGCCAAACAACTAGCAAGACAGGAACACAGCCCTATCCATTAGCAGAGAGGCTGCCTAAAATCATAATAAGGCCACAGACACCCCAAAACACACCACCAGACATGGGCTTGCCCACCAGAAAGACAAGATCCAGCCTCATCCACCAGAACACAGGCACTAGTCCCCTCCACCAGGAAGCCTACACAACCAACTGAACCAACCTTAGCCACTGGGGACAGATACCAAAAACAATGGGAACTACGAACCTGCAGCCTGAGAAAAGGAGACCCCAAACACAGTAAGATAAGCAAAATGAGAAGACAGAAAAACACACAGCAGATGAAGGAGCAAGGTAAAAACACACCAGACCTAACAAATGAAGAGGAAATAGGCAGTCTACCTGAAAAAGAATTCAGAATAATGATAGTAAAGATGATCCAAAATCTTGGAAATAGAATAGACAAAATGCAAGAAACATTTAACAAGGACATAGAAGAACTAAAGAGAAACCAAGCAATGATAAACAACACAATAAACATATGACTGGATAAAGAAGATGTGATATATACATATGATGTAATACTATGCAGCCATAAAAAAAGAATGAAATAATGTCACTTGCAGCAACATGGATGGGCCTAGAGATCATTATACTAAGTGAAGTAAGTCAGAAAGAGAAAGACAAATACCATATTATATCACTTATATGTGGAATCTAAAATATGACACAAATGAACTTAACTACAAAACAGAAACAGACTCACAGACATAGAGAACAGATTTGTGGTGGCCAAGGGGGAGGGGGGTGGGGGAACGATGGATCAGCAGTTTGGGAGCAGCAGATGCAAACTATTATATATAGAATGGATAAACAACAAGGTCCTACTGTATAGCACAGGGATCTATATTCACTATCCTATAATAAACCATAATGTAAAATAATATGAAAAAAGAATATATATATATATATATATATATATATATATATATATATATATATATATATATAACTGAATCACTTATCTGTACACCAGAAACTAACACAACATTGTAAATCAACTAAACTTCAATAAAAAATAAATTTAAAGAAATGGAAGAACTTACACTCAAAGAAAAATACTTAATATAACAATCTGAACAGGTTTTTCAAACAAACATTCAGAAAGACAAAGGAAGGAATTACTTCCTTGAAACAATAAATGAAGATTATGAAATAAAAACATAAAATTGTGACAAAAGGGAAAAGGAGCAATACAATAAACTATAAAGAGTTCTTAAAAATAAGGTATAACTTCTGAAATAATTAAAAATATGAGGCAAATAGGCTGAATGGAACCATTGATGAGAGAACTGGTGACTAATGATCAAGCTTAGGAATTCTCCTGGAATTCAGGGCAAATATATGCACAGATAAAATCAAGAGATGTCCAATGAGCCAGACTAGCAATAGTTATCTAACAAGATTTTCAGAAAAAAAAAAAGCAAAAATATGGGATGAAAGATAGTTAAGAATTTTCTAGAACTGAAAAAGTGAAGATTTCTCGTACAAGAAAACTCAGCAAGTGTTGAACGGTAACTGAGAAGAAGAAAAAAAGGAAAAAGAAAAATGCATACATTGACACACTGTAGTAAATCTCATATAAATTTTGAGGCTATAGCAATAAAATTCTAATAGCTACACGATGTAAAGACAAATTACTAACAATGGAATGAAAATGAGTAGTATTATATTTTTATCAGCAATATTTGATACAAGAGGAATGAGAAAATACTGTCAAAGTGCTACATAAAAATAAAGGTAAAATACATTTAAAGTCTAAATGTTGATAATAAATTGAATTTATGAATTATACATGCATGAATTTACAAGTGGTATAAATATATATTGATGGATGCCAGTGAGACATAAAATTATTCAAAGTCTGTTGATTTCTAAGTGAAAGAATACCAAATCTGATTAGTTCCAAAATACTTTAAGAAATTAAAGTTTGCATGTTAAACATATGAGCAAAGTCCAGGAAGAACAGATGTGGAAACTAGAATTTTCAAAGCAAGCAAAAAGAATAGGAAAAAGGAAAAAAGAAGAAAACATGGTAAATATACTTTTTTGGAGAGCTATCAATAATAGAAATATGTATTCAAGAAGTGATGAGGACTGCTGTCCTTTGGTATATTTAAAACAATCCTAATCACAAGCAAAGAATACTTCCATTTTCTAAAAAAAAAAAGAGACTGTTAGATTTGAGTCATTGTTAGTGACTCAAGGTTATGAAGAACATGCTTCACTGTGTTATTTTACTGATTCAAAATTGAAGGGAAATTCTACATTCTATTAAATGCTTAGCAAGATCCTCATTTTTTCACTTGACAAATTAAAAGACAAAAACAACCTTAAAAATGGTCATTACTCTCCACAGCAGAAGCACTATTCTTTTTAAAAATAAAATATTTAGAAATGAATAACAGGAAGCTGGTAAGTTTTTTTAATTGCTCTTTATTTGTAAACTAAAATTAATGTTATTAAAAAACCACATGAAAACTTCCAGTTTACTTTATCAAAAGAACACTGCCCATCATTTGGGTGTGCCTAAAATCCCAAGGTACAGATTTTAAGTAAGAAAAATCAGAATCACTTCTACCCGGACAAATACAACACATTGAACTACAGTTTCTCAGGACATCGAGAACTTCACAAGAATAAAATGATCGATTTTAAAACCTGCACTACTTCATTCAGTCTGAAATACTACTTTGAACGTGGCATTTCTTATTCTGCTTATGATTAAACTAACTGGGCTACGGCAGAGCCATTTTAATCTTATTGTTCCTATTTGGAGAGAGATGATCACTGGTTCTTTACTGATTACCATTTACTCTGATATTATGTATAAAGTGTACTCTAAATTGTAAAGCTGATATCAAATCTGATGGGATATAATTATTTTTGATGTAATTTGTTTTAGTCATGCAAACACAACGTTTAACAACTTTCAGATATAATTCACATACTATACAACTTACCCACTTAAAGGGTGCATTTCAATGGTTTTAGTACATTCACAGAGTTGTGCACCCATTACCATAATCAATTTAGAGCATTTTTTACCCCTCCCACCAAAATCCCAACTCTACCTAGCTATCACTCTGCAACCCCCCATCTTCCCAGCCCTAGGCAACCACTAACCTACATTCTGTCTATAGATTTTCCTATTCTGGACATTTCATATGTGGAATTACACAATATGTGGCTCTTTGTGACTGGATTTTTTTCACTAAGAATAATATTTTCAAGGTTCATCCGTGTTGTAGCATGTATCAGTACTTCATTTCTTTTTACTGCCAAACAATATTCTATTATGTAGGCATGCCACATTTTATTTATCTTTTCATTGGTTAATAGACACTTGGTCTTTTCCACTTTTTGGCTACTCTGAACAATAATGCTATAAGCATCCATGTGGAAGTTTTTGCCAGAATGTATGTTTTCAGGTCTCTTGGGTCTATATATCTAACAGTGAAATTCCTGGGTCATATAGCTTAACCATTTGAGGAACTGCCAGAGTGCCTTCCAACATGGCTGGCTGTGCCATTTTACATACCTACCAGTAGTGTTTGAGAGATTCAGTTTCTCTACATCCTTGCCAACACATGTGATCGCCAGTCTTTTCTATTGTAGCCTTCAGAGTGGCTGTGAAGTGCTATCGCCTTGTGGTTTTGATTTGCATTTCTCTGATGGCTAATGACATTGAGCCTCTCTTCACATACTTTTTAGCCATTTGTGTATCTTCTTTAGAGAAATGTCTTTTCAGATACTTTGTTCATTTTTAATTGAGTTATTCTTTTTTAATGTTTGAGTTTTAAAATATCTTTTTATATATGTGAGATATAGGCACACACAATTTTAATGCTATCCTCAAATTCTCAAATCCTAAGAATTAATTTAAAATTGAACCTTAGATAGGTAAGATCTTTACTTTTGTGACAACGTGGCACAAACTTCACTTATAATAATCTGCATTCTGACTCACACACGTTTCAATCAGTACATCTTGACTGATTAATCTTTTACAGAATATGTATAGAAATTGTAACTTTTCTCATTTGTTCAATTATCAACAACTGCTTCTCTTTCCATTTTTCATACTTGGCTGTCTCAGTGTTAATCAGAAATGTTTTTTAGTAAGAAGTTCTAATAGAGCCAATATTTCACAATAAACATAAAATGTGGTCACTTCTCCAAAAGGCAAACACCAATAATTTTTTAAATAATCTATCTTAATTATAGTTCTTCATCACTTAAATTAACCAAAGTTATGTCTTAGAGTGCACAGTGTTATATAAGGTATTATAAATTTAGAAACATCTCTATCTTCTTTTATTTTAATTTAGAGTAATATTCTTTAATCATTTTGGTTACCTCTTTATTGATATTTTCTCTCCTTGGGATTCTCTACAATCCTCACTTACTTGCCTCATTCATTTTTATCATCTCTCTCTCTCATCTCTTTCTATTAATTTTGTAATTTCAAACTTGGTTGTTTCCAACTAAGAGAGATGTTCTTTTTCTAACTTATTAAGCATTCTGGCCATCTGTTAACCAGCTCAGGCCTTTGTCTTCACAAATATCACATTTATCATTCTCCTAGTATTGTAATTGATCCAAATTAAACTGAGATGTGCACTCCACATTTCCAATGTCCGCACCGAAGTCCCTCCAGAGAATCAGGCCATGCCTTCCCTATAAAGTGTAATTCTTCCTTTGCACAGTAAACTCCTCTGGGAATCATCATTTTTAATGTGTAGTTTTCACAAATTTAACTCCAAGAAGCTAACTTTTTTGGAAGTGTCAATATCACTACTATCTTAAATGTAGTTCTAAAAGTATTTTTAGTTTCTAAGTAAATTAAAACAGAAATATGTGCATTTTTTTCTTTTCATAATATAAATAAACTATAAGTTTATTAAGCACTTATCTTGTACTTTGAACTGTACCTAAATGCCTTGAGACACAAAAGTTTTGATAGACTTCAGCTCAAAAGCCAGTGTTGGGGAAAAAAATAAAAAAGTCAGCGCCTTAAGAAAGATGTATCTGGTCCCTAAGAATAGTTAAGATGTCTATATTATAAGCCATCATAGTACTTTGTCTTCTTACTTTACGGTTTAAATTATGGCTTATAATTTTATATATTTTGAGTTTTTATATATTTTTGAATTTTTGAACATATATATGTATATTTTTATATATCTTGAATTTATATATATATATGATTATGTAGTATACATATACACACACCATTCATATATTCAATAGACTATGTGATTTGCAGAAATCATGTTTGGCTTGCTGTTATTATTACTAGGACTTTACATTATGATAAATAGATCCTCAAAAATACATGATGAATCAACAAATAGGAGAAAGGAATCAATGGAGGCTTGAATAGTCTGAGCATTTTTTGCAGAGGTGATAAGGCTAGAAGGAACCTAGAAAGATGTCGAAATATAAAGAGTCCAAGAAAAAAGTGGAGGTGAAAGGAATTCCAGGGTGAGTGACAAATTAAGCAAAAGAAAGCATGACATTTTATGACAGTCTCATGGGATAATGGGGAAATTGGCAAGACTGGAGAGTAATGGTTGTGTGTGGGCAATTAAGTTAGATATATTGTATGAAATCAAATTATAAACAGCTTTAAAATTAGATAATTGAGACTACTGTGATAGGACAAGGGAGTCATTGAAGATTTTTACCCTGGGGAACAACACAAAGAAAGCAGTAGGTAAAAGAAATATTACTTAAAACATTTCTGGTAGTTTTCTGTCCTGAAACTATGTGCAGAGTGAATTGGAAGGTTTTTGAGTCTGGGCCATAACTCAAAGCTAAATGTTCTCAGATCTAAAATTTCACTTAGCTTAGATGTTTCGAAAAAAATATATACATATATAACACCCCGAACTATTCATTATTTTACACTTCTCCTTACTTATATCTGCAGTTTTATTTATCTGAGAGATAAAATAATACACATCTTTTTTTGAATTGGCAATGAAAGCTATAAATAAATGGAAAGGGAATGAATTATGGTTGCTCACTAGAAAAGTGCTGCCACATCCAAACATGAGTCCATGAAACCCTGGAAAACATTAGTGACAAAGAGACTCTATAAGAATATAAGAGAGCTATTTCAAAAGATAAATCATAAATATCAATATTTAGTGAGAAAAAGAATACGCATTAGGTATAATCAGAGGACGAGTTAAACATGGCTTTATGGTTTGCATTACCTACTGGGAATTTAACTATTATTTGGAAAGAGAAAACAAAGCTAAGATGAAGAACTGATGAAATAATTGGGGTTTAGTATTTCATGTGACCATGGACTATACAAAAGAATATATCCAGGAAACAATTTCAAGTTATTAGAGAAGAATTTCAATGAGAGACTTGGGAGACATCAGCAGAGTGAAAATGGTGATGTGTACGTGAAACCATTAAAACAGATCAGGTATCCAAAAGAGAAGGGACATATAGCAGAAAGAGCAGAGGGTTATGACTTATTAGTATATTACTTCGTATAATTCCCATAATGACTATGTTGAAGTAAGCGGTGCATATTTCATTTTTCAAACAAGAAAATTAGGGCTTCCCTGGTGGTTCAGTGGTTAAAAATCCGTCTGCCAATGCAGGGGACATGGGTTCAAGCCCTGGTCCAGGAAGATCCCACATGCCACGGAGCAGCTAAGCACGTGCGTCACAACTACTGAGCCTGCACTCTAGAGCCCGCGAGCCACAACTACTGAAGCCCGCAAGCCACAACTACTGAAGCCCGCACGCCTAGAACCTGTGCTCCGCAACAAGAGAAGCCACCGCAATGAGAAGCCTGCGCACCTCAACAAAGAGTAGCCCCCGCTTGCCGCAACTAGAGAAAACCTGCGCACAGCAATGAAGACCCAACTCAGCCAAAAATAATAAATAAAATAAATAAATTTATTTAAAAAAAAAGACAAGAAAATTAGAGGATTTTTTGTTGTTGTTGTTGTTTTGCCTGTTGGGTCTTCGCTGCTGCGTGCGGGCTTTCTCTGGTTGCAGCAAGCGGGGAGTACTCTTCGTTGCGGTGCGCGGGCTTCTCATTACAATGGTTTCTCTTGTTGCAGGAGCACGGGCTCTAGGCGCACAGGTTTCAATAGCGGAGCAACTGGGCCCATGAGCCACAACTACTGAGACTGCGCGTCTGGAGCCTGTGCTCCACAACGAGAGGCCGCGACAGTGAGAGGCCCGCGCACCGCGATGAAGAGTGGCCCCCGCTTGCCACAACTAGAGAAAGCCCTTGCATAGAAATGAAGACCCAATACAGCCAAAAAAATAAAATAAATAAATAATTAAAAAACAAAACAAAACAAAACAAAAAAAACACTGAGTTCTCCCCTTCATGAAAGGGGGATTAGAATCTGGAGAAAAGACTACAAGCATGAATCTTAATGACAATAAATTAACAGCTAATGTACTTACCTGGTTCTTTGCAAGTATTGCCTTCACTATATTCAATTACAACTTTTCCTAATTAGGATTGCCAAATTTAGTAAATAAAACATACTGCATTCATTTGTAAGGACTTCCAAAACAAAATACCACAGACTGTGTGGCTTACACAACAGAAATTTATTTTCTCACAGTTCGGGAGCCAGAGGTCTAAGGCAAGGTTTTGGTTGGCAGGACCGGTTTCTTCTGAGGTCCCTTTTCCTTAGCTTGTAGGTGGCCATCTTCTCCCTGTGTTCATACATGGTCTTCCTTCTGTACATGTCTATGTCATAATTCCCTTTTCTTGTAAGAACGCCAGTCCTATTGGCCCATCCTAATGACCTCATTTTAACTTAATTATCTTTTTATAGGCCATCTCCAAATACAGTCACATTAGGATGTACTGGGGTTTAGAACTTCAGTGCATGATTTTGGGGGGAATGCCATTTAGCTTGTAACTTATACTAAACAAGTATCTGCTGTTTGTCTGAAATTCAAATGTAACTGTGTGTCTGGTATTTTATGTGGCCACCCTATGGGAATCCTGAAATTGTTCATCTAATCCACGATTTCATATATTTTCATTTATTTTTGTATATTTTTAGGATCTATTTTTGGGGTGGTAGTTATAAAAGCCTCAGAAGAAATTTTATTTGAAATAAATATTCCATTCATATTGCTAACAAAGAACTTCCTTTGATTTAAAAATGAATGTTCTTTAATTTGAAAGCAAATACTTGAACCTGTATCTTCTTATCTTTAAAGGTTAATCACATGTAAACTAAGTAAAATAATACCATACTTAATTCACCTTTTGCATGGTCTTCCGTTGATTAAAACAAGAGAATCTCTTAGAATACTTTAATATCTAATCACTTAAGAACCCAGTCTAACGGTGTCAGCATCACCTACTTTAATTATCTGAGTTTGTAAAATCTGGAATCTTTGACATTGTATTTAAATAATCATCTGAACAGAAGAAAGTTTGTGCTAAAAATTCTTTTTTATCTTTAGTAAATTAATGGCTCTGAGTTTTCTTTGCAATTCTAGTTTTCTTCCATAATCTCAGCTAAGGTTCACTTATACTTAGATATAACATGTAATTCCAGATGCTAGAAATATTAACTTTATCTGAGCTGCAGATACTAACAGTATTTTTTTACCCAGACCCATTCTCTTAAAAATAAGATTTCTCAGTTATAATTTATTTTATATTTTTAAAGACTCATGTATTACAAATGATATTGATATTAATACACTAGAATTTTGCAGTCACTTTCCTAAGAGCTAACATCATTATATTTTGCTTCCATTTCAGATATATTATCAATTGAAACTGTTTACAGGCCATTCAATGTCAGTTATAATAAGTGGAATCAAAATATTAAAAAAAAACATATTGATAAAGAATTGTGTGTGAAAAACAATTTATTAAATCTAAATTTGTAGCAGCGGTAAAAAGAGCATGGGTATTGGGATGAGATAGTCCAAAATTCTCTCAACCTTGACACTTAGTATTAAAAGCAAGACAACAGGCCCGAAATGGATTGGCTTGTGCTAAGCCAAGGTCACCAGACCAAGACTTAACTACAGTTTTGGTTCTCTCAGAAATGAAATCTTAAACCAGTCAATCAGCTGTCTGATCAGCACCAGTTAAGTAATCTGCCTGATAGACTCCTGCCATACCCTAAAGGAGACTAACTTTGCAATCATTGACCCGTTTGTTTGCTTAGTGTAACTTGTTCCTGCTCCTTTCTGCCTGTCAAAGTCTTTCATTTTGGAGGAGCTCCACAAACCTCCCTTCTATTTGCTAGATCGGATGCTGTTCCAAATCAATTTTTGCTCAAAGAAACTCTTAAAAATTTAATATACCTCGGTTTAATCTATTAATAATAGCAACTTTCACTCTCTTAGATTTGGATCCTTCACTTTTTAAGTGGAAATAAATTTGATTGAAGAACAAAATGAGATAAAGTATTAAATATTTTAAGGCTCTTATGGCTGTAGTTATTAACACTCCCTATGGGGAGAAAAATTCATCAGTGCCATACTGATAGAATTATTTGTTTATAATTTTAATTGTCCACAATCTTTGAGTCTATGATTTTAATTTAATATGAAAATAATTATGTTTAATAATATTATCTCAGGAACTATGATTATTGGTTATAAAGTTCGTCAAGATAAGATTTAATGCTGTGGTATTTTTGAATAGCATATTTAAACCAAGTAAATATTCCTCAGGATTTTAGTGTTTTCATTTTTTTCTAAATGTACCAATCATTTATTTTCCAGAGGAGTGCTTTACTTAATGTCGTATTTGAATAAGGTGAATAAGAAATTGACATTAAGAAAATCTGAATTAATTAAAATTTTTCTTATAAAAGAATAACACATAGAACTAGAGAAGTATAATCATAATAGAAGAAAACATAATGATGTGTCCCTGCACACCTCAAAAAGTATATTGCAGTACATTTCTCTTAATGATTCATATTAAGCATTGATGGACCTCTTATTATGTATCAGATACTTAATATATGCTTTACGTAGTTTTCTTATTTAATCATCACAAAATCCAGGTAGTAATTGTTGTTTTCTTTAACTTTTTGATAAAAATATTTACTGAATCACTTTCTCAAAGACAAATTGAAAGTGGAAATCAAGTATTTGACTTTATTTTTCCAATCAATTACACTAAGTAATCTGTCAAACTAATAATTGTAGATATTATTTGATATCTTATATATGGCAGCATTTTTTTAACATTATAAAATTGTTAATCCATTTTCCAGATCTTTGACAACTTGAACAGGAAAACAGTTGTATAAGTTGCACCTAGGACTTATTTGCTGGTGATTCATTGGCGAGAGGCTAATGTATCTTAGCTTCAGAGAGTGAACACCAGTGGTCAGTCTGGAGTAGCACAACTCTATATTTTGTTGAAACTACACAAAGACGAATTCTGTAGAGTTAAACCCACTTTATAGATTCTATGTGTTATAAACCCATCTGAAAAGGCTGTCAGAAGTATTTCCACTGAAGCTCCTAAATTGTGAGAGGTTAAGTTTTTCTCATTCCTGTATCTTAGAAAATGCCTCTCTGTGACAACCTAAATGGGTGGGAGGGGGGCGGGGAATGGGAGGGAGGTCCAAGAGGGAGGGGATATAGGTATACATATAACTGACTCACTTCATTGTATAGCAGAAACTAACAGAACATTGTAAAGCAATTATACTCCAATAAAAAAAAAAAAAAAAAGAAAATGCCTTGTAACGATTTGAATTACTCTCCTAGGGCTGCCATACTAGAATACCACTGACTGGGTGGATTAAAGAACAGAAATTTATTCTCACAGTTCTGGAGGCTGGAAGTCCAAGATCAAGGTGGCTGCTGATTCTGTTCCTGGTGAGATCTCTCTGTCTGGCTTGCAGATGGCTGCCTTCTCACTGTGTCCTCACATGGTCTTTCCTCTGTGCACAGGAAGAAAAAGATTTCTCCTGTCTCTTTTTCTTCTTGTAAGGACAGTAGTCCTATCAGATTAGAGGCTCAGCCTTATGACCTTATTTAACCTTAATACTTCATTAAACTTCCTGTGTTCAAATGCAATCACATGGGGGACTAGAGTTTTAACACAGGAATTTTTTTGGGGGATGGGGGACGACACATTTCAATCCATTGCAACATTGAATTGTAATCTCCCATTTACCATGTAGCATTTAATCATTCCTGTTATTTCCATCTTTAGAAAGAGGAGAATAACACTCCCTTTGGAAATAACTGGCTCACTAACAAGGGTTGATGATTTAAGTATGGATGAGGGCACAAGGAGGAGTAAATGATGATTGCAATTGCTCAAACAGGCTTTTGGTATACATGAAAATATTCTTGAATAGAAATACATGCCAAACTGGAAAGATGAAGAGTAATCATGGCTTTTGGTAAAGCATTTAGATGTTATCTACTGCAAAAGAAAAACACTTTTGGAACGTCAAAATATGCAAAGAACACCTAAGTTGATGTGTTTATCGACAGCAAAATAAACTTACATTCCCTATAACTATTCAGTGACAGAGGTAACTAATCCTTCATTCTGTAGCTCATTATGCATTGTCATGAAATAGATAATACAATTTCCACAAACCTCTTTTGATTTCATGTCAAACAAATTCTCTCAAAGCCATTTAATAAATAAATAGATAGAAAAAGCAAACCTGAAACTGCAAACAATTTGTGTAATCGAGTGCTTTGAGTCATCTATTACTCTTTCCACAAAACAGATGTACATTCTTACCCAACTGAGAGACTTTTTCCAAATTGAGGTTTAGATAAATTGCATATTAAGAAAGAAATTAAGACAGCAGACTTCTTTAACATTTAAAATAAAATTAAGAATATATTAAATTCTTTCTCATATTGAGAATCAACAACCAATTATTAATTAAAACTCTGCCATTGCTTGCAAAGACATTGGCTCTCTAGCTCCCTATATATATTTGTTTTTCAGAAAAATGTTCTAATAATACATACTATACATCAGTTATATAAGACTCCTTTTGAGTCCTTAATTTTACTTTATGTGTTACTCCTCCTGCCTGCAATGTCCTTTCACATGCAGCTATTTTCTACAGGGCAAACTCCAACTTTTAAGATTTAGCTTAAGGGTGCCTCTTCTGTGAAGACCTTTTGAACCCTCTAACCCTTAGTGATTTGGCACTTCTGCTTTTCCTCTCTTAAGAAATTATTGCTCTCTTTTACTTCTATGTGTATCTAGGATACCGCCCTGCAATCAAGACTCATATCAAACTCATCTTTATTTCTCTCTTGCCTAAAATAACCTGTAGTCCAAGGTAAGCATTTAATAAATGTTTGTCAAAGCACAGCCAATCATGTAAGAGTACAGGATTTTTATCAGAGAGAATTACATTTGAATTTCAGCCTGTGCCACTTACTGAATTATTTTTTTCTGAGCCAATTACTTTAAAGTCTCAAAGTTTTAGTTTGTCAAACAGGAGAAATTATACTACTTATATATTGTGTTATTGTTTGAATTAAATGAGATTATAGAGAGATAAAGAGATAGAAGGAGAGAGAAAGAGGGAAGGTGAGAAGGGAAGAGAGAGAAAAAGAAAGAAGGAGAATGAGGTCAAGCTTAGCATAATACTGGCATATATGCTAACTTTCCTCTTTTCTATTATTGTCATTATTTCTCTGAAAAGACAAGTTATATGATTTACTATCTGTTTACTACTCACTATTGCCTCAATACAAAACAGAAACTTTAATGCATCTATTTTGACTATGTAGTGAAGTGTATCTCTCAGTTGTGTTTGCTTATACTTACATTATCATAGATTTTATGTTTCAGAAAGGCAAAAGCTAAAAATCAAATAAAACTCTTCTTTTTACTAACTTCATTTAATGCAATTGGATACCAAAATTGTTTTCTATGAAGAGTTTTGCAGATAAATTGTATGTTTTGAAGCTTTCCAAATATTTTATATATGTGATTGATACTTTTATATGTGACCCTTCAGACTAGCTCTCCCTCTACTATACCTATCTAATTGGTAATCACAATTGTAATTAATCAGTTATGTGATTTTCTGCTCAATGTCTGCTTTTCCCACCAAACTGTAAGTTCTATAAAGGCAGAGACCATATCTATCCTGTTCATTAGCGTTGCCTTGAGTTTCAGAGACACGGTTGTTCAAAATATGTTTTGAGAATGAGAAAAAAAGAGAAAATAAAACTTAAAATGCTTATAAACAATATTTAGTATATCACAGTCTTTTCAGAAATATAATTTTTTCACAGCATTTCTCACCATAAAATGAAAAATTCTGCCTCAACTTATATTCAGACCAAACGACTTGCTATTATATGGAAAAAATCTCTATAGTAGTAAGAATAGTGAAAAGAAATGATTTTTAAACTTTGGTAAAGGATGAGGTCAATAGAAGAAAAAAATAAAGAACCATCTTATTAGACAAAAAGTCATTCCTATGTGGTGTAAGAGTAGAGTTAGAGATGATAGGGGCAGATGGATAGTGGGCTAATTATGAGAAGAGTCAATGTTGTAGGTGATGTCTGAACATAAACACCATCATGGTTAGACAATTGACAAGAGTTAGAATGATGAGCAACAACTGCAGCAACAACAACAAAATTGATTCCAGCTCACTTGTAACAATCAGGGTTGTTCAAAGATGAAATGAGGAAATGAGCTTTCCATCCCTAAAGGTCTTCATATAGGTTGAACATCTATTTGAAAAGAACATATTTTGGAGAACTCAAGCATCAGGTTCCTTTTAAGTCAGGAACTTCTTTAATATAGTCTTCATTTTATTCTGGAGAGAGCAGAAATCTTCTTTCTCAGGAAACTTCCAAGTATGCAGTAAAGTAATGAAAAGAATCTTTATGTCTTCTCTGACCATTCATGTTATATAAAGACAACAGAAGTAGTAGCAGATTCCAGAGATTGAAAGAGTAAAGAAATTTTAATGCATGTCCTAATGGTGAACCACTCGGTGAAAAGACATCAGAATAACATTAAATCCATCATTGATTTATTATTGATTTATTATAGGTCATTATCTAGAAAGAACTGTAGTTTGCTATTTTTTATTAAATAGTTTAATTTTTTTCATTTCATAAATATTAAAAATCAGTTCCAATTATTGTTTTTAAGAGGTCTGTCATTACATTTATGGCTCCATATGCAAAGTTTAGTTACTGACCTGTACCTCAAGCATTACCAGAAACAGGGAACTTAGAAAAAATAAATATCTGCTAAAATTTTAAACTTTGTTAGATTTACTTTACCATGAAAAATCTCCAGACAATGGTAAAATATCTGTTAGATAATGGGAGCTAACAAAATAAAAAATCTTTGTATGCTACCCAAAATCCAGCATAACATTAATCTGTACTTAGTTGCAGTTTTTGGGTATCATTGGAATAGAAATAGACATTTTGGAAGATTTGGTTTTTCTGTTTTTGATTTTCATTCAGTTTAGGTTTAAATAACTTTTTAATTGTTTTTATTGCTTTAGTAGTGACTAATCCATTACGGAGACTTAGTTTCTTTTATTTTCCTCAGAAAAGCACTGAAGTTTCTTTCAAGAGGCAGTTCAATTTCTGGCTACCACCTTGAGCTTGTGTAAGCTTGCTTTAATATTTTGTTAAGGTAGATTTGTGGAAAGCCCAAGGTATTTACCAATCCTCTAACTTGGCAGGACTCAGAGTGAAAACCCTTGTTTCCCTGTGAATCTGTTTAGATTTGATTTTAGAATTTCTTAGACTAGGACTAGAGTAGACCTTTTTCTGGAACTTGGACATTCCTCCAAAGGTTTGATCCTTCTCATGTGCCAGCTAGATTCCTTGGTACTAATGAAGTCCTTCCATTCTGACTTGGTAAGAATTCTAATACCTCCAGGAAATGCTTGATCTTTAGTACATCTATTCTACTCTTAACTCTATAAGAACTACTTTCTGGTAAACTTTATATTGTCTCACCCTGAATCTATGCCGCCCAGTCCTTATCCAAGTTCTTGCCAAAAATCCCCGGTCGGAATTGAACACTGACCTGCTTCCTCCTCTCTAGTGCCTTGCTACAGAGTTTCCATCAGCAGCCTCAGTCTCTGAGCTCATTCTCTTCTCTAACAGGACTGCTGTGGGGTACTTCCTTGTGCCACAGCCAGGAAATTATCTACAGATAGAGATATGGGCCAAATACAGAACTCATAATGGACATTTCCCTTTTCTCCAATGCTTGAAAACAGTTGCAGCATACATTTTGTTCAATTTAACAGTTTTTAATGGCAGGGGGACTATAGAGAACCAGTCACAATTCACTGCAGGTAATTTTTAATACCATTTTTAGGACCACTTTCTAGACTGAGTGAGCTTATGAAGCCACAGTGTGTGCAACACAGCTTCATTTTAACAAGTGTAGATAAATTTAGCATACCTCACAATTCAAGTCAGTCCCTTTCCTTAAGGTCAATTTACATGACATCAAATCTTTTGAAGTCCAAATATACTAGTTAGTAACTCTCAGAAGCCTGAACCATACTGTAATCCTCATATCTTTTAGTCACATTTGATTTCTGAAAAGTAACTCCTAATCCATTTTTGTCAACATGATCACACATTTACATTTCAACTGGTATTGGTTACTGAAACAGTTAAATGGTAATTCTATTTGAGCATTAAATGTAATTGAACTGTAATTAGTTCTGTTTAGTATAACCATGCAAATCAACATAATTACTTTGTCCCAAGAGTTTTCTTCCCTTCACTCAAACTACTTAATAATAGTAAAAAGAAGGATATTACTCCTGTCTGTCATAATGCAAAAGGATTAACCAAGTGTCAAGTTCCAAAAAGGGGGTTGGATAAGGTAGTGATGGTTACTTCCTAATGACACATAGAAGGAGAATCCTAGTGGGTATTTTTCCACCAGGTATATCAGGTAGCCAATTTATTATGTCCAAGAGTGCTTGAATACAAGCACAAGTCATGTTCTGTCAGGACGGGAAACTTCAAAGAGCGGCTGATTCGAAAGGGTTGGACCCATGAAGGACATATAAGATAATTATTGTCATCATGCATATTACACAAATAAAAAGAAAATGATCTACTGTGCAAAATCTTACTCATCCCACTTAGCCCTCTCTGGTCACCAAGCAGAGCATCCCCTTACTGTGGAATGCGTGGTGTTTGAGCCACAATATGGACCAATCCATATTGTCTATCCATGTATCTGTTCAGAAAATATTTTTGGTAACCCACTCTGATCTAGACAGAGCAATTCTTGAGGAAGCTGACATAATTCCTGTGTACTCTGGCAGGAAGCATATCTCAGGTAAGAGCGTAGACGCTGAAGCCAAAATCCTGTAAAGTTGGGAAAGTTAGAGTAGATTCAGAGAAAATGGCACTATAACCTTAGACAAAATATTTCAGAAACCCATTGGGAAACCACAATTCCTTCAGCTGTCCATGTGGGACTCAGAAGTAAATTGATTATGCATTTTTCCTACCAGACAGCTTATAAAAGGAGAGAGAGTTTTGTCAAATAAAATGTTATAATTTTTGCCAGAGTTTTGTTTATTTGGAATTATAAAACATATAACACTAAAAGAGAATTCAACTTTCAGAACTGCTGGCCCTTGGGACAGGTGGATGGCATGGAAAGAGGGCAAGAGAGTGAATGAGAGAGAGAGAGAGAGAGAGAGAACAGTATGTCCTTTTTTAACTTTTAACTTTGTGGAGTAAACTGTTTCCAATTGACTTGTAGTACTCTCTGAAGTTCAAAAAGATCATTTAAAAAGATACTTGCCCAGGGAGCAACTAAGCCCGTGCTCCACAACTACTGAGCCTGTGCTGTGGAGCCCGCGAGCCACAACTACTGAGCCCACGTGCCACAACTACTGAAGACCCTGCGCCTAGAGCCTGTGCTCCGCAACAAGAGAAACCACTGCAATGAGAAGCCTGCACACTGCAAGGAAGAGTAGCCCCCCTCAACGCAACTAGAGAAAGCCCGTGCGCAGCAACGAAGACCCAACACAGCCAAAAATAAAATGAATAAAATAAATAAATAAAAAGATACTTGCTATAATATAATTCAACTTAGATGAACACATATTTACGGTCTCATAACTGCAGTTTCTAGAAATAATGGTAATCTAATTAATTAATTAGTAAATTAATTGAATTAGTAAATTTAAAAAATAAGGTTTTCCATATAAGAAGTTTTAATCACAATGTGAGATTTACACCGTATTTCTAAAATTTATCAAATTAGATACTCATGAGATATGCTTCTTGGGCAACTAAGTTTAGTCCCCTCCAGTAAACGTCTTGATGGGAGCTTCAGCAAACTGTCAAACAAAAGCTCATAGACAATTTTTGATTGCCAAAGGACATTTTACTTGCAATAATAAAATCTAGTGCAAAGAAATCCTGCTTTAAATAACAATGAACTCAAATGGTAAAGAGAGAATATGTGCATATATATAATATGAATTATTATATAATAGTCAAAATTCTGATTGACTAGCTTTGGGGTCAAATTTGTGAAAAAAACATTTAAAATGTTCATAGTCTGATAACTTGAAGGAGAAAGAGAGAGAGGAAGGAAGGAAGGAAGGGAGGGAGAAAAGAAGGGAGGGAAGAGACAAGGTGAGGAGAAAGGAGACAAATGACAACAAAACAAAGACAATAAAATGAACAAACATGCATAAAATAAATAAGAATATAGATTATTCCAGGATTTAACTCTTTCAAAAATGTCATGTTATCCTTTGGAATGCAAGGCTTTTAGGAATATAGATGTTCTGGGATCAATGGTACTTGATATGTTCTAGGTCCAATAGGGTTAAGACTAATCCATGGGAATATAAAACACCAATTTCACTGTTTCAGTTTTAACTTGAGAAGTAGTTTTCCTATGAAAAGATAGAGTAGTACATAAGCTCAGAGACATGAAATGCCAGTGTAAGCATTCAAGATTGTTTCTTTCTTAAAAGTTAGAATGGCAGTGTTAGAAATAATATTCATATAAGCTGAAAAGAGTTAAAAAAAGAGATACCTTTGTGTTTATATTTGCTAAACATTTTTCTTAATTATATATTATCATTTATTAATAAGTATAAAGTAATATCTTACTTGTTGTATGCATATGTCCAAACTCATCAAATTGCATATATTAAATATATGTAGTGTTTTGTATATCAATTATACCTCAATAAAGTGGTAAAAATATAAGCTTAGTTGTTTCGATAAAAACACTATACTTTTGACTAAAAGAAATCACTGAGTGAGAAAGCATACAAATTCTGTTTCTCAGTTTAACCTGGCTCAAAGGGAAAAAAAAGGAGTTTGGACCAGGCAGCCATAACCACACCTTGCTACAGGTTACTGTCAATGCAGGCAAATGTTTTCAGAACAAATAAATGCCTTCGTCTGCGTTGATCTTAAAATCTCTAAAAAAGTACTTGATGTCAATCATCATACAGACAGGATAGTAAAAGTTAAATCTGGTTTGAGGGTTTGCCCACTTTAATGCTCTTGGGGAATGAAAGGAGTTATCTTTCATATGAAATCCAATAATATTTTAGAAGTAGTTTTGTAACTTTCCAGGTGAGAAAAATTATTTTAAATACTCAATGACAAGCACCTATGATCATCTTTTAGGATCATTAACTTTTTCTTCCTATAGTAGTAAATGTACTTTATCCTTTTATTAATGCATCCATAATGCTACTACAAAGAAAAGAAATTTGATGATAAATAAGCTCAAGGATAAGAACTTGACACTATCATGTAATGTTTTGCTTGAATTGAAGCACTCCTAACTAGTCACATAGTAAATCCTTATCCTCTACAGAACAGTTCAAGTTTAATCCTTATTCCATTTTCTCTGGATTTTAAAGCATTCCATGAATGCCTTGGAAGATTCTGCATATTTGTTTTGAGGGATTTAATAATTTGAAACATATCATTTATTTTCTGTTTCAGTTTATGTATTTTGAACATTTGCCAGTATTAAAAATCACATGCAAATATGCACAAGCAGGAAAAGATGCATTGGAAAGAGAATTGAATGTACTGTATAATATATTATAATTATGTACTATATATAGTCAAATGTACACATGTATACACATACACAAGCAGAAAAAGAAAAATTGAGATTAGTAAAATATGTCACATATATATGTGGTTATATGTATATGAACATACAAATATGTATATATAACCACATATGTATTTATACATACAGTATGTATTCATATATATTATAAGTATATATTATATGTATTATATGTTCAGCTCTGTTTTTAAGTATCTTTTTCTGTTAATTTTACATTACATTAGAAATGAAATAAATCAGAGATTTTATATTTTCATATTGAGTATCGTATTTATACATCTATTCAATCTGAAAGTTAAAACGTTCCATTCAGAAAAGAATATATACAAGATTGTATACTTTCCACCTATCTTCAGTAGAGATAGATGCAATAAAAATAAGAATTAATGGCCTGAATAATTATAATGCATGAATATGGATTATACGTTAAAGTTTCCTTTAAAATTTGAACTTGTCCTCAGTTTTATTTTTTCTTAAGAAGGACTTTCTTTCAATTTCTTTCTGCAGTGTTTTAAAATACACTCCATCAGAAATAGAACATCACATATATCAAATTAGTAGTTGTGCACCTGAAATTAATATAATGTTATATGTCAATTATACCTCAATAAATATGAAATAGAACATCAAATTATAATATTTTTGTCAAATGATCATGGCAATTATCATGATTCTGTCTGAATTTCAACAACATTGGAATATGCTCTTTTGTGTATTTTTTACACTCTTAACACATATACATAACAAGGGATAAAGCATCATTAAGGGATTGTACTGACAGGTGTGGAAGGTAGAATAATGACTCCCCTACAATGCTTGTACCTTAAACCCTGGAACCTGTGAATGCATTCTGTTACATGGCAAAGAACTGTGTTAACAGATGGAATTAAGGTGGCTCATTAGCTAACCTTGAGATGGAGAGAACTTCCTGGATTATCCAGGTGGGCCCAATGTAATCACAAGCATCCTTATAAGTAAAGGAGGGCACCGGAAGTCAGAGAAGCTGCCTCTAGAAGCTAGAAAATGCGAGAAAATGGACTCTCTCCTAGAGCCCCCAGAAAGGAATGCAGCTCTGCTGATACCTTGACTTTAGCCCAGTGATGCTCATTTTGGACTTCTAACCTCCAGAACCATAAGGTAATAAATTTCTATTGTTTAAATTCACTAAATTTGTGGTAATTTGGTATAGAAGCAATAAGATACTAATGTAGCAGGCGTTACTCAACTGTGTAGCCTCAAAACTTTCTCCTGCTATGAAGTAGGCCTGAAAAGTCATAAGCTTTATGGAAGTTTTCATCACTTATGTTTACGTGAAAAATGCCTAGCAAGATGTTAAATGATGAGAAATCGTACATCATTAAAATTTTACTCCACTATAGGTATGATGCCCTAGACTTGCATTAAAAAAAAATGATGATATAACAGTAATTTGTTTTACCTAATATTAAAGTAAATAATGACTTAATCTACATTTTGTTTTAAATATATCACAAAGGGAACCATGTTTCACATCCACGTTGTTTATTTGAGCTCTTTAATAGTATCAAATTCACAAGTTTATATTTCTTTATTTGTGGTGTGTGTTCTCAAGTTGTAGGAAATATTTTCATGGGTTTCTTTCCTTTGCTTCCAGGTGTAATTTCCTTGCCCATCTTCTAATGATGGGAAAGGTGGCAATTGGGAAGGGGCAGGATATGTTAAACATATAGGTTCTATTTAGCATTCACTGCCACAGTAAATAATAGTGCAAGTAATAAAGTGCTTAATAAACGCTTGATTGCAGGATCCAACTTTAATTTTCTTAAGGGTAAATATAGGTAAGGTTTTATTTTACTTTTTTTAATAGCATTAAATATTTGGTATAACTCACTGGTAAACTGGTGGCAGGTGTTGGGGGGAGGAGTTTTAATAGAAAGCTTTCTATTGAAATGTATGCGTGCAGGCAAGTGCATACCTCATAAGAATACAGCTTGCTGAATTGTCAGAAACTGAAAAACCAGAGCACAGCTCAAGATACAGAAACTAACATCCCAGAAACCCTCACCTGCTTCTCCTCCTCTGGGCTTTGCCCTCAGTGAAATGTAATCACTTTCCTGCCTTCTGATACCATAGATTGATATTGCCTGTCTTGAACTTGTAGTAATGAAAGCATGCAGTAAAAACTATTTCATCTGGATTATTTTGCTTAATATTATTTTTTTGTGAGATTTATCCAAGAAGTTGCTTGTAGTTGTAACTCACTCATTCACATTGCTGTATAGAATCTGCACTGCATGACTGTACCAAACTTCATTTATGTATCCCAGTGTTGATGAACATTGAGTAGTCTTCAATTTTTAGCTTTTAAAAATCAAGTTGTTATAAATATTCTAATACAGAACTTTGAGTGAGTACCTGGGCTCCCATTTCTGAAGTAGATTCCTAGGATTGGAAGCCCTAATTCATAGGGTAAGAATTTCTTTAACTTTACTGCTTTCACATGGTTTTCCAAAGTGGTTTTCCATGTTTACACACTTCCAGTACTGAGACCAGTTCCAGTTGTTCTCAATGCTGACGTGGGCCTTTTAATGTCTGTTTTTCTCATTTTCATCATTCTGGTAGGTGTTCAGTGGTATTGCATTGGGTTTTTAGCATTTATTTATTTTGTAATGAAGCACACATTTAATAACTTCTCATATGTTCAAGTATGTGTAGTGATTGAATGAGCCTTTTGGCCATTTATAAATTCTTTTTTTCTTAATCATTTGTAGAATTCTGTTAAATATTCTGAGCCCTTTATTAATTATATATTAGAATTATCCTGTCTCAAACACTGGCTTTCCTCTTTCCTCTATCAATAGTTTTTTTTTTTTGATAAATGCAAATTCTTAATTGTAATGTTTAATTTTTTCCTTCAGGTTAGTGGGTTTTTTAAAATATAAATGTTATAATTAGATTCTTCTGTTTTCTTCTAAACAAATAGTTGTTTCATGGTCTCAGGATAATTTCCTTATGTTAGGGTTTTTACCTTTCCACGTATCTGCAATGTACCTTGTGGCATGCATGTAGACATATTAGGGCATAGACCTATTTGGGGAGGGGATGGTCATTATGCTACCCCAATGGATAATTATACATGCATGTGAGTATAACACAAATGTTAAAATAATTACATATAATGTATAAGATATATATATATATATATACACACACACACATAAATATCAAAAAGAATTACTAAATAAGTTATAAGAGGTTCTCTTGGGGAACAGGACAGGAAAGAGATCTCTGATTTTGAGCTTTTATAGTAAAAGCCCTTTGGAAATATTTTCCTTTTATGCACAATAAAAATTTTAAGCAATAAATGGGCCCAAGGAACCAGTTTTTATTGAAGTGCAGTCCAGTTAAAAATGTCATGAATTTTTATTCACTAAATTGCATACCATTGAGACACAAAATAAAGCCTGATAAAAATACTAAGCAAACTTAAATACGCTTCTTAGTCTTTAGCTAATTAAGTACACACACACTCCCATACACAACACTTATATGTCACAGGTCAGAATTTTTTTAAAAAGTGGAACACTAAAATCTCATAAAAGTTGCTTAAATTTACCATTAATTAGGCTAAAAGTAAAAATTCAATTACATCTTAAACATAGCAAATTAAAAATAGTACTGGTGACTTCAAATTAAGCGAGATGGTTTGGATGTAACTTTTAATCTATATTCCTTCCAGCAAACAAAAAGAAAGAAATCTTACAAAAACTTAAGTTCATAACAAAAAACCAGAAAAGGTCAATCAAGCAACCAGAGGTGTTAACACATTCTTGAGATAACAAAAGTGAACAGAAGGACAGTCTTTTATCAAAAAAAAAAAAAAAAAAAAAAAGATAGATGATACCAAAGTACCTTACAGGACCAATGGCATAAAATAAGAAGTTGTGCTACTTTTTCCTGAAAAGATGGAGGGAGGGATGAATTTTGTTGCCTGAAAGGCAAAAGTGAGAGGTGAGCCTAAAAAGGGAAGATTATTGGAGCAGGTGAACTCACACATCTCCTTCCATCCAGTAAGGACAAGATCTACCTCCCACACACCCATCAGGGGAGTGCATGTTCCCTGTGTGAAATTCAACCAGAGTTTACTGCACACCAAGTCACAAGGCAACAAGGATAATGGTTGAGAGCATCCATACCAGAATCGGGGGGGGGGGGCATATATTTTCTGTAAGGAGACAAATAGTTAATACTTTAGGCTTTGCTGTTCACGTGGTTTGTTGCAATGAGTTAATTGTGAAGTTGTAGCATGAAAGGCGTCATAGATAATATGTAAACGAATAGGTATTGCTGTGTTTTAATAAAGTTTTATAATAAAAGGCTAGATTTGGCCCACAGGCAGTAGTTTGCTGAACTTTGCATCAAATTGAAGTCGATACATTTAAGAGTAATATCACTAGCAATGTTTCCCAATTTGGTAATCAAATGTATATTAACCAGACATAGAAAAATGTATGCTATCCAAGTGAAGACTAGAAAATTCCTCTGAGGATACTAAGTATCCAAGGGACAAGAACTACTTAGAAATGCTTAGAACTGCTGCTTGGGAGACCCCAGACCAACTATTCCATCTCCACCTGATCAATCGAAAGTGAAGTCCTATAATGAAAACATGCGTTTAGAGCATCTAGCAAGCTTTTTAATACCTCACTCTTAAGTATTAATGAAGAGAAAAAGCTCATTAGATATTTGAGAAATCTCTAACATGAAAAATCAAAAGAAAACAAGAATAAGGAATTTGGAGGCAAACAGATAATATAGTTTAAATTTTCTGCTCACTTAATTATCAAGAGATATTAATATTTATATTCTCTGAGATAGAAATGAAAAATAAAATTCATTAAACAAGAAGATATACAATTGGACTCATTCATCCTCTTAATCAACAAAGGTTTATTGACACCTACCATGCTCAAGACTCAGTTTAGGTATTTGAGATACAGCAATAAACAAAACATAAAAATCCCTGCCATCACAGAGTTGCTATTTTGATAATGGGAGATAGAAAATAAACACTATATTAAATGTGACAATAGAATGTAGTAAACGCTATGAAGAAACTACGGAACAGGATAAGTCAAATCAGTTCTTAGAGTTGCAGTCTTAAATAGCGTGGTTAGAGAAGCCCCATTGGTAAGGCATTGTTTGAACAATGGTTGAATTAGCTTTTAGCCATTGAGGAGTGAGCCCTTTGGACATCTTGAAAGACCGATCTAGGCAGAGGGAGCACCCATTACAACTTCTAGAGGCAAGGCTAGATTAAAAATATCCTCACAATAAGATAATTTTGTGATTTTTAATTTTGACATTTACACTGATGGTGCAAAGTGAAGTCAGAATTGTGCTGCCCGCCCCCCCCCCCAGAGGTGGGGAGTGGGGAGAGGGGGAATTGGATGAAGGTGGCCAAAGGTACCAACCTCCAGTTATAAGATAAATAAGTACTAAGGATGTAATGTACACCATGATCAATACAATTAATACTGCTCTATGTTATATTTGAAAGTTGAGTTCTCATCAGAGGGAAAAAATACTTTTTTTTTTACTTTGTACTTTCTTGTATTTTATTTTGTATCTATATGAAGTGATGGATGTTCACTTCTTGTGGTAATCATTTCATGACATATGTAAGTTAAGTCATTATTCTGTACACTTTAAACTTATACAGTGCTGTATGTCAATTATATCTCAATAAAACTGGAAGAAAAACATCTGGACAACCTCTAATGTGCACTAACCTGAGCCAGTTTACTAGTCAGAGTCCTTCATTTTGGTTTTCAATAAAATGTTTTGCTGATTATATGAGGATAGGTTGGGGTGATAAATATGAGCTCCCACAGCACCCAGCACTTCTCTTATATTCCCATTTAGCATTACTGTATTTAGCATACTGTCCATATCCTAATTTGACTGTAATTCTATAAAGGCTGGTGGCATGTCTGCCTTGGTCATCACTGTATTCCCAGTACTTAACTACCATTGGGAATACATATTTTAACATGGTATAGGGAATTCTAACCTGTTTTTTCTTTTTCAAAGTCTCACATTTCATTGATGTAGTGGTATTCATTGCCTCAGAAGGAAAGAAGGCAAGTTATGGGGAAAAAAAAAAAAGTATCACTCAGCTCCGATTTATAAATGTATATATTTTAAATTATCGTAAAACAGGAAGGTGAAATCCAAAGTGCTTTTGATTCTCAAGAGCTAGGCAATTGAGTGAGAACATTTTGTTTTAAAATGGAATTCTAAAGTTCAGGATTTCTTTATCATAAGCTAAACCTGAGAAGCCTAAGAGAGTTTATAACCATGAACTACAGGATCAGGAATAATGTGCAATTAAATTAGAGCAGTTTGCCTGAAAGCAAGAATAAGACAAACCTCTACTGGGATTAGAAGCTTGAAGAGGATTAGTAAAATAGAATATAGTTTAGATTCTGGCGTAGGTGCTGATCTCTTATCCTCCAACCACCATTAGGTCCCAAACCCTGGCATGGTAGTGGGGATGGCATCTCTTGAAGTCAACAGTTAGGTTTGGAATGTGAAAGAATACGGTACTTCTGGGCTACTGATCGTCTGGCTACTGGTCATCTGGAGCTCTTGAAAAGGATGCATAAATGCAGAAAGCCCTAGGCCAATGTAGCTGCAACAGAGTAGAAATGGCAATGAGAGTCTGATCTAGACCCTCTGCATTCCAAATCTCCCTCAGCTTACATTGGGCAGAGATAATATCCCCAAATTTCTAGGATCCAAGTCTCAGAGAGAACTAGATACTAACCCAGCTGCCATGAAATTGTTGTGGGGATTATGGATTCCATTGCAGGAGCTATAAAGAGATTTGGGGCAAAGTCATCCAAAGGGATAATTGTGTTATTTCCAGAAGTGTCACCATGCTTTGCCTGTTCCATACGTTGGATAAAACACAAGCCGGTGGCTTTCATGATGAAGACAAAAGCCAATTGTCATATCAAATAGTAAAATCTAGACCATAGAGAGGCCAGTGAGGACAGAAGTACTCATACCATAAGCATTCCTCAATTGGAACTATAAAGAGTGGTATACTGGAGCTGGTGCAAACCAGCTCATTAGAGCCCATTGTGGCTACCTCTTTCCAACTCTGCATTCAGTGATGGCTGGTTGGACGTTCAAGACTGACCATCGTGAGGCCATTTACACCATGAACTTGGAAACTTGACAGATCGGGGCTTTTCCTCACTTCCCTCTAGAGATTCAGTTGTTAAACATTTACCAGCACACCACAGATGATATGTAAGCCTACTGTGCATTTAGATTATCTTGGGGAGAAAGAAAATAAAGGGAGTAGATCATCAGACACTAACTTGAATTGAGAAAAATAGTTTTCCAGCCCTGCAAAATTAATATGTAAGAGCTCAATGAACTTCGACTCTAAAGAAAAATAAGAACATTGATTTTATTTTTGTCAGAGTATAAAATTATGAAAACAATTTACATGTTAGGTTAATATTGAGGATGCCATTATGTTACTTATCCATTCAACTATCAGAATTTCAGGCAAATATAATACCCTATTTCTATTCAATTTATTCATAGTTACCCAGGTCTCTCTTTTTCCCTACTGAGAAAGCTTTCTGCAGCAGAAATACTTTTGTTTTAAACATGTGATTTAGCCATCCAGATGGTGAAATGCAGCCTTCCCCGTGGTTAATACATGGCTTATTTTCCATTGTACTGAAGTACTGTGCTTCCTAAGATATCAATGCTGTCAATGCCATCAGCAAGATTAAAAAAAAGAAAAAATAATGTATAGGTTTGTGCCAAAGTGGCTTACATATTGGTATCAATTACTAGTGTGTCATAGTGGTTTCTAGGAGAAAGCCAAGAACCAAGGCCTTTGGTAAAGTCTGGAGTTTTCCTAGATGGTAACTTTGCCCTGGTATCTGCTATGTGTAATTTTCCCTGGACTGTCAGAAAGCAAACTTGAATTAGTTTGAGAAACATACAGGGAAGGGACACCTTAGTTTTGGGCCGACCAGTTCCTTGGAAATGCTCTCTACCACTTCACCCGTAGGCCTGTTCTAAGCATAAAATTACTGGAAAGTCTTTCCTGATTTATCAAGTCTAAGTATTGCCTTAAATTATGTTTTTAAAGGATAGCAATATTTCAATCAAAATATTTATATTTATAATTTGCATTCATTTTCAGTGATTATTTAATTAATAACCGCCTCTGCCCAACAGACTGTAGGCTCAGTGAGAGTGGGAGCTTGTTATCTTTTCCTAACTGTTGTTCAATGTCACTAGGACACTGTGTAGCTTATAGTGAATGCTAATGTGTGTTTGTGAAATAAATTATCAGAGAAGTTGTAACAAATTAATGTTTTTATATATTTCTAAACAAATCTTACAGATTCAGACCATTAGTAGGAATATATAATTCAACAAACAGTGATTAATAAAAAGAAATGAGAAACAAATATATACAAAGAAAAGCTTGGCATCACTATTAATCAACAAATATTAATTCAAACCAGCCTTTAAATAAGTCAAATTTAGATACTATTAAGTGGTAGTGAACTTTTAATAAGCAGGTACTCAAATTCCCAAATGAAAGGAAGAGAACTTGATGTAAATTTTCTTGTAATTTGTTAATACCAATAAAAATGCATACTTTTACCCAACAATTCAATTTTGTTGGTATTGTCTTCAGGAAATATATGCAAAGATGTATGAAAGGTGTTCATTAAAGCATTATTTATAATATTAGAAATAATTTAAACATTCAAAAATACAGGATTAATACAATAATTTATAGTTATGAAAAAAGTACTAAACGCCATTAAAGTGACGTAGGACATATCAATTGATTTAACTGTCTGTTGACAATATATATAAGTGAAATTGATGATGAGGAGTTTCAAATGTTTTACATATCACATTCCAGAAGGATATTCACAAAAGTATTATGCTTATCTTTGATGTTATGAATCTTTAGGCATTTCAATTTTTTTCTCTTTTTGAGTGTCTACATTTTAGATTGTTATCTACCTTGATAATGCATTACTTGAATAAATTGAGAGTATTAAAAGAAGTGGTGGTAAAGCACAAAATCATTTTCATAGGCCACTGAAATTGGCTTAAAGATAAATGTTTTAAAAGAGAATTAGCTTTGAATATCGAATCAGGGATTTGAAACTGAGAATTTTATGGATAGGAACTTAATACTTCTGCATCAGTTATCTCAACTTTAGTCTTCTGATGTATCAGAAATATTATCTTAGTGTATTCTTAAGAGACAGAGATAGTTGGTCAAATGCTAAGGTCAAAGTTTCAAGTAAATTTACTTACGCTATTTTTACTTTGGATAGTAGAAAAGACAGGATGGGTTTTCCCCCAGGTGGTAAGCAGCAGCAAATGATTTTTGCTTTCTACGGGTCTGTCTTTTCCCTTTTTTTTTTTAACTGTCAGGGCAGAAACACGTTAAGTTCACATAAATGGAGAGCACCCGCTGTGGAAAACATCTCTTTCGACTTAAAAAGGAGCATTAAAGCCTCTGTCACTTCAGTGAATCGACGATTAAAAGAGCAAATGTGAAGTACTTAGATATCCAGGTTATAAAAGTTACAAGTTAGAAAAGTTTAAGTTTTGCTGTTTTTTGTGGGGCAGTGGTTATTTCTGACCAGTCACGTCTGTTCTGGTCAGGATAGTCAGTTCTCCCGGCTAGCCAGCAAACAAAATATGTCCATAAAGACTCTTCCTTCATTATGTCAGCTTCCAGGCAATGCTGAAGGAAGAATGAAAGGCCATCCTTTCCCCTTTAAGAGCAAACTTCTAGGACTCCCCATTAGCATTAGCACACTGCTAGATAGAATTTGGCTACCTCTTTTCATGCACAATTCTCTAATTTCCACATTTAAGAAAATGCTTTAAAAAATGCTGATGCAGGTTCTTTCTTCAATATTTTAATTCATGGTTGTCTGTCAAGTGTTGTAAGCTCCAAAAAGTTTCCTTCTATTAAACCATGTACAGCAGCTAAAAGAAGATAGCAAAACATTTGGAATATAACTTTGGTTTTGATCATACAAATATGTCTAGAATAAAGCTTCCCAACTTGGAAACATTGACATTTTAGACTGTCAAATGTTTTGTTGTAGGAAGTTATCCTGTGTATTGTAGGATGTTTTGCAGTACCCTGGCCACTGTAGTCTACCCACTAAATTTGTTTGTTTACTAGGTTACAGTAGCACCCTGTCCCCAGTTGTGACAATCAAAAATGTTTGTAAACATTGCTCAATGTCCCCTGAGGGGAAAAATATCTTCTGGTTGTAAACTACTGATCTAGAAAAATTAGAGAATTTAATCCACAAAAATTAATTTACTGTGTGTTTTTTTTAAAAAAATCATCATTCACAGTAAATTTGACTGTGTCATAACTAAGAAATGTTTTTGTTTGAAGATATCAGTTCATAATCAGGAATCAATCTATTAAATCTTCATGTAGATATCAGTTATGAAAGGTTGATTTTCTAACTAAATACATGGTAAAGGACAAGAAGAAATCTCATAGTTGTCAGTTTTAAATGAGTCACTCCATCACAGATCTCATTGTTTGTCCTTATGTGTGACACACTGCTGTGATGCTGTGATACAAAACCAGCCATATGTATATGTGCCAGGAGAAAGGCTTCCCCAGTGCCTCGGGGCAGGATTGAACCAAATCAGAGGGCTCTATGTGCACTGTGTTCTCCAACATGCTTTAGTTTGCCCTCAACACAAATGACAAATCCAAATTTTACTTAACATATGGAAAGAATCTTGCAGAATTAAGAATGAAAAGACTTAAATTTAACAACTATTAGAAGCATGCTAAGAATTACATTTCTGGTGATATAGGAAGAACATGGATTTCAGAGTAAGAAATTCTTGAGTTAAATCTTTCTGAACACTAACTAGTTGTGTAACGTCAGGCAAGTTTTTTTGTTTTAGTTGTTATGTTTCCAGCTTTTTTTCATCAGTAAAATGGGCATAATAATAGTTTATACGATTATTGTGAGAACTAGATTTTAAATAGACAAGTTATCTAGCATAATTAAGCATAATATATATTCAATAAATGTTTGTCAAGTGATGGAATAACATGATTAAAATGATTCTCAAGAACCTAGAAATTTATCAACTATATATATTATTTCTTTACCTTCTATCCTAAAAATTTGTTTCAGAAAGAAAAGCAGGGAGCTAAAAAGAAGAAAAAATATTCAGTGATTTCCCATCCCCGCCCCTTGGTTTAAGATGTTGGTAAGAACAGTACTTCAGTGCAGTCACTAGTTTATGTACCATGGAACTTCAAATATCTTTCAGAAGAAAGCCACCTATATTCATGTCATGTTCAAAATATTAAATCAATTCCAAGTTGGCAAAGATAAAAATAAAACCTTCAGTATGCTTTAGTCAGTTGCCTCCCAAACACTGCATTGGATTTTTTTTTAATCAGATTGTTTGTTTACATAGGAACCCCACAAAAATAGTTGCCTGTGGTCTGACACACCCTAGGGGTGGAACTGGTGGAAAAAATGTGCAAAATTTATGAGACCTGGTCTCTGTTTACAGATAGCTTTGCATCAGGCTACACATATGTAATCCAAACTTTTGCAATTCATCTCCATCAGGAAGCCTTCTCGGTTTTTATTTTTTTATACTTATTACTTGATTTTCTGTTACTAAATATAAAAGCATTTTTATGCAACTTCCAGGTATTCTTGCATGTGGTATACTATTTATTTCTTCACTGGACTTCTTAAATTCTGTGCACGTAACACCCTCTAACTACCAATAGTGTTCATATAAGAACTTTAATTTTCCCACTTACTTTGTATTGCAGCATGCATTTTAAGGTCTTCAGCATGTTATTGGGAACATTTTGAATTATCTGGTAGGAAACGTTTTGTACTGGGCAGTCAGAGAGTGAGTTTGCCTTCCTCTAACATATCCTATAGAAGTAATAATTTATTATGATGTACACTCAGCTATAAGACTACAAAACTCAGCTAGTCTTAACAATTTGTGGATCAAACATTTCTAAAGTACCTTTTAAATAACACCGTAGTAGAAACCAAAGTTATAAAAAGCACGGGGCAGAACTTCCAAATGCTACCAGTTTCCTGAAAGGAAAAAGAAACAAACAAGGAATTGCTATCTGGTATGATAAAAGCTACAATGCAGGTAAGCAGCTAGGAAATCTATGGAAGGACAGAAAAATGACTTTATCTTTAGGTAGGCTATCCTAATCAACTAAGAGAACTATTTTTTCTGGCATATAATATGTCAGTATTTATTAGTTCCTAAAACTTTTGAAGGGATTTGAGAGGGAAACAATAGAACATCAACCAAAGTTCTCAAATTTGTACCTTAGAATCACTAGGAGATCTGAAACTCCTGATATCCTGGCCAAAACTCCAGATCCATTAAATTAGAATCTCTGGAGCTGGAACCTAGGAAGCAGGAGTTTAATCATCCTCAGATGATTTCAATGGACAGTCAAGTTTGAGAACCACTGATCTTAAAGGAGCAGAGGGAATCTGTGCGTCCTGGTGTCTGAAGAGAGTCAGCATTTTCACTGGCCACTGAATTTGATTACTAATTATGTGACTGAGACAAAACTAAGGTTAACGTTGACTTTTATTATAGTATTTTACAAAATCAAGCCTATGAATTTGCCAGGGGCAAAAAGTGCATTTTTTTTTCTTTACACTAAATTTTAGTAAATAATAGTATATTTTATTTGTAAATATGGTTAAACAAAATTGGCCATATTATCCTTGTTTTTGGTTATTTCAGATGATGGTAGTGATGGTTTGCCAGATAATCTGTTGTCCAATCCAGGTAATTGAGAATCTTTCCCAAGACTTTGGCTAAGGTTGTGGGATATTTTTCTACAGCAAGGTTCCAATAGTCTTGACCAGTTGCTAAATTGTAGATTGAATCTTCCAGTGTTCACATCTGTTTCCTTATGAGAAGAGTTTATCTGGAAGTGAGGGAAGCAGAGCGGAAAAGCTGGTGGGGGGAGATTCTGGCTTTCATTGAGTACCTGAATCCACTGTGCAGGATTTATCCTAAGGGACTTTCCAGTAATATAGAAAAAAATCCCTTTTTTGCCTAAGGCCCAGTTGAGATGAATTTCTAACTCTTGCAGTTAAAAGCATGCCAATAATAGACACGAATATCTTATTTAAAGTATTTAAAAGCATGATTCCTGTATTTTTCTGTAATTGATTAGGTTATAAGGTTAAATAAATTCATTAAAGGTAATCTAAGTGAGGGGAGATTGAAGTGAGGGAAAACTCCAAGATAATTGTAATCCAGGTATTTTAATTTCTTATGCCACTAACATATACCATGGAAAATGAATAGACAATGAGAAGTATTATCTTATTGATGTCATTTTTTATTAGGGGAGGATTATTTGTTTTGGGGCGGGATGATAGAAATGAGGCTAAAACCAGTAGTAATTACTGATAGTTCATGTTCCATATAGGATACTAAGGTATGGAAAAGAAGATAAGCAAGCACATGTAGGACTAAGACTGATACAAGAGAAAAAAATACTTTTAATACAATCAATATCAAATGAAAAGAGAAAATCTACAGCTACAGGTTATTATCCCCTTTTGACCAATATGAAAACATTATCATGTAATGCTGTTAGACCTATCTCAAGGAATGCTTTTATGCATACCAAAAATAAGGCTTAATGCACATAGTTGTCAAGAAAGTCCTACAAAATGAATGAGATTATGTCCACAATTTCATAGGTAGAGGTATGACAATCTATTTCTGAAGAAAGTATCATGGTGGTTTTTAATATTTTTAAACTAAAATAACTTGGAGGAAGATGAACATTGAGAATTTCTGTTAAAAACAAATATGTGACTCTAATAAGTGCACCTTCTCTTTATGCTGTCTCAAATCCTTTAACAAGAAGATTAGCTTAAATGTATTCCTAGGTTTATTTATTGTTTGGGGGCCAACGTATGATATACATTTTGTAATAAGAGAAAGTTATCTTTTTTGATGGGCTATTCACAGACAAGATTCCTATGAGGTGAATTTACAATAAAAGAATTGACTTTTCTACAGTGAAAGGACAGAATTTTTCATTTACACATAATAACAAAGCTTTTTTTCTATTTTCGCCCCCCTTACCACCAAGAAGAAGTCTCAGAATTTCAACTTATTCCTCTTCATGTTATGTACCATTATATCGATACTTTTCACTATTTCAGCCAGTGAAAGGACCACAGGCTTTAGTGTCCAGCAGATCTTGGCTTCAATGTTAGTTTGCCAATGACAGGACTTTTGACCTTGGGAGATTACATAAAGAGGCAGAACCTCAATTTCCTCAGTTGTAAAATAGAGATAGTAGCAAGTCTTAAATAAATGGCAACTATTTTAATTTGCTTAGCTTGAAACTTATGTGAAGTAGGTTGTCTCATAATTAGGCAATCAATTTATTAGGCTATCATATAGGTTAAACTGTCATTCTAGTCTAGTACTGTTATGTATAATAAAACCTTTTCTACTTTAACAAGTACATCTATCCTCAATCCTTAACTCTGCTTCTTTTGGGTTCACATATAGACAAGTCACCTGCAGACTGATTTTTGTTTATTCTCAAATTTAACGTGTCCAAATTTAGCTTATCAAAATGGCCTTTCCATTTCTTCCCTCCTTCTGAAATTTCCCATCTCTTACTATACCAGTAACTGTTTTGTAACTTTCGCAGGTGAGATTATTGGCCATTTTTTGTTCTTCCTTCCCCATATGTTATATCACCTGTCATCAATGTTGCTACAATTTTTTTCCTCTAAAAAACATGCCTATAATTTTGTCTTCCTGTCACTTCCACTGTCATTTTAGTCCAGGTCCTCATCAGCTTATTTCCTTTCTCTTTATGTCCATGATGAGACTTAATTAATGAAACAATGATATACATATAAAAATAAATTTGGAGGATATATATAATATGTTCTGAGAGTTGAAAGTCTAATTAGAAGCAATAGTTTAAAATAGTAAGAGTTTCAAATCTGACTAGTCTTCTTTCATATTAATTTAAATCATCTTAAATTGATTTGGTTTGATCAATGAAAAAACTCTTTTTACCCTTTAATCAGTTTTGAAAAAGTTTTTTTTAACCAGTCTATGCACTTGATAATAGTTGAGCTATAGTAGATAATAGTTTTATCTACTTTATCTCATAGCTCACTCTTCATGTCCTCCTAGGATTGTGACTTTCACTGCTTTTTCTGTATTTTGTGTACTCTTCAAATGTAGACAGGTCTGGGGTTTCCACCTAGACTTTAATCTTCCCCCCTTTCTTTCTTTTCCTCTCTCATTTATACTATCTCCCAGGAAATATCTACTGCCCCCAGTACATCACCTACTATTTCTGTGTGTGAACCTTTGGGTGTGGCCTGTCTGTTTCCTGGGTTCTAATCTCATTATCCTGCTGCACAGCACTAGGAAGTACTCACAGCATTTCCTGTCAGCCTTTTAACCTTTTCCTGTTAACTTTTTAACCTTTTCCAGTTAACCTTTTCTTTTGACAGATATTCAGAAATTCTAGACCCAGATGTAAAATTTTAAGGTACCCTCTAATAGTTTCAGTAAGAATTAATTGAGCATAGCCTTTAGTATATAACTTCACATTTGCATAGACAGGTGGACTTTTTTTTTAAATTTTCCACTTGAAGCATTTTTGTTTGTCACAACACCTGGTAGGTAAAGCAAATATTTTGATTCCCATTTTATGAATGAGGAGGCTATGAACGAACATCTTTAGGAAACTTGCCCAGTCTTTTGAATTGCATGATGATGTTTCCCACTATTTTATCCTGCTTTTCTTATCTTAAAATAAACTATTCAAATTAACCAATAATGATTCTGTAGCTTTTGGTTTTCTATCGTTGTTGAAAATGCTATATTTTAACTTACCAAACTAAAAATACTGACCCTTATTTATAAGACTTATAAGAAAGGGTAGACATAATCATGACTTGCATAAGATTACATTTTGTTTTAAACAGTTTATTTTTTTAGTTTTTAAATTCCTATAAAGCAATGAGTTTAATCATCTGTAATCATTTCTATTTCCCTTATCTATTCCCCCACTGATTCATGTATTCTTTGAAGACAGGGACAAGATTTTGAAAATATTCTTCTTCTTCCTCACTTCATCTGTACAATATGATGTGTGGACTGTGTTTCCACCCCCACCCCCGCCAAACTTCATGTTGGGACCCTAATCCCCAATGTGCATGTATTTGGAAATAGGTCTTATCAGAAGGTGACAAAAGTTAATTAAGGTCATGGGGTGGGTCCCTGATCTCATGGGACTGGTGCCCTTATAAGTAGAAGAAGAGATACCAGGGCTCCCACTCCTCCATCCGGGACACAGTGAGAAGGCAGATGACCCTCTGCAAACAAAAGAGAGTGTTCTCTCCAGGAACCAAATCCATTAGTACCTTCATCTTGGATTTTCCAGCCTCCAGAACTATGAGAAAATATATTTCTGTTTAAGCCATCCAGTCTTTGTGTTTTGTTATGGCAGCCAAGCAGACTGAAACAGTCAACAAATTGACAGTTTCCTTTTTTAATTGGAGAATTATTATCAATGTGGGGCAGGAAAGGGAGGAAAATACCATAGCCAACAAAATATTCTAGTTTTATGTTTTTAAAGTGTATATCAGAGTTGAACTCATAGTTTAAACTAAATGTTACCCTGAAGTTACATTTTCTAAAACTATCTTTGCCCACTGAATCAATGAAATTTATCTTAAATGTAAAGATTCTATATATAAGCATATGATTTAAACGTGGCATATTAGAAATATCTAATGAAAAGTGTGAGTTGTTATAAGACTTGCACTTATGAAAGTGATGAGAAAAAAGAAAACTATTAACATTTCTTTGAAATATATTTAAGGACTAATATGGATGCCAAGAGGATAAAACCATAGATAATATAGATAATATATTATTAGCTACCTATGTTTTAAAATTTTTAAAAGAAAATGGATTACAAAGAACTTGTGTATAGTAGGGTTCCAAGATCTATAAAATTGCTAACAAAGAGTAGAGTGTGTTGGGGGGCGAGAGGGACACAGAGAAGTGCCTTTTTCCCCATCTAATCATGGTTAGATCAGAATACAAAACCATTACTTTAATCTTTACCTAAATCAAAGAATCTACAGTATCTGTTCTCTAACTTCAAATATATTCATTTTCATATCTTTCCTAAATGGTCTTTAAAATGTGTTTATGAAGATTAATTATATATTTAAGAGAATTCATGATGCGTTTTCGAGTGAAAGAAACTTAAGAATAAAAATCAATATTGGTATATACCTCAAGGAAGCTGAATTTTAATAACACAACTTTTTGCTTAGTCCCTTTTTTGGGGTGTATATGAATCTTCTCTCCCAAACAAATGTTTCATAATGAACATCTCAATTTGCTAGCTAATGAGTCCCTTTGATCTCATTCGGGAAACTGCAAATTCTGTCCTTTCCTATTTAGGACTTAAGGCAAAAATTAAGTCTCAAAATTGCTAATGCAAGAAGTATATTTGTAGGTTAAATGTTTTATATGCAAATTATGAAAAGAGTCTTGGACTTAAAGAAAAATATTATATCAAAATATTCTGTTTTGCCTTTAGAGATTTCAATTGCCTTCAATAGCATAGGCATTATTTTAAAATTTTAGAAAGCCCCTCTTACTGGGATTTCACTTACTGAAAACTTCACTTTTTAAATTTGATCTTTTTGAAAGATCAAAACAAAGATTATCACTTTACCAGCTAGTAATAAAAAATTTTTAAATTAAATTGAATATGACTTAAAATGTTGCCATAGAGAATCAAAATTGAATGTTTATTTTTTAAATCTAATTCTTTTTTTTTTAACATCTTTATTGGAGTATAATTGCTTTACAGTGGTGTGTTAGTTTCTGCTTTATAACAAAGTGAATCAGCTATACATATACATATATCCCCATATCTCCTCCCTCTTGCTTCTCCTTCCCACCGTCCCTATCCCACCCCTCTAGGTGGTCACAAAGCACTGAGCTGATCTCCCTGTGCTATGTGGCTGCTTCCCACTAGCTATCTATTTTACATTTGGTAGTATATATAAGTCCATGCCACTCACTCACTTCATCCCAGATCTAATTCTTTATATGAGGAAGGTTTTGTTTAAAATTTTTTAACAAGTTTTCCCTGATATAGTGGGTTGAATGGTGCACCCCCTCTGGAAATTGTGAATGTGACCTTAATTGGAAAGAGAGCCTTTGCATATGTAATAAAGAATCTCAGGGGACTTCCCTGGTGGCACAGTGGTTAAGAATCTACCTGCCAATGCAGGGGACACAGGTTTGAGCCCTGTTCCTGGAAGATCCCACATGCTGTGGAGCAACTAAGCCAGTGTGCTACAACTACTGAGCCTGTGCTCTAGAGCTCGCGAGCCACAACTACTGAGCCCGCGTGCCACAACTACTGAAGCCCATGCTCTGCAACAAGAGAAGCAACTGCAATGAGAAGCCCATGTACTGCAACGAAAAGTAGTCCCCACTTGCTGCAACTAGAGGAAGCCCGTGTGCAGCAATGAAGACCCAACACAGCCAAAAATAAATTAATTAATTAAAAAAAAAGAATCTCTGGATGATATCATAGTGGATTATCAGGGTGGGCCCTAAATCAAATGACAAGTACCCTTATAAGAGACACACAGAGTAGAGATTCAAAGAGAAGGCCACATGGAGATGGAGACAGACATTGAAGCAATACAGCCACAAGCCAAGGAATGCTTAGAGCCACCAGAAGTTGGAAGAAGTAAAGGATTCTTCCTTAGATCCTTTAGAGTGAACATGGTCATGCCAAACCTTGATTTTTGAACTTCTGACCTCCAAAACAGTGTGAGAATAAATAGCTGTTTTTTTGAAGCCATCATGTTTGTGGTAATTTTTACAGAAGGTCTGGGAAACAAATATACTTGGTGAGTTCCCAGTTTTGATAGTTCTCTTCTTTATGTTACTGGTCTAAAACAAAGTTAGAAAATGTTATAATGATGCTTGCAAATCCTATTGACTCCCCATTTCAAATCTATTCTTTTGATTAGAATCCTGTTCAAAGGGCAGAAAAAGTAAGTCGAGTTACGTGTTTGATTATAGATCCCTAGACATTTGCAAGCAAAAAACCTTGCAAATAATAGAATGCAATCACTTAATATTGTAGAGAAAATTAACTTGAGAAACCCAATGACCTGCTACAGCTCACAAACCTACACTGAACACCAGCTTTTGTATGAACCCATTTGCAATGTAAGCAAATGTCCCTACTACTCACAGCTGATGTTACAGATTGCTGCTTTTAGTCTTCTAGGGCTGCCATAACAAAACAGCACAGACTGAGTAGCTTAAACAACAGACATTTATTTTCTAACAATTTTGGAGCCCGGAAGTCCATGATCATGCTGAGAGTTCTCGTTTGTCGATAGTCGCTTTCTCATTATGTCCTCACCTGAGCCCTCCTCTGTGTTTGCGTGGAAAAAGGGGCTGTGCTCTGCCCTCTCTTATTTTCTTTTCTTTTTTTTTTTTTTTGGCTGTGCCGTTTGGCCACATGCCCCTGCAGTGGAAGCCTGGAGTCCTAACCACTGGACGGCCAGGGAATTTCCTGGTCTCCCTTCTTATAAGGACACTAATCCTACTGGATTAGGGCCCCACCCTTATGACCTAGTTTAATCTTAATTAACTCCTTGTAGACCCTATCTCCTAATATAGGTCCTACAAGTTCACACTGGGGGTTAGTGTTGCAAAATTTGAATTTTGGGGAAACAATTCAGTTCATAATACCCCTTTAACTGTGCTTAGGTAAGAGCACATCATAGTGCTTCTTTAATTTTGAAAGTGGAAGAACTGCAACAATTAATTGGATATAAATTCTGTCTCCTTTATCAAAACCTTTTAGATGGACCTGACTTGAAATCTAAGTCATGCCCAAAGAAGACCTAATTATCTTTATTCATAGGAATCATCTTTGAGGTAGTTATCAAAAACAAAGGCAAACTCCAAAAATTTTAAGTTGTGACTATAATTTTCAGTCAAAATAATAAACTGTTGTTCTGTATAATTGCATTTATAAGACATGCATATAAGAATTCCATAGTAGATGTGAAAGGAAAAGAAACTAAAGGGGATGGACAAAACATGAATATTTTTAGCTCATTTAAGAGCTAGTTCCTCTTGATGTTTTTTACTGCTGTACTCACCCTAATTTTTTTCTTTTGTCACCATGAATTGTGCTCAGTCTTCTGAAAACTCTGCCTGATTGAGGATTTTTATATAGGCAGGGAAGGTAAGTTATGGATATTTTCACCCTTTTTGCCAGAAAGAACAGAAAAGAATCTTCAAAATTTATAATAAACAGAGCAACCTTTGGGGCTCAAAACAGTCTCTTAGATTCAGTGACAGGTGTCTTTCCCAATCTTAGCTTCACAACTTCCACAGTCACATCAGCTACTTACTCTGAGCAGGGAGTCACTGTTCCTGCTGTCAGAGTGTCTAGGAAAAAAGAAAAATGGCATAGCTGCTACAGGCATATACTGTACCTGCCAATTTCACAAAATGAAAATGAGGATGATATGTAGTGTCCACAGGGTATTAAGTTATTTTTTCTCTCTCTCTACTCCTTTCTCTATTTTTTGTCTGAATACCTTATATTCCCTTTTCTCCCTCAATATTTTCTCTGAGCTCTTGTCCTCTCTTGTCACACAGATAGGTGTACCAGAATCAGAATTGGAGAGTCCCAAATCAACACCTTTGGTATTTCAGCAGACAAGGAAGTACTGATACTAACTTCAGTAAAGTGCCCTGTTCCTTATTGCATGAAATTCGAACAAATGTCAGTCCATGAGACGAGCTGCTTCAATTTGTTGTAATGTGAAATAGAAGATGGTCAGGCCATCTTAGGTAGAATGGAAGCAAGAGGAATTGTACTTCTTCTGAACTCACTGAAATTTATTATTTAATCACTTTACTCGAAGGAGTTTACACAAGGTACTTGCAGTTTCACTTGAACAAAAGGCTTACTGACCTGAAGTTTGAAAATCCAGACTTGGTTTGAGTGCCCATGAACTCAATGAAATATATAAGCCTATCTTATAAAGATGTAATTACTTGTGTTTTTTAGGTAATATCTTAAATACACATATCTAAAATAAGGTATTTGGTATAAGGTATAGGAGTTACACATTTTTAAATGATGGGAAATTAAAAAAACATTTGTAGTCATACTAATAAAACAAGTTAACTAATGAGTTTAAAAAAAATTTTATTGGATTTTCTTCCAAATATAAGTATTCATTCTGAAAAGCAAAATAATACATGCACAGAAAGGAATTCTCTTATCTGTTCTAAGCACACCTAGTGAAGTTGCCTTAAAAACATACGTAAGAATATGACCTTAAAGTCCATCTATGGGAACGGTGGAATTAATTATATATACACAGTATCTCTCAGATCTTTAAAAATAATGGATCAGCTTTTAGACTTCGAAAAAAATCTCTACTTCACTATTCTTAGGATATACTTGATAAGTAATCATACATTCTTTGTCAAGGTAATATAGTCTCTGGTAGGTAATTTAATACATTTTAGGTTGTCAATCAAAATAATGAAACAGTAACAAATTATACTCTTGAGTTATATATTATAAATGTGATTACTAACAATAATATAATATACACTATTATGTGTGTTACAACTGTATGGGAGAAAAATGAGAAAAAAATGTCCCTTTGTAGACAGCTCATTCCATCTTCAAATATAGAGATAGGTCTTCCTGAAAAACAGAAAAGTTCATTTCTTCTTTGATCAAGACATAAGATTCTCAAAGGAGTATGTGTGCATATGTGTGTGAGAGAGAGACATTCAGTGACTTAAATGCTTTGTTTCTTCCATAAGCTCACTAATTCATAAAACTTAGTATTTGCATTGCTCTTAATTGTTAAGAGGTAATCAACATATATTTTGCTTTGGAAGGATCCCACCTATTTCTCAAAACTTAAGACAGATTTGGTCATTGTTAATGCATTCAACCAATGTTTACTTTCATCATTTAATATGTAAGTTATGCTAAATGTTGCCGTGATATATATAGTAGAACCTCTGATGACACTCTCCTAAAAATAGTAAATTGGTAAAGGACAATATGATATGGGATAATTACAAATTATGGTTGCATGTAATGTGTACTGTACAAGTAATAGAATGTAGAAGCACAAAGAGTTAATGAGCATTATTAGTCAACGTGCTGAATGGGAAAATATAGGTCAAACCTTCTCTCTCCACATGCATATACTTAACGTACCTACAAGTATTTAGTTATTAGTACATAGTATAGTTATATATATATATATATATATATATATATATATGTTTTCCTCAGGGGTAGTTGCTTACTAGCACAATTTCCATATTTTATGAACAGAATTCTGTTGTTCTCCTTATGACCATATTCACTCCAGGACCTACTTCTTAGCAACTTATAATAGTGTCTTTCCTTACTTTTTTGCTCAAGCCAAGGGCAAATACCTTTTGCTGTTGCAGCATACCAGCTTGGTCAGTCATATACCATGGGTTCCCTGCTGGCCACCACTCTAGTGCTTCACTGGAAATTGCATTTTCATGTACCAAAGCTTTTTCTCTTCCCTTCCTCCATTCCAGTTTACCATGTAACAACTGTTGGCATATCCCATTGTGATCCATGTTCCTCCTAGTGCTCTGAACACAGATTCAGAGTTGATGTTCTGGCTAAAGTCCAGGACCTCATTACAGGTAAACCTGTCTGGCACTTAAAGCTAATTTTTACTTTATGTGAGGCTAATAAAAACTGTTCAAGAGTTTACAGCATGGTGACTTTAGTGAACTGTCTTTGATTCAAATGAACCAGAAAAGGAATCAATGGTACAGCCAAGGAATGGAGTAAATGTGTCTTATCATTAAATATCTGGCATCTGGAAGCAGGTTTATTTATTAGCTGTGTGACTCTGGATTAGTTATTTAACATTTTTGTTCCTCAATACCTTTTATTTGTATCAATGGTTTTTAACCCTCATGACCTATGTTACATTTAGCAGTATCTGGAATCATTTTATTTGTGGGTGCTACTGTCATCTACTGGTACATGTCAGCTATGATGCTTGACCATCTTACAATGAGGAAGACAGCCTTGCACAACAAAGAATCATCCGACCCAAAAATGTCAATTAGAGCCAAGGTTCAGAAACCTTGATTTATATAATGACCACTAGAACATCTTGTCTATATAGGGCCCTATAAGATGACAGGTAAGTCTTCACATATTTCTGCAAAGGTCTATACATTCTCTCTGCACAGTTCCCCTCCTCCCCTGACTTATTTCTTTCTCTCAAAACTCATTCTGGTCCATTCCCACTGTGCCTGAGGTGCCAGGAATGCTCCTGCCTTAAGATGCTTACTCCTGATTCTCTTTCTTCTAGAAGCAATATTCCCTCTAGATATCTGAATAACTAAACCTTTTCTTTTCCTTCAAATTAGTGTTCATATGCGAGCTTCTCCATGAGGGCTTGCCTTGATCACCCTGCTTAAAATTACACCCACCAATCCCCAAGGATAATACATACACATATATTCCTGATACACTCCTGTTTCTTTTATTATCCAATATCACTTAACCCTTTATACAATATATATATCTTCATTGGTTACTGATTGTTTGAATGTAAGTTTCAAGGAGGCAGGGAGTTATGTCTTTTCCCCCATTGTGTCCCAAGAACATGATATGTGCACAGTAGATTTTTAATACATATTTGTTGAATGTGACTGACTCCATTAAACACAAATATATTTAATAAATAATTAAATGATTTTAATTTTGAGTGCTTTGCGTATCAGTCATCTAGTAAGCAAAAAAATGGTATATGTTATGATTACCTAGTACACAAAGTAACAATGTTCAACTTACTACATTATTGTAGGTACAAAAGGAAAGAAAGCTATAGGCACCACTGAAATGAAGATTTAGATTATATCTCTTTAAGTGTATGTGAGGCTAAACATGAAAATTATTTGATATGTTCTTGTGCTTCTCAGATCAGACAGGACATCTACATCTTTAGTTTGGAAATGCCTTCTAGATTAACACTTGGCTTTCTTTCTCCTCTATTTCCCTTCAATACTACATCCTGTACTCTAATGGTGTCTTACCAAGAATCTTATTTTTGCAAACCAACATTCTAACAGTTTACCTCATTTTTATGTCATTGTACCTGGGTTCTGATAACCATTTATTCTTTTGGGTAAGAGCTGTAGTGATAGGGAAAATTCTTTACCTTGCTATGCAAAATCCATAATTCCACACATCAGTAACTGGGAATTGACATAGAAAATTATATACTTTCCAGTTTGTACATCTAAAATTTGCACAAAAGATTGAACAATTGAACTCTCCTGGTTAATTATAATAAATGTTTACTAACCTTCCCAAACAAGTAAGTTTCTTACTCTTGACTCTCAACAATTAGGAATCTCTGGAAAATGTAGTATTTATTAGAAACTTTAGCAGCATCAACTCACTAATTATTTTAATGGAACCTTATTCACTTCCAAGTTGTAAAACATTGCCAGAGAAAGCCATATGAAATGAGGTACCTTGTTTTGATATCATTTATTCGTGTAACAAGTATTCTTAATCCAGATTTACCACTCAGTGTTGGCATGAACAAATTTCACCTCAATGTACTAGAAAGTAAATTTTCTAGTGACTCTACAGAGGGCAAACAAATAGCAAAATAAAGTAACTTCCTTATGAACATTTCATTTTGCACCAAATCCCATAATAGAATCTATATGATCTCAGATTATTATCTCAGACTATTTGCCTAATCCTTCAGTCTAACTCTATTCCCTTGTTATCCAGACAAAATGGATAATTTTACTTATGACTTTCTCTACTAATTGATTGGTTCCCCCTTGCCCTTTTCAGTACTTGAAAGTGTAGCCATGGGAGGAAAAAAGAAGCAAACCTTATTTGTACACACATATGGTGTGTATGTTTTTATTACAAACCCTTGTGCTTTGCAAACTAACATTACCAACACCTTAAAACTATTGATTTAAAAATGTCAGGGAATCAAGAAATACCTGCTATGCATACTTGAAATGCTGAAGCCATGAAGGCTTCCAAAGTTATACTTATCTAAATTAGCAATCCCTTCCACAATTCAGATCTAATTTGAATTGTTATGAAGTAGCCCTAATTGCACCACCTTCTGTATCCAACTAGTGAGTGACTCTTGCTTTCACTACCCACCTCTAGCTGCTGAGAGTAAATTACGTACTCAACCTAGGGTGATTTGCTCTATTAAGACAAAATGGTGACATACTGATTAAATTTAAACTGTCAGATTATATTTCATTTATTTCACTTTCTGGGGAGTACAGCCAGTTATCTTTTCCCCTCATACTTCCATTGAAACTTTTGTCTTTAGAAACTAGAAACAACTATGCTAAATATGAATTTCAATCTATTAAAATAGAATTTAAATAGAAGAATGTAATTTTTCTAAAAAGGACTCACCATCATATACGCCTAAAGGTTGGTTAAAAATTCATAGGATTGCAGGAATTGAGTGCATGCCCTTATGTTTGTGGAAGTGGGTATGTGTTTAAATGTCAACATTTTATCTTGTTCAGCAGCTCTCAAGCTTTTTAATCTTCTCTGAGATTCTTTTATGTCACCTTACCCCTGGCTGCCTGAATAGCAAGGATAAGAGTTCTCTAAATTTGTTACCTTTTTTGTGGAACACCTGCATTTTTAAAAGGATAAATGTGGAATGTGAAAAATCCTGAGATGTTAAGAAGTCTAGTATAATCCAAGATGCAGATTTATCAATATTTTTTTTCTAATCTCTAAAAGTAAATTTCAATTGCACTCTTCATAGTTTCATTATGACCTCTCATCGTGACCCAATAGTATTTTGGAAAGAAAAATGATTTAGTGAACTTAAGGAATTAAAACACTTTAAAAATTATTACAATGTAATACTTCTTCCAGGTGCTTTGTATAGGGGGAAAATATCATTTTTCTAGGCTGTTTTAAATGTAAATCATTATTTGGAAAAGTCTTCTTTAATTACATACAAAGATGAAATATTGAACAAAGTGATTTCTCCAAAATATTTCTTCCGTATTAAGGGCAAATTGTGAAGGCTTATAGTATTGTGTGTGCCTTAGAAAGGAGGTGACAAACCTAGACATTTTGGCAGAGGGCAGTAATTGTGAGATTGTCAATGAGAGTTAGAAACAATAAAATAAAACAGGTCTCCTAATGAAATTTAGACACCAGAAATGCAAAATTTTGTCTGTTGAGATTTTTTAGTAACAAGTTTTAGCTATAGTTTTTGGCCAACGTACTTCCCATTGATCTAAAAAGGCTTAGAGTGTGTTTTAAGAGCATTATTTCCTCTACACCATGTATTTAAAATATTCCTATCCCTTGTTTCATCTTTCCACTTACATGTCATGTCAAGCACTAAGTGTTGAACATATTCCCTTTATAATACATCTAAGCCTACAATTCATTTCTAAAGTAATAACAATTAACCACGATTTTGATTTCTGTAAGTCCCATACCATAAGTCCGAATTTGGGAGATTTTAGCAAGATATTTTTGCATTTACACTCTAAAACTTTTAATGCCGAATTTACCACTAAATATAATATTTATTTTTTTCTCACGTATTCTTATTTGTATTTCTTCCTTGACTCTTTTCCTTCTCACATTTCTATTGTTTAAGTTTCATGGAAACATAACCTCTGTGATCTTAATATATCTTTTTATTAAGTACTTATAGTAATGACAGCAAAGAAGTGAACACTATAAAATAAAATGGCTTAGAAAAAACAAGACATGTATTGCTACCAGTAGCTCTGTGACTGTGGTTTTCAAAGCAATCTCTTGTCTTTTGCCAATGTTAAGACAGCCATTAGTTAGTGATATAATTAAAAAACAAAAAGACTTATGAAGGCCCAAATGGAAACCTATATTTGATTATTTTCCAAAGTTTTGTATTGATCCTTATATCAAGGGAAGTTTCTTGCTGATATATCAACGTAGCACTCTATTTTTTATATGCATCTTAAGTTACTATGAAATAAAATGAAAGACCTTACTCCATGTGGTCAATCACATTATTTTAATGGTGCTTTATTCCCTGGTTAACTATTCAAAAGCAACAGCTTTACTGTAAGATTGTTCAACTTGATATTTAAACTCGATATGTGGCTTATCAGGTTACCACATGACATTCATGTTTTATTGAGGAACTGTGAGTGTTTAATAAGAAAAAATAAGAATGGGAATTGTAGAAATAACAACTTTAAAACAGCAGGGAGACAAAAATCTTTGGGTCCCAAGGGACAGTGGGTAACTCATCACAGGTAGAAAATAGAAGCTTAAGTGGACAGAATCATGGTTTCCTAGATTGCCTTCATCTTACACTTTAAAAAGACAAGTAACTCTCATGTATAATATGTTGCTTATGAGGGTAAAGTTTGTAGCCAGTTAGTCCTGTGTTTAAATTTCATTTCCACAATGTATTCATGTGGCTTTGGAAAAGTTATTTAATATCCCTGGAGCAGTATCCTCTTTTGTAAATTGAGGATATTAATACCAATTTCAGAGGATTATTGAAAGGATTGAAATGAGCAGAATTTACTGTGTGAATTGTTAAGAACATGGATAATGCTAGAGTTAGAGAGGGTGACTTTAAACTCTGATTTTTCTGGCTTCATCAGTAATAAACTATATTCTTGGAGCAAGTTATTTAAACTCTTTGAGCCCCATATATATCATATGAGTGCTAATATTTCCTTTGCATTTGATTTCTACAATCCTTCTACTATAGAGTGAATGTGTCCCTCAAATTCATATGTTGAAACCTATTCTCTCAATGTGATGATATTTGGTTGTGGGACCTTTAGGAGGTAACTAATGTTCTTATAAAAAAGACCCAAAAGAGTTCCCTTGCCCATTTCACCATGTAAGGAAACAGGGAGAAGACAGCCATATATCAACCAGAAAACAGATCTTCACCAGACACTGAATTTGCCAGTGTCTTGATCTTGGACTTCCCAGCCTTGAACTATGAGAAATAAATGTCTGTTGTTGAAAAGCCACCCAGTGTATGGCATTCTGTTATAGCAGCCTGAACAAACTAAGGTACCTTTATAAAGATTAAACAAGATGGTTATATTCATTTTCAATTGATAATGCATCAACACATACTTAGTGGCTTAAAACAATATCTGCTCATTATCTCAGAGTCTGGGGGTCAGGAGTTTGGGCATGGCTACCTGGACCCTCCACTCAGGGTCTCATAAGGCTATAATGTATGTGTTACCCAACCTATTTATTTCTGGAATTTGTGGTCCTCTTCCAAGCTCATGTAGTTGTTGGCAGAATTCATCTTCTTATGGTTATAGGACTGACATCTGTTTTTTTTTTTCTAGCCCTTAGCCTGGGGATACTCATACAGGCCCTTTCATAATATAGCAGCTTACTTCTTCAAGGCCAGTAAGATAATTTCTCTTCAGAAATGGCCCTGTCCATCTTTTAAGAGTTTTCACCTGATTAAGTAGGCCAACTCAGAAAAATTTCCCTTTCTACTTCAAAAGATTTTGATCCTCAATTATAGCTGCAAAATTCCTTCATCTTTGCCTTATAATGTAACTTAATCATATATTGGCTACTTGTATTATATCTTGATGTTTTATATTTCACCTGGCCAAATAAAAAAAATAAGTCATTTTATGGAGAGAAGCTCATGAACATCAGAATAATTCAGTGTTATGTTTATCTGGTATTGGAAATGTTATGTGCCAGTCCAGTTAACTTTTCAACTCTGTATTGAATGTCATATACAGTGTCTCTGTTCCTTTGGTACTTGGTTAATCTAAAAAGTCAATATAAATTTTTATTTTCAAAATTAAATTTCTGCTAAGTGGTGAAAATATTAATTTATAAAGACTACCCTGACTGACGTGTATTCAAATCATCAAAAGCCCACTCCACACTGTGATGTATTAAGTGGCAATCAATTGTTGAAGAAATGGTCACTGATTCTCCCTAGCCAAACACCATCTCTTTTCAATTTCTTACAAACTGTGCCATATATTTCAAACATTCTTTGAGCATAGTAATTTCTAGTTATGTAAAAAAGATATTCTATGTTTATTTTCTTAGCACTATGTCGATTTTTTTTTCTGTTTATAATTTTCTGATGGCTATATTAGAGAAGATCTTTTGATTCCCAGAAAAATTTACAGCAGCATTGAGTTTAAATAGCAGCACCACTTAACGTCATTTTCTAAAATTATAGCTCTAATGAGCTAAAGTTCATTAGTATCTAGATGTGTTAAAACTAAAAGCAGAGCTAGAGTCCTACAATTTGTAATGTTGAGCACTTTTTATATACCTGTTGGCCATTTATACGTCTTCTTTGGAAAAATGTCTATTCAGATCCTCTGTCCATCTTTTAATTGGATGGTTTGTGTTTTTCCTATTGAGTTGTGTGAGTTATTTAACTATATTGGATATTAACCCCTTATCAGATATGATTTGCAAATATCTCTTTTCTTTCAGTAGGTGACCTTTACATTTTATTGATGGTTTCTTTGCTGTGCAGAGCTTTTCAACTTGATGTAGTTCCAATTGTTTATTTTTACTTTTGTTGCCTTTGTTTTTGCTGTCAAATCTAAAAATTCATCATCAACAATGAGTTCACGGAGATAACTGCCTGTATTTCTACTAGGAGTTTTATGGTTTCAGGTCGTAAATTTAAGTCTTTAATCCATTTTGAGTTGATTTTTGTGTATGGTGCAAAATAAGGGTTCAGTTTCATTTTTTGCATGTGGCTGTACAGTTTTACAAACAACATTTATTGAAGAGACTGTCCTTTCCCCAGTGTATATTCTTGACCCCTTGACTATAAATTAAGTGACCATATACACATAGGTTTATTTCTGGGCTCTGTATTCTGTTCAATTGATCTATGTCAGTTTTTATGCCAATGCCATACTCTTTTGATAACAATATCTTTGTAATATAGTTTGATATCAGGAAATTTGATGTCTCGGATTTGTTCTTTATCAAGATTTCTCTATTTGGGGTCTTTGTGGTTCCATGCTTATGTCTATTTCTGTGAAAAATGACATTGAAATTTTTATAGAGATTGTATTGAATCTGTAGATTGCTTTGGGTAGTACGAACATTTCAACAATATTCTTCTAATCTAATATTCTATGAACATGGAATATCTTTCCATTTATTTGTATACTTTTCAATTTCTTTCATCATTATCATAGTTTTCAGTGTACAGATCTTTAATCTCCTCAGTTAATTTCTAAGTATTCTTTCTTGATGAAATTATATATGGCATTGTTTCCTAAATTTCCTTCTGATAGTTTGTTTATAGTGTATGAAAATGCAACTGATTTTTTTTTCATCTTTTTATTGGAGTATATATGCTTTACAATGCTGTGTTAGTTTCTGCTGTACAACAAAGTGAATCAGCTATATGTATACATATATCCCCATAACCCCTCCCTCTTGAGCCTCCTTCCCACTGTCCCTATCCCATCCCTCTAGGTCATCACAAAGTGCTGAGGTGATCTCCCTGTGCTATGGAGCAGCTTCCCACTAGCCATCCATTTTACATTTGGTAGTGTATATACGTCAGTGCTATTCTCTCACTTCATCCCAGCTTCCCCTTCCCCCTGTGCCCTCAAGTCTGTTCTCTACAGCTGCATCTTTATTCCTGCCCTGCCACTAGGTTCATCAGTACAGCTTTTAAAAATTCCATATATATGCGTTAACATATGGTATTTGTTTTTCTCTTTCTGACTTACTTCACTCTGTATGACAGATTCTAGGTCTATCCACCTCACTGCAAATAACTCAATTTCGTTTCTTTTTATGGCTGAGTAATATTCCACTGTATATATGTGCCTCATCTTCTTTATCCAGTCATCTGTGGATAGACATTTAGGTTGCTTCCATGTCCTGGCTATTGTAAATAGTGCTACAGTGAACATTGTGGTACATGTATCTTTTTGAATTATGGTTTTCTCAGGGTATATGTCCAGTAGTGTGATTGCTGGGTCATATGATAGTTCTATTTTTAGTTTTTTAAGGAACCTCCATACTGTTCTCCATAGTGGCTGTATCAATTTACATTCACACCAACAGTGCAGGAAGACTCCCTTTTCTCCACACCCTCTCCAGCATTTATCGTTTGTAGATATTTTTGATGATGGCTATTCTGACCACTGTGAGGTGATACCTCATTGTGGTTTTGATTTGCATTTCTCTAAGGATTAGTGATGCTGAGCATCTTTTCATGCATTTCTTGACCATCTGTATGTCTTTGGAGAAATGTCTATTTAGGTGTTCTGCCCATATTTGGACTGGGTTGTTTGTTTTTTTGATATTGAGCTACATGAGCTGCTTGTATATTTTGGAGATTAGTCCTTTGTCAGTTGCTTCATTTGCAAATATTTTCTCCTATCCTGAGGGTTGTCTTTTGGTCTTGTTTATGGTTTCCTTTGCTGTGCAAAAGCTTTTAAGTTTCATTAAGTCCCATTTTTTAATTTTTGTTTATATTTCCCTTACTCTAGGAGGTGGGTCAAAAAGGATCTTGCTGTGATTTATGTCATAGAGTGTTCTGCCTATGTTTTCCTCTAAGAGTTTGATAGTGTCTGGCCTTACATTTAGGTCTTTAATCCATTTTGAGTTTATTTTTGTGTGTGGTGTTAGGGTGTGTTCTAATTTCATCCTTTTACATGTAGCTGTCCATTTTCCCAGCACCACTTATTGAAGAGGCTGTCTTTTCTCCATTGTATATTCTTGCCTCCTTTGTCAAAGATAAGGTAACCATATGTGTGTGGATTTATCTCTGGGCTTTCTATCCTGTTCCATTAATCTATGTTTCTGTTTTTGTGCCAGTACCATACTGTCTTGATTACTGTAGCTTTGTAGTATAGTCTGAAGTCAGGGACCCTAATTCCTCCAGCTCCATTTTTCTTTCTCAAGATTGCTTTGGCTATTTGGGGTCTTTTGTGTTTCCATACAAATTGTAAAATTTCTTGTTTTCGTTCTGTGAAAAATGCCATTGGTAATTTGATAGGGATTGTGTTGAACCTATCGACTGCTTTGGGTAGTATAGTCATTTTCACAATATTGATTCTTCCAATCCAGGAGCATGGTATATCTCTCCATCTGTTTATGTTATCTTTGATTTCTTTCATCAGTGTTTTATAGTTTTCTGAGTACAAGTCTTTTGCCTCCTTAGGTAGGTTTTCTCCTAGGTATTTTATTCTTTTTGTTGCAATGGTAAGTGGGATTGTTTCCTTGCTTTCTCTTTCTGATCTTTTGTTGTTAGTGTGTAGGAATGCAAGAGATTTCTGTGCATTAATTTTGTATCCTGTAACTTTACCAAATTCATTGATTAGCTCTAGTATTTTTCTGGTGGCATCTTTAGGATTATCTGCCAACAGTGACAGATTTACTTCTTCTTTTCCAATTTGTATTCCTTTTATTTCTTTTTCTTCTATGAATGCCATGACTAGGACTTCCAAAACTATGTTGAATAAGAGTGGCAAGAGTGGACCTCCTTGTCTTGTTCCTGATCTTAGAGGATATGTTTTCAATTTTTCACCATTGAGAATGATGTTTGCTGTGGGTTTGTCATATATGGCCTTTATTATGTTGAGGTAGGTTTCCTCTGTGCCCACTTTCTGGAGAGTTTTTATCATAAATGGGTGTTGAATTTTATCAAAAGCTTTTTCTGCATCTATTGAGATGATCATATGGTTTTTATTCTTTAATTTGTTAATTTGGTATATCACATTGATTGTTTTGCATATATTGAGAATCCTTGCATCCATGGGGTAAATCTCACTTGATCATGGTGTATGATCATTTTAATGTGCTGTTGGATTCTGTTTGCTAGTATTTTGTTGAGGATTTTTATGTCTATGTTCATCAGTGATATTGGTCTATAATTTTCTTTTTTGTGTGATATCTTTGTCTGGTTTTGGTATCAGGGTCATGGTGGCCTCATAGATGAGTTTGGGAGTATTCCTCCCATCACAACTTTATGGAAGAGTTTGAGAAGGATAGGTGTTAACTATTCTCTAAATATTTGATAGAATTCACCTGTAAAGCCATCTGGTCCTGGACTTTTGTTTGTTGGAAGGTTTTAATTACAGTTTCAATTTCATTACCTGTGATTGGTCTGTTTATATTTTCTAATTCTTCCTGGTTCAATCTTGGAAGGTTGTACTTTTCTGAGAATTTGTCCATTTTTTTCAGGATGTCCATTTTATTGACATATAGTTGCTTGTATTAGTCTCTTATCATCTTTTATTTCTGTGGTGTCAGTTGTAATCTCTCCTTTTTCATTTCTAATTTTATTGATTTGACTCCTCTCCCCTTTTTTTTTTTTTGATGAGTCTGTAGTTTAACCTAAAACTTGTTCAACATATATGAGTTTGCTGATAAGTGAATTTATCAACAGTATAGTAAGTGGGGGAAAAAATGACTGCACTATTTGTAGTTCTTTTAATCAATGATGGGGTTTATTTCTATGTCCCTTGGATCTGGGCTGTCTTGGTGACTTCCTCTGAACTGTAGAATTCAAGAGACCTGATGTAATAAGTGTAAGCCTAGACCTCAAGATGCTTTGCCATTTCCACTCTTGCTGTTGTGGTGAATCTCACCACCATTTGCATAAATCTGAGCTAACCTACAGGAGATTGAGAGATCACATAGAGCAGAAATAAAACATCCAAGGATAGACTCCTCTAGACCAACAGGCTGCCAGCCACGCTGATAGCTGACTACAGATTTTTGTGTGAATCTTGCCAAGACAAGTGAAAAACTTATACAAATAAACTCAGCCCAAACTGCAGGTTCACCTACCATGGATGTGAATAAATGATTGTGGTTTTAAGCCACCACATATTGAACTGAGTTGTTACAACACAAAGTTAACACAAAGTATATTGGTATAATGATCAAGAAAATCATGTGTATATACTCAGATAGTTAAAATGACAGTTCCAAAAGTCCAGAAAAAAACATAGGAACATATTTGAGAAAGTTTGAATTTCAGATACACTAGCTCTGCTTGTTGAATGCAATGGTAGTCGTCTCTTCCACTACATTTTCATCAAGAATTGTCTCATATGAGCACATTCAATGAAAGTGTTCTATCAAGTAGTCCCTTTTTGCATTATCAGCTTCCTCTAGCCTTTTTATGATCGTCTGTGAAATCAGTTGTGTCTTTGAGAATGTTGTTGACAATTGCACTTTTATTTATTGAAAAGAAGAATCAAGACTTTCTACACAAAGATATAAATGTAAAATATAGTAATTCAGTAAGAAAAAATATTGAATAATTTTTCTTAGTATAAATGACCCATATTTTTCATATATGTAAAACTGGAAAAATAAAACACAGAGCTATTCACATTGTTAATAATGAGTTGTTTGATATCCAGCAGCAATTTGGCCAGTTTTCTTTCTTATATGAAAATGCAAGAAATATATAATGAAAATAAAATGGAAGATTTACTATCTCTGAAAGAGTTAATGCGTTAATGAAACCAGATGTACAACTTTAGATCTGGAAGGAGCTTGCTCATATACTTTAATTAACCCTCTTGCTTGTGAAAAGAAAATAGAGATTTATGGTCATTTCTTTCCACAGTGACAAAAACATCTAGCATTACACGATTGTTCAGGATCTAAGTTTTCAGACTTGCAGTTTAATAATTATTCTTATACGTTTTTGATTAATTTTATATTTTTTTTACCATAAAATTCCTATCCAATTTTAGATAGTGGTAAAGACATAAATATTTAGAAATCTTAAATAATTTAAAAGTATTTAGTGTGGGTTCACTTAAGAAAAGACTTCAGTGGTCTCTAATATTCCTTGATTTACATTGTTTTCTTTATTTTACAAATTCTGAGGTAAACAAGACTTTTGAATATACTTCTGCATTAACAATCTTGAATATACTGCTCTAAGGGACCAATTGTTCTACATATTGAAGTTTTTGACGTTTTATTTTTATTGAAATGTCCAGTCAAAAAGGAGAAAACAAATAATTTCTTCTGAAAGCTAATTGTAGCCATGAAGACAGTGGTCAGCATCACATATCTTGGAATTAGATAGTTTTGTTTTAATATTTAGTTCTACTTTTTACTAACTCTATTATTTGGGCAATTATTTTTTATCTGTATCTAAATTACTTTACTTTTATGAGACCTAATTACTTCATCATTGAAAAGGCTTAAATAGATTGTTTTGAAAGATGAATATGCTCATGCATATCATGCAATCGCATCACTAAACTAGTATCAAGAGTAGAAGGAGCAGTAGCAAAAGCAGCAATAGTAGGTCAAATGCAAAGATGAGAATCACAGGGCCCATCTTCCTTGGATTTGAAGCCTTTGCAAAGTTTGTCAGCAGGTGTGGTTGATTTTAACCTGGATATCAGAGAAAGAACTCCTGTTTCTGGGAATAAGAAGAGGCTTGGAGTACACTTCAGGGAAGAATTTTGAGAGAAGGGCTTTTAAAAGAGTCTAGTACCCCAAACAGGATAGAGCCTCAATGCTGGATGACTCAAGATAAGGTGGTTGATGCTGAGGAGTGATCTACACAAAGTCTTCCAATCCAACTCCTCATATGTTTAAATAAGACACATTTTTAAATGATACATATTAATTTTTTTAAGTAGAAAAAATTAACCTTTAAGTATGTAGAAATTAACTAGTATGAATAACGTTATGAGTCCCCAGTGAGAGCAGAATAATGAAATAATAAAAAACTAATTTGAGAAAGTGAAGAACTTCAGTATGTGTCAAGGTACTGGGGTTGTTTTCTATAGTGCTTTTTCTTTACCTTGTCCAATTTTTTTCCTGCAGTGCTTTAATTTTAATGTATTTTTCCGGTCAACGTTGTCAAAAGTGAATTAATGTCTACAGGAGTATTTCTCTAGGGAGCATTGCAGAATTCTGGTTTTGAGAAGCTGTGGCATTATAGTCAGTACACTAGGATTATATGGAAGCCAAAATATATTTTATCCTATGGTTTAACACTAATTCAATTGAAAAAATAGGTGCATCAAGCATACAAATGCACACCGTCACAGAAAAACAAAACTAGACCAGTGCTCTAGATCAGTATTTCTCAGATTTTTAAAAAAGTTTAATTAGTTTTGATATATTACTTATACACAAATATAATTGAAATATTTCTTTCTTTTACTAAATATGATGTACTCTATTTTAATCTGTTCTTTTTCATTTAAAAAAATGTCCTTTTTGTGGCTTTACTTCCTTGGTAAAGAGCTTGGAAGACATCATGCCAGTTCTTCTAGGATTTTTTCCTAAAAACTCTTAAACTAAATATTGATAACCTTTCTTAAACTCATCAGAGAACTAAGGTCACAACAATTTGACAGCCTGAATATATGGAGAGACAACTGATTCTAAAATTCACAGCCAAGGTCTATTCGCCTGGAACAGAATTAGCCGGAGACATAAACAGATAGGAATAGGTAACTTTGAGTGCCAAAGACTGACTGTGAACTAGAGCTAGACAGAGAGTGAGAAACTCCTGGATACTGTAGTGTAAGTGGGGAACTCCCATTTCTCTGGGTTTTACCTGCAGGAGCCCCACCAGTCTCTCACTGTGAGGAATCCAGAAAGTTACCCTCCTGGCTCTAGTCATGTGTAGGGAAAATTAACCATGGTGTAATACACCCAAAGCTTTACCCGTAACAAAGGTCTAATCTGAAGGGGGGGGAAAGACAAAATAGTGCTGTCCCATCTAGGGGAAGATCACTTCTCAACTCCATCCCTTTAGCCTTCCTATTTTACATAATTGGGGATAAAAAGTTAAGATATGTGTGAATATCATGGCCAAGGAAATCAGGCCACTAAGAGACTGAGATTTAATTATAACATTATACAACATTTTACTTCCTCTTCATATAACCAACACATCAACAGGATTCCAGTGTAATAGCAGTGCATTATAGCTAATAAAGCTGCTCGATGCAGACTCACCCTGAGAAGAAATTACTAGAGAAGCCCAAAGACAATATTGGAGATAAAAACAAGAATAGGAGGGGAATTTTTATTCTCTGACACATATACAACTATAGCAAATATTAAACACAACACTATTTCAAACCAGAGTAACAAAAATCCTCACACTAAAGGCATATATAATGCAGTATCTGTTTCCTGATACATCATGTTTTGATTCAAAGGTACAAGGCATGCCAGAAGGCAAGAAAAAACACATTCTGAGGAGACAAAGTATTCATCATAACAAGACCCAAATATGACATAGATGTTGGAAGTCCGACAGGGAATTGTAAATAGCTATGATTAATATGTTAAGGAAGCAAATGGAAAATGATCTGGATCAGAAACTCAGATCTACAGGAGGAAAGAAAGATCATCAAAAAAGAAATATGTGAAGTAAATATAATTTGAAATTTTCTCATTCTTAATCTGAGAACTGATCAAATTACTATGACAATGTATTGGATGGTGATAGCATGTAAATAAGTTAAAAGAATAACAGCAACATCAAAAGGGACAGAAGGAGGATATTGGGAAATGTATTATAAGATACCTACACTATACATGAAGTGGCATAGTTACTTATTTGAAAGTAGACTTAGATTAGTTAAAAATTTATATTGCCAATTCTAGGACAACTAAACATTTTTTTAAGTAAGTATAACTGATATGCTAAGAAAAGAGATAAAATGCAATAATCTTGAATGCTTAGTTTAAATTAGGGATGGCAGGTAAAGGGGAAGAAAAGCAATGAACATAGAAAATGAATAGAAAATAGTTATAAATATGGTAGATATTAATCCAACTATATCAATCATTTTATTTTATTTTGTATCTTTTTAATTGAGGTATAAACATATATTAGTTTTAGGTGTACAATATGATTTCATATGTGTATATATTGTGAAGTGATTACCACAATAAGTCTAGTTAGCATCCATCACCATACAAAGTTACACACTTTTTCTTGTGTTGAGGATTTTTAAGACGTACTCTATTAGCAAATTTCCAATATGCAATGCAATATTAATTATTGTCACCATGTTTTACATTGCATCCCTATGACTTATTTATTTTATAACTGAAAATTTGTACCTTTTTACCCCCTTCATCAATTTTGCCAACCTCCCCGCCCCTTGTCCCTTGCAACCACTAATCTGTTCTCTGAGTTCAATTTTTTTTTTTTCTTTTTTTTTAACTATTCCATATATAAGTGAGATCACAGGGTATTTGTCTTTCTATCTGACTTATCATAATATCCTCAATGTCCAACTACATTGTCACAAATGGCAAGATTTCATTCTTCTTTATAGCTGAATAATATTCCATTGTGTATATGTATACCAAGTTTTCTTTATCCATTTATCCATCAATGGACACGTTGTTTCCATATCTTGGCTATTGTAAATAATGTTGAAATGAACATTGGGTTGCAGATATCTTTTCTAATTAGTGTTTTCATTTTCTTCAGATAAATGCCCAGAAGTAGAATTGCTGAATCAAATGGTAGTTCTGTTTTTATTTTTTTGAGGAAACTCCATATTGTTTTCCATAATGGCCGTACCATTATGCAGGAGTGTTTCTTTTTCTTCACAACCTCATCAACAATTATTATTCCTTTTTGAAAATAGCCACTCTAACAGGTGTGAGGTAATACCTCATTGTGGTTTTGATTTGCATTTTCCAGATGATTAGTGATGTTGAGTATATTTTCATGTACCGGTTGGCCATCTGTATGACTTCTTTGAAAAAATGTCTATTTAAACCTTCTGCCCATTTTTATTTTTATTTTTTATTAATTTTTATTGGAGTATAGTTGCTTTACAATGTTGTGTTAGTTTCTTCTGTACAGCAAAGTGAATAAATTATACGTGTAATATATCCCCTCTTTTTTAGGTTTCCTTCCCACTTAGGTCACCACAGAGCACTGAGTAGAATTCCCTGTGCTATACAGTAGGTTCTTACTAGTTATCTATTTTATACTTAGTAGTTTATATATGTCAATCCCAATCTCCCACTTCATCCCACCCCCCTTCCCCTGCCCATTCTTAAATTGGAGTATTTCTTTGCTGTTGAGTTGCAAGTTCTTTATATATTTTGGATATTAACCTCTTATCAGGTAAATAACTTGCAAATATTTTCTCCCATTCAGTAGGTTGCCTTTTCATTTTGTTGATGATCTTTGCTGTGCAGAAGCTTTTTAGTTTGTCATAGTTCCACTTATTTTTGCTTTTGTTGCCTTTCCTTTTGGAATCAGATCCAAAAAATCATCGCCAAGACCACTGTCAAGGAGCTTACCACCTATGTTTTCTTCTAAGAGTTTTAGGGTTTCAGGTCTTGCATTAAAGTCTTTAATTCACTTGAGTTAACTTTTGTATGTGGTGTAAGCTAGTTGTCCAGTTTTATTCTTTTGCCTGTGGATGTCCAGTTTTTCCAACTTCATTTATTGAAGAGACTGTCCTTTCCCCATTATATATCCTTGGGTTGTTTGCCATAAATTACTTGACCATATGTACGTGAGTTTATTTCTCGTCTCTCGGTTCCATTGATCTCTGTGTCTGTTTTTATGCCAATATCATATTGTTTTAATTACTATAGCTTTGTAATAGAGTTTATTATCAGGAAGCATGATGCTTTCAACTTTGATTTTTTCTCAAGATTGCTTTGGCTATATGGGATCTTTTGTGGTTCCACACAAATTCTATTTCTGTGAAAAAATGCCAGTGGAATTTTGATAGGGATTGCATTGAATCTGTAGATTTCTCTGGGTAGTATAAATATTAACCATATTAATTCTTTAAATCCATGAGTATAGAATATTTTTCCGTTTATTGGTGTCTTCAGTTTCTTATGTCAATTTCTTATAGTTTACACTCTACAGCTCTTTCAGCTCCTTGGTTAAATTTATTCCTAGGTACTCTTTTTGATGCAATTATAAATGGAATTATTGTCTTAATATCTCTGATAGTTTGTTTAGTGTATATAAATGTGACAGATTCTTGTATATTGATTTTGTGTCTTACAACATAACTGAATTTGTTTATTCTAACAGTTTTTTGGTGGAGTCTTTAGGGTTGTTTATACATAACATCATACCCTCTGCTAATAGTGACCTAATTTCTCTGGCTAGGAATTTCAATAATATGTTGAACAAAAGTGACAAGAGGGGCATCCTTGTCTTGTTCCTGAAGTAAGCCATTATTAAAGTTGCTAAATATACCTCTTTAATTAATTGATAGATTAAGCCAGCAGAAAATCAGTAAGGATGTATTTGACTTCAAGAGTGATATCAATCGCTCAATCCAATTAATTGGCTTTTATTGAATACTCCTTTTGAAACAGATTAAACATTCTTCTCAAGCTCCCATGGACCACTGGCAAAGACAGACTACATTCTGGTCAATAAAGCATACCTTAACAATTTAAAGGTTTAGGAATTATATAATGTAAGTTCTCAGACCATAGTAGAATTAAACTACAAATCAGTAACTGAAAGATAGCTAGAAAATCTCCAATATTTGGAGACTGAACAACACATTTCCAAATAACAAATGTGACAAAGAAATCTCACAAGAAATTAAAAAGTCTTTTGAACTAAATAAAAGTGACATTAAAATGTGTGGCATTTGTAGGATGCACCAAATTTGTAAAAAGCCCCAAAAGTGATACTTAGAGGGAAATCTAATATACAGCATTAAAGGCATGTACTAAAAAAGAAGAAAGATCTAAAATTAATAGCCTAAGTTTCTGCCTTAGGAAACTACAGAAAGAAGAGTAATTTAGTCTTAACATAAAAACTTACATGTTTGTAGCAGTTTTAGGTATAATCATCCAAAACTGAAAGCAACCAAGATGTTCTTCGGTAGGTGAATGAATAAACAGTGATACAACCTTACAGTAGTAATTATTTAGTGATTAAAATAAATTACCTATCAAGCTATGAAACACTAGATGAATCTTAAATGTGAAAGAAGTGTGCAAAGAACTTTTGTGAAAGAAATCAGTCTGAAGAGGCCACACACTGCATGTTTCAATTTTATGGCATTCTGGAAATGACAAAACTATAGCAACATTAAAAATCTCAATGTTTACCAGGAGTTTAGGTGGAAGATGAGGAAGGACAAATAATTGAACCAAAAGGGAATTTTGGGGTAGTGAAATTATTCTCTATGATACTGTAATTGTGAACATATGATATAATGAATTTGTTAATATCCATGGAAATACAGCACAAAGAGTGAAACAGTATATGAAAATTTTTAAAAGTTGAGAAGATTTACAGTGTTGGAGAATTCATGATGCAACGAAGAATATGATAAAACTATCTAATTATATGTAAGGTGCATGCAATAACCTCAGTGAAGTGGTGGAGGAGGGAGGAGGTTACTGACCTGAGTATCTTGGGAAATGAGCAGAGTGTGTAAGATTTAGTGTTAAAAAAAAAAAAAGAAAAGAAAAAGTACATGTGTTCTGTGTTCTAGTTGATAAAATTGTTTCCCATGGTAGTATGCATCAACATTTCTGATACCATACATCCATAATATTATATACATGTGCGTGTGTGTGTGTGTGTGTGTGTATATATATATATATATATATATGTATGTATGTATGAATTGAATAATTAATTAAATCAATGATGGGAGCCATGTTTCTCACTTTTGGAGTGGGAGGTAACAAATAAGTAAGGGGAGGAAGATAGAATGATCCTTGTGGCAATAGATTAAAGCTGGGTACATCAGTATAAACTCATGGGTAACTGAATATAGATAGAAATGGTTACATTTAGAAAATATTTATTTGTACATACAGGGACTAGTATACGCATAGATTTTCTGCTCTGTCAGCTGAGAAAGCCTAGAAGTAAGCACACATGGAACTCAGATCTCGATTCCTAATACCATTCTCTAATAAAAGAAACCATTGCTCCTTAAAGAAATGGCTGATTCTAAGTCTGGGATAGGAAATATAGAAGATGAACTTGGAGCATCTTGCAGTTCCAAAAAGTAAGGATGTGCTAAACACACATATACACCCTCTTACGCACAATGATGGTGGTTTGTCAAAGGAACACTGAAGCCAACTGGAAAAACCTATATTGTCCAAAGGTGAAGCACTTTGAACATCAAAGTACTGAATTATAACCAAAACTATTAAACATCCATGATTCTATTTTGATAAAAATAAATGTTTGTTTAATCAGATAAATAATGGGTAAGAATGAACAAATCTCCTATGTAGAAAAATTCCAAATTTATGATACTCCTGCCTTGAGGCTGTGAAATGCAACTCCCTACATCTTAAGTCTGGTCTGTGCAGAGTGATGTATTTCCAAAATGTACAGTATAGGCAGGGTAGGGGGAGAGTAAGTTTGCAGTAGAGAAACCTGACAGATACTACTTCAAACCAGGTGTTCAAATTCAACATCAATAGTGATGTCATATTACTAACATGTACCCTTGGTGTGATGTGATGAAAATGGCAGTTAATCTCTGTGGTCTTCCTCTTGAAACCCATAATCCCATCTAATCATGAGAAAAATTTCAGACAAATCGCAATTGCAGGATATACTACAAAAGACCTTACCAGTAGTCTTCAAAACTATGAAGTCTATCAAAAACAAGCAAAGTCCGAGAAACTCTCAGCCAAGAGGAGCATAAGGAAAATGAAAACTAAATGTAATGTGGCGTCTGGGGTGGGATCCTGGAAGAGTACTAAGACATTAGGTCAAAGCTAAGAAAATCTGAATGAAGTTTAGACTTTCTTTTATAATAACATATCAATATTGGTTTATTAGTTATAATTTACTATACATTTGTAAGACATTAATAGGGGAAACTGGCTGTGGAATCAGAGAAATTCTCTATACTATCTTCTCAAATTATCTATAAATATAAAACTGTTGACAAATTTAATTAAAATGTAAAAAAAATAAAAGCCTTCTAGCAATAGTGCACTAGGATGGTGATAGTAATAGCAAACAATTTGTGCCCTGTACTAATCTAGACACATGGAATACCATAACATATATTTAAACACAGCAAACCCACAGGGAGATCATATTAATAGTTCCATTTTATATTCGAGGAAACTGTTGCATAGAGGGGTTACGTATCTTGTCCAAGGTAATAGCAATTAAGTAGCAGAGCCAAAACTCAAATTCAGTTGTTACGGCTCCAGGAGTCACGTTGTTAATGATTTTCACTATTCTGTCTCTTGAAGAAATTGATTGTATATTTAATAAATGGGTTGAGTTTGAAAACAGTGATCTATCAATAGATTAGGAAACAAATAAGTAGACCCTTTGAGAAACACCTGATAGAACAAATTGGTGGTATCTCGGCAACCTCTGGGTCTGACTCCCTTTTAGAAAAACAAGGATATAAGATATATTTTTATCTCCTACTTTTCCATCTCCCCAGTCCTGTTTTCCTAATTCTTCCCTCCCCTTTCCATTTTCCTTCCTCACTTTCATCATTTTAAACTTTCACACAATTTACCTTTTCCTTATTTAAAAATTTCCTTTTTTTCCTATAAATAAAAATACAGTATAGTTGAACCCTCAGTGGTTTGTTTTTTAATTTATTTTATTGATGTATAGTTGATTTACAAGGCTGTGTTAATTTCTACTGTACAGTAAAGTGATGCAGTTATACATATATACATTCTTTCATATTCTCTTCCATTATGGTTTATCACAGGATGTTGACTATATTTCCCTGTGCTATACAGTAGGAACTTACTGTTTATCCATTCTATATATAATAGTTTGTATCCGTTAAATTCCTAATTCATTTCTCCCCCCACTCCACTCCCTCTTGGCAACCACAAGTCTGTTCTCTGTGAGTCTGTTTCTGTTTTGTAGGTAAGTTCATTTGTGTCATATTTTAGATTCTACATATAAGTGATATCATATGGTATTTGTCTTTCTCTTTCTGACTTAGTATGATAATCTCTAAGTCCATCCATGTTGTTGCAAATGACATTATTTCTTTTTTTATGGCTGAGTAGTATTTCATTGTATTTATGTACCACATCTTCTTTATCCATTCACCTGTCAATGGACATTTAGATTGTTTCCACATCTTGGCTATTGTAAATAGTACTGCAATGATCATTGGGGTGCATGTATCTTTTCGAATTAGAGTTTTCTCCAGATATATGCCCAGGAATGAGATGGCAGAATCACATGGCAACTCTATTTTTAGTTTTCTGAAAAACCTCTATACTGTTTTCTATAGTGGCCACACCAATTTACATTCCCACCAACAGTGTAGGAGGGTTCCCTTTTCTCCACACCTTCTCCAGCATTTATTTGTAGACTTTTTAATGATGGCCATTCTGACTGGTGTGAGGTGGTACCTCACTGTAACTTTGATTTGCATTTTTCTAATAATTAGCGATGTTGAGTATCTTTTCACCTGCCTCCTTTTGACCATCTGTATGTCTTCTTTAGAGAAATGTCTATTTAAATCTTCTGCCCAGTTTTCAATTGGGTTTTTTTGTTGTTGTTGTTATTGAATTCTATGAGCTGTTTATACATTTTAGAAGTTAAGCCCTCGTCAGTTGATTGGCTGCATCATTTGCAGATATCTTCTCCCAGTCCATAGGTAGTTTATTGTTTATGGTTTCCTTTGCTGTACAAAAGCTTGTAAGTTCGATTAGGTCCCATTTGTTTATTTTTGCTTTCATTTTTATTGCCTTGGGAGACTGACCTAAGAAAACATTGGTATGATTTATGTCAGAGAATGTTTTGCCTATGTTCCCTTCTAAGAGTTTTATGGTGTCATGTCTTACATTTAAGCCACTTTGAGTTTATTTTTTGTGTATGGTGTGAGGGTGTGTTCTAACTTCATTGATTCATATGAGGCTGTCCAGCTTTCCCAGTACTCAGTGGTTTGTTTTTAATCTCACTCATATCAGCAAAGACTCATCCTAGAATTAAGCAGAGAAGAAAATACGGTAGACTTTGTCCTCTTAACCCACTCTGCAATTCTACAGTCCAAAGCTCCTTTTTGCCTAGAGCTTGTGTCCTGGATAGTCACATTGCTGTTTATTGATTAAAACATTTAGGCATTGTATCCTGTCAAATTAAAATAATCTGTTTATATGCAAATGACTATGTGGAAGCATGGAAAATATTCTAACTTATCCTAGGGCCAAAGAAGTGATGACAGAATACGCATTCAAAGGACTTGGCCTATATTCTTAAATGCTGCCATGTTTCTACATTCTAAGAAACAGACAATTCCAAATGAGGTTAATAGAACCACTAGGATTTATGGTCATGTTTGCAAAATAACCCCATAAAGTTCTTTAGGCCAATTTTAACAAATCTTCCTGTTATATTAGTAAGTTGTCAGAACCATGCTAAATCACTTATCATCATTATCTATTTCCAATATAGCAAGACTTTTCCAGAGTTATATGGCCACAAAGTTGCTTCAACACAATCACTTTAGTATTTTAGGCTCTATGATTAGTCAATTTTTATGCAATAGTTTGGATTGGCTACTATCAATATGATGTATTTCTTTAAGTAACCAATTTAGCTCCATCTTTTATTGTTATTCTTCACATCACATATTGTTAAAAAGTATACAAACTTATATACTGATCTCAACTTTGAACAAGGCTACAGATTATCAATAAACTAAGCTAACCAACTATATTATCAGTCCTTTTCTCTCCCCTCCCTCCCTCCTTCCTCTCTAATCTACATCTGCAAATGCCAACAGATAGCACATGTCAACTATTTATGAAGGCCATGCTGCTTATATATTCAATCCAATTAGATCTTTTCCCATGAGTAAATTCCTTCAAATAACAACATCCTGTATGAAAAACTCAATGCATGAATCAACAAAAAATTATTGAATACCTAATATAGTTGGCTATAAATATATGAGGTTATTTTCCTTCTGATCTGAAAGAAAAGAGTAATTACTGAGGAGCCAGTCCTGCGTTTATGGGCTGTAACTTCAGAGTTATAGAGCTGATAGCTTTCAGTGGGAAAGATCACTAGTTATGCTCATGTTTCAAAGACGAGTGCCTATCTCTATCACTGTTTAATAGTGTTTAAACCTGTTAATGCATGTAGTCTGGTGAAATGAGGCAGCCAAAAATACATTGAATAGAAAAATAGTTTCCCTGGATATGTCTGTCCCTGAAATATGATCTATGGAATTCATTTGGTCATACCTTCAGATAGAATTTTACATATCAAGTAGACAGTCGAAAGGAGGCCTGTGTAATTCTTTAAGCGGAATGCCTTTCATGAAGTTTTTCAGAGCTCATTTACTATGATTCAAGTAACTTTAGTTACTCAAGTCATTGCAACCATTTTTTTCTTTCAATTTTGTAGTCACTTCATACTTGCATATATATTTTTTTCCCAGTCTCTAATTTGAAAAATTATTCTTTTCTATGTATGCAGAGTGCCTGCATTCTGTTGTTGCCTACCTCCTATACCTTAAACTGTTCATCTTCAGAGGCAGGTGTTTCAATTGGCATCCCCAGCATCTCTTCCGCCTTGAGCATCAGTGCCAATTTTTATTTGGTTATCCACTTATCTAAAAAGTGATGATAGTTAGCTAACGTAATCAAATTTAGAGGGTTCTGCCTCCTTGTACTCTGTTCCATGCATTGAGCCCTTGACTGACAGCAGACCACATTCCTCTATATCCAGCTACTGGTTGAGGATTGGGCATGCAATGCAAGCCTTTCAAATCAGACTTACTCTCAGGAATTTTGCAGACATTATTGAAAAAATTGAATTTACCTTTATGATAACTTTCTATTTGGAGAGGCGACAGCCATCTTCCTCCGACCACAGGATGTATGTTTAGAGCTAGTATGGGATACAGCTCTGTGCCTGGCAATGAAACAAAATATAAGAAGTATTGGTATTTCTGAGAAATTAGGTAAAACTTTTTCTTATTGGTCTTGAATCCAATCATTCCTGAAAGACTCCCTAATCTCAGGCTGTTACTACATACACCAATAAAATATCTTTTAACTCAAGCTATTTTAGGTCTTACTTTATTTCTCTTACAAATTAAAGATCTCTAAAAGACTTATTTAACTTCAGATTTTTTAAATCCTCAACTTTAAAACAATAAACTACATCCTATACACTGCATAAGTATCTGAGAAAATGTTTGGAAATTTGTTTTCTTTTAAACAGTGAAACACTACAGAAAAGCAAAACATTCCTATTGTACTGTTAAATATTTACTGTTAGTTTTGTCTGCTCTCACCATTAGACTTTCAGATCTTAGGCAAAATATCCTCTGTATTCAAACACTTATAAGTCCACTTTGCATAAAAGGTGTTAATAAATTATGCTAGCATTTTTATTCTCTCCATTTTGTGGATATGAAAACTCAAGGATCAGAGAAACTGTTGCTTGCCCAAAGCCACACTATTATTACACTATTATTATGTGATAGCCTTTCATAATTTGAAATTAATTACCTTAAGTGGACTTACTAATACCTTTTGGGATATTTTGCCACCCTATTGTGACACCTGTTATTGACTGCCCAAATAATGTGGAAGGAACCTATCTTGGCATACAATTTGTACGTGTAGCTTTGGTTATCAGCTTGGACTTTCCACCAAAAGCCAAGACTGGCAATACTCTCTACCTTCCAATCTTTCCTAGAGTCTCAGCTTATTGCTCTAAAGTTGGGGCTTTGATAATTGCCCCAACTGACATCAGAAACCCTACTAGTCAGTTCTGTCCATATACCCAGAAACATTGTAAAGAGCATTTTTCCATACCTAGATGATTCCAAGTGCATGATTAGATAGCTTCTGAAATGATTCTTGTTTCACTGACTCGATTGAGAAATTCAATTATAAAAATCCGGCATTAAGAAGCATGTAGATATGGCTTTAAAAAGAGGAAGGAAAAGAAAAATGGCAGCAAGGACTTCCTAAAATTTATTATTTTTATAAGGTGAAAATGTTGGCATTACCTGCCTAGTAAGAGCTCCACGAGGTGGGTTCCACTTTTACTCCCATTTGTCAATGAAAACACACACACACACACACACACACACACACACACACACACACAGGAACTTGCCCAAGGTAACATACCTAGTAGTAGAAGAAGACTCAAATCCAGTTGTTTCCCACTATAGAAACTCAATTATTAACCACTTGTAATGCCTTTCACTGAATTTTTACTAAGATGCACCGGAGTTAGGTGTCAAATAGAACTGACGCTGTATGCTGTCTCTGACATAGAGCAGCTGTCATTTTAACCTTTTTGAAACTCAGTTTCTTCTGTAAAATTAAATGTCTAGCTCATAAGGTTGTTTAATGTTTAAATGGCATTGATATGTAAAATATTTAGCACAGGGCTTGGTACTTAGTAAATACTCTATAAATGATAGTTGCTATTATTTTTAAGTATTAGACCCACTATTTTCTTGATAAATGTAAGGTAAATATTAAAAGATGCTTAATACTAGTGCAAAAAATTAAAAACCATATTATAAGAGGCAATAACATTTTAGAAAGATAATAAATCATAAATCTTACATCTACATAGTGCTGAAGAATGTACACTGTAGAGTATAGATGAGTATCAGACAATGTATTTTTCTACCTGAAACTAATTAGTTTCTCTTGCATTAATTAAAGCTCTTCCTCTACCACATGGGAAAAAACAGAGGTTATGAGTGATTAGTCATTTTTCTGCTTTGAATAATGATTGAGCTGTGACTCTTCCAATCAAGTCTCTTAATACATACCCACAATCATCCTTATATCATGTACAGTATAGCAGAATCGACATCAGGCTACTGGTCTTACATATAATTGAATTCGAAGTACAAAATTATTTTACATACTTCTGTATTAGTATTGCATTATGAAAACTTAACATGTATACAAATGCCAGTTCTCATCAAGAAGCAGACCGTGTAGCATCAATACAGTTTTATGTATGTACATCCTAAAAATCATATTCACTGTTACTTAAAATAAATCTGGCACTACCTACCATAAAGGAAACAGAAAAATATAAGCATTCAAAAATAGGAGAGGTCTTTGAAAAGTATCATGGTTATAAGAAGTTGATTTTCTTCCATTTATCTAAGTCAATGAAATTGAGAGGAAATACTTGAGTCTGGAGAAAAATGCTTATTAAATAGCATAAATATATTTAATTTAAAAAACCTATTTTCTTTGAACAGATATTATGTGGAGTAACAAAACTCAATTAGGTAGATATTCCTATTTTTTAAAATATGCTTAACTATAGTTTTTGTACACACTGGTGAGAATGCAAAATGGTACTACCACTTTGGAAGACAGTTTGGCAATTTCTTACAAAATGTACTCTTACTATATGATACAGCAATTCTGCTTCTTGTTATTTACCCCAAGTTGTGTAGGTTACACAAAAACCTATGTACATGTGTTGACAACAGCTTTATTCATAATTATCAAAACTTGGAAACAACTAAGATGTCCTTCAGTAGGTGAATGCATAAATAAACTGTAGAAAATCCATACAATGGAATATTATTCAAAGCTAAAAAGAAATGAACTGTCAAGACATAAAAGAAACTTAAATGCCTATTGCTAAGTGAAAGTAGCCAATCTGAAAAGACTTCATACTGTATGACTTGAACTATATGACATCCCAGAAAAGACAAAACTAGGGAGAAAAAGATCAGTGATTGTGGCGGACAGGGACAAGTAAGGGGGAGAGATGAATAGGTGGACCACAAAGGCTTTTTAGGGCAGTGAAAATACTGTTTGATAATGATGGATATATGTTATTATACTTCTGTCCAAACCCACAGAATGTGCAACACCAAGAGTGAAACATAATGTAAACTATGGACTTGGATGATTATGACGTGTCATTGTAGGTTCATCTTTGGTTCAAAAGAAAAAAATGACCATTCTGGTAAAAAATGATGATGGGTGAGGCTATACATGTGTGAGGACAGGGAGTATATGAGAAGTCTGTGTACTTTCTCTCAACTTTAAACCTTAAAAACTCTCTATTCTTGGAAATACACATGTTAAGCAAGTTTTGAAATGGTACTAAGTAGGATTTGTATGTCATAATTTTGTATCATTTTGACTTTTTCCAGCTAAATGAGCTAGGTGACAAAGTTTGAGAGATACTTGCAGATAAGAAAATCAGCAATAGAAACAATTACAACAGCAATTGACATGCTTTGGAATCCTGAATGAGGAAGAAAGGAAAGCTAGAATATAGCTAATAGATTGGTAGGAAACAGGTTGGTGAAAAAAAGGATGTCTCTGAGTTTAGAAAGTAGATATATTGAATAGGAGAGACTGAGAACTAGAAAAACATGAGATCAGATAATGGAATTTTGTAGTATAAATATTAATTGGCTATTTCTGGATTATGACAACGTTTTAGTTTGTTGCCAAGAGGTATATGAGGATGTATGTAGCATGAAGCTTAGAGCCATTGATGTTGAGGAAGAGAAACAATTATAAAACATGTGGATTAAATATCAATTAATGAAGACACTTATCTCCTAAGATAATGGTGGTACTTAAAGACATCCATAAGGCCAGTGACTTAATCTTCAGTGAGTAAGAGTGATGACAAAGAGTGAAAGACAGTATTATGACCAGATGATCTGAATTCAACAGCTTCTTTCAAGAATGAAAGATTAATAGTTTGAAATAATAACTATCATAAGAACAACATCTGCATTCCTGTTCTTGATAGCCTCATCCCTGCCATCAATGTGTGATTGCTAGAAGGTCATCAACATGAAGTTGAATGGACCACAGGAGAGGGCATTGATTTCGCAGAGACTAGGGTTTGTATAAGAAAAGGAAAGAATGGACAGAAAGAATATCCATTTTAGTTGATTTATAGTGAAACCAGGTAAAAGATCAAAAAAGCATAAATTTGGCAGAGAGGACAGAAGTGGGAGCATAAGTTAGAGGAATAATAGGTATTATTTCAAAGAGAATTGATTGTTAAACTGATTTAGCATCTCAAGGTAGTGAAAGGTGACAGAGATAAGAAGTGTTGGAATTAGCTGATATATAGGTATCTATTGGAACTTTGTGCAAAAGTCCATCCAAGATAGTTACAACACAACCAGAAGCATTTGGTGCTGTTTGAGAGTAATGTTTTATGTTTCTTAAACAGTTGCTCACACTTCTACATAAAGGTTTTGCTGGAAAAATAGATGGTAAATCTCCTATTAGCTTTTCTTCCAAGGAGAAAGATGTTTATTTAAAAGAGAAGAAGTGATCAGACAACAATGATGAATTCTTTTAAGTATATATATATTATATAAATATTATATATATAATATTATATATATAACATATATAATATATATATATATATATATAATTTGTAAGATATCCTTTAAAACACTCTAAATTATTTTTCAGGAAGAAGCATATTTTTCTTATTTTCATACTGCTATATCTGTTTTAAAACACTGATTTCTCTACTATCCCTGTAAATCACCCAGAAGCAGCTTATATTTGTGTGATTCTAAGCCACATATGTTTCTCATTATTGAATAGTACCCTTTTCTGACTTTTTCTGATAAGGCTAAATTGAACTGATGTGAGAGAAACATACTTCTTACTGGAAATATTCATTTTTCATAGGCAGCATTCCAGTATCATGCACCAAACAAATGTAGAAACAAATTCTGAATTCTACACAGGCGGTTTTGGGAAAAACAATCACAGTTTCACAGTATTGTTCATAAGCAGAAATATTAACGGTTGTAAAGGATGGATATTGTTCTTCTTTCTCCAATGCTGTTTAATTAGTTCTCATAGTCATCCTTTTATTAGACCACAGAAGGTTAGATTGGGACAGACATGTGCTTTTCTGTCAGGCAGTCTTGACTTTTCAGGACTCTGTGGTTGATTGGCATTTACTGGTGAAATAGGGTTGCCTGACCACAGAGCCTGGACTATTAATTATTGCACTGTACTGCCCCTCATAGTACCAAGTCATATGGCTGGAATGAGGAATAAATAAAATATTTATCTCTCTTATCCTCTCCCTTCATTTTACTGTATAGGACAATAACGTTATTTTTCCAGAATTTTATAACTATCAGGTGGTAGAACCAAGATTAAAAAACAAACAAAAACAAAAGCCATGCCATAACTTCACACCCAGTGCACTTTCCAATATAATGTAGTTTTCTCATCTTTGAGAACATGTTTAAAGTAAAATTGTTTTACTTAAGAAAATAAAATGAAACTTGGTGAGGGCTATAATCATTCAGTATTTAGTCCTGGAAAAGTTTAGTAGTGGAAGAAATTAGCAATCGTGAGAATGGTATTGTGCCTACTCTACAGTTTCATAGTAATTATATGTATATTGGGAATATTGGTTAATTTCTCTTTCCCTCCCTTATAATTTCATATATTTAAAAATAATATCCAAGAATCAGAGAGCTGTTCTTTTTGTTGTTAAGATTTAAAGATCATCTGTTGAAATGATTACTCATTAATTTATTCATACTCTAATTTACTTAAAACAAAAAATACAAAGTATTTTTATTTTTAATAAAGATTGGATATATTTATGATTTGATATACATAGAGTGAAATGATTACTAGTCAAGCTAATTAACATATCAGATCCTCACAAGGTTACCATTTTGTGTGTGTGATGAGAGCACAAGAAATCTACTCTGTCAGCAAATTTCTGACAGCAGAAACTAACAACACTGTAAAACAATTATACTCCAATAAAGATGTTAAAAAAAAAAAAAAAACTATAGTCATCATGCTGTACATTAGATCTCTAGACTTCTTCATCCTGTATCACTGCAACTTTATGCCCTTTGACCAACATCTCCCCATTTTCCCCTCTTCCCCTCCCCAGTTTTACTCTCTGTTTCTACATCTTCAAGGAGATTTTGCCTTTGGCAACAACATGAATGAACCTAGAGGACATTAGGCTGAGTGAAAATAAGCCAGACACAAAAACAAGTGAGATCATGCACTTTGTTTTCTAGGTTGAATCTACAAAATTGTGTTTTTTTAATCCAAAACTAAATTGAGTGCTAGAATAAGCCAGACACTGATTTCAAAAATATATAGTAAAAAAAATGCCCATTACAAATACAGTTTTTCTATCTTTGTATGGGTGTTTAGGATCTAAATCTTTTATTTATTTTCTTCCTCCTTAGAATAATAGGAAATTGACATATTGCCAAGACTGTCTCATGAAAAAATGCCTCTTCCCTTAAATTCCTATAACCAGTATCCATTGGTCTCTTAGCTATAGTTTCTCTAGATTCCAACTTGTCTTTCCTCTACTATAAGAATAACCTGAATTTATGTTGTAATAAATATCCTTTAGTAAGGGATTAAGACTCTAGTGGAGATTCCTGCACCAGAATACAATGAACTACTTTAATATCTTGAATTCTAAAGAGATCCTGATTGAGTATAATCAGAGAAATTTAATGCTCTATTATCATGTGGTAGCAATCTTTTGAGTGCCCTCTAGGTTCCAGGCATATGTTCCTGAAGATGAGCTATTTATGTTTTTAAGAGTTAATCATCTGAATGGTTCTGCATTGGTTTATCCCCAATTAGATGCAGCCTTTCCTCTCCATAGGGAGGATACAAATACCACACAGTTTTATTTACCTTAGAGATAACAAAGAACAAAGTATATGTCCTTTTAAATTTTGAATCGATGGGTTCATTTTCAACTGTATGATTGTCAAATTTGTGTCTTCTAAAGAAATTTATGCTATAAAGCTATATGATTTTTCACATATAATTTGTGAAATGCTGTTTGCATATGCCCACCCTAACTAATATCGTGAAGTTGATCTGAAAACTTCATTTGCCTTGACACTGTTTCAAGATTCATTAATAATGAGCTCTCATGAATATATGGGGATGGTACGTCAGAGCCTGTAACACCTCCGCACTGTTTGTGGATAGGCAATGAATATCTATTAATTTGTTCTTAGTCTCCAACCTGGTCTCTTAACATTGAACATTAACTAGTTATTTATTTATTTTGACATTGAAAATAGAAATATCACTTTTATTGTCAAGATAGGGCCACAAAGGGCAGCTCCACAGAACACAAATAAGACAATCCTAAGACAAGAGTGTAAAACTGTAGCAGACGGGTTAATACTCTTCACCCTCATCCTCTCCCACCTCCGCTCCAACCTCCTTGTACACCTTCTCAAGGGCAGCCATGTCCTCACAGGCTTCAAAAAACTTTCCTTACTCCATGCCCTCACCCACGTACCACTGAACAAAGGCACGCTTGGCATACATTAGGTCAAACTTGTGGTCCAGGCAAGCCCAGGCCTCAGCGATGGCTGTGGTGTTGCTCAGCATGCACAGAGCAAGCTGTGCTTTGGCCAGGTTTCCACCAGGTACCACAGTGGGAGGCTGGTAATTAATGCCAACTTTGAAGCCTGTCTAGCCCACAAACTGGATGGTACGCTTGGTCTTGATGGTGGCAATGGCAGCATTGACATCTTTGGGAACCACATCACCATGGTACAACAGGCAGTAAGCCATGTATTTACCATGGTGAGGGTCGCATTTCATCATCTGGTTCGCTGGCTCAAAGCAAGCATTTGGTGATCTCTGCTACAGTAAGCTGTTCATGGTAGGCTTTCTCAGCAGAGATGACAGGGGCATATGTAGCTAGAGGGAAGTGGATGCGGGGATAGGGCACCAAGCTTGTCTGGAATTCTGTCAGATCAGTATTCAGGGCTCCATCCAATCTCAGGCAAGCAGTGATGGAGGACACTATTTGGCTCATGAGGTGATTCAGATTAGTGTAGGTTGGGTGCTCAATATCGAGGTTTCTACAACAGAAGTCATAGATGGCCTCATTGTCTACCATGAAGGCACAATGAGTGCTCCAGGGTGGTGTGTATGGTGAGGATGGAGTTGTAGGGCTCAATTACAGCTGAGGAAACCTGGGGGTGCTGGGCAAATGGAGAACTCCAGCTTGGACTTCTTGCCATAATCAACAGAGAGACGTTCCATCAGCAGGGAGGTAAACCTAGAACCAGTTCCCCCACCAAAGCTGTTGGAAAACCAAGAAACCCTGAATACCTGTATACTATTTCCAAATTCGGTCCAAGACGAGGTCAATGATCTCCTTGCCAATGGGGTAGTGACTGCAGGCATGATTATTGGCAGCATCTTCCTTGCCTGTGACGAGCTGCTCAGGGTGGAAGAGCTGGCAGTAGGTGCCAGTGCAAACTGCATCAATGACCGTGGGTTCCAGGTCTACAAACACTGTCGTGGGCACATGCCTGCCAGTGCCTGTCTCGCTGAAGAAGATGTTGAAGGAGTCATCCCTTCCCCCAATAGTCTTGTCACCTGGCATCTGGCCATTGGGCTGGATGCCGTGTTCCAGGCAGTAGAACTCTCAGAAGGCATTGCTGATGGGGACACCGGCCTGCTCCCAGAAGGCACTGCTGATAAGGACACCAGCCTGGCCAACATGAATGGAGATGCCCTCACACATGGCTGAGACTTGTAGGGTTCTGTGGCACTGGAGGAGGCAAGGGGACGGCCACAAAGATCTCCCACTAACAGACTACCAAGGAGTCCGGGGAAGAAGTAGTCAAACATTAACTATTTAAAAAGCAGTTCATTAGATATATTATTTTTGATTTTAGAAGTATACATGTGCATTCATATACATATTATATATAGGAAGATAATATACAACAAAATAGCAATAATACTTTTCACTGCATAAGAAAATTAGAAAAAAATTATTATCCTTATTTCTATATTTTAAAAATATTTTTACTCAAGTTTACAAGAAACAACACTAATACAGTTATAGCAACAATACAGTTTGTTTTTACCAGTGATTTTTAACTGACCAGTACTCATAAACACATTTAGAGAGTTAATATTATGACTGTTTTGTATAAAAGAATCCACCCTCATCTTGATTGCCTTACATGAATAAGTGATAAGATTGAATCCATATATTCCAACCATAAATCTTGTACATTCCCCACTATGATTTTAAAAGAAAAAGAAAAAACAAAGTGCTGACCTTTTTAGGACTGAGAATAAATATCTAAGAGCAGGGAGAGAAGAGAAGCTCAACCATCAGAGAAAGATAATTGGGCAAATTGAGACTCAACGTATACCTTCCAACACAGCCAGGATCTGGGTAGTTGGGCATTCAGAAGGGCAGGATTTCTGGGCAAGGGATAGAGCACCAGGAAATCAAAGCTATGGACAAAAAATGATCATGGGATTGATGGAGATGTAAGAAAATTTAAAGAATAAAATTTTATTAAATAAGTGCCTAAATCATATTCACGTATGCTTTTAATACAATTTTGGTGAATAAACAAAAAAAGTAATTAAAAAGTGAAGAGAATATATCCAGATAGTTAGGAGGCATCTGTTTCCTCAACTATACATTTGTTGCCTAATTTATGTTGCAAATAGATAAATTTTATTGTATACTTTGTATATGCTTGTCAGTATGCTAAGAACTTTAGACACACTTTTATTTAAATACCTGAACAATTCTCTTAAGTAGATATTATTGTCCCCATTTTTAAATGACAAAACCAAAACTCAGAAGATTAAGTAACTTGGCCAAAGTAAGTCATTTAGGTAGTGGCAGAGCCAGGATTTGACACTGCATTGCCTGCATTCCAAGTCGAAGGGATTATTTGTTAGTATAAGGACCCTAACATTCAAGAAATTTGAACTCCAGTGACTTCATGGTTACCAAGTCTCACTATTCAGTTATGTGTGCTTTAGAAATACTTATTCTTATCATGTATATATAATCTTTGCAAATGTCATCTGTGTATTATGCTAATAGAGCAAGTTGCATAAAAACATGGTATGACTTTGCAATTCAATCCAGACAAAAACTTTAATTAGAAAGTCATAGAAAAAGTTCCTCTTACAAATTATCCAAAATTTGCTCCCTCACAACCATCTGCTATTCATACTTCTGTTACATGGAAGTCAGATATCTCGGGTTGTGAAAATTTAGTTAGTGCTATGGTAGTGCCAGTACCTACCATAGCAGTAAGTACGGTAGAACCAGGATTTTTTTTTTTTAATGTGCCATGTACCTTAGTCATAGCTATAGCTATGGATATCTAATACCTTCAGCTAATAGCAAAAGGGTCTGCAAAAGAGATTTTGTATTTTCTGTTCTTTTTCAACATCTATAGCCTTCTGACATCATCTGACTGGAAACAGCTTTTATGTTATGTACAGTATGAAATAAAAGCAGCCTGAAATTAAAATACACATATATTTTTGAGCACTGTAATTTCACATTTATGAATATTGTTACTACAGTTATAAAAGTTGCTCATCTTTACATTTGAAAATAATTCTTAATAACAACAACAACAAAAATAGTGCCTAGCTGTCAGGTTATTTTCTTCTCCAATGATCAGCCTAGCTGGCAATTTAAAATTTTTAGTTACAGAGAATTTTATAAATTAAAGAAGCCCTCACCACTCCCTATTGATACAACTTCTTTATACTAAACAAGGCAAGCGATAATGTACAATTTCTTATTTGACAAGACACTACTAAAGAAAAAAAAGAGTAATGTATTTCAGTACATTAAGAAGTAGAACACATATCATCAGTTTCAATACTTTTCTCAATTTATTTGACAAATGTTTATTGGATAACTACTGTGCATAAAGACCTGTGCTGGACACTGGGAATACAGCAGTGAACCTGAATATCTACCCTGATAAATAAAAAATCTAGGCTGATAAAACATAATTTTGAGGGAAAGACAGGAAAAAAGATAAAATAGAGACAAGAGTCAAGTAGCAATAAGTGCTAAGGAGAAAAAGAATAGGAGGGAGAAAGAGGGAAACAGAGGGAGAGATGCATATGAGGTTACTAGTTTAGGAACAGTGGTAAGGGAAGGCACTGTTTATAAAGTGACGTTTGAGCACAGATCTGAATGAGGTGAGAAAATAAGCCAAGGAGCTCTGGGGGAAGATTCCAGACAAAACCCAGCAAAGATGCCACCGTGGCTGACAAGAAGAAAGTAAGGGATTTGTGGGAGATGATGTCAGATACATGCGGGCGGGGAGAGGAGGTAAGGTCTGGAAGCACATACTAGGGACTTCGGTTTTTTAATCTGTATGATGTAGCAACATACCAGGTGATTCCAAATAAGTGACTAACATGGTATAACATTTTAAAAGAACCTGCTGGCTGTTGTGTGGTGAATTGACTATAGAGGACAGATAAAAGGCAATAGTGGTAATCAGTTCTGAGCCAACTGCAAACTACCAGGCAACAAATAAAAGCTACCTTAGAATATAACTTGATCATTATAGGTGTTAATCCTTACACTTGAAAACAAGAAGTAGACAGACTCATATTTTCATGGTAGAACCAAAAGGCTTTTCTAGCAGATTGGATTGGATGTGAAGATACTTATCGAGAAAAATAAGACTTCAGAGAATTAGTATTTGATTCTGGAAATGAAAGTTTGAGCTGCCTATGAGGTATGCAAGTGAAGATGCTGAGGAAGCAATTGAATATAGAAATCTGAATTTTACTAGCATGTCTGGGCTGGAGATGCAAATTTGGGAATTATCATTGTATAAATAGAATGTAACATAGTAAGATTAGATGAAATCATCAAAGGACTGAGTGAAAATTGGGGTCAGGAAAAAAACAAAACAAAACAGAAGAGTTAGCAAAGGTAATAAGGAGAAAAACTTAGGAGAATATGTTTTCCTTGAAGCCCAATGAAGAAAATGTTTCAAGAAAGAAGTGATCCAATACTCTTGGCTGTGTGAAGATGAGAACTGAAAACTGCTCATTTAGCAATGGGGAGGTTGTTGATGATTTTGACCGGAGCTATTTTACTAGAGTTCTAGGGGAGAAAGTCTAATTGCAGTGGGTTCAAAAATCAATAAATGAGCAGGGTAGGAGATAGCATGTATAAACATTCGTGTTATAGAGTGATGTTAGATGGAGAGGAATGTGAATACAGAGAGGGAATTTTTGTTTGTTTGTAGGATATGTGTGTGTTTGTTGATGGGATTGATCCAACAGACAAGGGGAAAATAATCATATATCAAAGAGAAATGAGAAGTGCTAGAATAGTATTCTAGGGACAATATTAGGGATCCAGTGCAAGAGAGGAGTTGGCGTTTCTAGAAGAACATACTTTTTTTTTCATAGTATTAGAAGGAAAGGTAGAAAAATTAAGTCCAGGTACAGCTACGCTGGTACATTTGGTGATGATGGGGGCTTGTATAAATTCTCTCTTGATTAGTTGTATTTTCTCAGGGAAAGAGAAAGATTTCCTGAGCACCATAATGAGAGGAAACACCAGGGGTTTTAAAAGTGAGGGAAGGTATAAAAGAATCTTTTCAGAGAATGGAAGAATGAAGGGTTAAAAACATTTAGTCTAATTATTGGGTAAGATTTGGGGCCAACTGAGATCATTAGTTATAATTTTAATATGAAACTATTAACCTGACCTGTGTAATTTTTACATACTTGAAGAGTAAAAGTGAAAGAAATTTAACAGAAATGAGTCATAGCTTCATGTTATGACAGTTGAGTGTCAGCTAAAATAGCTCACTCACCAAGAAGTTCTAAATGTACAGCCAAATCTCACATCCATTCTAGGTATCTCAAAACAATCACTTTTTGAATTTTTATATGTAAGATATGAGTGCCTGTGTGGCAAACTCCAGTTTGGAATTATTTTATGTGTTCTAGATAATGGAATCTAGATAATAGAATTTTGATATTCGCCTCCATAATAATATTTTAAGAGTAGAACTTCAATAGATGCATATTTATTTATAATGTGATCTATGTATTATACATATTCATATATATTAACATATAAATGTGCTAATTTATTATGTACACTACAAAAGTATGAATTTAAAAGGTGAGATACAGTTAAATTATTTTACAATTATTTTATTGTATTTATCAATAACACTGAATATTTTCACTAAAATGTACCATTAATAATGTATTAATGATGAATGTGGTTGCTTCATTATTTTTAAAAATTTTCAATGAACATACAATCATTATGAGGAAATATTTTACAGCACAGGGAATATAGCCAATATTTTATAATAACTTTAAATGGAGTATGAACTGTAAAAATATTGTATCACTCACTATGTTGTATACCTGAAATTAATAGAATACTGTAAATCAACTATACTTCAATTAAAAAAAACATGCAAAAGGCAATTCAAAATTCTAAACAAATTTTGTTTTCTTCTGTATTTGATGATACTGGTTATCATAGCTGAAAAAGACACCTCACAACATTACATATTTCTGATGGAAGAATTACAAACTAATTCTTTTTGATTATATAAACACATATTTTTAATATTAAAATATTTAAATTGTAAATATTATAAAAGTCTTTTTTAGTTGTGTGAACATAACATAAAATTGACCACCTTGACCAGTTTTAAATGTGTGAAGTACATTCATATTGCTGTGCAACAAATCTACAGAAATTTTTTCATCTTGCAAAACTGAAACTATATACCCATTAAGCAACGTCCAATTTCCCCTTCCCCAAGCCCTTGGCAACCACCATTTTATTTTGTGTCTCTGTGATTTGACTGATCTAGGTACCTCATGTAAGTATTTTTCTTTTTGCAACCAGTTTATTTCACTTAGCATATGTCCTCAAGATTTATCCATGCTACAGCATGTGTCACAGTTCTCATCCTTTTAAGGCTGAATAATATTCAATTTCATGTATATACCGCGCTTTGTTAACCCATCCACCCATTGATGGACAGTTGGTTTGTTTCCAATCTTTTGGCTATTGTGAATACTGCTACTACGACCATGGGTATACAAATATCTTTTTGAGACCCTGCTTTCAATCCTTTTGGGTATATATCCAAAAGCAGAACTGCTGGATCATATGGTAATTCTCTTTTTAATTTTTTGAGTAACTGCCATACTGTTTTCCATGGCAGCTAGACAATTTTACATTCCGACCAACAGTGCTCAAAGATACTTAGTTCTCCCTATTCTTGTTAACACTTGTTTTTTTTTTAATGATAAATAGTCATTCTAATTGTTGTAAGGTGGCATCTCACTTTGCTTTTTATTTTTATTTCCTTAATGATTAGAGATGTTAGCATCTTTTCATGTGCTTGTCGCTCATTTGCATATCTCCTTTGGAAAAATGTTTATTCAATCCTTTTGCTCATTCTTTTAATCAGTTTTTTGTTGTTGTTGAGCTGTAGGAGTTCTTTATAAATTCTGGATATTAACCACTTACCAGATATATGGTTTGCAAATATGTTCTCCCATTTTGTAGGTTCACTGTGCCCTTTGAGGCATGCTTTTTAATTTCAATGTAGTTCAATTTATATCTATTTTTACATTTGTTGTCACAAATTTCTTTATTCTACATTTCAATTGTTTGAAAAATTTAATTAAAATTTAGCTAGTACCTTCTAACTTCCCTAAGTCCATCCATTATTTTTTCACACTACATTTTACCTTGAACAACATGGATTTGAACTGCACCAGTCCACCTATACACAGATTTTTTTTCACTTTGTATGTGCTGTGATACTCCATGATCTGAGGTTGGTAGAATCTGTGGGTACAGAATCATAGATATGGAAGGCGGGCTGTGAAGTTATATGCAGATTTTCTACTGCACAGAAGGTTGGTGACCCAACTTCTGCATTGTTCAAGTGTCAACTAGAATTAGATTCTGTTGCATTTTAATATTTTTATCAAGTGCATTCAAAACCCAATGACACTCTTAATTTGAAAGATTTTTAAACCAGTTAGAAATCTCTTTTTAAGTGTTTTACATGGACAAAAAAAGTTTTTACAGATGATACCATTTCTGGAAGAAAATTATATAATTATAGAAACATTTCCAAATACTACTTGTTTTCAAAAATATTGTCTCCGTGACATTTGTTTCTTTCAAAAAGAGGCCTTATTTAAAACCTTATACTCATGATGCAGTGAAGGATGATGGAGAGAGTACATTTTATATGTAGTACCATATATATATATATATATATAAACTTACCACTGTTTTTTTTTTCCGCTCTTTGGTACCCAGTCAAAGGTATTGCCTCCTCAATGGTTACAAAGTTAGACTTGTACAATTTTTATTAGAAAAAATTTATTACTGAGAATATTTTTGATACATGATTATTTTGGTATTTCACACACACACACACACACACACACACACAAAGTGGCATTTTATATATTTCTTTATAGAAGTAGAATCTAGCAAATGCTATAAGTTGAGACATGTTTAAAACATCTGTACTTTTATCCAACTGTAAGTATTTGACATTGCAAAGATAACAATTGATTTCTCAGTGATATTTGGATTATTTTCTTTACACCATTAAGTTAGGAATTGATAGCATAATTTGGTTGAGTATTTAACAGCACAGATATTCATCACTACACTGGTTGGTGCTTTAAACTACCAAAAATGCCACCCAAAAATCCTGAGTAAAACATATATTTTTTAAAAAATTGTGTAGTTACAGCATTTTATATCATTAAAATATTAATACCATGTATTCAATTTGATAGACTCTCTACTTGGTTTTTTTTTAATAATATAGATTAGTTTAGTGAAGTTTGACAGGTTTGTCCACCTCTTAGATAATATTAAAAACCTAATGTAGTTTGATCAATTTTGACGAGTTTGTCCATTTATTTCATCACTACTTTGCAAAACTTAAGAAAATAGTAGAAACAGTTTTTCACAGTTGAATTTTATTTCTATACTAACATATTTGATTTTTTTAAGTAAATAAAAATTAGTTATATTAGAATATGGGTTTGCTTTTTATGATTTAAAGGGACTAGTTTTGTCTAAAACAATTGTTGAATATATTTAAAATAGAGGATGAATTTGTTTTTTCTTAGAACTGTTCCTTATTCAGATTGGAATAAAATGAATTCTGTGGTTGACGCTTGTCTGTGGAAATATTCTCCCTTTTATCACATTATAATATTTTGGGAAAATTTACCACTGATAGTAAATTCGATGAGTATTTAAAGCCAAGAGAGTCTAGTCATTGCACAGATTTCCTAGCATAGAAAACCATTCCAAAATGCCATGAAAAAGGTCAATTCTGGGTACAATAATTTAAAAATAAACTTTTATCTTGAAATCTTTTTCGATTCACAAAAATTGTAAAAATGGCAAAAGTAGTCCCCATATTCCTGCACTATTTCCCCAAACGTTATCATCTTATATAACTATGGTAAACTTGTCCTAACTAAGCAACTAACATCAGTGTATTACCATTAGCTAGAATCTAGATTTCTTCTAGGCTTCAGTAGTTTTGTCACTAAGGTGATTTCTATTCCAGGATTCAATCCAGCACACCACAAAATTGCATTTCATCATCGCGTCCCTATACTCTTCTCCAGTCTGTGACAATTTCTTTTTGAATTTTACAGTTTCCTTTAAAACATACTTAAAAGTAAATTATCTAGAATTCTCTAGTGTGGCAGTATCTCTTACTTGTTAATTAATTACTTCGTTTTACGAAGCAATTGAGCCTTGTCAAACCAACTTCTTTGCACAATGCAGAAGTAAAACTAGAATTCAAAAAGCATGCACAAATGCATAAACTTCAAACCGGATGTTCAGAACCACTGATGAGAAGAGTCATAATTATCAGACTCAAAAACATGCAAAAACAAAAATAAAGAGTCTGAATAAGGAACATAAATCAATGAATCAATTTTGCTGGGAAAAAAATGATGAATGGGAAGTGGTATGTCCTAGGAGAGATTATAGTTTTAAGATAACTTTCAATAAGGGCTTTATTTTCCTCCTCAGGAAATAAACCTAGAAATGCCAAAATAATCTTGCTTCAGAAAGGATAAAGCCCTACAGATTTTTACAAGGAACCGCTGTTTAGAAAATAGACCTCATGTAAATAAATAAATACAGATAAATAAACTGTACTTATCCTTTCCTGTGAATTTCTTGTTTTGAAAGAAGCAAACAATGGCAATAAATCTAATTTATAAATTTTATTTTGAAGTGATATTTGAAGCCAAGTTGCAGAAGTGTGGAACTGGAAAGAATTTTAAGTACCACTGAATTTAATTTGTTTATTTTACAAATGAGGAAACTGAAGCCCCAGAAGGCTTAGTGACATTACCAGGACCACAAAAGTGTTTAGCGAGGACACGGCAAATATCCAATTTTCCTTATTCATGACAAAAGAAGTAGTGCTGTTTTCCTGTTTACTTAATGGACTAGTCTGGCAGGATTTGAGAATATAGGGCTAGTGACAGAAATTGCCCAAGTTGTTAGGAATAATATTACAGGATGTGTGGAGACTAACGAACTAGCTGAATACAGAAAGAAATTACATTCACAGAGATGGGTAGCAATTTTTGAGAGTGGAGCAATAGATGAAAAAATGAGGCTTAGCTTGGCTGAAGCAAATTGTAAGATATGAATATTCAGTATACATTCTTTCTTCAGAATTTGAGATTGTTGTAAAAGTGACTTAGGCAGTTATGAAACAATTTTTGCTTGAACTGTGAGAAATATGGTTTGTAGCTTTACATGATAGCGGTATGCTATTGAGGAGATTTTATTCTATTCATCTAAGTCAGTCTTAATTAATAGGTTGATGTTTAGATCATGGGAACCCTTGAGAAAGTCAAAGAAAGAATGAGAGACTAAGTATTTCATGAGGGACATTGAGGAGTTGTGATGTGGTCTCAGAATATGAAGCAGAAGATCTTTCTGAGGCTAATTCTGTCACTCTTGCCACCAAATGCCTGGATCGGAAAGATGGAAATAAAACAAAAAGCTTCCAATTATTTTGAAATCATTTTAATGAAGAAGAAAGTCTAGGGAGAAAACATACATGCAACCAAATACTCCAATTAATTCATGTTCAAGAGAAGGTAAAGAAAATTGATGCATTTGAATTCGGAATTTTCCATAAGTAAGCTGGCATCCCAAATCGGTCCAGAGAGATGTTAAACTTTACACATACTCTATCCAATTATAAGGGCATTTCAGGCTAAGCACAAAACTCCCAGGAAGATACCAAAAAATACTTGTCCATGCAAATCAGTAGTTTTTTGGGAGAGGAGAAAACATGGTATGGTTCAGAAATAACATTCTTTATTGCTTACCTTGAAAACATGAATATTCTGTTGGTATTTTTTTAAGAATAACTCTATGAAATTAAACATTGTCATATTTGCGTCATAATTTCTCAGGAAAAAGATATTTACAAATGTTGCAGCTGGTCTTGGAGGACTTCTTCAATCTACTTTTTCCTCTTCACCAACACCAAGGATTATCATTTTTGTGTATGTTTTCACCATATTACGCCCTACGCATGCTCACTAAACATATGTATTTCTTTGCATTATTCAAAAATTATAGTTAAATGGTACTATACTATATAAATATCTTTTTAATACTTGCTATTTTCACCTTAATTATGTTTCTACAATTTCATGAGGTTGATACATGTAGCTCTAGTTGATTTGATTTCACTTCTCTGAATGTTTGTCACTTTCTTTTATATATTTTCTTGTTTAAGGAGTTCAGATTGTTTCAAATTTTTCTATTACAAACACTGGACATTTTTCTATTGTGTTGCTTCATACTCACAAACACTTAGAATCTGAAATGTATTAAATATTGTAAACTTCATTTTTAACCTCTAATTAGTCATAAATTTAGGCATATTTCCATGTTTATCCTCTGGTAGAGATCCTCTTATATGAATAATTTGCTCATGTCTCTTATTTATATATTGCCATTAATATTTGTATTGACTTAGAAGTTCTTTCTAAGTTTTGTTACTGTTTTGGTTTCTATTGCTCTATAATAAACCACTCTAAAACTCAGTAACTGAAAATAACAATTTATTATTTCTCTGGCTCATGTGGGTAACTGCACTCAGCTGGAGAATTCTTTGTTCCCTGGGCTATGGCTGAGGTTACTCATGCAGCTGCATTCAGCTGGGAGTTTGGCTGGATGGAAACTTAGGAAAAAGTTGGGTTCTCTGGAAAAATATGATGGGCTAACGTGCATCAAGACCTATGAAATTTCTGAGGTTTTACCCTTCTTGCAAACTAAAAGTTTTCCCACTAGTTTTCAATTCTATAATACTGTGCAGATAGTTTTAAATTCACTTCCTTCCAGGTAGTTAAACAAGAAATAGTCTCAGCTACATCAAGCTTTTTCCAAGAATTTAAATGAGTGGAAAGGAAGAGAGAAAGGGAAGAGAGGGAGAAGAGAAAGAGAAAGGAAGGAAAGAAGGAAGGGAGGGGGAAAAGGGAGGTGAAAGGAGGAAGGGGGGATGGAAGGAAAGAGAAGGGAATTTTTTAAAAAAGAGATTAACATTTGTCACAATGAATCAATATTGATATTTATTGATAAAAAGTTCATACTTTGTTCAGATTTCCTCAGTTTTTCCCTAATGTATCTCTTCTGTCCCACAGTATCATTAGAGATATTTCATTACATTTAGCCATTATTTCTCTTTAATCATTCCTCATGACTGTGACATTTTCTCAGATTTTCCTTGTTCTTGGTTACTTTGACATTTTTGAGGATTACTGGTTAGGTATTTTTTAGAATGTCCTTCAGTTGGGATTTATGTGTAATCATGTTTTAATTAAGATTATACTGGGATAATGTGTTTTTTAAGGGGAAGATCACAGAGGTCATTCTCATCATATATAAAAGGTACACACAATTAACATGACTTATTGTTGTTAACCTTGATCCTCCTGGCTTGAGCTAGCATTTGTCAGGTTTTTCCAATGTAAAATTACTCTTTTTTCTTTTTTTTCCTCCCTTTCCGTACTGTATTCTTTGGAAGAAAGCAACTATGTGCAGACCACATTTAAGGAGTGGAGAATTATGTTCCACTTCTTTAAGAATAGTATATGTACAGAAATTCTTTGGAATTCTTCTATACCAGAGATTTGTCTATTCTCACTCATTTATTTATCCAATAATGTGCTTATATCAGTATAGTTTCAAGAATTTTTATTCTTTGGGTTATAATCCAATACTTCTTTATTTGCTTTCTTGCTCAAATTGTTCATTTTAGCTGTTGGAATAACTTTCATTTGGCTCATGCATCCCTTTGACATATTGTGTCATTGGTGGGTGTGGAAATTTTTTGGGGGGGTGGCTTTATTTCTGCCACTACAAGATGCTGCCATCTCCTGTTGTATAGTTCTTGACTCATTCCTGCAATCAGCTAATTCTTCAAGGAATCTTGGTTTCTTTTGTTAGATAATAGTATTAAAAACCAAGATCTGGATGCTAGCTGTAATCATTGCTACTGGGGTATAATTTATTCTAGGCCCTCTCACATATGCAAACTGTATCTATATTAATCTAAACATGAGTTCATACTCCCATCTCCAACTCTAATCCTAATATTACCACATGGATTTATTCTAACCTCCTGTTTCTTGCCTATATATATATTTTTTCTTTTTTTGCCACGTGGCATGCAGGATTTTATTTCCCTGACCAGGGATCGAACCCATGCCCCCTGCATTGGAAACATAGAGTTTTAACCACTGACCACCAGGAAGCCCTTTCTTGCCTGTCTTTAACCTCCCCCTACAATAGAGAGAAATCTGTCTCCCATTAGTCACCAAACGTTTACTTACTTTTCCAGTTTCAATCTACACTTATAACAGTATCAGAAATGTTAACCACTATCTTCTTGGGAAACAAATTTATCAACTAAGTGCAGTGATTATTTACAGTTCTACTGGCCTTTAGTCTTACACACTCCACTCATTTCCAAATTTACTTATATCAACACCTTCTACCAGCCTCATCCCCTTCAGTGAGGGGGTTTCATTGCTTTTTTAATACATGTGGTTTCTTTTGTCACATCTACCTTCTAAACTGGGATTCTTTGACTTCTTGTTTGTTTTCATTTGCATACATTAAGATTTACTTTCTGTGTTGTGAAGTTCTGTGGATTTTGATGCATGTTTAATACCTTGTATACACCGCTCTAGTATCATACAGAACAGTTGTAACACCTTGGAAACAGCCTGTGCTTCATCTATTCAATCTACTCCATCCTCTGCTCTAAACTTCCATCACCTCTGATCTGCACACCATCTCCATAGTTTGCGTTTTCCAGAATATTATATGTATGGAGTCAGAAAGTATGTAGCATTTCAGACTGCTTTCTTTCTCTTAGTTTTCTCTTAGTTATTTGCATTTAAGATTCATCAAGTCTTTTCATGGTTTAATAGCTCAAGTTTTCGTTGTTGTTGCTGAATAATACACCATTGTACGTATGTACCACAGTTTGTTTACCCATTCACCAATTGACAGACATCATGGTTGTTTCAAGTTTTTGGTGATTATGAATAACACTGGTTTCAAAATTTATGTTCAGGTTTTTGTGTGGACATAAGTTTTCAAAAATATGAGTAAAAACTAGGATCACAGTTGCTAGATATTTTGGTAAGACTATGTTTAGTTTAGTAAGAAATTGCAAAATTGTCTTCCAAAGTGGCTGCATCATTTCACATCCCTACCAGCAATTACTAAGAGTATCTGTTGCTTATACTCACGAGTAGTTGATATTGCCATCTTTTGGGTTTCTGCCATTCTAATAGGTGTAAGTTAATTCTCGTTGCTGTTTTAATTTCAATTAATTTCAATATCTAATAACAAATGATATTGAGGCTCTTTTCATATGATTATATAACATCTGTAAATCTTCAGTGAGGTGTCTGTTCACACTTTCTGCCCATTTTGTAATTGCATTGTTTGATTTTGTTCTGTTGAATTTCTGTTGTATATTTTGGATACATGTTTTTATCACATAGGTGTTTTGCAAATAATTTCTCCCAGTCTTTATTTAGCTTATCTTTTGAGTCTCTTAACAGCATCTTTCAAAAAGCAGAAATTTTAATAAAATCCAACTTATCGATTATGGCAGATCTTGACCATGACTCTCTGGATTTGCCATGTCTGTACATTTCCGGATGGCAGTTTATTCTGAAATCTCAGTGCATTAATGGATGCAGGAAAAGGTGTTGCTTTTCAGTTTATTCAGGGTTTTCTTGTTGTAAGAAGAGAATTGATAACATCCAACTTCTTTACAAGTTGAAGCTGAAACTGAAAGAAAATTTTATGCATTTGTATTTAAAATTCAAAACAAGGTAATTTTTAAAAATATCTTTTTCTGGTAGGAGATTTTGACACATTAAGGAGGGGGTAAAATATGTTTCAAAATATAAAGTTCTAATAATAACTTTGATATTCTTAGGAAAAAGTAAAATTATCTGATATGGTCTGAATTTTGAAATAGTGGTAAAAAATCTAAATTAATGAGATTCCCTTGTAAACTACTCCATCGGCAGTCTGGACTTCTTTCTGTTAGCACTTAGAAGCATGCCTTTATTTTATACTATGTGTTTACCTGTCCATGGATATATGACAATGATTCTTGTACACCCCTTATTCATAATATTTTCCTTCCTGTACATGTGTTGATGTATACAAATTATTACTTATTTGTACTCATAGCTATTTGTCTTCACAAAGAGAGTTAAAACTGAAACTGTACTATAAAATTAATGCTCTCACAAAATCTCTAAGAAGTTTTATAATCAAGTTTCATCTGATGAAATACAAGTTTATTTATCTACTCAATGTGTATACTTTCTGTGTACCAGAAAGCATCTGATAAAAATATAAAGAGGTTCATGAGATTTTATATCATAAATAACATAACTATGCCATGTATTCCTTCTAAACAGATTTCTAGTGATCAAAAGTAGAATGAAATATCTAGTTGTCATAAAAGGGTTGTTATGAGTAATAGCAGATGATCAGATGATCATTAAACTTCTTAGACAAATGAAGACATTCTGGATAGTGAAAGGGGACACTTTTTAATAATTATGCTGGTACAACAGGCATAATCTGAAAATGACCCAAGTAAATCGGGACTTGTCATTCTATGTAGAGTACCACCATATTTCCTTTTGTAACCCTGTAATTTGTCATCTTAAATTTCATTTATGCAGCACATTTATTGAGTATATCACCTGCTGATTTCTATTTGGCAGTTTAACTTTCATATTAAAAAAAAAGGAAAAAGCAACAAGCTGTATTTCGTTTTGTACCAATTGTAGCAGCATGACTAGACACCATTGGATACCTGAACTGCACACACACACACACACACACACACACACATACACACACACTCTCTCTCTCTTTCTCTCTCTCTCTCTTGTGATTTCCTAGCTTGGTATATTTTAAAACATTTTTATGCACTTTTGTTTTTCCTTATTTTTTACTGTGATTAAGAATTAGAGGGCTTCCCTGGTGGCGCAGTGGTTGAGAATCTGCCTGCTAATGCAGAGGACACGGGTTCGAGCCCTGGTCTGGGAAGATCCCACATGCCGCGGAGCAACTAGGCCCGTGAGCCACAACTACTGAGCATGCGCGTCTGGAGCCTGTGCTCCGCAACAAGAGAGGCCGCGATAATGAGAGGTCCGCGCACCGCGATGAAGAGTGGCCCCCACTTGCCGCAACTAGAGAAAGCCCTCGCACAGAAACGAAGACCCAACACAGCCATAAATAATAAATAGATACATAAATAAAAATTAAAAAAAAAAAAGACCTGCATTTGCCATCTTTAAAAAAAAAAAAAAAAAAAAAAAGAATTAGAACTTTTCCAAGTTGACCGGTGTTACTGATATTAGGGGTAAAGATAACATTTATTCAGCAATTATTTAATAACATACACTGTAATTGTCAGGACTGGGCCACATGCTGGGCATGTATCATTGACTAGCACAGGCATAGTCTCTGCTGTCACTGAAGAGAATTCAATAATGTATATCTTCGGAGTGTTTCATGCATAATACTATTAAATAAACAGTTTTCCCTCTTGAAATTTTCTTTATCAAAATCTTTTTTTTTCAAATAGTAACATACTGATACTACTCCTCAAAAATATCATTGTAAAACAGCAATCCTAACTTAAAACAATTTCTGGCACATATTAGGAACTCTGAAAATAAATATTCAGTGATGGAATGAGTGAATAAAATTCAGTAAGTCTTTGGTATTTGTCGATAGGGATTTGATACTGATAAGTAAAATATAACTAAACTAAGTAAATAATTCTAGCCATCTTACTATAATTGGAAACTAGTCTGAGTTTCAGATATTGTCTTTTATCCTTTTTCACCTTCAGTAAATGAGGTAATGTGGAGACAAATAATGTAAAGTTAGAAATTACTTGGAAAGGGGTCTGAATATGAGTTGAATAGAATATTATATTCTAGTCGTTCAGTGACCTGAACGACTAGAATATCATTTCCAGTAAAGATGCCAACAGCACTTGCTTTCATGTTAAAATGTAAGAAACCACAGTCAATAAACTACCATATTTCATGAACTGCAGATGTCATCAGCTATAAGCTGCACCTTATTTTATGAACACTATGAAAGAAAAAATGCTGACATGTAAACAACAATGTACTTATTTTTTTTCAATTGTATTCTTGTCAAAAGAGTTCTTTTTAGAATTACTGAGATAGTTCTTTCAATTGTGTATCATTCTTATATGTATACACAGTAGAAAATATGAGCAAACTAAATTGGTTCATATGTTTCTAAATCTTCTTTGTATCCAAAGGTGATTTTTCTGAATTTATTTTTGATTCAGCATTGTCACTGAATCACAACACACAACATTGGTCACTGTGTAATCAAGAGGGTTGATGATACAGCATTTCCTAAGACTTTTCCATAATTGTCTCCAACATTTCCTTCTAAATCACTGATGACTTTTCTATACATTTTTAATGCTGGTACATTTTTGATCTACTGAAGAATTTAAGGTTCTCATACAACAGCCAGGGTTCTCATTACTGTCTCAAATAATCTTTAAGTCTTCCATTAGTGTAAGATACGTCTCAATTTCAGAGATATGTAAATGTTGTATGTGTGTATGTGGATGAATGTGTTTGTTTACATTCATACATATATATTTATGTATGTGATATATGCATACATACATGTATATATTTTATATCTTATTGCAATGAAATATATACAGTAAATGAAATAAAATACAGTAAATCTCTGCAGTTACTATTCTGAATAATGCAGAAAGCTTTAACTCAGTGTATAGGTATGAATGATTGGTTTCAAAAGTAGAAGCTATGTTATTTAATTGCAAATTCATGTGCTTATTTAATGTAATCTTAAATGGGAAAATTTTAAATTTTCCTAAAATACATTGAAAAATACTATAATTTAGATTATTCATAGGAAAGCTTAAGTATTGTGTTACTTGTTTAGTTATGTGCCATAATAAAACTGATTTTAGTATAAGCTTATTGCAAAGAGAAGAAAAATGTCCCATTTTGTAGCATTGGCTTTCTATTTCCTATCTACTTGGCCACATGAAATTTGGGTGCCTGTAAAGGCAGGATAATAACTAATCCTCTTTGGTGTTTGACACTTAATCCTTTCTGGTACTTATCCTATTAACATTTCTTCTCTTGTATTTAAATGCCAGTGCAGAGCACTCAAATTACTTGCATTTATTTCTGTGCTTCTGAATTTTGCAGTTAGAGAAAGCACCTTCAGAAACGTTTGATTAAATATATGCATTTATCTCAGTCTATATTCATTATCAAGTACTTATTCTAGTTTAATGACTTTTAGCTTGGATATATTCAGCTTCCAGTTTATGTTTACCATTATTTTATAACTGCAGAATTCATCTGCAATGTAACATAAGCTCTTTAACTGAGCTCCCCAAAGAAATTTATAAAACTTTTGCATACTTTAAGATTTTAGTTAAAAACCTACTCTAAGTACGTGAATTCTTAAAGCATATTACTGGGCATTACTTATATTAAAGGGTATAAACCAGTAAATCTTATATTTCGAAAAACTCTATTAGTCAAATCAGGCTAAACTATGCTGCATTAACTAGCATGCACAGAATCACAATGGTTTAGAAAAATAAAAGCCTATTTCTCACTCATAACTTACGCCCATGGTGGGTTGGCAAAAGAGTTTGTTTCAGCTGGACTTGTACTTTGAGATCACCAAGACAGAGGAGTTGGGATGTGGCAAATCATGTCTAGCTTTTAAAATTTTAGTCTCAAAATATCACATTTCATTTCCTTCTTGTTTCTTTCCCCAAAGCAAGTCATGGGGATAGCAAATCATCTCAAGGTGGTTGGGGAAGTACAGTTTCACAATGTGTCAGAAAAAGAAGAGGACATATTTGTAACCAGCCCTAATGACTACTATATTCACTTTCATGCAGCTTTCCTTTAAAGGAACACAGAGTTACTTAATAACATAAAATCAAGACAGTGAGGTGCTAATATGTCTTTCTTTTGAAAAAAATGAAGAGTAGAGAATTTTTGTGGTTATGATATTTTTTTGTTTTAGTTTTTTCCATATATACATATATAAAAAGAAATGATTATACATGTATATGTTTTATATATATATATATATATTTACATATATGTGTGTATATATACAGATATATATTTTGATTACCACTGTGCATTTGTATGCTATTTAATAAATACTTCAACAAACTTAGTGTATAAATATCTTTATCCTTCTACTCTATATTGATTGAGGAAGAAACTTAGAGAATTTAAGTAAACTTTTCTAAATTACATGGCTAATAATCACACTGAAATTTAGTTACATTAGTTTCTGGTTTTCCAACTACAGGCTGTCTTTTAGGAAAAGTACCATTTAGACAAATGAGGAGACATTTGTTTTTGACTTTTAAAATTATTCTCAGTTTTCTCCTACTTACCTACCTTTGCATGAGACTCAAATATGAAATATCACAAGTTGGGCATTTTCTGCTACAGTGAAATGAAAAGTTTGGCAAATCACCTCTCCATAAAGTAATTATGAAACTGGACACAATTGTCAAAAACAACAAATTCAGGGCTCTGAAAATAGACAAAAGACAAAACAACAAATAGACAAGTGTTTATTCACACAAATCTACTGAACTTGAGGACAAACCTGATTAGATAGACAGAAGAGAAGAGACATACAGAGGAGAAGGTGAAGATGGAGGCAATGATTGTAGTGATAACTTCTATAAGCCAAGCAATACCAAGGAATTTGGGGCATCCACCTGACAACACCTTAATTTCAGAATTCTGGTATCCAGAACTGTGAGTGAATTAATTTCTGTTGTTTTAAGCCACCAAATTTGTTGTTATTTATCCCAACAGTCCCAGGAAATTAAGACAAATGTCAATATTTTTAAAAAGTGAATTATATCTATAATCTAGAAATAAATAATCCAAAAATAAAATTAAGCATCTAATTCCATATACAATAGGATGAAAGAGAATAAAATACTGAAAATAAATTTAATAAAAGCAGTACAAACTTGCAAAATAAAAACTACAAAACATTGCTGAGACAATTAAAGATCTAGACAAATTGAGAGACATAGCATGATATGGGACGAGAAGATTCAAAATGGTAATTCTCCCCAAGTTAATATACAGATTCAAAACTATCTCTGTCAAAATTAGTTTGTTTGGTTTTTTTTTTCATAAATTGACAAGTGAATCCTAAAATACATACAAAAGTAAAAAGATCTAGCATAACCAAAACAGTTTTGGAAAACAAAAAAGTTATATGACTATACTAATCATTTTAAAGACATACTATGAGGCTACAGCAATAAGAACAACACGGTATTGGTGTAAGGGTTGTCATACAGATTATATAAATCTATGTAATAGAACTGAGAGTCCAGATATGAATCTGTTTTTGTATCTTCAATTTATTTTTGACAAAGATTCCAAGGCAATTGTTTAAAATAAGTGGTACTGGGACAGTTGAATACCTCAAATTATATAGATAAATTAACTCATTTATTTGCTAGGCTTGTTTCCGGATTATATAAAGAACACTTAAAACTCTGTAATAAGATGACAACCTAATTAAAAAATGGGTAACAAATTCAAATAGATGTTTTACCAAAGGAAATCACCAAAGATATACGAATGGCAAATAAGCACACAAAAAGATGTTTAATGTCATTATTCATTAGGAAAATGCAAATTAGAAACACAGTAACATACCACTACTAGCCCACTAGAGTAGTTATAATTAAAAAGACAACAAGTGTTGGCAAGGATGTTGAGACACAAGAACCTTCATACATTGCTGGTGGGAATGTAAAATGGTTGTACTGGTTTATTACAAATGTGACAAATTACCAAAAACATATCAACCTAACATACATTTATTTTCTTGCAGTTCTATAGGTCAGAAGTTCGATATGGGTTTCACTGGGCTAAGACCAAGGTTTTGGCAGTGCTGTGTTTCTTTCATGAGCTATTAGGGAGAATACATTTCCTTGCTCATTCAAATGTTGGCAGAATTCAGTCCCATGCCATTGTAGTACTGGGGTCTTTGTTTTTTGCTGGCTGTCGGCTGGGTTGGGCATCCTTATCTCCTAGAGGCCTCTCTTCAACCCTTGTGCATAGCTCCCCCCACCCCTACATCTCAAACCAGCAAAAAAGTATTGAATCCTCATGCTGCCATCTCTCTGCCTCCTGCCTCTGCCTCTCTTCTTCCATTTTTAAGGACCCTTAGTGTTAACATTGGGCCCACCGGGATAAGCTCAGCTATTTTCCCCCTGCTACCTTAATTCCCTTTTTCCATGTGATATATCATAGTCACAGGTTCCAGAGAATAGAACATGGCCATCTTTGGGGGCTTGCTATTCTTTTGCCTACCACAACGGTATAGCTACTTAGGAAAGTGGTGTCTTAAAAAAAGTTAAACTTCATATGTGACTTGGAAATTTTCCAACTAGGAATTTATCTAAGAGAGATGAAAACATAATGTCCACAGAAAAGACATTTTGCAAATGTTCCTAGCAGCATTGTTCATAAGAGTCAAGAACTGAATCAAAATGTTCAACTGGTGAATGAATAAACAAAATGTGGTAAACCTATACAATGGAATACTATTAACGAAAAGAAGCAAACTATTGTTATATGATGAAACAAGATATGATGTTCAACACATCACAGTAGTTAAAAACTCCAGACATAAAAGGCTATATATTGTACTGTTATGGTAAATATGTAGAAATGGTAAATCTATGGAGACTAAAAGCATATCAAGGGTTGCCTTGTTCTTAGGGCAGAAGGGATTGACTGAAAGAGAGAATGAAGAAACTTTTTGAATGATAATGTTCAAAAACTGCATTATGATGATTGTCACAAAACTGTAGATTTATTAAAAATCATTGAATTCTACATATACAATGGGTAAATTTTATGGCATGTAAATTACGCTTCAGTAAAGCTGCTAAAATTCTCCTTTTATAAATTCATATTTCACAAGTAAGCTAGCAATTTCTAAAGAACACTTCTGTTGTTAGCTAATTCATGGTTTATTTCTATAATTTTGAAATTTAACACCACCACCTCCAAAATGTCCACCACCTCCCTCAGACAGAGGGCTCCCAAGGACAGGGAAATCCCCTTGCCCACTCTCAAAAACAGCTCTGTACTTGGCCCAAACCACCCCAAGCAGATTTCACCAAGAGCATCATGCCACAGAAGCACTATTCTGCAATAAACAGGAAAAAATTAAATACAGACAAAACATCCAAACACTGAGCTTTAACCATTTAGAGGTGAAATCATGAACAAGCTACCCATATTCCGCAGAGCGTAAGTTCTCAACTAGGAACTTTCAGATTGGGTTACTCAACCTTACCACAGTGACTTGTTATCAGAATTAGACGGAACAATGGATGAACAATGTCCGGCACAGTGTCTGGCATTTTCTACATATTTAACAAGTGTTAAGCAGCTTTCCTTTTCTTATGAAAGGACTTCACTACTATGTTTTACTTTCAGTCAATCAGTTTTTCAGCAAATACAAAAAAGAGCTCCTCTCTACTAAAGTGTTTTATCTCTGGTTTATTTCATGGATTTGCAATATTTATCCATCTCAGTCTCTTCACAAACATCAAGCAGACCCTAAATGGTAGCAAACCTGTGTGATAAAACACAGAGGGAGCATCCTCCAAACTAGGGTAAACACAATTGAACTATTAAATCACAAAGAGATATGGACAAAAAAAATGGGCAAGAAGAAAATCATGATTCTAGCAAGCTACTAGAATTAACGATACAGCAAAACAAAGACTTATTTTTATAGAATACATTAATATTCCAATGTTTTATGACAAATGTGAGGAAATGTAGACATAAGAGATTGAGCGCATTGGAGTAGTTCACCAGGTTAGTGACAAGGTAAAAGGTTTATGCTAGAGGAGCCCAGAGTTAGGAAACTTTTATGTTCTTCCTATATACCACATTCCTGATGGAGAACATTGGTAAAACAGCAAGTGGAGATATGGAATCTGGCTTTGTTCAAGATTGTAGGCGCCAAGTTCACATTCCTCACTTAAAAGCTCAGCAGAGTGTCATTGCAGCTCTGGGAAGTTGGGAAGTCAGTTGCTAATTAACTAAAGCTCTACCCCTTTAAGATGTGTATGGCTGAAATACCAAGCTGTGAGCCTTGCCTGTCTGTGCTTTAGCTTTCTAAGTGCCAATGAACCTGAAAAATCATGAATTTCAATGCTCTTTTTTTTTTTTTTTTTTCTTTCCTGAGGCTCTGCTGCATTAAGTGAGAAGTGAAGCCAGAATAGAGAACACAAGTCTCAGAGTCAAAACACACATGTTGTAATTCTTGTAATACATATGATGGGTCTTCAGAAATAGAAAAGTAAAAATATGTATAATATATATGTATATATACTGTATTTTTAAAATTTATATAGTGTTTATGCTAGGCTTTTAAATTTAACCTCAACAATCTACAAGGCGGGTATTACTTTTTTTTTTCACATTTTACAACTAATGAAATTGATATACAGAAAATTAACTAACTTGTCCAATATCAAAGTCACCCAGTAAATGCCAGAGCCCGAATTCATACCCAGACTGGAGTTCTTTCTCTGAACCATTTTACACACTACTTCCATATATGTTTGTATATACATGCGTGCAGACATACACACACATACATTTGTAATCAGTGAAAGAATTTATATTTTTCTCAGCATTGAGAAGTTACTGACATACTATTTGTTGATTTAAGGTATGCAAATTTTGTTGATTCATAATTATTTTAAATGTGCATACATTTTGCTCCTGTCTGTAGCTTTATTTTCCAAGCTCATAATTAAGAGTTAATAATAGGATACGCTTTACATAGATTAGTATCACCCAAATTCTTCTGATGACAAATTGGTTGAATAATAATCTTTTATATCTGTCTTTCATTTTATTTCATTAAGAAAAAAATGTTTCTCCATTATCTCTCTCAACATAGCAGGTTTATAACTCAAATTTTTTCTAAGTTATTTGATAATAAAAGTGTCAGAACAAGCAAGAAACTATTGAACTGCCATTCTTATTCTCATTTACCTTCATACCAGGAATAAAATTGTAAACTGAGTTTTGACTGAGATCTCTTATGGAGACCCTGCTCTAGTGCACTCTTTTTCACATCTATTTGTCCAATAGTTTTCAAAGAGATTTTTATATAAGGTCACTTTTATGTACAAATGACACAACTTGTTGGACGATCTAATGTTTGTAAAGTTTATATTTTTCATTTTGCCAAGAAAAACAAAAGCTTGTCCATTTTATATATTGTGATAAGCATTTAATTGAAGAAAAAGATACTTTAAAAAAATACACATTCAAGACAAAGGGTTATGTGGCAGTATTCTTTCACATATCAGTAACATGTTAGAGCTGAATGTGTGTTTCCATTCACTTCTTTTACTCATAAAATAAAAATCTATCACTAATGAATAATGCCACAGATACTTTGGACATACAGTACCTCTTAAATTTGTAGATCTATTGACAAATTATTCTGGTTGAATATGAAATATGAAAGACATTTTAGCATAACTTTGTGTTTTGAGCAAAAATGTTCTAACTAGTATTCAAAGTTTTAAGGCAACTTGCAACCAAAGTTTTAAGTATAATCATTAGCTTATTCCCAAGTAAAAACATTAATATTGGATGTTTGGCAGATAAAAAGTATTGCTGAATATCAAGTCCATATTAGCCTAGAGAGAAAAATAATGTTGGAAGAAAAAGTGTGTGTTGGTTTGATAGTGTAGCCTACTTCTATAAAACCATAAATTGGACAACTAATTTTAGCTACACCAAAATACTTTACATTCTTTCCTTTCTTTTGCAGTGTTTTTCATATTTAATCCCTGCACACGTAACTTACCTTACTCTTTCAGTAAACTATGAGCTCTTCATAAGAGACTAATACTCCAATCCAATTAAGAATTATCTATATCTGTAGAGAAGCCACAACTACGCAAATCTAAATTTTAAAATATTCTCTGTAACAAACATCTGATATTACAAATGTCTGTTATGAATAATGCCTATCAGTAGATAAAAGCCATTAGAAACACATTTTTCTAATTTTCCTGCTCGGGTTTATGACTTTAGTGAAAGTAGAAAATTTGATAAAACTTCTGGACTTACAAAATGTGGGGCTGTGGTGTGTGATTCTCCAGGAAACACAAGGCTAAAGTATGCAGAAGGAAGATATTAAAGAGGGCCACCCTTTGGTTAATAAACGTAAAGAACTGTCTTTCATTTAAACTATAGGCCAGGAGAAAGTAAAGTAAAAGAAATCCGATTTAGGAGAAAAAACATAGCTTCACAGTGGCTTGGCAATTTGATAGCTACCACTTTCAAGGTTCTTAATTTTAGGACACTCATGTAATGGAAATAGTGGCCTCCAATTTTTGTTTAGATTAATTATACTAACTCATGCACGCAAGAGGCCTGCACTAGCACAGAGTGTGTACTGGTTGGCATTGCCACACCTGATATTTTTTCCTAATGAATTGCAATTTTCTATAGTAATGCCACTCTCCCCTACTGATTTCACAGGATTATCACGGGAACTTCCATTAAGCATACCATTATCTCACCCATTGTCCCCAGTTGATTAGTCCTGGAGTAAGCACCTGAGCCAACCTGGCCAATAAAACTTTTCCCAGGGATTGTTAGACTCCAAAAAGAGTCACAACATTCTTGTATTGCCACTGGAATTGTAAGATGTAATGTGCAGCAGCTGTCACCAATTATATCTTATGACATGTGGATAAAAGCATAAACTAAGCTCCATAGAGAATAAAGATGAAAGACAGAAAATTATTTGCCATCCTTGCCTTCCAGATGTTTAGTTGTTAAACTCTTCTTTGACTTCAAGAAATGCCCTAGTTTTATTCCCATAAAGCTCACCTTTCCCTTGAATTATTTCCATTTGGGTATTTTATCAAGTTCAACCTAAATTTTCCCAAATTGTGAACGAGCTATTTAGAAGTGTGAATAACTGCAATGAAGGGTTTATTTTTCTAACTGAGAAATAAAAACATTAAAAATATTTCCTGAATATGTGTCTTTCCATAGGGAAATCAAGGCAGCAAATGTGAGACAAAAGGAGAGGGTTCTTATTATGTAAAACAAGGGAGTAGTTTTAGAAATACTTAAAATCATCCTTCCTGGGATAGTTCTTATCTCATGACTATACATGAATCTTTCTATCTCTAATTTGAGAGGCTGAGAAAAAGGAGGTCATGAGAAAGATACCTGGGTTATAATCAACAGAATGAAGAAACTATAGGAAAGTGCTATCTATGCCTGCTAGCTGCATATAAGCCAAGGAGGATATCAGCCAGAACTCTAAGACTTGTATTTCATAATATGCATCAATAATTGTTAGATACTTGTGGAATCCAAAAATGTTATCTAACCAGGAATAATGTAACCCTTTCTGAGCTGTAGTAATACAGCCAGGTTAGGTTCCATCTAGAATTTTCTCAAATAACATTTGGGTCAAATAACACATGATTGGAAATAAGGCTTTTCTCTCCTATGAAATCATAAGTAATGTGGAATAATACCTGTTCTGAGCTTATTGAGATGTCTCACATGTGCTCCTTAATATATAAGTTAGACTGGGTTTAAGATGGCACAGAGCAGTAGGACTCTAAACAACTGCAGAAGACATATTCTGCTAGAAGCAGCCACATTCAAATGCATGGGCTTCCCATGGGTTAGACATCACAAAACCAGTCAGGCTCCAATCTCACTGCTTATTGTCTTAGATTGGAAGCGGAACCCAGAACAAGATTCTTGTTAAGTGGATGTATTGTGGGTGTGCTCACAGAAGACTGAAAGAAACAGGATAGCATACTGGATTTAAAACTAAGCAATAGGGGCTTCCCTGGTGGCGCAGGGGTTGAGAATCTGCCTGCCAATGCAGGGGACACGGGTTCGAGCCCTGGTCTGGGAGGATCCCACATGCCGCGGAGCAACTAGGCCCGTGAGCCACAATTACTGAGCCTGCGCGTCTGGAGCCTGTGCTCCGCAACAAGAGAGGCCGCGATAGTGAGAGGCCCGCGCACCGCGATGAGGAGTGGCCCCCACTTGCCACAACTAGAGAAAGCCCTCACACAGAAACGAAGACCCAACACAGCCATAAATAAATAAATAAAAATAATAAAAAAATAAATAAATAAATAAATAAAAAAAAAAAAAAACTAAGCAATAACATGGTCTCAGTTGAAAACTCAGCTTGGTCTGATCCAGGCAAAGCTCTGAAACACAAATGGGCCAAAAGAGTGGGTTCAACTCAACAGAAAGGGTTGACATTTTAGATCTCATTGATGTTAGTCATTGGCTGAGGTCTTTTCCCCCACTTGGCAGAGGGGAACAAGGGAAAAGGTGGTTCATAGCCTCTATGATGAGACAGTTCCAATTTGTCCAAGGAAGTTTTGCCATAAGAGGGTACAGCCGTGGGCTGTTAATTGCTAACCCTTTCAGGAGCTGGAGGTGGGAGCACCAGCAAGCTGATAATTCGATCTGGTTGGAACATCAAACATTCACTAAACTTTTACTTTACCCGAAAAAGCTGGCAAGTTTCCTCCAGCAGCAAGAGATTGGGATTGTACCCTTGCAGGTGGTTGCTTAAGGTAGGGAAGCAAGAAAAATCTAGGGAATTGGCAAGTAGAGAGGCTCCTTGAGGAACGCTCTCACAAATTCCCACACGGACCCATCTGGGAGAGTTAGAGTATGAATGGCTGTTATATAAATACAGAGAAGGCCATTCAGTGTTAGTCAAGAAAAACAACAATAATTAACAGGATTCCAATGGTAACCTACTATCCTAGAGAGATTTGTCATGTCCCCTCTCCCAGTGCCCTGCTCCATCACTCCGAGGGAGCTGAGGCCCAGGTGAAAAAAATCAAGGAGGTTGACCAGCACTCTATTGTGTTATCACATTAAATTCTTACAAGAATCTCATGCAATTATTAACCCCATTTCAGACTTGAGAAAACTGAAGTTCAGAGAACCTCAACTTATAAATGATAGAAGCAGGATTCCAACTCAGATCCATCTGCTAAGTAAATAAATTCCTTTAAAGTTTCTGCTTTGGGGATAAGCATAAAAATCACACTCCCACACTTTAACATCCCTGAAGAAACTTGGTTAGTATGAATTCATAGACTTTCAATTAAGCATTTAAAACACATTTTTGACATTTCCTTCCTGTATTTTTCATTATAAAAATAATAGATTTTCAATTATTCAAATATAAATAGGACATGCTATTTCAAACCATTTTCCTACTTTAGTTTCAGATATATGCCTCTTCCACTGCAAAAATGAAAAATATATTAAGCAAATCTTCATGGTCATTGGATAATATTGGATGGGTGGCTGGATGAAAGTAAATGTATAATTATTCAGAGTGCCTGGAAAAGGATCATAATTGTGTGCTATTTAATAAAATTTAGGATGAAGTTTGACACTCACTACAAATAATTAAAGCACAGTTTTTTTGGCATAAATTGTCGCTTAAAAAACACCCAGGCATTCTAGTTATTTGTTCTACTTTCTACAGCTGTAACTACCAAACTAGAAACTTAACTTCCAGGGGGTAATACACTTATTACCACTTACTGAGTTTGTTTTTCATATAAAGATATTTTCTGAAAACACAAAATGTCTCTTCATATTTTTCTTAATGTCTGGGGGAAAAAAGCAAGTATTTCTTTGGAAACAGAATAGGACATCTTATATAAGAGAGCCCTCAACAATATTGTCCTTTCATTATCTGCTAATTAGTCCACTGAATTTGTCTGTCTTTGTCACTAACCACTTTTGAATGAGCTGGGAAAAATCAAGTGGGAAATGTATACCATATATCTGATTTTGCTAATTAGCTAATGATGCCTTTTCTTCCATGGAATAATTGTTTTGGAAAGACATCATCATCATTTATAATATTTGAGCAGAGTGTAAAATCATATTTTACTTTTCCTTTTGTATATAAGCAATCCTTACATATTAAAATCTAACTCTAACAGTGCATTAGCAAATCCAATTAGCGCTATCTTCAAATATATCCAAAACTTATCATTTCACGTTTTCGCCACCAGCTTCCTAACTGGTGTCCCTGCATTTCCCCTTATCTGTCTGCAGGCATTTCTCCACGTAGCAGTTAGACGATTTCTTTGCAAACATGTCTTATTATTCAGCTTCTCAGCTCAAATCTTTTAATGGATTCCCACTTTAAGTAAAATCCAGAGTTTTTATTATTGACTACAAGCCTCAATGTGACCAGGCTCCCATCTACTATCTATGACTTTGTGTCCTCCTACTATAAAGATAAACAGAGCCAGACATTAGTTCAAGTGGTGAAAACAGACTTATTCAGTTAACTACTAACAATAGACAAAGAGCTAAGATCCGTTCCAAGCTGTGCAGAGGTGACTGAGCATTTTAAAGGGAGGATGAGGGAGTAGGGAGGGACAATGACAGAGCATGAGTAGAGTCAGGGACGTTAAAATTACCAAAAGTGAGAGAGGAGGTGCATGGGAAACCCATCTAGGTTTACTCACTGGCACTTATCAAAGTTAAGCTCCCACTCTGCCATCTGTCATCAGTTGTTGGCTAGAAAAAACAGTAAATTCTTTTGCCAGCCTTGAGTTTTCTCAGGGAGGCTAGGGTCCTTATAGGGAAGCAGCTCTGTGCTGTTAGAAACTATGTCAGTATGTGTTCAATTCTTTCTCAGCCAAGGTGGAGGGCTATAGAGAAGATGGCTCAGAGGAGCCTGGCTAGAGTTTGGTCAAGGAGAGAATTTTTGTCACAATACTATCCTCTGTCACTCATGCTGGCCTCCTGCTATTCCTCAAATATGCCAAGTACACAGGATGCTTCAAAGGGAGCATTTCCTTTTCCTTCTGAAATACTCTACCCCCAGATAACCACACAGCTTTCCTTCACTCTTATTCAAAGCTTTGCTTATTTTTCATCTTCTCAAGGAAGCTCCTTGATCGTTCAGACTTGCTTGTCTCACCCTTTTACCCTCTATCCTCCTTCAGATTGCACAAATGCCTTCTGGCTAGATTACATACTGTAGATTCTAATAGTGTTACATTTCTGCCTTCCTTAGAACACTTAATCACAGCTGAAATTTTACATTAATTTGCAACTTTATCTAAGATTTGCTTTATTTTCCTCATGTGAGATCCATGAAGATGTGACCCAAACTGATTTTTTTTTTTAGTCTTAGAGTTCCAATACAATGCCTGACATAAAATGTATACTTAGTGCATGTTTCTACTTAATTAATGGCTAAACATGTACAAATGATATTGGATAGTTATGACATTCACAATACATTCACCAAACCTCCATCTCATGGCTCAAATTGCAACGCAAGTTCAGGAAGAGTAAAAGGTTTTGGAGTATCCTAGGAATCCTAAGAACAACAACAACAAAGTACATACAGATATATGTATATTGTGTGTGTACTGGAATTTGTTCAAGGTCTTCTAAGAAAAAGGGATATTGTGGTTTAGTTTTGTCTGATTTACTATCTTTAAATGAAGATAGGAAACTAACTTACTTCAAAAGTTGCATATGTAAACTATCCCAAAATGTTAACAAAGCAGTTTACAGATTTAGTTTTATGTAACAACTAAACAATAAAGACATCAATGGTTCTTTCTTCCACTATTTACTTTGATAGACAAAGATTTCCTGAGGACCAGTCATCTTGCACCTCGCTACCTTGGTTTTCCCCACAGGAAAAAATAAAAAGTATGTGTGTATATATCACCGTGCCCACATAATTGGCCTGCCTGTCCTATCAAATTAATTCTAGTATTTGCCTGAGGCATTTTTACACTTTTCTTTTTCTCAGCCAGTAGAAGCCATATGTAGGAGTTTGCCTAAAATAGGCAGTAAGTACACATCTACAGGAAGAAATGGGACACTGTGGAACTAGCAGAAGAAAAACAGGGGAGAACTTTTATTTTTTCAAATGAACTCAGTCCTATGAAAATCCGTGGAATATATTACAATACTATAAGTTTACATATGCCTCAAGTAATACCCAAATGAATGTAGAATTGGCAAACTAAAGATGTTTAAAATTGATGGGAAAACAGAGTCAGCCAGATTTTCTCATTTAACATATTGGCTTTAAAACATCAGCTCAGACAGAGAGCAAGGAAAACAAGAGATTGACACTGTAGCCAGAGCATGGAGATCAGCTTGATTTTATAGTCAAATAAGATGGAGAGTTAATTTTCCTGAAGACCCAAAGGAGCAAGGAGGAAACATAGCAATGCAAGCCAAGGAGGGACAATGGTCTCTGTTTTGGTCTCCTTGTCTAGTCTCTTCCATTGTTATAGTTTATATGCTTTCACAGTGGGTATGAGTATTCTGAGTAACCTTAGGCAAAATGTTTAACCTCAGTGTGCTTCTGCTTCCTCATTTGTATAATGAGTATAATAATTTTACCTACCTCACTGGGTTGTTGTGAATTTTTTTTAAATCACAGGGTTGTTTTCTGGACTCATATATGCAAAGCACTTAGAATGGTACCTGGTATTATTTTAAGCTGATGGTTACTATTATTCTCAACCCTTATAAAATTAGCAAAGCATGTTAGTGATGCATGATTTTACAGAGTATCTCATCCTAGTCTCCTCACTTTTCCTCATTTTACACATCTGAAAATTCAAGGAGAGCAACAATTTATATCACTTCTATATTAAACTTGCTCAATCTCTAAAATTTAAGAAACCAAAAAAGGAAAAACTAAATGAAGCTGAGGAGACTTGAGTGTTCTTTCTAAAATAAAACTTGTAAGTAAAGTATGAAAAAAGAAACAAGCAAATACATAAAACATGAAAAAGACACACACATGCACATTCTTATTTAAAGGTGACCTTCCTGGAAATAACATCAGATTTTACAGTTACATTTCAACCTCAATATCATCAGGAGAATCTAAAAGCAGAATATACAAACACTTGGGGGTTTGCAGAGGTCTAAGTGATATACTCATTTGCCAAAAGTATGACAATATTTAGAAAAATAACTCCTTTACCTAGTACATTCCAAAGCCACTTTTGAGTGAGAAAGGGGCCACAATCAATTCTAAATTGATTATAATTAAAATAAAGCATAGTAAATATATACACAGATTACTGGAGACATATCTAGATGCTTTGGTTAAAAATAGTTTACCACACTATACCTGAGATTTGGTGCACTTCTTAGCCACAGAGGATGCCATCATATAGACATAAATATAATAAATATGGGACACTGCAAGATAAAATATAATAAAAATAATATGAGAAAAAGCAATTATGTTTCCTCATAAGAACATGGTTTTGACAATTTGGGAAAGATTTTGTTTCTATTCTACTAAACGCTAAGCAAAGAGCTTCTAGAAGAAAGAAGTATATTTTTAATTATAGAAACTTAGGACTCAAACTCAAACCACCTTTTAGTCCAACCTTTGGTCTTTACCTCAAGAGCTGAGAAAACCGAGGCCAAGAAGCATTGAAAGATGTACACACTACACACTGTAGTGGGGATGGAGGAAGGACCAGAATTTTTCTCTTAATGCATAAGTCAAGATTTTTTACTGAACCCCATTGTTTCCTAATTTACCCCATTGTGTTGACTGCATCATAAGCAGCTCAAGGGCAGTGATACAGATATTAGTAGGACTCGAATCATGAAGACAGCTGCTAATTGGAAAATATAAGGTGAGCGAATATGTAAAGAGTGATGAAAATCCCCTATTGAAAGTTTTTTAATAAAATATTCTTTCTGTTTTTAATTCAATCCAAAGAATATATACACAGGCCTGGGACAGACACGTTCTCTCTTATCTAGAAGAGCAACCCCATTCCAGACAAAGTATTTCTAATCCTTTTGATATCATTCAGTCTTAAAGTTTAGTGTGCAAGGCAAAGTTAAAAAGTACCTACATAAAACAATAATTATAAAACTGTGTTGATGGACATATGGTATATAAAAAAGTGATTTGTGTAATAGTAATAGCACAAAGGTGATGTAAGGGAATGAAACTATATTGAAGCAAAATTTGTTATGCCATCAAAATTAATTTGAATTAGCTTGTCTTAAATTAAGATGTTAATTTTAATCTCCAGGACTACTACTAAAAATAACTTTAGAGGGCTTCCCTGGTGGCACAGTGGTTGAGAATCTGCCTGCCAATGCAGGGGACACGGGTTCGAGCCCTGGTCTGGGAAGATCCCACATGCTGCAGAGCGACTAGGCCTGTGAGCCACAATTGCTGAGCCTGCGTGTCTGGAGCCTGTGCTCCGCAACAGGAGAGGCCGCGATAGTGAGAGGCCCGCGCACCGCGATGAAGAGTGGCCCCCACTTGCCGCAACTAGAGAAAGCCCTCGCACAGCAACGAAGACCCAACACAGCCATAAAAATAAAAAGTAAAATAAAAGAGAATAAAAAAATAACTTTAAAAGTAGAAATCATAAGGTTATTAAAATGGTACACTAGAAAGTATCACTGGTAATGAAGAAATAGAAGAAAATTAGGACATAAGATAAATAGAAAACAAATAGCAAAATGGCAGACAAATCCTATTACAGTAATGTAAATGGAGTAAGCACCCTAATCAAAAGGCAGAGATTGGCGAATGGATAATTATATCTATCATCATATATTATGTTTTAAAATTTGTTTCAGATTTTGGCAACATTGAAAACATTTCATCAATAATTTGCTAGAAAAGGTTATGACTACAAACTCTGACTAAGATCCATTGTTTAGAGAAGTTATCTGATTGGCTTGTAGGACTTAGCAGTCATTCATTTTGTAAGTTTCAGTAAGCTTACAGGCACTTGCCTTTATTGAAGTTTAAAGGAAATAAAGGATGACTTAATAAGTGAGTTGTTACTATTGCTTCTATGGGAAATATATATGTAAGGAGTTCCACAATTATATTTACCCTAAAGTAATTTTAGCAACACTGCTATCCTCGCAATTATGGCAATTAAACTCCAAACTAGTTCCAAATGGATAAGATAAAAGCATAAATAAAAGACAGAAAATGAAAATTCTCCCAACATATTGGAAGTAAACTTTGGAACTGGATTGTAAGTCTTTAGGCTAGCCAACCAGCAAGACTAGGAGAGGGATATTAGGTTACTGGGAAAATAGTATCTAGAGAAATCTTAGAATTGAAAGGGAAATAACCCTTAACAGTCAAATGACCTTTATTTGATCCTAATTATACCTTTTCTGTGGAGCCTGTTTAATTCCATTGAAAAAAAATCAACTTCATAGAATCTTGTTTAGATGAAACCAGGTGTAATATTGTTACTGACAGTCCACAAAACATCCAAAGATTATTTGCCCAGAGGTGAAAATTCAGAATACCAGACCCTGCTTTATAATCTCTTTAATAAAAATTTAAAACTTGTCAAGAATAAAATATTTTCTCACATTGGAGTTTTATTTATCAGCCTTCAGGGCAATCTGTTTGTATTTCCCATCAACAGTTTAATAAGAAAAAAAATCCATTTGAACAATGAAATTGTTATTAAAATGCAGATGATTTTGTTATAATGGATAACAAGGTTGTTCTTTTTCCAGATGGAAAAAATATATAAAATCACTAAGTATGAAATTTTTAATATATGTCCAACCATGACATCAGCTAAAAAATTCACTTGCCTCTGGATTTGAATATTTCCTCTTCTTCCTTACAACTGCCTCAGGAAGGACTAATACATCAGATTCAGATACCGGTGATCTTTGCTCCACAAGCCTTTTGTTTTTAATGTGGCATAAAGAGAGGATATCAAACAAAGCAGAGTGACTTCACCAAGATAATGGAGATATTTAACCTAACATCTCTCTATTATTTATAAATATGATAAAATTTGGAAGAGTAAATATCATCCACAGAGATAACTGATCCAATAGAAAACACACTGAGATATTTCTTAGGTGATTCTATCTGAAATGTTTTGTTACAAGAAAAATTATCTTTAAAAGCACTTCAGACTGGTAAAATTTTGCACTTATTGCTTAATTCTCCAGTTTCATGTGCTTTTTTAGAACTATGATTGCATTCTCCTTCTAAATCTCACACCATATATTTTATTCCTTATATTCCTTTGTCCAATAAATACAGAGGAAGAGATAAGAGAAAGGATGAGAGAGATTGTGGTCTGAGTATTTAAATTCTGTTAAAAATACATAGATTGCCATGTTTGGTAGAGGGTCTGGCCATTTGGCAGAATCCATCTGTGCTTGGGCTGTTTTGTTAGGTGTTCTTCAAATAAGTTTTGTGAACCCCTCCAGAGACTCCCATTTTCTACATAAAGAAATCATAACTCCTTATTTTTAAATATTCAGGAATTTTCAAGCTGACTTTTAAACTGCCAGGAACTTTTAGACAGCCATGATAGAAGTATTTACACCATAAATAGTGGCCAATCAGGGCTCTTCCCCTCCCCCCACCCCAGAGCTGGTTTCCTGGCACACTATTTCTTTGCACATAATTTTATTATAGCACATATCCCACCAGTGTTACAGTTAAAAATCAGCCCTCCTATGAAGTTATGAGCTCACTGAGGGCAGAGTCATATCCTAATTGATTTTTCTACCTCCCAGAATTCAGAAAACTGTTTGGCAAATGACAGGTGATCATAAATAACTGTTTAAATGGAAATTGCACATAAAAAATAAAAAACTAGGTTGTTTTTCTAACTCATTCCTAGTGACACATTAGACACATGGTAGAATCACTTAAATACATTTCCAATTTTGCAACATGTAGATAAATATATCCATGTTACCCAGTTGTTATGAGGAATAAACAAGATAATCATTAAAGAAATAATTTGTAAATACTGGAAATCTATTTTAAAAATAGACCAAGAGCCTAAGAGCTATTGTTAATTTCATTGTGATGGAGACATTTTACCAAGTGCTGTTAATGTCCCCATAGTGTAAAATTTTTCTTAAAGTACTCATAAAAATAAATAACACTGAAATTAATAACCTATTTATTATACCTTAATAAATTTTTTTTTTCAAAAAAAACCCCACTATTATTTCACTCAATCTTTTTGAATTCGAACTTCTCAAATTCTGTTGGCTGTATAGAACTTGCTGGGGCCATTTAGAGCAAGAGGCACGATGGAGGAATTTGTGTTCTAATCTTACAGCCCAGCTTTGTCTGCTTTTTAAAATAGACTTTTAAGTATGATTTCCTTCAAATATTGTTTTACACAGTCCAGTTAATTTTTGTCTTATAAACGTTAAATCATTGCCACTAAATAGCATATTCTAAGAGTTAATTTGGAGCAGTTTTACACTAAATTTGGGCACGTCTACTTTGGAAATGTCTACACTGAATTTCTGATCAAATTAAAAATAATAATTCCAATGCCAATTGGATCATAAGTCAGTGGGTTTATTCAAGATGAATCCAAAATTTTAGTGAAGAATAAGAACTCTTTTCAACAAATTCTCACTGACAGTTTGTTAAAATAGGACAAGCCTACTGACATAGGAAAACATCTCTTTCTTTTTTACGAGGCAAATAGAAATGCTGACACCGATACTCAAACTTCAGATTGTGTAAGTGAAATGAGGAGAAAAGCTAAGCAATAAAGACAAATAAAAAAGTTAAATGTGGATTAACAGGTGTGACAGTAACTAATAACTGTATTTTTGTTTATAACTAAATGTTTTAAAGCTACACATTTTAGGCCTGTGAACTAATGAATCGTTTATATTTGTGTCTACTTTTGCTGCTTCACTAATTCCTGTTAGCATTTTTTTTAAAGTCACACACTAAATAAATACATACATAAATAAATAAGTCACACATTACAGAGTGAGGGAAATCTAGAATAGGGTCTTAAAACCATGTGTTGCTATGGTATAAGAGCAATGATATATAGCTATGGGTCAAACAGAAGAGAAAGTCAGTGTAAGAAAGCTCAGTAAATATTAGATTCAGTTATTTTTTCTGTGTGGCAGGAGAAAAATTAAGGTCAGATTAACAATGTTGTGAGTGAAGCTTTATAAATACTTATCTATTTGCTGAAAGAGCATTTTTTGGAATCAAGCTATAAGAAGGAAAGAATGGAAGGAAGAGATAAAATGAAAGTGTCTATGCAAATATGCTTGATTTTTAACAGCAATAGATTTAGAGTGGTGCCATTTTTCTCTAACGCTACAGACATGAAAGCTTTGGACTCTTTTCCCTTAAATATGTACAGAAAATCAATACTGTCATAAATTTCACAGAATCCTCTCTAGGAGCTGGTTTACAAACGGCCCAAACAGCCTTACAAAATGGGAATAGTACCAGGAACCTCAAACACACAGTTTTAGAGAAAGAGTGCTGTTGGCCAGTATGTTTGTTTTTCCAAAGAAGCTAGAAATTCATATTTTTTATGTGAAGCATTCTGATTTTTCAGTGACAGCAACTAAAACAAACACACACACACCTATATGAGCCTAAAAAGCATATACATAGCATAATATACCATGAGGACAACCAGTTTCTGACTTTCTTTAAATTCCCTGTATAAAGATTGTATGATTTTCTCAAGGAAATTATACCAACATGTTCAGATTAGTGCATGAGCAAAATGACCATTTAAAAAAGCTAAATAATTCATTTTTATATCTGTGGCCTCAAGGGTCTTTGTGGCTTTTCTGAGGGAATAATTTCTCAGGTATCCCTGAGTCATTGGGTTTAAACACCACATCTTATTTTATTAATTAATTAATTTTTTTTTTTTTAGTTAAAAAGAAATAAAGGTGAAAGAAATTAATAGCAGACATATAATAAGCAAAGAATTAAAGATCTGATTATGTGTTAAACACACCCAACTCCTTTGTCAAGAGTAATTCAGATTAAAACAAAACAAAACAAAAACAGAATCTCACATATGTGGTCCTAGTCATAAATACATTTTTTTAAATTGTATATGATTGTTCATCCTTACCCCCAGCATCTGAAGTGATCTGTCAATTTGGCATTTTTAAAATGAGAGATTCTAAGGATGCAACAGAGATTCACTGACTCAAAAAATTATTTTTGGCTGTTGGGAATTAACCTTAATCTGGCCATTTTAGTGGACTTTTTCAAATCGGCTAGCAATGAAAGAAACATTGAAAATTAATCTGAAGGGCAAAACAACCCACTTAAACATATTTTAAAGTCAATTTAAATGAGAGGATTTTACCATTTTGACCAAGTTGGCTGCGTATAAGACAGGAGAGTAGTTACATATGTGAAACTTCAAATTAATGTCTTCCTACTTCTCTCCAGATCTGTGTAGAGCCCAAGAAATGTAACAGCATAGTTTGTTTTTTTAACCTTATCTCATTATTTTGAATGTACATATATCTTTCTCCAAAGAGTCCATTTATAATATTTGTGCCATCAGTCAGACTTTAAAGACATTAAAAAGAAGATAGTAATCTCCCTGTTATTGGAATTTAGGCAGTTTCAGGATGTGCCAAATATTTTAAGACAGAAAAGTATTTCACAATGGTTATTTAAAATATTTTCTGTGTTTCCCGTATATTGGCCCTGACTTGGGAGATTGACCCAATATAATTTAAATTGCATTTTAACTTCACATGACAGGTAATTCCTTAAAAATAATAAATATATATTTTGACATTCTAAAATTTTTTAAAGCTTTCTGCATATGCTAATAACAAAATACCATTTCTTCTTGGGCATGCTCTTTGGACTAATAAGATTAGCTTATTAATTATATGCATTAGGTTGTTTTATTTGATCTAATTTTACAGCAAAATGAGACAGAGGTTTGTTGGTGAGTCACTGGTTTGTCGAATGTTATATATAATTTGTGAAACTAATAACACATTTTAAATAAGTCATTTTAAATGTTTACTTTTTCATCATATATTAAATGCCAAGCCATTTCCACATATTATATTTTTAATAAACTTTTTAAAATAGTTTAAGATTTATAGAAAATTTGCAAAGAACATTGAGAGTTCCCATAAACATCACAACCAATTTCCCCTATTAGTAACCTCTTATATGAGTATGGTTTATTTGTGATAGTTAATAAAAAAATATTAGTACATTAATATTAACTAAAGACTCTATCAGATTTTCTTAGTTTTCATCCAATGTCCTTTTTCTGACCCAGGGTCTCATCCAGGACACCATGTGACTTTCAGTCATGTCTATCAGTCTCCCCTTGTTATGACAGTTTCTCAAACTTTCCTTGTTTTTGATGACATTGACAGTTTTGAGAAACACTGGTCAGATATTTTATAAGATATCCTGAATTTGGGATTTCTCTGAATGATTTTCTTATGATTAGACTGGGGATATTGGCTTTGGAAAGGAAAACTACTTCCTTCCCAAAGGGGTAAATAAATTGCCATTTTTATCACATCATATCACCATGCTGTCAACCTGACCCATCACAGCTGATTTAATCATTGATCATCTGGTTGCAATATTGTTTCACAGGGACCTGCAGTATAAAGTTACTCTCCATGACCCCCCCCCCACACCTTTACTTACTGTATTCTGTGAAAGGAAGTTACTAGAAGCATTTTACACTTAAGGAGTAGGGAGTTATGTTCCACCTTCATGAGGGTGGAATACTTGCATCAATTATTTGGAATTCTGCTGCAAAAGAGATTTGTCTATTCTTTCTGATTTATTTATTACTCAATCACATATTTTTGTCATGGACATTTATTTTATACTTCGGGTCATAATCCAATATTACTTTATTTTGTGATGCAAAGTTTTCCAGTTTTGACTATTGGATGCTCTTTCAGTCTGCTCCAGCATCCAACTGACAACCTCCCACACCTCTCCCCCACCTATAATTCCCATGATTATATGTGCGTGTGTGTTTGAGCACTTTCGTACTTCCTTGTGCTGTAGGATACTCCAGGCTCATCTTGTATATCCCCTGTCCCAGGTCTAGAATCAGTCATTTCTTCAGGGAATCCCAGTTTCCACAGTTGAAGAATATTATTAAAAACCAAGAGCCAGATGTGAGGTTTGCTTATAGCTATTTTGGTATGGTTGATTTTAGAATCTCTCATTTTATCCCCTCTCATACTTTAAAAAAATTTAGTACTTTCCCTAGAATTTGCACTATACATTTTTAATGCATCTGCATTCACCTTCAAGTAGCATTCTACCACTTCACATGTAGGGCAAGTACTTTATAAGAGTATTCCCGATCCTCCCTCTTTTCCTGTGACATTGATGTCTTTCACTTCTTCATATTTTATAATCAAGTAATACATTGCTATTATTAGTACTGTTGCTTTTAAAAGTTATCTTTTATGTCAATTAAGAGTGAGAAAAATAAGACTTTATTTTAGCTTAATTTACTCCTTCTTTGATGCTTGTCCTTTCTTTAAGTTTATCCAAGTTTCTGGTCATTTTTTGATCATTCTGCTTGAAGACCTTTTAACATTCTTGGAGGCAGGTGTGCTGACAATTAATTCCCTAAGCCTTTATTTTGTTTTTGGTTTTTGGAGAAGTTTTATTTCTCTACTTATGAAATTAAATTTTACTGGCTATAGAATTTATGTTTGGTGTTTTTCCCCCAAATTTAAATACTTCACTATATTCTCTTGCTTGCACAGCATCTGACAAGAAATCAGCTATCATTCTTATCCTTGTTCTTCTATAAGTAAGGCCTTTTATTCTTTGGCTCCTTTCAAGATTTTCTTTGTTTTTAGTTTTCTGCGTTTGAATAAGATATGCCTATATATGTTTGTGTCTTGGTATTTATCCTACATGTCACTCTTTTAGCCTCCTGAATCTCTGGTTTGGTGTCTATCATTCACTTTGGATTATTCTCTGCCATTATTACTGAAATTTGGTCACTCTTCTGCTTTTGCTATTCCAGTCTTGTGCATTTTTATTGTCTTGAAATGTTCTCACAGTTCTTTCTTATTCTGTTTTTTATTCTTTTTTACCTTCCATTTCAATTAACCTATTGTCAAGCTTACTGATTATTTCTTCAGCCATGCCATGCCTACTTATGAGTCCATTAAAGGTATTCTTCATTTTTCCTACAGTGTTTTTGATTTCTAGCATTTTCTATATCTCTGCTTATAATACTCATCTATTCTTGCATGGATGTTTACTTTTTCCAGTAGTTCCCTTCACATATTCATCATTGTTATTTTAAATTCACTGTGTGATAATTCTTACATGTGCTGTTATCTGGGTTTGGTTATGATGATTCCTTTTTCTTTTCAGACTTTGTTTCTTATTGCCTTTGCCATGCCTTGTAATTATTTTGCTGAAAGCTGGACATATATTAGGTAATAGGAACTGAGGTATTTAGGTCTTTATTGTGAGCCTTCATGTTAATCTGGCTAGGAGTTGGCGTGTGTTTGATGTTTGCTGTAGCTGTAGGTGCCAGAAGATTCAAATTCCTTTAATGTTCCTGTTTTTGTTGACCCTGCTGACTCTGGGTTTCCCTAAATACTCTGCCTCAGAGGAAGTCTATATTTTGCAGCTTTTTCAGATACAACCCACTGTTATTACCTGAAGTCCTGTTGATGTGGCAGTAAGGTATGGGGGAGGAGCTGCATTTTATCATCTGATAACATCTCAGTCTTTTAATGGGCCAGTGTCCTTGGGCTATGACCTCTACAAGGGTTTTTTCAGTAGGATAGCTTTTTCCTCCCGTTACCTATTCTCTTCCCTGGGTGTAGAATTCCTAAATATTCCCAATCTATTTCCTTATTTCCTTGAAACTCTGACCCCTGTTGGCTATGTTTTATTGTTGTTGTTTTTTTTTTTTTGTTTTGTTTTGGGGTTTGTTTGTTTTTTGGTCCCCCCCAGCCCCCCACTGTCAGACAGACAGCAAGCCTGGAGGGATTGAAGGGAGAGGAATTCCCTTCCACAGCTGGAATAAGGCCTAGGCAAAGTCCTTTTCCTTGGAGAGTATTTGTGTGTTATTGAGAAGGTTTGGGGTATATTTCACAATGACCACTCTTACCCTTTTCTCTGCTAGAGTCAGGAGGGAATCTTTATCAGATATTCATTGTAAGAATCTAATATGATTCCTGGAAGCGAAACACATACAAGTCAGACTGCAGCTCCCAGCAGTCTCTCATTCTCAAGCCAGTCCACACTCAGCCTCTAGCAATTAGACAAAATTACCATTTAAGAATTTTTATCGGGTTAGGTCTCCAGTGACTCCTGATCCAGGTTAGCAGATTCGGTCTGTCTCTCAACAGATGGGTCTGTCTCTCCAGATTTCAAGGTGGTAGTTTGCTCTGCAACCTCAGTTCTCTAATGGGTACAAGAAAAATCATTGATTATCTGTCCAGCATTTTTGTTGCTGTTTTAACGAAAGGAACAACAACTTCCAAGCTCTTTACATGCTGGAGCTTAAAATGGCAAAATGATTACTTTTTAAACTTAAAATTTTATTACTCTATTGTGGGTCATTCACTCCATATTATTTGTGGGAGGAAAAATACAATAATAGTTGTTGTTTTTTTTTTCCCTAACTCGGTTAAAACATAACATGTATGACTATAAATTTAATAAAAATGCCTCCTATGAAGATAAAAAGATAATCTGGAGATTTCTCCTGAAAAGCAGCAAATGTTTGAGTACTTACTTAAAAAAAGAGAATACTTTTTTTAATAATTAAGTTTATTTCAAGTACATTTACTCACATAGCATCAACCCACAGAAGTTCCCGCACCTGGGGAATATTGAGGCTGATGATGTCTACACTAATTACATTTATACTTAAGCTAAGGAAAGGACAAATCAGTTTTAGCTTTTAGGAATAAATCATTAGCTGGTTTATTCAGGCATCAAAATAGGAACGTTCCCCTGAAAAGCAATGAATCGACTCAGTGCATTCCATACACCATATATTATTTTTTATAGCTAAGGAGTCCTTGATATTTTTTCGGATTGCCAATAGTTTTTTATGTGTGTGTGCCTCTATTTCAGAAATTAGCCAAAAAATATATGATACTTGGCACTTCAGTCATTTGTCCATTTTATGTGTGTGTGTGTACATTATGTTTTTTATAACTGCTCTTTCAAGATTTAAAGGATTTCTCAAAATGTTTCTGCAACATATGTAAAATAGGTCAGACAGTATGTGAGCTCAAATGAAAATAACTAAGGAAAATAACTAAGTCTGCCACAGACTTACTTCTCCTTTTTAGCTTTCTAAATGTATCCATCCTGCTGAAGGAGACTTTCAATAGGGGAAGAAAAATACAGGCTATTGTGTAGGTGTCTACACTGTGTGCACTGACCTCAACCAAAATTGTTAACATAATTCAGAGTCCTAAGTTTTGGCAGATGAGTGTATGACTGAAAAATGCACAGTATGTGGAATACAGAGTGAGATATTCATTCTCAACTGGCTGGTTAATGCAGCTGTGTCCTGTCTGTCCTATATAAGGCCATATTAAAATTTTGAAGGGGATATTCCTTTATAACAACATGATTCATCTTTTGGACTATATGACTTGATATTGTACTAGGATATTGAAGTTTAGCTTATACTTACTGTTACATGAGAGAGGAAAAATCTAGATAGCACAAGTAATCAAAATCATGAACTGACTGATAAAGACTTATGTATTTTAAACTTTATGTAACTGGAGAAAATAAAGAGCTAATAGAGCAAAGAGGATACAGTTACAAAATGGATCATAAGGCCTGGTTAAATGAAGTGCTGACAACAATGCAAATTTATGACTAAAATCTATAATCTTCTGATTATGTCTATACATGCAGTGCATCTTAGAGAGTTGATCATTTATACGGGAATCTGACTGATGCAGAAGTGGGATCTAGATCAATCAGCCAGAGAAATATAGCTGACTTTACATTCAGCAGCAAGGAAATTTTATAGGTTACTCAAGTGCTGCAAAAACTCTAATTTTCAATGTAATTTTGTCTCCTTGCTCACATTTAAATTTGATTTATAGTGTGAAAGAAATGGCACATACCCTTATTGCTATATAAAGGTCACTTTTAAGAAATAAGTATTTTTAAGCCTGATTTTTTTCCCTTCTTTTCCAAATTGCAATTTAGAAGGGGAGGTTTTAGGGGAAAAGCCCCGGTTTGCTAACTTGAGGAAGAGTTCGGGCTGGGGAGAGGGAAGGCTATAAAAAGAGAAAAAGGTTTAAAATGCCTCCTAACTCCTTTAAACAATAGCCAGCAGTTAGAAATGGAAAGAAAACTAGAAGATAATTGAGATTTAAATCACATCCTGAAGCCTTTTAATAGTTTTGCCCTAGGATTTAGAACTTGAGAATTTAATTTTTTGAAAACACTTCTATGATGCCTGACATTTAGACAACTGTTTAAGAGAAGAAAATACTGTGACAGTAAAAGATTAGCTAAACTGTACTCTGGACATGGAGGAATGCAAATGAGAGTATGCAGCTGTAAAACAGTGCACATCAAAAACGCTGTGGAGACAAATAAGCAGAGGGAGTGACTTTCAAACTAAGAAACTAGGTCAAAAATCAGATAAAGCATGTATCTGTAACAGCAGCGTTTCCTTATCGGAATTGTTTAAGCTTTAATATTGAATTTTACTGTGCTTACTTTTGTTTAACCATACGTGGTTCAAAATCACATTTACAAGTTAACTTTTTTCCCCTAAAATACTTAAAGCAAGATAATAGCACAAGTAAGCAGCAGTTTCTAGAGTCACACTCAATCTAATGTTATTCACCCTGGATGCTAATTACAGATCATTTACTCATTTGAGAGTCTTCCCTTTAGATCTTAGAAAAGTGTTTTGAGATTCCAAAACTAGCCTAATATAATGCAGTTCCCTGAGAGGAAGATCAATAAGAAGCACTGTTCATCATCTCTAACCTTAATTACTAGTAAATTCCTGTCAACAAATACTGGTAAACGGTTAGATTGGGGGATAAAAAGTCTTGCAAAGATGAGTGACTTTAGGAAGACACAAAGCTAAGACAGAGTGGGCAGAATTCAGGAGAGGAGCTAGTATTTGAAAAAATATATAGATAGATAGATATTTACATAATGAGCTCATATTTAGGTATTTTTAAACATGCTGGAAGTAACCTCAAATGTTCAACAACTATCATCAACACCTATCACAGACATTGAAGATGTTATATACACCATTCGTACCAGATTTTTCCAGAACAAATCTGAATTTAAATAGTGTCTTTCATTTTCTTGTATCATTATGTCCTTGCCCCTTTACATGAAATTGGCCTGCAAAAACTGGTGTTCTTTATACCCAACCATCCCAAGCTCACCAGGGTTGTTGCCCAGTGGACCCACTGCTCTTGGGTCCGAAAATCATCTCATTTCAATCTCGGTGTCTTGCAACTTGTTTCTGACTCAGGCCTCTTGTGGTTTAAAAAAAAAAAAAAAAAATTGGACTCTACTGTAACTTCCTGAACTAAGATCTCCCTTGCAATTACTCCCTCATCCTTGAATTTGACCAGAACTAGTACTTACAGAGCTGAGCAAGAGATATTTGCTCTTGTAGCGTCTCTTTTGAGATACCTGCATCAGCATTCCCCTCTTGAACTCTAATCTTGGCCTCCTACTCTGCCACCCATACATCTACATGCACCAGTTAAGGAAATGAATAGAAAATAATTCACATGCATGTTCGTAAATATCAGTTTGTCCTGAATTTCTATTTGAAAAATATGATCCATCATTCTTTGAGGATTTTGGCAGCCACCAGAATGCATCACTTAGATCTCCTGCTGCAATCAGTGTAACTGTCATCCCCACCACTTTCAAGCTGAGACTTGGTTCCTTCAAGCTCCTCTCAGCACAGTGCATTCATTCTGGCAATGTGAGGCAACTTTGGCTCAAGTGCACACTCATCTCCACCTCCATGAACCTTTCTTAGAACTATACTATAGTCCAAGACTCTTAATACCCAGTTTTTCTTCTTTTCTTCTTCAGAGGTGCCATACTTGCATCAAACCAGTAAGCTCACCTTGCTTCTTCCCCCTTATTCTTCACAGGCATTTCACCCAGTCTTTTCCATCTTTAATCCATACTGTGTTTGCTTCTTAAAAGCCCCAAACTGACACAAGAATATCAAATATGTGGACTCTTTTCCAGGTAACATGCCCATGAATGAATTTTAATGTAAAGTAGTGAACAATTTCATGGCTGCTTAAGTTGGAAGCATTTGGAATAAAATGTCAATTCTGTAGAGAACTAGTTGTATAATTTTAGACTATCATTTAAGCCTTCATTTTCTACTTTCTAAAATAAAATATCAATAGTTATCTCAGGGGGACCATCAAGATGGCAGAGGAGTAAGACATGGAGATCACCTTCCTCCACACAAATACATCAAAAATACATCTACATGTGGAACAATTCCTAAAGAACACCTACTGAATGCTGGCAAAAGACCTCAGACTTCCCAAAAGGCAAGAAACTCCCCACGTACCTGAGTAGGGAAAAAGAAAAAACAGAGACAAAAGAATAGGGAAGGGACCTCTAATTCTGGGAAGGAGTTGTGGAAGAGGAAAAGTTTCCACACACTAGGAAGCCCCTTCACTGGTGGGGATGGGGTGTGGGCAGGGGGAAACTTCAGAGCCACGGAGGAGAACACAGCAACAGGGGTGCAGAGGGCAAAGAGGAAAGATTCCTGCACAGAGGATCGGTGCTGACCAGCACTCACCAGCCAGAGAGCCTTGTATGCTCACCCGCTGGTGTGGGTGGGGGCTGGGAGCTGAGGCTCTGGCTTCAGAGGTCAGATTCCAGGGAGAGGACTGGGGTTGGCTGCGTGAACACAGCCTGAAGGGAGCTAATATGCCACAACTAGCTGGGAGGGAGTCTGGGAAAAAGCCTGGAAGTGCCTAAGAGTCAAGAGACCATTGTTTCGGGGGTGCACAAGGAAAGGAGATTCAGACACTGCCTAAACGAGCTATAGAGACAGGCACGAGCCACGGCAATCAGCATGGACACAACAGACAGGCATGAGATGCTAAGGCTGCTGCTGCCGCCACCAAGAAGCCTGTGTGCAAGCACAGGGCACTATCCACACCGCCCCTCCCAGGATCCTGTGCAGACTGCCACTGCCAGGGTCCTGTGATGCAGGGACAACTTCCCTGGGAGAACACACGGCGTGCCTCAGGCTGTTGCAACCTCATGCCAGCCTCTGCCGCCGCAGGCTCGCCCCACATTCTGTACCCTCCCTCCCCCGCTCGGCCTGAGTGAGCCACAGTGCTCTAATCAGCTGATACTTTAACTCTGTCCTGTTTGGGCCGTGAACAGATACCCTCAGGCGACTTACAAACACAGGTGGGGCCAAATCCAAAGCTGAACCCAAGGAGCTGTGCGAACAAAGAAGAGAAAGGGAAATCTCTCCCAGCAGCCTCAGGAGCAGCGGATTAAATCTCCACAATCAACTTGATGTACCCTGCATTTGAGGATTAATGGAATAGACAACAAATCATACCAAAATTGAGGTGGTGGACTTTGGGAGCAACTCTAGACTTGGGGTTTGCTTTCTACATCTAATTTGTTTCTGGTTTTATGTTTATCTTAGTGTAGTATATAGAGCTTATTACCATTAGCAAATTTGTTTATTGATTTGGTTGCTCTCTTCCTTTTTTTTTTTAATATATGTATGATTTTTCCTTTTTCTCTTTTTGTAAGTGTGTATGTATATGCTTCTTTGTGTGATCTTGTCTGTATAGGTTTGCTTTTACCATTTGTCCTAGGGTTCTATCTGTTGTTGCTTTTTTTTTTAAGTATAGTTTTTAATGCTTGTTATCATTGGTGGATTTGTGTATTGGTTTGGTTGCTCTCTTCATTCTTTCTCTTTTTTATTATTACTTTTATATTGTTTTATTTTTAATAATATTTTTATTTTAATAACTTTTTTATTTTATTTTACTTTACGTTATTTTATTTTATTCTATTCTATTCTATTTTATTTATTTATTTTGTTTTCTCCCTTTTCTTCTGAGCCATGGGGCTGAAAGGGCCTTGGTGTTCCAGCCGGGTGTCAGGCCTGATACTCTGAGGTGGGAGACTGAGTTCAGGACTTTGGTCCACCAGAAATCTCCCGGCCCAATGTAATATCAAATGGCGAATCTCTCCCAGAGATCTCCATCTCAACGCTAAACCCAGCTCCACTCAACAACCAGCAAGCTACAGTGCTGGACACCCTATGCCAAAAAACTAGCTAGACAGGAACACAACCCATGCATTAGCAGAGAGTCTGCCTAAAATCATAATAAGTTCACAGACACCACAAAACACACCACAAGACGCTGTCCTTCTCACCGGAAATACAAGATCCAGCCTCATCCAACAGAACACAGGCCCAGTCCCCTCCATGAAGAAGCCGACACAACTCACTGAACCAACCTTACCCACGAGGGAAGGCCCCAAAAACAACGGGAACTATGAACCTGCAGCCTGTGAAAAGGAGACCCAAAATGCAGCAAGTTAAGCAAAATGAGAAGAGAGAAAAATACACAGGAGATGAAGGAGCAAAATAAAAACCCACCAGAACAAACAAATGAAGAGGAAATAGGCAGTCTACCTGAAAAATAATTCAGAGTAATGATAGTAAAGATTATCTAAAATTTTGGAAATACAATGGAGAAAATACAAGAAACTTTTAACAAGGACCTAGAAGAACTAAAGAGCAAACAAACAATGATGAACAACACAATAAATGAAATTAAAAATCCTCTAGAGGAATCAATAGCAGAATAACTGAGGCAGAAGAACGGATAAGTGACTTGGAAGATAAAATACTGGAAATAACTACAGCAGAGCAGAATAAAGAAAAAAGAATGAAAAGAATTGAGGACAGTCTCAGAGACCTCTGGGACAACATTAAACGCACCAACATTCAGATTATAGGGGTCCCAGAAGAAGAAGAGAAAAAGAAAAGGTCTGAGAAAATATTTGAAGAGATTATAGTTGAATACTTCCCTAATATGGGAAATGAAATAGTCAAGTCCAGGAAGCACATAGAGTCCCATACAGGATAAACCCAAGGAGAAACACGTCAAATCATATATTAATCAAACTATCAAAAATTAAATACAAGGAAAAAATATTAAAAGCAGCAAGGGAAAAGCAACACATAAAATACAAGGGAATCCCCATAAGGTTAAGAGCTGATTTCTCAGCAGAAACTCTGCAAGTCAGAAGGGTGTGTCAGGACATATTTAAAGTCATGAAAGGGAAAAATTTAAAACCAATGTTACTCTACCCAACAAGGGTCTCATTCAGATTCCACAGAGAAATTAAAACCTTTACAGATAAGCAAAAGCTAAGAGAATTCATGACCACAAAACCAGCTTTACAACAGATGCTAAAGGGACTTCTCTAGGCAGGGAAAACAAGAGAAGGAAAAGACCTACAATAACAAACCCAAAACAATTAAGATGGTAATAGGAACATACATATCGATAATTACCTTAAATGTAAATGGATTGAATGCTCCAACCAAAAGACATAGAGTGGCTGAATGGATACAAAAACAAGACCCGTATATATGTTGTCTACAAGAGAGCCATTTCTGACCTAGGGACACATACAGACTGAAAGTGAGGGGATGGAAAAAGATATTCCATGCAAATGGAAATCAAAAGAAAGCTGGAGTAGCAATTCTCATATCAGACAAAATAGACTTTAAAATAAAGACTATAACAAGAGACAAAGAAGGACACTACATAATGATCATGGGATCTATCCAAGAAGAAGATATAGCAATTGTAAATATTTATGGACCCAACCTAGGGGCGCTTCAATATATAAGGCGCACTTCTATATATATATGATATATATAATGCTAACAGCCATAAAAGGGGAAATCAATAGTAACACAATCAGAGTAGGGGACTTTAACAACCCACTTTCACCAATGGACAGATCATACAAAATGAAAATAAATAAGGAAACACAAGCTTTAAATGATACATTAAAGAAGATGGACTTAATTGATATTTATAGGACATTCCATCCAAAACAACAGAATACACTATCTTCTCAAGTGCTCATGGAACATTCTCCAAGATAGATCATATCTTGGGGCACAAATCAAGGCTTGATAAATTTAAGATAATTGAATTTGTATCAAGTATCTTTTCCGACCACAATGCTATGAGACTAGATATCAATTACAGGAAAAATTCTGTAAAACATACAGAAACATGGGGGCTAAACAGTACACTACTAAATAACTAAGAGATCACTGAAGAAATCAAAGAGGAAATCAAAAAATACCTAGAAACAAATGACAATGAAAACACAATGACCCAAAACCTATAGGATGCAGCAAAAGCAGTTCTAAGAGGTAAGTTTATAGCAATACAATCCTACCTTAAGAAACAAGAAACATCTCAAATAAACAACTTAACTTTACACCTAAAGCAATTAGAGAAAGAAGAACAAAAAAATCCCAAAGTTAGCAGAAGGAAAGAAATCATAAAGATCAGATCAGAAATAAATGAAAAAGAAATGCAAGAAATGATAGCAAAGATCAATAAAACTAAAAGCTGGTTCTTTGAGAAGATAGACAATACTGATAAACCATTAGCCAGACGCATCAAGAAAAAAAGGGAGAAGAATCAAATCAATAGAATTAGAAAGGAGAAACGAGAAGTAACAACTGACATTACAGAAATACAAAGGATCATGAGAGATTACTACAAGCAACTATATGCCAATAAAATGGACAACCTGAAAAAAATGGACCAATTATTAGAAAAGCACAACCTTCTGAGACTGAACCAGGAAGAAATAGAAAATATGAACAGACCAATCACAAGCACTGAAATTGAAACTGTGACTAAAAATGTTCCAACAAACAAAAGCCCAGGACCAGATGGCTTCACAGGTGAATTCTGTGGAACATTTAGAGAAGGGCTAACACCTATCCTTCTCAAACTCGTCCAAAATTTAGCAGAGGGAAGAACACTCGCAAACTCATTCTATGAGGCCACCAACACCCTGACACCAAAACCAGACAAAGATGTCACAAAAAAAGAAAGCTACAGGCCAATATCACTGATGAACTTAGATGCAAAATTCCTCACCAAAATACTAGCAAACAGAATCCAACAACACCTTAAAAGGATCATACACCATGATCAAGTGGGGTTTATCCTGGGAATGTAAGGATTCTTCAACATATGCAAATCAATCAATGTGATAAACCATATTAACGAACTGAAGGATAAAAACCGTATGATAATCTCAGTAGATACATAAAAATCTTTTGACAAATTTCAACACCCATTTACGATAAAAGCCCTCCAGAAAGTAGGCATAGAAGGAACTTATCTCAACATAATAAAGGCCATATATGACAAACCCACAGCCAACATTGTCCTCAATGGTAAAAAACTGAAACCATTTTCACTAAGATCAGGAATAAGACAAGGTTGCCCACTCTCACCTCTATTAGTCAACATAGTTTTGGAAGTTTTGGACACAGCAATCAGAGAAGAAAAAACAATAAAAGGAATCCAAATGAGAAAAGAAGAAGTAAAGCTGTCACTGTTTTCAGATGACATGATACTATACAGAGAGAATCCTAAAGGTGCTACCAGAAAACTACTTGGACTAATCAATGAATCTGGTAAAGTAGTAGGATACAAAATTAATGCATAGAAATCTCTTGCATTTCTATACACTAATGATGAGAAATCTGAAAGAGAAATTAAGGAAACACTCCCATTTACCACTGCAACAGAAAGAATAAAATAGCTAGGAATAAATTTACCTAAGGAGAAAAAGACCTGTATGAAGAAAACTATAAGACACTGATGAAAGAAATTAAAGATGATGCAAGCAGATGGAGAGATATACCATGTTCCTGGATTGAAAACATTGTGAAAATGACTATACTGCCCAAAGCAATCTACAGATTCAATGCAATCCTTATCAAACTACCAATGGCATTTTTCACAGAACTAGAACAAAAAATTGCACAATTTGTATGGAAACACAAAAGACCCCGAATACCCAAAGCAATCTTGAGAAAGAAAAACGGAGCTGGAGGAATCAGGCTCCCTGACTTCAGGCTATACTACAAAGCTACAGTAATAAAGACAGTATGGTACTGGCACAAAAACAGAAATATAGATCAGTGGAAAAGGATAGAAAGCCCAGAGATAAACCCCTGCACATATGGTTACCTTATCTTCGATAAATGAAGCAAAAATATACAATGATGAAAAGACAGCCTCTTCAATAAGTGGTGCTGGGAAAACTAGACAGCTATATGTAAAAGAATGAAATTAGAACACTCCCTAACACCATACACAAAAATAAACACAAAATGGATTAAAGACCTAAATATAAGGCCAGACACTATAAAACTCTTGGAGGAAAACATAGGCAGAACACTCTATGACATAAATCATAACAAGATACTTTCTGACCCACCTCCTGGAGAAATGGAAATTAAAAACAAAAATAAACAAACGGGACCTAATAAAATGTAAAAGCTTTTCACAGCAAAGGAAACCATAAACAAGATGAAAAGAAAACCCTCAGATTGGGAGAAAATATTTGCAAACAGAGCAACTGACAAATGATCAATCTCCAAAATATACAAGCAGCTCATGCAGCTCAATATCAAAAAAAAACCAACCCAATCCAAAAGTGGGCAGAAGACCTAAACAGACATTTCTCCAAAGAAGACATACAGATGGCCAAGAAGCACATGAAAGGATGCTCAACATCACTAATCATTAGAGAAATGCAAATCAAAACTACAATGAGGTATCACCTCACACTGGTCAGAATGGCCATCATCAAAAACTCTACAAAGTATAAATGATGGAGAGGGTGTGGAGAAAAGGGAACCCTCTTGAACTGTTGGTGGGAATGTAAATTGATACAGCCACTATGGAGAACACCATGGAGATTCCTTAAAAAACTAAAAATAGAACTACCATACAACCCAGCAATTCCACTACTGGGTATATACCCTGAGAAAACTATAATTCAAGAAGAATCATGTACCACAATGTTCATTGCAGCTCTATTTACAATAGCCAGGACATGGAAGCAACCTAAGTGTCCATTGACCGATGAATGGTTAAAGAAATGTGGCACATATATTCAATGGACTATTACTCAGCCATAAAAAGAAATGAAATTGAGTTTTTTGTAATAAGGTGGATGGCCCTAGAGTCTGTCATGCAGAGTGAAGTAAGTAAGAAAGAGAAAAATAAATACTGAATGCTAGCACATACATATGGAATCTAAAAAGAAAAAAAAAATGGTTCTGAAGAACCTAGAGGCAGGAGAAGAATAAAGACACAGAGGTAGAGAATGGACTTGAAGTTATTGGGAGGGGGAAGGGTAAGCTGGGATGAAGTGAGAGAGTGGCATGGACATATACACACTACCAAATGTAAAATAGATAGCTAGTGGGAAGCAGCCGCATAGCACAGGGAGATCAGCTCAGTGCTTTGTGACCACCTAGAGGGGTGGGATAGGGAGGGTGGGAGCTAGACGCAAGAGGGAGGAGATATTGGGATATATGTATACATATAGCTGATTCTCTTTGTTATACAGAGAAACTAACACACCATTGTAAAGCAGTTATACTCTGATAAAGATGTTAAAAAAATAAGAATAAGTGCTCTGGTTCAAGAAAAAAATAATAATTATCTCATATAGGGTTATTGTATGGAGGAGGATTTCAACATATAGAAAACACCTATTAAGCGGTAATGTTAGAAGTAATGAATGAAGAATGAGAGATCTTCAGGAAATTCATTTTGCAAACTTAAAGGAATGAGTATTGAAGTGGAATGTTTATATTTCTCTCTGGTACTAGGGAAAAGTCAGTTTGAGTAGAGAAGAAGAAAGATTGACATTGTTGACAAGTTCTCTTAGAATTACCTCTCCAGAGCTAAAGTTTTCTAGGAAATCTTGGGTTGCTGAAGTCCTAACTTGCTCTCAGGGATTTTAGTAGCTCTCACTTTTTAATAGGAAAGAATGATAATTTTAGGGGAAATGTGTCATTAGGACCCCTACAGAACTGTGGAATCTGAAATTTGGAAATTTAAACTTTAACGGTGTTTTTGGCTTGGACTTGAAGGATTATAGAAGTGATCTCTGTATTTCTAAATAGCCCCATTCTAGGCATGATCATTTAGGTTGATTAGTGCTGGGTCCTCAAGTGGTTTAATCCTCAAATAACCTGACTAAATTGAAAGAAAATAATCATATGGCAAATCAGAATCTTTAGGATCTTTAAATATAGTGGAAACAGTATTGAAAGATACTACAAGTGTTTGAGAAAGAATGTTGATTGGCAACACTCTCTACTATGAGAAAGAAATAATAAGCTTGTATTTTATATTATTAAAACCGCTTTTTATGTATAGAACTTTAATATTTGATGCAGAGAAAATGAACTTAATTATTGCAAATTCTTAGTCTTATATGTTAGAATGAGATATATTAAACATGAAATGTCCTTCTAGTTTAAGAACACTGTGACATGCACAACAGAAGAGAGGTTTTGAGGTCAAATCTGTCATTTCATATAATGTGACTTTCTTAAAGATCAGATGGTAATGCAGGTCAGCGATAAGAAAATAATGGATTCTGAGCATTCAGACAGTAAGTTAACACTTCAAGAACCAATTTGGTTTCTTTAAAGAATCAGAGATTGTCCAAATTTTGATTATCGAGTTAAAAACAAGATGTCACTTCCTAGATTACTGGTGCTATCTAAGGTAATAATTCACATATGAAAATAACACATTAAATCCTAAAAGCAAAGTGGCCAAATAGAAATTCTTTTTAACAGATCTATCTGCAATTATATTCTGAGGGGTTGTATATAAACAGCAATGCTGTGTGAGCAAGTGTGTATTATTTTAGTAGATTTAATAAACATAAAATCCACTAGACTACTGGCTGAAATCAGTTTCGATGGAGTAAGGAGCATGAGCTTTCTGAAAAGCTGAGTAATAACAAAGTGACCATACTGTGTATGTACACACAAGTTGGTGAGTTTCAGAAAATAAACAGAAAAAAAATACTAGATTTTTTCTATTAAAAATTTTTTAGAAAGTCATGATCAAAAAGTATCTATGCAAAGGGGGCTAGGCATGAGACATTGTATCCAAGAATAACGCTGTCAATTTAGGATTTTTTTCCCCGTCAATCAGGGATTGGCACTTTTTTCTGTAGAGGGCCAGATTGTAAATAATTTAGGTTTTGCAGGCCACTTATGGTCTCTGCCTCATACTATTTTATTTCCTTTTTTTTTTTTCCTAAACAACCCTAAATATTTAAAAATTTTCATAGCTAGAGGTAGGACATACAAAGGCCAAGCACCAGATTTGGCCATAAGTCTGTCGTTTGCCTACCCTTGATGGGTATTCTTGAAATAAAGATGTCCACACACTGCACAGAATGGGTGCAGTGGATGAGACGGAATTAATGAACTCTGAAGGTAAGATAATGTGTCCAAAAGAACAGAAAATTCAATCACCAGGTTTTAGGATAGCTCACTTCTCTTAAAGAGGAATGAAATACCTGTAAATGAGAAACTTACCTGATTGGACTATCATATGGAAATGCAAACTCTACTGTATATTCAATTACATATTCTAGCAGGTACATTTGATTCTAGGTTTTTGTTCTTTCCTCTGCCTCCCTGCCCATTTCTCTTTTATGATTTTTAACAGAAATAACTGAGTATCTTTCCTCCTATCATATTAACATAACAGATGAAGAAAAAAAAGTTGGTAAAGAATTAGTAGTTATAATGTGATTTTTATCTGTTATGTTCCATAGAGAATTATTTGACATGGCTTAAACTGAATATAGCAAAAAATGTCTACACTAACGTGCAATTAAAAGATTGCTTTACTTTGAGATATTTTAACAAACATAGAATCATCTACATTATATCTATAGAAAAGAAGGCCAAAGCCTTAACTGCTTTTAGCACTCCCACCCCACAAATCTGATGAAAGATTTTAAAAGAGAATAAAAGAACATATTTTTTGTGGCATTCCAAAATACCCTTATTTAGGATGCTAATTATAATCAGCACACACATTACAGTGTTTCATCTGGAGAGTAATATATTTCACTTTTGACCTTATAGTCCTCTATGATGTCCTTATGCAGGATTCACAGTTCAGTGACAAAGAAGGCCAGAAAAGTCTGTTGAAGTATGTTAAGAGCTTCCTGTGGATGCACGTCATAATACTTTTTGATGACTCTAGGTGAGATGTTTTATGCAAGATGCTCCACTTCAATAGATGTCATTTTAATCCCCAAATGTTTGCAGTTTCCAAACAACTAAGGAAGAAAGAAAAAAAAAAGGAAGATGACACAAAATAAGTGAAAAAGGAAATTCAATTAAAACTTAGAGAAGGCTAAAAGAAAGAAGTGAAGAGTAAGATGGATTTCAGAAAGGATAAAATTAACAAAGTATAAATAACATAAAATGACAAGCAAAGGCACAAGTAACAAGGTACGGAAAAAAAACAATTAAAATTTTTCATTTGCTTGAAGACTTTGAGTAAACCATGAATTTTATATTTTTTTCTAATTTGAGAGTAGCAACAGCAATTAAACCTACATGTTCAACAAATACATTTGAGTATTTTTGACATTTTAGCACATTTAGTATTGCACTGACATCATCAAGTTTGTAGAATATAATACAACCATCTAGAATTGGCCTGACCAATACAGTAGCCAGTAGGCACATATGGTGACTGAGCACCTTAAATGTGACTAGTTCAGCTAAGGAATTGAAAATTTAATGTAATTTAATTAATTGTAATTTAAGTTTAAAATGGAATCATTGTGTAATATTTTTGCATTACATACAATGTTGCTGTTTTTGTTGGATTATATTTCACTTTAATCATAGTATTGTGTAAGATAGCATTGCTGTGTATTGTAGGGCCATGTTGAATGCATGCATTGTTTCTAGCATTACAAATAAACATATCACCAATCTAGTTGGTGTTGTGAATGAAAAATATTGCCTGCCATATCAGTAAACAAAGGATGGATATTGCAGCATCAAGCCATCACATTACAGCCTCCCTGATGGTGAGCCCTGAGGGAACTCAGGATGGAAACAGGATGTCTGCCATCTAGCAGTCAACTGCTGCAGACACCCCCCATGGTGCACCTTGAGGAGACTCAGGATGAGAAAACGCAGGACACTGGCCCCAGATAGCTGAGGTGCTTATCAAAGGAATTATTTCAGTGATCCCAGATTCTTGCATCTTCCCATACGTAGAAAAGTGCTAAATACCTTAACTTGAGATATCTGCTTTTCTTTAACAATAATCTTTTGATGTTCTGACTACCCGGTCTTTGTTGCAAAAGCTTCTATATATTCTGTTTCCCCTCCTTGCTTCTTCAGAGCAGTCTTTCAGAGTTATCTGAGATGCAGTGTCCCGGGCTTAAATCCTCAGTTCTGTCCGCCAAAGAAGACATAATTCTCAACTTTTTAGGTTGTGCATTTTTTAAGTTGACAGTGTCAACACATTAATTCAGTTCAATTGTTTTTTGATGCACAGATGTAGCATTGTAATATGTTTCAAATATGCTATGAAACAGCATATTACATCAATATGTATATAAATTATAATTAATAATTGAACAGAAAGATTGATTCTTTTAATTAAATTATTTTCCAAATTGAAAAAAAGTATAATCACATTTTAAAATTTAAGAAAAAGGCATAGTATTGATGCAGAACACCTGAACTTATACCACAACTACCATATCAGTAATAAAAATCAAAAAGACTGGAAAGGTGGCTGTAAATTTCATGATTAGTGGCAACTGCAATTGGCTATGACAGAATAAAATGAAAACCTTTTGGTTTGTTGGGTAAAATATATTAAAAATAATACGGTATACAATAGCAGCAGACCTTTTCAGCAAAAAAGGTAAATTTCTTGAGAAATTTCCTCTCAATAGTCAAAAAAAATGATAAAATTTATAACCTGAATTCTAAATTAAATATAAAAAAAATTTAACAGGATCTGAGCTTATATGTTTGACTAGCTATAAAATAGATGATTCTTAGGTAAAAGCAGCATTGTTTATAGAGTGATGGTAAAAGAAATTATCATTTCAATATTGGTGATTTTTAAAGAAAATTATGAAAAGGTTGAAGAAGATATCCTATTTTTTTAAAAAAAATTCAATTAAGCCACCAAGCAATTACCAGTAGAACATAAGACCTTTTTTTTTTTTAACAATATCAAAGATCAATTGACTCAAAACTTGATAAATAGTAATTACTTTTCTTTAGCTTTAGATGAGCCATGTTTTGTCTCAAAGGAGTTCCAAATTTATAAAGAAATATCAATAAGGCCTATTAAAAAAAAACTCATGGAATAGACATGTTCAATACTTTTATCTGCCAAAGAAAAATTTCAGTGAGATATGACAAAACATTTCTGTCATGACATAAGAAACCCCAAATATCTAAGAGACTGAAGTTTTCTTTAGTGCTTCCCTCCACTGTTTAATGCATATGGAAAATACCTGTACTCACTGAACAGAAGCAGAGTCTGTGAAAATCATCACGGGTTTAGTGGTTAAAATTATTCCATATATATATGTGCAAGTATTTTGAACCATCACCAGTTTATGGAACTGTAGAAAGAAATAAAAGATAATGATGGTGTGTATTTTGTCAAGACTCACTGTTTGATTAGTGGAAAAGTTTTACAAGGATTCACCATATTGTTAATTCCAACTCAAGATTTTCTTGAAACAAAAAGAATGCTTGCTAAATACTCAACAATGAAAGGCAATTTTAAAAAGGCACTGTGATTTGCATTTTCTCATCAGTATCAAATGAATACAAATATGCTTCATGTAGCGGAAGATCTTTGTGTTATCTAGAGAGACAAGTATGACAATTTATGATGAAATCTCAACTTTTCAATACACTAATAATGATTTTACATAATATTCTGACATGAATCAATGGCAAACAATTTCCATTTTAGCCAACAGCATTATATAAATTGTCTGCAAAACTATAAGAAAAATTAGAAGAATATTCTGTTGATATATTGTTGCTTTTTAATTTAAACAGTATTGCTTTGAATTCAATGTTAATAAAACACAGTGACCCAGGAGTACATTTATTTAACTACTTAAGTGTAATTTTTAAATTGTTGTTTTTGCTTAAAATCAATTATTCTTAAAAGGATAAATCAACTGTATCAAATAAATACAAATATTAATGGAAAATCATTTTAATCTATTCTTTATTGGATAAATACATATTTGGAAGAATTTGGATGTCCAATTTTATATATTTAGCTGAAATTTTCATGGATTCTAAATAGAGGTAAAGCATTTCTGATGAAAATTTAGCATCTAAATTGGGATATTTTCAAGTATAAAATACACTGGATTTCAAAGACAGTACCAAAAAAAGAATATAAAATGTCAGTATTTTATATTGATTTATATTGAAATAATGTTTTGGATATATTAAAATTATATATATATCCAAATAATGTTTGGATATTATTATAATATATCCAAATAATGCTTTGGATATATTATAATAATAATAATATTATAATATATCCAAATAATGTTTTGGATATATTAAAATTAATTTCATTTGCTTCTTTTTACTCATAAAAATAATTATAAAATTTAAAATTATATACATGGCCCACATTTTATTTCTATTGGATAGGACTAATCTAGAGCAGATAAGAAAATCAGTGCAAAACATAGGTCACTGTCTTTGTCACAGCATTGTTCAAAGATTAACAACAGAAACATAAATACTTAAATTTTTTCTCAGTTTAACCACTGATTTTAGCTTATAGAGCATTGAAAGTATTTGTTCATAAGTGTGTATATTTACTTGTTTATACGTTTTCATAAACAGGGAGCAAAATACAAATTTTAAAATGAGAGTTTAAATCTTGGCTTTTTTACTTAAAATTGTTCAACAGTGAAAATATTACTTCTCTGAGTAGCATTATGAAGTGAATAATATCTACCTTACAGGGTAGTTCCACAATTACCAAGGGGGGGGGACTAAGAATTTGTAGTACTAAATATTAAATTTTCCTATGAGGTCCATAAACATTTTAATGTGCAGTGCAATTTCCTTCTTAAATAGATATATAACTCATAAACCATCTGATTACCAAGCCTACGTAATATATAATCATATGCTACCTCTATCTTTATCAAAAAAAAGAAATCAAGTCATGTATTTTGTACAATATAATCAAATATATATGGAAACAAAATATGCTTAATCATAATTTTATTCATGGATTTCTGGAAGAAAATAATTCTAAAATATGATATTAAAAAAAGATTTAGTAAAAATCTCCAGTACTTAGAAATTATACAGGACAATTCTGACTAACACATGGGTCAAATAAGAAATCTCAAAGGAAATTTAAAAATATTTTGAGCTAAGTGAAAATGAAAGACAACTTGTCAAAATGTGTACGATGCAAATGAAAACAGTGCTTGTAGGGAAATATACAGCATTGAATGCATATATGAGAAAAGAAGATAGATCTAAAATCAGTAATCTAAGCTTCCACCTTAGGAAATTGTAAAAGAAGAGCAAATTAAATCCATAGTAAGCAGAAGAAAAGAAATAATAAAAATTTGAGCAGACATTAATGAAATTAAAATTAGGAAATTAATTAAGAAAAAAAAAAAAACCAATGAAACCAAAAGGTGGTTTTTTGAAATGATCTCTAAAATAAATATGTTTCTAGCCAGGCTAACTAAGGAAAAAAAGAGAGGGGAAAGGTGGGGGAAAGATGACACAAGTTGCTATCAGAAAGGAAAGAGGGGACATCACTACAGGTAACCATAGACATCAAAAGGCTAATCAAAGAACGCTATGAACAACTTTATGCTCACAAATTTGATAACCTAGATGAAATGGATTAATTCCTTGAAAGACACAATCTGCTAAAATTCACACAAGAAGAAATAGACAATCTGAATAGGCCTATATCAAAGGAATTCAATCAATAATTAACCTTAATGTAAGTGAGTGAAACCTAATATAAACTATACCTTTGGGTGATAATGATGTGTCAATGTAAAATCACATATTGTAACAAATGTATCATCCTAATGCAGGATGTTGATAGTTGGGAAGACTGTTTATGTGTGAGAGAAGGGACTATTGGGAACTCTGTACTGTCTGCTCAATTTTGATATGAATCTAAAACTGCTCTAAAAAATAAAGTGTATTTAAAAAGAAAACATAAAAGAATTAGTTCTGAAAATCCAGATTGATGCAGTTCCACAAATTAAACTAGAAATTGTTCTACTATATTTCAGATTGTCTGTTAACAGAGCCTAAAAATATACATTGGAAAGGGAATTATGTAGGATGGCCTGGTGAAAGGTCAGAGGCAAAATAAAATTCTTAAGAATGAGAAACAAAAAGGATGTCTTTGCATAAATGTTTTAATCATTTCCAAGGTAAATGCACTTACTATTCACAAGTATTTCAGTTGTTTCCAAAAAATTATCTAAATCAAGCTCATTATTTTGAAGTAACCAAAAGAATGATGCAAAAATCAAACAAATTGCATCTTGAATCCTGTTGTGTGGAAGTGGAGAATTAAAAACACAGACAAAATTCTCTTAAGGACTTCATTCCCTGAGGGCATTGATGTCTCTGATAAGCAACCATCTAAATTTCTAAAATTTAGAAAATTATTTTCCTTGACAAAAGATATTTAATAAAAAATGATTTGTTCTTCTTTATCACTGAACTCTCAAAGGATAATTCCAACACTATAGTTGGGAAATTGGCTCAAGATTGGAGGAGTATGTTGGCAGCTGGTGAAGCTTCTTGAACCTTAAAATTTTGCAGCAGTATTTTATGTTTGAGGATCACACAAGTATGTTAGGAAAATTTACTGTCCCTGACTGTTTGCTAAAAAATTCTCTACATGATTTGAAGGATGTAAAATATACCAGATGATATATTTGTTTTAATGTTTTATGAATATATATACATATATATATATTTCTTAACATACAGACATTGTATCAGTGCTTGGTAGTCGATGAAATGTGTTCTTGTGTTTTCTTTCCATTTTAAATAAAATTTAGATGACGGTATTAAAGTTCACAAGTACCTCCATTATTGATTGTCCTAAGTTTTATAGATATTATATATTAATCCACTCATGCTTATATGCATAATTAATAAGTATTGAAAGTATGTTATGTAACTATTAAAAACATTCCAAAGGCTTATAAATTTGAATGTGGTTATATTTACAAGATATGGCTAATATTAAAAGTTTTCCAATTTTTAAAATTAGCAACTTCTTTTCAAAACTTTCAGTAACAATAATGCATAATGTTGCTATTTTCTTTTATGGATTCTGGGGGAAAACTGACTTTAACAAACGCGTTTTACCTTCACTTTTAGGGTTGCAAGCACTGAGAAATAACATTTAATCCTCAGTCACAGTGTTCCTGGAAATCAGTAGGCTTTGGGCACTAACAACAACAAAGAAAATTCTAAATCAATGCAAATATCTAGGACACAAAATCAAAGTTACATACTATGGATTCCAAATTGACTGCTCTTCTTCCAGTACTCTTGAATCATACAATTGAACACATCACCTGTGCCACAATCCACCATATGTCTGACAAACTATTTCTTACACTGTAGGGAAATACAACAGAAAATTCAGTAAAAATTTATATAATAAATTATAGGATTTCTGTCATATCTACATCTGACTTATTGGGTTTTTCTCATTTTTCTCTCACTGCATCACTCAAAACATTTACTTTCTTAAAATCCCATAATTCAAGTCTTAAAGTGTAGAATTCCCCTTTATGTTATTCCTCTGCTAAATTCACATTTAGAAAAAAATCATGACTTTTTTTTGATAAGTATTAAATTTGACCCATGTTGTATGACTGTTTTCCCTATGACCAGACAGGCCCTCAAATTCAGAATCAGGAGAAATTATTTTTTAGGTCATCAGTTCTGCAATGTACAACATTATATTAACAAATACTACTAAAGATAAAATCTATGTGGCCTATCACGCAAAACCAAAGAACATAATTTCAATTTACCCTTGTAACACAAACTTCAAATTTTCTAACTTTGTTCAATTGAATTTGCAAAACTAATGTTCCATTAACTTTTACTGAAGCTAATTCTTACCTCTTTTTCCCATTTGTATTTTAAAAAGCTCTCAGTGTTGAAATTCTATCCCAATTTAAGCAAATCTATTCCAATAAAATGACTTCCTTGAACTGGATTATTTGCCATACAGTACTTTATTTTCTCTTCCTAAATATTTGATAAACATTATCTGGAACCAATTAACACATTGATCATTTCAATGTTTATTAAAATCCTCTTAATGACTTTTAAAGAAGAAACATCGTTGTATTTACAAACATAATGCATTAATCTAAGACATCATGCAGAGAGAAAAAGACATTGAAAGCATAATTCATTGGTTGTATAAAACAGAGTCTTGTAAGCAGCTTGGTGAAATATTCTCAGGATGCTGTTATAAATATAATAACAATTTTCTGGTAGAGAAGTCAAGACAGCTTAGGGAATTGGTAAGGAGTTATGGGTGAAATTCTCAAAGGGTGCTATAGAGGCCCCAGGAAAGGGCTTAAATGCACTGAACCGAGGTAAGCAGCTGCAATTGATTTAGTAAGTAATAATGCAGAACAGAGGGAAGGAAAGAACAGAGGAACATGGAGCACTTCTGTCCTGGCTTCCGTGTTTTCCTGAAGGCCAAAGACCTAATTCTGCCAAACTTTTATTTTTATTTTTTTGGCTGCACCCTTGCGGGACACGTGGGATTTTAGTTACCCGACCAGGGATCAACCTGCACCCCCTGCAGTGGAAGTGCAGAGTCTTAACCACCAGACCACCAGGGAAGTAAGTCCCCTGACAAACTTTTGAGATTAATTTTCTTTTTAAAAAGTATCATTTTCCTTTTTGACTAGTAAAGGTGCATCCGTTTCATACAACATTGGATTGCAGCTTTCTCAGAAGAGCATGAGACTGTCTTGTGTCATTGAAAGCTCAAAATTTACCTCTCCCTTTCTCTGCCACACCTTGAGAAATGATTTTCATCATCTGCTTCACCTTCTCAAGGATGAAGGTACTCAAGTCAACCATTTTGTTCAGTAGCTTCTGGTGGATCTTGGCCGTGACAGAATTAGAAAGAAGCCATGATGTGTGGTGTAGTTAATGCTCTTACCTTTGCTCCAGGAGACAGTTATAACTGGTGTATCTGACAACATGCAGCATTATTTTAGAGCCCCATATGTTAAGAATAATTTCATGCAGTCGTTTAAGCAGAACCTTCCCGGGCTGCTTGAAACTCAGCAGGATTGTTGCAGGGACAGGCGAGTCACAGTTCTTCGGGTTCAGACAGCTCTGGTGACCTCTTCAAATGTCTCACAAAGATTAAGCTGTCAAACCTTGTCAGGTGGTCTGTGTTTTCAGAGGTTTATCCTTTTAAAAATTTAACGTGCTCTCATGGCTGTAGAATTTCTTCATTCACATCTTCCAGCTTTAATGTCCACTTCTCCCCTCTACACAATTGACCCTTAAACATCTTGGGCGTAGGGACGTTGGCCCCACGCTGTTGAAAATCCATGTACTACTGTCTCTGCCTCAAAAACAAAGGAACTGATAGCTGACCCACCCAAGGGCAGGAAAATAGTTTGGATAGAATCAGGACTTAAACTGTAGTTCTTTTTTTTTAATCTCCAACTTTTTTTTCTTTTTTTTTAAAATTTATTTTTATTGAAGTATAGTTGATTTACTATATTGTGTTAGTTTCAGGTGTACAGCAAAGTGATTCTGTTATACATACATGCATATACCATAGTTCTTTTGATTCCACATATTTTGATTTCTGATTGAACACAAACTTTCTCCCACACTTAAAGATCTATAAAACAAAAATGTGGGCACTATATGTATTGAAAAAAATCTGTGTATAATTGGACCTATGCAGTTCAAACCTGTGTTGTTCCAAGGTCAAGTCTATGGCCTTTTCTCCATCCAATGTCACTGTTTATAGATCACCCCTGCAGCATTTTACTGTGACACCACTGTTCAGACTTTTTCTTCAGACTAAAACCTTTCCATCCACATACCAACTATTCCTTCCATCTAGCATACCAAAATCATGCATATCATTCAAAGTGTAACCCATATGCCATCTCAAAAAAGAAAAAGTAAACTATTAGGCATCTACAACTAATTCTAATTGTATTAGCTGTGTCATATATATTAGATTTCTTTTTTTCTTTTCTCTTTTTTTTTACATTTATCAGTTGAAATAGACAATGTATCACAGTGGTTATGTTGGGATCTGGAGTTCAATTACATGCACTCAAATCTGGGCTGCTAAACTTAGTAGCAATATGATCTTGAATAAATTGTCTGACTTCTGCACTTCAGTTTCCTCATCTGTAAAATTAGAATTATGCAATCTAACACAGAGGATTTTTAAGATGATCAAATTGAGATACAATGCAGATAACTAGAGTCATGTTTGGCATAACTTAAGTGTTCTATAATGTTAGAAATCACTACTGTTCCAATCACTAGTGTTATTGGAACTTACAGTCTCATATGTACCTGATTCTCATATGTACTTACATATAATATACTTGTCAATCATACAAAGCTCTAAGAATCATTCTATTGTCTTAATTTTTGTATCTTCTACAATGTTCAATGTATTTCCTTGTACACACTGGTCCTTCAAGAAGCATTTGTTAAATTCAGTCCATTGTGAAACATACTCAGATAATTTAATTTCAGCTCTTTAGGAGTAGGAACTATCTCTTCTCTGTATCGTCCAATATATTTTTACCATAAGCAGTCAAGAAATGGTGTTTGAATGAATGATTGAAAAAAGCCTTAGCAAATAAAGAAATCTTGCTCTCCAATACTTACATGTTTATGTTCATGCCTCCTTGGTCCCAGCATACCTATCTTGTAAAAATATGACATTCAAATGCAAATACAATGGCATTCAATGTCAAACTGGACCACTGTTTGGAGAGGTAAACAAAAGGACATCCGTGATGTCCAGGAAAATTCTTCTTATTGACTCAATAAAATTGGTGGGATCTGAAGAAGGAGAAACTTGGAGAGATGCATATGGACAAATTATAAATTAAAGTGTGTTTTATATAGCTTATCTGCAAAATAATTTCAATATTATTCAGAGTCCTTCAATATTTTCAAACTGAGAAATTTTCAAATGAATTTGAGAATACAAATAAATCAAATTTTAAGTAATAAGGAGAAGATATATTTTAATAAGAAGTTAACAATGACACCTGGTTGTGTGTGTGTTTAATCAATGATCAGTATATTTTATATATATAATATATAAATATACACTATTATATATTATGTAATAGGTTATATAATATGTATAAATAACATATATACAAATATATGTAATATGTTCAATTATTTGAGAGATGTTTAAAGAATATCTCAATTTCTCCTACCTATAACCCTGCAAAGTCAGTTTTATTGTTCCAATTTTTCAAATGAAGGAATTATAGTCAAGGAGATGAAGTTAAGGCCACAAGGTAGTAAATGGCAACATTGGCTGTCGAATCAGAGTTTGAGCTGCAATCAAAGTCCACATGGTTTTTAACTACATAATGTTTAGAAATGATTTATAGGAAGTGCTTTGGCTCATTAGCATGATTTAAGTCAAGAAAACTTAGGGAGCATATTGTCTATGCTACTCTAATTTATTTGAAAAAACCATTTTATAGCAGCGATTCAAATAATAGTGAAATAGAGAAGTAGCAGTAGTTGGTCCTTCGAGGGTAGAAAATACCACCCAAAAGGCTCTTTTCTCAAAGTGAGGATTTGAAACTTCATAAATTGTACTACAAACTCTGTTATTGTTCAGATGAGTTTGAGACCCTCTTAATAGCTTTACCTGTTCTTAGCAAGTAATAATGATTACTGTTTAAGAATGCCTTAACTGCATGTACTGAATAATTATTGTGACACACAGGGAGCCTCTATAACTAGCATTTAACATGCTGGCAGAGTTTATTCAAGTATATACTTTAGCACTGTATTTAAACAATTTATAAATTCAGAAAGAAGAAGAAGGGAAGGAAGACAGAGATTTGGCAAAGAGAAGGCCAAGGAGAAAAAGATGAACATGAAGAACATGAGGATAAGCAGGAAGGGTTGGGAGGTAGATGAGGCAGGCACAGGTGAAAAGAAGAAAAAGGATGGGAAAAGGAGAAATGAGTAAGGTTCATTACCTTACTCATTAAAAGGTTCAAACCTTTTAGTACTTTGAAGGGAACAGAAACATTATGAGCATTTTTAAAAGAATTTTGGGGTCATAGAGGCACTCCTATGACTGAAGTAATTGAATCAAAAGCTATCATTTCACATGTCAGGGATGTTATAATTATCAGACCAAGAGATGTTCTCTGAGAATTCTGTCCTAGCTGGCATACTTTTATTAGGAGGGTAAGACTGTGAGCAACAGAGACCCTTTTAAGGTTACCTTGGTGACTGGGGTGTGTTGTAAGGAAACATTAGGAAGAAAGTGTCTTAGTAGTTGAATAACATTCTTTCAGAAAATGGGAAGAGAATCTGAGATAAGAGTAACGTTATATTGTACCCCCAGAATCAGGAATTTTCCAGTCCCATCAATCTCTTACCATACCTGCTTTTTCAATTTTTAATTTTTCTTTCTCTTTGTGTTTCTCTCTAGATTTCTCACAATTTATAGGCTTTCTGCTTACTGTCTTCTCTCTGGTGCCTCTTCTCTTTCTTCAGCATCGTTTGAGTCTTGGTTCTTGCCCTATTTATTTAGCACTCACATATTCCACAGCAAATCCTACAGTGCAGAACATCCATATAAGGTAGAGTTTCCACTCCTGGGTATAAAGTCAAAGAGTTAGCACTAAAATGATACTGAAGATAATTGTATCTTTTCCTGATGACAGAAAAGACACTTCATGGTCTTGAAGTACCCCAGAGTCATCTTTAGGTGTATTAATTATTTTTCCTATTATTTATAATTTCTTTCTTTCTCATGAAAGTCAAGTGGGAAAATAAATTAGTTAGGTGAGCTTTCGAGTAACTCAGAACCCAGATAAAAGTACTGTAATTGTGTATATTGTAACTGAAGAAAGAATTATTTCTTCAGAGATTAGAGTAAATGACCTCTAACTTCCTGTTTAATTCCAATTCTAAGACTTTATGATCTACACAAATACAGTTCAGAGTTTCTCACCACCTTTTGATGATTGCTTCCCTGTAGTCACATTTATAACTGTTTATAACTTGGATTTTCTTTCCTATATTAAATACCTGGGTTAATCAAGCACTTAAAAAATGATTCCAGTATTTTTTATTCATGTGATAGTCTGAAGAATTTTCTTTAAACTCTGGTGAGTCCTTGAGGACACTATAATCCCCAGGAGAACATACTAATTCTGATCTCCTTCCCTATTTTAGTAACCAACAGAATTTCAAACTATTGTACATACTATAGGTGTTATTTGTTTTTTTCTGCTCAGATTTTTACCCTTTTTGAAGAGTGATTTCAGGCAACTAATTATTAATATCAAATGCATTTTACAGAAAATAGAAATAATTCACAATCTCATTTAAATTAAAAAGTAGTTTATTCACATGATTTAGACACTTATTCGGTCTTTTTAAAAAAAATTGTTGTCATCTAAGGTGTACCTGGAACTGTTCTAGGCCCTCAAGATACAGCAGTGAATAAACCATGTGAAAATTCCTGTCTTTAAACAGTTTACCTTCGTGATATCCTGTAGAGTTTTTAACGTAAGTTAATATTTCATTTGGGACTATTATTTTTCAGAGGTTATTTTATGTTTTATTTTTTTGTTGGTTAGTTGTTTGGTTTGATATTTGCATTTTGAGTCAAGTATTATAGAAGCTATGTGGATTGTTTACTGGAAAAAAAGATTGAAATAGTTCACCTACTTCCTAAAAACCACTGAATAATAGATCCTTTAAACTTGAAAGTAAACTCAAGGATGGGTAAAATAGTAATGTATAGAATTTTATGCTGTTTTCAAATGTAATATTTACACAAAGGATACAGGGAGTAGTGTAGAAAGAGCTTTTCACAGCAATTTTCAGATTAATTGAAAGATTACAAAGAGCCGATAAGCAATGAAGCCAGAACAAATAAACAATTTCCCACTAGACATTATGAGGGAAAATAAAACCGTTTTTGTTGTTTCTCTGGGATAAACTAAATGCGTAACATGTGTTTGTAGGTATGTTGTAATTGATTTCATTTGAGAGCTAAGACCTTTATAACTCACTTGTGGCTTTGGTTTTGGCTGAATTAGAAAGTTTTCTCACTGCTTACATAAAGCACTTTATACTTTACCAAGGATGGGTCAAACTGCATTTATCCTGGCCACATATTAAATGTTGAAGAATTGTGGTTTTGCCTTAAAGAACCCTCGACCTAAAACACGTTATTAGATGTTTCTAAAGCACATCTTTTCTCACATGGTAATATACACAATAAACTATGCATAAACTATACTACCGGGGCAAAGCTGCTATTTAATTTGGATAGGGCCAAGACAAAAACTGTACTACAAGTGTAATGTTAAACAATAGGTCTTTTCTGTAAATAATGACAGAAAATATTTTTCAAAGGCAAAGTTAACAGAATGTCTCTTCTATCATCTTTGCACATTATTATTAAGTCCAGACAACTCAATAAGACATAAATATTGACATGAATTTTTTCCTGTGGTGATAGCAATGCAATTTTCCTAAAATAAGGATTCTCTTTCTTTTGTTACATCCACAGAATTTCTATTGCCTTGTAAATTATATGAAGTGACTGCACTCAACCAGTGCAGTAAATTAAGCACATTAATTCCCAATGCAGTTTCAGAGAAATTAAGAAAACACAGAAGTTTTTGAAAATTTATACAATTATGTTTTTTATGTCACTATTAATAGATTATGTTTTTGAGTGACCTAATATTCTACAGACTGATGAATAAGATTAATCAGCATGAGGATAATGACCACAGTCCATCAACATTTTGTTTCCAGTTGCTTTTCAAACTTGTATCAGTTCACCAGTTGGAACAGATGTTTGTGATTCTTGTTAATTACTGTACATTCACACAACTCAGACTCCTACACATGGTTTGGATGAATTCAGAATTTTATTTTAAATAATGTCAAATCAAAAAATTAACTACTCACCATAATTTGCAAATCACTACCACATAAAGGCCAAGATATCTCAGTCTAGTCAACTGAAATTTTTCCTGTTTCATCTGCTAATTGATGGGTAACCATTTGATTGGTGGAATAGCCCTAACCTAAAGAATGTTTCTTTAATGCTATTTGAATTTGAACTTTCTAGGGACTCAAATAAGAGGATCTTAAAAATTTTAAAGGTAAATATTCCCTGAATTGTAAATCAAAACTACCCTTGTTTTATATGAAACTTTTTTCCAATATGGGAATTTTAGGCTTGGAACTTGAGCCTTTAGAGTTAGCATATTCACATTTGCTGTCTTATAGAAGCTTTACTGTAAATAAAAATCTAAGTAGTCAGTAATTGTGCTGGCACTACTGGCTTTACTGACCTGACTGCTGACATTTGCTAAGTCAGTTAGGTAAAGGATGATATCTCTTTTAAATATGTTACTATGAAGGGGCCATGGAAGATCAAAGTAGAGATGTCCTGTAGGTAATCAAAAGACAAAATTCATCAATCAGTTGATAAATTACTCAATCTCTTTTGGAAACACAGCTTTGAGAATTATAAACATGTGTACAACAATTGAAGTTATTGAAATGGATAAAATATTGAGGTTTATACAGAGGATTACACTTACTGATCTGGGATTTTTGCTGCACTAGTCTGTTTCTTTGGTAGTACTCATCGTCTCCAGCCAACAAATTAAACAGTTTGACGAAGCCAGAGTAAGATTTTTCCCATGTAATTCCTGTGAAAATAATGCAAAGAATCAATAACGAGAAAGGAGTGATTGAGGTAATGACCTTTTTAGAGAACATTGTGAAGATGGAACAGAGTTGTTAAGAGAACAGTAGAGGAGCCAAGGGATAGGGATGTCAATGAATTCACAGATAAATTATTTCAAGAGTTATTGAGTAAGAAAGAGAAACTTTTTGACATTATGATATTGTGATCTGCAAAATGTAAACTAAGAACTGATACACTTAAGAGTGAAGACAAGGACCAGGCAGAATTAATTGTTCATGCTCCTGTGTTCCCACAGCAGTTTGTACTTAATTCTACTCAAAATATCATTACATTATATAGTAGTTGGTTTTATGAGCCTTTCTTTCTGACTCCAATGGGAGTCACTTCAGGGCAGGGAAAATTACTTAGTCCTATCTATTTCTGGGACATAGAAGAATTTCTGGTATATAGCAGATGCCCAACATGTGCTTGAATTGCCTGAATTGAATTAGCGAACTACCAACTCTTAAATTTAATGCTATGGTGTGAGTGTGGGTACAGGTATGCATGTGTGAACATGCTCCTGTTTTAATAATGTGCTATTGAATATAGCTAAATTTATTTTCCATAAATGTGGACCAGTGTATTCACTCCCTGATGCAGTCATCATATGCTTTCTAGAGCTAGATGAAAAGCACTTCAGAACTTTGACCTTTTAACAGAAATTTCTGACAAACTTACATATATTCTTCTCGACATAAATTTGGATAGGTGTTATATTAAATTTCTCCTTCTTTTATTAGTCACATGCATTTTCCAGATAGGCAATGTTTTTTTAACTGTAAATTTTATACGTGATCCTCTGAGCCCATGCACTTTTTTATTGAGAAAAAAATGAGTCTTATTCTTAGTTCTGATCTATTCATTGAGACAAAAGTATGTCTTATCCCTTGATTTTAACATATTCCATTATTAACAGTACCCTTAAAATATTGCCAGAATGAGCTTATTATTTATTATAATTTAATCATCACAAGAATAGTTGTGAATGTGGCAAGTTTTACTTTAAATATATAAGTTACAATCTATTACATCTATGGGAAATAATCTAAAGGAGTGAATACAAGGGCAAAATAAAATAAAATTTCACTTCTCTACATTTCAGCTTTAATCAGTCAAGCTCTGCTATTTCTTTTTTTTAACATTTTAATTTTATTGGAGTATAGTTGATTTACAATGTTGTGTTAATTTCAGGTGTACAGCAAAGTGATTCAGTTATACATATACATATATTCATTCTTTTTTAGATTCTTTTCTCATGTAGGTTATCACAGACTATTGGGTAGAAGCTCTGCTATTCCCAAAATATACAAAGCTGGAAGATATTTGAAAATTTTGTTCCGATATTTTCCTAAGAGTTAGGTTTCACTCAGCACTAAAAGCTTAGTAAAAACTATGTTTATAATTATCATCTTCAGATATAAATTAGTTGTCGTATATAAAAATTAAGCATCTAAAAACTCATTTTGGTTACGTTATTACATAATCTAAAGAGTAATTTTAGGATTTCATTTTTTTCCAGGACACAAACCATGTGATTGAAAATGAAGAATTCAGTCAAATCAACTGTCTGTTGTCTCAAGGCCTATATGTAAATACAGGTAAATACATTACTTCACTGTTTGGGGCAATGAGTTTGTTATTTTGTGGATAGAAAGCTGATGTCTTAGGGTTAAATGATGATTGTTTATTACCATAAATTTTTAAAGCATAATTGGTAAGAATACTGTATTTGCATGTCCCTACATAGACCCTGTGTTAGAAAAAGATCCCTAGAATTATGGATTTCACCATGTCTCTTTTCTATTATTGAGTGACAGTTGTAACTAACTGTAAATATCTAGATTTTATTTATGATGCTTATGTTGGGTGTTTATTCATGGATCAACAAATATATTTTTTGTCCTTATAGAATATATAGACAAACCTAATTTGAATTTTAAATAGACTATTTTTTCATATTAAATGCAGATTAGAAATCGAAAGTTGTCAGAGAAGTACTGAGGGGCATTATTGAGTAGTCTTGATTGTAGCAGGTAAATAGGAAAACTCAATACTTGTGTGTGTGTTTGTGTTTGTGTGTGTGTGTTGGGGGAATACGTGGTTTACTGGGGTGATGAAATTTGTGCTTCTTTCCAAAATTAAAAAATACAGTGTATATAGTCATAATCCATGGAATAATGCAAAGTGGATAACTTGGTCCCAGAACTGCATTGTTACATTAATTTGTTGAATGTGTATACATCTGGCAATGGGTAAAATTTCAGTATTGCCTGAACCTTAAATATGTACCATCTTCTTGTTCTCTTTGCTTTTATTAATAAGCTTCTTATGATACCCTCTCCCATATCAAAATGATCTATTGGAAAGTGAAAACTTTGGTTAGTCCAGTAACTGTGTTAAGGTATTACTGAAGTAAATGACACATTTCCCTCCTTTTTATGGATTCCAACTTTCCTTTAACCACCCACCACATACACAAACACAGACCCTTTCAATCAGTGCCTATGTCTGTCTGTATGTATGTCTTTCTCCATCTCCTTTTGTCTCTTTTTTATATTTCTGTCTTCTCTCTCTCTCTCTTTTTCTCTCTCTCACTTACCAGTATCCATTTATCTCTGTTTAGAAGACTAAAACTGATGGTATCATGAAAAAGAAAATTTGTGAGTCTCTAAACACAAGTAGAACTGCCAGTAGTTCCCTGGATAATGCGTAATGCCAAATAAGTGTCCCTCTCCCCATTTCTGCGTACATGTGATGTTTCTCACTGTCTATCCCTACCAATCAAGTATCACTGGGAGTATTTGCATGTATCTAGAGATGGCGTCCTTGTCGTGGACATTGCCTTTCTCTTGTTTGACATTGTCAATATTGAAGTTTCTTCAAGTATTGTCATGGTTCCTTAAGTGGAAAGAAAGAATGGGGTAACACTGCCATGGTTTGATTTGTGATTACTTATAGTATAACTTTTAGATTCTCAGAAGTTGAAAGACATTTTCCAAAGAGGCAGCAGAGACTCTAGCGAGCGAAGATGACTGGGTGACACTTCCATTGCATCAAAGACACTTCCTGGAATGAAGGAAATGCTCCTCGAACCGAGCAGCCTTCTTTATCTCATCATCAGTTTACAATTTCAATTTGGATAAATCCAAGCCAAAGCATTTACATCTTTCTCATATCATACCTTGCCAGTTCTCATAGTACAACTATAACATTATTTTTTGCCCTCAACTGACACTCTTTTGTCCTTGATTAATACCACATGCTAGCTTTGTAGGAAGGTAATAGAAAAAGAAAATTAACACACCCAAATATGTTCCCTTTTTCAAGATAAGCAAGTTTTAACACTTAAATTCCTTCCTTCATTGTCTTACCATTTTTAAAAACCAAACAATCAAGGAAGCAGTAAATACTAAAAGTTTTGAGATCTCAAAAAATATGAGGACAATATAATGGGTTTATTTTTACTACAAATAAAATAATCTTTATTTTAATACATATGCCCATCATGTTAAACAATGTTAAGCAAATATAATGTTTTTATGAAGGCTTAGCTCAAGCTGACATCTTATTTGCTGAACCCATGTCTGCAAATGGATTACAACGTAGTAGACAAGTTGGCCTGGCAGAGAGAGGTAATGGAGTAGCCAAGATACTCTAAAGAAACCCTTGCTACTTCACAGTGTTTACACTTAAGTTTTTCATATGAAAATAATATAGTCATTGTAACAGTATAAAATAAATACTATTACTAGTGAATCGGAATTGAGTTCTTCTGAAAGCAAACATTTATATGTTGTGCCCATATTCCAATAACAATATATTTGGATTCTGATAAATATGTCAATACTATTACTTCTCAAATATGATGTATAAAATTGGACTTAATATTAACAGTAAACTTTTGCATGGTTATTATTATATTTTATGAAATATAAGCTGCACTAGATAATTAGTTTAAAATCATTCAACAACACAAATATTCGTCTAAATATGACACATAATAGACCTCATTTAGCAAAGATTACAGTGCAGCTAGATCATTATTTCTGACATTCAGCAGTCAACCTCCAACATCATTGCTGAAGATCTTTTTCACAGTAGCTAAACACTTGAAAATAACAATTGTGCTATCAGAGCATTCATGAATAACACATGAAGCTGGAATTTACATTTTTTATTAGTAAAACTGCCTGTTTTCTTCTAAAGAATGCCGTTTATTTGGGTAAATAATGCAAAGCCATGGCTTTTATATGATCCCTGTACAATTGGAAAGTTTCAGTAATTTACTCCTTAGACGGTGGATCTGAAATTTTAAAGGTCCAGCTTACCATCTGACAGCACCCTCCCTTCTCCATAACTAATTGTTAAAAATGAAAAGAACAAAAGGAAGGTTCCTCCTGGTCGATGTATTATATAGATATATCTGACAACACAGACTGTACAAACAGCACATTGAGAAATTCCTGGTCTCTCTAGTCTAGCACTTTTCAACTTGGTCAATCACCAACCAGTACAAAGTACTCTTCCATGTCACCTGCTAGTTCTGTGTGCAGTTGAAGAAGTTCATGAATATTTATAAGTACAAATGATGAACAACAACCAAAAGCCACAATACTTCAACATTAACCTGAAATTTCACAATACTTTCTAGGGCATTTGCTTGTCTGTTTACATTCTTTCAGAAACATTCACAGTGGCTTGCTTTAGTCTGCCAAAACCAAATGTCATTTCAAGGCTGTTTCCTGTTTAGTCTTTTTCTTTTTTGATGCTTTTTAATAAAAATTGATTTCCTACTCCAAACACTACTCCCTAAGTAAAAGTAATTAAACTATATTTAAACGAGGTCTTGTGCCTATATTATATATTTACAGGACTGAAAAAAATCCATCTTTCTATAGCACAGTTGCCCTTAAGTTCTGAACTACCCATTGGTGCTTATCACACCTTTGCTTGGAAGTAGTTAATGGTGTCCCTCTACTGCAAGACAGGGTTTTCTTTCCCTAGTCTGTCACATAAAACTCTTCCACTTATTTCCAGACTGCTGGGGTTAAAATCCCAGCTCTCCCATTTAGTAGGTATATGACCTGTGCAAGTAACTTAACTGTTTTTACCTCTGCTTTATTATCCGTATAGTGGAAATGAAAATCCTATATAGATCATACGGCTGTTATTGGATTTATATATATATATAGTTACATAATTGTTCTATGTTATCTTTTAAGAACATCTACAGCTGGAATTTGTTCTTATACGAATTAAACACAAAGTATAATTATATATATATACATATATATATAGGGGAATACGAATACATATATGCATTTTAACTATGTAGTTGGGTTATTTTATCTTTTAGGAACATTGTGGCCTAAAATTTTCATCTCATTATGTTAATATTTTTCCCTGGTAACCAATATTACTGAATTTCACAAAGATCTGAGGCTTTTTCAGTCTCCACCATCCCAAAAGGCAACCCCTTGTGGTAGCCTGATTTTATTTCTCTCTCTTAATTGTAAGTTATTCAAGGGCAAGATCAGTTCTCATTTATGTTTATACATTTTTTCCCAGAACAACAATCACACAAAATTTTTAAGTGGTCATTGAATGAATCTTACGTGGGGCCCTGATTTGCTAGTATTGAAGAGCACTTAGAATGTTCCATTGTCAAAATACATATGGCATGTAGAAAAGTAAACTTTCCACATGTAAATACATTATACATATCTTATTCTTCTGAGAAGTAGTGCAAAGTGCATTGGTATAGTACAAAACCCTAGGGATCTTCAGAAAACATTTCTGAATCACCAGTAAGACTTGTTTTTTAAAAGTTGGATAAAATATGTTAGTGGGTCATTCTTACCGGTTGGCACTTCTGAAGTTAAGAACATTATCTCTAAGACTAAAGGATAACTGATTGCATCACTAAGTGAATAACTGAACACAATATTAAGTGAATTTTCACTGATTTAAATCACAGCAGTCACACTCAAGAGGGAAATAAATGACCTAAGAGCTTCTCATTATGCAAGATTATGCAAACTAAAAAGGGAAGCCAGAGATTACTAACATTTGTGTGAACTCAACATTTTAACATTTTTGAGACTATACAAAAAATATAAAGTAAAAAAAGTCAGACTAGAAAATTAATTTATCTACAATAATCTTGTGCAGATGGAAATTGCATAGATAGAGAATCAATAGCCACACTTGGTATAAACTTCAATGGATGGCAAATTAAAGTCCAAGTGAACTGTTCCTGAACTTTTTAAATAAAATGTCAAATGAATTCTCAGTCTGTCTCTTTGGTCCTCAGCAATATTTTCAGTTTTCACAAAGGCAAACCGCTTAATAAACGCATGGCCACTTTTATACGAAAAGAAAATATCATTTAAAACTATCTTCCATATTTGTGAAAACACATTGTGTCACCAGCAATTAAGTTTTCCAGTTAAAATGACAACCTTTGATTAGTCAAAATCCCTATTATTAAAATTGGGCAGAAAGTTCAATATTCCATGTTGTCATTTTAACATTAATTATAGTCACATTTTCATGCAAGAGAAATAAACAAATGGTAAAGATATATTCACTTTCATTTTTTTCTCCTTTTAATTAAACATTCTCAACCCAATACACAGAGGGAAAAAACGGTTACATAATTAATTTTTTATTCTTTGGAGATCCCTGTGCATTTTAATTTACATGTTGATTATGTAGCCAGGAAAATCTCCCATGTTAAATTTGATTAAGCAAAGCAGAAAGTGCCTTAAAATGAATAGAGGGCTGAAACTGAAAATGCATTTTGTCTAATTGTGTTAATGAACTACCCTGATGAGACTTGTATAATACAAAAGGCTCCCTGACCTTTTGATTAACTGTAAAACTGGATACTTCTCTAATATTGCAGAGTTTTACTCCATTTTTGCATGTTTTTAAACCAAACACTTAAACCACTTGAATACTTTAGAAACTAATGGAATGGGTAAAAGAGGTAGGCATTCCTGCCTCTGCTGTGAAACTACTGTTCCTTATTCATTGCAAAACATGTACTGTTGAAGCCACCAGTGCTTTTGAATTATTTCCTTTGTATCCCAGACTAAGATAGACATTGTTGGAGGGATCCATGAGAAAAGTAAGTTATATAAACCATAACATTGTCTGTGAGAGCTATGACTTATGTACCCAAACAAAAGAATATCTGATGATAAATTGTAATAGTATAATCCAACATGAGTGGAATTTATGTGTCACAGTTTTCAAAAAGGACACGATGGCTGGGTGTAGGAATATACCCCTCTCATGTGGGAAGTGTACTGTCTGTCCATGCAATGTATAACTTTCCCCTGATACTGAAATAGCACATGTAATAATCTAGTACCTTGAAAGAATAGTGTAGCTATTCAATAACTAGTTAAACTAATTTATTTGGGCCAAAGTCATTGTGGAAGTCTTCATTACTAGGTGGTTTCTCAAATGTGTGCGTATTTGTGTTTGTGTGTGTCTGCGTGTGTTGAATGACATATATTTAAATAAATTGAGTCTTCCAGGCAGTTAGAGAAAATTTTGGCAAGAATTCAAGCCATGCTATTCCCATTACATTGGGAGGGCTTTCCCTGCCATAAATTACTGTATATGTAATTATCTCTTACTTACATACACTAAAAATTTTAATTTTAGTTAAAATTATTTGTGTAATTTTAACTAAACAAAATAACCATGGACACCAGTAAGCTGACTTCTGTGAAATGAATGATAAAGTAATCATTGCTCCAAAGCCTCAGTGTTCAAAAGAGTAATAGTTAAAATATATTTATCCATACTATAAACTAATATTAAATTATCATTAAAATGCAAAACATCAACAGAGGAGGGAAATATTTTGAGGTAATATTTGATGTAATTTTTATGCTGAGAAAAATACTATCCAAGTGTCATTACAAGTTTGGGAAACCAAAATATATTCATATATTTAACTACTAGAAAAGAAAGTCAAAAGTTACACCAGTAATCTTTGATTTATGGGATTGCAAAGTGATTTTTAAATCTTTTTCTGTACATTCTATATTTTCTGAAATTTCTACAATGTATCTTTATTTTATTACATTTATTTAAATATATATTTTAAAATCAATACATCTCCTTGATAAAATATTCATCAAATATAGAGTGAATTTTTAACAAAAACTTTATATTTAGGTTAGTTCTATAAATTGATTTTATAAGTTTTAATAATCTATTATTTGGTCTATTTCCTATGTCTATAAATGTTGAGCAGTAATCATTAAGAGCTTTGTAAGCTGAATATTACAATGTTGCTTCATTTCTTACAGTTCTTTGTTCTATCTACTTCCAATTCTAAGTATCTGTCAAGTATGCATTTACATACACATAACAAGTAGTTAGGACAGAAATTGAGTTTCTGTCTAAAAAGTATAATATTTACAAAACAGATCACCTGTGCATTCTGTTCAGTAACTGAAATTTCTCTTCCATACTGTTTGTGAAGATTTATTCAAAAGTGTTTTTTTTTTTTAATTTAATAATATCTACATTGCTTTTACTAAGTAAATATTGTTACTGCAGAACCAATTACTATATGTTTGGGTAGATATTGTTTCTTATTGTTCTAATTTTACAATTCCTGTGCTACTCAAGTACATTTTTTTTGTATGAATTAATTCTTTCATTCCTCAAATAGTTATTGAGCACCTACTATGTGACAAATGCTGTCTCAATTCCCTAATATTTTTAAATCAAACAATATTACAGTTTGCTTCATATTCAGACTTTACAAATTCTTTTAATTCTGTTTTACTGAAAATGTTAATTGCCTCTTTATCATTATTAGAAGAAATTACGTGTTCTTGCTTCCCCACTTTTTTAATACCTTATAATTTATTCTCATTATATCTTGATACTTTAATCAGACAAAAATTTATAATACCATGACAGTAACTGTTTTGTTCATTGTTTTAATCATTACTGCTCACCTAACACAGAATCTGGTGAATTTTAGGTCCTCAACAAATACTTTTATAATGGGTAAATAGGAAAAAGCAATAATATGGCTATTATTTTTCCCTTTTTCGTCTTTCCATACCCTCAGAATTGGGGGTATAGAGACCTAGTATCTCATAAACTTTTTGGCTTTATAATCCAAAAATTATTGTTTCCAGCTAGAAACCAATTGAATTTGTTCCAGAAAGAGGCTAAAGCAGATATACATTTATTTTTTCAGTTATCAGACTTTGATTTATTGTAAAAATAAATCTTTGCATTCAACCTTTGCATGGTTTTAACCTGAGTGAGGTAAATTTAGCTCCAGATGTTAAAAAAAAAAAAAGAAAAAGAAAAAAGAAAAATATTATGATACTGGGAAATATCATCCTATTTAAAATTTTAGTTATTTCACTTGGTTCCATGTTTTACCTGAAAGATTTGTTTTTGTACTTATTAAATGACCTCTTTCCCTTGTCAATTAAACAAGATTTGAATTCCGTGGCATTGCCAGCAATATTCCCATGGAGAATGAAATACTTTCTTGGTGGACCCCTGGGAATCTTCTTGATGTGAAAGAAATAAGTTCCAAAAGCCACAAAATTATGGAGATACATTGTATAAGGGCACTTCTATCAAGATGTTAAAATGGTCACAATGTAAAGATGTAAATCACTAATAGGAAATCTCAGCATTGTCTTCTACATATTTATCTATGAGACCCCGTATTCATAAGTGGTCAAAAACCACTTCCCACATTTGCATTACCCTATACTTGCCATACTTCTTACCCCCGTGTTGAACTGCATCCTTAATATCACATATTTTTCCTATCTTCAAACTTCCACTCTTTCATTCTGCAACAAAACATTGACTCCTCAGTGCTCCTTGAATATATTTCCTGAGAATGAAAATACCTTAATCCCTTCCATTCCTTCTCACCTCAAGCCAGAAACATTAAAGATACTGTGTAGTCAGTTTAACATGAGAATAAGATGTAAATGTTGAGACATTATGTAGTAGTAAAATCAACAGTCCCTAGTAATCAAATGACTGCTGAGGGCATTCAAAATAATCTAGCTAATATATAATTGGATTTCATTGATTTAGCTTTCACTGAATAGAAAGTGAGTCTGTGCATTTGTAGTTATTTTACTCATTTGACTTAGAATTCCATAACAATTCTCTTTGGAGTACATTTTTTTGATAGTTTTGACAAATTTAAGTTTCGCAATTTTTTTTTTTTTAAACCAGGAATAGAACCCATGCCCCATGCAGTGCTGCAGTGGAAGCATGGAGTCAACCTCTGGACCACCAGAGAAGTCCCCAAGATTCCCAGTTCTTAGGTCCGTCATCCCTTGATTTTTTTCTCCTACTTACAGATTTAGCTAAGAATTCGTAGTATCAGTATTTGTACCAAGGTATCTACCTGTTCACCTGAATAATAGTAACACTAAATGGAAACAAAATTTAAGGGTCTTTGGAATGTGATGCCCTGAATAATACTACTGATGGACTTCCTCCAGCCCCACTCTTCCTTCTGCTTCCCCAACCAAGGTGAAAACCTAATACATTTTGTTTCTGTTATACAATTAATTTTATTACTTGCTTCTGTAAAAATAATTTACTTAGGATGAACTTTGAGAGAGAGAGAGAGATCAAGCAATGCAGTACCCAAGAAAGAAAGAAAAAGTGTTCACCATGAAGATACTAGCAGCAAACACTGTTTCTCTGAAACAGATTAAGGATGTTAAGCAGAGGCTAGATGCATTATTATCTTAATTTTGCAATTAGAACAATAAAATACTTTTCCCCAAAGCCAATAATCATTAAAACTGGGACTTGAATTCAGGGTTGTCTTACTTTAAACTCTGTGTATTTTCCAATATTTTATAACTTTCCATCAAACTAAGGAACACCTTAAAGATAACCACTTTTCAGCAGGCTGAAGAAGGCATGCAACTTCCAGAGCATCATTTTTAAAAGTGTCCTGTTAACAACGTGTTTGAGCATTTAACAGCCATCTGTTACTCATCAATTTTAATAAATTGGGGTTCTCTGTGCCTAGGTGTCTTTTAACTTGTAGGGAAATTGTATTCCTCAATGGTTCATTCCTAGCGAAAAGTTGATACCAATTAAACAAGTAACCACTGCCTGCCATACATTCTATGTGCCCCAAACCTTTATCTATCCAGGTGTGAAGAATCCATTACAACTAGACATTATACATAACTTGGTGTTTTATTTCTTAATGCTAACAGAAATGGCAATTTCCGTGAAATATAAAGGAATAAAATTTTATATAACATTCTAAATAGCATGTATATATTCATGATTTTCAGCATCACTCAACATCAGGGACAGGCATTGTACTCAAGATAGCAATCAGAGTAAAGGAAAGGATATGAGAATCAGAAAAAATGCCAAAAAGATGACTAAAAGAAAACTTATTTGTTTTTGAGAAAAAGGAAAAACACTGAGTATAAAAGAACACATCTACATATTACACACAGGAAATTTTATGTGAGTAATATATGTTTGAAGCTGTTTACACAGGTAAAATTAAAGAGCTATTTGGGAAGGCAGGCTCCATTTTATGCCAGGTATGCTAGTTCCTACCTCATAGACTTGTAAAATTAAAAGAGAGTGCATAGAAAGCACTTATCACACTGCCCGGCTCATATTAAGCAGTCAATAAATGCCAGCTCTTATAATTTTTTATTGTGATCATTATTCTGGAAGCCCAGGATGAACACATTGGAGGTATATTCATTAATGAATTAATGAAACAAATACAGAAATGTTTATATCCTCAAAATTTGTATTGAATATGCATGCATAGTTATCTAGACTATTCAGTTCAGAATGTTCACTGGGGGACTGGGGTTGTTTGGTTTGGCTATCATACATTGAGATAATTAGTTGGATAATTGACAAATGTCTCTAATTCTTCTATACCAGCCAGAAGTCTGGAATAGATTTGTGATAGTTGAATCAGTGGCTATCCTTTCTATGATACTGGTAATTAAAAAAAACAAAAAAACAAAAAACAGGTATATATGGTTTCCTAAAAATCAATTAGAGACTTCATAATGTTTTTTATTAGAAAGGAAATAGAAATAGTGTAAATGTGATCATGCATTATAATTGTTATTTCTATAGAATGGTATAATGAATGTCTCGGAATGGTTAAGAGTATATTGATTTTGTACATACATGGAGGTCAGAAGCTTCAAACTGTGTATATCCTGAAAATCCGAGGACATGGTGAAGAGGTGTCACTCTTTTGGTGATGATTTTTGAATGTATTGCTGATGAGAACAGCATGGCAGTATGGTCATTTTGATCACATAGTTATTTTTCTCAGTGAAAATTATACAATTGTCATTAAGGCTTATAAATTAGTCTTTCATGAAATTAATTTGGTTATATCAGTTTTTCAGGAACTAGTGATTTTTAATGAATTGGTGTTTGCTCTCCAGTAGCTGGGAAGCTGAGATATAGATTCAGAGTCAACTGCCTCATTATTGCCCATCCCCCACTACCCACTTGGAAAACCGTGGGAGACTAAGCCTCTTACTGCTGTCTATGTGTGGCTCCCTTCATGAAGGCTGTAGGCCTGCCAATCACAAAGAAAGTAGGACTGAGTGGGAGCATCCTAGGTCAGCAGCAGCTTTGGAATATTTTATTTTTGCAGTTATTATGGAGAGAACATGTTGGGCAATTGACCAGCTCCCTGCAGAAAAGATGGTGCTCACCCTATGAAGAAAACCACGGAGGCAAAAGAGCCTATAGCCAAGTAAATTGCCTGCAAAGTGGCTCCAGCCACGTGAGCCTGGAGCATAACATTCCTGGGGAATAGAACAGGAGGTTTTTGCCTCGTAAGTTACTTAAATGTTACAGGATCAGAAAACTGTTTTTTTTTTTTCTAAGCCAGTGTAGTTTTTAATGCATCTTGTACATTATTCATCCTTTTTTGTTCTTCCTATGTATTTAGTAAAATTCCTTTTGAAAAATGTAAGCTTGCCTCTGATGTGTTATGGGGAAAAAAAGAAAAATAACATTTTTTTCACAAAGAAACTCATATTCTGATATTTTTAAGGGAGAGTCATGTAACCCAGGTGCTCAGAGAGTATCATGACGGAAGTATTGCATGTAAATGAACTTCAATAAGGTGTCACTTAAGGGGAGAGAGTTAGGAGTTAGTGACTATTATTAGTTCAGCTCTTTCCATCAATGAAGAAATTAGAGGAACTGACTTTGGTCTGATCAAAGGAGATTTGTGCAATTGCTAGATAGTCTGCCTCTCTATGAGAGTTTAACTGCAGCAGTTTATGTGCTGTGTGTGTGTAACATGTACCTGTGCATCCATGTTTATATCAATAATTTTCCGAAATTGTGAGTATATCCCAGTATATGACAACTTGGGAACCAAAATACTGGGTTCAAATGCTAGTACTACTTCTCTGGGCTACAGTTTTCATCAGTAAAATGAGAATAATAACAGAATATAACTAACAAGTTAGGTAAGAATATTCAAGAATTTATTTCTTAAGATCTTATAAGAGGTTTTGGCATAAGTGAACAAGAGCTATTAGCTATTATTATTATTATTATTTCTTGTGAATCTATTTAGTTACCTAGGAGTTTTATTTAATTGTTAAATTTAAGCAAAATTTTTATTAATATAAACCTGAAAACTACCAGGGTGTTATATAAATCCATGTCCTAAAGGTGAACATTATTTTCATGTAAATATAGAATTATCAGTTTCAGTAAATGCAGAAAAGGAAATGCAAAGTAATCCTAAAATTGACGATAAGTATAAAACCAGGAAAACAAGAGGTGTGGGTGGCAGGGCGCGAGGAGAGACTGAAAGAGTTTTAAGGTATAAGATAAAAATCTTAGTGAAGAATTGTGGGACCAAGAGTTGAGAAGAAATACCAAAATTTTGAGCTTCACATTTGAAGTAACTTAATTTTCCTCCCTCTGCTAATCTAGAAGTAGAAGGAGAGATGGTAAGCAGAGTTGTTGCTATTCCTGCAGGGTTAGGAGAATAAAACTTTAAGCCTAATATCTGCCAAGGAGAAGGGAGGGCTGATTAACCCCCCTACACACAGTTTGGAAGAGGATTATAAAGGGATTACCACAGCAATAAGGATGAACAAGCAAGCAATAGCCCAACACTCTTAGAGAAAGAAGCCCATCTTCAACTCATTTCAGTGGTTGAAAATGAACTGAGTTTTCTGGGGACATCTATCCCATCTAGAAGACCAAATTGTAAATTCTCCCTGAAGAATATAACATTATCCGAACCATCACATTATCCTTACATTATTCTTCAAACATAATTTCCAATCTCCAATAAAAAAAGAACCAGACACACAATAATACAAGACTCTGTTATTGAAAACCCAGGAACACAAATGACAACTGGAACAAATCCGTAAGGATGTCAGAAATTGGAGTTATCAGAAACTGATTTTTAACAAACCATGCTTAATATTTTTTAAGGAAATAAAATGGATGTTTGAAATTTTCAACAGAAAAGTGGAATATTGAAAAAATGGAAATTGTAGAACTAAGAACTAAATGACTGGGTTTCAAAACAGATTATAAACATCTGAAGAGAGAACCATTGAATTGAAACATAGGTAAGAAGAAAACATCTACAATGTAGCATGGAATGAAAAAAAAAAACTACACAGAGAAACAAAAGAGAGAATAAGAAAACTAAAGAATAGAGTGAGAAGTTCTAGTACACTTAAAATTGAAACTTTAGAATGAGAGGAGAGGAAGAATCAGGCAAAAGCAATATTTAAAGAGATAATGAATATTCCAAAATTAACCTAGATATTAAGTTGCTTATTGAGGAAACACTATCAACCAGAATAAAACAAATACATAAGAAAACAACAGAAAAGCACAACTAGACATATAATATAAGACTGATTTTTTTAAAAACCCAAAAGAAAAAATATTTAAAACAGCCAGGTGAAAAAGACATTATTTTCAAATGAACAAAAATTAAAGTAAAAACAGGATCTTTCAGTAGAAATGATGAAAACTGAGAGTTTTCACCTTCTAATAAAACTAATTGCCAGCATATAATTCTGTACATAAAGTATCCTTCAAAAATGAATGTTAAATAAATACATTTTAAAACAAATCAAGAGGGGACCTTCAAGATGGTAGAGGATTAAGACGTGGAGATCACATTCCTCCTTACAAATATATCAAAAATACATCTACATGTGGAACAACTCCTACAGAACACCTACTGAACACTGGCAGAAGACCTCAGACCTCCCAAAAGACAAGAAACTCCTCACATACCTGGGTAGGGCAAAAGAAAAAACAGAGACAAAAGAATAAGGACAGGACCTGTACCTCTGGGAGGGAGCTGTGAAGGAGGAAAAGTTTCCACACACTAGGAAGCCCCTTCACTCACGAGGACAGGGACTGGGAAAGGGGAAAGCTTTGGAGCCACAGAGGAGAGCACAGCAACAGCGGCACAGAGGGCAAAGCGGAGAGATTCCCACACAGAGGATAGGTGTCGACCAGCAATCACCAGGCTGAGAGGCTTGTCTGCTCACCCACGAGGGTGGGTGGGGACTGGGAGCTGAGGCTTGGGCTTCGGAGGTCAGATCCCAGGGAGAGGACTGGGGTTGGCTGTGTGAACACAGCCTGAAGGGGGATAGTGTGCCAGTTAGCCAGGAAGGAGTCTGGGAAAATGTCTGGAACTGCCTAAGAGGCAAGAGACCATTGTTTCATGGTGCGTGAGGAGAGGGGATTCCTTCCCCATCTGCCCACAGAAGGCAGAGCACTGGCTAAATGAGCTCCAGAGATGGGCTCAAGCCACGGTTACCAGCGTGGACACCAGAGACGGACATGAAACACTAAAGCTGATGCTGCAGCCACCATTAAGCCTCTGTTCAAGCACAGGCCACTGTCCACACCTCCCCTCCTGGGAGCCTGTGCAGCCTGCCACTGCCAGGGTCCCATGATCCTGGGAAAACTTCCCCAGGAGAACACATGGCACACGTCAGGCTGTTGCAACATCACGCTGACCTCTGCCGCTGCACGCTCACCCCTCATTCCGTACCCCTCCCTCCCCCCCGGCCTGAGTGAGCCCCCCCAATCAGCTGCCACTTTAACCCCCTCCTGTCTGGGCGAAGAACAGATGCCAGAGGGCGACCTACATGCAGAGGCTGGGCCAAATCCAAAGCTGAACCCAGGAGCTGTGTGAACAAAAAAGAGAAAGGGAAATTTCTCTGGGCAGCCTCAGGAGCAGCGGATTAAACCTCCACAATCAACTTGATGTACCCTGCATCTATGGGCTACCTGAATAGACAACAAATCAACCCAAAATTGAGGCGGTGGACTTTGGGAGCAAAGGTAGACTTAGGGTTTGCTTTCTGCATCTAATTTGTTTCTGATTTTATGTTTATCTTAGTTTAGTATTTAGACCTTATTATCATTGGTAAATTTGTTTATTGACTTGGGTGCTCTCTTCCTTTTTTTTAAAATATATATATATATATATATATTTCCTCTTTATCTCTATTTGTGAGTGTGTATGTGTATGCTTCTTTGAGTGGTTTTGTCTGTATAGGTTTGCTTTTACCAATTGTCCTAGGGTTCTATCTGTCTGGTTTTTTTTTTGTTTTTTTTTATTTTTTTCAGTATAGTTTTTAGTGCTTGTTATCATTGGATTTGTTTATTGCTTTGGTTGCTCTCTTCTTTTTTTTTTAAATTACTTTTCTTTTTCTTTTAATATATTTTTTAATTACTTTTATTTTTTTTTTATTTTACTCTTTTTTTCTCTCCCTTTTCTTCTGAACCGTGTGGCTCACAGGGTCTTGGTGTTCCAGCCTGGTGTCAGGTCTGAGCCTCTGAGGTGAGAGAGCTGAGGTCAGGACATTAGTCCACCATAGACCTCCCAGCCCCACATAATATCAATCAGCAAGAGGTCTCCCAGAGATCTCCATCTCAATACTGAGACCCAGCTCCACTCAATGAGCAGCAAGCTCCAGTGCTGCACACCCCATGCCAAACATCTAGCAAGACAAGAACGCAACCCCACCCATTAGCAGAGAGGCAGCCTGAAATCATAAGTTCACAGACACGCCAAAGCACACCACCATATGCTGTCCTGCCCACCAGAAAGACAAGATCCGGCCTCATCCACCAGAACACAGTCACCAGTCTCCTCCACCAGGAAGCCTACACAACCCGCTGAACCAACCTTACCCACTGGGGGCAGACAGCAAAAACAATGGGAACAACGATCCTGCAGACTGCGAAAAGGAGACCCCAAACACAGTAAGTTAAGCAAAATGAGAAGAAAGAGAAACACACAGCAGATGAAGGAGCAAGGTAAAAACCCACCAGACAAAACAAATGAAGAGGAAATAGGCAGTGTACTGAAAAAGAATTCAGAGTAATGAGAGTAAAGATATCCAAAATCTTGGAAATAGAATGGAGAAAATACAAGAAGCGTTTAACAAGGACCTAGAAGAACTAAAGAGTAAACATACAATGATGAACAACAGAATAAATGATGTTAAAAATTCTCTAGAAGGAATCAATAGCAGAATAACTGAGACAGAAGAATGGGTAGGTGACCTGGAAGATAAAATAGTGGAAATAACTACCACAAAGCAGAATAAAGAAAAAAGAATGAAAAGAATTGAGGACAATATCAGATACCTCTGGGACAATATTAAGTGTACCATTATTTGAATTATAGGGGTCCCAGAAGAAAAAGAGAAAAAGAAAGGGATTGAGAAAATATTTGAAGAGATTATAGTTGAAAACTTCCCGAATAAAGGAAAAGAAATAATCAAGTACAGGAATTGTAGAGACTTCCATACAGGACGAATCCAAGGGGAAACACACCAAGATACACATTAATCAAACTATCAAAATTTAAATACAAAGAAAAAATTTTAAAAACAACAAGCGAAAAGCAACAAATAACATACAAGAGAGTCCCCATAAGGTTAAAAGCTGATTTCTCAGCAGAAACTCTGAAAGCCAGAAGGGAGTGGCAGGACATATTTAAAGTGATGAGAAGGAAAAACCTACAACCAAGATTACTCTACCCAGCAAGGATCTCATTCAGATTTGATGGAGAAATTAAAACCTTTACAGAGAAGCAAAAGATAAGAGATTTGGCACCACAAAACCAGCTTACAACAAATGCTAAAGGAACTTCTCTAGGCAGGAAACACAAGAGAAGGAAAAAGCTACAATAAAAAACCCAAAATAATTAAGAAAATGGTAATAGCTACATACATATCAATAATTACCTTAAATGTAAATGGATTAAGTGCTCCAACCAAAAGACATAGCCTGGCTGAATGGATACAAAAACAAGACCCATATATATGCTGTCTACAAGAGACCCACTTCAGACTGAGGGACACAGACAGATTGAAAGTGAAGGGATGGAAAAAGATATTCCATGCAAATGGAAATCAAAAAAAGCTAGAGTAGCAATTTTCATATCACACAAAATAGAGTTTTAAATAAAAACTATTACAAGAGACAAGGAAGGACCCTACATAATGATCAAGGGATCAATCCAAGAAGAAGATATAACAGTTGTAAATATTTATGCACCCAACATAGGAGCACCTCAATACATAAGGCAAATGCTAACAGCCATAAAAGGGGAAATGGACAGTAACACAATCATAGTAGGGGACTTTAACACCCCACTTTCACCAATGGACAGATCATCCAAAATGAAAATAAATAAGGAAAAAAGCTTTAAATGATACATTAAACAAGATGGACTTAATTGATATTTATAAGACATTCCATCTAAAAACAGTAGATTACACTTTCTTCTCAAGTGTTCAGGGAACATTCTCCAAGATAGATCATATCTTGGGTCACCAATCAAGCCTTGGTAAATTTAAGAAAATTGAAATTGTATCAAGTATCTTTTCCGACCACAAGGCTATGAGACTAGATATCAATTACAGGAAAAAAAATGTAAAAAAAAACCAAACACATGGAGGCTAAACAATACACTACTAAATAATCAAGAGCTCAGTGAAGAAATCAAAGAGGAAACCAAAAAATACTTAGAAACAAATGACAATGAAAACACGACTACCTAAAACCTACAGGATGCAGCAAAAGCAGTTCTAAGAGGGAAGTTTTTAGCAATACAATCCTACCTCAAGAAACAAGAAACATCTCAAATAAACAACCTAAATTTACACCTAAAGCAATTAGAGGTAGAAGGAAAAAACAAAAAACAAAGTTATCAGAAGGAAAGAATTCATAAAGATCAGATCAGAAATAAATGAAAAAGAAATGAAGAAAAAGATAGCAAAGATCAATAAAACTAAAAGCTGGTCCTTTGAGAAGATAAACAAAATTGATAAACCATTAGACAGGCTCATCAAGAAAAAAAGGGAGAAGACTCAAATCAATAGAATAAGAAATGAAAAAGGAGAAGTAAAAACTGACATTGCAGAAATACAAAGGATCATGAGAGATTACTACAAGGCAACTCTCTGCCAATATAATGCACAACCTGTAAGAAACAGACAAATTCTTAGAAAAGCACAACCTTCCAAGACTGAACCAGGAAGAAACAGAAAATATAAACAGACCAATCACAAGCACTGAAAATGAAACTGTGATTAAAAATCTTCCAATAAACAAAAGTCCAGGACCACATGACTTCACAGGCGAATTCTATCAAACATTTAGAGAAGAGCTAACACCTATCATTCTCAAACTCTTCCAAAATATAGCAAAGGGAAGAACACTCCCAAACTCATTTGACAAGGCCACTATCACCCTGATACCAAAAACAGACAATGATGTCACAAAAAAAGAAAACTTCAGGCCAATATCACTGATGAACATAGATGTAAAATTCCTCAACAAAAAACTAGCAAAGAGAATCCAACAGCACATTAAAAGGATCATACACCCTGATCCAGTGGAGTTTATCCCAGTCAATGCAAGGATTCTTCAATATATGCAAATCAATCGATGTGATAAATCATATTAAAAAATTGAAGGAAAAAAACCATATGATCAACTCAGTAGATACAGAAAAAGTTTCCAACAAAATTCAACACCCATTTGTGATAAAAAACCCTCCAGAAAGTAGGCATAGAGGGAACTTATATCAACATAATAAAGGCCATACATGACAAACACATAGCCCACATCATTCTCAATGGTGAAATACTGAAATCATTTCCACTAAGATCAGGAACAAGACAAGGTTGCTCATTCTCACCACTGTTATTCAACATAGTTTTGGAAGTTTTGGCCACAGCAATCAGAGAAGAAAAAGAAATAAAAAGAATCCAAATTGGAAAAGAAGATGTAAAATTGTCAGTGTTTGCAGATGATATGATACTGCACATAGAGAATCCTAAAGATGCTACCAGAAAACTACTAAGACTTATCAATGAATTTGGTAAAGTAGCAGGATACAAAATTAATGCACAGAAATCTCTTGCAACCTATACACTAACAATGAAAAATCTGAAAGAGAAATTAAGGAAACACTCGCATTTACCACTGCAACAAAAAGAATAAAATACCTAGGAATAAACCTACCTAAGGTGACAAAAGACCTGTATCTGGATGCAGAAAACTATAAGACATTGATGAAAGAAATTAAAGACGTTACAAACAGATGGAGAGATATACCATGTTTTTGGATTGGAAGAATCAACATTGTGAAAATGAGTATACTACCAAAGGCAATCTACAGATTCAATGCAATCTTTATGAAATTACCAATGACATTTTTCACAGAACCAGAACAAAAAATTTCACAATTTGTATGGAAACACCAAAGACCCCGAATAGCCAAAGCAATCTTGAGAAAGAAAAATGGAGCTGGGGGAATCAGGCTCCCTGACTTCAGACTGTACTACCAAGCTTCAGTAATCAAGACAGTATGGTACTGGTGCAAAAACAGAAATATAGATCAATGGAACAGGATAGAAGGCCCAGAGATAAACCCACATATATATGGTCACATTATCTTTGATAAAGGAGGCAAGAATATATAATGGAGAAAAGACAGCCTCTTCAGTAAGTGGTTCTGTGAAAACTAGGCAGCTTGGGAAAACTGGACTGCTACATTAAAAGAATGAAATTAAAACACTTCCTAACACCATACACAAAAATAAACTCAAAATGGATTAAAGACCTAAATGTAACATAGGACATTATAAAACTCTTAGAGGAAAACATAGGCAGAACACTCTATGACATAAATCACAGCAAGATCCTTTTTGACCCACCTCCTTAAGAAACGGAAGTAAAAACAAAAATAAACAAATGGGACCTAATGAAACTTAAAAGCTTTTGCACAGCAAAGGAAACCATAAACAAGACCAAAAGACAACCCTCAGAATGGGAGAAAATATTTGCAAATGAAGTAACTGACAAAGGATTAATCTCCAAATTATACAAGCAGCTCATGCAGCTCAATATCAAAAAAACAAACAATCCAATCCAAAAATGGGCAGAAGACCTAAATAGACATTTCTCCAAAAAAAGATATACAGATTGCCAACAAACACATGAAAGGATGCTCAACATCACTAATCATTAAAGAAATGCAAATCAAAACTACAATGAGGTATCACCTCACACTGGTCAGAATAGCCATCATCAAAACATCTACAAACAATAAATGCTGGAGAGGGTGTGGAGAAAAGGGAACCCTCTTGTACTGTTGGTAGAATGTAAATTGATACAGCTACTATGGAGAACATTATGGAGGTTCCTTAAAATCTAAATATGGGACTACCGTATGACCCAGCAATCCCACTACTGGGCATAAACCCTAAAAAAACCATAATTCAAAACAAGTCATGTACCAAAATGTTCATTGTAGCACTATTTGCAATAGCCAGGACATGGAAGCAACCTTAATGTGCAATGACAGATGAATGGATAAAGAAGATGTGGCACATATATACAATGGAATATTACTCAGCCATAAAAAGAAATGAAATTGAGTTATTTGTAGTGAGGTGGATGGACCTAGAGTCTGTCCTACAGAGTGAAGTAAGTCAGAAAGAGAAAAACAAATACTGTATGCTAACACATATATATGGAATCTAAAAAAAAAAAAAAATTCTGAAGAACCTAGCAGCAGGACAGGAATAAAGACACAGATGTAGAGAATGGACTTGAGGACACGGGGAAGGGGAAGGGGAAGCTTGGACAAAGTGAGAGAGTGACATGGACATATACACACTACCAAATGTAAAATAGATAGCCAGTGGGAAGCAGCTGCATAGCACAGAGAGATCTGCTCGGTGATTTGTGTCCACCTAGAGTGGTGGGATAGGGAGGATGAGAGGGAGACGCAAGAGGGAGGGGATATATGTATATGTATAGCTGATTCATTTTGTTATACAGCAGAAACTAATACACCATTGTAAAGCAATTATACTCCAATAAAAGTGTTAAAAAAATCAAATAGGAAATATGTCACCAGAGACACTTAAATATAAAGGCAAATACTAAAAGTATAAGAAAAAAATATATCACACTAAAACCAACCAAACAACAAAATCTGGTTTACAAATACTAATATCAAACAACTTAAAATTTGAGGCACCTCTTCTAAACCAGAGACCACAAGAACACTAAGTGCAATCCACAGGACATCTATAATGTGTAATGAATTAACTTATCTTCTATGCATCAAGAAATTTTTGCGTGTTTTTGTTTGTTTATTTGTTTTAGACTAATATATTCTGATGCCAAAAAAAGACAAAAATTAGAAAGATAAATTATGCAGATCTCACCCATGAATATACATATACTGAAGAAATTATTAGCATATTGAACTCAACAATCTTTAAAAGTATGTCTTTTAAACAAGAGCAAGTAGGGCAAGCATCACACACCCAAGCCCACTGGAGCAGCACTACTGAGAGTAAATTCATGGTGAGAGGAGTAATAGTGCCTTGAATAGCTCACCTGATATGAGCAGGATATTATAGAATTATGACATGGAAGAGGAAAGACCACACCTACCCTCTCAACAGAGTGTGCATGGTTGATGGAAGCACCAAACCTTCCTTTGGTGTGATAAGTCAAAGCCTTGTGTTACAGCTGTAGGATGTGGCTTCAAAACAGATTTAATGGTTGTGAAACACCTGCTTACAATCAGAAAATGAGGATCTTCACCTTGCAAATGACCAGGATCGGTTACATTAAGCACTGGACCTAGCTGGTTTCCATGTAGTTTTACAAAAAGCCAATTATTTTGATAAAAATTCTGTATTTGTTAATGATAATAATGTCTGATTAATTTAATAACACTGTAAGCAAAAGGGTAATATCCTCATTCTGATAAAGGGTGGTTACAAACAAAAGAAAAAGTACTATTGCCAACATCTCACTTAATGGTAAGTTGTTGAAACTTATCTTTCTGAGAGTTCTATCAAAATTTCTACAAGAGATTCTAGCCACCACAGTCAGACAAGGAAAAGAAATAAATGTTATAAGGTTAGGAAAGGTAGAAATAATAATCTTATTATTAGCAGGTAGAATATTTATGTAGAAAATTCAAATGGAACTACTGATGTTTTAGAAATAAAATTGAGTTTAGCAAATTTTGTTAGGTACAGTATCAGTATGAAATATTAAAATGTGTTTTATACACCAACCAACAATTGTTAAAAAATAAATACAAATATAATATTTATAATAACATAAAACTAATATTTAGAAATACATGTAACAAAGGTATATAAAACTGTAGGAAGTTACAGTAAAATTTTACTGAGAGATTAAAGACCCACATAAAAGAAGGAAAGACTTTTCATGGATTGGAAGAGTGGATATTGAAAAGATGTCAATTTTTCCTCAACCCAACCAAAAAGTAGCAAAATAGAAGTGGCTTTCTTCAATACTATCCAATTTAATTCAATTGAACAGTTGTATTTTGAATAACAACTTATAAGGCCCTATACTAGGTGATATTTTTCTTTAATGGAGAGTTAAAACAAATATATTTTAGAATATTTGCCCAACTTTTCTTCAGGCCAATGTTCTAATTTTTACAAGCCATAGACAAATTTTTATTTTTATGGTTTCATTGTTTAAATGTATGTAGAATAGATAACTTGGTAAGACACAAAATAGAGAAGTCAAGGGATTATATTTGGCAATAATACAAATATCCATGTAATATTTCATCTTGATAGCTTTTGAACTGTATATTTGTATTCTTTTTGGATTTATGTATATATTGCCTTTTAGGAAAGCATCAGTCAGCACAAAATTTTTCTCATATTCCTTCCATTTACTTGTTTATTCATCTCTTATATTACTTAGTTATTTGGTATTTTTTTTTCTTTTCTTTTCCTTGTTTTCCCCCCTTTATTTTTAGTTTTCTTCTTCTTAAAAATATCAGAACAAAAATAGAGATGCTTTTTATATTTTTAAGAAAATTTTAATAAATGTACATCTATCAGCAACCGTTATCCATAATGATAAGTCTATAAATATTACCATAGGTTATGGATACACTTTGAGACATTAATCAAAATAGGATAAATTACATAAACTAATCACATTCCAAATTTAAAACTGATTACATTATGGAAACATAGTAACTAGTGAATGTTTTGTTTACTTACACTTTTCAAGTGAAAATAAAGTCTATCAATTGATGAATGGATAAAGAAGATATATATAGATCTATATATATCTATAAAGTTATATAGATTTATATGTATGAATATTGTTCAGCCATGAGAAGGAAGGAAATCTTGCCTTTTATGACAACATGGATAGATTTTGAGGGCATTATGCTAAGTGAAATAAGCCATCTAGAGAAAAACAAATACTGCATGGTATCACTTACATATGGAATCTAAAAAACAAAAGTCAAACTCATAGAAACAGAGAGTGGAAATATGTTTGCTAGAGGCTGGGGAGTAGGTTGGTAAAAGGGCACAAAATTTCAGCTATAAAATGAATAAGGTCTGAGGATCTAATATATAACATAATAACTATAATTAATAACACTGTATTTATTATTGAAATTTGGTAAGAGACTAGAATTTAAATGTTCTTACCAAAAAATAAAAATAAAATATAAATATGTGAATTGATGAATGTGTTAATTAACTAGATGGGGCGGGGGAGTATAATCCTTTTATAATATATATATCAATAGTATCTCTTTTTATGGCTGAGTAATATTCCATTGTATATATGTGCCACATCTTCTTTATCCATTCATCTGTTGATGAACACTTAGGTTGCTTCCATGTCCTGGCTATTGTAAATAGAGCTGCAATGAACATTGTGGTACATGACTCTTTTTGAATTATGGTTTTCTCAGGGTATATGCCCAGTAGTGGGATTGCTGGGTCATATGGTAGTTCTATTTTGAGTTTTTTAAGGAACCTCCATACTGTTCTCCATAGTGGTTGTATCAATTTACATTCCCACCAAGAGTGAAAGAGGGTTCCCTTTTCTCCACATCCTCTCCAGCATTTATTGTTTGTAGATTTTTTGATGATGGCCATTCTGACCGGTGTGGGGTGATACCTCATTGTAGTTTTGATTTGCATTCTCTAATGATTAGTGATGTTGAGCATCTTTTCATGTGTTTATTGGCAATCTGTATATCTTCTTTGGAGAAATGTCTATTTAGGTCTTCTGCCCATTTTTGGATTGGGTTGTTTGTTTTTTTGATATTGAGCTGCATGAGCTGCTTGTAAATTTTGGAGATTAATCCTTTGTCAGTTGCTTCATTTGCAAATATTTTCTCCCATTCTGAGGGTTGTCTTTTGGTCTTGTTTATGGTTTCCTTTGCTGTGCAAAAGCTTTTAAGTTTCATTAGGTCCCATTTGTTTATTTTTGTTTTTATTTCCATTTCTCTAGGTGTGTCAAAAAGGATCTTGCTGTGATTTATGTCATGCAGTATTCTGCCTGTGTTTTCCTCTAAGAGTTTAATAGTACTCAGCCATAAAAAGAAGCGAAATTGAGTTATTTATAGTGAGGTGGATGGACCTAGAGTCTGTCATACAGAGTGAAGTAAGTCAGAAAGAGAAAAACAATTACCCTATGCTAACACATATATATGGAATCTAAGAAAAAAAAAAAAATGATCATGAAGAACCTAGGGGCAAGACGGGAATAAAGACACAGACCTACTAGAGAATGGACTTGAGGATATGGGGAAGGGGAAGGGTAAGCTGGGACAAAGTGAGAGAGTGGCATGGACATATATACGCTACCAAATGTAAAATAGATAGCTAGTGGGAAGCAGCCGCAGAGCACAGGGAGATCAGCTCTCTCAGTGCTTTGTGACCACCTAGAGGGGAGGGATAGAGAGGCTGGGAGGGAGGGAGGCGCAAGAGGGAAGAGATATGGGGATATATGTATATGTATAGCTGATTCACTTTGTTATAAAGCAGAAACTAACACACCATTGTAAAGCAATTATACTTCAATAAAGATATTAAGAAAAAAGTATCTCAAATCACCATGACATACACTTTAAATATCTTATAATTTTTTATGTTAATTATACATCAATAAAGCTGAATTTTTTAAAAGTACAAAGTAACATAATTATTTACAGATTTGAATAATTATTGCTATTTTCAAAAGTGTCAGTATTAAGGACAAGTGCAACATCTGGCCCTTGCTGATTTCTGCAAATTTTAGTGCTTCTTTTGCAAGTTTTTGTTTAAGGAGAATTTATTTATTTTAGTGCTGAAATACATGTCCATATCAGTAAAGAGGGAAGAAAATGTGTATTTTGTAATTTAGTGAAATGTTAGCCTATGTGCAAGTACTCATTTATCAACACAGAAAGTTTATATAAAGTCCACATTACAAACATGGAATTTCATCACCATTGGATTTCCCAGTGTTTTCCCTTTCAAGACCAGAGTATTCCCTGGTGAGCTATGAGAGAATCATATTATTCTCTTATTAAAAATTGTTTCTGCATTTAGTTCAAGGTACCAGGAACAACATATGCCTTTCTTGAATCTTAGGATCCTGTCCCTGTTACAAATGGAAGTGTGTCTTCTTCTAAACTTGGTCTTCAGTAACAAAGATAAGTTCAAATCCTGTCTTTCTTCCGCATTTCTCTTCCTCTTTTTTTATCCTCTTTCCACTGAACCACTGAATATTTAGGTCCCTTACTCTTTATCTGTGTTCCTTATAAATGTCTATCTTATAATTATTTCATTTTCTGTTTCTCCTCCACTCATTCAATCCAAACTCTAGAGCCATTTTCTATAAATACAATTTTATTGTTAGCTTATGTCTATAGTGGTATGAACACTGGTTGCATTGCATAAAAATTCACAAACAAAACCATATTTTAAAATACTCAAAAATTATATATTCTAATTGATGTTCTCCAAAGAAACAGAATCAATAAGGTGTGTGTGTATAAAATATATAATATATATATTTTACATATATATATATATATATATATATATAAACACACACACACACACACACACACATATATGTATATATAAAGAGAGAGAGAGAGAGGTTTGATTTATTTTAAGGAATTGGCTAACATGATTGTGAAAGCAGGTCCAAAATCTGCAGGGTAGGCTCATAGGCTGGAGACCCAGGGAAGAGTTGCTCTTTGAGTCCAAAACCAGTCTGCTGGCAGAATTCCTTCTTGCTTAGGGGAGGTCAGTCTGCATTTTATTAAGGCCTTCAATAAGACTCACCCACATTATGGAAGGTAGCCTGCTTTACTCAAAGTCCAACTATTTAATTGTTCATCTCACTCAAAAACACTTTCAGAGAACCATCCAGAATAATGTTTAACCATCTATCAGGGCATCATGGCCCAACAAAGTTGATACATAAAATTAACCATCACTGGGATGGACATTTCATCTTTAGGTAAAATAGTGTACTGTGTAAGGGTTTATTTCCTCCGTCCATAACAGTTGTTACTGATCATAAAGATAAACTTGTCAAATTATTTTTATACATAGTAGATTCTTAGCTCAAAGATAGAAACAAAATCTTACTTATTTTGGATTCTGACATTAGAATAATTACATTAACGCTGAAAAATTACATATATATGTATATACATATATATGTAAATATATGTGTGTACACATATACACGTATCTTACAGATGCTTAAATGATAGAAAATTGATTTAAAAATTAAAATATTTGGGTGACATTGCTCAGCACTATGTCCCAATTTCTATTCTTGTCAGTCAATTGAGTTGGAATCACATAGGATACCACCTCAGGTCCTTGATACTTATTGTTCCTGAAGGGACCAGGGGTGCTGCTATTGGAGTGTCTTGTATGCTCTGTTGGAACATACTGTAATCCTCAGTGCACATTAACTGTGACATCTGACTTCAGGTGCAAGACACAGATATGGATGCCTATTTATTAACAGCCTGAGAACACCTGAAGTCCTCTGACAGTCAGATTCAGAGATTTCATGAGTGACAGGATTTTTGCACACACATTTTACTACTACAGCCAAAAAAAGAGGAGAGAGAGAGATTTTTCTTTTTTTAAAGAGAAAATATTGACACCTCTCTTTGTCAAACATGGATGGAGCTTCCAAAATACTAATTATAACTGAATAGTTAGCTTAAATTTGCTGAAGGCACTGGTATAACTCATTCATTCATCATCTACTTCATGCTGCTGGAGTGAATGTCAGCCTCTCAATTGGCTAAACTTTGCATTCCCCAGGAAGGCTTACAAGAGCTTTCAGCTCATGTGAGAGCACACTGACGATTTTTGTAAGATAATGTCACTGATAAAATAGCCCTCTTGCTTGTATTGAGCACCTTAGCAGACTCTTTTGCAGAACAAAAGTGGACTCTTGCTGTTTTCCATCCATCATACTGTGAACTGTGCAATCCACACTGCTTCAGGGAATGCTTTGCTTAACGATTCTCTTGATCCCATTGGACGGACCAATTACACATCTTGACTTTCTACTCTCAGGTAGATATTATTTCAAATTTTTAAATTATTGGTTGCTTGGAGAATGTTTCAGGAAGGCTTTTGTTTTCTTTTTCCCCGAAAAAGAAGTTTTACAAATTCCTCAACATGCTTACAAATCAATGTTCTAAACACTCTGGGCTCCAAGTACTCTAGGGTAGGATTTAACAGTTTCAATTTTACCAGTCACTTAAAGTGATTTTGTTTCAGTTTCATATATTGTAATTGATCTAGTTGTATTTTTAATATTCAGCAGGGTCCGTTTGCTATCTATGCAGTTTCGAGATTTCTCAATAACGAGCTTAAATTTATTGTGCTCTAATTTAATCTGGTCCCCATTTCCATAGTGAAAACGAGGAAACATAATTTAGCACTCTCAAAAAAATACTGCTTCAAAGAGTTGAATATCATTACTAAGTCATTCCCTAAAGATTAACATTTGGAGGCTAGAAACTTCCTTAAGCTTTTTCTTATAAGGCCAATTTGTTTAAACTATTGGTTTTTGAAACATGTTAAATGAACCCAAGGTGTTCAAACAAGATTATCTGCACCGCTTCAACCAACACTTTAAACTTTTGCATATATATAGGGGTACACAATAAGAGTCTCATTTTATTTAAACAAAGAATTTACAGGAAAAAAATAAAGGGAGAAGAAAGCCTTGCACAACAAATTGTTTCAATTCATGTGCTCCTTAGTCATTCTTTCATCTACTCATTCAGGGTAGTGTCTGAACATAATAAAATAAATATTTAGAGAAGAGTTTGAAGCTATAGGGGATTTTGCAGGTGACAGACAAAAACCAGGGGACACATGGGAAGCTTTGGAAATCAGGGAGTATTGTGAGATTAAGAAAATTACTGAGGCATAAATGTCCAGGTCATGAGAGATAACCTCAGATCTTGGGTTTATAGAGGGTACTAAAACACACTGGGATAAATGCCATGATTGGATCAATCCTTGTGGATTTAAAGTCAGATTATAGTGAGAGGCTGTGAGTCTGAGGGAATAGGTCTCTAAGTCTTGGCAGAAATATGAAAATCCCATGATTCCCTGCTTCCCTCCTGTTAATGATGCTTCTAAACCACACTACACAGAACTTTGCCACTCCCCACTTCCTGACTTCTGTATCTGTATCAGAGGCTTGGGGAATAATAGAAGTTTGGACTCACATAGACCAAGGGGATCTCAGAGTTGCCCTTCTTGCTCTGAGAGTTTATGGAGATCTGGAGCTACCACCTGCCTTCTGAAGGCATCTTTCCTGCTAAGGAAACTTGGAAACAAGGCAAGAATTGATCTTATCCAGAAAATGGAGGGTTCTGGGGCTAAACAAAATGAGGAGGAAATGCTTAATATGAGACTAATTTAGGAAAGTCCAGAAGAAAATTTGAATAGTATAAAAGAGATTTCATGGTATCCTACAAGAGATATATTATCCATGTTGCCATTGTAATCATTACTGTTTGGTTTTAAACTGTTACTAGACACCAAAACCACATAACGTTCCACATAAACTATACTTAGATATGCTGTAGATCCAGTAGGCTTAGAGTCCCAGCTAGCCTGACATTTGAGAATGTAAAACTAACTTTAGCTAAGCTAATGTGTGAGCAGTTGCCAATGAAAGTACACAGTCAATTCATCTATGAGTCTATTATCAAGATCTGTGTCTCTTTTATTGTTCAGTTCATGTATCAGAAGGTACATTACACACATAGTTTCAAATGGATTCATGGCTAGGTCAGATAAGAAACTCAGTATATGAGTCATTGTATGTTATCTTTGATTATTTTCCCAAATTTCTCCAACACATGAGCCCAGATAAGTAAGAGTTAAATGGACAAGATCCAAAAATGAGAATATCAATAGAAAGTATCTTAAATCTTCCTTTGTTTCATTCTTTTTAATAAGAAAAGATGATTAGAATATAAGTGATTCTCTTCAGCTCAGCATATCATCAAATACATATATAAAAATATATAAATATATCAATTCAACTAAATGTGAGACAATTCAAAACCCACCATGTGGTATCTTATTGACAGTGCCATGTTGCAGCAGTAGGTTCTAAATTAGGCAAGGAGTCATATTTCTGAGAGATTCTAAAGTCATCTTGCTAAATTCATTAATTTCATAGATAAGATTTTCATAAATGAAAACCATACAATTAAATCATTTAGCAAGTTCATATAGCAAGATCTAAAAGAACTTCTACAAAGACCTAGATACTTTTTCCATAAATATACTCATGTGAGGTGCTGGATATTAAATCAACAAATGTCGGAATCACCTTAAAATCTCCTTAGTGGGAGAATATTTGTACAGCCACTCCTTGAAACCCAAATATCTGGTTTACAATCACAGAGGTAGCAACTGTATATCAAAATTTACAGATAACTTTCCATTTGTGTAAGAATCAACCTGGTGTGGGCCTTTAAAGGGAGAGCTTCCTGATTCAGTGTCTCTTGCTTACAGCCTTCTTTAGAGGTCTGTACAGAGGAGTGCTGCCTCAGTTTTCTTCCCATATCCATTCTCCAGTCTTGGCCACCTACAGTCCAGCTTCTTTGATTATTCACTCTTCTCACATTTTCCTACTACCTTCTTCCTTTGAAACTATTCTTCCTCTCCAGTTGCTTTTTTTCTCACTAAACATTTGGAAACTCCCTCAGCATTATCTGTACCTTGATTTATGATAGCGTTTCGGCTCTGTGAAATTTCTGGACCTTTGTAGTAGATTCCTAATTTGTCATCCCTAACTTTAGACTTACCTATGTACAAGACTCTCCATACAGACACATTTTTAAAGCCAAGTCAAACTAGTTCAGTTTTCCAGACAACCTTTAGTGATTCCCATTTTCCACAGTCCATTTCTCACACTTTATCATGGCACACCAAGCCCCCCACCAGCAGGCTTACCTCTTCCTCTTGAGTTTTATCCCCAGGCAGGTTCCTTCTGACAATGTGTTATTTATTATGGATTGTATAAGCCTGTGGGACTAGTTCAATCCAAAACCATTACTCATAGCATTGTCCCCTTGAGAAAATCGATCGTGTTCTAAAAAAGTGATTTACAAATCACTTCTGCTAAATTTTATTTGTAGGGTTATTGTTTTAAATTTTAACTTATGTTCTTTGCATACTGTATGTTTAAGAATTCTAACACATTTTATAGCCTCTTGGTACATAATCAGAATTTTTTCCCTGATCAAAATGTACATTTTGAAAATGTGAAATTATGTATTATATTATGTGTTAATATGAAAAGAATTATAAAAATTAAAATTAAATACATGGAAATTTATATTCCAGCAGCAGTTGTAAATTTTTTTTTTTTAATTTACTTCTCTTTATCTTGCTGGATGTATTTGTAAAGTTTTTCAAAATAGAAATATAGTTGGCCCTCCATATCTGAGGATTCCACATCCAAGGATTCCATTTCCGAGGATTCAACCTTCGATTAAGAATCAGGAAAAAAAAAAATCCAGAAAGTTCCAAAAAGCAAAACTTGAATTTGCCACATGCCAGCAACTGTTTACATAGCATTTACATTGTATTTACAACTATTTACATAGCATTTACATTGCATTAAGTATTATAAGTAATCTAGAGATGATTTAAAGCTTACAGAGGATGTCTATAGGTTATATGCAAATACTACACCATTTTATATAACAGACTTGAGCAGCCAAGGATTTTGATATCCGTAGGGAGCCTGGAACCAATTCCCCACAGATACCAAGGGACAACAACTGTTAAGAACTTCCACAACCCTCCAAACAACTTGACCAAGAAAAAAAAAGCTAAATCATTTCAGAATTTTTGAACACGGATAGGGAAAATAATCATAATATGTTTATTTTATTTTATTCATTTTTTTATTTAATAGACTTTACTTTTTAGAGCAGTTTTAGGTTCACAGAAAAATTGAGTGGAAGGTACAGAGATTTCCCATATGCCCTTTTCCCCCAACACATGCACAGGCTCCCACACCATCAACATCCCCTGCACCCAGAGTGGTCCAATTGTTAAACAATTGATGAAGCTCTATTGACATGTCCTTATCACCCAAAGCCCATAGTTTACATAAGATTTTCTAATTCTTTCCTCTTCTTCCGTCTCCTGATTCAATCTTATCCCTTTTATCTATCTTCCTTTGGAATATCAGTATTGGGAGACAGTGGCAGTAAAGGGATTAGTGAATAAAACTAATCTCTCTACCCTCCTTGTCCTTCTACTACTTACATACATTCCATTGAACTGTTATTTTCGGAGTTTGTTATTTTTTTTTTCTTTTTTGGCCATGCCATGCGGCTTGTGGGATCTATAATATGTTTATTGCCATAAAGAGTAAAAAACCATATGCAAATTAAAAACCATAAGATTGAATTTCCACACGAATTTAGCTAAAAAGGTAGATCAACATATAAATTCTTAAACACCACTCTATTTTATTTATTTATTTATTTATTTATTTATTTATTTATTTATTTATTTTTAACATCTTTATTGTAGTATAATTGCTTTATATTGTTGTGTTAGTTTCTGCTGTATAACAAAGTGAATCAGCTATACATATACATATATCCCCATATCTCCTCCCTCTTGCGTCTCCCTCCTACCCTCCCTATCCCACCCCTCTAGGTGGTCACAAAGCATGGAGTTGGTCTCCCTGTGCTATGCGGTTGCTTCCCACTAGCTATCTATTTTACATTTGGTAGTGTATATATGTCAATGCCACTCTCTCACTTCGTCCCAGCTTACCCTTCCCCCTCCCCGTGTCCTCAAGTCCATTCTCTACATCTGCGTCTTTATTCCTGTCCTGCCCCTAGGTTCATCAGAACCATTTTTTTTTAGATTCCATATATATATGTTAGCATACGGTATTTGTTTTTCTCTTTATGACTTACTTCACTCTGTATGACAGACTCTAGTCCATCCACCTCGCTACAAATAACTCAATTTTGTTTCTTTTTATGGCTGAGTAATATTCCATTGTATATATGTGCCACATCTTTATCCATTCATCTGTCAATGCACACTTAGGTTGCTTCCATGTCCTGGCTATTGTAAATAGTGCTGCAATGAACAGTGTGATACATGACTCTTTTTGAATTATAACACCACTCCATTTTACACTTTTAATGTTAAAATAACATCGAAGCCTGCTCCAGAATTTATCCTCCCCTTTTGTAAAATGGAATAACATAAATTTGCTATTTAGGAAAAGAACTGGGGAAAAGAGTTTAAGCCAACTAAAATCCTGTATTAAATGAATATATGAAGCCAAATACAAAGTTATATAAATATTCTTTTCAAAATAAAATGCTAACTTAAATATATAATTGTATGAGATACATTTAGGAAGGCTTACTCAGATCATATTCAAAATATGATAAAATGTGGCTTATGCCAAGAGGATAAAGAAAAGTCTCTCCAAATTCCTGTATTTTAGACAACAGCTTGGACTGTCTGCTTATTTGTCACAGATCCACCCAGATCTCACCAAATAAATCTCATTTAATAGCACAGTTTGATAACAGTTCTGACAAAGAAAACTGCCATCGGCAACTACTGGCTGCCAAACAAAACTGCATTATTATGAAGTATTGGCCAAATGTATGGGTTCTCAAAAAAAGTAATTAATTGGTCTCATATGTCTATTTCTACTTGAATGCTAAAATTAACCATTTAATTAACCATTTTATTAAAACAGAACATTTATATAACAGCTTCAGCTGAAGCCTTGGGACTTTCTTGCGTATGAGTGTTGGCTTCCTCTTTAGTAAACAGGCCCAAGATTATCCCACTATATCTGGATTCATTCAGACCTAGCCGACTCAGATCTCTCTCTGAGTTCCAACCTCAAGTATTCATTTATTCAACAAATATCTACAGATAGCTACTATGAGCCAGGTATGATGCTAGGCACAGAGACACTAAAAGGCTAACAGCAGTTACCCAGAACATTCATTTTATAAGCTATCCTACAGCAATAAATTTCAGTGATCAAGTTATTTTGAGAAATGTATATTCTACCACACCCCCAAATATTCAGAGCTTATTTTTAAATTTTTAAAAACATTGCAAAATCTTGTCGTTAAAAGCAAAACCACACCTATTAGAATGGTGAAAATCTAAAACACCAACAACACCAAATACTGGACTATCATTCGTTGCTGGTGGAAATGCAAAGTGGAACAGCCATTTTGGAAGACCATTTGGCAGTTTCTTACAACACTAAGCATAGTCTTACCATACAATCCAACAATTGCACTCCTTGATATTTATCCAAATGAATTGAAAACTTATGTACACAAAACCTGCACATGCATGTTTATAGCAGTTTTATTCGTTATTGCCAAAACTTGTAAGCAACCAAGATATTTTTCAGTAAGTGAATGGATAAATATACCATGGTACATCCAGACAATAAAATATTTTTCAAAGGGCTGAAAAGAAATGAGTTACCAAGCTCTAAAAAATGCATATTACTAAGTGAAAGAAGTCAATCTGAAAAGGCTACATACTGTACGATTTCAACTATATGACATTCTATAAAAGACAAAGCTATGGAGACAGTAAAAAATTAGTGGTTGACAGGAGTTGGGGGGAAGGAGGGACAAATAGAGCACAGAGGTCTCTTTAGGGCAGTGAAACTACTCTGTATGATACTATAATGGTGGACACATGTCATTATACATTTGTCAAAACCTACAGAATATACAACACCAAGAGTGAGCCCTGAATATTAACCATGGACTTTGGGTGATATGTCAGTGTAGGTTCATCAGTTGTGACAAATGTACCACTGGAGGATGGGGGTGATGTTGAGAGTGGAGGAGGTGGTGCTACCTGGGGGTAGGAGGTACATAGGGAATCTCTGTATTTTCTGCTCAATTTTGCTGTGAACCTAGAGCTGCTGTAAGAAAATAAATAAACAAAATCTGTTAAAATATTTTATCTCACTTGCTTTTCTGATTTGTATGCCAAGAAATTATTACTATTTCTTCATGGAACTAATAACCTTACTAACACATTTAAGTAACATTTAGTCCATATGATACAAAAATGAATCACAATTTGTTAAGGTAATTAAAACACTCAGAATTTCAGTTTCCAAAACAACCCACAAATAAACAAAAGTTCCTATAGCCAGTCATTTTGTTAAGCTGATAAATCAAGTAAAGCATTTCATCTTGTATTCTCTGTAGATAAATTACTAATATCTCGAGTCATATTTTAAGCAAAAATACAATTTTAACAAAAGAATTTTTGTTTATAGTCAAGATTTGCATCAATATGGTGATAATCTCCATTAATTCACTTACTTAACAAACTTTTTTTTTAAGAACCGAATCTGTGTTGGCAAACATTTTCTGTAAAGGGCAGAAAAGTAAATATATTAAGCTTTATAGGCTACATGGTCTCTGTCACAACTACCCTCTTCTGCCATTGCAGTGCAAGAAGCAATAACAGGCAAACATAAATGAATGGCTGTGGCTTGTGCCAATAAAACTTTATTGACAAACACAGGTAGTGGGCCAAATTAGGCCCATGGGACTGTAGTTTGTACTCCTGATCTAGATGATAGGAATACAAATTTTAAACTTTCTGCCTTTAGGAATTTAGAGTCTGATGAAGAAAATATATAGTGTATTTCATTGTTTTAACTGCTGTGTTATGGAACAGTAAAAGAGGAAGTGTTGATCAAAGGAAGAAAATGCACTAGCAAGACATTTTTCTCATGCTTCCTGGGTGAAGAGTGGCTTATTATAGTATAGGTTGCTATTTTGTTAAATATTTGGCTGTTCAAAAGATCTGTCCTTTTCTTTGCATATTATTCTGGAACGTATGGGGCTACAGATGATATTCATTAAGAACTCATCCACTCACCTCCTACTTTCTTTAACAACTTATGTTAGAGATATATTGGAAGACATGATGAAAGAATGTGTGGGAAAGTCTCTAATTATACTCAGCTAAGAACACCCACCACAGAAAGGCAAAGCCCTCTATTGAAAAGTAACAAAGCTGCAAAACTGAACAACCAACAGTGAGGTCTAGAAGTGGTACAACAGTCAGAGGGAGGAGCAGTGGACATACTCTAGCAGAAAACTGAATAGGTTATAGCATGTCCTGCCTCAAGAGTCTAAGTTAGGGAGATAATGAAGTAATCATTTCCAAGATTTGGCCTTGCTAATTTTCTTAGAGGTCATTGCCCGTACATTTCCTAGGGACAATAGTCCAAAGGCCCTAGGGTCAGATGACCTTTAAAAATAGATTACATTACTGGCTGAAGATTTGAACAGGAATCAGAGAAGCATGTCTTTCAACAAGCATTTATGGAGCACTGGTGTGATGGTTAATTTTGTGTGTCGATAAGACTGGGCTAAGGGATGCCCAGATACCTAGTAAAATATCATTTATGGGTGCTTCTGTAAGGGCGTTTCTGGAAAAGATTAACATTTGAATAGGTAGACTGAGTAAAAGAAACTGCCCTTACCAATGTTAGTGAGCAATGTACAGTTTGTTGAGAGCTTGACAGAACAAAAAATAGGGAATCTGCTCTTTTACTTTTTGAGTTGGGACATCCATCTTCTCCTGCCCTTGAACATCAGTACTCCTGATTCTTGGGCCTTTGTGTTTGGACTAGAACTATACCACTGGCTTCCTCGGCATCCAGCTTGCAGACAGCTGGGCATCGGGCTTCTCAGCCTCCGTAATCATGTGAGCCAATCCCTCAAAATGAATCTCTTTGTATATATCTGTATATATCCTATTGGTTCTGTTTCTTTGGACAATGTTAATATAGCTAGCTGTTAACATGTCAGTAATAGTTGCTGGGGGAGATTTAAGAGAGGGTAAATAATTTAATTCTGGAAATCTTTAAGTTGGGGATATAAGATATAGATAGATAGACATATTATACACATATTAATATACACATAGTAAGCAGTTAAAGAACATAACCCACAAAGCCCATCTTCTAGAAACTGTTTTTCAAAAATGATACAACTATATAAATCAAAGAGAAGAGAAAAATTGAATAACATTTTAGTATATTTTTGGAAAGCTCAATTGGCAATTAAGTTTGAAAATGAGAATACTTACAAAGTTTTTAGTTCAGTTGAGAATTAAGAAACAGAAATGAGAATGAGAAGACACCTCATCATTCTGAGTTCAGGAATTTCCTGTTTCTCATATTTTATTAACTTATTTATTATGTCATGAACAATAAACTCCTAAATTTCACCTCTTTGTGCTCATTCTATGGTTTCCTACCCCATGCACATCGAACGCCTTACTAGTTTTACCACCATCTAGTGGTAAAACCAGGTGATTACAAGTAAACTCTGAATAGAATGTTCGTGGCAGATGAAGGAATGCATTCCTCTTTGACTTTATGACAGTATAACTGATACAAGATCTTAGTACATTGTAAAACAGACATAGTAATAAACCTTGTAAGGGAGAGTTTTAAAATATAAATTTTTGGAGAGATTTAATTTTTAAATACTGATTATTTATTTACTTATTTACACATATAGCTTATTCACTTCGCTGTGCAGCAGAAACTAACACAACATTGTAAAGCAACTATGCCCCAATAAAAATTTTTAAAATACTGATCATTTATATTCTCAAACACCTTTTGAAATAAGGGTACCTGTAAAATTGCTTTATGTTTGCTTGGTCTTAAACACAGAATGTCTCTTTCTCTGGAAGTAGATAAAGAGAGTAATCTCACTCCCTCTGTGGCCAGATTGTGAGGAGACAGAACTTAGATGGGTGGTAAATAAGCAGAACAAACCAATGGCAAAGCCAGAGCTTAGAACTGGGTTGTAATCAAAATCAGTGCCTTTTGCTAACAGGAACTAAGCCAACATTGTTCTGTAGTTTTTAAGAGGAATCTTTAGTCAACAAGTTCAGGTAGGATGTCATAGGGTGCTCCATAACTTACTTAACCATGGATACTATTAATTTTAAAAGAAAGTTTTTTTAAAAAGAAGAATGAATACAGTCAGAATAGAGAGATAGAGCAGATTTTTTTTGAGACAAAAAGCTTTAATATTCATCTGAAGAAGCAGTGATGATGGCAAAGTGCTTCAGGAAACACTACAGAATGATACGATCTTATGTTAGTATCTCCCTTCTGGCAAAACAGAGTTAAGACAACAGTAATACCAAGTATAAGTTCATTGACAGAACTATGTTTCCCATGAGAAAGTACTTATTAAGGTGGAAAACAAGATTATTATAAATTAATTAATTAGTATGTGTGCAAAATACAAATACCTAAAATGGAAGCTCTGGAAAAAACTTTAGACGTTATTTAATCCAGCCCTCTCATTTTTCAAATTAAAAAAAAAAAAAAAAAAAATGAGGGAGCTAAATTCTACAAAACTTTTTCAATTCTCAACATTTGACCCAGATCAAACGTGTGAGACTTTGCAAACCTAATATGAACTAATTACTGTTCTGTCTATACCCTATTAGCCTCTATATGGTCCTTACCAATGTTTTGTTAATTTTCAAAATAACCCAGATGTCAGTTGTTTTCATATCTTCACGCTACTTCATCTGTTCCATCTGTTTTTGTAACCATTTCTACCTAGATATAGTTCAGCAGTGCTTTGAGTTGTCAGGAGAATTTACTGACACAAACAAAAGTATTAGTGAGAAATATTCACTGCATCCATTCAGTTAACAAATACGTACTAAGTACCAAGCACTTTGCTAAGTGCTGGGGATAAATAATCAGAAAAAAAAAAAAGCCACAGGCTTTCCCCTAATGAAGATTATAATATAATGGAGGGAAAGACAGATAGAATAATAAAGAAATAAAACCCATAAATAAAACATTACTTCAATGTAGAAGTACACATATTTTCAATGTAGATAATTAATTAACATGGTCAGGAAAAGAATGATTCCCTAAGAAAAGAAAGCTTAGGTGGGATCTAAGGAAAGAGTCTGAGTTAATTTTAAGAGCTGATATATATGTTGATGTATATGTAAACAAAATGTATGGTTTGATTGGAGAACTAATATTTATAGACAGTGAGGAACAATAGATAATTGTGTAGTATATTCTTAATGGAATGTTATATAGCCGTCAAAATAAATGATATATAGTTATATGCAGGAATATGAATGGGCTTTAGTAATATATTACTCAGTGGAAAAATTGTTTCTATATAGCATGTTTTTCATTGACTTTTTACAACTCTTTAAAAATGTGAAAAATATGATTAGCTCACTGGTTGCACAAAAACAGGCCTCAGGTGAGATCTGGCTAGCAGGCAAAATCTACACACATACACAAACACACACACACTAAGTTTCACGATAGTAGTTGCCTCAGGCTAAGGGAGTTGAAAGAATGGTGGAACGGGGAAAGAGCAGATAGGTAGATGTAAAATATGTTAGTATTCTAGATCTTAAGTTGAATGATGGATTAGAAAGAGTTTACCATATTAAAGATTATAAAAGACAAAAAGAGAGGGCCATTCACAGGCCAAAAATGATAATACATGAAAGGAACACAAGTTATGAAAAATTTAATTGTGTTCATTTAAGATTCAACATCCTACAACAATGGCAGGGGGTAGTGAAGAGAGAGAGGGAGGGAGGAGAGAGAGAGAATAATTTATTGGGTTGGTCAAAAAGATCTTTCGGGGTTTTCTATAAGATGTTACAGAAAAACCCGAATGAACTTTCTGGCCAACCCAATAAAACATGGAGAAGCAATATGGTGCTAGTTGAGGTTGGTTATTTCTTAAATGTCAGTTTATGAATCATGAATGAGTTATATGGGTCTTATCCATCTATTATTTATTTATTTAAAATTAAGGTTTGCTTTATTTTTTTTTCAGATTTGCTTTGAATTCTCTTTTGGGGATGGGGTGAGGAAGAATGACGTGTCTAAGTTTCCTTTTCTGTAAGATTACTCTGACTACGCTATGGAAAATTCTTTGGAAGGCGCTTTCAGAGGACAGGTACCCACCATTTAGGAAAGTTAATAACATCTGAGATAGTGTAATAGTTGTGGAAATGTCAAGAATTACACTGGTTTTTCAAATATGTAAAAGAGAATAGATAATATTTAGAAATTAATTGGATGTGGACATTGGCAGGCTAAAATATTTCAAAGACTATCAAATTTATGGTACCTGCAAAATTAGATACTTGGTAATTCCATTCTCTGAGACAGAAAATAGCATAAGAGAACCAGGTTTAGGTAGTAGTTTATTTATTCATCAATTTATTCAACATTTACTCAATATTGATTTGTGAGGCATTGTTGTTCTAGGTACTAAAATACTAATGTAGACAAAACCTACAAGTTCCCTGCTTTCTTACAGCTCCCATTTTAGTAAGAGAAGCCAGATCACAAAGAAATAGGCAAATGAATAAACAAGGTAGTTTAAGTTATATGTTTTATAGAGTAAATAAAACAACAAAATGTAATAAAGAGTGATGGGGGAGGCAAGGAAGCTATTTTAAACAGGAGGTTCACAGATTTCTCTGAGAATGACACTTAACAGAGACCAGAATAGTAATACCATGAGTCTGGTTTTAGATAACATTCTGCTTGAGGTATCTTTGAGATTTCCAAGTAGAGATGAGAATGATCCAGTAAAGGAGAAATAAAAGCAGTCATGTAAAAGGAGATATATAGCAACTGTAGAGGAAATAAGGGAGGGATTAACCTTTCACATGCCATAATATCTATATCTAATTTGTATACATTTTCTCCTTTATGTCTGTTCCTCCAAGGTAGAGTGGCAAGATTTAGAAATATAAATACAGAATACTCAGCTAAATTTGGATTTCAGCTAAACATGAATGGTATATATATATCTATGCCCTATTTGGGACACTTATACAAAAAAAATTATAGATGATCTGAAATTCTGGTTTAACTGGGTCTCCTGTATTTCTCTAGCAACCCTATTCAAGAAGCACTCAGCTTTTTTTAGCTTCTCCCTTCCTCCTCTCTTCCCTCCTCCTTTTCTTCATCTTCCCTTTCCTTCCTCTTTACTTCCCTTTCTTCTTCCCAGATTTTCCACAGGGGGCTTTAAAAACCTCACTCCTTCACTGTACAGAGCAGATCGGTTGTGCCCCTTCCTCCCTCTTCTAGTATATAATACCCTTCCTTATCAGGACATGGATTATAACAAAGGCCAACCAGCCTAGATGTCAAGTTGGAGTCTAAAACACATCTTTACAAATGTACAAGCATGGATCCCAATAAATTGTCAGTAGATGGAACATAGGACCTCTAACTTTCTCATCTATATTTCCTACATGTGGCTATAAGAGGCAACTGAAAGTATTTTTTAAATAATAAGAGGACATTTGCTGAAGTTATGGAATATATTATGGGAAATATTTATGTAGATGCTTCAGTTTTCTCATCTTTAAAATGAGAGGGTTTAATAATAGCAATGATAGTGATAATAATACTAACAACTAATGTTTATTGCCTAATTACTCCTTTCAAGGCATCATATCAAGCATTTAATGTGTATTAACTTAAAAGTTCATTTCAGCTTCAACAGTGTATGATCTATTGGTCTCAGCATGATCTCAGATATGACAGAGACTAACGGAGGAGAGCTTAGAGATACATTAAGGATATTGGATGCCATTAATAATGCAATGCAATTAAATACTAATATCTAAATAATGCCAGGCAAAAAGAGGTTTTAAAGCATCATGATCATCATAAAGACAAGAAACATTACTGGAAAAGGTTTTAGCAATTTGCAGTTTTCTCAGTTAATTCCCAAACTGGTTGAGGACAGCTTCTACAATGTGTTTTCCTTTGATGATTTGTCTCTGTGAGTCATTCACACACCTAACATTTCACATGGTGTGACTATAAGGTGCATGGTTGGTTGAGTGAATCCACAAACTACACAAATATGGGGAAAATATGTCATTAATGGTGTTAGTAAGAAATATCATTTAGAATTGAAAAGCACATTTCTTCTGTGCAGTTCACTGGGCTTTACAAATATTTCATTAAGCTGTATTACCCTGCTGTCAGAGGGAGGTGACCAAGTTGCAAATACTCCAATAAACAGCTACTGAGGGGCTATTCAGATAAGAAAAGAACACTGCAATACACAGTGTATGCAGTTAAACAAGGAGGAAATAAATATATCAACTTACATTAAAGGGCTGTGATAAAATCTCTATTGGCATTGGAGTAATTTAAAACCATATGAAGGCAACACCTTTTTGGCTGTCCCTTGAGATAATCAAGTGCACAATGGAACCACAAGCACCTACATGCAGAGTGGGATGGGTGTGCTTGAAGAGCCATGCAAATTGATCATATGATCTGAAAATTTCACCTTACCCACACCTACTTTCTAAAAGAATTTTAGTATGTGAAGTCCATTCTGCACAGGAATGCCTTATGGAATAACTTTTCTGTAAGTCTGTCTGATAGCTTTTGCTGCATACAAACCACCCCAAGTTTTAGTAGCTTACAAGGTCAAGTATAAATGGGCTCAAGGTTTACAGGCTGGCTGGGTGGGTCCTCTAATATAGCCCAGGTTGGATGTTCAGTGGAGCTCATGCATGCATCTGTGGTCAGCTGCTGGTTGCCTAGGGTCTCCTGCATGACTCTCTCAGGTGTCTGGGTCAAGGCTGTGATGGCACTGTCTGCTTCATGCAGTCTCCCTTCTTCAGGATATTATCTTGCCATTGTTCCCTTGGGGCAGCAGGGTTCTTAGAGAGCAGAAGTGTAGAAGTCCTCATGAGATCCAGGCTTGGAACAGGTGCAGTGTCATTTTTACCTCATTGCATTGTGCAGGCAGGTCTCTTGTCCTGCCCAGATTCAAGGTTTGGGGAAAGAGGCTCTACCTTGTGATAGGAGGAGCTGCAATACTCACATTGTAAAGGCCTGAGTCTATGTAAAGAATGAATTTATGACCAGTTTTTAAATCTACCACAGTGGTGTAGTAGACATGTGTCATGATTTTGTCAACCATTTTTAATCAGAAGTCCTTTGTTTGGGGAATTTACCACTTTATCAGTACTATTTTCACAAGGAAAAAAAAAAAGCCAGAACTTGAGAACTTGCTTTCCCAGCAAGTTGAAAGTTGAAAAGTTGAAAGTTTTCCTTTCAACTCATTCATGTGACTGAGTGATGTGATTCTATTATGTGACGTAGACTTAATGAATCAGATGCACCTTTGTGAGAATTTTTTACTCAGAGAAGAGAAGACACTATGAATAATTCATTTTCTGGTGAATGTTGGTAGAGCACAACAGAGAGATGGATGGCAGCGCTCCATTTGTGGCCTCCCATGTGATCTGCAAGGTCTCTGCCTGTGTCACCTACTGTAGGGTCTCTGAAGTGTGCCCCAGGGCAGGCACAGGTCCTGGCTGTCCAACCTCCAAGCCAGATTCCCTGGCTCTCCCAGAGAGTTAGAGAATTACTCATATCCTTAAATAAAGTCCTTAAATCAACCAGAATGGCTTCTGTGAATTAAAACTAATAGTCCTGATTGATATAGTAGGGACACTGAGTATATTTTCTCATTTCTAAGATGGAAATATTGGGTGGGCCAAAAAGTGCCTTTGGTTTTTTAAGTAAAAATAAAAGACACATTTTTCATCTTCACCAAGAACTTTATTGAACAACGGATTCACCCTTTTGTTCCACTACCTTCTGCTATTTTTCGGGCAACTTCATAATTCCATCTTCTCCAAACTTTTTAGTCTTTTTGAGCAAAGAACTGTTCCAGGGACCTTTTACAGTCTTCCAAGGAATTGAAATTTTTTTCCATTAAGAGAAAATTGTAAAGATGGAAATCTGAAGGTGCAATGTCTGGTGAATATAGCGGATGAATCAGAACTTCCCAGCCAAGCTGTAACAGTTTTTGCCTGGTCATCAAAGAAACATGCGGTCTAGTGGTATCCTGATGGAAGATTATGCATTTTCTCTTGACTAATTCTGGACACTTTTCATCAAGTGCCACTTTCAGTTGGTCTAATTGGGAGCAGTACTTGTTGGAATTAATTGTTTGGTTTTCCAGGAGGAGGAAAACTCATAATAGAGGACTCCCTTCCAATCCTACCATATACACAACATCACCTTCTTTGGATGAAGACTGGCCTTTGATGTGGTTGGTGGTGGTTCATTTCGCTTGCCCCACCATCTCTTCCGTTCCACATTGTTGTACAGTATCCACTTGTCATAGCCCGTCACAATTTGTTTTTAAAACAGAACGTTTTCTTTATATTTAAGTAGAGAATAGCATGTGAAAATACTGTCAAGAAGGTTTTTTTCACTTAACTTATGTGGAACCGAAACATCAAAGCAATTAACATAACCAAGCTGGTGCAAATGATTTTCAGTGCTTGATTTGGATATTTTGAGTATGTTGGCTGTCTCCCGCGTGGTACAATGTTGATTGTTCTCAATTATTGTTTTGATTTGATCACCATCAACTTCAACTGGTCTACCCGACCGTGAAGCACCGTCCAGTGAGAAATCTCCAGCATGAAACTTCGCAAACCACTTTTGACATGTTTGATCAGTCACAGCAACTTCTCCATACACTGCACAAATCTTTTTGTGCATTTCAGTTGCGTTTTTACCTTTCTTGAAATAATAAAGCATAATATACCGAAAATGTTGCTTTTTTTCTTCCATCTTCAATATTAAAATGGCTACACAAAAATTCAACAATTTTGATGTCTTTTTTTAAATGCACACTGATATGACAGCTGTCACATACAATCTAACAAAATTGTTTTGAATGACGTTAAAAACTAAGTGCTACTAGAGCCGTCTAACGAAAAACACCAAACGAACATTTTGCCCCACCCAATAAGAATATCCATGGAGAAACTATCTGATTCATAGTTAGCACTTAAGAACTGATAGCACCTATAATGTTATGTTTTCTAAATACTTTCATAAAACAAATCCTGTGTCATTTCTCAATACCTAATATAACACCAAACAACTTTGGCAAGTTTTATTTTATTTTATACTTAAATATGAGGCTCACAATTCATTTCTTCTAATAGTACAAATAATTCAACTTACTTTTCCCTTTATTTTTCTAGACAGAAAATAATAACAAGACTGCACAGCATAGCAGAAAGATCTTTGAATAGGAGAATAGAATGTGAGGGTCTGAGCTCACACCTACCACATACAAGATATGTGCAAGTCGCTCATCTACTTGGCTCCTACTCATTCACACAGTTGGGAAAGTGGCTGCCTTGTTTATCACAAGAATTATTCTGAGACCATATGAAATATTATAAGTATAAAGGCTTTGAAACTGTAAAGTGCTATGTAAATGCAAGGTAAAAAAAGAATTTCTCAACCTCCCCACAAGTGGTATAAACAAATATAAATTTAAAATTTTTTAATATATTCTCAAATTTTATCTCTACTCTGAGCCTCCTCTAACATTTGTTTATATGTGTCCTCAATTCAGATTTAATTTAGATTGGTCTTTTTGTATTTTGGATTGAAAATCTTGACAGTAAAATCCTGCAAAGTAAATGTAGTTTACAGCACCAGAGGAAAGTTGTCTTCTAAGCTTGATTTCAGAAGAAATATCACTTTTCTTTCCAGTGCCCAGCATACTGACCTAAACAAAGTAGGTCATAAATTAATTTAAAGTGATGATGACTCTACTACCAATAACAAGACTGAAAGATACGGTAAGTTTACTGTGGAATAAACAGTCTCATAAAATATTATAATTACTTAATGTTCTAATATACCATATGTTCTTTAAGTATATGCTAGGGTTTTTCTCTTTAAAATTTTGACCTAAATCTTTCTTCTATATACAGTATGATCCCTTTGTTCCTTTGTCAGAGGATTTGTGCAGACTACTTTATAGTTTACAGTTTTTATTTACAACATTTAAAAATTATTATTTTCTTTTAGATGCTACACGGGAAAAAATTCACCTAAACAATGAACAAAGACAACAGTAATTGTACAAAGTTGACAGCAAAAAGACCAATGAAATTGTTTAGTATGAGCAAAATTGAATTTTAAAATGATTACATAAAGGAATACAACCAATTATAAAAAACATGCACACATAAAATAATGTTATAAACCATAAAAAGCAAAATACGAATACAATGGTAAGTAATTCATCAAAAGTGACACCTTAAATAAAGGCCAAGTGAGAATTTAGTTAAACTTCATCATCTACTTATTTCATTGAAAGTGTAATTCTCAAAAAAAAGTAAACTATCTTTTTCTTGTTTTTATCTTCTCATAAAGGTTTAATATTTTTCTCTAACATTTTTCTCCATGAAATCTAAAAGTTCTTGTTTTTGTTTCATTTTAGAAATTGTTCCTTCCAAACCTTAAATAGATCTTAAATCAGGTGATATCTCTCTCTACACCAATACTTAAAATCCTTCAGTGGCCTCTCATATATGTTAAAAAGGTATCCAAGTCTGTATGAGAACTTCAAGTGCCTTTATGAGCTCATCTTGCCTACCGTTATCTTCAAAATTGGTTATACTCTTCACTCATCACCTTCACTAATTACAGTGACCTTTCTTCAGCTCCTCTGCATATGCCAGGACATTACATTATCTGATTCTTGTGTACCTTTGTAACATAATGCATTCTGTTCTGCACCCTACTCAGTATATTCCAGCCACTCTGACTTCCATTCTGTTTCTTGGCCATACGAAGACTTTTCTCACCTCTCAGGGCCTGAGACTTATTATTCTCTCTGCCTGAAATCATCCTTGCCCCTTTTTCATTGGATGACCTGTTTCTTTTCAAACTCCCAAGCTCAGCTCAAATGTCACATGCTCAGGGAGCCTTTTCTTTACTACTCTATCTAAATCACATTTTCTGTAGTCTCTATCATATAACTGATTATTTACTCAAAAGTAAGATTAACTTGTTTGTTCATTTGTTTATGTGTTTTTTTAATCTATCTATTCTTCTGAAGAAGTAAGTTTCTTGAGAGCAGAGAGTATGTCGTGATTATGATTTTTTATATTCCCAGAGTATACAACAGTGCCAGCACAATAATTATTTCTTGAATCAAATAATGAATCTGTTGCTATCTTTTTATCAATTTATACTTTTTTAGTTCTGAGGACAGGTCAGTTCAATTAAATAGTTGTATCTCATTTTAGGAGGTGCTGATGCAGGTGGGCTCCCAAAGCTAGGCCTATGGTGCAAGCAATGGGTATTTAATAAAAGACACTTCTATGGAAACAAAAGAAAAACAAAGCATAATGATTGGACCAAATTATAAACTAGTTTTTGGGCCCACAGGGCAGTCAGTCAAGGAGTTTTCTAGATGTTGAAGTCAAAGCATCTTTTGCATTTCAAAATGTGTCTGAGGATGTCATCAGATATTCAGGTAAACTTTCTGAGTGGCTTATGCAGCAATAGGCATGAAGATTGTCTAAATATGAGCTGTAATGGCAATTTCTTTGAAGTTAACATCAAGTCATCTAGCTTCAGTTTGTAGGACGTAAAGAAAAGGGCTGTTTCCCATCCACCAGAACACAGGCACCAGTCCCCTCCACCAGGAAGCGTACACAACCCACTGAACCAACCTTAGCCACTGGGGACACACACAACAAAAACAATGGGAACTATGAACCTGCAGCCTGCGAAAGGAGACCCCAAACACAGTAAGTTAAGCAAAATAAGAAGACATAGAGACACACAGCAGATGAAGAAGCAAGGCAAAAACCCACCAGACCTAACAAATAAAGAGGAAATAAGCAGTCTACCTGAAAAAGAATTCAGAATAATGATAGTAAAGATGATCCAAAATCTTGGAAATCGAATGGAGAAAATACAAGAAACATTTAACAAGGATCTAGAAGAACTAAAGAGCAAGCAAACAATGACGAACAACACAATAAATGAAATTTGAAATTCTCTAGAAGGAATCAATAGCAGAATAACTGAGGCAGAAGAACAGATAAGTGACCTGGAAGATAAAATAATGGAAATAACTACTGCAGAGCAAAATAAAGAAAAAAGAATGAAAAGAATTGAGGACAGTCTCAGAGACCTCTGGGACAACATTAAACTCACCAACATTCGAATTATAGGGGTCCCAGAAGAAGAAGAGAAAAAGAAAGGGATTGAGAAAATATTTGAAGAGATTATAGTTGAAAACCTCCCTAATATGGGAAACAGTTAATCAAGTCCAGGAAGCACAGAGAGTCCCATACAGGTTAAATCCAAGGAGAAACACACCAAGACACATATTAATCAAACTGTCAAAAATTAAATACAAAGAACAAATATTAAAAGCAGCAAGGGAAAAACAACAAATAACACATAAGGGAATCCCCATAAGGTTAACAGCTGATCTTTCAGCAGAAACTCTGCAAGGCAGAAGGGAGTGGCAGGACATATTTAAAGTGATGAAGGAGAAAAACCTACAACCAAGATTAATCTACCCAGCAAGGATCTCATTCAGATTTGATGGAGAAATTAAAAGCTTTACAGACAAGCAAAAACTAAGAGAATTCAGCACCACCAAACCAGCTTTACAACAAATGCTAAAGGAACTTCTCTAGGCAGGAAACACAAGAGAAGGAAAAGACCTACAATAACAAACCCAAAACAATTAAGAAAATGGTAATAGGAACATACATATTGATAATTACCTTAAATGTGAATGGATTAAATGCTCCCACCAAAAGACATAGACTGGCTGAATGGATACAAAAACAAGACCCGTATATATGCTGTCTACAAGAGACCCACTTCAGACCTAGGGACACAGACAGCCTGAAAGTGAGGGGATGGAAAAAGATATTCGACGCAAATGGAAATCAGAAGAAAGCTGGAGTAGCAACACTCCTATCAGACAAAATAGACTTTAAAACAAAGACTATTACAAGGGACAAAGAAGGACACTACATAATGATCAAGGGATCAATCCAAGAAGAAGATATAGCAATTGTAAATATTTATGCACCCAACATAGGAGCACCTCAATATATAAGGCAAATACTAACAGCCATAAAAGGAGAAATGGACAGTAACACAATCATAGTAGGAGACTTTAACACCCCACTTTCACTAATGGACAGATCATCCAAAATGAAAATAAATAAGGAAACACAAGCTTTAAATGACACTTTAAACAAGATGGACTTAATTGATATTTATAGGACATCCCATCCAAAAACAACAGAATACACATTCTTCTCAAGTGCTCATGGAACATTCTCCAGGATAGATCATATCTTGGGTCACAAATCAAGCCTCGGGAAATTTAAGAAAATTGAAATTGTGTCAAGTATCTTTTCCAAACACAGTGCTACAAGACTAGATATCAATTAAAGGAAAAAATCTGTAAAAAATACAAACACATGGAGGCTAAACAATACACTACTTGATAACCAAGAGATCACTGAAGAAATTAAAGAGGAAATCAAAAAATACCTAGAAAAAAATGACAATGAAAACATGATGACCCAAAACCTATGGGATGCAGCAAAAGCAGTTCTAAGAGGGAAGTTTATAGCAATACAATCCTACCTTAAGAAACTAGAAACATCTCAAATAAACAACCTAACCTTCCACCTAAAGCAATTAGAGAAAGAAGAACAAAAAAATCCCAAAGTTAGCAGAAGGAAAGAAATCATAAAGATCAAATCAGAAATAAATGAAAAAGAAATTAAGGAAATGATAGCAAAGGTCAGTAAAACTAAAAGGTGCTTCTTTGAGAAGATAAACAAAATTCATAAACCATTAGCCAGATTCATCACGAAAAAGAGGGAGAATACTCATCTCAATAGACTTAGAAATGAAAAAGGAGAAGTAACAACTGATACTGCAGAAATACAAAGGATCATGAGAGATTACTACAAGCAACTATATGCCAATAAAATGGACAACCTGGAAGAAATGGACAAATTCTTAGAAAAGCACAGCTTTCCGAGGCTGAACCAGGAAGAAATAGAAAATATGAACAGACCAATCACAAACACTGAAATTGAAACTGTGATTAAAAATCTTCCAACAAACAAAAGTCCAGGACCAGATGGCTTCACGGGCGAATTCTATCAAACATTTAGAGAAGAGCTAACACCTATCCTTCTCAAAATCTTCCAAAATATAGCAGAGGGGGGAACACTCCCAAACTCATTTTATGAGGCCACCATCACCCTGATACCAAAACCAGACAATGTCACAAAGAAAGAAAACTACAGGCCAATATCACTGATGAACTTAGATGCAAAAATCCTCAACAAAATACTAGCAAACAGAATCCAACAGCACATTAAAAGTATCACACACCACGATCAATTTGGGTTTATAGCAGGAATGCAAGGATTCTTCAATATACGGAAATCAATCAGTGTGATACACCATATTAACAAATTGAAGGAGAAAAACCATATGATCATTTCAATAGATGCAGAGAAAGCTTTTGACAAAATTCATACCCATTTATGATTAAAAAAACCCTCCAGAATGTAGGCATAGAGGGAACTTACCTCAACATAATAAAGGCCATATATGACAAACCCACAGCCAACATCGTCCTCAAAGGTGAAAAACTGAAACCATTTCCACTAAGATCAAAAACAAGACAAGGTTGCCCAGTCTCACCACTATTATTCAACATAGCTTCAGAAGTTTTAGCCACACAAGCAGAGAAGAAAAATAAATAAAAGGAATCCAAACTGGAAAAGAAAAAGTAAAGCTGTCACTGTTTGCAGATGACATAATAATATACATAGAGAATCCTAAAGATGCCACCAGAAAACTACTAGAGCTAATCAATGAATTTGGTAAAGTAACAGGATACAAAATTAATGCACAGAAATCTCTTGCATTCCTATACACTAATGATGAAAAATCTGAAAGTGATATTAAGAAACGACTCCCAAATACCATTGCAACAAAAAGAATAAAATACCTAGGAATTAACCTACCTAAGGACCTGTATGCAGAAAATTTTAAGACACTGTTGAAAGAAATTAAAGATGATACAAATAGATGGAGAGATACACCATGTTCTTGGATTGGAAGAATCAATATTGTGAAAATGACTATACTACCCAAAGCAGTCTACAGATTCAATGCAATCCCTATCAAAGTACCACTGGCCGTTTTTACAGAACTAGAACAAAAAAAATCAGAATTTGTATGGAAACACAAATGCCCCTGAATAGCCAAAGCAATCTTGAGAAAGAAAAACAGAGCTGGAGGAATCAGGCTCCCTGACTTCAGACTATACTACAAAGCTACAGTCATCAGGACAGTATGGTACTGGCACAAAAACAGAAATATAGATCAATGGAACAGGATAGAAAGCCCAGAGATAAACCCATGCACATATGGTCACCTTATCTTTGATAAAGGAGGCAAGCATACACAGTGGAGAAAAGACAGCCTCTTCAATAAGTGGTGCTGGGAAAACTGGACAGTTACATGTAAAAGAATGAAATTAGAACACTCCCTAACACCATACACAGAAATAAACTCAAAATGGATTAAAGACCTAAATGTAAGGCCAGACACTATCAAACTCTTAGAGGAAAACATAGGCAGAACACTCTATGACATAAATCACAGCAAGATCCTTTTTGACCCAACTCCTAGAGAAATGGAAATAAAAACAAAAATAAACAAATGGGACCTAATGAAACTTAAAAGCTTTTGCACAGCAAAGGAAACCATAAACAAGACCAAAAGACAATTCTCAGAATTGGAGAAAATATTTGCAAACGAAGCAACTGACAAAGGATTAATCTCTAAAATTTACAAGCAGCTCATGCAGCTCAATATCAAAAAAACAAACAGCCCAATCCAAAAAAGGGCAGAAGACCTAAATAGACATTTCTCCAAAGAAGAAATACAGATGGCCAACAAACACATGAAAGAATGCTCAACATCATTAGTCAGTAGAGAAATGCAAATCAAAACTACAATGTGATATCATCTCACACCAGTCAGAATGGCCATCATCAAAAAATCTACAAGTAATAAATGCTGGAGAGGGTGTGGAGAAAAGAGAAACCTCTCACACTCTTGGTGGGAATGTAAATTGATACAGCCACTATGGAGAACAGTATGGAGGTTCCTTAAAAAACTCAAAATAGAACTACCATATGACCCAGCAATCCCACTACTGGGCATATACCCTGAGAAAACCATAATTCAAAAAGAGTCATGTACCACAATGTTCATTGCAGCTCTATTTACAATAGCCAGGACATGGAAGCAACCTAAGTGTCCATCAACAGATGAATGGATAAAGATGTGGCACATATATACAATGGAATATTACTCAGCCATAAAAAGAAACGAAATGGAGTTATTGTAGTGATGTGGATGGACCTAGAGTCTGTCATACAGAGTGAAATAAGTCAGAAAGAGAAAAACAAATACCATATGCTAACACATATATATGGAATCTAAAAAAAAAAAAAAAAAAAAGGTCATGAAGAACCTAGGGGCAGGACAGGAATAAAGACGCAGACCTACTAAAGAATGGACTTGAGAATACGGGGAGGGGGAAGGGTAAGCTGGGACAAAGTGAGAGAGTGGCATGGACATATATACACTACCAAAAGTAAAATAGCTAGTGGGAAGCAGCCACATAGCACAGGGAGATCAGCTCGGTGCTTTGTGATCACCTAGAGGGGTGGGATAGGGAGGGTGGGAGTGAGGGAGACACAAGAGGGAAGAGATATGGGGACATATGTATATGTATAACTGATTCACTTTGTTATAAAGCAGAAACTAACACACCATTGTAAAGCAATTATACTCCAATAAAGATGTTAAAACAAAAAAGAAAAGAAAAGGGCTGTTTTATTTTGAGCGTTTGTGAATTCTCGAGGGATCAGTTAGGGAGAAAAGATAAATGTTTCAATTCTGCTTACGAAGGTATAATTTACCAAATTTTTGTGAGTCTTAGAAAAAATTTTCCTTGTATTAGGGAAACAAAAGATTAAAAATACAGTAATATTTTAAACAATAGAGTTATAAATTATAATTGTATTCATCAGTTAATTCAATCCCAGGTAATTAATTCTTGTTTTGCTTGAGTCCAGTTTTTCTATTTGTTCTATTGACCTTGCCTGATGATTGAGGGTGATAGAGACAGGGGTAATTTCAGGAAATTTGCAAGGTTTTTTTAAGGTTAGTATCGTTTGCTGAGTGAAGTGGGTGCCTTCATCACTGGAGACTGTGAAATGGAATACCCCGAGTGGAAAACACATTTTCGTTTCTTTGTCATTGTAATTGCATCAGCCTCACAGAAAAGGAAGTCTTCAACTCTTCAAACAAAAAATGGGTTTTGTCAGGAAGCTGAGACCAACCAAGTGGCCATCTTGGTTTTCCCATAGCCCTATTTTTTTAATTTACAGCTATTGTTGACCCATCTTAAATTATGTATCAATAATTTAGGAATAAACTGTTACATGTTACAAGAACATCAGGATGGCAAAATCTGGCAAAGAGGGCTCGGGGGTTTTTTTGTTTGTTTTTTGTTTTTTTCAGAAATAGAATGTACTTCATCCACCTGTGTTATAATCTTTATAGATTCTTGTGCTGTTTCTGCCTTTGCATGAATGTCATTTGGGCATTTCCCTGCTACTTGGGTTCATTCCTTTTAGTGTGAGCTTCAGTTTCGATGACAGATAACACTTTATGTCAGGACTTATAAGAATTCCAGGAGTTTCACACAATTTCTAGAATACTTTTAACTCATACCTATACAGATGCAACATAAAGAAGGCTTAATGTTTCTTCTTATTTAATAATGCTTCCTATGTCACTTAACATGTCAAATATCCTTAATTAGTTTAATATTTCTCCTTTTATAAGGAGAGAGGATATCTCAAATTTAGTTCTAAGACAAAAAGACTTCATTTAGAATTTGATTTTCAGAAAGTTAGTCAAAAATATCAGAAAGGTTTTAAAACACTTAGTGAAATAGGTCACTGTGACACATTATCCATTTAACCAAAATAATTTAAAAATTCATAGGCAAATATAGAGGGTTATATAGTTTTGAGAAAAATTTAGCTCTTAATAGTGAGAAGACTAGGTTTACTTAAGTAATCAAAGACCTGATAAAGACAATATAGAACATGAGTGATTATTTTGACATGTTTTATTTTTAGGTACAATAAATGTAAAGAAAAACATTTCATAATCTCTTATTATCAAGAGCAGACCAATAGGAAAAAACTGTCCTTTTAACAGAGAGAAAACCAAATTTCAATTTTGCACCAGTTTATTTTTAATATTAAAATGCATTTACTTAATTAAATTCATTCAAGTATTATCCAGTCCTGACCACACATAAAATTCCTTTCTAAAGATTCCCTCTTTTCCAAACACTTTACAACTCTATATATCCATTTTAGTTTGTCCTTCATTTTCTTTCTCATTTAGAAATAACCAGCTTTAGAACCAACTCACTTTCTTTTTCTTAACAAAAATATCTCCACACTTATACTTCTTCTTACCACAAAACACATCCTATTTCTATTATTATATCTGGTAGCTTTAACCACGTATATTAATTAGAATTGTTACTCTTTTGAAACCTTAATTTTTAAGTGAAAATGAAGAAGCAAACAATTGTGAACTGTATTAACATTTTGTGGCTTGGTGAACTTATAAATATATTTTATAATTTCTAGAAACATATCCTACTTCATAGTATGATATTTCAATAAAGCATAAAATATATTTATTAATAGACCCAAGCATACTTAGTCTGTCTGTAATAAGAGGTCAAAAATAGGTAAACTGGGACTTGTTTAGCAATTAATGTTTAATATTTTACCTTATTTGGAAATGATCTAGATATTCAATGTATTTCAATCATTTAATTTGACTTAGCAAAACTCTCGGGGTGTAAATCCTCAAAGAGATTTAGGAAACGATTTAAGTAGACATATCATAAAACAATTATTGTTAAAATGTTCACCTAAAAACTCTTATCTCATTTACATCTATTTAATTCATTTGTTCTTAACAATCATATTTTAATTACTCATGAAAATATCATGAGATATTTAAGCAGTTATCATATTTTTTCCTTTGTTGACAGTTTTGTAACAGAGACATTAGCCCATTTGACTAGTAAACCCAGGTAGAACAGAAGTTATTTATCTCCATTATATTTAATGTAAACTCTGTAGACACACCTGTATTAATTAACTCAACAAGCTTAAAATTAGTTTTTATTTACTAAAAATTATCCTATATCACATAAATTTGAAAAAAAAAATTTGGATTAGTTTTTATTATATTTTTGAGAATTTTTATAGAAGTACTTGTTAGTTTAAGCCAATTAAATAGAGATCTTTTACAAATTAATTTGGGCAATATTGTTGGAGGTAGGAAAATAACATATCTATAACATAGACTTCTACACATATAAACACAACCAGAGATCTCATAGTTTTCATTTTAAAACTTTAGTTATGAATCAGGTATAATACAAAGCTTACTAGTTTATAAATAACAATTGAATAAATTAGATTACTCACTCAGGTGGCTAAAAAGTATTTTATTATTTGTGGAGAAGATTTTTAAGATCTGCATTTGCCCTTGACAAGCAATTTTAAGGAGGCTGTTAGGACAAGAGAGTCCTTTTAACAGTAGTTTGTGTTTTAAAAGGCCTCTTTCCCTCTCTTTTTTTTTTTTTTTTTTTTTTTTTCAAATTACTTTCAGGCTCTGACTGAATAATCTGGGCTCAGTCTCAGGTGATGTGGGCTGTGTTTACATTTCAAGGACATGATAAGATTTACAACTTTAAGGGACAGAAAGAGAAAATGTAAGTTTACTCCTAGGAGTTTTGAAGTATATTTATCTATTTTTATAAGTCTTAGGGTAATTATTATTAACTTTTTTCTTAAGCACAGGACAGTTTGGCTCTAATATCCTGATCTTTTAAAATAGCTATAATCCTCTTGAGAGGAATAGGCAAGGCCTTGGGACTGGTAAATATAAGTGGACTTTGATCTGTTTCTAGAGTTGTACTTCTGGTTTTGTAGGAATTTACAAGATAAAGACTTGTTTCTATTAGCCCCTGAATATTGGCTTCCAGCTGATTTATTTTCTGATTATTTGTAGGAAGGCCTGGGGAATTGTTGAGGAGATGGGTCAGTTTTTCTCCTCATCTGGTGAGCTTAGTTTTAAAAGGGGTTGCCAGGACAAGGTATCAAGAGGTGCTCTGGGCTCAGGGGTGTCCATTGATGGAGGAGGAGGAAGTGAGTTAGTCAGATAAAAGGGAAGTTCAGAAAAAGGCAAATAAAGGGATGGTGGAGAAGGTGCAAATTTGGGAGGGGGCGTAAGAGAAGGGTAAGAAAGTTCTGCTGATTTTTTAAGTTTAGAGACAGTCTGAGTCAAGTTTTCATTTATAGTTTGGAGGGAGGTAATTTTCTCAGTGTTATCTTTGGAGGCCTCTAGATGCCAATTAAAATATGCTTCCTACTTATTTTGTCTGGTCTGATCTATTTTTTAGTCATGCACAAAGAAAGACTAATTTGGGATTTGGAAAGTTCCTCATTTTGGCCAGTGTAATTCTAAATCATCCTGGGTTAAATGGACCCATGTAGATAGGTGGTCACAGGTTAAGGGTCCATAGGTGTTACACATAAATCTGGCAGTGGTTCTTGGAGGCGTTCATGTTTCTTTGAATTTTTGTTATAAGAACTTCCCATTATTTTGAGTACTCACCAAATTTTTTTTTAAAAACTGAAACCCAAATCTCGAGACGGACCCCTCCCCACTCCCAAAAAAGAGGTGGGCTAGTGTGGACACTGAGAAACACCCAAATACACTCGGACCCCAACCAAATGGGAGGTTTGGCTCCGGGAGTCCTCACTTCACAGCCTCCAAGCCACCGAAGAGACATCTGCATGCAATGGGTCCATGTAGGTACTGTACACTGAGTCTAAAGGAGCTCCAGAGTGCTGAGGGGGGCTGATCTGGATCCTGCCAGCTACACCAGCTATGTTAACCAAAATTTCAGAAATGGAGACCTGATTGAAATAAACAGGCATTTATTTGGAGTTGGTTAGGACTGTGGCCCAGGAGACACAGATTCAAGAAGCACTTGAATTGTGTTCCACTCAACTACAAAACGGAGGCAGCTTATAAAGGCAAAAACCTCGAGGCCACAGTTTGTTATGTGAGTTGTTCATCAAGAATTATAAATAGAGCTGACAAGAAGTGAGGGTGCTTGTTAAGCCAGAATTGGTTGGGGTATGGACTAGCTGCATAGTTACAAGGGGGAACAACCTTGAGACCACCAAGGTTGCAGCTAGCAGATTTTTTTTTTTTTTAAATGGCTGATAGTGTCCTTGAGTTTGGTACAGTTCTCAGAAAGTTCAGGCTCGCAGTGGTGCAGGGACATGTCTGAGACCAGATCCTCAATGGCCATGCAACTCCATTTTGTATGCTTGAACTATGATTACTCCATTATGATTTCAAGCTGTCACCAGATGCTGTCATTTTGTGACATAATATTCTCTCTCCCTTACTAAAATCTTATATTTTCTCTAAGACTTTTGACTTATTATATCACCACAAAAAGATTTTTATAATGTGACTAGTTATTTGATTACCAGACGCCTCATAAGGAATAGCTTTTGTTTTTTTTTCTATTTTCAGATTTTCACTATGGATCATTTATCTTGGCATATTTACTATCTTGATGCAGTAGATGTTATTTTTATTTTCCAATAACCAGCCTCATTCCCAAATTCTTCTATGCCCTCCACCACAATGTGGAAGCCCAAGAACTACATTTCCCAGAATCACTTGCATGCAGTAATGAATTAAATTCCACTTATAAGAAGAACTTACATACTCTGTGGCTTAAAATTTGGTGGTGTGTGATATAATTTACTATAGCTTCATCATTTGGAACAGTGCCAGTATTTGCTGACTGAATGAAGAAATTAATTAGAGAATATAACTGCTTATAATATGAATAAATTCTGAAGGGAATGTAATTAGAGCTAGTAGAAGTATTGAGATATTCAACTATAAAAGGCTATCAGGGTTTCTTTAAATTATCTCCCCACAAAAATATTACCTTCAGTAGATATCAAACCTTTTGGCCTCAAAATTCCTTTGCACTCATGAAGTTACTTAGAAAATGCAAAAGACTTTAGTTTATGTAGGTTATAACTATCAATATTTAATGTATTAGAAGTTACCACTGAAAAAATTTAATATGTATTTATTTTTATTAGCATAACAATAATAAATTTTTACATAAAACATAAATAGCATATTTTTATAAAAATAACCAATTTTTAAAAATAAATAATAAATCAGCAAGAAGAATAACATCATTTTACAATTTTGCCAATCTCTTAGATATCTGGCTTAATAGAAAACAGTTGAATTTTCATATCTGCAACTGCATTTGATCTATTGTAATATGTTGCTTTGCTTGAAGTCTGTAAAGAAAATTCAGGCTCATACAAATATGTAGTTTAAAAAGAAAGGGGTGTTTAGTTGCTTTTTAGAAAATTGTCGATATTCTTTTATACCACACCAAAATTTGTGAAATAATGGCTACCTTAAAATCAGTTGCAAAGTAGAACCTAAAACTAAGTTAATTGTTCATGCTCTGTTACATTAAAATCCCATGAACCCACCATACACTGTGAAAATATATTTTACCCTTGCATGATTTTATGGCATTACGCATTGGTCATGTGGAAGGCATTGGTTCACTGAACTATTAAAATACTACAAATGTTTACACATTTCATTTTATAATATCAAAAAGTCACATTTATAAATATCACTTCCAGTCTCATTAGAAATGTCCTTAATTATCGAGAAGCTGTGAAACTCGTAGGGGTGTATTCAAGTTTTTCAAAATTCGAATTTTCACTCTGAACATTCAAATTTTAATATTGGCAAAAACCACTGTCACTCATTTTCCATAATGTGACAGGCTCACATCATTTAATTTTGAGAAAATGCTTGTTAAATACCTAATTCTAAAAAACATAATCTATCAATAAATCATTTTTTAAAGTACAAATGATATTTCATTTAAAAAAAAGCAACTAACTCAGCTTTTAATTCAAACAATTGCCAGTGATTTTTCTGGGAACAATCATACTTTGGTATACAATAGAAGTGCTTTATGCACATCTTCTACTTTGTCACATCAGATATTACAAAAATACATACTCAAGCATCAAGATTTAATAAAAATATTAGTTGTTACTGCTTTATCATGTTTTTTTTCCTATTTTTCTTTCTTTTTTTTTTTTTTTCTTTCCCCTGTGAAAGTGGAGCTGAATGGTTACTAGCACAGTTGATTGATTACTAGCACTAACTTGATTGATGCTAGGACACCAGATGTTTCACTCATGCTCGCTTTTTTACCATTATGACAAAGATCAATAGAAGGGGGAAAAAAACAAATAATGTTTAAGTATCACTGTGACCCCCACAGAACTCCTGAAAGGTTTTCTATGGCCTCTCCAGAAACATTCAAACATGGAAATAGAAATCTGTATTAGTCTGCTAGACTGCCATAACAAAATGCCTCAGACTAGATTGCTTAAGCAACAAAAGTTTATTTTCTCATGGTTCTGGAGGCTAGAAATCCAAGATCAAGATATTGGCAAGTTTGGTTTCTCCTGAAGCTTCTATCCTGGGCTTGCAGATGGCCACCGGCTTTCTGTGTCCTCAAGTGACCTTTTCTTTGTATGTGGATGTCCCAGGTATTTCTTCTACATCCTAATCATCTTTCCTTATAAAAACACCAGTCTTCTTGGATTAGGGTCCGCCTGTATGACTTTCTGTAACCTTAATTACTTCTTTAAAGGCCTTATTTCCCAAAACAGTGACGTTCTGAGGTTAGAATTTCAACACATGATTTTTGCGGGATACAATTCAGACGATAACGATATTCTTACTCCTGTCACTCAGATTTAAACTCTGTTAATGTTCTGGAATAATTTCATTCAAAAACATCTGTCTGTCTACACATGTATCCATATATATTGATTTATTTAAACATATATTATAAAATATGTCTACAAAGACTCTATGGGTAATTTGTTATTTAAAGTAAAATATTAAATAAATGTAATTCCTCTTGGTCATTCCCTTATAATTCCAGCTCACCTCCAACTTTCTGCTATAAAGTTTGATGTGTTTCATTTTAGTTATTTTAGGGTATTTTACACATATACTTAAGTGCATAGAACTTCTTTATAGGATATCATATGTATATTTTATAAACTTTTAAATCCTTTTTGAAAGGCATAGCCAGAGCCAGAACCACTAAAATCAATGGCTGATTTGGTTTCCCAGAAATCTGCTTTCCAAGAAGTGGGAAAGGGGTTGGATGAAGGTTGTAAAAAGCCTAAGTCTGATTTATTAACCTTAAGGAAAACCTTTAGGGATGACCTTGTCATTTCAGTCTGTTTTGTCAGAAGAACATAAAGATACAGATTCTCATGCTGTTTGCATGAATTTTATATTTATCCGTGTTAATTAAAATTGACTTGATATGTGCTGAGCCAACAAAAAATCGAAACTACCCAAGTATATTTATTTTAAGTACCTCTTTAAAATCAGTTTATGTGTCAACTACCTCAGGAATTTTATCTCATGATCATCCTATGATGACCCAATCACTTTTAAATATTTGCAGATGATATCTGAGGAACAAACGTTTTTGGTCACTATAACTTTACTTTTATTTACCTAGAGAAAAATTTTAACAGAATATTTCATTCTACTACTCTCGAAATTTAAATAAATAAATGCATGCATATACATATGCAAATCTCAGACAATTAATCTTTAAATCAGATTTCAGTAAAGTTACTCACAAATTAGCCAACATAAACAGAAGTTTGGATCTTGTACGGAAACCTCAATTTATTATTTGTTTATGCATCAGTGTGTAGGTCTAACAGTGTATATTTATTCATCAAAATAGACATATTTTTTCTGAATACAAAATTAATAATTTCTCATTTATTCAATTTTAAGAATAAAATATAGCTAAAACATGTATTTTTTACATATCTGTAACAGTATTTTTTAATCTTAATCTACAAAACACTTTTTAATTGTCCTTAGGCTCAAAGGTCAGGTTAAATTAACCAGTAATTCCCTAATTCTGTTTCATATATTTTTGTGTATTTTGTAAGAACATTTCTTTCTCTGAAGAATAGAGACAATTTTACTTCTTTTTTACATTAAACTTGCTTCATGTTTAGATTTTTCCTCTGGCCCCTTTTCTATTTACACTCCAATTTTGATCAGCAGTTTTATTAATAGCAATGTTCTCTTCTCCCCAAAAAGCAATGAGATTACTCAGTTGTGTTGTAAACAAATTTGGTATCACTGGCCTTTAAGGGACACTGAAGATTACACAGAATATCACTGATTTTGTCAGCTTAACAAGGGTTTAGCAATGCCTGATATATATACATGAAAATTCCCACCAGACTGGGAACAATTAAAATTTTTCCTTTACCTTCATAAAAAAAAAAAAAAAAAAAAGCAATGAGATTGACATATGGTCTTTCCTAATTCATTGCATGCTAGGTTACCTGTGTGCATCATTAATTAACATTTAAGTTTAAAAAGAGCCTAGTTGCTAATTCTTCTTCATTTTTTTTTTTTTTTTTTGGATTATACTTTAGCCCACTTTTAGCCTCTGAGGTTGTAGTACCAATTTATTTTGTTCACTTAACTAATTTATAATGCAAATACAAATCTTCCTCAACCTATGATAGGGTAATATCCCAATAAACCCATCTTAAGTTGAAAATATTTTAAGTTGAAAATGAGTTTAATACCTCTAACTTACCAAACATCATAGCTTAGCCTAGCTTACCATAAACATGCTCAGAACTCTTACATTATCTTACATTTGGGCAAAATCATCTAACACAAAGCCGAGGTACTTGGCAATTAATAATCTCTAATAGTCTAAGATATGCAATCATAGCTCTTTTTCCTTAACTATTCATCTTACTTGTGCAAATTGTTGATACCACAGTAAGCTTACCAGACAAATATTTTTAAAGACATAGACTATAAAAATACAAACAACAACAGCAAAATGCTTGCGTCCAACAAAGGTAATGTTAAGGGGTGTCTACTGATACCAATAGTTTTAGTCCCAAGCCAACTTATTACTTTGGCAACTTTAGAAAGAAGTCTTCATACTCAGTCTTTCAAGCTTATTATTTGCTATTGTAGAAAAACTGAAAGTATGGCTGCATTTTCAAGGACAGGCTCATGTTAATTAAGTTTATTAGACTGACATACAATACTGAAATGTTAATCGATTAATTTTTAATAAAAATATAATTATCCCACAAGCTGAAATACTCATATGGGCATAATGTGGAAGGCCAGAGACATAATGTTGACATGTGTTGAGGATCACCAAATATTTCAAATATCTTTGAACTGTTTGGGGCCTTTTCCTACAAAAACTAAACAAATGTGCATAAACATAGTATCCTGTTTACTATTTCCTTGAGACTCGTATTGTCAACCACATGATTCCAATTGCTTTTACAAAGTGGCTTCTACTTTTGAAGTAAGAGAAATTTACAGATATTGAACAGGAAAGTTAAAATAAAGGAAAAATATAATTTAAAAGAGCTTGGTAAGATACCTTCCTGGTAGAGAACACTCTAAGTCATGTACGCATTTAGGCCATGCAAGACTAAGGCAGGACCTGGGAAAGTTCAGTCCAAGACATTAGTTGGCCAGAATCATTAAAACTGACAAATGGGAGATGATTACAACTTCTGTCACCAAGGAAAGCAAAGTCTTGGGAGTGCAAAATATACTTACAACATTAAAAGTTCCATGTGGAGAATTGTTATTTTGGTATTTCAATAAGTTATATACTACTGTTCTATAGTAGAATGACAATGTTGAATTTTACCTGAGCTATGTGTTCATGGAAAACAGTATTGGTTAAGAAAATCTTTTGCAAATGGTGCCAGCACCGTTTGTTAAAGAGATTATTTTTTCCTCATTCAGTAGTCTTGGCACTCTTGTCAAAATCAATTGCCTATTAATGTATGGAATTATTGCCGGACTTTCAATTCTATTCCATTGATTTATATTTTTCTCCTATGCCAGTACCACATTTTCTTGATTACTATAGCTTTGTAGTAAGTTTTTGAGATTTGACAGTGTAAGTACTCCAACTTTATTCTTCTTTTTCAAGATTGTCTCTATTTTAGGTTTCTTCAATTTTCATATAAATCTTAGGATCAGTTTCTCAGTTTCTGAAAAAGGTTAGCTGAATTTTTTTGTAGGAATTGAATCTGTAGATGAATTAGGGGAGTATTGTTTTCTTAACAGTTTTAAGTCTTTCAGTCCAAGAAAATGGGATATATTTCCATTTATTTAGATCTTCTTTATTATCCTTAAATGATATTTAGTAGTTTTCAGTGCATGTGTTCAGTGCAGTTTTGTTAAATTTATTCCTAAATATTTTATTCTTTTTGACAATTTTGTAACTTGAAGTTTTCTTAATTTAATTTTCATATTGTTTATCGTTAGTGTGAAAATGCAATTGCTTTTTGTATACTGATCTTTTTCCTGCAGATGCACTCTATCAGGTTAAGGAATTTCCCATTTCTTCTGAGTTTAAGTGTTTTTAACGTTAAAAGATACAGGTTGTCAAATGCTTTTTATGCATGTGTTATCATGATTGAGTGCATTTTGTCCTTTATTGTATTGTTATAGTACATTACATTGATTGGTTTTCAAATGGTCAACCAGCATTGAATTAATGCCACAAATCTTACTTGGTCATGGTGTGCAGTCCTTTTTATACATTAGTGGATTTTTTTTGGCTAACATTTTTTAGAGAATATTGAGAACTTTTTGCATTTGTATTCAAAGGGATATTGGTCTATAGTTTTCTCTTCTTGTGAATTTTTAAATCTGTTTTTTGTGTGAAGTTAAAACTGGCCTCATAGAATGAGTAGGGAAGTGTTTCCTTATCTTCTATAATTTGGAGGAATTTGTGGAAGATAGGTATTAACTCTTTAAAATTTTGGTAGAATTCAACAGTGAATACATCTGGTCCTGGACTTTTCTTTGTGGATAATTTTCTGACTAAGTCAATATCTTTATTTGTTATTGGACTTTTCAGTTTTATCCATTTCTTGTAGAATTAGTTACAGTAGTTTCTGTTTTCTAGGAATTTGTCCATTTTTTTTAAGATTATCCAATTTGCTCATAGTCTTCCCGTATATTTCTATTTATTTCTGTAATGTCAGTAGTAATGTTCCTTCTTTCATTTCTGATTTTAGTAATTTCAGCTCTCTCTTTTCTTATGATTAGTATAGCTAAATATTAGTCAATTTTATTGATATTTTTTAAGACCCAACTTCATTTGTGTTGGTTTTTCTCTAGTGATTTTCTATTTGCTATTTAATTTATTTCCACTCTAATCTTTATCAGGTCCTTCATCTGCTTTAGGTCTAGTTTGGTCTGCAGATTCTAGTTTCTTAAGGTGGAATTGATTTGAGAATTCTTTTTTAAATGTAGGCATTTGCAGTTACAAATTTCCTACTGAGAACTAATTTTCCTGCAGCTCATAAATTTTGGAATGCTGTACCCTTATTTTCATACATCAAAAATATTTTCTAATTTTTCTGTGATTTCTTCTTTGGCCCAGTGGTTGTTTGGAGTGTTGTTTAATCTCTACATATTTGTGAATTTCCCACATGTCTCTCCTCATTGATTTCTAATTTCATTCCACTGAGCTTTGAAAAAATACTTTGTATAATTTTATTTCTTTTTAAATTATCGAGACTTGTTATATTGTCTGATCTGAAAAATGTTCTTTGTGCACTTGAGAAGAATGTGCATTCTGCTGTTTTTGCTCTATAGATATATGTTAGGTCTAATTGTTTAATGGTATTGTCCAAATCTTTTCATTCCTTATTTATCTTCAAATTGTTCTATTATTAAAAATTGAAGTATAAACCTATTTTTATTGAATTGACCCTTGAATTCTGAGTTTTTATTTCATGTGCTTTTAGCTCATTTGTTTGATCCATATATGTTTACAATTGGTATATGTTCTTTTGGATTGACTTTTTTTTGTGAAATATCTTTTTTGTTTTCTGTCAGTAATAACTTTTTCTCAAAGTCTGTTTGCCTAATAATAGTATAGCCACTCCAGCTTTCTTTCTGTTACTGTTTGCATGGTATATCTTTTTTCAGTCACTTACTTTTAATCTATTTGTGTCTTTGAATCTAAAGTATATCTCTTATAGACAGCACTTAGTTGGATCATGTTTTGTTGTCTTTTTTCCTAAACTGTACTGTCAACATTTACCTTTTAATGGAAGTTTTAAATCCATCCACATTTAACATAATTGCTGATAAGGTAAGACTTATATCTGCCATTTGCTGTGTGATATGTTTGTGTGTGTGTGTGTATGTGTACTATATGTTTTTTTAACACTCTATTCTTCCATCACTTCCTGCTTTTGTGTTAAATAGATGCTTTCTAGCATAATATTTTATTTCCCTGTCACTTCGTTTACTATATTTTAAAAGTTATTTCTTAATATGGGTTATCATTTAAAAATTAATTTATAAAGTTATAGCTCAAATTAATACCAATTTAAATTCAAGAATATACAAAGCACTTTTTCCTGTATAGCTCCATTCCTTTTCCTTTCATTTGTTCTGTTATTTCCATACAAATTACATCTTTATATATTTTATGTCATCAACACATTTTATAAACATCGCATTATACAATTGTCTTTTAAAACAAATAGAAAAATAAAGGGTTACAGAAAAAAATATGTTTTTACACTATCTCTTATATATACCTATGTAGTTACTTTTACTGAAATTCTTTCTTTCCTCACAAAACTTTGAGTCACTATCAGTATCCTTTTCTTAAGCCTGCAGGACTCCCTTTAGTATTTTTTTATGGCTAGTTTACTAGTGACTAAATCTTTTGTGTTTATTTATCTTAGAATTCTTAATTTCTCCTTCATTTTTGAAGGATCGTTTTACTGAATATAGTCTTATAGTTGATATTTTCTTCCAGCACCTGGAGAAATATAGTTTCTGACTGCCACCTGGAATTCATGGTTTCTGATGAGAAATTAGTTGTAATCTTATTGATGATCTCATATATGTGATGAGTCATTTCTTTTTTTTTTTTTTTTTTGCTTCTTTTAAGATTATCTCTACCTTTGCTTTCAACATTTTGATTACAAAGTATTTAGCTGTGAATCTCTTTGAGTTTAATCTACATGATGTATGATGAGCTTCTTGGTTGTGTTGACTAATTTTTTTAATTAAATTTGGGAAGCTTCCAGGTATTAATTTTTGAAATATTTTTTCCACTACTTTCTCTTTCTTCTCTTCTTCTAGACTCACATTATGAGCATGTTGGTATATTTGATGATGTGCTCAGATCTCTGAGAATCTTTTCACTGTTTTCCTCTTTTTTTCTCTCCATTCCTCAGACTGAATAATCTCAATTGAACTTCTTCAAATTTACAGATTCTTTCTTCTGCCTGCTCAAATCTATTGTTGACCTCCTGTATTAAAATTTTAATTTTAGTTATTATATCTTCAGCTTTAAAATTTATATTTTAATAATATCTATCCCATTATTGACATTCTCTATGGGTGAGATAGCATTCTTATACTTTTCTTTATGTCTTTGGACATGGTTTCCTTTAGTTCTCAGAACATAGCTTTAAAAGCTAATTTAAAGTCTTTGTCTAGTAAATCCAACATGTGGGCTTCATCAGTGATAATTTCTATTGATAGCATTTTTTTCTTCTGTATGGTTCATGCTTTCTTGCTTCTTTGAATACCTCACAATTTTTTGTTGCAAACTGGACATTTTAAATAATGTAATGTGACAACTCTGAAAATCAGTTTCTCCAGGGTGTTTGTTATTGCTCTCTGTGGTTGCTTTTGCTCTTTTTTTTTCTTAACATTTCTGAACTAATTCTTTAAGGTCTCTATGCTTTAGTCTGTGTGGCTACTGAAGTCTTTGGTTAGTTTAGAGGTCTGCTAAGTATTGAACAAATGGACATATATTTTCTTAATAACTGTCCTAGTCCTAGCTGATGAAACTCTTTGTGTATGTTGAGGCATGCCTTCAACAGGCAGTTGACAGCTTAGCCTTCACTTCATGCTTCCTTAGAGCTTCAAGGTCAGCCATAATTGAGAGATTAGAACATTCTCAAAATATTTCTGAGGGTACATATCCTGCTAGAGTACCAGGACATCCTATGGACATCTTATTCCCTAGCTTTTCATTTTAAGCATTTTGACTACCTCGTTGTTGGCCCTGACTATTGTCCACTGTCTCAGACAACTTTGCAAGGTAAACAGTGATCTCTAAATTATCATTTCCAATGCACACCTCCAGAGAAAAACCTTTTCTTATTGCACAAACTTCAACTCTGTTCAAATAAAGATATCCTTGCAAGCAGAATCTTCCAGGGAACCTCCAGACAACAATGATTCTCTGGGGATGACAAGTTGAGGAGCTCCAACCCTTTTCTTCTCCCTCTGCTGGACACAATGATACTGGATTTTAGTATGTTTATGAGCTATTTGTTAAGGGTCTACTGGGCTAGTGGTCAAGGCTACTAAAAATCTAAAATGGTAGGGAGGGGTTTAAGAACAGGGCAAGTTAAAATACCAAAATGTCATTATTCATACTGAGATTTAACTTTTTTTGTTTGTTTTTTAAATAAACAGTACTCAACTCTCCTGCAAGCCTTTGGTTAATTTCTAGTGACCTGAAAAAGTTGATCTGAACAAGTTTTTGCCAATGTCATCCTTTTCTTTATGGGGACAGAAATTTTAGAGTTTCTTAATTTGCTACATTTTGCTGACATAAGTCCATCTAGCCACTGGTTTTTTTAAGGCATTTACTTAGGTTACCAGCCAGTTGTCCCCACATTACAGACATTTTCAACAAAACAAAAGCCCTGGTATATTGCTTCTTTACCCATTTAATACAGAGATTTTGCTATCAAGATAAATTTTCAACCCCCAACATTAAAGACCATCAAGAGAGTAAATGTTCATAAAAATGTCATGAGTAAGTCAATTCTCCTTTATTCCTTAAGAGTATATAAATCCAATTATCTCCATTATAGTAGCTAGCAATTTGTTTGGAGGCATTGGCTTGGAGTGTGAAGCCTATACTTCTGCTTGAGTGGCAATAACCAATTTTACTTAGTATCCATAAGGCCCAGTCTCCTCATATGTGACACAAGATTATCCTGGCTATTCCTTGTATTTGTTGTTGCTTAAATAGAATTAAATCATCCATATAAACCACATAAATCATATATAAGCCCCAAACTCAACCTTATTTATTATTGTATTTCCTAAATTGTTCCACTTCTCTTATATCTTGTTCCCACACTTAATCTCTTTTTTGATTCAGTTTGCTCTTCTGGCCAAGTATTTGAAGAGAAAACACTTTCAAAAATATATCACATTAATAACCTGGTTTTCCTTCTTCTCTGGAGATTAGTAATTTTCCTTCTGCTCTGGTCATTTGTGTCATAAATTACTCAGAGAGCAAAATTACTCTGCAAAGTGTAGCTGAATGGTAACCTGTTTCCTTCATCATAAATTTCACCTGTGATTGATATGGTATGCACAAAAACTTAAAAAGAAAATAAGAGTTGTTTTTCAATCTAATTTTCTCACTTAGAATCATTAAGGGAGGTAAAGAGTTATATTCTGTACCAGAAAGGATGACATTTATATTCTTTCATTTCTAAAATAGGTTTTCATCTTTGAAATGGAAACAGTTTCCTAACTTAAAGTAGGTAATTACACACTCCATTAAACAAGTAATTAACAGATTACAACTTGAAAAAAAGAAAAACTTGAAAATGAGCAATTCGGATTCTAAATGGGAAGAGTAGTGTTATAATTAGCATAATACCTTTAGAAATAGATTAACAAGTACACAATAAAAATGAAAAAAGAAACAGTCTGTTTCCTCCATACAGATTATACACAACAAATAGCCATTCATGAGTCAGACGTCAGCATGGTTTTAAGAAATCTTGGTCATAGAATTGTTGCTATAGTTCTCTAAAATTCAAAATGATAAGATTTTGTTGTATGAAATATTTGCTATCCTAAGAGACTGTGACTCTTCAAGTCAATGTTTTAAATTGTCTTTCAACAATAATTCCCTGAGGGAAGTGGCCAATGCTTGCAAGCTCAACCCGTGTAATTCAAATTGGTAATTTGAAAAGGCAAAAAAGACAGGCTCAGTGTTGTATATGTGTGATTCATTTTCGTTGCAAGTTTAAAAATGTGCATAAAGGTGATTCAAAGAAAACATGCACAGTAAGTCACTATTATCCTCCCTTCCAAGAAAAAGCAAGAAAAAGAATCCATTCTAAACTGGAAGATGGGGCCACTCTTCTTGCTAATCTGCTTTCTTAAAGAGAAAAAAAAGGGTGAATAACTGAAGGTACCACTTCAGCTTCCAAGGGTAATGGCAAAATAAAAGCCCAAACGATAACTAGCCCTTCAGTAAGATATATTTTTATTCACGCAAAATTCTGGGCTAAATTTCCTGTCAGATCACTGCAACAAGAAAAAATGTGGAGAGTTCTTCAAGTTTGGGGTCTTCTAGTGAAACTACATATAGGCTCTTTCCCACCTTCTTGAAAATCAGGAAAGAGGCAGGGGTGTATCACAAAATCTGGAGCCTGTGCTCCTGACTAAGATCTGTTAATGATTTCTTTTCTGAAATTTGAACTGACCCTGTGAGTAAAAATAATTCAAAGAACATTTTGGAAAAAAGTTGTCCATCATTTGTTTGGCTAAAGACCATATGTTGTTTTCATTCTATATTGAAAATAAACAAAACAGATCACTAAGAAAAGAGGTTTCTGCCTGCAATCTTACTAAAAACAGACAGGCAGTAAGTTCAAATCTGTCAGAATGAAGATACTACTGAGAATGTCAAATAGCCATTGACTTTTGGGTCATCATTTCTATGTGGCAGTGAAAAGAAACTGCTGTTGCATGTTACTATTGCATTTACCTTACAATATTAGTTTTTTTAGTAAAACAAATACTGGTTTGAATTGAGATATCAAGTGTTTTCTAAATAAGAATTAAAGTCAGGTCAGAATAACAGTTGTTAGGTAAATTCTATGATTACCTATTTATAACCATACTTCTACCCGTGCCAATTACTTTATAGATTTTTTTTGTGATCCTATGTTAATCCTTAACTCTTTTTTTTTTTTTTTTTAAAGATTTATTTTTATTGATTGATTGATTGATTGCTATGTTGGGTCTTCGTTTCTGTGCTAGGGCTTTCTCTAGTTGCAGCAAGCAGGGGCCACTCTTCATCGCGGTGCGTGGGCCTCTCACTATCTTGGCCTCTCGTTGCGGAGCACAGGCTCTAGACGCGCAGGCTCAGTAGTTGCGGCTCATGGGCCCAGTTGCTCCGCGGCATGTGGGATCTTCCCAGACCAGGGCTCGAACCCGTGTCCCATTAGCAGGCAGATTCTCAACCACTGCGCCACCAGGGAAGCCCCAATCCTTAACTCTTATTTATGTCAATGGATATGTAGTTTTTCTCTGGAAATTTCTGTTTAATGGGTACTTCCATAAAAGTCTACAACTTATGCTGGTGCCGATTTCAGCTATTACAGCCCATCCACTGTAAATTTGGATAAAAGCAGAATTGTGTGAAACAGGCTTCTCAACATGAGTGATTACTCATGATTCACGTTGGCTTGTTTTTAAAGTAGCTTTGCACAGGGTGGTGAGTAGCAGGGCACATTTCAACCTGAGTTTTCTGCCTATAAAGAAAAACGTTTTTTGTAAATCACATTGCATTTCTTAACAACAGATAATGCATCATCATAAATATCTTCTATGTGGAAAATTCAGGATTTGTTCACAAGAAATCACTGTTTAAGCACTATGCTTAATCCCTAAGTATTGCGTTTAAAATTGAAAACAGAATTAGAAATATGCCAGACCCTTAGCTCTTGGGCATAACTCAACAATGGTAGCTACTTTTCCAAAGATCAAGAATACTTTGAAAGCTATATTAACTTTACCAGGTAATTCCAGGTGAAAACTTCCTGAATGTAGTTAGATTTCTTGAAATGTTTCTCCTTTCTCATTTCAAACATGTTTTTGTCAGTTATTTTGATATGAAAAGTACCCAGTATCTTACCATCACACCTTATACTCTTAAGCAAATACTTAGGTTCTGAGGATGGTTTTGACTTCTATGTACTCTCTAGAGCTGATTGCTGACAGAGACTAGTGGCCAAGATTTACCAGGTTTATTGCAGCTCAGAGTGTACCCTGTTCACACACAGTCATAGGTTCTGCTGGATTACTAGTGGGCAGTTGTTTTTATAACACCTCAAATCATCTTCTACCATCTGTCTTCAGTCTTAGTGAGAGTTTAAACAATGCATAGAAAGATATTCTGGAAGCCTCATGTCTTCATTGTCCTTCACATACAAGCATTGTTTGGGGCTAGTACCCGTGGAGCTTGTGACGGATAAATTTTATGCATCAACTTGGCTAGGCTATGGGATCCAGTTAGTGTTCAAACACTAGTCTAGTTGTTGCTGTGAAGTTATTTTGTAGATGTGATTAACATCTACAGTTAGTAGCCTTCAAGTAAAAGAGATAACACTCCGTAATGTGGGTGAGACTCATCTAATCAGTTGAAAGTTGCAAAGAGCAAAGAGCAAAGTTGATGTTTCCCCGAGAAGACAGAATTTTGCCTCAAGACTGTAAATCTTGTCTGAGTTTTCAGTCCACTGGATTGCCCTATGGACTTTAAACTCAAGACTGCAACATCAACTCTTGTCTTTTTTCAGCTGGCAAGCCTACCAGTTCCCACAATCATGTGAGCCAATTGCTTAAAGTAAACCTGTTAATATGTAACAGTACAACCCCATTGGTACTGTTTCTCTGGGGAATCCTAACAAATACAGAGCTTTTCCAAGGTGGAATTCTACTTCTATAAATAAGGTCAACGATAACTGATGTACAAGGTCCAAAATACTGATGGGCTGATTTGGTAACACCGATATTAATTTTCTGTGAAAGAATTCTTCCTAAATAACTGGACCCAGCTGAGTGTAATTAGAAACATTCTCTTTTTTTTTTTTTTTTTTTTTTAATGTGAAGACTTCAGATGAAATAGATTGAGAAACTGATTGGAAATTGAATGCAAACTAAGACCACTTGACTGTTACTGAAATGAATAGCCCAGTTTGCTTTTTTTTTTTTTTAAAGAAATTCACGTTCTTTTATTTATTTATTTATTTATTTATGACTGTGTTGAGTCTTCGTTTCTGTGCGAGGGCTTTCTCTAGTTGCGGCAAGTGGGGACCACTCTTCATCGCGGTGCGCGGGCCTCTCACTATCTTGGCCTCTCTTGTTGCGGAGCACAGGCTCCAGACGCGCAGGCTCAGTAATTGTGGCTCACGGGCCCAGTTGCTCCGTGGCATGTGGGATCTTCCCAGACCAGGGCTCGAACCCGTGTCCCCTGCATTGGCAGGCAGATTCTCAACCACTGCGCCACCAGGGAAGCCCCTAGAAACATTCTAACTGATATTTGTTATTAATTATTCACCAGAGTATTCATCAGCCCCAGTGAAAGAATGTTGTTCTTTAAAAAAATGTTGAGAGTACTTCATCTATGCTCAATACCATGCTAAATTCTGACACAAATATGAAAGATAATTCCAAATCCATTGTGTTCTTAGTCTAGTGGGAGAAATAGATTGTGGAAAAATGGGAAAGATGTCTGGAATGATGTTCTAGGCAGAGGGAAACTGATGTGTTGAGACATTGTGAAGAGAATGAGAAAATGAACTCTACAGTCATGAAAATAAATGTATATTGAGAGTATATGGCACATGTGTGAGATATTGCTGAGGAACTGAGCCTGGACAGTAGACCACAGTTAAAATTTCCCAATCTTACTTTTCTTATCTATAATGTATTTCTGGGAATAAAACTAAGGAAGATCTTATGAAAATCAGATGACCTTATTTGTAAAGTGACTAATGTTTAGTACGATTCACTACAAAATATGGTAGCTTTTATTTTTAGCAGTGTTGACCTTATAAATCGTGATCTGGGGTATATATAACATCTGGCACATACTGATTATTCATTGCATGTCCCTCCCTCTTTATCTGTGTCAACTCCATTGGCTACTATTTAAGCTATCATATGTCAAGCACTTATCACCATGTCTGGTATGTAGTAAAGACCAGAATACTGATAGTTAACTTTAAAAACACATATAAAAATCTGTATCTTTTTGATCAAACACCAAACACTTAAGTGCCTCTTTTGCTGATGTTCAGACTTTAGTGAAGTGACTTCAACACAATGTCAGACCCCTAACAAGTTACATAATAAAATATATGGCCAGGTTTCTGGTATAAATAAAAACTAGGGCTTCCCTGGTGGTGCAGTGGTTAAGAATCCGCCTTCCAATGCAGGGAACACGGGTTAGAGCCCTGGTCCAGGAAGATCCCACATGCCGTGGAGCAACTAACCCCATGTGACACAACCATTGAGCGCATGTGCCACAACTACTGAAGCCCTCGCACCTAGAGCCCATGCTGCTTAACAAGAGGAGACACTGCAATGAGAAGCCCGCTCACTGTAACGAAGTGTAGCCCCCACTCGCCGCAACTAGAGAAAGCCTGTGTGCAGCAACAAAGACCCAATGCAGCCAAAAATAAATAAATAAAATAAATAAATTTATTATAAACCCCCCCTAAATTTAGGAATATAGAACACCTTTTAGGAGTGGATAAACACTGGGTAATTGGAAGACTTGGGTTTTGGAGCTACCTGTGGTACTAATTATCACAATATTAGAAAAAGTGCTTACAATTTTTGAGTTGCAATTTCACTGTCCAAAAATGAACAAATTAAAATAAATAATTCATGAGGTCCCTTTTGGCTTTAATATTCCAGGCTTGTGGTTGTTTACACTCCATGAGTCATAGACAGGCAAATCTCACCAAAAGAAATAATAGCAGGTACTGTTAAATCATTGATATCCAAGCAATGAATATTATGAGACTTAATTATCTTGAGATTATAGTATCAGTAAAGAGAAACTAATGTGTGATCAAATTTGGGAGCACTTAGGTGTTTGGATGTCTGACTTTCCTAAGCTAGAAACCCAGAATCATCTCTCTCTTTTTGTCCTTGTAATATGAGCATGTTAAAAATCAGAGCACCAGTAAAGTCTGCGGATCCAGCAATCTATCTTTGGGAACAATGCTTGAGATATGCGATATTACCTGAGAGTTTATTTAGGGTAAAAGAGGTGAAGTAATCTTGAATGACCGGGGTCACTATCTTCCCATAACCAATGATCAGATAATGGTAGATACTGTAGCAAATAGAGATTGACCGCTTGATTCTGTACATATTTTTCTTCTTTCAAATACTTAAGTACATTTCTTCATATGCATTTTTAGCTCTAAGTCCTTCTCTGGGTAGTGTTCTCTTCCCAAGGAAAGTAGTTGATTTATTTAACTGTTGTCTTTTTATTGAAGTACCAAGATCATGGCTTGCAGTGCCAAGAAGTGGTTGTGCTCTGTAGTGTCACTTTTATTGTCACAGTCTGTCCTAACATTTGATGCCAAATGTGATGTGTGGCGTGTAGGTTGAGTGTGTAGGTTGACTATGAAATCTGTCCAGTAACCAAATGTGACAATAGTCACTTGTTTTTTAGTCTCAAATCCTTGAAACAATTGTTCCTAAGAACTGGAAATATTTCTAAATTTCTAAGGAAATTTGTCAGGTTCTCTAACCAATATATATATTTTTCTTTCCAAAGAATACAACTATATCCCCCAAATGACATAAGAATTACAAATAAAATTTGTTTTAAAACAAAGTGTTGCACATATTTTTATCAGCAATAGCAACAGATTTACTAAACTAACTGCAATGCTGATGACTTCATTGCAGATTAATAAAATCTCTAACAAATGAGAATCAAAAATTCATGTAGTTTAAAATTTGATCCAGAAAACTGATCTTTCTCACATAAGATTCTGTACGTCTGATGACAAATATTTGAGTGAACCTGTATAAACTTAGTTATCCAGATTTTTTATCTACTTTACAGACACTATACCAGATTTTCACATTCAGTCATACCTTCAATGGATTAAAAGTCAAGAAAGATATATTCTACTGTATCTCACTAAGATTTTTTAGTTTAAGTTGGTAGTTCTCAAAATTAAGTCATTTACATATTTTTTGCTATATGTGTTTACTAGTTCTACTGTTCTTTTTTTTTTTTTTTTAAAGAAATTCACGTTCTTTTATTTATTTATTTATTTATTTATGACTGTGTTGAGTCTTCGTTTCTGTGCGAGGGCTTTCTCTAGTTGCGGCAAGTGGGGACCACTCTTCATCGCGGTGCGTGGGCCTCTCACCATCGTGGCCTCTCTTGTTGCGGAGCACAGGCTCCAGATGCGCAGGCTCAGTAATTGTGGCTCACGGGCCCAGTTGCTCCGTGGCATGTGGGATCTTCCCAGACCAGGGCTCGAACCCGTGTCCCCTGCATTGGCAGGCAGATTCTCAACCATTGCACCACCAGGGAAGCCCAGTTCTACTGTTCTTACTTAGTATTTGGTATTATGTTTTGCCCCAAAACATATTATATATGCTTTATCACCATTGTAATAGTTAATACCATCATAGCAAAATATTATTAAATGTTAAAAATTTTTAAGTCGATAAAAATAGCTATCAATTTAATCAATATAACAATTATGTGGTTAAAAATTAAGTTTTCAAAAAGTAGAATGGAAACGTCTACTGTTGCTCAGCAATCAAGTTTGGGGTCCTTAAAACTTAATTAAACACTATGATGAAGCTTAATTTAACAGGACAAGCTCATTGCTTTTTATATTGACCAATCCCAAGAACCTCAATTGAAACATACACATTTGGAAACTAGAAAAATTATTTCATTGCTTTTTGTGACAAATTCTGAAACTGAGAATTCACTGTTAATCGAAATAAAATGAGCAACTTTGAACAACAAACTTTTGTTCCAAGAGACCATCTGAAGTGTTTTCCAAATTCTGTTCTTCTTCTAAATATGTCAAGTAATCTGCTAATATTTGCATTACCAGGGGACAAAAGCATTTCTTAGCAATACAAAAGTGGTGTTCAATTTGGAAGATTATAAAGGAAGACCTTTTATTTTTGTTCTCCATCCACAATGTCTTTATAATGTTCAAAATACTTTTCAACAAGTACTTCAAATGAATTTATAACTAAGGCATTCTAATACATAAAATAATCTAACATACCATGATCAAGGCTTGATGGCTGATGCTTCACTTTTGCTATCAATGAGTTCAGTCTGTCTTGCATGTGGAATACTGATATAAATGGATTTTGTAAGAATAAATTAAGGCTGTCCTGTTGGGCTAATAGATCTGGAAAATATTCTAATATGTGAAGGCAGTCCCTATTAGTGCATACAATGTCATGTATTAAAGGTAAAGAAAAATACACTAAAGTTGTTGTTGTTTTTGCCTCGCCAGAAAAGGGATAATTTCAGCATAAAAAATAAAACAGATTTTAGTAAAACAAAATAACAAAAAATCTTTATTTCTTATAATTTCCCAACTCTAGACAAATATTAGAAAACATTTCAAGAGTTCAGTGGCCTCTCTTTTCAATGATTGATATGTATTTAGAGCCTTATGTATACCTTTTAAGTCTTCCACATGTCTGAGGTGGTGTGGGGTGGAAGATAGGAATGGAGGATTTGGGGCATTACTTCCTGTGATACAGTTTGACTGTGTGGAACAAGTTCTCATTTTGTACCAACTGTGACTTTAGTGCTCTTGGTGCTTATCCCAATAAATCACTTCCAGATGATGTCATGAACTTATTAATAAGTTTTAAAACCTCTACCCCAGTTGTGCTAGTTGGCCAGGACTGGTAGAACTAAAGGTCTCCATGGTCTCAGGATTTAGTTCATATATAAGACACTGAATACCAACTAAAATCACAACCTCAGAGGATTTATCCATGTAGAGTGAATAGAATAAATTTTATTATAGTTGTGATAATATTTGCTACTTTAAGTTTTTAGCCATATCTATAATTTTACAATGAACAATATTATTTGACAGAAGAATATCACCAGTTCCTTTGCTTGTCCCTGCTTATTATTTAAGTCATTTTGGCAGTGGATGTGGTAAGTTTATTTACAAATTAGTCCAGCAACTATAAGCTTTGCAAGTAAATAAAACATGATAAATGAGTATTCTAAAGTATTAGCATTTTTATACAATTAGCGTGTTAAGTTTCTAAAATGCTTGAACGTCTTTCCACTTTGTTTTATTCTTTGGGAGTTTCACAATGCTGCTTGTGGTCAGATAATGTCATAGAATTTGGGAGCATTTCCAAACTTAAAGGAATTAGTTTTTTCTTGTTTACAGTTTCATGAAAATTTAAATTTTAAATATGTTATAATATTTTCAATATTTACATTGCAATTGTTACTTCTACAACACTAACAGAAAATTAAGATTATTAATTAGTGTATCTCTCTTAAGACATATGCAGATTTCATCATAATCAAACCTAATAAAATAATAGTAGTACCAGAGGTATAGTAGTAATAGCTATAATTTAATATCTATATTATGTGCCTGATATTGTTTAATCACATCAACTGTTTGAATCCTCATATTATATTTAAATAACTTTCACTTCTATGTATTAATATTCTCTTCTTTAAACCACTGATCCAAAATGGTTTCATAGAGAAGAAATCGACACACACACAATATATAGATGAACAAAAAACGGAACACAGAACCAATTCCAAGTCATACTTATTTTATTTATCCATAATTGGCAAGCTTAATATTAACTTCTTGAAATGGAGTTCCAATACCATGATGAAAAAACAGATAACAGAAATGTCAATCAGTATATGAAAATCATTACCTCCAAATTATATCACCCTACTATCCATACTTATAAACCATAATGGTAAAACACTCTGTTTTAAAGGCTTAACCATTTCTGGACTTTCTGAGCACCACATCTGTACTCAGCTGATCATAGTAAAGCAGATTGCTTTACTGTATCACTACTTACTTTAGCTAATTCCTAAAGCAGCAAAACATTCCTTAAATCTTAAGCTTGCTGTGTTATATTTTTCTAATGTACATTAAAATAAGTAAGCAAATATTAGAATAATGATTACATATCTGTACAGCTTAAGTTTTCATAAAATACATATACTACCTATTAACATTCTTTTAATATTTTCAGATGATCCTTTGAGCTGAGGGAATATAATAATTTCATTTGATTTATACATATCACTTACATATGACAATAGTGTCCTTGGTTATCGTTAATGCTCATGTTATCACTTTGAAAGTGAAAAGTGGATGGGGTAGACGTGAGCTTGGAAGAGGAGAAAGTATAGAAAATGCCACACTCACAATGCAGGAAGTCTTTTCTTAAAAACCCACAAATAATAATATATGATTATTGCAGCTATTAGACCCAGGACTGATGACTGCACATAAAAGACTGCAGCAAATGAAGATTTTATTGTCCCCTCCCTGACTTTCTAAAATGACACGGAAGCTTACACGTTCTGGGCACCATTCCCAGAAGTATAGCATTCTCTCCAAAAATCCACAGATGCTCTTCTGGGAATGAGGTGGCAGCACTGGCAACACAAATGAGGTGACAGTGTGCTACCATTCCTGGAAGCACTGCCTTCTGGAGCTGAGACTTTCAAGAAAAAACACCAAATTTGATTTTGCTCTGTTCTTCACATATCCTATGTATTTTTAAAACTCAAAGATTAATATTATATGGAGGGAAAAACCAGTCTGTGGTTGTTTGGAGAAATCATTAATATATTTTTTGAAACTGGAGACATGGTGGTTTGAGTTATCAAAGACTGGAGTTTCTAAGGCACCGTATAAAGAAAAATTGGAAATAGACACTTAACAACCACAAGCAGACCAATTCATTATGCTTTGCCTGAGAACACCACACTATAAAATACTTACTTTTCAACTAAAACAGTTGCTGACAATACAGATGTACTGCATTATCATAATTACTTGTATTTTATCTTAGATTTATAGTCTGATAATTTTTTAAAGTGACCTTAGTAATCATCAACCAAATTCTTCATCTTATAGTTTCTAAGAGATTAAGTGACTTAGTATGAGCCAGACATGACACAAATGGAGCTCTCCTGAATTCAAGGGTAATATTTGACTTTTACCAATTTCCAAAAAGTTACAAATTTATTATCCCATTTGAGAAGTCTAGAAAACCTATGGAGGTATCACTATGCTCATTTGGAAAGAAAGGAATGGAAGCCCAAACAATTTAACCAAATTGCTTCACAAAATATATTTAGCAAAATCACAAAATTTAAAAACCCTGACTTTTTTTCAATACAACATATTATAATGTATATTAAATATTCACTTTAAAAATGACTAATTATAAGGCATAGGCTGGGGGCAGTGGTTGGCAGTGAGGAACAAAGGGGACTTGCACCTAAGGATGCACCTGAGCAGAATGAGGGAAAAAACTGTGGGTGCATAGGCAGCTCATTGGAGACAGCTTGGAGCTCTATCTGTAGCTGATATGAGCTGAGGACATGCACGGGCCCCACCTTGATTCAGCACTTCTCTATTCTGGGCCAAGTGTCCCAATGCTGGAAGAAGAGAAAGTAAACACTTAAAGGGAACAGAGCCAACTCAGGATTGACCCTCAGAGCTTCTGCTCCAGAAACTTAGGATCAGAACCCCTTTCCACCTGATAGTGCAGTTATGGCCACTGAGCAGATGGGAAGTCCCACCTTATACCCAGCATCAGCTTTAGTCCCACCACCCCCAGCCCCACCCTATACAAAGGTGACAGCTACCAGCAAACCCGGAGGAAAGGTCTGACTTGCATCCATGTGAAATCCAGCTCTCCCACCAAAGGCATTGGGTGAAAGCAGTTGGTATAGGGATGCTCTTACATACGGTCACCCCTTAAAGACTACAATAGATAATGATTTCACCTAAATTCAGAGGGGCAGAGAAAGTTAAGCAAAATGAAAAGGCAGAGGAACTACTCTCAATTGAAAGAGAAAGAGAAAATCCATGGAAAAATAAATAAAGAAACAAATAATCTACTAGATAAAAAATGCAAAGCATTGGTAATAAAAATGTTGACTGAATTAGGGAAAAGAATAGATGAACACAGTGAAAGTTTTACTAAGGTCCTAGAAAATATATAAAAGACCCATTCAGAAATGAAGAATTCAATAAGTAAAATAAGGAAGTGATGAATAGCATACTAAGTGAACAGAAGAATGCATAAGTGATCTGGAAGATAGAATAATGGAAATTGCCCAATCGGAACAGCAAAAACAAAAACAAATTTTAAAAAAGAAAGCAAATACACAAGCTTCCTCTGGAGTGCAGGTGGCCTGGGTCCCCCTCCTGATAAGTCTCGGGGGGCAGCCGCTACGATAAAGGAAAGGGCCCTTCGATCTAGTCTGCAAACTTAAGGACCAGCTCTTACTTCGCCTTTTCCTCCCAGTTGTTGACACAGTGCCTGGTACAAAGGACTCTATATGTTGAAAAGGACTTAAGGGAGGGGTGCCTTCAAGATGGCAGAGGAATAAGATGTGCAGATCACCTTCCTCCTCACAAATACATCAAAAGTACATCTACATGTGGAACAACTCCTAAAGAACACCTACTGAACATTGGCAGAAGACCTCAGACTTCACAAAAGGCAAGAAACTCCCCATGTACCTGGGTAGGGCAAAAGAAAAAAGAAAAAAGCAGAGACAAAAGAATAAGGATGGGACCTGCAGCTCTGGGAAGGAGCTGTGAAGGAGGAAAAGTTTCCACACACTAGGAAGCCCCTTCACTGGTGGAGACGGGAAGTGGGTGGGGGGAAACTTTGGAACCATGGAGGAGAGCGCAGCAACAGGGTGCAGAGGGCAAAGCAGAGAGTTTCCTGCACAGATGATCAGTGGTGACCAGCACTCACCAGCCTGAGAGGATTGTCTGCTCACCCACGGGGGTGGGTGGGAGCTGGGAGCTGAGGCTTGGGATTCAGAGTTCAGGTCCCAGGGAGAGGACTGGGGTTGGCTGCGTGAACACGGCCTGAAGGGGGCTAGTGTGCCACAGCTAGCCATGAGGGAGTCTGGGAAATACTCTGGACCTGCCTAAGAGGAAAGAGACTATTGTTTTGGGATGCGCAAGGAGAGGGGTTTAAGAGCACTGCCTAAAAGAGGTCCAGAGATAGGTGCAAGCCACGGCTATCAGCGCAGACACCAGAGATGGGTATAAAACACTAAGGCTGCTGCAGCAGCCAACAAGAATCCTGTGTTTAAGCACAGGTCACTATCTACACATCCCTTCCTGGGAGCCTGTGCAACCCCCCACTGCCACGGTCCTATGATCCAGGAACAACTTGCCTGGGAGAAAACATGGTGCGCCTCAGCCTGTTGCAATGTCATCACGCTGGCCTCTGCCACCTCAGGCTCACCCCACATTCCCTACCCACCCCTCCCCGCAGCCTTAGTGAGCCAGAGCCACCTAATCAACTGCTCCTCTAACCCCTTCCTGTCTGTGTGGGGAACAGACGCCCTCAGGTGACCTACATGCAGAGGCAGGGCCAAATCCAAAGCTGAACCCCAGGAACTGTGTGAACAAAGAAGAGAAAGGGAAATGTCTCCCAGCAGCCTCAGGAGCAGTGGATTAAATCTCCACAATAAACTTGATGTACCCTGCATCTGTGGAATACCTGAATAGACAACAAATCAACCCAAAATTGAGGTAGGTGATTTGGAGAGCAACTGTAGACTAAGGGTTTGTTTTCTGCATCTAATTTGATTCTGGTTTTATCTTTATCTTAGTTTAGTATTTAGAGCTTATTATGATTGATAGATTTGATAATTGATTTGGTTGCTCTCTTCCTTTTATATATATATATTTTTTCTTTTCCTTTTTCTCTTTTTGTCACTGTGTATGTGTATGCTTCTTTGAGTGATTTTATCTGTATAGTTTTGTTTTGTCATTTGTCCTGGGTTCTGACTGTCCTTTTTTTTTTTTTTTTTAAGTATAGTTTTTAGTGCTTTTTATCATTGGAGGATTTGTTTTTGATTGGGGTGCTCTTATTTCTTTCTTTCTTTTTTATTACTTTTTTATTTTTTTATTTTTAACATCTTTTTCTTTTTTAATAATTTTATTGTATTTATTTTTTTCTTTCTTTCTTTCTTATTTTTTTCTCCCTTTTCTTCTGAGCTGTGTGGCTGACAGGGTCTTGCTGCTCTGGCCAGGTGTCAGGCCTGAGCCTTTGAGGTGGGAGAGCCAAGTTCAGGACATTGGTCCACCAGAGACCTCCCGGGTCTACATAATTTCAAATGACAAACGGTCTCCCAGAGATCCCATCTCAATGCTAAGGCCCAGCTCCACTCAACGACCAGAAAGTTACAGTGTTGGACACCCTATCCCAAACAACTGACAAGACAGGGACACAAACCCACCCATTAGCAGAGAGTCTGCCTAAATTCATACTAAGTTCACAGACACCCCAAAGCACAGCACCGGATGCTGTCCTGTCCACCAGAGAGACAAGATCCAGCCTCTTCCACCAAAACAAAGGAACCAGTCCCCCCTCCACCAGGAAGCCTACACAACCCACTGAACAAAACTAACCCACTGGGGGGCAGACACCAAAAACACCAGGAACTACAACCCTGCAGCCTGCATAATGGAGACCCCAAACACAGTAAAAGTTAAGAAAAATGAGAAGACAGAGAAACACACAGCAGATGAAGGAGCAAGGTAAAAACCCACCAGACAAAACAAATGAAGAGGAAATAGGCAGTCTATGTGAAAAAGAATTCAGAGTAGTGATACTAAAGATGATCCAAAATCTTGGATATAGAATGGAGGAAATACAAGAAATGTTTAACAAGGACCTAGAACTAAAGAGCAAACAAACAATAATGAACAACACAATAAATGAAATTAAAAATTCTCTAGAAGGAATCAATAGGAGAATAACTGAGACAGAAGAACAGATAAGTGACCTGTTATGATAAAAAATAAAATAAAATAGTGGAAATAACTACTGCAGAGCAGAAAAAAAATTAAAGAAGGAAAGGAATTGAGGCCAATATCAGAGACCTCTGGGACAACATGAAATGCACCAACATTCGAATTATAGGGGACCCAGAAGAAGAAGAGGAAAAAAAAAAGGACTGAGAAAATATTTGAAGAGATTATAGTAGGAAAATTCCCTAATATGGGTAAGGAAATATTCAATCAAGTCCAGGAAATGCAGAGAGTTCCATACAGGATAAATCCAAGGAGAAACATGACAAGACACATGTTAATCAAAAATTAAATACAAAGAAAAAATATTAAAAGCAGCAAGGAAAAAGCAACAATTAACGTACAAGGGAATCCCCATAAGGTTAAGAGCTAATTTTTTAGCAGAAACTCTGCAAGCCAGAAGGGTGGAAGGACATATTTAAAATGATGAAAGGGAAAAACCTACAAAAGGGAAAAACCTACAACCAAGATTACTCTACTCTATCTCATTCAGGTTCGACAGAGAAATAAAAACCTTTACATATAAGCAAAAGCTAAGAGATTTGGCACCACAAAACCAGCTTTACAACAAATGCTAAAGGAACTTCTCTAGGCAGGAAAAACAAGACAATGAAAAGACATACAAAAACAAACCCAAAACAATTAAGAAAATGGTAATAGAAACATACATATTGATTACTACCTTAAATGTAAATGGATTAAATGCTCCCACCAAAAGACATAGACTGGCTGAATGAATACAAAAACAAGACCCGTATATATGCTGTCTACAAGAGACCCACTTCAGACCTAGGGACATATACAGACTGAAAGTGAGGGGATGGAAAAAGATATTCCATGCAAATGGAAATCAAAAGAAACATGGAGTAACAATTCCCATATCAGAAAAAATACAATATAAAATAAAGACTATTACAAGAGACAAAAAAGGACACTACATAATGATCAAGGGAACAGTCCAAGAAGAAGATATAACAATCGTAAATATTTATGCACCGAAAATAGGAGCACCTCAATACATAAGGCAAATGCTAACAGCCATAAAAGGGGAAATCGACAGTAACACAATCATAGTAGGGGATTTTAACATGTCACTTGCACCAATGGACAGATCATCCAAAATAAAAATTAGTAAGGAAACACAAGCTTTATGACACATTAAACAAGATGGACTTAATTGATATTTATAGGACATTCCATCCAAAAACAGCAGATTATACTTTCTTCTCAAGTGCTCATGGAACGTTCTCCAGGATACATCATAAGCTTTCGACAAAATTCAACACCTATTTATGATAAAAACCCTCCAGAAACGAGGCATAGAGGGAACTTACATCAACATAATAAAGGCCATATATGACAAACCCACAGACAACATCATTCTCAATGGTGAAAAACTGAAACCAATTCCACTAAGACCAGGAAAAAGACAAAGTTGCCCATTCTCACCACTATTATTCAACATAGTTTTGGAAGTTTTCACCACAGCAATCAGAGAAAAAAAATAAAATAAAATAAAAGGAATCTAAATCGGAAAAGAAGAAGTAAAACAGTCAGTGTTTGCAGATGACATGATATCATACAGAGAGAATCCTAAAATGCTACCAGAAAACTACTAGAGTTAATCAATGAATTTGTTAAAGTAGCAGGATACAAAATTAATGCACAGAAATCTCTTGCATTCCTATACACTAATGATGAAAAATATGAAAGAGACATTAAGGAAACACTCGCCTTTACCACTGTAACAAAAAGAATCAAATATCTAACAATAAAGCTATCTAAAGAGACAAAAGACCTGTATGCAGAAAACTATAAGATACCTATGAAAGAAATTAATGATGTTGCAAACAGATGGAGAGCTATACCATGTTCTTGGATTGGAGGAATCAACATTGTGAAAATGACTATACTACCCAAAACAATCTACAGATTCAATGCAATCCCTATCAAACTACTAATGGCATTTTTCACAGAACTAGAACAAAAAATTTCACAATTTGTATGGAAACACCAAAGACACTGAATAGCCAAAGCAATCATGAGAAAGAAAAACGGAGCTGTAAGAATCAGGCTCCCTGACTTCAGACAATACTACAAACTTACAGTTATCAAGACAGTATGGTACTGGCACAAAAACAGAAATATAGATCAATGGAATATGATAGAAAGCCCAGAGATAAACCCACGCACATATGGTCACCTTATCTTTGATAAAGGAGGCAAGAATATACAATGGAGAAAAGACAGCCTCTTCAATAAGTGGTGCTGTGAAAACTGGACAGCTACATGTAAAAGAATGAAATTAGAACACCCCCTAAAACCATATACAAAAATAAACTCAAAATGGATTAAAGACCTGAATGTAAGGTCTATAAAACTCTTAGAGGAAAACATAGGCAGAACACCCCATGACATAAATCACAACAAGATCCTTTTTGACTCACCTCTTAGAGAAATGGAAATAAAAACAAAAATAAACAAATGGGACTTAATGAACCTTAAAAGCTTTTCACAGCAAAGGAAACCATAAACAAGATGAAAAGGCAACCTTCAGAATGGGAGAAAATATTTGCAAATGAAGCAGCTGACACAAGATTAATCTCCAAATATACAAGCAACTCATGCAGTTCAATGTCAAAAAAACAACCAACCCCATCCAAAAATGGGCAGAAGACCTAAATAGACATTTCTCCAAAGAAGATATGCAGATTGCCAACAGCCACATGAAAGGATGCTCAACATCACTAATCATTAGAGAAATTCTAATCAAAACTACAATGAGGTATCACCTCGCACCAGTCAGAGTGGCCATCATCAAAAAATCTACAAACAATAAATGTGCAAGAGGGTGTGGAGAAAAGGGAACCCTCTTGCACTGTTGTTGAGAATGTAAATTGATACAGCCATTATGGAGAACTTTATGGTGGTTCCTCAAAAAACTAAAAATACAACTACTATATGACCCAGCAATCCCACTACTGGGCATAAACCCTGAGAAAACCATAATTTTAAAATGTCATGTATCACAGTGTTCATTGCAGCTCTATTTACAATAGCCAGAACATGGAAGCAACCTAAGTGTCCATCGACAGATGAACGGATAAAGAAGATGTGACACACATATATACAATGGAATATTTCTCAGCCATAAAAAGAAACAAAATTGAGTTATTTGTAGTGAGGTGGATGGACCTAGAGACTGTCATACAGAGTGAAGTAAGTCAGAAAGAGAACAACAAATACCATATGCTAACACATATATATGGAATCTAAAAAAAGAAAAAAAGGTTCTGAAGAACCTGGGGCAGGACAGGAATAAAGACATAGATGTAGAGAATGGACTTGAGGACACGGGGAAGGGGAAGGGTAAGCTGGGATGAACTGAGATAGTGGAATGGACATATATACACTCCCAAATGTAAAATAGCTAGTGGGAAGCAGCCACATAGCACAGGGAGATCAGCTCGGTGCTTTGTGTCTACCTAGAGGGGTGAGATAAGGAGGATGGGAGGGAGAAGCAAGAGGGAGGAGATATGGGGATGTATTCATATGTAAAGCTGATTCGCTTTGTTATACAGCAGATACTAACACACCATTATAAAGCAATTATACTCCAAGAAAGATGTTAAAAAAAAGTAAAGGACTTAAATTTAAAAATAAATAAAAAAATAAAAATTTAAAAGCAAGCAGTTTAAAGAGACCTCTGGAATGGCATGAAGCTTACCAATATTTACATTATAAAGGTCCCAGAAGGAAAAGAGAGAGAGAAGGGGATCAAAAAGGTATTTGAGAAAATTATAGCTGATAAATTCCCAAACCTGAAGACAGAAACAGATATCCACATAGAGAAAAAACAGAAGGTCTCAAACAATATATACTCAAACAGACTCCTACCATGACATATTATAATTAAAACTGAAAAAGCTAAAAATAAAGAATTATAAATTCAAGAAGAGAAACATAAAGAATCATATACAAGGGAATCCCCATAAGACTATCAGCTGATTTCTCTACAGAAACTTTGCAGGCCAGGAGAGAGTGGAATGATATATTCAAAGTGTTGAAAGGGAAAAGCTGTATTCTCAGATACTCTTCTCATCAATATTATCATTTAGAATCAAAGGAGACATAAACATCTTCTCAGACAAGCACAAACTAAAAGAGTTCATCAATACAAACCTACCCTAAAAGAAATGTTAAATGTCTTCTCTAAGTGGAAAAGAGGTAAGAATCTATAGAAAAGGGAAAATACCACTAGGAAAGGTAAATATATAGTAAGGATTAAGCATCAACCACTTAAATAAGCCAGTACAAAAATTAGAACTTAAAAAATTGCAAAACCAACTATAACTACAAAAAACAGTTAAAGGATAAATGTAAAGATATAAAATATGACATCAAAACCACAAAATGTGGGGGAGAGGAGCAAACAATGTAGATCTTTTAAAATGTGTTTGAACTAAATGACTAACAATTTAAAACAAGTAGATATAGTTATAGGTCAACGTATAGGAACCCCATGGTAATCACAAATCAAAATCCTACAATAGATAGACAAAACTAAAACAAAACAAAACAAAACAAAACAAAAAGAACAGGAACCCAAGCATATTACTAAGGAAAATCATCAAACCACAAGGAAAAAAAATTAAGAAGAAATGAACAGAGAAGGACAACAAAAACAACTGGAAAACAAGTAATAAAATACCAATAAGTATATATCTATTAACAATTACTTTAAATGTCAAAGGACTTAAAGATCCAATTGAAAGACATAGAGTAGCTGATTGGATAAAAAAGTAAGATTCTTCTACATGTTGCCAACAAGTGGCTCACTTCAGAGGTAAAGACACACAGAGATTGAAAGCGAGGGGATGGAAAAAGATATTTCATGCAAATGGAAATGACAAGAAAGCAAGGGTAGCATTCCTCATATCAGACAAAATAAACTTTAAAACAGACTATAATAGAAGACAAAGAAGGGCATTATATAATGAGAAAAAGATCAATACAAGAATAGGATATTATACTCATTAACATATATGCAGTCAAACCAGAGCACCTAAATATGTAAAGCAAATACAAACAGATATAAAGGGAGAAATTGACAATAATACAATAATAGTAGGGGACCTTAACACCCCACTTACATCACTGGACAGATCATCCAGATAGAATATCAATATGGCAACAGCGGTCTAAAATGACACAATAGACCAGTTGAAGTTAATAGTTACCTACAGGACATTCCACCCCAAAAACAGCAGAATACACATTCTTTTCAAGTGAAAATGGAATGTTCTCCAGGATAGATCACATGCTAGATCACAAATCAAGTCTTAACAAATATAAGAGGATAGAAATTATATCAAGCATTTATTCCAACACAATGATATAAAACTAGAAATCAATTACAGAAAGAAAAATGGGAAAAGAGCAAACACGTGGAGACTAAACAAAGTGCTACTAAAAAAGCAATGAATAAATGAAAAATTCAAAGAGGAAATCAGAAAATACTTCAATATAAATGAAAATAAGAACTCAACTTTCCAAAATACATGGAATGAAGCAAAAGCAGTTCTAAGAAGGAAGTTTATAGTGATACAGACCCACCACAAGAAACAAGAAAAATCTCTAATAAACAACCTAACCTACCACTTGAAGGACTTAGAAAAACAAACAAATAAAAAAAAGCCCAAAGTCATCAGAAGGAAAGAAATGATAAAGTTCCGAGAAAAATAAAATAAAATAGAGACAAAAAAAGAGAAAACATCAAAGAAACGAGACAGCTGTTTTTTTAAATCATAAACAAGATTGATAAACTTTTAGCAAGACACACCAAGAAGGAAAGATGACCCAAACAAACAAAATAAGAAATGAAAGAGGAGAAATAACAGCTGATGGCACAGATACAAAAAAATTATAAGAAAATACTACAAACAGTACATACCAACAAATTGGAAAACCCAAAAGAAATGGGCAAATCTTCAGAAACATAGAGCCTGCCAAGACTGAATCAAGAAGAAACAGACAATTTGAATAGACCGATCACTAGTAGTGAAATTGAATTTGTAATAAAAAAAAAACTCTGAGTAAACAAAAATCCAGGACTGGATGGCTTCACAGGGGAGTTCTACCAAACATATGAAGAAGAACTAATACCTATTTTTCTCAAACTATTTCAAAAAATTAAAGAGGATGGAAAACTCCCAAATTCATCCTATGAGGTTACCATTACCCTCATACCAAAACCAGACAAAGACACTACAAAAAAGAAAATTACAGGCCAATGTTTTTGATGAACATAGTTGCAAAAATCCTCAACAACATATTAGCATACCAAATCCAACAATATATAAAAAGTATCACACAACATGATCAAGTTGGATTTATTCCAGGGATGCAAGAATGGTTCAACATTTGCAAATCAATCAATGTCACACACCACATTAACAATGGGAAAGATAAAAATCATGTAATCATCTCAATAGATGCAGAGAAAGCATTTCACAAAACTCAACATCAATTCATGATAAAAACTCATCGAAGCAGGTACAGAGGGAACATAACTCAGCATAATAAAGTCCATTTATGACAAAACCACAGCCAACATCCTACTCAATGTTTAAAAACTGAAAATGTTTCCTCTAAGATCATGAACACGATAAGGATACCCACTCTCACCACTTCTATTTAACATAGTATTGGAAGTCCTGACCACAGTAATCAGACAAGAAAAGGAAATAAAAGGCATCCAAATTAGAAAGGAACAAGTGAAACTGTTACTATTTGCAGATGACTTGATACTGTATAAAGAAAAACCCTAACATCTCCACCCAAAAACTATTAGAACATATAAATAAATTCAATAAGTTTGCAGGATACAAGATTGATATAAAATGCATTGCTTTTCAATACACTAATAATGAACTATCAGACAGATAAAGTGCAAAAATAATCCTGTTTAAAATTGCATCAAAATGAATAAAATACTGAGGAATAGACTTTAAATACCCAAGAATAAACTTAACCAATTAGGTGAAAGACCTATACTTGAAAACTACACAGCATTGTTGAAGGAAATTGAAGATGATACAGAGAAATGGAAAGATATCCTGTGCTCTTGAATAGGAAGAATTAGTATTGTTAAAACGGCCATACTACCCAAAGCGATCTACAGACTCAATGCAATCCCTATCAAAATACCCACAACATTTTTCACAGAACTAGAACAAATAACCCTAAAATTTATATGGAAACACAAAATACCCCAATTGCCAAAGAAATGTTGAGAAAAAAGAAGAAAGCTGGAAGTACCACCCTCCCAGTTTTCAGACCATACTACAAAGCTATAGTAATCAAAACAGCATGGTATTGGTACAAAAACAGACACATAGATAATTGGAACAGAATAGAGAGCCCATAAATAAACCCACGCACCTATGATCAATTAATCTAAGACAAAGGAGGCAAGAATACACAATGGAGAAAAGACAATCTCTTCAATAAGTGGTGCTGAGAAATCTCGACAGCTACATGTAAAAGAATGAGATTAGAACGTTTCCTCACACCATATACAAAAATAAACTCAAAGTGGATTAAAGACCTAAATGTATGACCTGAAACTATGGAACTCGAAGAAAATATAGGCAGAACACTCTGACATAAATCATAGCAATACTTTTTTTCTGTGTCTGTCTCCTAAGGGAAAAGAAATAAAAGCAAAGATTTTTTTAAAATGGGGTCTAATTTAACTTAAAAGCTTTTGCACAACAAAGGAAACCATTGACAAAATGAAAAGGCAACCGACAGAATGGGAGAAAATGTTTGCAAATTATATAACTGATAAGGGGTTAGCATCCAAATTATATAAATAACTTATACAACTCAACATCAAAAAACAAACAAATCAAAAAAAGTGCAGAAGACCTGAATAGACATTTTTTTCCCAAAGACCTACAGATGGCCAATAGCCATGTGAAAACATACACAACATTCTTAATTATTAGAGAAGTGCAAATCAAAATCACAATGAGATATCATTTCACACCTGCCAGAATGGCTATCATCAAAAAGTCGATAAATAACAAATGTTGGAGAGGATGTGGAGAAAAGTAAACCCTTGTACACTACTGATGGGAATGCAAATTCTTGCAATCACTATGGAAAATACTATGGAGGTTCCTCAAAAAACTAAAAGTAGAACTACCATATGATCTAGCAATTCCACTCCTAAATATAACTGGAAAAAACAAAAACACTAATTCAAGAAGATACATATTCCCCAATGTTCATAGCAGCACTATTTACAATAGTCAGATATTGATGCAACCCAAGTGTCCAGCAACAGATGATTGGATAAAGAAAAAGTGGTTTATATATACAATGGAATATTACTCAGCCGTAAAAAGAATGAAATGCTGCCATTTGCAGCAACATGGATAGGCATAGAGAACATTATGCTTAGTGAAATAAGCCAGAGAAAGACACATACTGTATGATATCACTTACATGTGAATCTAAAAAAAAAAAAAAAATGAATATATATAGCAAAACAGAAACAGACTCACAGATATAGAAAACACACTAGTGGTTACCAGTGGCAAGAGGGAAGTGGGGAGGGGCAAGCTAGGGATATAGGATTAAGAGATACAAACTAGTATGTATAAAATAGATAAACAAGAAGGATATATTGTATAACAAAGGAAATTTCAGTCATTATTTTGTAACAATTTTAATGGAGTATTATCTGTAAAAATATTAAATCACTATGCTGTATACCTGCAACTAACATAATATTGTAAATCAACTCTTCTTCAATTATAAAAATAAATAATAAAATAAAACAAAATGACTAATTATGTTTCATAAGTTTCCTGCTTTTTATTTTACAAATTATACTAAAAGAAACTCTCTTTACTATATAAGTAGTAGTTACCATTCTATACTAAATATAAGACTTTTTATTGGCTGGTTGGTTCATTTGTTTTTTTTCTATAAGATAGATCTAGTAACACTTAGTTGTCTTTAAGTTCATTCAAAGCAATTTTGTTAGGTTGTATGTGACAGCTGTCATATCAGCGTGCATTCAAAAAAAGACATCAAATCGGTAAATTTTTGTATAGCCATTTTAATATTGAAGTTGGAAGAAAAAAAGCAACATTTTTGGTCTATTATGCTTTACTATTTCAAGAAAGGTAAAAACGCAACTGAAACACACAAAAAAAGATTTGTGCAGTGTATGGAGAAGGTGCTGTGACTGATCAAACATGTCAAAAGTGGTTTGCGAAGTTTTGTGCTGGAGATTTTGCTAGACAATACTCCATGGTTGGGTAGACCAGTTGAAGTTGATAGCGATCAAATCAAGCCATTAACTGAGAACAATCAGCATTCTACAATGTGGGAGATAGCCAACATACTCAAAATATCCAAATCAAGCGTTGAAAATCATTTGCACTACCTCGGTTATGTTAATCACTTTGATGTTTGGGTTCCACATAAGTTAAGTGAAAAAAACCTTGACGGTATTTCCACATGTGATTCTCTACTTAAATGTAATGAAAATGTTCTGTTTTTAAAACAAATTGCGACGGGCTATGAAAAATGGATACTGTACCACAATATGGAGCAAGTGAAATGAACCACCACCAACCACACCAAAGGCCAGTCTTCATCCAAAGAAGGTGATGTTGTGTATATGGTGGGATTGGAAGGGAGTTCTCTATTATGAGCTACTTCCGGAAAACCAAACAATTAATTCCAACAAGCACTGCTCTCAATTAGACCAACTGAAAGAGGCACTCAACGGAAAGTGTCCAGAATTAGTGAACAGAAAATGCATAATCTTCCATCAGGATACGACAAGACCACATGTTTCTTTGATGACCATGCAAAAACTGTTACAGCTTGTCTGGGAAGTTCTGATTTATCTGCTGTACTCACCAGACATGGGACCTTCAGGTTTCCATTTATTTCCATCTTTACAAAATTCTCTTAATGGATAAAAGTTTTAATTCCCTAGAAGACTGTAAAAGGCACCTGGAACAGTTCTTTGTTCAAAAAGATTAAAAAGTTTTGGGAAGACGGAATTATGAAGTTGCCTGAAAAAAGGCAGAAGGTATTGGAACAAAAGGGTGAATACGTTGTTCAATAAAGTTCTTGGTGAAAATGAAAAATGTGTCTTTTATCTTTACTTAAAACCTGAAGGCACTGGGCTTCCCTGGTGGCACAGTGGTTGAGAGTCTGCCTGCCAATGCAGGGGACACGGGTTCGAGCCCTGGTCTTGGAAGGTCCCACTTGCTGCAGAGCAACTGGGCCCGTGCGCCACAATTACTGAGCCTGTATTTATGGAGCCTGTGCTCTGCAACAAGAGAGGCCACGATAGTGAGAGGCCCACGCACCGCAATGAAGAGTGGCCCCCGCTCGCCGCAACTAGAGAAAGCCCTCGCACAGAAACGAAGACCCAACACAGCTAAAAATAAAAATTAATTAATTAATTAATTTAAAAAAAAAACTGAAGGCACTTTTTGGTCAACCCAGTAACTCCTCAGGAACCAAACGACTAATTGAACAGCTACTCAATCAATTGACATAAATGGCAAAGAATGAATTTTTCTGATCCACAAAGTTTTCATTTTTAGATGCATATGAAATAAATGCTTTATTTTGCCATAAAAAATCAGTCAAATGCCTTCTGATGTTTCATATTGGTAGAATCATTCATGATGCAAAGAATACAATAACTCACAATATCATGAATCAGTTGGTTCTTGAGGCTTTGGTGTAATTTTCTGTTTATACATCATCTTCCTCTACATGGTATCAGAGTGATCAGATAGGGATCACAGAATGTAGTATTTCCTAGGCTTTCAGTAAATGCTTTGTGAGAATGAATGGTTCTAGATGTATAATCATAAAAAAAGAGCCACCACACTTCAGTAATTAGATCAAAATCAGATACAAGAAACAAAGAGAAACTGATATGTATTATCAGTCTGTTACCATGTCATAGATGTCTTCAGGGTTTCAGTCCAAACAGTTGAACCCTTTAACAGAGCAGTGCTTTGTCTTTAAATTCATACCTTTCCCCTCATTTTTTCTTTATTAATAATATTCATTGAAGATCATACAATATGATGAAATAATATGGTTACTCAAGTTAATTTTTTTCCCCTATATTTGTCTCAATATGAGTTGCTTGTTAAGAGGGAATACTTTTGGCAATTTTCTAGGACTTGTTCATTTTCTATTTCAGCATTTATTTTTATTTTATTCCACACTTACACCATATTTATTAAAAGATGAAAAAGAAACTAAGACATTTACAAACAATCATTTCATTTTGCAGGGAGTAAAATACGTAAAGACACAAAATGGTGCTGCCTACATCACTTATAACCAAGCACAGTGGCTTCTGATTGATAGACAATCTAAAATACAAAGCAAACACATATTAGAAGTATTCTTGCAGGTTCAATTGCCTTACTTGGGACAGATAAGTTTGTGTACTACTTGGACAATATGTTAAGGATTGACAGAGCACTTATTCTATCTACTAATCTGTCATGCTACTTAATTTTATCCTGGAGTAATGCGAGTAAAAATATTTCCTTTCTTCTCAAGATTATAGTTGGTATACCTATTTTTCTGTGCATTTTCAGGTAGTAGTCACTCAAATATAATGATCTAAACAAATTCCAAATATTGATTTCTTGGCAATGATTCTTCTACTGCCCCAGAAAAAAATTGCATGAAAAAACATACATAACCTGTTCTCTCTGTGCTTTGTGTGTATGTGTGCGTTGGTCCAGCATATTGGTCATTTTTTTTCCCCAGAGTAACAGTGACACAAGCTGCTTGAATAGATGAACATTTTTCAAATCAACCGTAATTATTTAATTAGAAAAAGAAGTTAATACAACAATGCAAAGAGAAATAAAATAACATGGAAGAATTGGAGGGGCAAAGCATTTTTATCATTTTCTGTAATGTAATAATACTGCTAACTCTATGAATGAAAAGTTTAGTCAATCTTCCTTAAGCAAGCCAGAAAAATATCCTTAATGACGTGTTAAGATGCATGATAGGAATGGAAATCTCACATAGTAAATGTTTTATTCCTTAATTTTTCAATTATCCATTCAACTAACATTATTGAGTACCTATTTTGTACCAAGTGCTCTTGCAGGAACTAAAATATGTATTAGTAAATAAAGCTTAACAGCTAGTGGACAAAGATAGAAGTAGATAAATTCACAAATAAATATATTCTTTGTCAGATAATATTACACACTATGGAGAATAAAAGTAGGTAACTGGAAAGAAGATATCAGGGGGAGATTCTGGGAGAGGGAACAGGAAGTTCCCATGTTCTGAGACGGAACAGTGTCTCACATGTTGGAGAAAAAACATGGAATATAATGTAGAGGGTTAGAATTATACTGGGTAAAATTAGGTAGGTGCATGTTGTTCAGGGTTTTTTAATTGTGGGAAAATATACATAAGATAAAATTTACAATTTTAACCAGTTTTAAGTGTACCATTCAGTGGCATTAGGTTTATTCACATTGTTGTAGAATCATCATCACTATCAATTGCCAAAACTTTGTCACCATGCCAAACTGAAACTCTACCCAATAAATAATTATTACCCATTGTTCTGCCCTTAGCCCTTGGTAACCTACTGTACTTTCTGTGTCTATGAATGACTATCCTAGGTACCTCATATAAGTGGAGTCATACAATAGTTGTCCTTTTCTGACTGATTTATTTCACATGGCATGTCTTCCAATTTTGTCCCATATTTTAGCATGTGTCAGAATTTCATTCACTTTTGAGACTGAATAATATTCCATCATATATATATACCAAATTTCATTTATCAGTCAGTGGAAAATTAGGTTGTTTCCATCTTTTTGGCTATTGTAAATAATGCTGCTATGAACACTGGTGTACAAATATCTGCTCAGGTCCATGCTTATATCCAGAAGTGGAACTGTTGAATCATATGGCAATTCTATGTTCAATTATTTTAAGAACTGCTATACTGTTTTCCATAGAAGTTGCCTAATTTTATTTCCCCAACAACAGTGCAAAAGTGCTCCAATTTTTCCACAACCTTGCCAACACTTGATGTTTTGTGGTTTCTTTTTTTCTTTTCCCATTGCTTGTTTTTTTCTTTTTTAACATTTTTATTAGAGTATAATTGCTTTACAATTGTGTGTCAGTTTCTGCAATTTTGTGGTTTTTTTGATAGTAGCCATCCTAATGGGTGTGAAGAGGTATTTAATTTTGATTTTGATTTGCATTCCCTAATGATTAGTGATGTAGAGCATCTTTTCATGTGTTTTTGGCTGTTTGTAAATTTCTTTGGAGAAATGTTTAATCAAATTCATTGATCATTTTTTAATCAAGTTGTTTGGGGTAGTTTTGTTGTCAAGTTGTAAGAGTTATTTATATATATTGGATATAAATCCTGAATCAGATATATATGATAATATTTTCTCCCATTCTATAGGATGTCTTTTACTCTGTTGATAATATCCTGTGAGGCACAAAAGTTTTTAATTTTGATGAAGTCCAATTTATCTATTTTTTTGTTTGGTTGTGCGTTTGGTGTCATAGCCAAGAAATCATTCCAAGAAATTATGCCAAATCTAATGTCATGAAGCTCTTCCACTGTTTTCTGACATGAGGTATAGTTTTAGCTCTTACATTTAGTTGTATTATCTACTTTGAGTTAATTTTCATATATGGTAAAAAATAAGCATCTGACTTGTGCATGAAATATAATCCTTTTAACATGCTGCTGAGTTTGGTTTGCTAGAACTTTGTTAATGATTTTTATATCAATATTCATAGGGAATATTTGGTCTGTAGTTTTATTTTGCTTTGTTTTATCCTGTAGTGCCTTTGTCCAGTTTCAATATCAAGATCAGGGTAATACTGGTTTCATAGAATGAGTTAGGAAGTGTTTCTTTCTCTTCAATTTTTGGAAGAGGTACGGAAATATTGGTGAATAGCTCTTTAACTGTTTGGTAGAACTCACCCATACCAGTGAAGCCATCTGGTCCAGAGCTTTTCTTTTGGGGGAGGATTTTTATTGCTGACTCAATGTCCTTACTAATTATAGTTCTATTCGTATTTTTTAATTTCTTCAGTTTTGTGTTTTGTGATTCAGTTTTGTTTTTCTAGGAATTTGTCAATTTCATATAGGTCATCCAATTTGTTAGTGGACAGTTGTTCATTGTACTCTCTTATAATCCCCTTTATTTCTGTAGAGTTAATAGTAATGTCCTCAGTTTTATTTCTAATTTTAATAATTTGCATCTTCTTTCTTTTTTTCTTATCCAATCTAGCTAAAATTTATCAATTTTATTGATCTTTTTGAAGAACCAACTTGTGGTTTTGTTGACTTTCTCTATTATTTTTCTATTCTCAAGCTCTAATCTTTATCATCCCCTTTCTTCTGCTTGCTTTGAGTTCAGTTTATTGTTTTTATATTTAGGGTGTTTTTTAAGGCTATTGTATGGACTTTGGTTTTTACTCTGAATGAAATTGGAAGCTGTTAAAAAGTTTTAAAAATGAAATTACATAATCTGACTTTTGCTTTGTGCTGGAAATAGATCAGAGTGATATAATTGCAAAACCATAAGGCCGGTTAGGATCCAATCTAGGAGGCAAAGTAATGATTATATTGGTTGTAGCTCTGGTATTCTGGAAAAAAGTTGAAAATTGTGGAACAAGGTTTTTTAATGTATCTGACATAGGATGTGAGAGGAAAAGAGGTGCCAAGGATCATGGCTTCAAATTTTTTGGCCTTAGCAACTCGAAGAAGAGGGTTGCTGTGCTGAGATGAGAAAGAAGTGCATTGGGAGTTTTGGAGAAGATCAGCAATTAAATTTTGGACATATGAAGTTGTAACCTATACTAGACATCCATATGGAGGTATCAGGTAGATACTTGGATATATAAGTCTGAGATTCAGAAGTAGAGATATACGTTTGGAAACTATCAAACCAATATTTACAGCAATGCATTTGGATGAAATTATCTAGAAGTTAGGGTGTATTGGGAAGAAAAGATATCAAAAGATTAATTCCAGAGGTACTCTAAAATTTAGTCAGGAAGATCAAAGAAATCAGCAAAAGGACTGAGAAGCAGCTGCCAAACTGCCAGTGAGATGAAAAAAGAATAAAGAGATAGTGATTTCTTGGAGACAATGTCAGGGGGAAAAAAAGGTGTTTCAGGAATGGGAGAATGATCAACTACACAAAATATTATCAACAACATAAAATCTATATCTATGTTTATATCTATCTATATATCTTTTAGAAACTGGGTGGAGCTAAATGTGAAGTCAAAAGAGGGTTTTACTTAAAATGAGCAATTCAGCAAGATTTCTGCCTGAAGGAGATGATCAAAGAGCGGGGGGGGGTTGGGGGAGAATTAACAACAAAGATGGAGCAATGACTGAGTGATAACAGTGGCTGGGATCTAGGGGTCAAGTAAAGAGCTGGCTTTTATTAGGAGGGCAAAGAGTTCACTCATAGTAACAGAGTCAATGAGTTCTGCAGCTGGTATGTGTGTAACAGTGGTTGTGAGAGCATGTAGAAATTGTCTTCTGGGGGTTTTTTCTCAGCAAAATGAAAAACTGGAAAGTTAGTTGAGCCTGGAGATGGGATAGAAATTCCTAGAGATTTGAGGAGACTGTAGAGATGTGACATCATCCTTTAGAACGGTAAGGCAGTGTGGAGACTACGCAAATGTAGTAGGATGTTAGATAGAGCTAGGGATTCCCCATAATTGACAGTTAAAACACTAAGACCAGTCAGTAAGGTAGATAATTTTGGTGACTGTATTATACAGCATGGGTTCAGACCTGAAGTAGGTGGAGAGTTAGAATAAGCAAGTGAGTATAATAAAGTAAGAGAAAGGAAATGTGATTATTATAATAATGCATAAAGGGATTCAAGATAAATAAGAAAGATTTAGAGCATGTTTATAATAGTTTCCCTTTGCTGCTGTATCAAATAGCATCACAAGATTATTATCTTACAGTTCTGGAGGTCAAAAGTCAGACTCAGGTCTCACTGGGCTCAAATCAAGTGTCAGAAAGGCTGAGGTCCTCTCTAGGAGGCTCATAGAAAACATGTCTTTGTGACTTTTAGTTTTTAGAGATTGCTCACATTCCTTAGCTATTGAACCCTTTCTTCCATTTTCAAGTCCAGTGATGACCAGTCTTTCTCATGTCTCATAACTGACACTTTCTTCTGCTTCTCTCTTCCACTCTTAAGAACCCTTCTGTTTCTGTTCCGCTCACTCAGATAATCAAGAATAATCTCACCATTATAAGGTCTTTAATGTAATTACATCTGCAAAGTTCCTTCTGCCATGTAAGATAGCATATTGACAGGTTTCAGGGATTAGGACATGAGCTTTATTCTGCCTTTCACAATAATGAGGGAAAAATAAGTGAAAGATAAGAAGAAGGAATGGATTTTAGTTCCCAATGATTTTTGAATACTGTTAGAATATGTTCTTTAGAAAGAATGATCTGGTGTGGCCGAGTCTACCATTGCTCTCCAATATCTTTTTTCTGTTATTCTTCCTGGGTACACAGCTGGATACACTTTCAAGCCTCCTTTACAGTTAGATGTAGTCATATGACTGAACTCTGGCCAATGGAATGTGAGTTAAATTGATATATATCACTTTCAATCCTGGCCCACAAAGTCATCTCATGTGTGGTCTTCCATTTTTCCCTGTAATGCCTGAAAAAATTTTTTAAAAAAACTATTTATATTTATATTCAAATTAATTAAAATTAAATAAAATTAAAATTTCAGGTCCTCAGTCACACTAGCCATACTTCAAGTGTTTCATAGCTAAATGTCATGTTTGGCTACCGTATTGATCAGTGCAAATATAAAGCAGCTGCATCATTGCAAAAAGTTCTATTGGGTAGTGTTGACTAAAGGAAGGAAGAAGCTTGGTTCTGTAGGTGACTGAGTATAGAAGAACTCTATTCCCACTTCTTATTACATTGGACTGTACCAGGATGAAGAAATAAAATTTTCTTTTGTTAAGTCAGAGATTTTACATTCTTTATAATGGCAGTTAACACTCTTTAACTAATACAGCTAGAAAGAACAACTGATATGGTGGACATGATGAGACACCACGTGGAATTCCCTTTTGGGAATAACACACTTACTAGCCCAGCTATTGGGGATATTGCATCCAAAGACTGAGGAGGTATATAGGCCTCAGTCTCTTGCTTCAACTTGAGGTAGCTCTGACTAGTTATCCAATTTTCAGTCCTGCCTGAAGGGTCATTTGAGACTTCCCTAGAGACTCCATGACAGCTTGATTTCTTCTGCTACTCATTCCTATTTATTTTCCTTCCCTTCTACAGGTGTTTCTGTTTTGTTTTTTTTTGCTTTGCTTTGTTTTGTTTTATCGTTTTGAAGGGCACTTGCTAATGTACATCATCCTGCATGTTAAGAACCATCTCAGACTTTGATTCCTGGGAACACAACCTACAACAATTGGTACTGGAATTGGCCCAAGGAAGCAGATGCTAGGATAGCATATAAGAATTGCATCACCTGTGCTTCCCTGGTGGCGCAGTGGTTGAGAATCTTCCTGCCAATGCAGGGGACACGGGTTCGAGCCCTGGTCTGGGAAGATCCCACATGCTGCGGAGAAACTAGGCCCGTGAGCCACAACTACTGAGCCTGTGTGTCTGGAGCTTGTGCCCGGCAACAAGAGAGGCCGCGGCAGTGAAAGGCCCGCACACCACGATGAAGAGTGGCCCCCGCTTGTCGCAACTAGAAAAAGCCCTAGCACAGAAATGAAGACCCAATACAGCCATAAATAAATAAATAAATAAATAAATAAATAATTTTTTAAAAAAAATTGCATCACCTGCCATCTCACTGTTAATAAGGACCCCATCACTGGTGGTAGATAATGCACAGAGAAACTTTGTTACTAGTTGATGGTTCAGTTGTTAAAGTTTTCAACAGTGGTGAACTGAGATGGTATATTGTTGGAAGGGAGTGCATTAGCAGTTACCAGGTATCAGACATTTGAGGGAAATGGCAGAAAGGATAACTATAAAGATCATAGTATTGGATGGCTATGGTTGAGTTTACTTGATGCTTTGAAGAAAAGATAAGGAAAAGCTGATGGCACCACAACTAAAAGCTAGAACTGAAATCCAGAAGGCCTCCTTAGTAGCATGCAAAAATTCTCTCATCTCCTGCAGTAGGAGAGCAGATAAAGCTGAGGTTCAATTATAAGAACATCAAAGCTCCCAGGAAGGTTAAACTCTCAAGCAAGGCAGGCCAGGGCCCAGATTAAGAAAGAGTAACCTTTATATATGGGGTAGAAACATCTTGAGGATCCAAACCCTACCTCCCCAAAAAATGAATCTCAAATTCCCAGATCTGTTAAACTCCCTGAGCCTGCAGAAATGGCCCACTTCTCCCTATTAGGTTTAGCACTCTTCTTTCCTTGAAGACAAAGTACATCCTTTCTCCCTGAAGACAGCATTTCTTTTCCTCAGAATCTGCCCCAAAAGCACTACCCTGGCCATGGGTCAATAATTAAGGTCAAATCTCAACGTAATCTGGTCAAAGGCATGTTGGACCTGATTAGAGAAGAAAGAGACTGTACCCCCAAAGGAACTCCAGGATTTTTTTTTTTTACAATGTCAACCACAACGACAAGAATTACTTTTTTTTTTTTTTTTTTTGGCTATGTTGGGTCTTCATTTCTGTGCAAGGGCTTTCTCTAGTTGCGGCGAGCGGGGGCCACTCTTCATCGCGGTGCGCGGGCCTCTCACTGTCGCGGCCTCTCTTGTTGCGGAGCACAGGCTCCAGACGCACAGGCTCAGTAGTTGTGGCTCACGGGTCCAGTTGCTCCGTGGCATGTGGGATCCTCCCAGACCAGGTTTCGAACCCGTGTCCCCTGCATTGGCAGGCAGATGCTCAACCACTGCGCCACTGGGGAAGCCCCAAGGAATTCCAGGATTTGTCTCACTTGTGTTAGCAGTAGCCAAGGAAGAATATATGAGACACTTATTCCATTTGTGTGCCATGTAGCATAATCCAATCACAGAAAGAATCTGTCAAATTTATAGTCCAAAGGATTAGGCAGGGCATTTACATCAGGGGTGGGAAATCTCGAGGAACATAGTAGAATTCTACCTACTCCAAGGACCTTACAATTAAAAAAGAAATTCTGCAAGCACTGAGTCATTGAACTTTAGCTTCACTATAGTATAGGTTAGGTGCAGCAAGAATTATTATCATCATCTCATAGGTAAATAGTAAGAAGTCCAAAATATGAAAGCAACTTGTCCTTATTCTAATAATTATGGTGGGTGTGGAGAAAGGGTTTAAATAGAAAGATTTTGACTTCAAGTTCAACATTTTCTTTGCAACACTTCATAAACTACATTTGGACTTATATGTCTACTATCATTACTGTATTGCATGTTACCTGATTATAAAATGATAATGCTAAAGTATCACATTAGTATACGAATTTAGAATTTTTTAAATGACTTTATGTAAAATTCTCTCTTTGATGTAATATGAAGAGCAGAGCCCAATTTATTTATTCCTCACATGTATTCATCATCTTGGGCTGTTATAACAAAATACCATAGATTAGGTGGAATAACCAATAGAAATGAAATGTATTTACTCACAGTTCTGGAGGCTGGAATTTGGAGATCAGAGTGCCAGTGTGATTGGGCTCTTATGAGAGCTCTCTTCTTGGTTTCCAGATGGGCACCTTCTGGTTGTGTCCTCACATGGCAGAGAGAGAGAGAGTTCTTTTCCTCTTCCTATAAGGCCACAGGTTTTATCAAATTAGAATCCCACTCTTATAGCCTCATTTACCATAGTTACCTTCTAAAAGCCCTATCTCCAAATATAGTCACATTGGGAGTTAGGGCTTCAACATATGAATTGTGACAGGGACACAATTCAGTCCATTGCACCACAATATCAAGCTTGGAACATACACACAACAATTAGTGAACAAATATCCATTCGTTTTAATTTTGATTCATTCAATTGATACCTGTTCAAGCCATACCCAAAGAGAATCAGATAAGATAGATAGATAGATAGATAGATAGATAGATAGATAGATATTTCAACTCACTCAACTCTGATAATTAATGGAAAAGGATTAGAGATTGAAAACCACTAAAACTTTAAACTCTATATAGTTATAGATAAAACTTTTTGAATTAAAAACATAGAATGATTACCAACTCTCATTTTGGCTGGAAGGCTTAGGCTTGAATAAGAACTTAAAATTTTCAATGACTTCAACAGTTTCATATAAAATATCTTCAGTTAAAGATACTGGTAAGATAGAAATATCATGATCAAGGTAGCCATATACATAATTTGTTTGGCATATACTCAGTAGCTTAAAATTCCTATATTCTAAGTTATAGTATTTTTGACATGACCTGTGGTGCTTAATATATGTTGAAACTGGAGTCTGGGGGGTAGGTGGGTAATTATCAAAATTCTTCTTCAAATAACATTACAAGGTCATGACATAGTTTGATATTACAGTGGAAATCACACTATATACTCTTCATCCACTAAGCAACTAATATTTTTGCCTACAAAATACTCTATCAAATGCCAAAATGGCACTATCATGACAAAGCCAGAATGGAGGAATTATAAACTCATTAAATTATGACAAGATGGCATTTGTTTTCACTTTGCCAAATCAAGAAGAAGCAAATAAACTTGAAATGTTACTATTGGGAGAGACTGACGATTACTTTGACCTACTTTGGTAATTCAGATATTCTTATGCAAATACTCCTGTGGAACTGTGGAAAAGATGTTGAGCGTATTGTAAAAATAAGGGGAAAATCTCAAGAAAATTAACATTTTTTAGCTATTAGATACAGTCATTAGCAATATTCAGAAATATTCTGACAGCTTTCACTACAATTTCCTTTCCCTTTGTTTTAAAAAAATCTACTCTAAAGAAATACATTCAGCTAGGTTATAATTAACGTGGCTGTCAAAAGATATATATCATTCACTGCTTACCATCCTAAGGTAGCAGTATTATTGTTCTCTGCCTAATCAGGTCAAAGCAGTGGCAACTTTAGTTAGAGTTATTGTCAAGACACTGTCTAAATTCTCTAACAGCAAACTATGTTATATGTTTGCTCCTGCATCTTTTATTTTAACCTTGTTGAGGGAGGGGAATTTTTTTTTTTTATTTGTAAATTGGCAAGTCCATTATTATATGTGTCCTAACAACACACTTTCTTGTATTTCACAGCCAATGACCTAGCAGCTGACCTACCAGTTCTACCAGAATGTTAAAAGTCTAATGAGTTTATTTTAATAATATATCAAACAATTTGACTTCATAGCATAAAAGTCATGAGAAATGGAACAAAATATATGTGGAAGAAACTCTTCCTATATAAATTACTATATTCTAGGGAAAATGCATTTTATAAAAATGCCAAATAATTGATTATAAAAATGACTTGAGCTTATTACTGAAAGTTTCAAGTTTGCAGGAACATTTATCATTTAAACTGACTGCGAACATAAACTCTGTTCTGATTTCTCTCTTTTTCTTTTAAAGTACGGTACATGACTTTCAACAAGAAAGATATTTTATGCACAATACATGTTCTTTTAATTGAGAAAATTATAGATAATTCTGTATTATTTTTAGATAGATTGACCTCTCAAGTTTTTATCCATTCATTATCTCTGTACAGTTTTTGGTTAGGAGGAAGATTCAGAGTAAAATAAGAAGCTTATCTTAATACAGATAAAGCCAGTTCATGAAAATAAATATCAATATTTTGTCCTTTGTAGCATATGTATTGTTTAAAAACTGAAGAACATTTTGATTTTTTTTCTTTGACTGCTAATTTATTCATTTTAGTTATGTTACTTTTCCAGGAAATTATGCTCACCTCTTTAAGGAAACATTTCTGGTTACATACTGACTTTCAGGTCATGGCATATGCAGCTTAAGATAATAAGACTAGCAATTACTTTTCTATTTTGACACACTATTCCAAGAACATTGTGCTGCATTTAATGAAGTAGGCCATTGCTGCCTTTAGGATGTATTCAGGCAGTCCTTGACTTAGGTGGTTTAGCTGTCCATTACACATAAATAATCAACCAAGAATGACCAGTGGCCTCTGGAAAATCTGATTCCCTCTCCCCATAGCCTCCTTTTCATTATTTCTTCTTACTCTTTCCAGAAGACAATGGCTGGAGTGATCTGTCTCCTCTCTTCCAGTGTGCACTCTCTCCTGGAATTTCTAGTCTCACCTCTTCACTGGATTTGTAGGAAACATTCATGATCATGGGCCTGGGCTGACTGTTGGAGGCAAGAGAAAGTAATAAAAAGAGATAAACTGCATCCCCATTAACTTTCCACTGCCGTCCCTCGGCGCCACCTGAGACACCACGCCTCCAGAGAACACCATTCTAGCTCCTCAATACATCCTGCTTACGGTGAATACTTAACTTCATAGGCGCTTGACACATCTTTATTAAGCCATATCTTGTTACTCCAGAATTACAAATCCCACTCCACATCTTAAGAAAAATAGACCTAGGGTAACCTAAAATGTAAAAGAAAGAGAGGGAGAAGGAAGTGGAGACAGGGAAACAAGAAAAAAAGAGAGAGAGATTATTCTATTTCTAATTTGAAATCTAGTCTGTCAATGAGAGACATTTCAAATGAAGACCAAAAAAGTGAAATTAGTCATTTTTTGAGGTCTTTAAGAAGAAGAAAATAACAAATGCTGTCACCTGACCTGGCAAATTAGGTAGGATTTGAAGAAAGAGATCATCATGCTTGCTATTCCTTCTTTACCAGTTTAAAGCTCCTCAATGTCAGGAGGTCTTCTCCTCATTGTTCAGCATTTCCATTCAAGTCTTTCATTGTCCTAGACCCACCTCCTATACCCTCTGCCGCAGGGCATCAGATGACTGGCACGAAGAATTTTTATTCTCCTTGACCATGAGTGAGTGGAGAGCAGGGAGAAATAGGAGAGACCTCAATTCATTGAAGGTGCCTAAATTGCTTTCCTTGTGCTGAGGTTCTATAGTGCTGTAGGAACAGTGCTGTACTTCTGGCATTTAGCCTCCTAAATGGATAAAAGAACCTAACCAAGGCAGATAAACTATCCCTCCAGGCAAAATGTATTTTGAATTTCAAATACCTGAGTTATCTATAAACTGCTGGACAATTTTATGGTTATAAACGGGTTGTTGTTTTGGAAACTTCCAAAGGAAGTTTACTGAGTGACTCTGAAACTCAAGCTTGCTCATCTTTGAGAAAGCTTTGCCTGGTAGTGGAGTCCTGTGAAGAGAAACAGGAGCAACACAGACTCCAGCTTAAAATTATGGTGCTGTTTTGCCTCTCTTCTCAACCTGCAAAGCCTTCACCCTTCCTTTTTGTGATACTCCTTTTTTTTGAAGTATAATTCCTAGTCATTGGTATATGTATTAGGGGGGCAGGTGAGTAATCTGGACTTTGCAAGCTTAAGTCATTTGAGCAAGTAGCATTCACTTCAGCCAGGGCAGCAAAAAGATTCTGATGTTAAAAATTTTGAAAGGAGTGAAGTAAGTCAGAAAAAGAAAAACAAATATCGTATATTAATGCATATATGTGGAATCTAGAAACATGGTACGGATGAACCGGTTTGCAAGGCAGAAATAGAGACACAGATGTAGAGAACAAACGTATGTACACCAAGGGGGGAAAGAGGGGGTGGGGGTGGTGGTGGGATGAACTGGGAGATTGGGATTGACATGTATACACTAATATGTATATAATAGATAACTAATAAGAACCTGCTGTATCAAAATTAAATTAAATTAAAAAATGTTTTGAAAAGCAGTAGCTTGAAGTATTATATCTTATAATGGAATATACATTTAAATAGAGATCCCAAGGATCAAAGCCATAAAGCCGAAAAAATGAAGCTTTGAATCAGGTAACCAGTTAGGCGGTATTTAGAGGAGACCTGCAGAAAACAACTTCTATAGGTGAGGGAAAAAAATTAATATTGAATGCATTTGCAAAAGTCATCAGGGCTCTGTACATAGGAGGATTGTTCCTTTATCTTATCAATAAGTGTTTACTGAGCTCCAGTATGTCCCTAGTGAACACATATGGGGAATGCAATGATGAATAAGATAGAGGTCCAAGCCCGAAATTATTTAAAATCTACAGAGGAAGAATACAGTCTGATAGTACGAGAGGTCTAAGCAGAGGGAAGAACAGGAGGACAGGAAACTGATGAATTTCCGTTTGTGGGAGTTTGGGTGGGATGGAAGAGTAAAAGGGTGGGTTCTAGAATTTTTCACAAAGGAGAAGTCTAAGCAGGTTGTTTCTCTGTCCCAGTCAATTTACAGCAAACCATAAGAAGTGGGCCACTTCACCTGTGATATACATCTCAAAGCCTAGTCAATAAATACAACTCTTTCTATTTAGACTTTCATGGTAGTATGTCTCTTTAATAATTACTGGCAAACTTATATTTTAAAACCTGTGTCATCAGGAAGCTGTCATGTGAATCATAAGGCACATTCAAGGAAGAGAAGAGATATCCCATTTGAACATGATAGGCTGAAGCCCTTCGATGGCACTAGCCTGCAAGAACGGTGGCACAGTTCTAGCTGGGAGGACCTGTTGACTTGTGCTCTTCCCACAGAGGTTGGTGGCAACAGTTCTTAGCTGTGGAAACACTGAAAAGGGCTAAAATGGTTTATTTCTCCAATATGCCTATTACAAACAGCATTCCTTCCCCTGGCAAGGCAAGTTAAACAGAGTGGTTTGGTTCTCAGCAGGACAACACACAGATATCATAAGCTTTCTTTGGCACATTTTTATTAACATCAAAAGCCTCCAGCAGCTTCTGGAACTCATCTTCCCAGAGTAATTTATGAGTTCTTTCACTTGCTTTTTCATCCTTCCCTAGGAGCTCTCAAGCATTCAAGTTGTTACCCGCAGCTTACCCACCACTCTCTATTTTAACAAAGAGATGAGAGAAAATAAGACATGAGGAGTATTTTTGACTCTTACTCCTTTGCATTAAATAAGCGCCAGGGCTCGATTTTTGCCTAACTCCTTTGTTACAGGAATTTGGCTCCATCACTGTTCTTGTTTCTGTGGCTGAATCTTTGTCCTCCTGTATCCTCAACATGGTTTTCTGCCCACACAAAGGGGTTCACATTTTGCTTTATGATACCACTCATTTGAAATCTTGAACAGAGCCCCAATGTTTATTTGCTTAACAATTACTTAAACACTTCAACCCAGGCATTGTGCTTGGTGCTTGGGCTATAACCATGAACAAGACAGGGTTCCTGCCTTCAGGGGCTTGCAATCCCATCTAGAGGGAGGCATAAAACAATTAATTATAAGATGATTTGAAAAGGGCAATGAGAGATGATAGAGATGATAAGCTTTGAGGGGTTCATTCCATGTGTTCTTCACCTTTGGTCTAAGAAATTATACTCCCTAATAAAGAAGTAGCATACAAGCCCCTTGCCTCTGCCTCTACTTTCTGGGGAATGAAATTCAAAAACTGGCCCTCAGAATGGGATATTGGGATGCATTTCTCCTTGTTCATATAGATATTAGGACACCATCATTAGTGAGGCAGTGATAACATTTGGCATACGGTGGCATCACAATTATTAAAGCTTTCATTTATGGTAAATTGGAATGCAATTAAGGCAAAAAGTTAGGCATCAGGATATATGCCAGCTGTGTCACTTGAAAGGCATGGGCCAGGGATCATTTTAAGGAGCTTGAAGTGGACTGGCTTATTTTAACTGTAATGGAAGCCTTGTAAGAGGAAAATTGTAAGCTAAGCGCATCTTACTGCCTATGTAGGCAAAATATGAAATGCTACTTTGGCAGATTTTGCAAATTTTAGGAAGAATATGATCACTTGCAGCTGCTGACTATAACTATAAAGTTAGACCAGGATCTTACTCAAGTTCTCAGCCCTGTAAAGGGGGCTGATCTTGGGACACCAAGTGACCATGAGATTGAAAGAGCCCATCATGATCTGGGAATTGTGAAATCCACAAAATGTATGGTTAAGCAGGCACAGTGGAGATCTATAGGACTAAAATAAAGTTATGTATTTGGGATTAGGTTGGAACAGATCTAGAAGGGAAAAGTACATTATACAAACAGTAAGACAGATAACTTGTCAACCATTTCTATTACACTGTGATCACTCTTCTTCAACTCATACCTATAGCTAGTGGAGGTAAGGGTTCCTTTCAGCCAAATGGCAGAAGAAAGAATTTGGGCCCAGTTCATAGACTACATTTGGCTGAAGTTTGCTCCTTGTCAAAAATGGACAACTGATGCATCACAGCCCCACTTGTGGTGGCCTTATAGTACTTTGGTGATGGAGATGCAGTGGTCAGTGCTTCAGTTGTGTACTATTGTCTAATTTGTATAGGAGGAGATGTGACCTGAGATAGCCATCCTCTTGCTGGCACAATTGACCCATGAAAGAGTTTATGCAATAAACTCAAGAGCAAGGGCTCATTTTTTCACTCCTGAAATTTACACTTTCCAGCAACAGAGATTGACACAAAGCCCTCTAATTATCTTCTTTTCTTGAGAAAAATAGCCAGCCACTTGGTGACAGGTGGATTTTATCAAACACTTTATACTCTGGAGGAGAAAGAGATTTTTCCTTACTGGAATTAACAATTATTCCATCTATATGTTCATCTCTCTTACCCACAGTGCCCATGCCAAGAAAATATCTAGGGTCTCAGAAGTCTTTACCAGTAATTGAAAGGAGACCTTGCACCAACAAGTTGTAGTTGAATGGAATATCAATTATATTACTTATGTATAATCACTGAGTCTTAATGTCTTGGTAGCTTATTTGCCTCTGCCTATATGATCTTACCTTGCATTATAGCTCTGAATTGCACAATCGCTCCACTTAGCTCTTGGCCTATACAATGCTAATATCCAGTATGATTCCATCTCCTTGGCTTGTGAATATTTTTGACATTCTAATATTACTTCATAAGAACTGACTCTTGAGTTTATTTTAGCCCTGTGATCTTTTACTCTATATTACTACAAGCTGATAGTTTAGATATTTCAAATAATGTTATAAATATATTAAATATTCTGCTTCCATTTTGAAAACAAAATATAGTTTCCTCATCTGTAAAATGGGGATAGTGTTTATTGCTGTAGAGATTAAATGAGATAATACATATTATTTCTCAGAAGTATGCCTGGCATATAGGAAGCACTTGTAAATATTTGTATTATTATTAATATGTGTATCATTCATAAGGAACTCAAAATATGAATACTTGTATATGTACCAGAAAAAGTAAATGAATAACAATGAACTTCAACTTTGATTTATTCACTGAGATTGAGTTACAGTAACCACTAGATAGCTTATAGGTATAGGTAGATGATGGATAAATAGATAGGTAGATGATAGATAGGTAGATAGGCAGTTCAATAGAAAGCATGTCTAGCTTTCTATTGAACTGTTATGAACTTTAGATTTAGAACTTCTTAACTGCTGCTAATTTTTTTTATCGGGTACCTCATGGAAATGAATCACAATTCAGCTGAACATGTGGTAAGATGTCAACCTCAGTATGATTCCTAATCAGATGAAGTAACTTCTAGTTTTCCTGCCGAGAGGAGCCCTTACCTTTTTAAGAACATCACTTAATCATCAGGGTACAGGTTATAGATCACTTTTCTTCCATGCAAGTAGTAGACTTCCAAGTTGAAAAAGGAACTGCTGTATACATGTTTTATGGCTTAACATTATCATATACCAAAGGACATATTTTGCTCTAAACTCTTTCTAATTGATAGGTGCATGCAGAAAGGTACTAAATCTTTTAATATCCTAGAGTATTCTTCAATTTCTCATGCTTTCAAGACTTTACATGTATTATTCCTGTAATATTTTTAACTTTTTTGAAGACTCAGCTCAAATTTCACTTCCCTGTGAATATAAGTCCAAATTAAAAACTAAAATTTAAAATCTTTGAAAAAATCTTGCACAATCTGCCCTTAACTCCAACTTCTGACCTCTCTACCCCTCAACCCCTCATACCATCATATCTTTACCCAAATATCACCTCAAAGAGTCCTTCCCCAGACTCCATTAACATTAGTTTCCTGTAGCTGCTATAACAAATTAGCACAAACAAGGTGCATTAAAATGATAAAAATTTATTCCCTCGTAGTTCTGGAGGCCCAAAAATTCCAGAGTAAGTTTCAATGGACCAAAATCAAAGTTTTTGCAGGGTCACATTCCTGCTGGAAGCTCTGGGGGGAATCTTTTCCTTGCTTCTTCCACCTTCTGGTGACTGGCAGCATTCCTTGGCTTGTGGCCAAAAATGTCCAGTCTTTGAAGCCACCATTTTCAAAATTTTCTCTGCCCCATCTTCACATTGCCTTCTCCTTTGTGTGTGTTCAGTTTCCTGTGGTCTAGCTTTTTTTTTTTTTTTTTTTTTTTGCAACACTGCACGGCATGGGGGATCTTAGTTCCCCAACCAGGGATCAAACCTGCTCCCTTTGCACTGGAAGTGTGGAGTCTTAACCACTGGACCACCAGGGAAATCCTTTGCTGCCTTGCTTTTATTAGAATATTTGTAAATACTTTTAGGGCCCATCCAGATAATCTAGAACAATTTTCCCATCTCCGGTTCCTTGATCACATCTGCAAAGTCTTTGTCATGTAAAATAACATTTACAAATTCCATCAGTTAGGACTTCATATCTATGTGGATGATTGCTCAACCTACTATACCATTAAAAGTATAAATTATGACCTGGATTACCACCAGTGCTTGCTGACACTCCATATGCCCCTTCTTTGCTTTATTCTCCTCCAAAGAAATTATAGCTAACCAATATGCCTTATACTTTACTTATTAATCTGTTTTTTTTTCACTCCATTAGAATGTCAGCTCCATGAAATTAGGAATTTGTGTCCATTTTTAAACTATCATAGAATAATACTTGTCACTTAATAGTTTCTCAAACATATTTGTTGAAGAATGAAGGACACAAAGAAGGAATAAATAAATGAATAATTATTTTATGAAGTTTAAACCTTTATTTTTAGCTATAGAGCATTAGATTAGACCCTATAAGTGAATGCTACAATAGTAAATTTTCTAGCCTTAGAATTGTTCCAAAATGTCTTGTACAACTCTTTTCTGGGAGTATTCTCAAGGGATTTGTATGCCCAATAATGGTTAGATAAGATATATATACCTTCCAAATCTAACTGAAATTATTTGAATCGGTAACACAATGTTAAGGCATTTAACATTCTTAAGATCACAAAAGGTTTCTTCTTTCCCTTTCATCTAGGTGTTATCACTCTAGAGAGTGATATTCTGTGGCTCCTGATTCACTAACTCCCCTTATAAAATCGGTTATTTTTCTGTTTTCAGTAGTATTCAATGCAGAGTGAGAGAGAGTGAGAGAGAGAACAAGAGAAGATTTTCTAAGGATTAACATTTAATTTATTATTAAATGGTGCCAAGCATGTTAGATGTCTGCACTGGGTTTGATGGGAAAGAAGAGCCAGGATGGCCCAATGCCAGATGTTAGAGCCCAGGCAGTGTGAGGAATGCAATCATTTAGGAGAAATGCCTGGTATTCCATGCCAGAGTTGAACAACTGGGCCTCTGAGCACAAGATACCAGAGCTTGAGGGTGATGAGTAAAGTGTTTATGTAGGGTGAGGGTACCCAAGTGAGGGAGACAAAGCTTGAGTTAAGTGAAAAGGGCATTTAGGTGGGAAGGAAGCCAGTATGGAAGTCAGAGTCCAAGTAGAATAAAGAGAGCTTCTTTGAAGTGGAGTTGCCTGACACAGATTGTTAGAACACAGACAAGTGAGGAGGGTGTCAACACTTGGGTCTTGGTGTGGATTGTCAAAGCCCGAAGATAAAAAGGTTTTGCAAGCAACAGAGGGGCAGTACGCATATATTAGGCATACCTATATTAATGTTGCTATAGATCAGTTATTGGGGTTCATGTCCAAATTACACAGAAATATACACATTTAAATTTCAAGTTCACTACGGAATTTTATAATGCATCTGTAACATAGAATAATAATAATACAGAATAATATTTTCCTCCCCATTTGATCATGAAACATGAATGGTTGAGTTTTAGACTAGTTTTAATTATTCAGTGTTTCTAAAATATGTCTAAGTCATCAGTCAGCTATTTGGTAATAGGACACAAAGTTCATAGTCCTGGGCATTGATGTAACCATGAAACCCTGGGCAATAGAAATAAGTTAATGAAGAAAAAGAGAATTAAAGGAAAATAGAAAAGCTCATATGACATCTATGGCATCCATGAAGGTGAATGACTCAGATACTCAGATATTCCATCAAAACGTAAATTGATATTCAGCTGCAAGAAGTGCAAATAGCTCACTCCTTAAACTGGGGCACTTTCAGGGTCTGCTTCAGCTTGCAAGCCAAAGACATGTTTGTCACACATAGGTCTAAATCAGTAACCAAGCTGGGAATGTAATGGGCTTGATAAGAGAGGAAAGAGGCTATATATCAAAATAGCTGCCAACATTAACTAATATTAATATAATTTAGTAAATTATATTAAATGAAAATAAAAACTTCAATTAAAAAATCACAGTTTTTCAGAATGCATAAAAAATATGATACAACTATATCCTGTCTATAAGAGACACACTTTAGATTCAAAGACACAAATTGTTAAAAATTAAAGTAAAAGAAAAGAATATACCATGCAAGCAGCTACCTGAAAGAACAGAAGTACCTATGCTAATATCAGACAAAATGGACTTTAAGACAAAATTGGTTACTAGAGACAAAAAAGTACATTTTATAACAAGAGCTTCAGTTCTTCAGGAGGATATATACCAACTATAAATATATGCACCCAACAAAAGAGTACCAAAATACATAAGCAAAAACTGACAGAATTGAAGGTAGAAGCAAGCAATTTAACATTATAATTGGAGATTAACAATTGTAGTTGATGACTGCAATACCCCACTTTCAATAACAGATAGAATAGGCAGAAGATAAACAAGGATGAAGAAAACTTGAACATTATAAACAAAGGAGAACTAATGGACATTTACAGAACACTCTACCCAACAATAGCAGATATATATTCTTCTCAAGAACACAAGGAATATTCTCAAAAATAAACCATGTGTGGAATTATACAACAAGCTTCAATACATTTAAAATAATTTAAATCATACAAAAAATGTTCTCTGACTGCAATGAATTTAAATTGGATATCAAAAACAGATGAAAATTTGTGAAATTCACAAATATATGGAAATTAAACAAAATATTTCCAAATAATCAATAGATCAAAGAACAAATCATGAGGGGAATTAGAAAATAAAACAAAAACACAGCATACCAAGACTTATGAGATGCAAAAGCAGGGCTCATAGGGCAATTCAAAACTGTAAATGTCTATATTCAAAAATAAAGAAGATACCAAGTCAATAAAAAACCTTCCACCTTTTGTCAGGAATGCCATGTTAGTTTAATATCCAAAAATCTACCACTTTAATATACCATATTAAAATATAAAGGACAAAACCACATCTTAATAGATGTATAAAAAGTGTTTGACAATATTCAACAGTCTTTCATGATTCAAAACACTCAACAACATAAGATAGGAAGGAACTTCTTCAACTTGACAAAGGACATCTATAAAAACAAACAAAAAAACCAAACATACACACAGCTAACATCATCAGTCTTTCACTGATATTTTCCTTAAGATTAGGGGAAGATATTTCTATCTAACATTTTACTGGAAGTAAGAAATAAAAGGCATTCACATTGGAATTTAAGAAGTAAAGCTACTTCTATTTGAACACAGCAAGATCTTGTATATAGAAAAACTAAGGAGTCCATCAAAAAACTCTTGTAACTAATAAAATAGTTTACCCATGTGGCAGGATACAATATACAAAAAACAATTTTATTTATAAACACTAGCAATGAACAATCCAAAGTGAATTTGTTTTTAAATTCCATTTACAATAACATCCAAAAAGAAAAGTACAAGACTTGTGCACTAAACACTACAAAAAATTATCAAAAGAAATCACAGACTATCTAAATAGATGAAATCACATCCTGTAGTCATGAACTGAAAGATTTAACCCCTATCAAAATTCCAGTTTTTTTCAGAAACTGAAAAGTTGATATTAAAATTCATATAGAAATACAAGGGACTCAGAATAACCAAAACAATTTTTAAAGAAAAAGTTAAAAAAACCCAAAGTTACAAGACTCACATTTCCTGAGTTCAAAACTTACTATAGAGCTAAAGTAATGAAGACAGTTTGGTAGTGGATAAGGATAAGGATAACATAATTGTAAATCATACATGTGTTTATCTAGGAGCTAGACATACAGTGTCTAGTATCCAAAATATATTACAAACTCTTACAACTCAACAATAAAAAGACAAATGACCCAATTAAAAAAATGGAGAAATAATCTAAATAGATGTTTCCCCAAATAAGTTATACAAATGGCCAATAGATACATGAAAAGATGCTTAGCATTATTAGTCATTACTGGAATGCAAATCAAAATCATAATGTGATACTTTACAACCACTAGGATGGCTAAAATAAAAAAGACATAAAATAAGATGTGTTTGTAAGGAAGTGGAAAACTTGGACACCCCCATACATTGCCTGTTACTTTGGAAAATAACCTGGCAGTTCCTCAAAATACTAAACACAGAGCCACTGTATGACCCAACAATTCTACTCATATATAACTATATATACCCAAGATAAATGAAAACATATACCAACAAAAATCTTGTACATGATTGTTTATAACAGCATTTTTCTTAATAGCTCCAAAGGAGAAACCACATAAATATTCATCAACTAATGAACAAATAACAAAATTAGATGTATCCATACAATGGAGTGTTATTCTCCAAAAAAAAAAAAAAAAAGAATACAGATATATGCTACAACAGTGATGAACTTTGTAAACAGCCAAATGAGAGAAGTGTGGTGTAAAAGATTTTTTACTGCATGGTTCCATTTATGTGAGATGTCTAGAACTGGCAAATCTGTAGATACAGAAAATAGATTGGTGGTTCCCTGGGACTGGGGATCAGTGGAATGTGGATTGCTACTAATGGGTATGAGGTTTCTTCGGGAAATGTTGAAAATATTCTGAAAGTAGATTTTCGTGATGGTCGCACAAACCTGTGAATGTACTAAAAACCACTTAACTGTATACTTTAAGTGGGTGAATTTTGTGGTGGGTTTTGTGGTGTGTGAAATATATCTCAATAATGCTGTACAAAAAAATAACAAAAAAAGAATTAACCAGCAAATATTAGCCGGAGGTGGTTATACCTATTGGACTGAATTTTAAATGGGCTTGATCAAGGAGGTTGTAGCATAAGATTAAATAAGGGAAAGTTTATTTTTAAGGGACATCTTGACCATGAAGAAGCTGCATGCCAAACATGTCTAGGGAAGTGGATCTATGTGGCATAAGGCATGGTAGCCATGGAAGTGTACCAATGCAATCTTCCTTCAAGAGAGGACTTGCCATTCAGTTGCAAGATGTGCTATTATTAGCTGAAAGAGTCTACCTAAATCACTTTTAGGATCCATCTCACCTTTGGAGCCAAGCCAATGACTGGTCATGATGTAGATACAAGAGTAGTCCATTGCTGCAGAACAGGGGTCTGACCTCATGGATAATCATTGCCTTGGAGCTCCTGGTTGGGTTGTCCAATCTGTATAATGGCTGGAGATTCTCCCTGCTATATTCTTCTTTCTGCCTTTTCTTTTACAGTTGTCAGTTATGTATCGTATTCTGAATAATTTTCCTGTCCACTTCTGCCTTTATCTTTCACATGTGCTACCTCTAATAGACTATTTGCACACCTATCTTACCAGGTCCTTGTATAGAACCCAATGGACATATCATAAAATTTATCAAATTTGGTTGTAATTATACATATATCTGACATATTTCTTTAAAAGAACCCAAAATTAAGGATAATCTTTTATCATAAAAACAAGTACATACCAATGTATTGAATTCAAAACTTTTAAAAGTATCATTGTTGGAAATCAATTTTGTAATGAAATTAACTATTTAATATAACTACCTAAGTGGTCATCTTAGCTTTTTCCACTCTCAATGGTATTATTTTTCTATTTTATTGACGATTCACAGAATTAAGGAATTTGGACACAGTTAAATTAGAGTTTGATTGAGTACTTCTGGCACTAAACTCAGAGCAGTTCACTTTCACTGTAGAAACAAAATAAATCATCTACCTTTAATTTAAAGAGTAACAATAACAACAACAACAGAAAAAAAAACACTAAAGCAGTACTATGATATTTCTAAAAGACAAATCTAGATTTTACTTGGACGTGCCATAAAGGAGCATAATAAATTTCCCCTATTAGTTTATTGCTGTATAGCGTTCATATTTTAATTTCACAATGAAAATGTAAATTGTTATTTCCCTGATAAAGACATTGTGGCAGTGTTATATTAAAACAGCATAATTTATAAAAAATAAATTGAGCATGCTTCCAATAGAAGAGTCAGTTTTGTTACCATTACATAAAAAAGAAGTCACAAGTTTTTTATTCTCTTGATTAAAAGTCAGCCATCCTCACTCTTTATCACATTTATAGCACAGTCTGCTGGACTTTGGCAAAGCTGCTGTGATCACAAACTGTTTCTTGAATCAGAGGTAATGAGCAGACTTGTGTGCCAATTCTTGAACAATGAGTTTGGTTTTCTAGCATTTCTGGAAGAAATTGCCATTCTTTACCTTTTTTTTTTTTTTCTTTCAGCTCTTGTTCTTCTGTAGCATTCACAGAATGCAGATTTTGACCATCTGGGGTCCACACATAGAACAGTATGAGGCATGACATGCCTGCTTGAAACACATTTACCTCCTGGTTTAGGAATGATAATAATAAAAATGTGTAACACAGGATGTTATGGATTTAACTGTGTCTCCCCAAAAAAGGTACGTTGATGTCCTAATCCCCAGGACCTCAGAATGTGACCTTATTTGGAAATAAGATTTTTATAAAGGTAGTCAAGTTAATGTGAAGTCATTAGGATGGGCTCTAATCCGGTATAACTGGTGTCCTTTTTAAAGGCTAAATTTGGGCACTGAAACAAACACATGAGGGAAGATGATGTGAAGTCACAGAGAATGCCATATACAAGCCAAGGAATGCCTGAGGCTACCAAAAGTTAGGAGAGAGATTTAAAACCGATTTTCCCTAACAGTCCTTAGAAGGAGCCAACCTGCTGATACCTGAATCTCAGATTTAGTTTTCAGAATTGTGAGACAATAAATTTCTGTTGTTTGTGTCACCCAGTTTGTGGTACTTTGTTATGGCAGTCCCAGGAAACTAATACACAGGCTAAGTTTTAATTCACTGTATGGCATATGAACTTTATCTCAGGAAAAATTCATTTTTGGAAATACTTTACTATAATTCCCTTCAGCATGTATGGTTTTGAATAAGACTGCATTCCTATATTTGTCATGTACATTGACTTTCCCCATCTACTCCTAAAATCTCCCCACTCCTCACAAAGCAATAAAGGGAACAGTGAATACGTAACATTTGAATAGGAATATGTTTTTTCATTAAAAATAAATAGTTAACAAACACATTGAATCTAAAGAGCTCGTGTGGTAGGTAGCCTTCAAGATGGCACCCTATGGTCCCTGCCTTATAGCATCCATGCTTTTATTTAACCTCCTTTTGAGTATGGGCTCAATTCAATGACTTGTCTCAAAAGAATAGAATACGGCGGGAGTGTTGGGACATTGCATTGAAGTTTAGATCATAAAGATTGTGACTTCTATTTTCGATGCTCTTATGCGCTCTCTCTTTGGATTGTTCACCCTGGGAGAACCTACCATGTTGTAAAGAACCCTATGCAAAGGCCCCTGCATGATGGGGAAAAACTGAGGTCTTAGTTTAATAGTCCATGAGGAACTGAATCCTGCAAAAACAGCTGCCTGAGAGCTGATATTCAGCTCATCAAGTTCTGAGATAAAACTGTAACCCCAGCCAACACCCTGGCAATAAACTTGTAGGAGACCTTGAACTCCACAGAAGCACCTCACTAAGTGCCTCCCATATTTTTGATCCACAGACTATATGAAATAATAAATGGTTGTCATTTCAACTCCTAAATTTTGGAGTGATTTGTTACACAGAAATATATAAATAATATAAATTATAATATAAATTATTATAAGGGCTATAATAATTATTAAGCATTTTTCTCCCTTTGCATGATTGTCATTATATTTAGATCATTATATTATTTTTGAGATTTTATGGAAAATGTAAGTGATGATAATTCTGAGAGTAAAAAGAGATGTGTTGAAGAGGACTAAGAGGACTGTGTTTTCACAACTGCTTCTACCAAGTGAGATTTGCTTTAGAAACACATTTGCAAAGCTTCATCATAAATGCAAAGCATTTAGAATAACCTGCAAGCATATTCTATTTTCTAACACATACCTTGATTTGATTTCTCTCAGGTACTGAAAAGTTAATCTGTTAATTTCTGTTGCTAGTATTATTATTAACGAAATTGTATTCTTACCCAATACATGCTATTAAGATATTAATAATGTTTTATTTGGTGAAAGGACTCTATAACGCTATTAATAAGAAGATTAGACAATTTTATAAGGAAATTATTGAGCACAAAGAAATGTGGCACTGGTCAATGAAAGACTCATCCAAAAAAAGAAGCATTGTTTCTCTTGTACACTTTTTGGGGGATAACAGATTTTACCAGTTAACAGATGAAATAAATATGTGTTTTATTATTCAATCAAAATAACATAATGAATGTGTTAGTTTTCTATTATTGTTGTAAAAATTTACCACAAATTTAGTGGCTTAAAACACCACTAATATATTATCTTAAGGTTCTGGAGGTCAGGAATGTGACATGGGTCTCACAGGACAAAAATCAAGGTCTTTGTAGAGTGTTTTTCTCTCTGGAGACTTTAGGGGGACACTCCATTTCCATGCCCTTTTCAGCGTCTAAAAGCTGCCTGCATTTCTTGGTTTCCAGTCTTCAAAGCTAGCAATGATATAGGTCCAGTGGTTCACACATCACCTCTCTCTGACCCGTTTTCTGTTGTCACATCTACGTCAGCCACAACTGGGGAAGTTCTCTGCTCCTAAGGACTAATGTAATTAGAATAGGCTTACATGGATAATCCAGGGTAATTTTGCCATTTTAAGATCTGTAACCTTAATCACATCTACAAAGTCTCTTTACCGTGTATGGTGATATATCCACATGTTCCAGGAAATACAGCCCTTATTCTGCCTAGTAGATTACAATAATAGACGTTGGTATTTGGCTAATAAATAATGCATTAAAAACTATAAAACTGTGTTGAATTCTGAAATTTCACATCAATGTATATACTCAAGAATGTAAAGAAATATGTAAAGATTTAGGCATGTCTACATTTAAAAATAAAATAAAATTTAATATCACATCAAACAAATTTAAGCATGTGTTCTATTTCAAAAATAAAACTTAATATCACATCAAACAAATTTCATTTTAAATGAAAGTGCAATACTTTAGATTAGAGAAAGTAAGTTCTAATAAAATAGACTGAATTCCCAGAAACCTTACTAGATTAAAATAAAAACATTGCTATATTATAAATCATTTTAGACATAGCTGGTAGCTGAATTTTCTGTTTCTCTGTTCACTGGAAATCACAAAGATAATCATATTGATCAACATTTAAGTCTGTACTTTTAATAAGAATAACTGATTTCTTTTAGTAAAATTAAAAAGGGAATTAGTAACATATAAAAACCATACCATTAAAAATTATAACATGGAAATGGAAGTAATAGTACAAACCATTGTAAATAAGTGTATAAATGAAGTTAACAGCCTATTGTCCATTTTTCAGGTAATGCTTTTTAGCCCATTAATATTATAGCAATGTAAGTTTGAGACAGATCTGCTAATTTCTCAATATATCCACTATGCAATATTCACACTGTAAACTTTGGTTTCTTGTAGTTCTCCATGTAAAAATATAAGTTGAGCCACAAGCAAATATAATTTTCTTTACAGAAGGTGACTGGTATTGAGGAGGTGACATCAAACACTTTATTACATTTAATAAGTCAGCCTTAAAAAACACAGATCTAATTATATCAAGGCTGCTTACAAACTATCACTCTTATCTTTTGCTCCAAATAAATGGAAGTACTTACTATTCCCAGGACATATTTTGAAAAGTGCATTAATTCAAACTATACTTCCCCACCAAGAAATATTTCATTATAATTTTAATCAAGATAACATAAATCCCAAATCCATCAATATCATTATGAGAATCACCACAACAAAATTTGAATTTTATTTTTTGTTTGTGAAAATATGTAATATATTTGCGCTGTTTTAATCAATTGATTACTAACAATAAATTCTTTAGTTGTTCTATGCAGAAGGAAATAAAATAACACTTGGAGAAAATGGTAACTATTACTAAAATAAAATTAATTATATATGCACTGCAGAGAAGCATAAAAGGCTGATTAATAAAAGATCTTTAAACACAAATTTAAGACTAAATTTTGTGAGAAAAATGGAGGGAAAAAACTAGTTAAAAGAGAAAAGATAAAGAGGTAACACTTCTAAATTTTAAGGGAGATATTTTTTATATTTCTGAAAGGAGAGAGAAGGAATCAAATTAATGTCATTTATATTCTATTGGCTAGAGTTGAAGAATGATGTAACATTTTATTTGAAATGTCAATATTGACAAATTCTAAAAATTGCATCATTTGAAACTCTTTAAACATATGATTTAAAAATATATATGACAAGTTCAAAATGCTCAAGGAAGTTACATAGTTTTTCAAACTTTTTCAAAAAGTTTTAAGATTATTACTCTGAACTATAATTCAGACTCAGTTTTGAGTCATTAGTTACAGATCTCCAACTCTCATGATAAGTTTTCCAGTGAAGTCTCTAAATCTTATTCTGCAGCTGCAAATCAGTTGAAATCATATCACCGTTAACCCTCAAGATAACATTAAGATCTACTGATCTCAGTTTTTATTTTTATTTTTTGAGTAGCTCTAACTATTTGTAAGAATAGATATTTCATGAATTTTATTTTTTCTTAGAGGTCTTTGAAAGAACAATGATTACTTATTTTTAATAGAATAAAATTAAATTAAATCTATCTTGCAATTACCATAAGATTCACTACACCTTGTATAAATCTGATACATTATGTGATCTTAGTGATATTGTTTCTATACGTTGAAATATTTTTTCTATTTTATCATCTTATTTGTTATTTAAACTGTTAATCATTACTGTTAATCATTACTGTTATTATTTAATGACACTCATAAATTAATCCCAGTTGTGTTAAAATAGACTAAGACAATATGGAAACAGAATGATGGAGCCCCTTAAAGAATGACACAGTAGTGAAATAAATAATCACTAATTCAACTTTTTTTAGTGTTGTTATTGCATAGACTAAAGTATTGCATAAGCTTTCAAGAACCTATAAAAAAGAAAAAGACTGGAAGCACCATATTTGTGGTCTGCTTTTCAACATTCTTTGAACAAAGTTAAAATTCACAATTTGTTATTTACTGATCTTAAAGTTAAAGAAAAGTACAATTATCAATATAAGACATTTTACAATAATTAGATGAATCAGAAAATGAATGCAAAAGACAACACTGAGTCTAGACTCTAAGGATGGTGAAATCAGTTGTATAAGTCAAATTTCAGACCATGTCCTTTTCGATGATGGTATCCTGTATGGATTTTCTCAAACTCAACAAACGACATGTAAAAATATATGTCTAAAAGCAAAAAAACAATATGTCATTCTTTTTAGGGTCATTCAACAGGAAGAACTTCATCACAATTGCTTGGATCATCCCATTTTGTTAAAATAAAACGGGACAGCACTTTTTCATCTTCTTCATGAAATTTTAATGAAAATTTTATGATGAAAATATGATGTTGTTTTCCATTCTTTTATGATGTCTGTGCCAAAATTTATTTGATAAAGATTGTAAGTGGACAAATGCTGAAGTTAAGAGAGTATACAAACAGACAAGCAGGAAATAGATCATTTTAAAATGAAATAATTAATTGGTTAGCTCATTTAAGTACTTTCTATAAATCTATAAATCAAAATGTTTTGCAGTTATGGAACAAAGATGGCATGTTCTGTGCAACAAAATTATCAGCTATCCAAGGTTTCAAAATATTTGTCAAGTATAAAGGTGTATGTGTCAAGATGTGATGTTTATTGTCTTGATTTATAACTTTTAAATATTAAGACATATGCTAGTAGGCTTTTATTTGTTCTTTGAGATTCACAAATGTTAGGTGAAAACTTGGTTGAAAAAATCATAATACATACATCAAAAAACATTTAATTTCTAAAAACTCTCCAGAAAGTGGGCTTAGAGGGAACTTACCTCAATATAATAAAGGCCATATATGACAAGCCTACAGCTAACATCATACTCAATGATGAAAAGCTGAAAGCATGTCCTCTAAGATCAAGAAAAAAACAAGAATGTCCACTTTCACCACTTTTATTCAACATAGATTTGGAAGTCCTAACCACGGCAATCAGAGAAGAAAAAGAAATAAAAGGAATCCAAGTTAGAAAAGAAGAAGTAAAACTGTCACTGTTTGCAGATGACATGATACTATACACAGAAAATCCTAAAGATGCTACCAAAAAACTACTACAGCTCATCAATGAATTTGATAAAGTTGCAGTATACAAAATTAATATACAGAAATCTCTTGCATTCCTATACACTAACAACAAAAGATCAGAAAGAGAGTTTAAGGAAACAATCCAATTTACCATTGCATCAAAAAGAATAAAATACCTAGGAATAAACCTACCTAAAGAGGCAAAAGAACTGTACTCAAAAAGCTATAAGATATGGATGAAAGAAATCAAAGATAACACAAACAGATGGAGAGATATACCATGTTCTTGGATGGGAAGAATTAATATTGTGAAAATGACTATACTACCCAAACCAATCTACAGATTCAATGCAATCCCTATCAAACTACCAATGGCATTTTTCACAGAATTAGAACAAAAAATTGTACAATTTGTATGGAAAAACAAAAGACCACAAATAGCCAAAGCAATCCTGAGAAAGAAAAACAGAGCTGGAAGAATCAGGCTCCATGATCTCAGACTATACTACAAAGTGACAGTCATCAAAACACTATGGTACTGGCACAAACACAGAAATAAAGATCAGTGAAACAGGATAGAAAGTCCGGAGATAAACCCATGCACTTAGGGTCACCTAATCTATGACAAAGGAGGCAAGAATATACAATGGAGAAAAGACAGTCTCTTCACTAATTGGTGCTGGGAAAACTGGAGAACACAACCTAATACCATACACAAAAATAAACTCAAAATGGATTAAAGACCTAAATGTAAGGCGAGATACTATAAAACTTTTAGAGGAAAAGAGGGAAACACTCTCTGACATAAATCACAGCAAGATTTTTTAGATCCACCTCCTAGAATAAAGAAAATAAAAACAAAGTAAAAAAATAAAAACAAATGGGAACTAATTAAACTTAAAAGCTTTTGCACAGCAAAGAATACCATTAACAAAACAAAAAGGAAACCGTCAGAATGGGAGAAAATGTTTGCAAATGAAGCAACTGACAAGGGATTAATCTCCAAAATATATAAACAGCTCATGAAGCTCAATATCAAAAAAACAAACAACCCAATCAAAACATGGGTGGAAGATCTAAATAAACGTTTCTCCAAAGAAGACATACAGATCGTTAAAAAGCACATGAAAAAGTTCTCAGCATCACTAATTATTAGAGAAATACAAATCAAAACTACAGTGAGGTATCACCTCACACCAGTCAGAATGGCCATCATCAAAACATCTACAAACAATAAATGATAGAGAGTGTATGGAGAAAAGGCCACCCTCCTACACTGTTGGTGGGAATGCAAACTGATACAGCCACTATGAAGAACAGTATGAAGGTTCCTTAAAAAACTGAAAATAGCACTGCCATATGATCCAGCAATCCCACTCCTGGGCATATATCCAGAGAAAACCATAATTCTAAAAGATACATGCACTGCAATGTTCATTGCAGCACTATTCACAATAGCCAGGACATGGAAACAACCTAAATGTCCATCAACAGAGGAATGGATAAAGAAGATGTGGTACATATATCCAATGGAATATTACTCAGCCATAAAAATGAATGAAATAGTGCCATTTGCAGCAACATGGATGGACCTAAAGATTTTCATACTAAGTGAAGTAAGTCAGAAAGACGAAGACAAATATCATATGATATTGCTTATATGTGGAATCTAATAAAAGGTTACAAATGAATTATCTACAAAACTGAAATAGAATTACAGATATAGAAAATAAACTTATGTTTACTTGGGGGTAAGGGCAGGAGAGGGATAAATTGGAAGATTGGGATTGACACATACACACTACTATATATAAAATAACTAATAAGAACCTACTGTATAGCTCAAGGAATTCTACTCAATATTCTGTAATGGCCTATATGGGAAAAGAATCTTAAAAAGAGTGGATATATGTATTTGTTTAACAGATACAAATGTATTTGTTCACTTTTCTGTACACCTGAAACTAACACAACATTGTAAATCAATTATACCCTAAAATTTTTTTTTTAATTAATTTCTTTCCATTAGCCTCTTCACACTGTGTAAATATATCTACCTTCTTCCCAGGGAATATTTCTGAAAAATACTTTGGCAGAGACAACCACAGCCTTCTTCCTAATCCATCTCTACCAAGTAATGGGTATTTATTTGCTTAAGTAAGATAGGCTCTTGAAAGTATGTTTTAGGGAGGAAAAGAAGTTCTATTCCTTTTCCAAAATGATCACAAGTAACCTCTTAGGGGGAAAAATTACTGGTGGCATCTCCCTTTAATAAAAAGCTGTTGCACAAAGCAGCTTGGTAGAGAAGATTGGTGGAAGAGACTGAGGCAAGAAATAAGAGAGGAAGCAAAAGCAAGAGAGGAAAAAATAGAGGAAGGCAAAAAGGGAGCAGCTAAAAGATTAGATCCTTAACACTAAACTTATTCATGCCATGAAATTACTAAATAATGTTGAACAAAATAATTCACTTTTGAACTTCTCTGATCCACTAAAAAAATAAATAAATAACATATCTTCAAAGAGTAGAGACCAAGATTTAGAATTAAGGATCTTGGATTTCCAGCCCTGCAGTGATATGTCTGACCTTGGAACATGTCATTTTAATTCTGTAAGACTCAATTTATATTCCTGTTTCTTAAAAAAAATAAATGCTGATAAAAGCAATGTATGCTTATTCTGGCAAGTTCTGAAAATGAATAATGGTATAAAAAGAAAATATAAATCACCTACCCAGAAATAACCACTATTAATATTTTGATATATTCCTTCCATTCTTTCCTTCTAATGAATGTGCCTATTTACACCCTTTTCTTCCACTTAAACTTGTGAGCCTTTTCTCATCTCTTAAATATTCTTTTAGAGTACCATTTTTTATTATATGAATAAATATGCCAACACATATTCTGTAATGTATTTATCCTTTCTCATATTTTGGACATTTAGATGGCTTCCAAATTTTTTAATATTATATATAATAGATGAAAATCTCTATACATAAATCATCGAGTTTATGACTACTTACTTAGGCTATATTCCATAAAAAGTGGATGAGAGGGTCATAAAATGTGACCTTTCTAACAAGCTCTTGATAGGAATTCCCAAATTGCTTAAGCTTCAGTTTATTGGTAAAATAAGAAGCTTGCATTAGATGATTTCAGAGGTGCTTCTCTCAGCTGTACAATTATATGACTTGGTGTCTTTTAGCCAGCTTACTATGGACTCCACATTAAAAAGTCTATGATTCATTAATCATGTAATGTTCTCTGACAAAATAATAATACCTCAAAAACAATATTACATTGCTGTTATCTATATATTTTTATGCAGTGGACTGGGAGCTTGACTTGTTAGTCTCCCAAAAGTTTACTTTGAGCCAAGGATTCAGGTGTAAATGGTTTATTAGGGAAATCTTTCCAGGAAAAATTAGTAAGGGTATGGAAGAAGCAAGATAGGGCATATGGAAAAGCCAAACAAAGGTGACATTGCAGGTCAAGTCCCTGGCTCTGTCTAACCTCACTGTCTGCTAGAAAACTGCATTAATAGTGCTCTATTCATTGCTTTCCCTTTCTCTCCAACTTCAGTTTTGTTCAGGCTCCAGCTACACTAACTCTTCTTTCACTTCCTCAAATATTCTAAACTCTCTCCTGCCTCAGGCCCTTTGCATATGCTATGCCCTCTCTCTGAGGTCCTCATTTACCTAATTTCTCTCTGTAGTAGATGCCCACTGCCATGGGGTCTTTTTTGTGTTTACCTCATAATACTGAACATATTTCAATAACTTGTCTACCTACCTCCTTTTGTTTGGGGTTTTAACTTCTTATTTAGAAATAAAATTCATTAAAAAGTTGTAAGAAACAGCCACTTTGGGACAGTTTGGCAGTTTTTTATAGAACTAAACATACTCTTACCATATGATCCAGCAATCATACTCTTTGGTATTTACCCAAAGGAGTTGAAAATTTGTGTTTATGCAAAACCAGCACACAGATGTTCATAGCAGCTTTATTCATATTTGTCAAAACTTGAAAGCAACCAAGATGTATTTCAGTAGGTGAATAGATAAATAAATTAAGGCATATCTAGACAATGGAGTATTATTCAGCTTTAAAAAGAAAGGAGGGAGGACCTTCAAGATAGCAGAGGAGTAGGACGTGGAGATCACCTTCTTCCCCACAAATACATCAAAATTACATCTACATGTGGAACAACTCCCACAGAATACCTACTGAACGCTGGCAGAAGACCTCAGACTTCCCAAAAGGCAAGAAACTCCCCACGTACCTGGGTAGGGCAAAAGAAAAAAGAAAAAGCAGAGGCAAAAGAATAGGGATGGGACCTGCACCTCTGGGAGGGAGCTGTGAAGGAGGAAAAGTTTCCACACACTAGGAAGCCCCTTCACTGGTGGAGAAAGGAGTGGGGACTGGCAGGGAAGCTTCAGAGCCATGGAGGAGAGCGCAGCAACAGGGGTGCAGAAGGCAAAGCAGAGAGATTCCCACACAGAGGATTGGTGCGGAGCAGCACTCACCAGCCTGAGAAGCTTGTCTGCTCACTCACCAGGGTGGATGGAGCATGGAGGCTGAGGCTCAGACTTCAGAGTTCAGATCCCAGGGACAGGACTGAGGTTGGCTGTGTGAACACAGCCTGAAGGGGGCTAGTGCACCACAGCTAGTCTGGAGAGAGTCTGGGAAAAAGTCTGGACCTGCCTAACAGGCAAGAGACCACTGTTTTGGGGTGCATGAGGAGAAGGGATTCAGACCACTACCTAAATGAGCTCCAGAAATGGGCAAGAAATGCTAAGGCTGCTGCTGCAGCCACCAAGGAGCCTGTGTGCAAGCACAGGTCACTATCCACACCTCCTATCCTGGCAGCCTTTGCAGCCCGCCACTGCCAGGGTCCTGTGTTCCAGGGACAACTTCCTTGGGAGAACACACGGCGCACCTCAGGCTGTTGCAACGTCATGCCAGCCTCTGTTGCCACAGGCTTGCCCCACATTCTGTACACCGCCCTCCCCCTCCTGCCTGAGTGAGCCAGAGCCCCCTAATCAGATGCTCCTTTAACCCTCTCCTGTCTGGGTGAAGAACAGATGTCAGAGGGCAACATGTGTGCAGAGGTGGAGACAAATCCAAAGCTGAAACACAGGTGCTGTGCGAACAGAGAAAGGGAAATTTCTCCATGCAGCCTCAGGAGCAGCAGATTAAATCTCCACAACCAACTTGATGTGCCCTGCGTCTGTGGAATACATGAATAGACAATGAAAAATCACGAAATTGAGGCAGTGGACTTTGGGAGCAACTGTAGACTTGGGGTTTGCTGTACGTGACTGACTAGTTTCTGATTTATATGTTTATCTTAGTTTAGTTTTCAGTGCTTGTTGTAATTGGTGGATTTGTTTACTGGTTTGGTTGCTCTCTTTTTTATTACTTTTTAATTTTAATAATATATTTTTTTATTTTATATTTTAATAACTTTTATTTTATTTTCTTTCTTTTTTATCTTCTCCCTTTTCTTCTGAGCTGTGTGGCTGACAGGATCTTGGTGCTCCAGCCGAGTATCAGGCCTGAGCCTTGGATGTGGGAGAGCTGAGTTCACGACATTGGACCACCAGAGAAATCCTGGCCCAACATAATATCAATCAACAAGAGCTCTCCCAGAGATCTCTGTCTCAACAATGAGATCCAGCTCCACTCAATGACCAAAAAGCTCCAGGGCTGGGTACCTATGCCAAACAACTAGCAAGACAGGAACACAACCCCACCTATTAGGAGAGGGACTGCCTAAAATCATACTAAGTTCACAAACACACCAAAACACACCACCGGACGCTGTCCTGCCCACCAGAAAGACAAGATCCAGCCTCATCCACCAGAACACAGGAACCAGTCCTCTCCACCAGGAAGCCTACACAACCTACTGATTGAACATTACCCACTGGAGGCAGACACCAAAAACAATGGGAACTACGAACCTGCAGTCTGCAAAAAGGAGAACCCAAACACAGTAAGTTAAGCAAAATGAGAAGACAGAGAAATACACAGCAGATGAAGGAGCAAGGTAAAACCCACCAGACCAAAACAAATGAAGAGGAAATAGGCAGTCTACCTGAAAAAGAATTCCGAGTAATGATAGTAAGTATGATCCAAAATCTTGGAAACAGAATGGAGAAAATACAAGAAAGGTTTAACAAGGACCTAGAAGAACTAAAGAGCAAACAAACAATGATGAACAACATAATAAATGAAATTGAAAATTCTCTAGAGGGAATTAATAGCAGAATAGCTGAGGCAGAAGAACAGATAAGTGATCTGGAAGATAAAGTAGTGGAAATAAGTGCCACAGAGCAGAATAAAGAAAAAAGAATGAAAAGAATTGAGGACAATCTCAGAGACCTCTGGGACAACATAAAAGGCACCCACATTAGAATTATAGGGGTCCCAGAAGAAGAAGAGAAAAAGAGAAGGACTGAGAAAATATTTGCAGAGATTATAGCTGAAAATTTCCCTAATATGGGAAAGGAAATATATAATCAAGTCCAGGAAGCACAGAGAGTCCCATACAGGATAAATCCAAGGAGAAACATACCAAGATATATATTAATCAAACTAACAAAAATTAAATACAAAGCAAAAATATGAAAAGCAACAAATAATATACAAGGGAATCCCCATAAGGTTGACAGCTGATCTCTCAGCAGAAACTCTGCAAGCCAGAAGGAGTGGCAAGACATATTTAAAGTGATGAGAGGGAAAAAACTACAACCAAGATTACTGTACGCAGCAAGGATCTTGTTCAGATTCGACAGAGAAATTAAAACTTTTAGAGACAAGCAAAACTTAAGAGAATTCAGCACCACCAAACCAGCTTTACAACAAATGCTAAAGGAACTTCTCTAGGCAGGAAACATAAGAGAAAGAAAAGACCTCCAAAAACAAACTCAAAACAATTAAGAAAATGGTAACAGGAACATACATACCAATAATTACCTTAAATGTAAATGGATTAAATGCTCCCACCAAAAGACATAGACTGGCTGAATGGATACAAATACAAGACCCATATATATGTCCTCAAGAGACCCAAATCAGACCTAGGGACACAGAGAGACTGAAAGTGAAGGGATGGAAAAAGATATTCCATACAAATGGAAATCAAAAGAAAGCTGGAGTAGCAATTCTCCTATCAGAAAAAATAGAGTTTATAATAAAGACTATTACAAGAGAAAAAGAAGGACACTACATAAAGATCAAGGGATCAATCCAAGAAGAAGATATAACAATTGTAAATATCTATGCACCCAACATAGGAGCACCTGAATACATAAGGAAAATGCTAACAGCCATAAAAGGGGAAATCGACAGTAACACAATCATAGTAGGGGACTTTAACACCCCACTTTCACCAATGGACAGATCATCCAAAATGAAAATAAATAAGGAAACACAAGGTTTAATGATACATTAAAAAAAGATGGACTTAATTGATATTTATAGGACATTCCATTCAAAAACAACAGAATACACTTTCTTCTCAAGTGCTCAAGGAACATTCTCCAGGATACATCATATCTTGCATCACAAATCAAGCTCTGGTAAATTGAAGAAAATTAAAATCGCATCAAGTATCTTTTCTGACCACAACGTTATGAGACTAGATATCAATTACAGGAAAAAAACTGTAAAAAATACAAACACATGAAGGCTCAACAATACACTACTAAATAACCAAGAGGTCACTGAGGAAATCAAAAAATACCTAGAAACAAATGACAATGAAAACCCAATGAACCAAAACCTATGGAATGTAGCACAACAGTTCTAGGAGGGAAGTTCATAGCAATACAATCCTACCTCAATAAACAAGGAACATCTCAAACAATTTAACCTTACACCTAAAGCAGTTAGAGAAAGAACAACAAACAAAACCCAATGTTAGCAGAAGGAAAGAAATCATAAAGATCAGAGCAGAAATAAATGAAAAAGAAATGAAGGAAATGATAGCAAAGATCAATAAAACTAAAAGCTGGTTCTTTGAGAAGATAAACAAAATTGATAAACCATTAGCCACACTCATCAAGAAAAAAAGGGAGAAGTCTCAACTCAACAGAATTAGAAATGCAAAAGGAGACGTAACAACTGACATTGCAGAAATACAAATCATCATGAGAGATTACCACAAGCAACTATATGCCAATACAATGGGCAACCTGGAAGAAATGGACAAATTCTTAGAAAAGCACAACCTTCCAAGACTGAACAGAAAGAAATAGAAAATTTGAACAGACCAATCACAAACATTGAAATTGAAACTGTGATTAAAAATCTTCCAACAAAGAAAAGCCCAGGGCCAGATGGCTTCACAGGTGAATTCTATCAAACATTTAGAGAAGAGCTACCAACTATGCTTCTCAAATTTTTCCAAAATATAGCAGAGGGAGGAACACTCCCAAACTCATTTTATGAGGCCACCATCACCCTGATGCCAAAACCAGACAGATATGTCACAAATAAAGAAAATTACAGGCCAGTATCACTGATGAACATAGGTACAAAAATCCTCAACAAAATGCTAGCAAACAGAATCCAACAACACATTAAAAGGATCATACACCATGATCAAGTGGGGTTTATCCCAGGAATACAAGGATTCCTCAATATATGCAAGTCAATCAATGTGATACACCATATTAACAAATTGAAGGATAAAAACAATATGATCATCTCAATAGATGAAGAAAAACTTTCAACAAAATTCAACACCTATTTATGTTAAAAAATCTCCAGAAAATAGGCATAGAGGGAAGTTACCTCAACATAATAAAGGACATATATGACAAACCCATAGCCAACATCATTCTCAATGGTGAAATAATGAAACCATTTCCTATAAGATCAGGAACAAGACAAGGTTGCCCACTCTCACCACTATTATTTAACATAGTTTGGAAATTTTAGACACATCAATAAGAGGAAGGAAGAGAAATAAAAGGAATCCAAGTTGGAAAAGAGGAAGTAAAGTTGTCACTGTTTGCAGATGACATGATACTATACATAGAGAATCCTAAAGACTCTACTAGAAAACTACTAGAGCTAACCAATGAATTTGGTAAAGTAGCAAGATACAAAATTAATGCACAGAAATCTCTTGCATTCCTATACACTAATGATGAAAATTATGAAAGAGAAATTAAGGAAACACTGCCATTTACCATTACAACAAAAAGAATAAAATACCTAGGAGTAAACCTATCTAAGGAGACAAAAGACCTGTATGCAGAAAACTATAAGAAAATGATGAAAGATATTAAAGATGATGCAAACAGATGGAGAGATATACCATGTTCTTGGATTGGAAGTATCAACATTGTGAAAATGACTATACTACCCAAAGCAATCTACAGATTCAATGCAGTCTCTATAAAATAACCAATGGCATTTTTCACAGAACTAGAACAAAAAATTTCACAATTTGTATGGAAACACCAAAGACCCCGAATAGCCAGAGCAATCTTGAGAAAGAAAAACGGAGCTGGAAGAATCAGGCTCCCTGACGTCAGGCTATACTACAAAGCTACAGTTATCAAGACAGGATGGTACTGGTGCAAAAACAGACATATAGATCTATGGAACAGGATAGAAAGCCCAGAGATAAACCCACGCACATATGGTCACCTTATCTTTGATAAAGGAAGCAAGAATATACAATGGAGAAAAGACAGCTTCTTCAATAAGTGGTGCTGGGAAAACTGGACAGCTACATGTAAAAGAATGAAATTAGAACACTCCCTAACACCATACACAAAAATAAACTGAAAATGGATTAAAGACTTAAATGTAAGGCCAAATACTGTAAAACTCTTAGAGGAAAACTTAGGCAGAAGACTCTATTACATAAATCACAGCAAGATCCTTTTTGACCCACCTCCTAGAGAAATGGATGTAGAAACAAAAATAAACAAATGGGACCTAATGAAACTTAAAAGCTTTTGCATGGCAAAGTAAACCATAAACAAGATGAAAAGACAGCCCTCAGAATGGGAGAAAATATTTGCAAATGAAGCAACTGACAAAGGATTAATCTCCAAAATATACAAGCAGCTCATGCAGCTCAATATCAAAAAAAACAAACAACCCAATCCAAAAATGGGCAGAAGATCAAAATAGACATTTCTCCATAGAAGATATACAGATTGCCAGCAAACAAATGAAAGAATGCTCAACATCACTAATCATTAGAGAAATGCAAATCAATTACAATGAGGTATCACCTCACACCAGTCAGAATGGCCATCATCAAAAAATCTACAAACAATAAATGCTGGAGAGGGTGTGGAGAAAAGGGGACTCTCTTGCACTGTTGGTGGGAATGTAAATTGATACAGCCACTATGGAGAACAGTATGGAGGTTTCTTAAAATCTAAAAATACAATTACCATATGACCCAGCAATCCCACTACTGGGCATATACCCTGGGAAAACCATAATTCAAAAAGAGTCATGTACCACATGTTCATTGCAGCTCTATTTACAATAGCCAGGACATGGAAGCAACGTAAGTGTCCATCGACAGATGAATGGATAAAGAAGATGTGGCACATATATACAACGGAATATTACTCAGCCATAAAAATAAACAAAATTGAATTATTTGTAGCGAGGTAGATGGACCTAGAAACTGTCATACAGAGTGAAGTAAGTCAGAAAGAGAAAAACAAATACCGTATGCTAACATATATATATGGAATGTAAAAAAATGGTTCTGAAGAACCTAGGGGCAGGACAGGAATAAAGACGCAGATGTAGAGAATGGACTTGATGACACGGGAAGGGTGAAGGGTAAGCTGAGACGAAGTGAGAGAGTTGCATGGATATATATATACTACCGAATGTAAAATAGTTACCTAGTGGGAAGCAGCCGCATAGCACAGGGAGATCAACTCTCTCGGTGCTTTGTGACCACCTAGAGGGGTGGGATAGGGACTGTAGGAGGGACACACAGAAGGAGGGGATATGGGGATATATGTATACGTATAGCTGATTCACTTTGCTATACAGCAGCAACTAACACAACAATGTAAAGCAATTATACTCTAATAAAGATGTTTTAAAAAAAATCATACAAAGAAATGAGCTATCAAGCCATGAAAAAACATGGCGAAACCTTAAATGCAAGGTACGCAGTCAATCTGAAAAGGCTACAAACTGTATGATTCCAATTATATGACATTGTGGAAAAGGCAAAACTGTGGAGACCGTAAAAAGATTAGTGGTTGCCAGAAATTTGGGGAAACAGTGGGATGAACTGGCAGAGAATAGAGAATTTTTAGGTCAATGAACCTATTCTGTATGATAGTATTATGATAGCTACATGTCCTACATTTGTCAACTCCATGGAATATAGCACCAAGATTGAATGTAATATAAAGTAAATTCAGTGTAAAATCTGGAATTTGTGTGTTACCGATATGTCAATGTATTTCATCATTATAACAAATGTACCCCTCTGGTGGGGATGTTCATGGTGAAGGTTGTGTGTGTGTGTGGGGGGGGGGGTCGGGAAGTATATGGAAATTCTTTGTACTTTCTGCCCAATATTGCTATGAACTTAAAACTTCTCCAGAAAGTATACTCTATTTTTTTAAAAAGTTTGTTAGAATAGGAAAATGAATTTCCACATACCCTTTAACCAGATTCCCCAATTGTTAACATCTTCTCACATTTAATCTTATCATTCCCTCATCTATATTTACACCTAATATTTTTCTAAACCTTTTAAGAGTCACTGCTGACATGGTGCCCCATTATCCCTTCATAATTGAATGAATATTCCATAAAAAAGACACTTTCCTACATAACAACAGAACAATCAAATCAGGAAATTAACAAAGATATATTAACTATCAGATTCAGAGTCCATTCAAACTTACCTGTTTTTTTTTCCCCATAGGTCCAGGATCTAATCTATCATCACATGTTGCACCAGGATTTAATATCTCTTTAGTTTTATTCAATACAGAACAGGTTTTCACTCTTTCCTTTTCATTTGTTATCTTCACATTTTAAAAATGTACAGGTCAACAACTTTTTAGAATGTCCCTCAATTCAGGTTGATGTGATGTTTCCTCAGAGTTATGTCCAGATCATGTATTTTTATCAGGAAAATCATTAAGGTGCTACTGAGTTCTTTTTAGTGAAGAGACACACGATGCTGATCTGTCCTACAACTGGTAATGTTAACTTTTATCCCCAGAGCAAGATAGTGTCTATAAAGTTTCTCCACTATAAAGTTAATAATTATTTTTTACTTATTAACTAATAAGTATTTGATAACTATTTTGTGAGGAAAAAATATATTTTTCTTCCTAAATTTTTTACTCCCTTCGTTTAATACCCATTGTTACTTGCCTGAAGCAATTATTACTGTGATAATTTCCAACAATTTCCTAATTTTGCCATTAGTTATATTTATTTATTGGTATTCCCTGTAAAGTAAAGCTTTCCCTTCTCCTTTTAAAATTTTATTTATATATTTATACCTTTTTAAATATATATTAGTATGACCTTAGAGATTCCTATTTTATCCAGTGAGTTATAATTTGTTACTATCTTGCTTTATTTTGATGCTTAAATTGGCCCAAATTTGGTCAGTGAGATTCCCTTCAAGCTGGTTTTTGTGTCTTTTTAATGTGATTTTTTGTGAGACCAATTCCTTAGCTTATGTTACTCTCCCTCTCTAGTTCTGAAACAACTGGTTCTCCAAAGAGTCTTGGTTTATTTTGGCAGAGAACAGCATTTAAAAGATAAGATCTAGGTGCTAATAGTGATCATTGCTACAGAGGGTTCATTTTTTTTTTTTATTAAAGTATAGTTGATATACAAGGTTGTGTTAGTTTCTGGTGTACAGCATATATATATATATATATTCTTTTTCATATCCTTTTCCATTATGGTTTATTACAGGATATTGAATATAGTTCCCTATGCTATACAATAGGACCTTGTTGTTTATCCATATGGAGGTTTCTTTGCTTCTAAGTTCTCCAAGTTGACAGAGCAAGAAAATACATATCCTAAATGCATACCTGTGCGTGCGTGCACACACACACTCACCCACGCCTACATATTTATATCTATCTAGCTATTGATAGAGCCATCAAAAACCATGATTTCTCTTGGATACCTCCAATCCAAATTCAAAAAAAACAAGGCTTATTTTTGCCTCTCTTTTTCCTCCCCACACTTTCCCCCAGCCAAACTTTCTGCTCCAACCAAGGGTGGGCAGGGGAGAGAAAGAGAAAGAAAGATTTTTCCCCTCCAAAGTGCATCCTTAACCAAGTTCATAGTAATTCCCTAAATCAAAGAATAAACACCTTTACATATATTATAAAAATCCATCATTACTCTGTGATGGTTTCATCTAAAACAACTATATTTTTGTTAAAATTTTATGCGATAACCCAGTTTTCTAGTTGCATAACAGGTACTTAATAAATATTTATAGAATAGTTAATAGATTTAAAGTTCTGATTTGTATGTTTATACTTTTTTTTAACCACTTGTCTTACTTGTTCCCACCTTTTCCTATAATCAACTGTTTGCTTAATATTCCAATGAATTCCAATGATTTTATTGGAAACGGTGAATGCTTTTAAAGCATTTAATGGATTGCTGAAATGTCCTGCCAGTATGAAATGGAGCATCTCCTGAAACAATGAGGGTAAAGAAATCCTGGGGGAATTACAAAATAGTCTGGAAAAAAATAAATAGATAAATAGCCAAGATAAGTAATTGCTACCATATTCTGAGCACCTGCTCTATAGTAAGTACTAAACTGGGCATTTTAGTTGTACATCCTCTGTACAGTAACTATTATTATGACTATTTAAATATAAAAAATACAGATAGAGATCTAATAACTTGTACAAGGTCACTCAGCAACTGAGGGACTGAAGCAGAATTCAAATACATCTAACTCCAAACCCTGTGCATTTAACATTCTTTTTGAAATAATAAGGACCAAAGTGCCAAATACTATGTGTCAGGCTGTGACAGGTACGATCTTGTCTGCATCTCCTTTTGGGCTCAAATCTCTACCATAATTAAAAAATCCTTTCTTCCTCAAGGCATGCAATGGAAAAAATCCTGGGTAAGCCTCATAGAGAAAAACATAATTCAGGTTATAAATTTAAACATGGTTGTAAGATTATTTGGAAAGACAGACATAAGGGAAAGCATTCAGAAAGAAAAGGCATTGTGCATTTTTAACAATTAAAAGTGCAGGGAGCTAAATGCTCTTGGCCCAGTCAGAGTCATGGCTTACTCTTCTCATTTAAACCATACAATTATTATAAAAACTGGAAAAAAAAATTGGAAAATCAGACTGGTATGGCTTTCATTTATTTATTTATGTAATGAAAGAGAGAGCATGAGAGAGAGAGAAAGAGAGATTCTATAGAAGTATAAAAACTATGATCCATCCACCCTGGACTCCTTTATGTTCAGATGAACCAAGCCCTTTCCAGCTTCAAGGTCTTTGAATGTGCTGATCACACATCCCAGATCAATTCCTCTACTTCTGTATGATCATCTTCTTTATTTCATCTGGGTCCCAGAAATAACCATTTCTACAACTGGGCCTTCTCTTCAAAACCTATCAAAGGACAATCTCCTCCTTGCAAGTCCCTGTTAATTTATAAATGAAAGTATGACATAAGACTTTGCTTGGTTTATTTATAGCAATTGTCATATTCCATAGTGCTTTTTATTTTTTGCTTGTTTGTTTATCACTTATACCCATAGGTGCTCTCATGTTTTGAAATTATATATTTAGTTCCTCAGCACTTAGCATAATGTCTGGGATAGACAGCTAGATAGATAGCTGGAGATATATAATAGATATATAAATATGACACTCAATAATTAATTATTGAGTTAATAAATTAAGTCTATTAATTCTTTGCTCTTATAAAGTTTCAAAAAGTATAAATATTAACTAAAGACTACTAGGTATACTCTTTGTATAAACACAAAATATTTTATGTCTGTGGACTAGGCATCATTTTTGGCATAATAAAATCAATGGAAAACATCTAATCAAAATTTTAAAAATTAACTTCTGAATTAATGCTATAAACTATCACATCTAGAAGAATAAGTTGTTTTTGTTTTCTGGCATATTTGTCATTTTTTTAGTACTTTAACTTAAAATGATATAAGAAAATTATAGGCTAAAAGAAAATGAATCCATCTCAGGTCATGTCCTATGTAATATCCTGGTTACAAAGGCTGTGACTTCAACTGACAACTTCGAGTTATTGGTCTGAGAAATTTCATGATTAGGCAATGTTTGCAAGGGCTTATTACCATGATCCCTAAACATGAATACAAAAATAACTGTGGTATAGCTAGCTGTTGGTAATTTACTTGTTAAAATTGTGCAGGTCTGTAGCTCTGAAACCATAGTCAAGAGTAAATGGTGCACAATATAAAATCATAATTTGGGCAAAAGTTTATGAAACTCAAGATAATCCCTTTATTTAACCCATTAAAATTAAGAACTTAGGGAATAATGCCAACAATGATATGTCAGAAAATGAAAAAAAAAATGTTTTCTCAGAATTCTATTTTGAAATGTTCTAGTATTTATTTTCTCAAAATTCTATGTCATTTTTCTGATTTTCTAAAAATTGAAAGACTAATAAGAATTAATGAAAATTTGAATAATGTATGCTATAAACAAACTTTCTATAGAAAATACTGTGGGGATCTATATAATCTAAATTTTTTTGACAATATAACCCATGTAGACCTAGTTGTCACTGTCTTCTACTTAGTTTATGATACAGGATATCACAGATTCCATTGACAATTTTTCAATAATTGTCTTTGACATAAGCATTTTTTATAGATTGTGATTTCCCTCTGAAAATCTGATTGTATCAATCAATCAGGCTGATTGCAACTGCAAGTAATAGAAAACCATGACTTAACTAATTTAAACATTAATAACATTTATTATCTTACATTAAAAGAAGTTCAGAGCTATGTTAATTAAGCAGTTTACTAACATTATCAACGACCTAGGTTCTTTCTATTTGTCTTTATGCCAACCACATATGTTGGCTTAATCTAAAAATGTGTTCCATGCATGGTTACAAAATGGCTGTCATGGACCATGGTTCTGCTGTACTCAAAGCCTCATATCATATTTATACAAGTCATCCGGGCAGAATCCCTACACCCACATGGCATTTACTAAATCTGATCCCATGCTCACTCCTACACTAATCATTGGTAAGAGAAATATAATTAGCTGATTAGAATAGATTCATTGGAATTGACCCCTTAAAGAAGAACAGGGTCATGATCCAGTGGGGTAGATTCTTGAAAAAGTTCAGGGTTCTATAAACAAAACATAATAGAGGAGACAGCTATTGGGTAGGCAACAAACTGCTTCAGTGACTCTTAAGTGAATACATACAACAACAAAAAGAAATTTGATATATCCCACATTCTAAAAAAACTGATGTAATTTGCTCTAAGTTAGTGACAGGGTTACTAAAATGAGATTTCACTGCTTTCCAGCCCTGAGTTTTCTCTCTGTTAATTTTCATCACTGGGTTTCTCCTGCAGGCAATAGCATTTTAAGCTGTACCCCAGAGAAGTCAAGAATTGTCTTCAGTCTTCATTAACATGCAGTATGTATTTGAGTAGTTTTGTTATCCATATATTTTGCTGATATTTATACTCAGTTCATTATGAACATTTATAGGTGAGAATGTATGATTTACAATATTTACTGTGGCTCCGTAATGCGTTTATTATGCAGGCACGGTTAAGGCAAAAAAAGTAGAGCACCACCTCACCTTGAGAGCCTCTTGCTGTCACTAAGGCTTTTATTAAATATTCTGTGGCCATGGTAGTTAGCGCCAGTGACATGATTCCCCTGCAGAACAAGATTCTGGGGGTTTGTTCACAACAGATGAGATGATACAATTCCCCTTTTCCCATTGTTGGATGTAGTGTTTCTGAAACCAGATCTGAAACATCAGAGGTTATTTTTGCTGAACATCACACACTAGCACATTTGTCCAGCTACAGTGAAAAACCCTTTAAGAATAAAGATATGCTTTATTCCAATGGCATTTCAGGAAATGAAATTCAAAATTTTTGGCACTGAGCTGTACTTTTTGGGAGTCGGCTTCTTCCAAATTTTCTTGCATCACATAAAAAAGGTCAACTGTGGGTAAAACTGGATGGCAGTCATTTATCATACTTCTCACTCTCTGCAGATCTTCTAATGGTTAACATAATCAAAAGGTTTTCGACTTAAACATTTGTCCCCTTCCTGGTTCTCAAAGTTTCAATGCTATGTTACCATCTCTAAGCACAAAGAAAATTCTCTATGAAAGAGTATATTTACTGCAATCTTTTTTGTATTCAGTTTCATATATTTGCAAACCAATTTCATACAAACATACAGAACCCGAAACAAGAATTTTCATGCAGATATATTCCTAAAATGTTACATATATTTTTAAGACATTTTGTAGATTAAAGTTTGAAAGCTGTACATACCCTGAAACTCCAAGTAATAGATATCTCCCTTCTTAGTACCTCATCCATATTGTCTGAATTCTGTTCATCCTATCTACATTGAACTTTAAACAATATTTCATCTCTGCTTTTATGAAATAACAAAATATGGAAATGTCTTCCCCTCCATTCAGCTTTTTGACAATGGCTAACAGCAGTTTAGTTGATTTTCAGTTTAGCTCTGCAGCCATTTATTGAGTGTATACTCAGAGCATGACATGGTATTAAGTACTCTGGGAAATACTAAAATGAGTAATAACAAGAAGCTTATGTTCGAAGAAGGGAGATAAAAAATAGACACATATGATTCACTTAAGTCTGCCAAGGCAGCCTTTAATATGTGACATAAATGGTCTATGAATTGAAGATTCTCATCTCTACCACTCACTAGATGAATAATTAAATGAAACACTTTGTTACTGTTTAATGGATCAAAGCATTTGTTTGGTTAGCATTGGGGGGGTGGGGTCTGGCAAGTTGCTGTTAAAGCTAGGAAATGAGGAAGGTGATATTTCCCTTTGAGAATTAAATCTTGGTATAAAGCCAAGGGGAGAAATAGATTCCCTGAACAGTAGAACTTTGTTGAAAATGCTAATATACAAGTGAAGGATTTATTTTATCAAAAAGGGAAACCACAGAAAGAGTCAGGGACACTTCAGTTCAGTGCTTAATTCAACCATTGGCTAAGAGAGTGGATGTATTAGATTCATTACCCGTGGGAACTTGAATATTTTTCATTCTAATGTCCAGGTTATCACAAGGACACAGCTGAATATCCATCACAGGAGTCAATAAATACCATTTCCCACTTACTGACAAGACAGTACCTATCATCAGATGGCTATGGCTAGTTAGCTTAACCTGATGCCATTAAACACTCAACACAACGAATTCCCCTCATTTTGAGTTTCTACTCAATATGTAGTTTTAAATTCCCATAAAAATCTACTTTCTAAGAAGTGTTCATTCTTCATTTTTTATATTTCTTATTTCTGTGTTCTTGAATTTTCATAGAAAATCAAAATTGATTACGTGGGCCTTCCACATTGGCATTTGGTGACAAAAATATTTTGATCCATGCCGCAGCATTTTCATTCTGGTGTCTCTCTCAGTCTCACTATGCTTTTAGTTAAGTGTGATTCAACCACTTAGGGCCAAATTTCTCCTGCATACTGACTAAATTTTGTCTGGACTTTTAAAGAACCACATTTCATCAGCCTTTCCTAGGACCAATGACTAAGACCAATGCAGTGACTACCATTTGCAAATGCACTTCCCTCTCTACTGACCTCCCCAATTGGCAAGCTGCTATATTTATGGTTATTTGACTCCACCAGTTTTCACTTGCATCAGTTACAAAAGGACATATTTCATTATTAAACTTAGCCTAGCAAGTAAGTGAACTAGTTACATCAGTGAAAATACTAAAGAAAGAAGATGTCTTCGTGCATTCCTGATATAAATATCTGTAATGTATATCCCATTAGGATATGTTTACCTTCATTTGTTGCAACATATTTATGTATCATTCATTCCATATGTGTACATAATTTATATATTATAATCACTGAGAATTTTATTAACCAAAAATCAATTTTAAGGGAAATTATTTGTGGAGACAACTTTAAATAAAATGTGAGAATAAAAACAAGACTAATGGCTGTTTTCTGCAGGGTCAATACAATAGTCTCAAGGAGTTTGTTTTTGTTTTTGTTTTTCTATCATAAGTGAAGGAGAAAACATTGCATACTATTATGGACAATTAAAAATGGCAAGATATATCTTAGATTAGTGAAACAGTACAAAGCCAAAAAAGATTATAAAATTAATAAACACCAACACAGGAGCAGTATGGGATAATGGAAGGAAAAAGTGCTAAACCGATTTTATTATCAGATAGACCTAGTTTAATATTTTATCTTGTTTGGGGAAATTTCAATAACTTTTTAAATCTCATTTGTGTTATATGTAAAATAGAAATAATAGTACCTGCCTGTTTTATTATCATGAAAATTAAATTGTAAAATTTGCAAACTGCACTATAAAGTGTCTAGCATTTGGCAAAATTCACTTAATGGTAAATATCAATATTATAAATTCTTTCATGGTAATAACAACTTTAATGGTGTAAATATTTATTTAAGGAGATGATTCCAATCCCCTAACAGATAACTTACTATGGATAGAGGTACAGTGCTGAAGAATCTAAAATTCAAGAACTTCTTGCTGTTGAAATGGGATATTGTAGGGGTTTGAGGGATTTGGGGCTGATAAATTAATTAAACAAGGAGGTCATTAGACTGAAGTGGCTGTAAGGATTTAGTGGCCTCGGTAAGCAAACTAAAACCTAAGTCTATAAACGCCTCAAAGTTGAGAAATTGAAACCAAAGGACAACTAGTACAAACGACCTTCTCTATATAAGTCTTTTTCCCAGCTCCTGTCAGTAGATTGCACCCAACCACTTCCGGTTTGTCACTGCCCATTAGAATCCATTTTTGCTCAAATAAACTCTTAAAATGTGTAATATGACTCAGTTTATTTTTTAACAGGGCTGATCAAGAAAAATTATATGGCTACATGAGGCAGTGGCAAACAAGGAACTTCATTGGGTCCCTCATAGAGTGACATTGTCCAGAGGCTTAGGCAAGGGGTCACCATCCAGAAGAAAAGGGGGGCAAGGGCGCCCCTAGGGGAAGAGGGGATGATGAGAGGGATTACTTATATAGGGGATGTGGCGATGTCTCTCAGCAGCACCAGGGGTCTCTGAGTCACAGGACTCTGTAGGGCCAGGGCCAAAGGGCTGTAGTGGTTTGGGACCTTACAACTACAAGACAAGACAGGCATACTTCGTTCTATTGCACTTGTCTTTATCGTGCTTTGAAGAGATTGGGTTTTTTACACATTAAAGTTTGTGCCAGCCCTGCTTCATTAAGTCTATCGATGCCATTTTGCCAACAGTTTTCCTCACTTCCTGTCTCTGTGTCACATTTAGGTAATTCTCGCAATATTTCAAACTTTTTTATCATTCTTTGTTATGGTGATCTGTGATTAGTGACCTTTGGTGTTACTGCTACAACTTGCTGAAGACTCAGATGATGATTAGCATTCTTTTAGTAATACAGTTTTTTTTTTTTAATTATTTATTTATTTATTTATTTATTTTTGGCTGTGTTGGGTCTTCATTTCTGTGCGAGGGCTTTCTCCAGTTGCAGCAAGCGGGGGCCACTCTTCATCGCGGTGCGCGGGCCTCTCACTATCGCGGCCTCTCGTTGCGGAGCACAGGCTCCAGATGCGCAGGCTCAGTAGTTGTGGTTCACGGGCCCAGTTGCTCTGCGGCATGTGGGATCTTTGCAGACCAGGGCGCGAACCCGTGTTCCCTGCATTGGCAGGCAGATTCTCAACCACTGCACCACCAGGGAAGCCCCTAAAGTATTTTTTAATTAAGACATGTACATTGTTTTTATAGACACGATGCTATTGAACACTTAATAGACTACAGCATAAAGTAAACATAACTTATATGCATTGGGAATCCCAAAAAATGTGTGTGACTCACTTTATTGTGATATTCACTTTATAATGGTCTAAACTGAACCCACAATATTTCTGAGGTATGTCTTCATTATCAATGGATAAGAGGCACTGGGTGAGGTTTTGTGGGATATGTAAAGCAAACCGGTTCTAAATGGCTAAAACTCTTCTCATTTGGGCTATTTCCAAATCAATTGGATGTATAAAAGTTGAGTTTGTCGGCCAGGATTTTGTGCTAAGAGGCCTCAACCTGCAGTGGGGAAATCAACAATCTGCAAGGCAATATGCAGGCCATCTCTAGGTCATTTATATAATAGAAATATAACTTCATATTACAAACTTGAATTGGAGGGTGTGTCAGTTATCTGCTGCATCTATGATTTGCATAGTCTAACTTGTAAACAAGCATGTTTTAAATCTGAGTTTGTTGTCATGAATGATACAGCATTTATCTTAATTGATACAGAAGGCAAAGTTACCTCAGTTTTTACTGCTAAAACTCTGAAAGATGAAATACCCATGGCTAGTCAGATATTTTAGGAGATTCATTATTTTAGCAGAAGTTTATGGAATTGCAGAATTTTAATGGCAAAAAAAGTTTATATACTTCCTAAATAACAATATTTCACAGGAAGTAATATGAACAATGTAGTAGAGAGAATAATGGCTCCCTAAAGATGTCCACATCCTAATCCCCATAACCTGTGAATACATTACCTTACATGGCAAAAGAGACTTTACAAATGTGATAAAGTTAAGGATCTTGAGGTGGGGAAATTACCCTAGATTATCCAGATTGTAAATGTCCTTATAAAAGAAAGAGAGAGGTGGGAGAATCAGAGTCAGAGAAGGAGATGTAACAATGGAAGTAAAAGGTCAGAGAGAGAGAGAGGGTAGGGGGAGGGAGAGAAAGAGGGAGATGGAATATTGAGATATTGATATTGAGGAAAGGACCACACACCAAAGGATGCAGCCTCTAAAACCTGTACCAGGTGAAGAAATAGATTCTCCCATAGAGTATCCAGAAGGAACATAGCTCTGTCAACATCTTGATTTTAGCCCATAGACCCATTTTGGATTTTTGACTTCCAGAACTGTAACATAATACATTTGTGTTGTTTTAAGCCACTAAGTTTGTAGCGATTTGTAACAGCAGGAACAGGAAACTAATAGAGTGTGAGTTTTTTAATAAAAGACAGAATATAACTTAAAATTATATAGGAATTTTAATAAATCCATTTAAATTAGCATAACAATTTGAATAGAATGCCATTTGTTCATTTCATTGATCATAAAAATATGTTGGAAAAAGAGATCCACCACAATGTTGGACTTAAAGAGCTTTTAAATCCTCTAAGTGATGAGATAATCTCTGTTATGGGCTGAATTGGCTGAATTGGTAAACCCCCGACCCCATTTCTGTGTTGAAGCCTTAACCCCCAATGTGACTGTATTTGGAGATAGGGTCTTTAAGCAGGTAATTAAGATTAAATGATGACAGAAGAGTGGGATCTTAATGCAATAGGATTGGTGACCTTATCAGAAAAAGGGACACCAAAGACTGCTCTCTCTCATTCTCTCGGCATATGCACCCAGAGAAAAGGCCATGTAAGGACACTGAGAAGGCACTATCTGCAAGACAAGAAGAGTGGTCTCACCAGAAACCACACTGCTGGCACTTTGATCTTGGACTTCCAGAACTGTGAGAAAATAAATTTCCATGAGAAAATAAACCACCCAGTCTATGGTATTTTGTTACAGGAATCCACTCCACTAAGAGTGTCCAAGGAAACTGAAGGGTGGATAATCTTCCAATGTTTAGTAGAATCATAATCTTCTAATTTGGGGTAAATTTGTAATACTGTTTTCTTGAACAGGAAATTCATGGTGGCCATGTTAGGTTTCTGAATAAACACACTCTAAAAAATACTGTAAGTATAAAAAAAATTATGAAGATAGTCTCCTAAAATAATTACTCCTAAATAATTCATCATACTTTAAAATCAGTAAGAATTTAAATCTCACTATAACCTTCATTATCATTACCTAGAATTTATAATTTAATGGCAACGTGTTTCTAATAACCACCGTCTCAGAAATATCATGTAATTCTCTAGCCAAGTATCTTGGTTATTTTTTATACTCTTTGTCACTATCTGAAATTATCATTTTTCACCTTCTTGGTATCTGTCTGTCTTATTATAATGAGAGAATAAGTGAGAAGACTTTTTCTGTCTCCTTCTCTACTATATCCCAGAAATTAGAACTCAGTGTAACACATAGTAGGTACTCAACAAATATTTATTGAAGAACTGAGTTAATTAATATAAAAATTAATTATGATTCCATATTAATTATGAGTCTGAGTCCATGAAAATACTTTTATCTCTCCTTTTCTCTTTTATATCTAATATTTACAATGATGTGTTTCTTTAAAAGATACTTCACTCTACTATATGGGGTCCTAATTGTTGCCAGAAGCATGGTTCAAATGAGACAGGATAACTTCCAGATTCTGGAAACCAATTAATACACAGACCTAACTAGATTGCAACAGGTCACCAATGAAGGTCCAGATCTCAAAGGGCAGAAATTACAGAATCAAGTGAAGCTGGCAAACAGGTGGCAGTCACTGAGGAGTTTGATCAGTATGGAGATGAAACAAAGGGAGGTCAAAACATAGTAGAAATAGTAGTAGCTAAAAAATTACTGAACACTTGCTATTTTCTAAATATTTACAAGATCTTTTACACATGTAAGGAGTACTATTTGAAAATTGTAAACCATGAGCTTTCTTTTTCTATGCCTACTGTCCTGTGACTACTATCTACTAGAGTATTGTCATATATTACTCTTTATAGAGAACAGACACAGCTTGTATAAAAGAAGTTAAATTAAATTCTAAGTGAATTTTTTTCTATTAATGTTGTGTTAGTTTCTGCAAAGTGATTCACATATATATTCTTTTTCAGATTCTTTTCCATTATAGATTATTACAAGGTATTGAAATAGTTCCCGAGGAGTGATTTTTTTTTTAACTCACAGGAAGCAAAATAGCCTAAAACTAAAGCACTTTTTGATTTGTAAGGATTTATTATTTGAAGAAATATGGATAAGTTTGCATCTAAGAGATGATAAGAGATGAAGGGTGAATTTAGAGAGAGAACACTGAGTTTTTACTGAAAGCCCTGAGTGGAGAATGCAGGGTATGGCAACACTCTCCCATCTAACAAGAAAGGGAACACTTATGTTTCTAAATTTAAGGAGAGAATTAGAGAAGGACTGAAAAATGGAGAAGAATGTAGGAAGGAAGACCCATGGTGAGACTTTCTTGAGGCTTCCTTGCTGACCTCATAGGGCCCATTCTACAGGGATGAGTAGAGAATCCCAGGGAGCTGGATGAGTTCCAGAGCAGGAGAGCTTCTTGCGTGAATTCTGCAGTTAAAGTGACTCATCAGCAGATCTGTCCATGACACTCTGGATATGACAAGCTGCCTAGAAATATATACCACCTAATTGAATTTTCATTCCAAATTTACTTTGAATGGTGTACCAAATCTAAGCCATTGGACATAGGTTAGTATCTAACCAGGAGAAAATGATGTAAACCATTCTGCATGCAAATACTTTATACTCACACTCTAGGGAACATATTAACTCATGTGTGTGTATTCATATCTCCATCGCACATCAACAAATTCACTAAGAATAGAGTTGTGTGACATGGCATAACCTTTGAAATGTATTTGATGAAGTTGGTTTTTAATTTTAGTTGATTCTGCCGACCAGCGAGCAAGGCATTACCTAGGTCTTCAGGGGTCCTTCCTCCTCCTAATGATGACACAGTGCATATGGATCACGAGTAAAAATGGTGAGATTTTTAGCCTGATAGAGGGTAAGAATTAGCCTATAGGCCGTATATGGTACGGAAGAGGTTCAAATTCCCCCACATGACTCAGAGATGGTTGCAGAAGGGCTGGATGAATAGGTCATGGAGAGAAGAATTTAGGGTAGGTAAAATCCAAAATACATAAATCCCATAACCAGAGGCCAAGTTAGGAAGCAGAGACATTTATAACCAACACAATGAGAGAGGAATTGCATTAGAAGCAGGCGCACAGGGGACAGAGGCGAATACACAATGGCAAAGCTTCAATCAACCCAGGAGACACAGGGAAGAAAGAGGCGACAGAATGCAGAACAGCTTCCTGCCTCTCAAACCTTTGAAGTTATACCAATTTTTCCGCCACACCAAGAGGCATCCTGAGAGCATGAGTAGTAGAAGAAAGAAAAGAATAAGGAAAAAATGGAGAGAGTTTAAATGGGAAGACAGTCCTAATATCAAGTTTAAATTTGAATTGATTTAGTTTAAATATTGGCTGAGACTAAACATCTAAAAGAAACAATTTTAAACTTGAATAGCTTAATTACTTTTAATAGACTGAATATGATTGGACTTCAAGGTGGTCAGCAGTGCAGCACTTAAATGAGGCAGTAGGGATTACCAAATTGGAGAAAGGACACACCTTGATGGGCTTTTGATATCCTGACCATTTAGGATAATTATTTTATCTGATAGATATTTTATGGGATAGAATTTCTGGATAAGATCTCAGTTCTTATACAACTTAGTTTTTTCAGTTAAATAAATTAAGTTACTTAAAGTTCTCCATAAATTTTTATTTATTTTTCTGTAAAAAGGGGGATATGATTATAGTAATAATATTCAAATAATATCAAGGATGAATAAGTGAGACTTTATAAACAAAGCACCTGGAACCCAAAACGTGCTCCTTTTAAAAAGCTGCTTCCGGGGCTTCCCTAGTGGTGCAGTGGTTGAGAATCTGCCTGCCAATGCAGGGGACACGGGTTCGAGCCCTGGTCTGGGAAGATCCCACATGCTGCGGAGCAACTGGGCCCGTGAGCCACAACTACTGAGCCTGCGCGTCTGGAGCCTGTGCTCCGCAACAAGAGAGGCCGCGATAGTGAGAGGCCCGCGCACCGCGGTGAAGAGTGGCCCCCGCTTGCCGCAACTAGAGGAAGCCCTCGCACAGAAACGAAGACCCAACACAGCCAAAATAAATAAATAATTAATCAATTAATTAAAGGTGCTAATAATTTTTTAAAAAATAAATAAATTAATTAAATAAAATAAAAAGCTGCTTCCTTCCACTCAATTTCAGTGTTTGCTATGTTCTGAATGGTAACTTGCTAATACATCCCTCAGACAAGTCATCAAATATGCTAGACTAGGCGTTAATACACTTGCTACACCACATGCAATATTTCTGAGTAAGCAGGAACCATGGAAATTTTTGGGAGATAAAGTCTCCTTTCTAGAGAAGCACCATCGAGCTAAAGGCTATAAGAACCACCTTAAAATGGTTTTTAGTATAAAAAATTGGTATCATAGCTCATTAACTCACAAGGACAAGTTGATTGAGTTAGGAAGTGGTTCATTTGATTTATAAACAATACAATAATTTGAAAACAGTTGTTTTATGCATTTTGTTCTATTTCAGTTATTTGTAAGATTAGATTTTATTTCAAGTTAACCTCGGCAAATGCCAGTGTTTGTGAAAGCATCAAGCTCTGGGCTATTAAAATATATCTTGCCTATGGCACCACACACTGGGACCTTCTGTCTTCATTCTGGGTGAGATTAATACCATGGCAGTGGGATGCAAAGGTTACACACTTTCTTGTTTTACCTCCAGAAACAGTGATAAAACGTGTATAGAAACCCCACTGGCAAAGAAACGTGGTTTTAATCACTGTCTACATTTTTTCGCTTGCATATTCCTCCCTCTCACTGAACATCAAAGTGCCTCTTTAGTCAAAACAAAACAATTCCTGCAGGTGTTCATTTCTTCTCTAACACATTTTATCTCTCCTTAGGGACCGTGGTCACCAAGGTTTCCACGCCATGGGCTATGTTGTAAAAAAACAAAAACAAAAACAAGCCCCTTATGGTGACAACAAAACTATTTAAATGAACCCTCACTGGGGAAAAAATTTCACTTCTGCATTATAAAATACTTAGTATGTCACAGATTTCTTTGGCTAAAAAGTCAGCAAATACATGTGAGTAATAATATGAGAGTCAGTAGAAATAGTCACATAAGGAACAGCAGGACAGATTTAATACATTTTTTTTTGCACTTTGCTAATAATAAGTGTACTGATTATTCAGTGCTTCCACTATTAAATATGTCTATAATATACTATAATATATATACTATAATGCAGTTGCTAGGGATTTACATTATCTTTTTGACAAAAGTAGTGGAAGAAATAATTAACGGGAACCTAATTTCTTCTAGTTAATAGTAAATTAAGCAAATGGCAATCCTTGGTAATCAAGTGGTGTGCCATGCTTTCACACAATAAAAATCATAATTATCAATTTTTTTCTTGTCCAAACTCTATTAACATTACTAATATTGTTTGTTTCTTTATCCTCCTTTAGACTCTTCAGAAAACATACTTAAATCTCTTTTTTATAAGAAACATGAGTCTTCCAAAGAGCATGTAAGATAGCTTATACATCTGTAAAAAAAAAAACTTGTGGTAGTTATTTTTGGTACTAAAGTTGCGGTAGGTACTTTTGGTATTATCTTTCCTCTTAATGGAAAAATCAAGATGATTCATTCACTGATTCATTCACTGTACATTTATTCACTTAACATATTAAATGTTTAACCATAAAAAAGACAAGAGTATCATTTCTCTTCAGTTATTCATTTGGCAGGGAGAAGTAAATAATTAGAAAAGTATGAACAAAGAGTATTATGAAACATGTTATATACATGTGGTAGTCATAGTAATTTTGCTGCCAACAACTCTTTTCAATTTCCTTCTATGTGAAACTCCTTGGAAAATTTTCCCCACACCATTATACAGTAAAGGTGGATTTTCCAGTCATGGTCTTCCATTCTTCCTGGACAAAAATTGGGCATAATTCTCATTCTAGGCCAGTCTTAGTGTTCCTGGAATATTGATTGATATTGTTTCAGAATGGATACCTAAGTCAAGTAGGACCCAAGAAATCTTTTGGAGGGTTAAATAAGACATCAGAAGAAATATTTTGTGTTTGTGTATATGTATGTGTTCTCCTAAAATTCTTATGATTACAAAGATGGAATAAAATGAATGTAAACTTATTGGCAATCATTTTCTACATCATACGGAAAGAACCTTTCATTATCATAGAGGCAGTATTCATCAGGAAACAGAACCTAGTAAGAAAGAGAAAAAGAGAATGAAAACAACAATGAATCAGAGAGAGAGAGGGAGAGAGATAACTGTTGGCATAACTTGAGCTCCTGGAACCAAATGTAACTAAAGCCAGATTTCTCCATCTACTTCCCAATTACTGGAATCAGTAAGTTTCATTTAAAACTTAATAATAATAGCACTGTTGAATGTTAATGTAACAGAATGTGAGCAGTAATCTTTCCCTGCTGTCTCAGATTTTTGCAGCGGGCTCAAATGTAGAGGACAACGCTTTCAGTGCTGCCTCAGGTGAGGTTCTCATCTATCTTACAGACTTGCTAGAGGTCCTCTGACTCATTCAGCCTGCACTTACCCTTTACCCTGAGGCTATTTGAAAGAAGGAAAACATTCTTTGGAGTTTGAAAAGGCCAAAGGTGACGATTTCCTTGGAGAGACTTGTTCCTGTACTGTTTTCCCCAAGCCCTTCTGTCCTAGGGCAGGAGGGGAAGATACTTCCCTCTCATTTCAATTCAAGAGATGGGGACTGAAGAAAAATCATTTTGAGAGTTTTACATTGTCCCCCTGGAGGAAGAGGAACACAAGACTGGGTTTCTGATTTTCACCTACTTAGAGAACTCTGAAAACTAAAGACTGGCTGGATCATGATCTCAAGGACAAGAGAAAGACCCAGACCATGAAGTGACCACAGAGAAATGACTCACTAGAAGCCATGGGACTGAGGGGAGAGCCTCCGTTGGCCAGCAGCAGGATATAGCTACATCAGTGGAACTTTTCATAAGAGAGTTTTGTGGTGGTTTCCAAACAACTCAAAAGAGAATGAATGAGCTTTTGAAATCTACCTCATCCAGGATGCACTAACCCATGATTATCATGGGACCAGTAAAGATCTTTATTTTTCTTCTTCGTACACCTCCAACTATGGAGGAACCAGATAAAGTCCTATGCATGAAGAAGGAGGAATTAAAGATCCATTTATAAACACTGAGAAGCAGCTCATGCCCACCCTTCTGACCTACTTCCCGATTCCAAGAACAAAGGATTTTCAAGTCTTGGGGAAGGAAAGTCTTTAAATCTCACAAAACTTTAAAGGAAGGAGGTCGTATGATTTAATACTGGTCCTGGTTACACAAAGGAAGCTGTCATGTGTTCATTTCTTTACTGAATATTTATAAAGTGCCTCCTAGATGCCAGGCACTATTCTTGATGGTGGAATAAAACAGTAAACAAGCAGAAAGTTGCTGCCATCCTGGGGTCTACATCCTACTGGAAGAGACAGAAACAAATAAAATGACACAATAAACAATACTACTTTGTTTACTGTTATGAAAAAAATAAGGAGAGTAAAGGGAATCAAGAGGAGGGTCAGATTACACATTCTAATCTGGGAAGCCCTCTCTAAAGAACCGAGGAAAGAAAAGTAGACCCTACTGCTAATCCAATCCCAGTGTTCCTACAGAACATAAAAGATGTTTCCAACAAACACAGACAAGGCCAATGATACATAATGTTTCTACCAAGGTATAGACAAAACAGAACCTCACTTACAAGAATGAGTAGGCTTCCCTTCTTTTGAGTAATTGCTGCTTTATTACCAGGATCAAACTCTGCCTTGCTTTCTTTTCCTCTCCTGCCATACAAAATTCTTTGCATGTCTACAGAAGAGCCAGAAGGCCTGTGCTCCAGGATCATAATTAAGGAGGAAAAGAGGAGGTAATGTTAGAGAGGTAGTCAGATTATTAGGACGTGTAGACTAAGAAGATTGGATTTTATCTGATGTGAATTGAAGTCCTTTGAAAGACTGTAGGCAGAGGAATAAAACAATCCAACTCTAAAAGATTACTCTCATTAATGTATGCAAAATAGATTGATGGGGTGGGACATGGAGGTGATGATGACAATAATGGAAACTGTAAAACCGATACCTTTTTCAGTTGTCTAAGTAGGAGATGATGGTGGTTATGACTGGTTGTAGAAGTAAAAATGGTAACAACTAGCTGGATTACAGATATATTTTAAAGGTATGGCCATTGGACTTTCTAAAGAATTTGATGTAAAGGTGAAGAAAAGTGAAAAATTAAAGAAAACTTTTGGATTTTTGCTTGAACAACTAGGTTAAGGTTGGTGCTAATGGCAGCCATGGGAAAATGCGGAACAATCAGATTTAGCAGAAAAATAGAGACTTATCTTTTGATGAGATTCAAGTGAATATGTTGAGTACATCGTTGAACATTAAAGAGTTTGAAACTGATGGGTATGTTGATATCCAGACTCAATCAGCCTAAAGGTGATACAGTCGTTTCCATGATGTCACATAAGCATTCTTAAAAATCCCTGCACTATGGTTATGCTAAATTGTGTAATGAAAACCACAGAGCTGATGAGAATGCAAAAACAGAATTTAAAAACAGCATAAGTGATACAATAATAATTTTGAAAAACCATAGGAACCTAATAAAAACAGTAGCACACTTTTACACAAGTTAATTGGTTAAGAAATACATAACTACTACAATAAATATGGCACTTTACCTTGAAAAAGACCTGAAGTTTGCTTATGGAATTTGTTTACTGTGTGCAAGAGGAAGAGTTCAAAATAAATATAGGAAAAGAATGAAATAAAAAAGAAACAAAGAGAGAAAAAGAACAGAGAATAGAGAGGAAAACAAACAAACCAAAAAAATAGGATAAGAGGAATGGAAATTAAAAAAGGAGTTGGAAATGGAGTCGTGGGGCCATGGTAGCCATAGGAAGGGTTACAGCTTATAGGCTGTTGTGAAGTGCTGCAAGAAAGATTACAGAAACTGAAAGGAAAGTTGTAACACCAGATATAGATACGTGTGTCTCATTGTCCTCTCATTGTGTGCATTTTGTGCAGTCCTGTGCAGCTCAGTTCAACTGCGTGAAATTTTCTGCATTTACCTAGTGTTTCCCCCAATGAAATTATGTACAAGCAATTGTGTTCAAATTGTTTCCTAATATATAAATTGCATTGAGCAAGTTTGTGTTTTCAAAACAAACATTAATAGCAGAACTATTGAAGCCAAGTGGCTAGATAACAATGATAATAATTATTATAATTACTATTATTAAAACCATTATTATGAATACATGGTACTTAGTATATGTCAGACAATATTCTAAAATTTTTATGCATATTTACTTATTTAAATCTCACAAAAAGACCAAGGGAAGAAACTATATCAGCAAGAAAGAAGTGGATTTTTTGTAATGGAACTTGTTGGTAACTATGACTAAGGTGGTTTCAGAGAAAAATGACTCATATTCTTTTAGGAAAATGTTTCTCTAATTGCAACTGCAATCCACAAACTTAGAGGCACACACGTCTCAACTGTTTGAGTAATTTTACTACCTGATAGAGAATAAACTCAATATTCTGATGACTGAGAAGTATTGTTAAGCCACATGATCAACTATCCTTGAATCTTGCCTATGGCAGATATTAAACTTTGACTCAACTCTGACTCTAGAAGCTTTAAGGTATGTATCTGTATATGTATACACACAGATGTACATAATTTATATATGTATTCTATACATGTGTATATACACATGTGTATGATATATATACAATGTGTCTTTCCTGCAATGTATCTTTTCAGTTTCTCCCATCAAATTTGGAGTCAATTCTCCCATCCCTTGAGTTTGAACTGAACTTGTGACTTTCTCTGGTCAGTGCTGTAGAAAGGATAAGGGCTAGTTCTAAGGCATTACTTGCTTCTGCCCTCTATCTTAGAACCTTGTGATCACTTTGAAACTATATCTAGGATGACCTGATGGAAAATATAAGAACAGATTCACCCCAACAGAAACCATCCCAGATAAACCAACTCCCAACAGACCTGCTGGACAGCTACCAGACATAGGAGTCTAACCAAGACCAGTCATTATCAGTAGGGCTGCCTAGTTGATCCATAGACTCTTGAGCAATGATTAATAGTTGTTATTTTAAACCACCGAATTTTAGAATGTTTGTAACACAGCATTATTGTGTAAGTAGATGACTTTAATGATCTTTTATATTCTGTGACAACAGTAACAGAAGGCCTAATGTTGGGTCTCTAAATTCATGGTTGTTCAGAGATAAGAAATGGAACATTCATCTTTCTGGTATGGTACGATATGTTGAATAGTGTTCTCCCCAAATTCATGTCCACCCAGAACTTCAGAATATGACCTTATTTGGAAATAAGGTCTTTGCAGGCGTAATTAAAGTAAGGATAGAGTGGAAATCATACTGGATTATGCTGAGCCAGTAGACTGTCAATACAAGAGAGAAAAGAACACACAGAGACCCAAAGAAGATGGAAGCAGAGATTGGAGTGATGTGTCTGAAAGCCAAGAAACATCAAAGCTTGCTGGACACCACTAGAAAGTAGGAGAGAGGTTTGGGATGGTTTCTCCCTTAGAGTGTCTAGAAGGAACCAACCCTGCTGACACTTTGATTTCAGAATTTTGGCCTGCTGAACTGTAAAGAAAATACACTTCTATTGTTTTAAGCCACCCAGTTTGTGACACCTTGTTACAAAAGCTCTTGGGAACTAGTACTCATGGTTAACAGTAGAGGTGGCATTGTTCTGGAGTCTCTGTTTAAGAGACAAGTATCCTCAGTTGCAGGTTCGAGATGGTAGCAGAGGTAGCAACATCCCTGGAAGACCAGTTATGTGGTCAGGGAGACATTTTTGGAAACTCAGCCTACAGCTTAATTTACCAGGATTTTCAATATTTGTTTTAACCAATCCTTTGTATTAAATCTCTTTCTTTATACATTAGCCTAACTGTTGTTGTTTTTTCCTTTTAATTTTCAATTGAATACTGAACGATATGCTCCTCAAACTCCTGATTCCAATTATGAGAAGTAATACATTTTCTTATGGTTTAAGCCACTTTAAGGCAGATCTTTTGTTTCTTGCAAGTCAAAAACATCCTTGCATTAGACATAGTATAACATTTATAATAGGATGAAGGTAAGAAGGTAGGTTTGCTAAAGGGGTAATAAATTAATCATCCCTTAACTATTTTTATATATTTTTTAAACTGGTAGAGAGTGTGTTAGCTGAATTTAAGAAGTGTTGAGTGGGTGTTTTGTAGTTTGAGAAGGGAGAAATATAAAATAGCTACCTTGGAGAATAAACATGAATTTGTTAAAAAATGCAATGGATTGTCTGACAGTGTTGAATGTTCTCTTGCTCATTCAAATTACATGAAACAATTTGCATCATTGTGAGACTTTCTCCACTAATTATTTAGCTGCTTGAGTGCAGGTATGATGTTGACACATAATTCTGTTTAATCAAAGTATTGTTTTGCCAAGCAAGAATAACAGAGGGGAAGAGATGCAGAGAAGTTGGGGTGAATGGAAAGGAACTATTACAGTAATGGGTCATGTGATGTAAAGTAAGTAAGCTGGGAAATAAGATGAGGGGGTAAAGGACAATGAAAAAGTTATAGGATCTATTGAGGAAACACCAAAGGAGTTGAAAAACAGTTAAAGAAGCAAGATTAGAAGAAGTGAGTTGAAAAGACAAAAGGTGATGGTGAGACAATAAGATGTTTGAAATAAAGAATATTTGTTAATGACAACATCAAGGTTATGTCTATAGACGTGAATAGTTGAAAAGAGTGGGGGAAGTATCAATAAATGTGAGGAGATTAAGAAAATGAGAGTACAGGGTGATGGATGAATTATCAATATGGAAGTTGTAGACACCAAGAATGATTACTAATATAGAGGTCACAGAGAATGAGCTAATTAATAAAACGTCTGATAAATTAGGGGTACTGACCACAAGGACATTGGGTGGAACATAAGATAATCTGAAAGCATGCATTTCAGAGGTAGCTGTTTTTTGAAGGTGGATGAAGACAATGAAGAGTCAGGAGTACAAGACACCACATGGCAGGCAAAACAGAACCCTACTGGAAGAAAAGCCCTGTCCCAGGAGATTCTCCATGTTTCTGCAACAACAGAAAGAATTTGAGGAGAATTTTCAGAAAAAAGGGTGATCTTATAAGGACAATAAAACCTTCTCAGGTAATGGAATTTGTGAGAAGGGAATCTACAGGTACAGTAAGTCCCCTACATATGAATGAGTTCCATTCCGAGAGTGCGTTTGTAAGTCTAATTTTTTCATTTAGTCCAACAAAGTTAGCCTAGGTACCCAACTAACACAATCAACTATATAGTACTATAGTACTGTAATAGGTTATAATATTTTTCATACAAATAATACATTAAAAACAAACACAAAAAATAAAGAAAACATTTTTAATCTTACAGTACAGTACCTTAAAAAGTACAGTAGTACAGTACAACAGCTGGCATACAGGGGCTGGCATCGAGTGAACAGGCAAGAAGAGTTACTGACTGGAGGAGGGAGAGGAGGTGGGAGATGGTAGAGCTGAAGGATCGTCAGCAATAGGAGACGGAGGACAAGCTGTAATTTCACTCATGCCTGACGTTGATGGAACGCAGTTTGCATCTTTGAAAGTTCACAACTTGAATGTTTGTATGTAGAGAACTTACTGTATCTCACAAAGTGCGTGAGAAACAGGAGAAAGACTGAATCACCACCCTTCAGGCTCAGAGGGGAATCAAGGCCCAACCATGATCCTGCCACAGAAACCACCTGCTTGGGTCCCACATGGAGTTGTCTCACTGGATACTCTCCTCCCCCCTGCTGGCCTCTTGACTCCACTTGGCTTTATTTATGCACCTCCAATCAAAAGTCCTGTTGGGAGTATTTGAACAGGTGTTTTTGAGGTAATTACCTTGCAGAGACTGTTACAGGTTCAACATCTTTTTTTCCTTTTTCTCCTAGACAAAATATTTCCCAGCCTACCTAAGTAAGATGTGACCACGTTCCTGAGTTCTGGCTAATGGAATGTGGATGTGGACAGAGGTGATTTTTACCACTTCTGGTCTTGGCTCATAAACTCTCCCATGTGACCTTCCAATCTCTTGCTTCTCCCCTCCTGTTTGTAAAGTGTCAATGGACAAGACAGCCTGAGAAGCCACATATTAAGGGTGACAGAACATTTGTCATCCTGTCTTTGAATGACTTTACGTCATAGAGTCCCAAATCAACAAGCAACCTTTTATCCACACTCGGTTTTACAAGCCGTTCCGGCATCTCTTTACTGGAATGGATAGGAGAAATGCCAAGATGAGTTCCCACCAACTTGCCCTATCACAGAAGCATTTACTGAGGGCTAATTACCTAAAAGACATCCTGTTTATTGTTTTATATCTTTTTCTCTCATTTATGTTTTCTACTGCACTATTCTGAGAGAAAATGATAAAAACATAGTGGTGAGAAGAAGGCAATCATATGTTTTTATTATAAATCTCTGGCTTCTGATAGAGGTGCCTGGTGTAGTTTGGGATATTAATAAATGGAATTTTGTTACAGGATCAAGGAAAGCTCAAATTCATAATTTTCCTTTTTAATGCAGTTCTCTAGAGGAAGAACAACACACCAAAGAGTAATGAGAAATGGAAAATACAGCTACAACACTGTTGTTAACTGGGTGGTACCTCCTTCCACATTCAGGTCCCTTTGGTAAACCTTTTAATAGGCCCCAAGTCTCTTACTTACTTTGTCAGTCAAGTGGTAGGAGAAAGCAGAAGAATAATGCTGTACCCATGGGTTTGAATGTTTAATGCAATATCGCTCCAACTACTACTAAATGTGTCTAACTTACTGTCCTGAAATTCTTCCAAATAGGTCCCTCTTAACACTGTAGCAAGCAAGACAGAAGGGTGGGCAGAAGAAAGGCTTTCTCTCTCTTCTAAAATATAATAAGCTTTTTATAAGAGTTCCATTTTCAATGCTCACTCTTTGAAATTAACCTCTCTTTTAAAACTCCTTTCTTTTAACTTAGCCACTCTCTAATTACCACCAACTTGTTATTATCTCTGTGACCTGTAGCCCCTTGACCTACTCCCTAGGAGACTCGGCCAGTATTTCTCAATGTGTGATTCGAGCAATATTTCTCAATACATGATTCAGAGCACCTGTGTCAGAGTCACCTGGGTACTCATTACAACACAGAAATCGGGCTGCACCTCATTCTCACGGAATTAGCAAATCTATGGTGAGGCCAGGGAAATTTTTATCAAGCACAACAAGTTAGATTCATACCTGGAATGACACATGAGAATGTGAGACTCAAGCCCTCAGGCCATTTCAGGGCATGAGCTGTACTGTACCTCACCCTGCCTCTAGATAATACAAATGATAAGCTTTTTGAAGAATGCATCCACTACAGCTCAAAATCCCACAATTTGTGCTGATTGCCAGCTCTGGGAAGTCCCCATTTCCTGTATTCACTACTTTCTCCTAAGTTACCTGGTATTGCTAGGGGAATTTACAGAAATTCTGTTAATTGAATAGATTGCAAATACTTGCTTTCTAACCTTGGCTAGTCAATTTCTGTTGCCTGTCAACTGCCTACTACCTGTCTCTCAGAATCCCAAAAAAGACTCTTCCAAACTTTTTCCATCCTCACCTCAAACCTTCATGCCCATCCCTAATGTTTGCACTCTCATCACACAAAATTGGTTCCTGATAGAACTGTATGAGAGCATTGACCTTCCTCTGCCACTCAGAGTATCTCTGCTGCAAGCCCTCCTTCTGTCAACTCACAAATCTGAGAAACAAATTTCCTTCTTTTTTGCCAAAGCCAACACTTCTACTTCTTTCCTTGGATATCCTTCCTTTTTGATAGATGCCTCAGTTCCTTTTACTGGTCCCTCCGCTATCTCTCATGGCATGTTGTGTCCACTCCCTAGAGAAATTGTTGCTGTCTTTCCTTATAAATGTGTCTCCCTCCAGCCAGCACACTGTGTTCTTTTCATCACCAAATACTGTAGTAGAATAATTTGTCCTCATTGCCTAACTCCTCTTTCCTTCACTTACTTTTAAAACTTTGCAGTGTTTTCTCTACACCTCATCAGAGAGAAATCGTTCTCCTCAAGGAACCAGTGATCTCCTGATTGTGATATTCAATAGTGGTTCTTCTTCAAACTCTTTTTAGCAGTTGGTGCTGCTGCAGCCTCTTCCTTCTTTCAACTCTTTAGTCCTTTGGTCCCATGCCATGTGATGCGTTCCTGGTCCTTCTCTATCAACTCTATTTCTTCTTAACTACATTCTTCCTCATCTTAAATGTAAATGTTTCTCACAGTTCTGTCCTTAGCTCCCAGGCTGTCACTGAGGAGAAGACACCAGCAGGAAATCAGAATTCGCATGTGTTAGGAGCTCTGATGGGAATGAACCCAGGGTGTTGTGTGTGCTCACAGCAGAATCATGTTCCCAAGCCTTTGGAGAGTTGTTTGGCTGAACTCGAACAATGAACATGAACTAGAAATGACAAAGGCAGGGAAGGCCTTCTGGCAGAGCAAAGGAAAAGGAAACACAACACCGTATAAGAGGATGGGATCAACGCTTTTAAAGATCTTTCGTTAATTTTTACTCTTTTAAAGCCCTAAAATACACTTTCTTCAATCTTTTGAAAAAAGAGCCTCTACTGACAAAAAAGAGGAAGGAAAAGAGAGAAGAGAAGAAACAGGGAGAGGAGGGGAGGACAATTACAAAACCAGTCCTGAACGCTTGCTTTGAAAAGCATGGAAGTGGTTTGAGGTAAGTCAAAATTCTTACACATATTTTCATTACTTTTTATATGGGACCAAACCTTAAGAAACAGCATTTTTTTTCTCTTGTTTTATGTCTTTAATCTCTTATATATTAAAAGGTTTAAATTCCATTTATCAAGGTAAACCAACTTTTTTCCCCCTCATGACATGAGAGCTTACGAAAAATAAATTTCCAACAACGTTTTCAGAGGTATTATTAGGTAGGTGTTTATTTGCTATTGAAATGACAAGTCACAGGTTCTCTGACTCCCTTATTCTTTTTCATCACCACTGATGGAAAACTGTTCTGGCAGACTCTTCCTTCTCACCTGTCAGCATTTTAATACCATTCAGACTGAGTTCAAGAGGGTTACTTTTTAATACATGTAGGAACATGTAAATGCTTTTATAAATAAAACTAAGCCATCCTGCCTTTTGTTAGCTTGCTTATGTTTTACAAAGCGTTCTTTCCGGTACCCATCACATTATTTCCTTTTACTTTTCTCAGCCCCAACCTCACAACATACTAATGGACCAAGCTTATTTCACACCATGTAATACCTTGCACTATTTAAATATTTGTTTAAAAAGGCATCACCTTAAAATAGAGTGGAGGGAGAGGAAAGTGCAAAAGACCAATTCTGTTCCTTAATATCATTAAGGGAAATATTTATGATCACTGAAAATAGTGTATTGCCGACATTAGCTCTGTTGAAGCCACATCTGTTTATCCTAATGCATAAGGAGCAGGATGTGTGAAAGGGAATGAGAATATGCCATTTGATTTGCAGCTATTACCTGACTTCAAAGACAATGGGTAGGTGCATAAATAAAAACAAATCATTATTACAGTGCAGCAAGCGGACCTCACTGCAAACAGCTGAAGCTCAGGTTGAAGAAGACTACAGGCTTCCTGCTCCACAGTAAACAATATTTTAATACATTCTCTTAATGTCAGGACTTCTCTTCCTCAAATAAAATTGCTTTAAAAAAAAAAACTTTTAGAGATGGCTTTTAAATGTCATTTTTAATGTTAATTTCCTTTTATCATTTTATAAAATCAAATCAGATAACGTCTTCTCTCTCAAGAAACTTTTACTTTTCTTTCTAAATCATTTATTGGTGTGTAATATAACAGTGTATTTTAAAGTTACTCCATCTTGACAAACAAAAATACTTCTTTCTGATGTGGGGGAGCCACATATACAAGGTTTTTGGATGTTGATTGAGATGAAAGAGAGTCCATTTGAAGTTTAAAATTGGTTTTAATAGAAGATCTGATGATTTCAAGAAAAAAATATGGAGTCTTAGGGAAATTATAAGATTGTAAGTACAACACAGGTTTGGAGATAAATTTTAATTCTGAGAATCAACAATTGCTAAGGCCAGAATTTGTCATTCTCACTTAATTCCACAAGGGAATTAGCCAGGACCTATAACTACGTCTTTCTTAATGGTAGAGTGCTCTAGAAGTAATACAAATATCAAATTTGTAAAATACTGCCTTTATATCTCTCAGCTTATTCATATACAATCATTTGCATTCCTCAAATAACTGTTAAATTTTTAGAATGGAAATAATAATAATTCTAGGCATTTTAGTTAGACAATAAAATTAAAATATAGAGCAAATAAGTCCATTTATGAAATTATTTTCATTAGTCATTACTCACAGTGACAGTGGACAGACCAGATTCAAACACCAAACTGTCACTCTTTAAATAGTTGCCATGTGCCAGGCACTGTGTTAGATGTTACATGGGTTACTTGGATGGATAAGACATGGCTACTCTGAAAAGAAGATCATTTATCCAAGAAAAACAGAAATTCAAACAAGTCACCTTAATTAAGCAAAGGTAATATGTGCTGTGAGAGGCCTTTCCTGCTTGGGAGCAGAACAGAGAGCGTTCAGTTCTGCCTTTACAGGGTGAAGGAATTCCAGGCCTTAGAGAATGAGTAATTTTTAAGTCATTGAAGAGAGCAGAGAGAATTCAAAACAAAAGATAATATCCAGAATCAAGATACAGGAATGATATTGCATGGCATTTTCTGGAAAGTGTGATGAGTGTTTACAGTATATGAAAGACAGGGAGGTGCCATGATTGTAAATAAATCTGGAAATGTAGAAGTACCCTCACCTTAAACTATTAATATGTGTTTTGAGGAATCTGAGTTAGACATAAAGTTGGTTTGAAATAACATACCTATATACTTTACATTTCCTATAGCCGGTCAGAAAGAGGCACTTAAATACAAGGGAACTAACATAAGTTTATCACTGATTTCCTACCATGAACTTGGCACTAATATGTTGATCATTCTTTATTTGTCTTGATCCTCTCCACTACCTCAAAAATTTTTATTTCCCCCATTTCACAGATGAGGAAACTGAGCCTTAGAGGGGTGAAATTGGTGTCTAATAACACTGACCGTAAAGGCAGAGAGCAGATTAGTGAATTAGGAGCACAAACTCAGCAGCCAGAGTGCTTAGGGCCAAAACCCAGCACCCACACATATAAAATTTGTGACTTTGGACAAAGGCTTAACATCTCTGTAACTCAGTTTCCTCTTTATAAATGGAAATAATAATAGAACCTACTGATAGGGTTGTAAGAGGTACTGTTTGTAAACCACTTAGAATAATGTCTGGCACTTAGTAATGCTTAAAGATGTGTTGCTGTATTGTTACCACCACCATTATTAGGCAGGAAAGATCAGGATGAGAATGCAGATGACAAACTATCTCTTCAAAGGAAATGAAGATTTAAAGATGACCATCTCCTCCCAATCAAACATATACTTTCTGAAAAATGCCAAAGAACCTATTTAAACTGTACACACATCATCCCCATAAACTTTAAAACCTGCACCATTATATTCCCCACTTTACAGAGAAATTTGAAATTTATGGAAACCAAGTAATTTGCCCAGGTTTCCATGGTTATAATGGTAACTGAGTTGGAATCAGATAGTGGCTGCTGCAGTTGCTACCATTCTACCAACCTCTGTCTGGTTGAGAGAGTCCAATGGCTTCAGGGGCCAAGGGCAGGGTCAGGGGAGACTTCACAGAGGAGGGTCTAAGTAAATTAAGTTTTAAAGGGTGAATAAGAAATGAAGATACAGTCAAAGACAAGGAGAGTTTGCCAGGAAAAGGCAATATCCCGTGCAAAGAGGCCCCAAATAACACACTGCTGTATTTAAAATGGATAACCAACAAGGACCTACTGTATAGCACAGGGGACACTGCTCAATACTCTATAATAACCTAAATGGGAAAAGAATTTGAAAAAGAATAGATACATGTGTATGTGTAACTGAATCACTTTGCTGGACACCTGAAAGTAACACAACAGTGTTAATCAACTCTACTCCAATATAAAATAAAAAATTTTTTAATAAATAATAAAAATAAAAAATAATAATGAAATAAAATGGGGGAAAAAGGCTAAATAAAACCAACCTGTACATCGAAAAAAAGGTACATGCAGGGAACAGGAAGCCCGGTTTTGTGGATGATGCTCATGATGCATTTGAGGAAACGGAGGCAGAAGAAGGAGAGAAGGTCAGCAGATGCCCAACCTAGCAGGGCTTTATGTGTCATCCTGGGGTTTTGACTGATTTTCCCTCAGAGCTACGGGGAGTCATTAAAGCTTTCTGAGCTGGAGAATGATACAGCTGCACCTATAACAACACAGGTTTGAACTGTGGGGATTCTTGACTGGGCAGGGGTTTGTTCCCTAGTCCCCTGGTTCTTCAAGGGTCAACAGTATCAGATTTGGATTTAAAAGAGCCCACTCTGGTGGTAGTGTAGAAAGAGCTAGGCTCTAGACAGACAGACTGGTTAAGAAGCAATGCGATGAATGAAGGAACTGGCAAGGAATACTGAAAGAAAGAGTGAGTACGCAGATATATTTGGGTCTAAAGCTTTCTTAATTTTTCCAAAGGTCAACACCACCCCCAGATCCTTCATCATCTCTGGCACCCTGGTGTTGCCTTACGGGAATAGTCATTTTATCCTAGCTAGGGCTGTCTTTCTGAACAAAGGATAATTTATTTCCATTTTAAAATATTTTCTTTAATTATATCAACTTACTTGTACCACTTTTCACTACCTAATGTAATACTACTTTCAATTTACATTTGCATTTTAGCATAAGCATTTTCCAAACTATTCCTAAATTGAAAAGATTCTTCCTAAACTTAGAAGTTAAAAATATTGAATTATGCTTTTTGATAATTAAAAAAAACAACCATGTGACGGTTGCCTCGTGTTCTTGAAGGATCTCACAGTTGAACTTGGACATTTTTGCCAAAAATATTATATTCAAGTGTTCGTCAAACAACTTTAAACTCATGTTGTGTCTCAATAGTGGACTGTAGTATCTGTAGTTGAATTAATGCTCTTGCAAATTCTCTAATGATGTCAATTACATCATTTTATTTCATTTTTGATTTAGTGTTAAATGTTCCTGAATCCAGCGTAAACATTTCAATTTTCTAAAATTTTATGACTTTATTTGACATTTACTTACTTATATTATACCAGGAAACTCAAAATATAGAAGAGTCCCAGGCCTCTTTTCAAAGCCTAAGAGACTTTCTCTACACATTCATTCGACATCCAGGTATTAAATGCCATACAGTGTTTCTAAGTGCTAAAGGTACAGTCATTAATTTTTTCATCAAATTTAGTGTATGTCAGTCAGTGTTTAATCATTGAGGATAAGTAGACATAGCTCATGATCTAATGCAGTTTTCCAAACTGTGGTCACAAACAGTTTGTGTGCTGGATAATGAAATCAGTTGGGTTGATCTATAATGAATAATGTACTTCAAAAATCAAAATATAATAAAATGGATTAGAAAATATCAGAGTGTCTAACACAAAGTAAGTATGATATTATTTTTTGATAATTTAGTTTCAGTTATATATGTAGAGGCAGGAGGAGTACACTGGCTTGAACAGTAAAATATACCCTTTCCTGAATATCAGAATCTTTTAAAAAGTTTGTAAAGCTCTTATATAAATTAATGAGTTCATTGATACATACATACATACATATATATATATATATATATATATATATATATATATATATATATATATATATATATATATAATTTTATCCTCAAAGGAGCTTGGTGCTTAGTAGAGAAAAGACATGTAAACAGATAAATTACAATGTAGAGCAATGTATGAAGCTGTAGCAGCATATACAAAGAGCAGAGGAAGTATAGAAATTGGTTCCATCTCTTTGTGGCAGGAAAGGGCTTGACCCTGTTTTTCTTTTTTCTTCTCCTCCCCCTCCTCCCTCTCCTCTCCCTTCCCCCCTCCTTCTCCTCTTCCTCTTTCTTCTTTCTCCTCCTCCTCCTCCTCTTCCCCTTCTCCTTCTTCTTCTTCTTCTTCTTTTCTTCTTCTCCTTCTCCTTCTTCTCCTTCTCCTTCTCCATCTTCTCCTTCTTCTCCTTCTCCTTCTCCTTCTCCTCCTTCTCCTTCTCCTTCTCCTTCTCCTTCTCCTTCTCCTTCTCCTTCTCCTTCTCCTTCTCCTTCTCCTTCTCCTTCTCCTTTCTTCTTATATTAAAATAGAAAAGCCATTGGACTTTTGGACTTAAAACTCAATTTTGTAATTATTAATGTCTATTGCCCTAACCTTTGAGGGAAGAAACTGCCTACATTTTCTTCCTGGAGAGTGTTCTCACACATTTTGGCCTGCATTCCACTGAGGGCAATATTTGGATAGAGTTGTCTTTGCCAGCAATGTAACCTGACAGATGGAAGTTCAGAAGGCAGGTATCTCACGCACACATTGAGAGCCTTCCGCCTGCAAGCTAATCATTGTTTCTGGCTAAACATCTTTAGTTCTACCACACCTAGAGATCCCACTGCTCCCTTTGCTATCTAGATCTTCACAAATTTCAGGGTTTCAAGGCATTCCTAAATTATCACTTAAATAGTTTTTGTGGTCAAATTATTGCTTAGTTAATACAAACATAGACTCCCTTTTCTGTACTAGGTACTAGGTTATGTGCTAAATAAAACATTGATGAGCAAAAGAGACAGGATTCTTACCCTCAAGGGATTTACCCCCCATTGTCAATAATACTTTAAGCACATAATATTACACATAAATATATTATTATGTGCTATTATATGAAATGTAGAAAGCTAAAAGAATATTTCTGGGAAGACCACATTGAAATTTGGGGTAGAATTCACAGAGGATCTTACCAAATCCACCATCTTTGACTGAAACTGAAGGATGCAGTAGGAGAAAATAGAGAGGTGGATGATGGAGGGAGAGGTGAAGGGGAAGGCATTATTGGTAAAGGAAAGGATATCTGTGGCATATATGTAAAGGCCCTGAGGTGGAAACTGGTGCATTTCAGGAGCTGGAAAACTGGCCATGGTGGGAACCAGGAAGAGACTGAGGAGAAAAACAACACAATGTATGACTGGAGATAAAGGGAGGCAGGGACTAGGCTGTGCAGGATCTTTTGTGTATATTTAAGATTTGGGATTTTTATTCTAAGAGCAACGGGAAGTCATCAAAGGGCTTTCAACAACCAAATTTGTGGACACAAATACAAAATATGAGATACACCTAATATCTTTTCTTTACAGTAACTCATTGCACAGATATTGTTTGGCTTATGGCAACTATGCCCAGTCATATATTTATAGGTTCTTAGTTAAAAATGCATGAAACATCATGCACACATAAAATTTATGAAGAAATCATTTAAAGAGATTATTTTATGCCTCCCATAAACAGTAATAGCATACTCTGTAGTAAATACATTGGTGTTCAATTGAGAATACTGTACTTGTTTTGTTTCTTTATACTCATTGGCTCACTGATCCTTATCACAAGATGATATATTGAAAGTGTCTTCCTTATCGTTGTCTCAGTTTTTCCTACTCAAGGTGATTTCTAAATACCAAAGTGCACAACCAAAGAAAACCATTTCATTACCAACTCACATTTACTTTTTCTCCTTTCCTTAAAAGTGATTTCCCTAAAATTCTCCACAAAGCAAGTTTTAATTTTTTCAACCCCCATGTGATCCCTTCTCAACTAATATAAACAAACACCAGTTTTATCAATGGGAAATAACACTATCTTAATTATTCTAATTGTAAAATCAAAACCCCCCAAGTATGCTTATCTCTGTAAGGTAGTTTGAGAAAAAGGCGAAGGAGAGAAGGTTGGAAGGTTGAATGGTATCCAAACTTTAGACGAAAAAATGTTTCACAAAACAATACTTAACTCATAAATCAGAGTGGTAAAGATATTGCAGTTATATAGCCTAACTTATTCCCTCAAAATAGTCTCTAATGTCTTTTGGAGACTGGGTTTGGGATTAGAGAAAAAAACAAAAAACTCATGGATATGTAGTCATAATTCTGCAGGAGGAAACATGTTTTATTACCTTATTTTCATTTTTGAAATATTGATACAAATTTCACAGGAGAAAAATACTACCTTTGATTTCAAATTCTCAAATAGAGAGAAATAAATACAAATTCTTCCACTGAACCACCAGCTCTTTGTTTTATGTATAGCTGTGTTGTAAAGGAATGTGAATTGAAAACATGTTTCTACAGGCTAAGTTTAGGTTGCCCTTTATGGATCTAAATTTCAGATATGTGGGCGCTGCATTTGTGAGCCACAGTGAAAGCTACAGCATTAAGATGTCTAGAGAAAAGGAATTTGGCTCCCCTAGGGCTCTCCCACGATGGCAGCTTTAAACCCAAATTGACATTTAACACAGACAACTAAGAGGCTAGAAAAGACCATACTCTGAAACTGTCCTCATAAATAAAGGTAAAGTATATGAATATTGTGATGCTGAAATCCATATTAAACTCTATTATAGAAAGATGACCTGATACTGAAATTTTCCAGATTAAAAATGTGCTCCCAAGCTAATGAAAAGCACCATAGATACAGTGACATTTGCTTTCTCTTGTCTTCTCTCCTTCTTCCTTTGGCACCATCAAAAAAGCCTTGCTTCTTCATGGTCCTCACCTACATGGAGGAATCTCTTCTTCTCCCCATAAAGAGGACTGGAGGTAGAGATAATTTTTGTTTCTCCAAAAGAAATGTGTGTGTGTGTGTGTGTGTGTGTGTATGCACATACAGTGGAGTACTCTGTACAAAGTCCGGGGTCAAGGACTCATGGAAATAATAAAGTTTGGGGAGTTGCAAACATTTTCTCTCTACTAGTGGGGGAAAGTGATCATACTCCATCTGATGTTGAACAGTGGAGGAAAACATCCTAGAATTACATTAGGGACAGCGAGAGCAGAACAGGACAAGAGTACTCCACTGTTAAGTGAGCAGTCCCTAAGTGACATAGAAGTTGAATCTTACATGAGGCCACAGGTGTAGGGGTTGACACTGGAGAATAACAGAATTGAGGGCTACAACCTGTCTTGGATGAACACAGCAGGAGAGCAACATGATGGTGACACAGAGGAATGTGGCACAATGCCACTTAGCCAAGGTGAAGTCATGAATTTTAAAACTCTAACATTTACTGAGGTTTTATATTGTGCTTGATTCTCTACTTAGTTAATTCATTTAATCTTTACACACACACACACACACACACACACACACACATACAAACCCACCTATTGAAGTAGGTAGAATCATAACCAATTATTTACAGATGGAAAAACTGAGGCACAGATAAACAGCATAACTTGTCCATGGTCACACTGCCAGTACATGCTATAGGTGGGGTCTAACCCAGGCAGTATCTCTCCTGAGATATGGTCAAATCATGTCAGGTAATGCCAATGTCCCTCTTCACTTGAAACCATCCACACAGCTAGACTGCAGTGAAAGGAACACAGGAAAAGCATTTTGAGTTGATTTAATTTTGAATTTTTCCCATGAGCAGAATAAGGGCTTAAAAGTAAAAGTCTGTTTTAATACCTGACAGTATTTAAAAAGATATAGAATTGGGATCAGATACTGTCATGATTTTCTAATATCTTGCAGGGCAATAAAGATTTAACAGAGCACAAGTATTGGTGTTCATGGGGAAAAAATGAAGCCATTTCATGTTTCTACATTCCTACGTTGATACTCCTCAGTAAGCTGGACACAAACAGTTGTCTCACTTACAAAATGAGGCAGTTTTAAGCACAGGTTTTGGAGTGAGCAAACTTGGTTTGAAATATGGACTTTTGCACTTTTGCCTTAATTCGGATTCCTCATTGGTAAAATGAATATAATAATACCTATTTATCAATATTATCATAAGAAGTAAATGAGACAGGGAAGGTAGACTATGCTGCTTAAACAGTAAGGCCCCATTTCAGTGGCTTAACAGACTAGAATGTTATTTCTTATTTATACAAGATTCTTGGATGAGTATTCAGGTCTGGTCAGTGACTCTCCATCTTGTGGCCATCAGGGAACTAGGTTGACTACAGCTAAGTCAGCAAAAAAGAGAGAGAGAGAGAAAGGAAAAGGATAATTGCACATGGCAGGTTTTGTGGGCAAGGCCCACAGTGGCAAATTACTTCTGTAAAGATCTTAGTCACATGACTGTACTCACCTCCAGGAAATACTGGGAGATATATAATCTGTGTGCTTAAGAATGAAAAAAGGAGGTTGTGGATAGCTGGCAATTTTTGTCACATGTACCTAAAATGCTTAGCAGAGTACCTGACACAAAACTGCATTCAATTTAGCTGTTGCTGCTATCTCTCAAAGCCCTTATGGGTTTAAAATTCTAAGAAGTAAAATGGAAAATTATTTTAATTAAACCATAGATAACAAAATTTCTTGTAAATAGAACACTCTGAGCACTGCGATAAATTATTTCAAAGATAAGTACACACATATTGAAGGTAAGATGTTAATTATTTCCAGAAAAATAGTAGTTGTATCATTATATAAATCTCTACTCCCAGAGAAGTTGAAAGCAGATATTAAAATTTGACAACAAGAAAGGAACCAGAAAAAAAGAAAGTTTCATGAGGAAAAAAATTGTTAGACAACAAGGACCTACTGTATAGTACAGGAAACTATATTCAATATCTTGTAAAAACCTATAATGGAAAAGAATCTAAAATAGAATATATATATATTAATATACTTATAACTGAATTGCTTTGTTATACACTTGAATCTAACACAACATTGTAAGTTAACTATTCTTGAATAAAAAATGGTTTAAAAATTGTTAGAAAACTTCTCTGGTGATGCAGTGGTTTAGAATCCACCTGCCAATGCAGGGGACACAGGTTCAAGCCCTGGTCTGGGAAGAGTCCATATGCCGTGGAGCAACTAAGCCTGTGCGCCACAACTACTGAGGCTGTGCTCTAGAGTCTGCGAGCCACAACTATTGAGCCTGCATGCCACAACTACTGAAGCCTGCATGCCTAGAGCCCGTGCTCCGCAACAAAAGAAGCCACCGCAATGAAAAGCCCACACACCACAACAAAGAGTAGCTCCTGCTCACAGCAACGAAGACCCAATGCAGCCAAAAATAAATTAAAAAAAAAAATTGTTAGAACAATATAGCATCCACTTTACAAATCTCTTGTAAATTTCTGCTGAATAAAGTATAGGAGGGAAACAGATCTACGATGGCATAATATCAACATACACCTTTTCTTCGTAAGAGATGACTTTTCCACAGTTCTATTTCTGGTCTCTTCAGGCTGTGATCTCTAAGGTGCTAACACTGACCTACATCCATCAACTCTCAAGTTTTTGATCTTATATGAAAGATCTAACATCATCCAGGTAAATGTTTAAAGGGATCAAGAGAAATTCACTTATAGTATTTGGTAGGTAATAAAATAATGGGATAGACCTCATTTTGTTCAAGAGTGGGTTATTGGGGGGAAAAAAATAAAGGAAAGAAATCAATATTAAAAAAAAAGCTGAGGTAACGTAATAGGAAGAAAAGAACATAGTTACGTGGGAAAGTGAAATTTTCTGTAGTATCATCTCCTTAGAAATTCCCATGAAGTTAAACAAAACATACCCTTTATGAAGCTAGAGATAAAAGGTTGGCTGATGATATACAGACTGAAATGGAACGTTAGCCATCAGATTTAGGGAAGAAAGCTAAGGAAACAAATGATGCTTTAGCAAAAATATAAATGATACAAGAAGTAGGATTTGGAGGAAAATACCCAAATGTAGATATGAATTCCTCTGGCTCTAGTCATGTGATGATTTTTCCCATTATGGGATAGAGAAAAACAATATAAATATTTTTTCTGTAGCAAGCTGGGCTTAAAGTTTCTACACCATATCTCATGAGGCAGGAGCTTTCAAACTTTGATAACCACTATCTAGAATGAAGACATCATTTTACATCATGACCTTATGCACATAAACACAGAAACACACAATGACAATCTTCTGAAGCAATACTATGTGTAATGCTGTCTGGAACTTTCTCTTCTCTTCTCTTTTCTTCTAATTCATTTAAAATAATGCTGATTGAGACTCATCAATCTGATTTCCTGAGAACCTAATGAACCCTGACAACGGCTAAAGTTGTCTATGAATTTGCACTGAAAAAGAAAGAATACTGATTCCATGTTTGAAGTTTCTTTTTGTTTGTTTCCTGGTGATCCTTCTGTGTGTACCTAATCTACTTAGGAGCAGGTCCATCCCTTTCTTTAAGCTCTAAGAGGATTCTCCTGCGCAATGCTTAATGGGAATTTACTTAGAAAATGTTGTGAGGACGGGGGAGGATGTGAATAGATTCTTCATCAGCTCAATCTGTATGCTCCTCAAACCCCAGGGAACTCAATAAAGGGAGAGGACTAATTAAAGTGGGAGACCAAAATCTCCTCTTGAGACTAAGCTGAAGGCTAGAGGCACCCCCTCTTCATTTGTCCCTAACAAGAGCGAGAAACGCCAGCTCAGGTCTCCAGACATTTTAACAATATCGCTCTCTTAGTCAGAGTGCTAAAAACAGTGTACTGTAATCTCATTCAGTACATTTTAAAGTGCAGGAAATCTCTAAATACTGAATCTTGAAATAAATGTATTGTGTTATGACAGCATTTTAAAATAAGAAGATTAAAGAGAATAGAACAAAAATATCTGATGGCTTTGCAGATTTTATATATGTTATTTCACAATTTTTTTTCATTTACTTAGATATACGTCTGTCTAAACATGTATGTAAGTATGTACTCGTTTATGATATAAACTATTTTGCTTATAGTAAAAAGCATTGTAAACTGCTTAGTTATTTTGTCACTGCATTTAAGTGGAAGTAAAAAAACATGTGAAAACTGACTGGTTTATTTGTGTTGGGGTCATAGAATTTTTATTTTATTAGTATCAAGATCAAAACAGAAAAAGAAAATAAGTCAGTCTAACCTGGAAGACTGGACAACCTGGAAGAAATGGACAAATACTTAGAAAAGCACAACCTTCAGAGACTGAACCAGGAAGAAATAGAAAATATAAACAAACCAATCACAAACACTGAATTTGAAACTGTGATTAAAAATCTTCTAACAAACAAAAGCCCAGGACCAGATGGCCTCACAGGTGAATTGTATAAAACATTTAGAGAAGAGCTAACACCCATCCTTCTCAAACTCTTCCAAAATATAGCAGAAAGAGGAACACTACCAAACTCATTCTATGAGGCCACCATCACCCGGATACCAAAACAAGAGAAAGATGTCACAAAAAAAGAAAATTACAGGCCAATATTACTGATGAACTTAGATGCAAAAATCCTCAACAAAACACTAGCAAACAGAATCCAACAGAACATTAAAAGGATCATACACCATGATCAAGTGGGGTTTATCCCAGGAATGGGAGGATTCTTCAATATATGCAAATTAATCAATGTGATAAACCATATTAACAAATTGAAGGAGAAAAACCATATGGTCATCTCAATAGATGCAGAAAAAGCTTTCGTCAAAATTCAACACCCATTTATGATAAAAACCCTCCAGAAACTAGACATAGAAGGACCTTACCTCAACATAATAAAGGCCATATATGACATACCCATAGCCAACATTGTTCTCAATGGTGAAAAACTGAAACCATTTCCACTAAGATCAGGAAAAGACACGGTTGCCCACTCTCACCACCATTATTCAACATAGTTTTGGAAGTTTTAGCCACAGCAATCAGAGATGAAAAAGAAATAGAAGGAATCCAAATCAGAAAAGAAGAAGTAAAGCTGTCACTGTTTGCAGGTGACATGATACTATAAATAGAAAATCCTAAAGATGCTCCAGAAAACTACTAGAGCTAATCAATGAATTTGGTAAAGTAGCAGGATACAAAATTAATGCACAGAAATCTCTTGCATTCCTATACACTAATGATGAAAAATCTGAAGGAGAAATTAAGGAAACACTTCCATTTAACATTGTAACAAAAGGAATAAAACACCTAGGAATAAATCTACCTAAGGAGACAAAAGACCTGTATGCAGAAAACTATAAGACACTGATGAAAGAAATTAAAGATGATACAAACAGATGGAGAGTTATAACATGTTCTTGAATTGGAAGAATCAACATTGTGAAAATGACTCTACTACCCAAAGCAATCTACAGATTCAGTGCAATCCCTATCAAACTACCAATGGCATTTTTCACAGGACTAGAACAAAAAATTGTACAATTTGTATGGAAACACAAAAGACCCTGAATAGCCAAAGCAACCCTGAGAAAGAAAAATGGAGCTGGAGGAATCAGGCTCCCTGACTTCAGACGATACTACAAAGCTACAGTCATCAAGACAGTATGCTACTGGTGCAAAAGCAGAAATATAGATCAATGGAACAGGATAGAAAGCCCAGAGATAAACCCACGCACATATGGTCACCTTGTCTTTGATAAAGGAGGCAAGAATATACAATGGAGAAAAGACAGCCTCTTCAATAAGTGGTGCTGGGAAAACTGGGCAGCTACATGTAAAAGAATGAAATTAAAACACTCCCTAACACCATATAAAAATAAACTCAAAATGGATTAAAGACCTAAATGTAAGGCCAGACACTATAAAACTCTTAGAGGAAAACACAGGCAGCACACTCTATGACATAAATCACAGCAAAATCCTTTTTGACCCACCTCCTAGAGAAATGGAAATAAAAACAAAAATAAACAAATGGGACCTAATGAAACTTAAAAGCTTTTGCACAGCAAAGGAAACCATAAACAAGATGAAAAGACAACCTTCAGAATGGGAGAAAATATTAGCAAAATAAGCAACTGACAAATGATTAATCTCCAAAATATACAAGCAGCTCATGCAGCTCAATATCAAGAAAACAAACAACCCAATCCAAAAATGGGCAGAAGACCTAAAGAGACATTTCTCCAAAGAAGATATGCAGATTGCCAACAGACACATGAAAGGATGTTCAACATCACTAATCATTAGAGAAAGGCAAATCAAAACTACAATGAGGTATCACCTCACACCAATCACAATGGCCATCATCAAAAAATCTACAAACAGTAAATGCTGGAGAGGGTGTGGAGAAAAGGGAACCCTCTTGTGCTGTTGGTGGGAATGTAAATTGATACAGCCACTATGGAGAACAGTATGGAGGTTCCTTAAAAAACTAAAAATAGAAATACCATATGACCCACTACTGGGCATATACCCTGAGAAAACCATAATTCAAAAAGTGTCATGTACCACAGTGTACATTGCAGCTCTATTTACAATAGCTAGGACATGAAAGCAACCTAAGTGTCCATTAACAGATGAGTGGATAAAGAAGATGTGGCACATATATACAATGGAATATTACTCAGCCATAAAAAGAAACAAAATTGGGTTATTTGTAGTGAGGTGAATGGATCTAGAGACTGTCATACAGAGTGAAGAAAGTCAGAAAGAGAAAAACCAATACTGTACGTTACTACATATATACAGAATGTAAAAAAAAAAAAAAAAATGTTATGAGTAACCTATGGGCAGGACAGGAATTACGATGCAGACAGGCATAGAGAATGGACTTGAGGACACGGGGAGGGGGAAGGGTAAGCTGGGACAAAGTTAGAGTGTGTCATGGACATATATATACTCCCAAATGTAAAATAGCTAGTGGGAAGCAGCTGAATAGCACAGGAAGATCAGCTCGGTGCTTTGTGTCCAACTAGAGGGGTGGGATAGGGAGGATGGGAGGGAGATGCAAGAGAGAGGAGATATGGGGATATATGTATACATTTAGCTGATTCACTTTGTTATACAGCAGCCACTAACACAACATTGTAAAGCAATTATATGCCAATAAAGATGTTAAAAAAATTTTGCTGAGAGTAAAACTTAAATATTCATGTTTATATACACACATATATATATATACACACAGGGAGAGACAGAGACAGAGTCAGGGAGACAAAAAGAGAGAAAGAGATATAAATAAATATTTTTATAAAGATACACAGCAAGAGACGAGAACTTTCATGTTCTAATGAAAGGATGAATTTTTCTATAATTCTTTTTAAAACTGTATCTGCAAATAAGGGATAAAATGGTATTTTTAAACTTTATTTTCTTTTAAAATAAATTCAATTTTCACTAAGAAACCATAAAGGACCTAGAAAAATATTGCATACATTTATTCATGGTTTAAGGAAAGCTTTCTTTGTAGTACATAAAGATAGGAAACTCCAAGAACTGATTAATAAATCTGGTACATGAAAAAATATGCATGTATATATATATATATGTATATATATATGTATATATATATGTGTGTGTGTGTATATATATATATGTCAATTTGGGCTGCTTTAACAAATTACCATTGACCAGGTGGCTTAAACAACAAGTTGTGGAGGCTGGAAATCCATGATCATGGTGTCAGCATGGTTGTGTTCTGGTGAGAGCCCTCTTCAGGTTTGCAGAAAGTTGACTTCTCACTGTATCCTCACATGGTGGAAAAAGAGTGAGCTAGCTCTCTGGCCCCTTCTGATAAGGGTATCAATCCCATTCATGAGGGATCCACCCTCATACCTAATTGCCTCTCAAAGACCCCACCTCCAAATACCATTACATTGAGGATTAGATTTCAACATAGGAATTTGGCAGGGAGGGGACTCAAACATTTAGTCCATAACTATATATAAAATATAAGTACACACACATATTTATATATGTGCATGTATATAAATATGTGTATGTGTGTGCATATACAAACACATAATATATAAATATATAAATAAATTATATATATGTGTGTGTATGTATATATATATATATATATATATATATATATATATATATATATATATATATATATATATATACACATACAGGTAAAAACAGATTAAAAGACCAAAAGTCTCTGAAAATACTTTGAAACCTATGTTTTGGCCAAGTGCTAAAGCCTTAATTGGTCCTTATATGTGTAAATTGTGTATGACACCACTCCAAGGGACAAAATTTGCATTCGTAGTGCTTGTAGATTTGTTGATGTGAATACTGTAGATTTGTAAACTTGACAGTTTGCTGGCAGATTGCAGGCAGTGAAGTGTCCTGAAGAGGATCTGTCTCTAATTTCTGGAATGTGCTATTTGGGGGAATGATTGTTGATCCTGTCAGAGGAGAGAACACATTCCAATTTTTACTATGTACCGCACTTTTTTATTTTATTTATTTATGTATTTATGGCTGTGTTGGGTCTTTGTTTTCTGTGCGAGGGCTTTCTCTAATTGCGGCAAGTGGGGGCCACTCTTCATCGCGGTGCGGTGCGCGGGCCTCTCACTATCGCGGCCTCTCTTGTTGCGGAACACGGGCTCCAGACGCGCAGGCTCAGTAATTGTGGCTCACCGGCCTAGCTGCTCCGCGGCATGTGGGATCTTCCCAGACCAGGGCTTGAACCCGTGTCCCCTGCATTGGCAGGCAGATTCTCAACCACTGTGCCACCAGGGAAACCCAATGTACCGCACTTTTATATTCAGGTTTACATCACTTGCCAGTTAAAATTATGCAAACAATATAATATGTTTCTGTTCAAGTGAATATTTACAAACATCAGGCTCTGTTGTTTCCTGAGTCAAGTTCCCCAGCAACAGCAAGGCCACAGCCCAGCCTTTAAGCATCTCAGAAAGTTGCCTTCCATTTAGCATCCTAAATTAAAGGAAACAAATTATAAAAGTTGAAATAAAAATAAAGCCCCACCTGATGAAATTGAATTGAATTCAGTACCACTGTTACTAAAGTAATGAAATCAAAAATATGAGATGCTATTTTAGTGCTACCAAAATAAAAAGTTAAAAATAATAAAAATCCTACTTTCATAAAGGTAGGCAATTGCTAATCTTTAACATCATTAATGCTTATATAAATTGACTATTATTCCTGAAACAAATTTTATAATATTTCAAACTTTTTAAAACTATTATCATTTAATTCTAGGAACTCACCATAAAGAAATAATATTCAGAGATACAAATGAAGATGTATATATAACAATACTATTATTTTTAATAGCAAAAAAACTATAAATCTCTTGATTAAAAATGAAAATATTTATTAAATTGGAATTTGAAAACACATTTCCATGTTTAATAAGGAGGTAAGAATTTGTAAATATGATCATTATTACATTTTAATAATATATAATATATTTAATTTATCTAATAGATTACATAATCTATAGCTATACTATATAATCTCTTATCTGTTAGACCTAAAATGTTGTATATTATATGTTATGATATATACTATATCATGTATAATATATTATCATGTAAGATATATTGTATATTATCTTAACATATTATATAATAAAATACATGGTATAAAATACATTATATACCATATATATAATTTACTGTATTTGATTACATTATAAATTTACTAAATATACTATAATTAAATGTGATATACTTTATATAATATATATATTTGTATATTTAGCTTCTGCTATCGATTGAAGATTTGTGTCCTCCTCAAATTCATATGTTGACACACTAACCCCCAATGTGATTGTATTTAGGCCCCTATCTCGGGCCTTTAAGGAGATAATTAAGGTTAAATGAGGTCATAAGAGTAGGGTCCTCATCCGTTAGATTTAGTGTCCTTAAAAGAAGCGATACCAGAGAGCTTACTCTTGCTCCAGGTGCCTGCACACAGAGGTAAGGCCATGTCAGTGCACAGCAAGAAGGCTGCCATCTGCAAACCAGGAAGTAAGCTCTCACCAGGAACCAAATCTGTTAGCACTTTGATCTTGAATTTCCCAGGTTCCAGAAACTGTGAGAAACAAATTTCTGTTGTTTAAGTCACCCAGTCCGTAATATTTTGTCATGGCAGTGTGAGCTAAAATAGCTTCTTCCAGATTTTCAAATTTTCTACATTTTAAATTTTTATAATGATTTTGGTTGTTTTACGTAGAACTTCCCAGATTTATTATGCTTTAGCAGCAGTCTCAGAATACCAAGTAAAAGTAGGCTGAACAATAAAGGCATTTAGTCTCTCAGTCCATCAGGAGTAAATTTAGTGGAAAGCAGTTCCAGTCTTGGTCCAGTGGCTCAGTGATATCATGAAGGACCTCGTCTCTTCTCATCTTTCTCCCTATGATCCTCAGAAGATCATTCAACTTCAGAATTGAAAGACAGTTTCTATGATCAGGTCCTTATTAGATATCACTCAAGATAGGAAGAAGGGAGATAGATGGAATAATTGGGTTTTTGTGGCCACAAACTGAGTCATATCCCCACCTACAATAAGGCACTTATTGGCAATGGATTATAAACATTTATACCTTGGGTCTTGGTCCACTTCTAAAAATTATATTTTATGGGTAAAGAACAAATTTGCATTTAGGGGACATCATTTAGGGGACATCATAAGTGTAGTCCAATATCATATCACATTATCAACTCTAGCTCACTGTCAGGATGGCTGCCAACAAAATAACTTCAGCACCTCACAACCATGACTTAGACTTAGATGAGGGTGAAAACAAAGAGAAGTTTTTTGTTTGTTTGTTTGTTTTTGTATTGTTGCAAAATCAAAGTTCTGCGAGAATGTTCCAAACAGGGCTAGTTTCTGTTCACACCCATGTGTCCAGGGACCTGCCAACCTGTTGTGGATGCTGTGGTCTCCATCCGCCCTTCAGGATAGAGCCACACATTCCCCAGCTGCCAGCAGTGTTTGTTCAAAATGATAATCATATGAGACTATGTTTTTTCTCATGGTTTCTCTACAAGTTTCCATTTCCAAATTATTAAATAAGAATATCCTTTTGCTCCCATATGAGTTAAAAAAAATGAATATATCTCAGTTGGCATGAGGTTACTTTTCTAAGTCAAAAAACATTTAATGTATTATATAGTTTGGTTTTATTAGTGTAAACTGTCACCCCAAACATTCATAACAGTCTTTCATACCTATAAATGCTTTGTGGAAATCAAGGAGTGAGGTCCAGATAAGGTAAAATCTAGCATAAGAAAAAGAAAACAACCATGGAAGATGTGGTGGGTAAAATAATAGTCCTTCAAAGATGTCCATATCCTAATCCCTGGAACCTTTGAATATGTTACCTCCCATGGCAAAAAGAAATTAAGGTAGCAGATGAAATAAAGGTTGCTAAATCAGCTGACCTTAAAATAGGGAGAATATCCTGATTATCTGTACAGGCCCAATGTAATTACAATGGCCTTTTAAAATAGAAGAACTTGGCCAAAGAGGTCATCAGAGTGATGCAGTGTGAAGGTCTCAACCCACTCTTGCTGGCTTTAAAGATAGAGGAAGGATGCCAGGACACAAGGAACATGGCTAGCCTCTGGAAACTGGAAGGTGCAAGAGATCTCTCCCCTAGAGCCTCAAGAAAGGAATGCAGCCCTGCTGACACGTTGATTTTAGCCCTGTGACACTTCTGACCTCTAAAACGTTGAGATAATAAATTTACTCTGTCTAAAGTCACTATGTTTGTGACAATTTGGTATGAGAGCAATAGGAAACTAACACAGAAGGCTGGATGCAATTGGGTTAGGGATTGAACCCATGAGAATGTAAGGGCACAAAAATACACAGAAATTTGGGGCGGGGGAGCATGGGGATTGTTCAGAGAATAGAAGTGGGAGAATTGAGCCAACTTCATATATGCCTCAAAAGGTAAGTCAACCTTACCTTAACACTAACTCAAGATTTAGCTGTAAAAGAAGGCCCTGCTTCTGTTTCTATTATGACTGTTGCTATTGTTACCACTGGTGCACTGCTTGACTTTGGACATTTATATTTTCACTTTACCCAGTTCTGGGTTTGGATTCATGATCCTATGTTCATCCTACCCTCTAAAATCAATCTCAAGGCTATAATTTCTCCTTGGCCATGTATTCCACAAAGGCCACAGCCCAGCTCATCTTCTAAAGCTGCAGTTCTCAAACTGAAGTATGCTAAAAACGGAGATATCCAGAGACTAGCCTGGGGTAAAGCAAGGTCATATAATCTCCAAAAATAATCTTCAGGAAATATCAGCACTTTTTAAAACATCTTTATTGAGGTATAATTGCTTTACAGTGTTGTGTTAGTTGCTGCTGTATAATAAAGTGAATCAGCTATACATATACATGTATCCCCATATACCCTCCCTCTTGTGTCTCCCTCCCACCATCCCTATCCCACCCCTCTAGGTGGTCACAAAGCACCAAGCTGATCTCCCTGTGCTATGCGGCTGCTTCTCACTAGCTATCTATTTTATATTTGGTAGTATATATATGTCCATGCCACTCTCTCACTTCGTCTCAGCTTACCCTTCCCCCTCCCCGTGTCCTCAGGTCCATTCTCTATGTCTTCATCTTTATTCCTGTTCTGCCCCTAGTTCTTCAGAACCTTTTTTTTTTATAGATTCCATATATATGTGTTAGCATACAGTATTTGTTTTTCTCTTTCTGACTTACTTCACTCTGTATGACAGACTCTAGGTCCATCCACCTCACTGCAATAACTCAATTAGTTTTACTGTATGACCTTAAAGAATTTGTTTTTTGACATTAAAACTGGGCAAGCAAAACTACAGACCTAGCTTTCTGGTTTAGCCAATCTAATACTTTTTTTTCTTCTTTCATGAATATACAATATTTATATGCAATCAGGCATTGGAATATTGGCTATTTTTGTGCTCTCATGTGGCATCAGTGGCATTAATACTGTAGCCTAGATACGGCCAGAACAAATTTTATTATTTCACTGGTTGCTATAGCTAATCTTAGGCCATACAACCAAACCCAATCGAATAAGCTTGAAAATGGGAAATACACATCACTGGACTTTTTTTTAGTTTATCGTTTTTATTTTCATTCATGATCACACAGACATATACACATACACACATGCATACACACAAATGTCCACAAATCAAAACTCATTGACAATTGTGCTCCATCAAATTTTCTGTTAACAAATAATTAAATATCCAATATTTCACTTAAACATTGAAAAGTGTGTCTTTATTATGTCTTTCTTTTTTATTGTTTAAAATTAAAATATTTTTTAAATTATATTTTCAACTGGGATCATAGATAAAAAGTTAAAACAGAAAGTTTGAAGATATAGAGGCTCAGTATGTACTTATTCAAATGAATTAGGGAAGTTCAAAATCATTTTCAATTATTGAGCATTGAAATAGGCATGCTGTCACCTTTCAAATGGAGGAAATGAACTTTACAATGAATCTCTTAGCACTACCCCAACTATGGTTAGTAAATTTGTAGAAGCAGTAGTTAATCTAAATAGCATAATTTAGATTTTTACTAAATATATGTACTTTATTATCAAAGAGATGCAAATCAGTTTAATTCAATAGAAGTGATATTGTACAATTTTTGAGCTTTGTCATCAAGAGATCTTACAGTGTTTATTCTACCACTCTTGGAAATTTACCTTGAGATCACCATATATAGAAACCCTAACTTGCCTAATGAAGAAGAAGCCACATGAAGCAACTATCAGACAGCAAACACCAACTTCAACATACATGAGTGAGGCCATCTTAGATTACTGAGTCCTAATAAAGCTGTCAAATCCACAGTTGCATGAATGAACCTAGGCAAAACCAGCAGAAGCCCTGCTTTGCTGAGCCCAACCCAAGCTGACCTTCAGAATCTTGACCAAATAGTTACTATTTAAGCTTCCAAGTTCAGAGTTTGTTTTGTTACACAGCAATAAACCACTGATACAATATGTTTATTATCAAGTGTGCTTTCAAAATCCCATGAGACATCAAAAACTTATGAGAATACACTAAAATAAATCAATTGACTTCTTTAATATTTGGCTTGAAAACCTCCCTTAGTCAGATCCACATGTTCATTAGAAGAATTTTCTACCTTCCATATTATTAGGCATGATCATTTTGACATTTTTTTTCACAACTACGTAATATGTGTCACCAGTTTTTCAGCCTCAATTAGCATTCTTCTCATTATTTTTCAAGTGTGCATGAATAATTCATTTGCCATTTCTCTAGCCTTGCAACTTTTCTAGCCTATTCTCACCATCTTGCACCAAAGCTAATGCCACTTGTTTGGGGTTTTTGTTATGCACTATCCTACATCTAGATACTAATATCTGTACCAGTTATTTATCAGTGTTTAAAAAAACACCCCACACTTGATGGATTAAAACAAGCCATTTAATTTGCCCACTGTTCTGTCAGCAATTTTCGCTGGACCTAGATAGACAGTTCTTCTGCTGGTCTTGCCTGTGTTCCCACATGCAGCTACAGTTATCTGACAATTGACTGGGCTCAGTGCTTCACTCATGCAACTGGCAGCTTAGGCTGGGAGGAGGTCAGTGGGGCCTCTGCTGGAAAAGTCTGACTTTGTTCCATATGGCTTTTCATGCTTCAATAGGCTACACTAGACTTTTGCATAAAACTCTTAGGGCTGCATTCAAGGAAGATAAAATCAGAAGCTAGATGCCACTTGAGCCCATGTTTATTCTGCCATAAATTAACAGTCAAGGCTCATCAGAAGACCAGTCCAGATTTAAAGGGTGGTGTAGAGGGTTGAATGACTGCCTCCCCAAAGATATGTCTATGTCCTAGTAACCGGACTCTGTGAATGTGACATTATTTGGAAAAAGGGTCTTTGCAGATGTAATTAAATTAAAGGATCTTGTGATGAGACCATCCTGGATATCCCCAGGCAAACCCTGAAACCAATGATAAGGGTCCTTATAAAGGACTGAATAGGAGAAGGCACAGACAGAGAAGAGAAGAGGCCATGTGAGGATGGAGGCAAAGCTTGGAGTGAAGCAGCCACAAAGGAATGCTAATAGCCACCAGAAGATGGAAGACACAAGGAAAGATTCTTCTCCAGAGTCTTCAGAGGGACTATGACCCTACTGACACCTTAATTTCAGATTCTGACAGTCAGAACCATAAGATAATAAATCTTGGTTGTTTTTAAGTCTCCAAATTTATGGTAATTTGTTACCATGGCCAGAGGATATAGCCAGCACTTCCTGACGGGAGGTATGAGAAACAAAGTCTCTTTGCAAAGGGGTAGATATGGGAATGGGTGAAACTATTGCAGACATATTTGAAAACAATCTATCACATGTAGGAAATCAATGCTCTTGCAGCAACATTTGAAACTCATTTTCATTAAAAATGAAAAGTTGAATGAAACTAAGAATTTTATTCAATTAAAATGAGGGATGCCTTGCCTAGAAATAATACATTTAAAAGTGCAAGTCAACATGCAAATTTTTAAAGGCTCAAATTTTCTTATTTATCAGTTTCATTATCTTCTAGGAAGAGCTTATGTAAGAGGAGAAAATTGGGTTAATTTTTAAAAATTTTTATAGATGAATTAGTTTTGCATTAAAAAGCAGCATAACTGAAAAAGATGACTTTACTTTGAAAAGCTAATGATGCATTTAAATGGTATACTTGAGCTATAGATTGATAGTTTTTTAACTCATAGTAGCTATTACATTTATATTTTGCTTATATTTATAATAATAGTCTCTACAGAACAATTAATTTACAAATGGCCTATGGAAAAAGAGATGTAGAAGATATTTTAACAAGGTATGTGAATTTCTTTGGCAAGCAAAACTGACCATTAAAAAAAATAATAATAAATGCTGGAAACATGCCCAGATGGAGCTAAATCTATGGGGAGCCAAAGAATGTGAGTGGCATCTCTAAATAAAATTTTTGTAAACCCAGATTATTACCTTCATTAATCACCAATGATGTCTCAAATGTATTGTCTCTTAATTATCACAAGGTAGTCAATATAATGATAAAGTTGGAAGTTTTGTACAAAGAAAACCCAGTGGTTTTAACACTCGTGTTTGAAACAAATGTATAATAAATTGGAAAGAATATTTGCAAAAGCACCTTGCTACACCTGTCAGCACATAGAAGGTGTTGACAGTTTTTGAACCTAGGGTTTAATTCTTGTTGCTGATTTTGCTTCTTCCTTATGAAGGAGAAAAAAATAAGAAGACACAAAGGACTTTAAGGTTTAATTAATGAAGTGAATTCAGTCTTCTCCTTAATAAGCAATACCCCGCCAAGCTGGGTATCTTTGTGGACGTGTTTCCAAGGTTTAATAATCCTAAAGAGCAACTTCAAGACAAAAACTATAAATTTGTTTATGGTTTAAAGCAAAACTGAAAAAACAATAAGTCAACAAAACTACAAAAACAATAAAGTATGGGAACTGAATGAGGAGAAATTATTATGGGGATTATAGTCTGATTGGAACTCAATTCATTTATATGCAGTTTAAATTACAGCTTCAATGGAAAGGTAAAGAATAACATTGCCAATTATTTTTCTTCACTGAAAAAACAGTTTGGTGATTATTGCCCTGAAGCACTAGGAAAGATTGACCAGTGGATCAAAAACTTGTTCAGTTCACCACAGAGCAAAAAACTTCACATTTTTCTCCCCACTCTCCCACCACCCCCCAAAATAAAATTTCCACTAATGTCTTATTTATTGGTTTCTTAGGTAACATAACTTAGTTATTACCTGATCATAGTGATTGAAAAAAATAACTTATTACTTACAGTTATGTATTAATGTAAGGCTAAGTTATCAAAATACTATGAAAATATAGCAATGAAAAAACTTGCTAGAATGATGTCACCTATTATAATCTCAGCCCATTTCTTTTAGTTGATACATTCAGTGTCAGAGCTGCTCCTCCTTTTACTGTTAAATAGGAAATTCATTCATATGATGTTTGTTGATAACTTAAAATATTGTATATTAAAACAAATATCATAGGTTTTTCATGAATAACTTCAAGCAGAACCATCCAGCTTGCAATATTCATACAAGATGTTATGCCTCTAGATTCCCAATGCTTGAGTTCACTTACCCCTCAGCTATTAGGTTTGAGAAGTTTGAGGCACACTGTTCCAATACATGTTTGTTGACACAGCTGTATTTTGTTTTTGTCAAACTGTTTTGGGGTCACTTTTCTGGCTTCATCTATTTTATACACAGTTAACAATCTATTCTGAAGTTCTTTGGGATGTTGTATTTATATCAGCCCCACACACTTGGGGGGAGAAAAGAGTATCATTAATGGGCATGATGTCGGTAGGAGCTGCATTATTTCTGAAAATCTCTCTAATTTCTTTGCTTTAAATGTTCGTCTTGACAACTTACTCATGTACTTACTCAATGCAGTCACTATATATATTTGCAGTGAAGTTAAAAACTTCTGGGAGTATCTGGGAGTATCAAAGGCTTTATATATGTATAAATGAAAAATATCTCATCCACTTATTTCTTCATCCATACACACACACACGCTTACCTTTGGATAACATTTGCAGATCAAAATTAATTTACAGTTAAAGCTGATGTTGTTATGGGAAGTTCACTGACGACACTGTGAAATCCAATCTTTCTCCAGATTTCACGTGAGAACTTCTATTACTAGAAGACCTTTTTACCTTCTTTAAAACTTCTTGGGGATTCCCTGGTGGCGCAGTGGATGAGAGTCTGCCTGCCGATGCAGGGGACACGGGTCCGAGCCCTGGTCCGGGAAGATCCCACATGCCGCGGGGCAACTAGGCCCGTGAGCCACAACTACTGAGCCTGCGCGTCTGGAGCCTGTGCTCCGCAACAAGAGAGGCCGCGATAGTGAGAGGCCCGCGTACCGCAATGAAGAGTGCCCCCCGATCTCCACAGCTGGAGAAAGCCCTCGCACAGAAACGAAGACCCAACACAGCCATAAATAAATAAATAAATAAATAAATAAATAAATAAATAAATAAATAAATAAATAAATAAATAAATAATAAAAATTAGGTCATTTGTAAAAAAAAACTTCTTGAATTTGAGGCTTAACTTTTATCAGTTAATATAATGGCTTTTCTAAGATTTCATTAACTCCCAGAAGGACACTGTCATCTTTTTTACACAGTTCATATCTTTACCTAGATTATAAGTATATTTAGTGTCTTTATATGTTCAAAACACTCATGTTAAAATAAACACTAACTTAGTCCTTCGTGTACTAAATTCTAAAGTCCTTCGTGTATTAAATTCCCTGTATGTAGATTGGAAGGATTTTATTTGCTGCATTTTGATAAATAAAGCAACACTATGCACCATATATCAGTTTAGTCTTTGGCATTTTCCATTTAGTATTTCTAGAAATGTTGCAATTTTATAATATAAAAAAGGCAAGACTCAGTTGGAAATGTCAAAACTATTTTTATTGAAGAGATGATCAATTCCTGGTGGCATTGTTACAAACTGCCAAAGGTTTGTTTTTTAATTCAGCATATAATAGGTTCAACATATAATAGGTGACTTTCCAAATAATACATTATCCTGAAGAATAACACCTAATCAGAGATATGCCGATCCCAGCTGCTGTCTTCTAAAAGTATACCAAAAAGAACAGAGAAATTGGTATTTATAGTCAAATTTCAATTTTTTATAATTGTTATCTTGTCGACATATTACTTCTATGGTTTGCTTCACATTCTTCTAGATAACCTATTTCTAGCCTTTTCAATTTCTGTACTCTTTTGAAGAACTTGAAGGTAAACAATATAAAATTCAAGTCATCTAACATGGTTTTGGCATATCCATACATGTGTATCTGTGGTGAACATGGCATTTAAGGTAAGTGGATAAAATAAACTTGGTTACTTGTTTATTATTGTTTTCCATAGTTTCTGTACTGGCTGTACAAATAATTAGGATTTATCTGTTTTTAGATAACTGACATTATACAATGAAGGATCCCTTGATTCTTATCCATGTAAGTTCCATATTAATGGTATTTTTTTTTCATGTTTTGACATTGGACAAGCACCAGTGCATCTCCTTGCAAGAGACATTGTTACAGTTTTGTAAAACTAAATCATGTTAGTAAAACTGAAAAGAATTTTGGCACTTTGACATGATGCACTCATTGTGTGAGCTTTCAGTATTTCCTTGATAAATGTAAAGGCTTATTAAGTGAGCTGCTGTAGGATAAAAGAGTCACAAAGTTTATTTCATTTATACTTTTAAATTCAAATCTCCCTCAGACAATTTGTGTTTGCTCAGTCGTTTAATAACATTTATTGTGTTCCTACCACAGGCCAAGCTCTCTTTGAGGGACTAGGGATCCACAGTAAACCAAACCAAAATCACGATTCTAATGGATTTTACACTTATGTGTGTTGGGGCAAGGGAGTATTAAATAGAAAAATTAGATATGTGAATAACTTGATAATGCTTCAGTTGTTGATATAAAATAAGGCATGGTAAGGGAGATAATGGTACCTGGGTGAGTATTGCTAATTGATAGGAGATGTAAGGAAAGGGAGGCCTCTCTGATAAGTAGAGATTTCAAGTAAGAAAATGAGCCCTGAAGATAATCCTGTCAAAAAGCATACCAGGCACAGCTGGTACAGTAATGCAAGGGAAAGAAATAGAGCTTGTTTACCATTGTCCAGGAATAATAAGAGGACAATGTGCCTAGGGTGCTTTACATTTTTATCACCAATGTTAGGATTTAACAATAATGCTTTTCACTTACGAACGTTTTAAAAATTACCAAGTGTTTGCATATAGTATGTTGTTGACTGACACTATATGCCTACAGTATGATTGATAATTATTATCCCAACATTATAAAGGAGGAAAACGAAGTCCAAAGATTTTAAAGGCCTTACCTCCATTCTCACAACTGCTGAGTGATGAAGCTGGAACTATAATTCAAATCTCCTGATTCCTGGACCATTTTTCTCCCCATTATTTTATATTTTGCATCAAAGTTAGACTAGACGGGGCCTTGATTAGTCTCTGAAATACTCAGTCCAAGACTTGAGAATCTAGAAACAAAACCTCTATTTGAAAGTGCATGCCTTGAGCAACTATAATGCCCATCTGTTGAAAGCTTTACATTTTAGAGAGGAAACAAAGGCCAAGAGATATGTATATTACTGAAGCTTATAAGGCACTTGAATTTAAAATAGTTTTTCTCTAAAGAGGTAGCATATTCATTGATCTTATATAAAAAAAGTTATCAACTGTAATTCAATTGTTAATTGACATGAAATTTTAAAATTATTTGAGCCCAAATACCCAGGATATATCAGAGTGTCTATTTAACATCCTCTGAACATACCATATGCCATCCTCCTATCAATCTTTTATTCTTTTTATACCATCTACCTGGAATACATTTACATTCTCTCTATTTTGGAAAGTTTTATCTGTTGTTTTAGATATCATTCATGGTACCACTCTGCCAATCATGTCAGTCTCATGTAGTTCAGAATGCACTTAATGCTTGTGTTTACTACTCATTTTGCCACTAAGATATGCTCTTTTTTATTGTCAGTTAATGTTTAAATGCATCTGTCTTAACACAAATGAAAAATTTATGAATTGTTTGCATTTTCAGCCTCTATTTTATACACACACACAAGCATATACATACGTATGCACATATGCAGTTGTATATATGATAATCTCTTAGCAAAAATGGATGCTGTTGATGATTATGATTAAAAAAGAATGATTTCAACTAGAATAATTGATTATACAAAATTGAAGGATCTTGTAGAATCTTATAATTTTAGTGTCCATTTTAAGTTAAACTTACAAGCTTAATGCCCTGTTCAAATAAAGTGCTTACTAATCTCTCTTTGGAAATACAGGAGGGAGTGGGTGGGAGAAAATTAAAATTATAGTGCCTGCTATACAAATGCTTTCATTTTTCTCAAATTTATTTTCAGGTACTAAAGTAACACATAAATACATTATTCTTAAAAATTCAAGTATTAGAGGGACCTTCAAGATGGTGGAGGAGTAAGACATGGAGATCACCTTCCTCCCCACAAATACATCAAAAATACATCTACATGTGGAACAACTCCTACAGAACACCTCCTGAACACTGGCAGAAGACCTCAGACTTCCCAAAAGGCAAGAAAACCCCCAAGTACCTGGGTAGGGCAAAAGAAAAAAGAAAAAGAAAGACAAACGAATAGGGATGGGACCTGCACCTCTGGAAGGGAGCTGTGAAGGAGGAAAAGTTCCCACACACCAGGAAGCCCCTTCACTGGTGGAGATGGGGGGTGGGGGGCGGGGGGGAAGCTTTGGAGCCACGGAGGAGAGCGCAGCAACAGGGGTGCAGAGGGCAAAGCGGAGAGGTTCCGCACAGAGGATCGGTGCCGACCAGCACTCACCAGCCCGAGAGACGTGTCTGCTCACCCGCCGGGGCAGGAGGGGACTGGGAGCTGAGGCTCAGGCTTTGGAGATCAGATCCCAGGGAGAGGACTGGGGTTGGCTGCATGAACACAGCCTGAAGGGGGCTAGTGCACCACGGCTAGCTGGGAGGGAGTCAGGGAAAATGTCTGGACCTTCCTAAGAGGCAAGAGACCATTGTTTTGGGGTGCACGAGGAGAGGGGATTCCTTCCCTGTCTGTCCCACAGAAGGCAGAGCACTGCCTAAACAAGCTCCAGAGACAGGCACTAGCCGCAGCTATCAACTCAGCCCCCAGAGATGGGCATGAAATGCTAACGCCGCTGCTGCAGGCACCGAGAATCCTGTGTGCAAGCACAGGTCACTATCCACACCCGCCCAGGAGTCTGTGCAGCCCACTAGGTATTGTGCATAGATTCACTCATTTAATTATCACAACAACCACACCAGGAGGTATTATTAAGCCCATTTTTTAGATAAGAAAATTGTAGCATAGAGGAAAAAACAAGAGAGAAACAAGGAGAAGATAAAGAGAGCCAGAAAAAAATAATGTGGACTTATATTCAAAGATCCATGAAAACTGAAATAAATTATTTAGGCTATTTCTTCAAGGCTGATACATTCCAAGATGGTTGTCCCACTTCTAAACTGCTCATAAAATACATCACTACATAGAAATTAAATGAATTAGCTCTAGAAAGACTTTCATTTAAAGTCATTTACTGAAAAGTGAGCCAACTATTGATTTCTGGAAAGAACTACTAGAAATTAAATATCCAGATACAAAAGGAGTAACCAATGATTAATACCAATATTTGTCAAACATATTCATGAGGATCATTGTGCTTGGTCAAAATTTTATGTTGCTTTTTCCTGATAAGCACTTAGTGGAGTGTTTCACATTTTTCTGGAAATATATTTATGCTTAATTTAAAGGAAGATGGATCTAAACCAGAGATCTAAGAGTTTCTTAAAATGGTGGCATGTTGCAATCTGATATTTAGGTTATATGTACAACTGGACTTTTGTGAAATTAAGGCTACAAGGTATTGCATTATATTTAGAAGAGGAAAAATGTTTACTTGAAATACTTCCCAAGATTCCTCCCTGACAATCATTTCCCTGGATTTCCTTTTCCTTTTACATTTTTTTGTGAAGAAAAGATATAACTGCACTCTCCCTAAGGAGGTCAAATTAGGCCAATGACATATGTTTCATCTTTTAATTTTCTTCCCTTTTGTGAAAAATGCAAACATTAGTAAAAATCATAAATTCTAAAGAGATGTTTAGTAATATTTTTGTCAGCAAATTGTTCTATAATACATACTAGGTCTGAGACACGTTCCCCTAAGATTCTGTGCAATTTGAAGAAATCTTGAAGTATGGGAACTCTGTAATCATACGACATTAAAAAAAAAAAAAAGCAGAACTGGTGATTGGGAAAATGGGCATTTATGATTGAAACATTAGGAGAATTGGTTATTCCACTGTGGTGTAAAAATAACTCTCCTGTTTAGGGTTCACTTTCACAAGACTCTGTTCCTTCCTGTTATATCCCTTACTCTAACTTCAATAGCTTTGTCATGTGCTTTGCTTTTTTTAATTCTTAAAATTCACTGCTAGAGCATTCTTACCATGGAATTGTCCAATCATCAAGGCACCTACCTATATTATTGTCCAATCATTAAGACACTTAAATTATTTTAATTTCCTGAATATTTTTTCTTTATAACCAAAGTAATTACAAACTAAAAAGAAAATAGCTTAGGAATGCATTATCACACTTGATTGAACAAACATTGCCAAATTATTTTCTACCTGCCCTATACAACTTTCCTTGTTCTTCTTTTTTTTTTCTTTTTCCCTCTAAGCAATATAATAAAAAGTATTTTACGAATCAGATAGAGTCAGGAGCTTTTTTCCTCACTATAGATATCATGTTAATTGAAACTGGGCTCACCCCATTCTGGTACATTGTCTAGTTAGTAATCGTTTATGTATGTACCTCTTTTCTGGTTACATGTGACCCTTGTCATGAGTTATCCTCTAAATATTTATCCTATTCTACAATGTACAGTAAGGTGGGATTCAAGATTTTTCCCCACTCGGTATTTCACTTTTTTGACTTTCATGAGTTCTATTAATCAAAGAAATACTTCTTTTAGCTTAAGCAACAAATCTCAGAGAATAATTCTTTTTTTCTTCTATGATACCTCATAAAGTGTTCTGACAGGCAGTAAATTCTCAAATAGTTACAAAATAACAGAGAGTTTTCCTGTTTCATATTCAGTCACAAGGGTACAATTTTCCATTTACCCATTTTGTTATATAGTACACATATTGGAAACTCATTTTTGTTTAATGTGATGTAAACTGGTCTCACTAGGAAGTGAGTATCTTCACTCAGACAACTCAGCAATCTCGTTTGTCTGCCTAGACAAGCTAATCTGATTGTAATTCTGTCACTTATCTTTTAATTTCTTTTGAAGCTGATGTATATCTGAAGTGGCATTCAGCTGGGAATCACATAGGTAAAATTGATTTTTATCACATTTAAATGTTTCAGGGCCTGAGCAAGTGTTTTTAGATATACAGTCTTAAACCATCTTGGGTGAGAGTCCAACAGATAAACTGTGGGCATAAACTCAGTGGTAAACTATAACAAGATTCTAATAATGCAAACAGAGTCATAAGTAGAGTTCTGGGATTCTGATCCCCATTGATATCTTTTTAGAGTGAATTGGCCATAGATAATTGTCAAAAAAACACCAATATTTTATTATAGAACTAGAGAAGCTATTGCTGTTCAAACAATGCCCAGCTGCCTTCTTCCTCTTGATTTGAATCCATCTACAATACCAAAAACAAGTATTAGGGAAAACAATAAAAGCATCTTTCATTTCTAAACTAGATTCATGAGAAAAACTGATGAGAGCAGAAATTAATAGCCAAGCCATTTCAAATGAGGCACACAAACTAGAATTTTACTTTGATACCCACTGGTTGAGCAGGAAAAACTAGAAACCATAAGAGGTAATAGTGATTTTATTTAATTCATGATCTTGCACAAACTAGTTGATCTGAGAAAGAGCCAAGGAGGCTTCAGCTTCAGGATAACAAATTAGATAATCTCCCAAAGTCCCTTCATCAGGAATTGAGTGCTGAAAGCATTTACCATGATGAGGGGGACCCATGAGGAGAGGACCAGGTAAGGATAATGGGAGAATGGCCAGCCATGCAATGAGAAGGCAAAATTCAGTACCATGATGAAAATCATCTGGTAGTAGAAATCACAGCAGATGGCTGAACTTAGAGAGGGTGATCAATCACAGCATTGTTTGTAGTAACTAAAAATTGGAAATAACTAAATGCCCATCATTAGAGAAATAGATGAATAGAATGTGGAATACTAATGGAATAATTAACAATAGTGTATATAGTGAGACATAGAGATGCACACACACGTACACATACACACACACAGAAAAGGAGGGAGAGAGACGTCAAGAACAAAATAAAGTGAAAAATCAAGTCCCATTATCATCCCTATTTTTTAAATCTCACCCTCCAAAGTAAAATTGTTACAAATAAATATACATGTATGTAAAGGGATAAACACAGATTCCAACTGTATACACTAACTTCCTGATGGTATTTTTCTCTGGAAACATAGGCAGAGATTCTTTTAAAGGAAATAGGATTATAAATATTATTCTTTGTGCTTTTCTGTATTTGTGCATTAGTTAGGCAATGAAAAAAAAGGAAAGAAAGAAAACACAGTGAAGTAGATGATATCAAGAGAATCAGATACTTTGTATAAGGACTTTCAGAGCATTACTGTAAAGAGCAAACTGATGCATGTGTGTTACTGGCGAGATCAGTTATGAGAGGAAATGTCGTCAGTCTCACTTGCTGTAGGTGATTGCATTATTCAGGACTCTTGGTTGCAAATAACAGAAACCCATGTTAAAGTAATTAAACAAGGAGGCCATTAGACTGAGGTGGATCCAATGCCTTGGTAGCCTCCATAAGCCAAACAAAAGCTAAGGAGAGTCCACTGACTAAGCCAGAGTCCACCTGAATTTGAGAAAGTGAAATTTGAGAAAAACCAATCACAGCCAACTAGGCTTTCCCAAACAAGGCAACCACTTAAGCTCTAACCAAGCAATTTTTTTTTTTTTTTTTGCTTTGCTTTCCTTCTACATCTTCTCTATATAAACCTTTCCCCTATCTCCTCCTGTCAGTGGAGCCACTCCTAACCACTTTCGGCATGGCACTGCCCCGTTCAAGTTGACCTATACTCGAATAAACTGAAAATTTGAATGGGCCTCAATTTATCTTTAGCACCCATTAATGCTAACTTAAACATGTGGAATGTATCTTAAAAATCCAAGCACATTTTACAGGTAGACTCAGGATAGTGCTGGATCATCGGAAATAACTAACTCAGATGTCATCAGAACTCACTCAGTTTTGCCCATTCTTTGTATCTCCCTCATTTTTCTCTTTCTCCCTATGCATAAGATTCCTCCATCTTTCCATGCTAGATAGCTCTCACTTCCAGTTCTAGTTTCCTTGTGAACAAAACCTACCCAAATTGGGTCTTTTATTCACCTCTGATTCAGTTAAATTGCATCTCAATGATTGTATACAATACCCATCATTCTTTCAGTTTTAAATAGGCACATAGGTCCTTGACACCTACTCTGTCATTCCCCCTTCAAGGCTGAGTATAAAATTTTAAAATAGAATTTATAGTACTGTTGTTAGTATCTAAACTTAATAGTCAATTCTTAATTGACTATTATTTTCATATAATGTTCATATAACTATTTTATAAATATGATTGTTGCTAGTCATGAAATTTTAGTTCATTCCAGGATTCTATATCTTAGCCTTATTTAAAAAGAGAGAACTACTTAGTGTAGTGATTTTGAGTATCCCACATGATATATTTGTTTTTATTTAAAATCTGTGCTTGGGTTAATTCAATAATGGAGGATAAGGAACAGCGAATTCAGTCATTTGAGGACTTTTTGTCATTCTATTTAGAGATATTCTTTTATTGACTAACAGAGTATTTTGTGCTTGGCTGAGATGAAGGATCATTTAACCACCCCAGAGAGGCATTTCAAAATTTGTATATTTCATAGAATCATTAAATTTCATGTACATTATCTTTTACTTTGAGGTATTTTGATTAACATAAACTAAGAAGGTTTCAGTGGAAACAACCAAAAAAGGTAATAGTTCGTCAAAAAAGTGAAAGCATAACACACTACAATGAATTTGCAATTGAAGTTTCATTCTTTACATTTTTTGAACATGCATTTATGTTTAGAAATATACCTACTTCATATCTCTTCTGTTTCTCTGAGCAGTCTCAAGGGTGTCAGACATGAAGATGAGAAATCATCAAACTCACTTAGCCATTCCAATTTATTATTTTTTATTATTTTTGTACTTTTTTTTGTTTTGTTGGGTTCACTTTTGGCTATTGAAGTTATGGTTTATCCTATTCTTAGAACTGCTTAACTTCACAAAGCTTTTCCAAGACCTAAAAATTACAAATATAAGTATACATTTTCCTAGTGGGAAGGAAGAATAAATGGAAGAAAGTGTGTTTGCTAGATTATTGTAGACCTGTGCATATATAAAGATATATAGAGAAATATAGGTATAGACAGTGAAATGGAGCTCCCAGAAGGAGATGAGAACAAGAATAGGGTAGAGGGAATATTTGAAAAGATAATGGCTAAGAATTTTCTAAATTTAATGAAAATATTTTAACCTATGCATGTTGTAACCAAGATGGTCAGTGAACCTCACACAGAATACATACAATAAAATCTATACCTAGGCACATCATAGTTAAATGGCTATAAAGTGAAAATGAATAGAAAATTTCATCATTGGGCAAAGACTAAAAAGCACATAACATACAGAACAATAATGAGAGTTAGGGCAGACATCTCATTAGAAACAGTTAAGATCAGAGGGCAATGATACAGAGTTATTAAAGGCTTATAGAAAAAAAATGCCAAATAAGAACTCTATATCCAGTGAAAATATGCTTCAAAAATGAAAAGAAAATAAGGACATTTTTCAAATATATAGAAGCTGAATGTATATGCTTCTAAGCAGAACTTTATTGCAAAATATGACAAAATTAGTTCTTCATGCTGAAGGAAAATGACAGAAAACAGAACTCTGGATGTTAAGAAAGAAATAAAAACACCACCAAGGGTATTCATATGCATAAATAAAGCAGATTTTTAAAGCTATACTTATTTTTATAGATATATGTGTATGTATGCATTTATAAACATGTGTGTTTATATACACATGTTTGTGTATGTGGCTATATATATTATGAAAATTATTATAAAATAAAATATATAAATTAAAAAATAACAGAACTAAAGAGAGAAAAAGATAAACCACAATCCTAGCTGGATATATAATGTTCTTCATGGGAACTGATTTTTTTGAAATAGAAGAAAATTAGTATGGCATAGAAGATTTGAGTAGGATTATTAACCAACTTATTTGGTGTGGAAAGATTACTATACCCAACAGAAACAAAGTTCACATTTTTTTCGAGTGCATATTGAACATTCACCAAGATTGATCATATGTTGAGCCAAAGAACAAAACTTAGTAAATTTCAAAGGACCAAAATATACAAGGTGTATATAAAGCAATGATGAAATATTATTTCATTTTCATTAGAATACGTAGAATTTAAAAGTCTAACAATATCAAATACTGGCAAGAATGTAGAAAACCACGTATTTTCATCGTTGCTGGTAGAGGTGTAAAATGGTAGACTTTGGAGTGCTGTTCCAATAATGTTATCAATGTCTGACAAAATTTAATAAATATCTCCCTTAAATCAGCACCAGAGAATAGATAAACAATTTGCATTATAGTTATATCATGAGATACCACTAATAATAAACATTTTTTTGAATGAAAGAAGTCAAAAGTAACTGCTTCTTGGAGAATAGGAATTGACTGTTAGGAAAGGAAGGAAACTTTTTGGGATGATGGAAATGTTTTGTATCTTGTTTTGCATGGTGATTCCATTGCTGCATAAATTCAACAAACATTCAAATGTCAAATGAATGTTTAAAACCTGTGCATTTTTTAATGTAAATTACACCTCGCTGGACAAATACAACAACAAAGAAAAAGTGAAATTACAACCAGTCCAATCAAGAAGTATTTATTGAATGAAAACCAGCAGGGTCTAATGGTGATGGAGGTGTAGTTAATGCCAGCAGCACAATACTCCTAATCTCCTCTCAAGCAACTGATATTTTAACTACAGTGAAAGAGTACACACACAAGTTAAATAATAATTTTAAATACAAATTAAGTGATAGTACAAAACAGTCTATGGTTAGTTAACTGTAAGTTGAAGTCTTGCCTTCATCTTCAGAGCAGAGGATAAGAACACTTTGAAACTGAGGAATTAAAAAGACTTCTTGGAAGCGATATATTTGAGCCTGGCATTTCAACATTAGTTAATATTTGGTTGAAGGAGACAAAATAAAATAAGGATGGTATAGTCATTACCTCTTTAATTTTACTACTTTTTTTGAAACATGGGTGAATTAGTTTCCGATCATTACTGCAAAAAATTACCACAGACATAGTGTCTCAAAGCAACACAAATGTAATATAATTATGGAGGTCAGCAGTCCATAAAGGGTTTCACTAGGCTAAAATCAAAATGCTGCAGGTTGACATTCTTTCTGAGGGATCTAGAGGAGAATCCGTTTGCCTTTTCTAGCTTCTAGAGATTATCTGGCATATGATAAAAGTATAAACATTCCCATTCAAAAAGGGAGAAAATAAGAGGAAAAAAAGGAAGTCACCAGTACCAAACAATTTCAAAATCCAGCCTGGAAAATCCCATTTTGTTTCAGAGTTCTGGAAATAATCCTCTTGTGATTCTGGGCCCATGGCTCCACCGTTAGCTGAGTGGTATTACTACCTGTTTCCTATCTGTAAAACTGGTGGGGAGAGGGTCTTATATCTGCCATGTAGGCAATGTTCACACATTTCAAGGATTAGGATGTAGGCATCATTGGGAGACCATTTTTTCTGCCTAATGTGATGGGCTTTAAAAATTCCTATGATTCTAGTTAGCAGAATTTCCTCACTTGATTAAAGTAGTGTAAACTTATTAACTTGCCAAATTATAAACCTGAGAGGTGCTTTAAAAAACGAAGAAGAAGACGAGGAAGGATTTTTCTTTCACTATATCAGGGAAAATCATTTTTTCACTCTGGGACGAATTATCGCATTGACCCCAGCAGTGACTATTTGTATACCAAGATTTTCTCAATCCTACAATGTTATTCCACTCCCTACAAAAATCCTTAAAAGATCACTCCTTCAAATCTTTCAGAAAGCAGTTTATTGGGTGGGTGTTTTAGTTACCTATTGCTGTGTAATGATTTACGTCAAAATTTAATTACTTTAAACAAAAGTAAACATTTATTATTTCATGGTTTCTGTGGATTAGGAATTTGGGAATAGCTGGCTGGTTCTAGCGTGGGGTATCTCATGAAGTTTCAGTCAAGATGTGGGCGCTGCAGTCATCTACAAGCTTGATTATGCCTGGAGGATCCAACTGCATGATGGCTTATTCATGACTGGCAAGTTGGTTCTGCCTCTTAGTAGGGGGTTTTGGTTTCTTGCCACTTGTATATCTCAGTAGTGCTGCTTGACCTGGTGGCTGGCTTCCCCCTAAGTGAGCAATCCAGGAGAATAAGGTAGAAGTAACAATTTATTTAACCACATGCACATTCTACTGGTCACACAGCGCAATCCTGATACAATTTGTGAGGAGACTACACAAGGGAATTAATATCAGGTAGCAAGTTTCCTTGGGGGGCCATCTTGGAGATGGCTGCCACCATAAGCAATACAGAATTTATAGGGAAATCTGTCAGACAGAAGCTCAGCTGTGAAACAAATCCCCACAGGCAGTGAGGAGAAAATGTCCATGATCTATAAAGGATTTGAAATCAGTATTAAAAAAATACTTTGATTCTGTCTGCTAGAATTATCCTTACATTTGCCTTTGGGAAAGAAGACTAAGAAGAAGTATTCAGAAGGCTTCTTGAAAAATAGAATACTGTTGATATGTATATCATATAAGTGGAAATTGATCTAAACCACTGAAAATATTTGCTCCATATCTAGTATCTGAAGCCTTGATACAGCAACTATCAACTGGGTGCTTACGGAATTAACCTTGCAAAAGTAGGCACAGCTTCTAAAGACTCATTTCGACACATTTTCCAAAAATGCATTGTTTGAATGGGAATTTAGCCAGTATTTTAAAAATCCCATTGGCTCTAAATTTAACATTATGAAATAATCATAATTGAAAGGAAATGTAAGAGGTCATCTAATGTTTTCTCTAAGCAGAACAGTTAAGGTAGTATTCAAAACGAGTGGATACTTATTTGGATTTGTGTTCCAAATCTTGCCTTTTGCTGGTGGTAACAGTGACCTATGGTGATGCCCCCAAGGCTAAAGTTGTTCCTATATTGTAACATAAAGTAAGGTATGTATATTTAGCTTTTTTGGAAAGATTCAGTAAAAGTAGGTGATGCTTGAGATTGAGGACCAGAATATGGTTAAATAATTTAAAACTCTTTGTTCTGCTTCATCTAAAGGCTTATGGTCTGAGTTTTGCAATGTTCCTTTTTAGAAAAAGTAAAAATAACAAACGACAACTGTTGGCCTTAGTCAGAAAGTAAAAACCTCATTATCCTTGGGATACTCGTTCAACAAAGATATATGCAGTACTTATTTTTCCTAATATGGGGCTGGACATTATAGAAAAATTGTACAAAACAATGCAACATCCTCAACCTCAAGAAACTGTATGTGCCGATGTAGAAAACAAACTTCTCATTACCAAGGAGGGGGAAGGGTGTGGGATGAACTGGGAGATTGGGAATGACATATATACACTACTATATATAAAATAGATAACTAATGAGAACCTACTGTATAGCACAGGGAACTCTACTCAATGCTCTGTGGTGATCTAAATGGGAAGGGAATATAAAAGAGGGGATATATGTATATGTATAACGATTCACTTTGCTGTACAGCAGAAACTAACACAATGTTATAAAACAACTATACTCCAATAAAAATTAATTAAAAAACTGTATGTGAAGGGTCCTGACGCTTGTTGGTTCAGATATGTCCATTTCCCTCTTGCTCGCTAGATTCCCCTTGGTAGATCCTGGGCAAAAAGGAGTCAGAAGAGAATGAAAATATCAGCTTTATTTAAGGCTACCCAAAATGCAGATGCATCAGTAAAGATGGAAGAGGACAGCACCGGGACATGTTGCCAAAGTGTGGTGGGCACTATCTATTACTCTTTTAACTTCCTCCTCCCAGCCCCCAGCCCTGATCCAGTAATTCAGCACTGATTTCTCTCCATTTGCCCACATTTAGGCTAAATCTGACAAAACAGATGCTTATCCAGTACAATAGCAAGAACTGTTTATCCTTAGTGATTAATATGCATTTTATCACCTTGTCTGAATGTCTCAAGATAAACCTAGCGCTACGCAGCAGTTTCTCCCACTGTGACAGGCTCTTAGTCGCCCTAAATAGTCTTGGGATGCATCTGCCATCTGACACTTAAGGTCTCTTTCATTAACATATCTCAGCCCCTGAGTCCTGCTAGGGATGCACGTGGTGTGATTTTGCAATCACTGAAATTTACAGCCAAACTCAAACAAATGAATAGGAAGATTTTAGGAGGAGCCCAACACCTCATCCGGTATGACTTTATTAATTTATATCTAGTTAGAGAGAAAAAGAAAGCAAATTACAGCACAAGAGCTCCAGAGAATCTTTAGAGTATGTATTCAAAAGTTGTTTTGAAACATAGGAAATATGAAATGGGAATGAATTAAATTGATACCATTTCATTTCACTAATGAGCAAATCTTTAAACAACTATTTGCCATCTGGATAGCTGCCGATACAAAAACTCCTTCAGTAAAGAATTGCTATTCCCTTGTTTATTAGAGTCGTATTTTTTACATACCTGTTCTCTTGCAGGTTTTCAGTGAAAAATATAAATGCATTAAAATAAAAAGTTTAAAGGTCAAAACCTTAAAATATTTTAGATTACCCATGGTAATATGAATTAATTAGATTAACATATAATTATTGAAACCTGCATTAATATGTAGGAAGAAACTGACATAGCTAAAGGGAAGCTGTAATATTCTGACTTTAAGAATGTTATTACGCAATAACTCAGTTTCTAATACTGCAGAGAACTGATAGACTCAGGTAATAATACCCTCGCAGCAAGATTCTCCTTGCTTTAATTTTGTCATTGCCAACTCTTAAACAAAACACAGTACTGATGGTAAGCACATACATCTGCATAAACACACATACAATAAGCACAATCACAAAGACTAGAATGTGTTTATTTTTGGAAATCAGTCATCTTTCATTCTATATTTTGTGATCAATGCCTAAGGAAAGAATAGGTGGCATGTATAATTAGCACTTCTAAAAAATAATAATAAAAGGTATCGAAGGTTAAGAAGTTAAGAATTAAAATGAAGTCCTGCTTTTCAATCCTAGCGGTTAAGCCATTTTTGCTCAAATGTAATAGTCACCATAAAGAGTAGATATATCACAGCTTCCCTGTTAGCACTGGCTAAATATTATTGCTCTGCTATTTCAACAGCAAACTGCAGGCCTTTGGAGCCAACAGGCTCTCCTCAAGGACTTGCTGATGTGGAACAAAAATATTTTAGTGTGAAAAAACTACTCCCTAGTGCACTTGTTTGCAAACTGCTGAATTTCTAGATAACTCTATGTTCTAGGACTATTTTTGATAGTGCAGATCTGGTGCTGAAATGCCTCTAAAAGAATCAACACTTCTTTTTCTTTTTTTTTTTTTTTCTTTTTTACTCACAGCATGACAAACCCAGTAGAAACACAAAGCTGCTTGGGTAGCAATCTTTTACTTTGTACAGTAATTTGTTGTGTTGAACCCAGACTTCCCTGTTTCATGCTTGCAAAACAGTAAAAAGCAGTCAAGTGAAATGCAAATTAATATGAAACTCAAATACTCAACAGCTTTCAACTTAGTAGACTCAATTGCCAAAAGAATGTAAAGAAAAGCTTTAACACTGCTGTTAATTATGCTTTTCTTGCCAGGAACACTTTTGGCATTACCTAGAAACTGTAAAGAATTGTTTTATTTCATCCAGAAATTTCTGTGCAATTTAATTACTGTTTATTTCTGTTTTATCTTCATCTGCTTTAACATAAAATCTAGCAACTAAGCAAATACTTTTCTTAATGTTTCTGTTGAGATGTACACTAAACTGAAGTCCATTTAATTTCCTTGATAAAGTCTAGTTGAAGTAAGAGTAAATTTATTTTTCAATTGTTGTAATTTATATAGATTAAATTAACTTTTAGTTTTGTGTCGTCTACTGGGAATATGATTTTGAATAGCTAATTATATCTATTTGTTCTAATAAACTTCTAACACACGAGATTTTAAATATGTTTAGGAAAGTGAAATTAATATTATAGATAACTGAGACTGTTATACAATCTTGTGTTTACACTATAGCCATGCATTAGGAAAATTTTACCATTCGTGGATGATGGGGTGCCATATTTTATATTATGCTCTAGGATAGAAAAGATAAGCAAGACATCGTGCTTTCTTCATGGAATTCAATATCTAGTGAGGGGATACACATTCAAACAAATAATTACAATAAAAAATACTAAGTATTGTGAGTGTTTTTTATTAAATCAATATATTTTGTTCTATCGTCAGGCACTTAAGACCCATCTGCAATGTGATTTTTTTTATTCCTCTGGATAACAGACACAAGTAAGTCAGGAATTTGGTGAAAAAGTTTTTCTTATTACATTTTTCTATCACATTAGGTACAGCATTAATTGCCCAGTTTGCTACCATTTCCACCACTCCCTATGTCATCCAGAAGGCCAGAGTATCTCTTTGGTTACCAAAGTCATTTTAGTTTGAGATCCTGAAGTGGTAGTGCCTTTAGTAAATCACATAAACCTGCATGTCGACCGACTAAACTAAACTTGATTGGATTTCTAGCCCAAATATTCAATTACAATTGGATAACTGACAAATCTGCACTTTACTTTTCAAAATAAGAACACATGCCATCCTTTATATGCTAAAGTGACATTCCTGACCCACCATCTGCCTTAAGAATTTTTCCTAGTTGAGAATAGATTTTTACTGATCCATATACACCTGGTCCCTTTTGTGATACAGAACATGCATTTTGGAGACTGCTGGCCAAAGTTAGGGACATGCTGTGTGGATGTGGAACAGGGCACAGTTAACTGGACCACATGGGGACTGGGCCGTGGCCTCATTAGTTATATACTGTAATCAGTTGAACTCAATAGTCACTAACAGCTTTATTGAAAACCAACAATATGCTCAGCTCTCTGCTGTGACTATACTCTTTCTTTTAGTGTTTTGAACGAAAGATTCTCTATAACAAATATCAAACTTGCTCTTTTGTTCTCTCTTATTTCTGGTGATACAAGGCCTCACTACTTACCTTTTCCTCCATTTTTCTCCATGTTTTTCTCCTTCAGTTTGCTTTTTCTTTTTCTTTTCTATTTTTTTGGCCATGCCATACAGCTGTGGGATCTTAGTTCCCTAACCAGGGATTGAACCTGGGCCCTTGGCACTGAAAGTGCGAGAGTCCTAACCTGTGCTGGACTGCCAGGGAATTCCCATTCAGTTTGCTTTCTGATGTCCATATTTCTCTGGGTCCTTTCCTATTCCAACCACTCATGTTATTTATGGACAATTAGTGGTCTATCCTGAAATACACTTATGTCACACAGCTTCCAAGAATGGGTCTTAGGCAATATCAATCACTCAATGGAGGCTAAGAAGAGAGGTAGACTTTGAAATGGAACTTTTCTTACCAAAAAATATTAGTACAGTTATCTCCCTAAATTAATTTGATCCTTCAGGTATTGTGATGGTTACAGTGAGGAATACCAATGATTTTCCACAGTCGCATAACAAATTTTAGTTTTAGGCTCATGGACATTTCAAGCTGGAAAAATTCTTAGAGTGCATCTAACCCACTGAAATCCAAAAAGACTAAATAATTTTTCACCATTAGAAAAGCTGGCTAATGACAGAGTTTTGCATTAGTTAAGGTATAAGCTAAGCTGCTGTTATATAGAGACCAAAATGGAGTTAAGTTTATAGTCCCATTATCAAAAGGACTGAGAAAACATCAGCTATTACTAGATAAGTAGCAGCCTCTGCTATAGCAGAATTCTAAAGAATTCTTGTCTTTATTACAAGGTTAGGAGTCTTTATAGAAAAACGGCCTTACAACTTGAATAACATTCTATTGTTAAAAACTTTTTATATTATTAAACTTTCGTATCAGAACATCATCTCTGTGATCATCATCTAAAGACCTTAGATGGTCTTTCTTCGTATCTTTTGTGATCTCTTCATACTACTCTTTATGTGGGAAAAAGTAAAAAATTTAACATATACATAGTATATATATATAGTATGCTAAATATATAGTAAATATTCAAGTGTCCAATGTTTGAACCTAACTAAGAAAATTAGATAGAGGTAAAGGCTCATTGACATGAGTCTTAAATCATTACTGTATTAAATTACAATATTATGACATTTGAACCCATGTAAAGGAATTTCTACATTTATTGCAAAATTAACTTATACTACAAAATAGTATTCAAAAAAACTTTACGTATGTCACTGGACAAATTCTACTGTCTGGAATATTTGAAAAAATTTAGTTCCTCAAATTAATTTGTAAATAAATGGTTGAATGTACAAATGAGTGAACTGACCAAGACAAATTTTGATTATGTCTTAACTATAGTAACCTGTACAGATAAAATACTTCAAAACTGCTTGTTGAATAAATAAGTTCCTTGTGAGATGGTTACCTACTGACTTTGTTTCTTAGATCATTAAAAACAACTTTCATTCCTTCTGACCTTGCATTAAGAATTTGGTAATCAGAATATGTGTGAATCTATACTAAATCAGAAGCTTGGCTGATCTTTTTCGCCCAACTATTTAAATGCCCCCATTTTTCAGATCCAAACTTAGAGGGTGAGTGATATAAATGTCCTTCTACACATATCAACAAAATATCCTAAGACATTTGCTGTCTCTACACCCAGGAGTATCAGCAGACTCCAGTAACTTTTGTCCTCTGGCTACTACTTGTATAACATAAGGTAGTACATTTGCTATATTCTTCCAAGACTCCCAAAGCCATCTCCTTCTTTTTCTTTTTTCTTTTTTTTTTTTTTTTTTCCCCATGAGCTTCCTGTCATTTGTCTCCCTGGAAAGATTTCCCAATGATATGCTGTGGGAGTTCTTTAAAGAGGTTCTGCCTTTCTTTCTTGGCTTTAGGGTGGGGATAGAAAAAAAAAGGTCCCATTGCTGGAGACAGTGGGATGTATAGTACAGTTGGCCTATCAAGACTAGTCTCTTTGTTTCCTTTTCTCTTTGAAAAGCTCTAGGCTAGAGCCACAACCCATTCTTTTGCTTCATGCCTCCAGCAGGGCCTCAGACCAGCTGACTAGCTGGCACCACATCCTTTGGAACAGGAATTCTTCCCTTTATAGGGTTCAGCTGTCATCGCCCAGGCATTTTGTGCAGTATGATTGCTTCTCTGCTTCCCACAAATACAACTTACTTTTAGAAGAACTGTATCTATTGTTTTCAAACTGTTGACAACTTTAAGATATTATATGCAAAGATTTCAAAATACAGAAATGATTTTTGAAAACATTCCATTTAACCTAGTGGGAGCACTAAGGATACATTAAAATATATAACAGATGATTTTATTGTAAAATTTCTAAATCTAATAACTTACTTCCTGTCTTTTACAAATTCAGTTTCAAGAGCATTTCCAAGGTCTGGTTATTAAAAAGTAACTTCTTCATTAGTGTTTGTTTCTATTAGCTATAAGCTGGTGACATCAGTACTTCTCTGTTTCTTGAGTTTATATTTTAAAGCAAATTTAGAGCTATAGGGTTATTTTGCCTTCTATTTTAAGTCACTGCAAATTTCAAGCACATAAATGAAGAATAAACTACAGGGTGATAATATTTCTATAGCTCTGTTCTTTGACATATATTGAAAGCATACAAATGGAAATTGGTTTTATTAGGACGATGTGTAATTGCATTAGCATTTTTCATGTAAACCAATTTTCATGACTCAATGGAATTTCTGCATAAAATGTCTCTGAAGCCAAATTAGCCAAAATAGAACCAATCAAAATTTCATAAATTAAATTTAAGGATATATATGTTCACAAATTTGCAAAATGAATGAAACTTGTTTTTTCTGAAATTAAAACATATAGAAATAAAAGGAAAACAAGGAGAAAAAGACACAGGATACCAGTTGGGGAAAAAAAAGACTTTAGTAGAAGATGGTACAACTTCCTTCCAATATTTGAAGAGCTGTTATGTGGACATGTCTTATATTTTTAAGGGCCGAAGAGGAGACATAATAATATTAGATAAAAATCACAGAAAAATTGATTACATTTTACTATGGGGGTTTTCAATAAGAGTTATTAAGTAGCTAATCAGTTGCCTTATGAGGTTGTGTAGATCCTATCAGGTAAGTCCTATCCTGAGACTTACCAACAAAATGTCATTTCATTGAGGGTTACATTGAACCAAACCAATCATATGCCAAAAAAAAAAAAAAAAAAGTGCTCACATAAGAAGTTTGATTTGATATATATATGCGTATGTGTATACACATACATATATTATATATATTATATAGGCATCGTGTCCCAGAAGCCCTTATTAAAATGAATACATAAATAACCTAGGTATGCCTTCTAGACCTACCCTATTATCATATTAGAATGTGCCAGATTATCAGAACAACTTGTTGACATAAATAAAAGTGATTTTTATTGGCTTTACTGCTGACTACAGCAGCAGCAAGCACTGGGAGGTAAGAAAATACCTGTGGATGAGAACACAGCCCTAGAAGAGGCTTCATTAACAGAAAGGATCAGAGATTGACTTAAAGAAAAATCCCATTTGACTGTTTTGCCCAAAGCATTAAAAGTCCTTATTCATGTACTCTCACAGGAACTCACTCTTTTATCAAGTGTATGTGGAGCCTGATTATGTGCCAGATACACTTCCAGACTGTGAGAAAAGTGCAATGAACATAACAGGCAAAGCTTCTGCTCACGTGGTATTTAAAGTCAGCTTGGGGATCCCTAAGAACATAATCTAAAGCAAAACAATGAGGTATTATTCAGAGAACTGAAATGAAAAGTATCTCATCAAACTCTTATAAAAGTTGAGACAAAACAATAAAATTATATGAGTATTTGAAGTGTCTCATCTTCCTTTACCAAGAAACTGTCCTAGGAAGACAGATGAAGAATTCTAAGGGCAGGACAGGAATAAAGACACAGGCGTAGAGAATGGACTTGAGGACACAGGGAGGGGGAAGTGTAAGCTGGAACAAAGTGAGAGAGTGGCATGGACATATATACATTACCAAATGTAAAATAGATAGCTAGTGGGAAGCAGCTGCATAGCACAGGGAGATCAGCTCGGTGCTTTGTGTCCACCTAGAGAGGTGGGATAGGGAGGGTGGGAGGGAGACGCAAGAGGGAGGAGATATGGGGATATACATATATGTATAGCTTTGTTATAAAGCAGAAGCTAACACACCATTCTAAAGCAATTATATTCCAATAAAGATGTTAAAAAAAGAGAATTCTTAATATTAAAGTATATTGATTGATCTTAGAAAAATATTTAGAACAACACTCGTTAATTTTGTGACAACTCATTTATATTTCTGTAATTTTTTGAATAGGTAATTTACTCAAAAAGTTAATAAATTCAAAAACATACATAAAGTAAAAAGTTTAGAGTTAAAAGTACCCTCCCAGCTCTGTCCCATATTCACCCACTGCCCTTGTTACCTCCCCTGAAAGTACAGTAACCATTATTATTAATCTTCTTTGTGTTAATGTAGGCAAATATTAGGATAAAACCTATATTTTTATGCAAAAGATAAAGTAACATTCATATTATTCTGTACTTTTTTCACTTAATATATCTTAGCAATCTTTCTATATAAGTTCATAAAGAGCTTTCCTATTCATTTTCATAGCCATGTAGTATTCCATTCTGTGGATGAATCACAGTTTATATAAATAGTCCTATTTTGATAGACATTTGTTTTCTTTTTCATCATTTGTTATCAAAAATAATGTTGAGTAAATAACACTTTTTCATGCATTATTTCCAAAATGCAAGGGTATTTGTACAATGTAATCCTAGAAACAGAATTGTTTAAAGTGGATATGTGTTTGCAGTTTTGATTAATTTTGCTAAAGTGACCTGCACAGAGATACACTAATTTATCCTCATAAATTGAGTGTATAACAGTTATCTTTTAGTTTTTGCATATTATGTTGCTACTTTTTTGGATTTTTGCTGATATAGAATGTAAAAAATCGTATCTCAGTGTGATCTAGTTTGGACTCTTGCATGGTCCAAATTGTTTTCAGTAGTCTTTATTCTAGAAACACCATTTGGCTAGATAGAAAACCTTGGTTCACACTTTTCCTCTTTAAGTATCACAGATGTTGTTCCTCTGTCTTCATTGGTTGAATTTTGCTGTAGGGAAATATGCTGGTTTTAACTTTACCCTTTAAGAGATTCTGCCTTAAATTTTTTCATTTTATTATGATGCATCTTGATGTTGACCATTCCAGGTCAATTATTCCTCACTCATAACTTAACAATATAGTTTTTATATCCTAACAATGTAAGTTTGTTTTATTTTATTTTTCTTGAAATGTATCATGAGTTTCATCTTCAAATATACTTTGTACTTCAAATACAGTTATAATTAAATAATACATTTTCTGGTTTTCTTCTCTGGGTACCACGCATTTACTTATGTTGGACCTCCTTTGCGAATCTTCTGTAATTATTGCTTTTGTCTTCTATCATTATTTCTGCTTTTCTCATTTTTATTCTTTTTACTTATACTGTAATTCTCCCGTATGCTCCTAAATCCCTGTTTATTTTATTTTTCTAATGATATTGTTTATTTCTGCTCCTTCCTTCTGATTTTACCACTTTTGTTTCATCTCATTTTGTTATCTAGTATCACTTTCCTGAGGTTTTGCATCTCTGCTGCTTGGTTTTCCTTCAAAGAGGTGATGCTTCGTTTTTTCTTAAAAAATCTTGGTGAAATGTTAGTTTATAATTTTCATCTGCTTTCTCAAAACAACAAATTTTGGGTGCAATTGTATTGTCTTTTTAAAAATTCTGCATCCTTTTTCTAACTTCTTATGATATTTATTTTTTAATGCTGTCCTTGCTGTTTTTCTTATTACCCTTTATTAAACGAGTTGTCTTTTTCTTGACTAGCCCTTTTCAGAAGAATCCCATGGAACGTATGGAAAGTAGGATACCAGGATCACCTTCCTGGCTTCACAAAACAAATCTTCCTTCCTTTAGTTTGCAAAGGAAACATCTTGCAAATACAACTTTGTTAAACTCTGTGTTGCTCTGCCTCCTCTTTCCCTATGGTTTTGTGCCCAGGAGGGCTTCTCTTGCTGTCCCCCTTCACCCCAATTTCCACAACTATTACTGTCCACAAGAGATTCAGTATTTATACTTTATAGTCATGCCCTCATCTTCAGGAACTGTGTTTTGATGGTCTTTTCTGAGATCTGTCACCACTTGGCCCCTTTTCCACTTCTTTTTTTTTTTTTTTTAGTTTACTTCCTCCAGTTCAGTTTTTTGCCCTATTCCAGATGTTTTTAATAGAACTTACTCTTATTTTGAAATCCCTGAATTAAGTCTTTCTTCAACTTTCTTTCAAAATGGGATTTTTTTTCTTTTGAGTTACTGCAATGAAAGGGGATAGATAAAAATTTACACAGTTATGATCTTTCCAGAAGTCCCTATATTGATGATTTCATTTAAAAAAATAAATAGTTAACTAGGAAATATTGGAACGGGGGAGAAATGGATTTTGTCTATTGGGTCTCAGTTCTTCAAAATGGTAGTAAGCCCTGATCCAGACATCAAGCTTTATTCTTTTATTAACTTTTGTTATGATCAGTTATAGAGAAACGTTGTTCTTGAGGAATTAAAAGCTTATCTGAAAGACAGAGTAAATGAAAATCCTATGGTTCTTCTTAACAGCATGATTTTTCTTTACTACTACAAAATAGACAGATGCTATAAAAGCCAAATGTTAGCAAGTTTAATTTTTGATACTGATAAAATCAAAACCAAATGGAGAGCAGCCTTGAAAATTCCCTGAGCAGACGAAACCAGTTTAGTCATACAAGCCAAACTTAGTTTAGCTTATTTTGCAAGGCTAAATTGACCTGAGTCATGTCTTGTTTACACCTCTGGAAATTGTAAGCAAAACTTAAACTGTTTCCGAAGGTTGATATGAGGTAACCACTGACCAATTCTCTATCATTTAAGAAAAATCTAATATTATAAACAATCACTGTGAAGAATAAACAGTCACCGCCTTCTCACTATATAAGCTGCTTTGTAACAATATATCCCTGAGCCTCATTCCATGTCTTGGTTTGAGTGCTCCCAGGTTACAAACTGTCTTTTTGGTATTTGCACAATAAACTTTTACTAATTACTTCTTCAGCATGTAAAAAATTAATACACAGAAACCTCAATTAAATAGTATCAGGAGACCAGAAGGGGGAGCTCTCGCACCCTGCGATAAGAGCAGAGCCCAACAGGAAAGGCTCCTCTTCTTTGGCAAGGATGCAGCCAATGAAACTTTAGCCCTCCCAACTTCCTCTTTCCTCTTTATAAAAGCGTTCTTCCTTTGCCATGAAGGTACTTGCTCACCCTGGTTGCAGACCCTGGATTGCAATTCTTTGCTGATCCCAAAGAAACCCATCTTTTTTGGAGAGATATCTGGCATTCTATTTCTTTTAGGTTAACAGGTGATTCAGGAGCTTTACATCTGTTATTTCTGAACTTTCTACAATACTTTTAACTTGACTGCAATGTAGTTTGAAAACTCATACAATTTGAGATTAAATTTTCAACTCCACCATTCCTTCTTTATTCTGCATTTCACTAATTGCACCTGCAATCAACCAGTTTCCTGCTCAAGAGGTTAATTGTTTGCACCTGCATTTTTGCTCCTGCAATTTTGGTGACATTTTGCTATCGGTATGCATGTCTTTATTTACATTTCCAACTTGCTAATCTTACCAAATAGTAGGTTTTTTGCTTAAACTCTTCAAAAATTTTTCGTGTGTGTTTCCAAGGTGAATTTGGAGGCAAGCAATAGATGAGCTGACAATGATTTAGTCAAAAAGTTGTTATTTTTATTTAAAATAATGATGACATTTTCCAAAAGAACAGTCCTTACAAGTAGAACAAATTTAGAGATCAATTTTAAAGGGTTATATACACTTATTATATATTAAAAATACTGTTTTAAAAAACAATAGCACATCTCCTAACTCTTACAAATTATGTCTATTTTTGTCTTTACATGTGTCATGGAAGGTTAAAAGGTTATATTGAAAATATGCCCTTTATGCAGGGTAAATGGTTACCTCCATAAGAGGGATTAATAATTGGGGCTCCTGGACTCTTGAGATTTTTATCTTTTGCCAAATGATGTCTAAGTTCAAGTCATGATAATTTGAAATGAAGTCAAACAGACAAACCACTTAACCTGAGATGAAAATTAATGGTTGGAAATGAATTAACTCCCTAAATATTTAATTACTTACAGATATAAAAGTCAGTGGTCAGGATCAAAGGTAATCTTTTGACACACTGTTGCTCAGAAGGGTCTTTCATGACAAAATCTTTAATTTATTTTTAGGAAATATATATAAGAAAATAAATTTTAAAAAATAACAAGTCAACTGGCAACTCCAGTTTGTTCTGAGAATTACTTGAATCTTATGGTCTCTGTTCTATTGCAATTTTTTTAAAGTGTTGCTAATAGATGCTGCAATCCCACTAGCATAAACCTAAGAAAAATATTAGCTTGTTGAGATCTTGAGAACTAAAAGGTAATAAACTAACCAAATCTGACCAAATATACTGTCAACTGTGAGGCCAGATAGATTTGTTTGTACATTTCCTGTGTCTGTTACTCTCAGTTATGAAGATGAATTTGCAAAGGAGGAAAAGGAAGATAGATTTATTACATATTTTTCTATTATCCTTCCTGTTTCAGGATTTGCCAGGTCTATGGCGCTTGACCAAAAATTGTGTTTTCTGAATTATGCTTAGGTGGTTTGCTATTGTTCAAATTGAAGGAGCTCATTGGAAATTGCCTCTGAGAAATGCTGCAATGTGTTTGCTGTAAAGAAGTTAATGGAACCAGATTCACTGGGTTATACGTTGTTCTTTTTATCAGAACCCTGGGGAAAACACCTCTGGATTTTTCCAGATTAGTCGGCTTTCCTGTGAGTCAGAAGTTAATTTCTGTCTTATGGATACTATGAATGTCTTGACTTGATTGATTTTCCTCGTCTTGTTGGTTGCCAAGAAGTTTAAAGCCAACATTATGACCATCTTTTAAAAGGAGATTAACATGTTTGATATGCATTTTATGTATCCACATCTTATTTCCCTGCATGTATTTTCTCTTTGTTCCTCATTTTCCTTATTTATGGAGTATGGAGAGATATAACAGCCACCTCAAAAATAGGTATATTCTCTAATAGAACCTCAGTTTCAGAAGAACCTTTGATCAAATAAGCATTAACTGTGATTATTAGCACTCTAACATTTCTAACACTTTTAGAGCCAGTGAAAAAATAGGAAAAAATAGGAAGTTAATGTGAAGAGAGATGACAGTTGCTTTGTGAACCTCATGCTTCCTCCTGTAGACTAAAATTGTGTGTATGTGTGTGTATGCCTATGTGACAGGCATAATGGTTGCTCACACACCACTGCCTTGCTAACAGAGCTTTGATTTTCTCAAGACATCAAGAAGAGATCCCTTGATCTCAGAGAAAGTGGGCATAAAACTTCTTGTTTAGAAAGTGGTCATTTTCCATTTCTCATGAAAGAGATAAAGGAGAATTCTGCTAAGGGTCTTTGTGTGAAAATTTCACAAGCAGGAAAGTGGCATGAGAAGTTGTCTTACAGCTCTGGCTTACATCCCTGTCTTAGATCGAGGTCTTGATATCTGGAGCTATAGTAGCTTTCTTGTAGCCATGAGTCAACAAACTTAAGACTAAAACGCCAAAATTCTGAGGATCACAGAGTAGAAACACGGAAAAATCCTGGGTTCTTTATGATACACTGAATAACCGAACTCACACTACCAACTTTTTATCTCTAAACTAATTGTTGTGTAGAAGAAAAAAATATTTTTAATAGTACTTATATATTTTTTTAATGTTACTTGCAATTGAATGTGTTCCTGATGATACAGTCTTGGAAGACAAAGGTTAGGAAGTCTAGCAAATTTTTCTTAGTGACTGATAACAGAAAGAAGACTTATCTCTTCTACAGTCTCAATATTGAAGTTTATTGTAATTTCTTATATGATAAGTAGTCTGACAAGTTTCTCTACCTTTATTGGTACATGTCACAAAAAATATCTGATTATCAGGGAAGTCAAACCAACAGATATTTTTCCTTTATTTTCATATTTTTATTTTTAAGCTTTTAAATTTTATATTTATAAATAAATTAATATTTATATATTTATATTTATAATTTTTAGCAGTTAATAATGAACTCCACTAGCTATTCTTCCAAAATTGATATTTTTGATGCAGATATCCTTTGTATTTTTGAGGTAGACTTATCCAATTTAAATTTATTTGAAATAAACAATGGAAGGCCATTTTTCATTGAACACACACTATAACTTCGTGTGTCTTCCAAAGGAAAGCCTGGCACTTCTTGCATTAATTTTGGATCAGAAACGGGACAATAGGCCCAGAAACAAGGGAAAGAAAACCTATAGAGAATTTCAGAACCACTTTACAGAAATGAAAAGGAAAGTAAATTTATGGAAGTCATTAACATTACAAACAGTGAAAACTATAGTGGAAAGAGTATGAAATAAAGTGCAGAATGGTGAAGAAGAATGTGACATTAGGCAATGAAACAGCAGAAAAAAAAAATCAAAGATGTGATAGATCATAGATAATATTTAAAAAAACATTTATCATTTGCCTAACATTATGCCAAAAAATTTGCATAAAGAGTTTTATTTAAGACTTACAACCACCTTACTAAATAAGTTATATTAATTATTCCCATTTTACGAGTAAGAAAACTGAGCTCTGGAGAGATTCACTAACTGACTCACAGTTACAAAGCTAACAATTAAAGCAAGGATCGACTTGTGTCTTAGCATAATTGTAAAGTCTATACTCCTAACAGCCATATTATGGTGCTCCCAGTAAATACATTAGGACGGCAGTTCATATTCCTATACAGATCACATCTGCATTTTTGTCTAGCATACGTTTGTATATTCATCTATGCCCACAATTCTATTTTCCCACTAATGCTTCAGAGACTTTAGAACTAAAGTCAAATGTTATAATTTGACTATTCATGTAATACAAAATTTTACCATTGTACATATCAGCCAAACTGTTTTCAGCAACCATTTTCATTTCTGCTCCTCAATTAATGTTAATCACAGTGATTATGCTAATCTAGGTTGTATACAGTATACAAGAAATAACAAGGAGAACCATTTTAGACTAAACAGCCAAAACAAGCTCCACAGTAGACACAAATACTTGAATTGTAAATAATTTGAATCAGGTCATATGCTGAATAAACAGCAAACATTTAAATATCAAAGAACAAGCAGAATTTTCTCTTTATAATAGTACATTGTAGTATTTATCTCTTGATGTTTATACTTTCACATTATTTCTGCCATTTATGTACTTTTTTAAAAAATAAATTTATTTATTTATTTTATATTTATTTTTGGCTGTATTGGGTCTTCGTTTCTGTGTGAGGGCTTTCTCCAGTTGCGGCGAGCGAGGGCCACTCTTCATCGCGGTGCGCGGGCCTCTCACCGTCGTGGCATCTCCCGTTGCGGAGCACAGGCTCCAGACGCGCAGGCTCAGTAGTTGTGGCTCACGGGCTTAGTCGCTCTGCAGCATGTGGGATCTTCCCAGACCAGGGCTCGAACCCGTGTGCCCTGCATTGGCAGGCAGATTCTTAACCACTGCGCCACCAGGGAAGCCCCCTTTATGTACTTTTACATTATTCTGAAACAATATATCAATCTGAAAAAATAATAACAGTTTTGTCTAAACAAACATTCAAGTTGATTTCTACCAATGGTACTGACTGTCCATTATGTAATATAACACAGGATGATGGTGAATTGCACACACACTCTTTGGGGAGCTAAAAAAGTGACTATCAGTGCTTGGTAGCAAAAGGCAAATTCAGCTGTGAAAAAAAATTGGAGCCTGAGGAAAATGTGCTCTCCTACATACACTTAGAAAATATTCTTCCATGTTTAGAACCAGTTGGAAAAATGTAATGAAGTTCTACAATTAAAAAATACAATGATACATTACAGTCTATATTATTCAATCTGTTCCCACACGGTTGTCAGCTCTCAAAACCAACATGGCAACATGACATCTATTCAGCCCAGGAACTTCAAGCTGATACTTTTTTCTTGCAAAATCATGCATGGTGGCAAATAAACCAAATCCTATTTTATTTTAAAAATTAATATTTTGTACATCAAAAACTTTTTGCATTAATTTTGATGTGCTTAATATTTTGCTTTATAATATTATTTATCTTGAAGACTAAGTGTTTTGGGCTTGTTAAACTTTGTACCTGCAGTAAGTGCCTCACTCACTTCAATTAATCCCAGTCCTACACTATATGAATCTATTCTAATTTTATATGCTAAGAATCATAGAAAAGTCCAGGCATGCCCAATGAACATTCTCTATAAATCTGATACTCAAGGACACATTGTGGTATGCCTTTTGGGGAGTTGCCAAAAAGGAAATTATGACAAGTAATAACCTGAACTAAAGTTTTTCTTTAAAAATGGAATAGGACTAAGAGGGGGAAGACAATTGTCCTATTTTCATGACCTTAGAAACAGCATGCAGGTAAAGGTCTAAAGCTATTTTACAGTCCTCTTTTGTAAGAAGCTTTTTTTTAAAAGTAAAGGATATTTGGCTACTGGAGAGTAAAAATTTAAGCAAATGTATTAGAACCATCACCTCCAAATATGTGTTTTCTTTTACAAAGCGGTCATGATATTTATTTATGAATTCCAGTGATGTTCCCACCAGCATTTTGAAATTCATTCCTGCAACTTGCTCTCAGAGCTAGATTATGAGCCTCAGGAGTGAAGCAGTCTTGTTAATCTAGAGACACAACACATTTTTCTTAAAATAATTTTGCCAATTTAAGTGCCTAACACTTACATGAGAAGAATGTTGACTATTACTAGAAACCAAGTCTACTCGCGAAGAATGGCCACATGCCAAGATTAATTGAGTTTAAACGATTTGAGCAAGCTTCAAAGGATATTCCAAAAGAAGAAATTAGAAAATATCTGAATATAAATGAATTCTGGAATAAGAGAATGGGTGCCAGCTTTTAAGAAACTAGTTCACACTTGTTTATCAATGCTTGAATAGGTTTGCCAAAAATTAAGTTAAATTATTTTATCATCATACCTTATATCTTATTTGCAGCTGATGTCCTCCAATAGTCTACAGATGGTTAGTTATGCTGGTTTTCTACAGTAAAATCGTAGAGTAAAAAAAAAAAAAAGAAACAACCAAACAAAAGATGTACATATAGTCACATACAGTCAATAATACCCTTGAAAATTCCCAGACATTTCTTCTCATTAAGTTCAAGTTAGCAGGCAGTTGAAGGTATAACTTCCATCACTGGAATAAGTTGTGATTTCTTTAAGCTGAGCACTGGATGAAGTAGTTGGATTGTACTTAGGAGCACGTTGCCAGAAGTACATATCTCTAAATACTAGAAACCCACTCGGTATGGTGATCATTTCACACTATGTTACATATATGGGAACCAAGGCCAAGTAATGGAAAAACATCTTTACATTCTAGTTTTTCATGGTAGTTCTGGGACATTTGTTTATTGAGTAGAATGTGGGTAAAATAGCTTACACCATTTAAAAGGATATTTTTTTCCTCTATCTTGTGTGTGTGTGTAAGGTATGAATTAATTTTTGCAAGTGAAATGCAGCTATGAAGTAACCTCACTGTATTTAATTGAAGACAGATTTTTTTTAAAACTTGCTTGATATAGATAAGCTGGACCTCATTAAAATTAAAGACTTCTACTCTGAAAAATACAATGTCCAGAGAATGAGAAGACGAGCCACAGACCGGGAGAAAATATTTGCCAATCTGAAAAAGCTACATACTGTAGGGAGCCTTTTTACTGTATGTGTCCATCTATATGACATTCTGAAAAAGGCAAAACTATGGATACAGTAAAAAAAACCAATGGTTTCTAGGGACTGTGAGGGCTGGGGGGGAAAAACAAGCAGAGCTCAGAGGATTTTTTAGGACAGTGAAAATACTCTGTACGACACCGTATATCATTACACATTTATTCAAACCCACAGAATGTGCAATGCCAAGAGTGAACCCCAAGGTAAACTACGGACTTTGGATGGTTATAATGTGTCAATGTAGGCTCATCAGTTGCCACAAATATACCATAATGGGGGAGGCTATGCATGTGTGAAGGCAAGTGATAGATGGGAGATTTCTGTACCTTCCCCTCCATGTTCCTGTGAACCTAAAACTGCTCTAAAAAAAGTTCATAAAAAAGAAAAAAAGTATATGAATGTACAATAACTAAAAGAAAAAAGGAAATAATCCAGTTCTACCACTTTTTACTTGAGTGACTCAGTAATTAGATAACACTCTGAAGTTTTGCTTATTCATCTGATAAAGAAAACAGAGTAAGAATCAAGTGAAATTATATATATGTTTATATATAATGTATATTAAAGTGTATTTTTAAAGCATTATAATAGCAATTTTCATTTGAAATAAATATAAATACAATATACTAATTTGAATTATTGTATACATATTAAACAATCTTCAAAAACTCTTACCAGTAATTTGTTGTAGTATAATAAAAACACAGATATATGTAATTTTCAACTCCCCAAAATTAATAGATATATAGAATCTATCTCCCTTGTAGGTAGCATAACACTAGCTAATATCAAATCACAAAATGAAATCAGGAGATCCAGCATATTCTTCACCTTATCAAATTATTGTTTCCATGGTGTTTTATTCAGTGTTTTTTCTATTCTTCCTTTCCACATGTATTCGTTTTGTGCAACATTTTATGAAGTTGAAATCAGAACTGAAGATCTACAATGTATTACTAATTATTGATTGTTTTAGCAGTAGACAAAGAACTGTGTCTTCGAAAAGTTCCAGCTCTGACTACTTCAGCAACTGTGGCGTGATTTACCAGTTATGTTTAACAGTAAAGGATATCACACAATACTCAAGGCTGAGACACACTGCCAGCTTATCAGTCAATCAAGCACTAGTCAGTTTCCTACTCACCACACACTCTCATGGACGCTGTGGGAGAAGAGGAAACTATTGGTGACCGACTCTACTTTCAACTGCTTTTAGTATTTCTGATATAAAGGAAGTCTTTTCTGACCTTCACTTTCCCACCTTCTAATACTTGTAAATGCTTTTGCTTCTAAATACCTAGAATGGATTCTATCATCTGCCAAACTCTGACTCTCCAATTTGGTCTCCAGAAGTCAAGCCTGTCCCTGAGGTCTTGACCACTAGGCCAGGCAGATGATTCAAGGGGAACCAATCAGAGTTCCTTTCTTTGGGATTTAGAACTGTGAACAGGAGATACCAGTCTCAGCTGGGGTTAGAGAGAGAGATTTCGAATTCTGGAAGGCTCTTAATTTCCTGTTACAGTGCCTGCACTGCTTCCTTATGAGTTTCCTAAAACACACTTTTATGTCCTTAGAACAAATTCTCCCTTGTGACTTAATCTAGCTCAAATTTGTTTATACTGTTTGGAACAAAATGTTCTAATTTATGTAAAGTTACTTTTATTATTTATTCTTATTGGAGTATAGTTGATTTACAATGGTGTGTTAGTTTTAGGTGTACAGCAAAGTGATTCAGTTATACATATACATATATTCATGTTTTTTATATTCTTTTCTCATATAGGTGTTCACAGAATATTGAGTAGAATTCCCTGTGCTATACAGTAGGTCCTTGTTGGTTATCTGTCTTATACATGGTAGTATGTGTGATGAACAGTTACTTTTAAATTGATAGTTCTTATCAAGTGAGTGGATATGTCCAAAATAGTAAAGACACTTAAGTAAATGGTTAAAAACACGTGCCTGCCCATATACAAGCTCTCAGCAATACCCAGACATGTCTGGGATTAAGAGCCACATTCCAGTCCGAAATCCTTGGGGAGCACAGCACATTCTTTGACCCGCTCTGAGTTAGAGATATCAGGGCCATGAGGTTACATGGGGCGGTAGATTTGCCAGGTGATTTTTATAAAACTCAAGATTATTGGTCTGTTTATATGTATCTCCTGAACATTTTTGTCCCTTCAGGGTATGTCTAATATAATAAATCAAAAACAATCCCTTGCTCCATGAATGGAGTTGGAAGAAAAACTTTTATTACATTCCAATTCTGAGTGAACTAAGAAAAAACTTCAGATCAAAATTAAAAGCTGAATAGATTTCATAAGGGAAAATATATACAATAAAAAGCTTTGTTATTAGCTATTTTATCAATTGGAAATCTCAAGAACACTGCATCCTGACATGCCCCATGCATATCTGGTCTCTGAAAATTAGAGAGATCGACAACAGGGTTAAGATATTTTGAAGGATGCCTGACAAAAAGACAAAGCTAAAATGATGTCTGTTTGCTTAATCCAAGTAGCTAAAACTAGAAGGGAAAATAAATTCCTCTAGGAAATGCCACACAGTTGAAGGCAGAGTACTTCAAAAGTCCAGAGGAAAGGGTAGGAATTTTTAATACAGAGGTTGATTAGAAATGTAAGAACTCAGAAGTGTTTCTCAAAAGGAGAAGGGTTAGGAAATTTACAAGGAAATCATTTCTAATCAGGGCAGAGACCTAGTGAATTAAGTGCCAGCTCACCTGGAAGTCTCAGAGATTCTAGCCATTGGTTTGAAACAGGAGATCAATTTCTGGCCTTTATGGTGACTTCATCTCAGAAGAGGCATAGTCAAGGGAGGAAAGAACAATGTGATTTCACCAAAGTGATGATGGAGGAGGGAGATTGGATTTCAAAGCCCAATTATGGCTTCAACTTATCCTCTGTGAAGAAATCAGGAGAAGTAGGTAAAGAATCAGTGTTTTATGATCTTCTAAACCTCTCTGTTAATTTTGTTATTACCTATATTTTTTCATGTGAAGAATATCAGAGGCCTCTTTGAAGAAAAAGGTCTGCATGGTTGTGTGGGTTAATAGAGAACTAGAGAGGCTGTATCCCACAACAAGGGAAGTCAGTTGAAAAGTCAAAAGAACATAATCTAGATGGAAGCAGCTATCAAAGGTAAGCGAGGACAAGAGCAGAGTGAATCCCTACAAGTGAAAGATAAGGATTTGGAGCTTGCTGAAATAAAGAAGCAACCATGAAGACCAGAAGGGTCCACATGTAGTAAAGGAGACCAGACATTGAGCTTAAAACGCCAGTGCTGTTTATCAAGACTGAGCCTGCTTTGGCCTTTGGGGCAAGTCCATGACTCAAGTCTCCTGCTGGTCACACTTCAGTTGTGTGACTGGCTAAGTTAGGCAACCTCTTTGTGCCTCAGTTTCCTCACCTGTAAAGAGTAAATAAAATAATACCAGATTAATAAGAGTTGGGAGATTTTAATGTTAGCTAGTGTTTGAGGACAACCTTTTAGCGTAGAGGCTATTAAATAATAGGAATCAATAAGAGGTATTATTAGAGAACTGAAGAAAACATAAATATGGAGTGACCTCTGCATCAGAATATATGCATGATTAATTCATTTCTTGAGCAAACAACTAATTTGTCTTGACATGGGATTAAACATGATTTTAGTCTAAAGAATATAGATATTAAAACAAACAAGCAAAAACCTCAATTAAAGGAGTTCAACATATTGAAGAACATACACGTGAAAATACAGCAAAAAAATTATCCGTGGAGAAATGACTGATTTTACTACTGAGGCAGGAAATACACAAGATAAACCTGAAACATCATGTAGTGTCAAAAAGAAAGTGCTAGGGGCAGAGAGAATGAAAATGATGAGAGTTTGGGGGTAAGTCAAATGGAAGCAGGGACCAAGTAAAAGAACCCCCAATGGACTAAGCTGTAACAATTTGTGCAACAAAATAACTAAAATAGTACTGAATTATAATCCAAAGCATAAAATAAATATCCATGAATCCATACCGATATAAATAATTACATAAATATATAAATAAATAAATAAGGAAGAAAAGACAAATCTCCTATGCAGATGAATCTCAAATAATTTATGTAGATACTCCTCCCTCAAGGAGGTGGAACATGAGTAGTCATTACTGAGCGTGGGCTTCCAAAAAAGGTGTTATAGGAAAAAGAGTAACTTTACAGTAGAGAAACATAACAAACACTACTTCAGCCTAGAGCTCAAAGTCAATAGCAAAAATGATGTCATACTGATAGTGTGTACCTTAGATATGATGTGATGAAAAGGATACTTCCCCTCTGTGCTCTTCCTGCCAAAACCCATAACTACTGTCTAACTGTCAAATTCCAGCTGATGAATATTCTCCAAAATACCTGACCAGACCTCCTCAAAATATTAAGATCATCAAAAACAATGAATGTCTGAGAAACTTTCACTGTCAAAGGAGCCTAAGGAGACATTAAGACTAAATGTGGTAGTATAAAATAAATAAGCTACTAGGCTATATTGTACAACACAGGAAATATAGCCAATATTTTATAATAACTATAAATGGAGTATGACTTTTAAAAATTGTGAATTACTGTGTGTATACCTGAAACATATAATACTGTACATCAACTATACCTCAATAAAAAACAAAAACAAAAAAGACTAAATGTGTGGTATGATATCCTGGATGGGATCCTGAAACAGAAAAAGGACATAAAGTAAGAATTAAGGAAATCTGAATAAAGTATGGTCTTTAGTTAATAAGAATGTATATATTAATATTGGTTCTTTAATTATGACAAACGTATTATACTAATTTAAGATGTTAATGGGGGAAGTAGGTGTGAGACTATAGGAACTCTCTGTATTTTCTTTACAATTTTTCTGTAAGATAAAATGAGATAAGCATTTTCCCTCTATAATATAAACTTCCTGGGGGCAAGAACACTGTTAGGTGTAACTTTCTATCCCCTATATCAACATCTAGCATAGTCTCTAGAACATGGTGGTATTTGGACAAGTTGGTTGAACAAATCAATGAATGCAGGAAAATAGGTGCTAATTATCAACATAATACTGGGTTTAAAGTCATAAATTATGCCTGGCAGTTTCAGGAAAGTTTTTTATAAAACGATAACCAGTAATTTATAGAGTAATATTTATGTATGATGAATACTCCAGAAAGAGCTAAAACATGTATGTACTTTATCTCTTCCCATTTTAAAATGGCATTGTGTCATATTAATAGTTAACTCTTCCCCCTTGTCTCAGACTTACCACCTGCTGTTACTATAGTTCAGACATAATGGTCCTCAACTTAATTTGTTCTTTAAATGGGCCAATTTCCTTCTTGCTCCAAATCTCAACCCATCACATCCACCTCGCCTTCCCTCCTAGTTGCTTTCCCCCTCCCACCCTTACCTAATCAATTCTTACTCGTCTTTTAATCTCAGATTAACTGTCATTTCCTCCAGGAGTGACTCCCTGCCTCCTGGGACTAAGCTAGGTTTTTGTTTTTGTTTTTACTATTTTATATCACCCTCTATCTTTGTGTTTCTCCCATGTCTCTTATATCATTGCAAATACACACACATGCATGCACACATACACATTTAATGACTCCAAACTCTACAAGAGCAAGGATTACGTTAGTTTTGTTCACCCTTGTATCTCCTGCATCTAGCATGATGTCTGAGACATGATAGGACACAATACCTACTTGTCATATGACAATGAATGAAAATACATTAAATAGAAATAGAAAATTTTTAAAAATTATGAAAAATAACAGACAAATGAGTTATCAACTCAACTCCTCTACGCCCCCAAAGGCATCATCTTTCCTATCTCTCCCTCTAGCTATTTAATGTAATTTCATATCTTCTTATCACTCATTTTACTACAAAATAACATACTTTGCAACTGCTCCCTAGTATTCTCTCTCTATATATAACATGCTATCAGTCCTTAAATTACTTAATATAAGAAAGCTATTACGGGCACACATGATAATCCTTTATGTGAGCTAGAAATCCACATACACACAGAAAGAAATTAAAAGGACATATTGTTTACTGACCTTGCAGCCTAGTTTAAATTTGCTTCAATTTAAGGGACTCCTTGGAACACAAAAGCTATGTTTTTCAGCTCCATGTGGACGTACTGCATTACATGAAATATTTGGCTGGGTTCAGTGTCTGAATCCAAAAATATCTCCTTATGTTATTATGACTGCTGCTATCTCTTACAAAATTAGCTGAGCCGTAGAGATAGGAATGTTCTTCTGTTTCACACATGACATGCACACCCATAAACGTGTAAGCATGAGAGAATAAAGGGAGAAGGGCAGACACACACAGAGCTTTCCTAACGTGGAGCACAAAAGCAATTTTGATCATAAATATTCTGTTCTCGAACTACAGAGCAGTGGGACCCAGTCACAGGATCCTATAGAAATTTACCCAGTGCTAGTTGAATTGATTTATCCTTGCAGAATCTAAAAAATAAAAATTAAAAAAAATTTTAAAAGGCTTCAAATATCTAAGTTAGTGTAAATGTGTTAATATATTTTAGCTTTTTTAGACCATTAAAAATCAGACATTTTGCTTTGCAGAATATCATTCGTTCTATGAGAAAAGTAGGGTTTGGGAAACTCAATTTTGAGGGCATTAAGAGAGGAGATAGAAAAGACCTTATATAAGGCAAAATGGCTTAATTTGATCTTATCCTGATTTCATATAGTCAGAGACCCCTCTAATTAAATCTAATTGCCTCAGTTATTAATGAGAGCTTGTGCACTCTTAAGAACGTAAAATGTCCCTGAAAGCAGATATATTTAGTTTATTTACAACTCAAGGGTCTACTAGAAAAATGCAGCAAACTGTGGTTTTACCTGGGTAAGGAGCTCAAGAAAGTGACCAGAGGACATTGGGGGAATTCTTCCCCTTTTTATCAATAAATACCCATTTTGCAATTAGGAGAGAGATTAAAACAACACATTTAATTTAGGAATTTGAACTAAATACCTCTATTTGCATGCAAAATATATTGGACCATTTGAAGTGGCAAAATATTAGGGAACATGAAGATATGTAGACACAATCAATTTATAATTTCATCCTAGTAAAATAATTCTTAAATTCCTAATTCATGCCAATCTATGAAATCCTGCCCAAATTCTTACTTATTGAAAAATTTTCCACAAAGACTACTTTGTAGAATTGCTTTCTGGGGACAGGTTGCATATCAACACTTAAGAGTAACAAAACATCAAATTCTATAATGTCCACAAGTCCAGTAAATATCCAGAGGGGTTATTCTACCTGGGTGCCCTCTGGGGCCAGGAAAATTACAATCACTTACCTATAGGAGACTAAATCTAGTGAGGCAGATGCTTGCATACAATCACTAAAATGGAATGTGATACATAATTTAACAAAAGTATGTGGACTGTGCTATAGGAACTTGGATGAAAGAGCAATTAATTCTGCACCATCAAGGGTAGTTTCAGAGAGCGGTTCCTTGAACTGGACCATAAAGAGAAGAAAATTCCTTCTAAAAATAGTGTAAAATACATAATGATTATCCCCAGAGGTTATCTAGGGATTATTTGGCCTCTCCAAATCACACTCCTCCAAAAATATTAATTTATTCATTTTAAAATTGAGGTATAATTAACAGATAACGTTGTGTAACTTCAAAGTGTATAATGTGTTGATGTGGCACATTTATGTATTGCAATATGACTGCCACCATGGAAGGGAACTTTAGCCATGCATCAAAGAGGAGATATCTCAAAATCTGAAATCAGGGGACTTCCCTGGTGGCTCAGTGGATAAGACTCCAAGTTCCCAATGCAGGGGACCCAGGTTCGATTCCCTACTCAGGGAACTAGATCCCACACGCATGCCACAACTAAGAGTTTGCATGCCACAACTAGGGAGCCCACAAGCTGCAATTAAGACCCAGTGCAAATGGAGGTATTTGTAGTGAGGTGGATGGAGTTAGAGTCTGTCATACAGAATGAAGTAAGTCAGAAAGACAAAAACAAATACAGTATGCTAACACATATATATGGAATCTAAGGGAAAAAAAAAAAAAGGTCCTGAAGAACCTAGTGGCAAGATGGGAATAAAGACACAGACCTACTAGAGAATGGACTTGAGGATATGGGGATGGGGAAGGGTAAGATGTGACAGGGTGAGAGAGTGGCATGGACATATATACACTACCAAATGTAAAATAGATAGCTAGTGGGAAGCAGCCGCATAGCACAGGGAGATCAGCTCGGTGCTTTGTGACCACCTAGAGGGGTGGGATAGGGAGGGTGGGAGGGAGGGAGATGCAAGAGGGAAGAGATATGGGAACATATGTATCTGTATAACTGATTCACTTTGTTATAAAGCAGAAACTAACACACCATTGTAAAGCAATTATACTCCAATAAAGATGTTAAAAAATAATAATATATAAATAAATAAAAACAGCCAAAAAAAAAAAACAGACCCAGTGCAACCAAATAAATATTAAAAAAAAAAGTCTGAAATCTATCCTAATTTACTTGGGTTTCACTTGGTTTGTAGGACCACATTTGCTTTTTTTTTTTTTTTTTTTCTTAAACTTTTTTTTTTTTTTAAAGATTTATTGATTGATTGATTGATTGCTATGTTGGGTCTTCGTTTCTCTGCTAGGGCTTTCTCTAGTTGCGGCAAGCGGGGGCCACTCTTCATCACGGTGCGCGGGCCTCTCACTATCGTGGCCTCTCTTGTTGCGGAGCACAGGCTCCAGACGCGCAGGCTCAGTAGTTGTGGCTCACGGGCCCAGTTGCTCCGCGGCATGTGGGATCTTCCCAGACCAGGGCGCGAACCCGTGTCCCCTGCATTAGCAGGCAGATTCTCAACCACTGCGCCACCAGGGAAGCCCCACATTTGCTTTTATCTGAGTGCACACAGTCATTCAGAAACACACTTTTCCCAAGAATAGAATTGTCCAAAGACACACGATCACACAAAGATAATGTGAAAAATACTCTCACTTATAAAAACTCTTGATTTTCAAGATGCATTCAATAAAATTTCTGAAAAAACAGATAGAAATATAGATGATTTAAGTAAGTCCCTCCAAAAACATAAATAAATCTCAAGTTTAAACATGTTTTTAAATTCATGGTAAAAGTTATTAAAGACTGTGCTGTAACCTTAACTCCATGTTAAGCATCTCAGGTTAGCCACACATTAAGGAATGAAGTAGACAATCTCAGATGACTCAAAATGATTCCCATTGACTACTGTTGAAAAGAGTAAAAAGATGCTTTTGTACATTAAGTGTGAGCAATATTCTATCATGGAGATAGTCTAGGCTGAGCCAATGGAAATTAAAGAAAACAAAGATAAAGAAATGGTTGTGGAACAAAGATAATAAAATGGGGACTCATTTGACAGCAGATGCCACCTTACATTCTTTGCAACTTTTCCCACAACCATAAAGTAGGTAGAGTCTCCATAATGTGGATGAGAAAAGTGAGTTTCCAATAGGTTAAATAATGGGTCTCTGGACCCCATCAGTGAGTAGAAGTGCTGGGCTTCAAAATCATCACGACCCCATTTAGAAGCCAGTGTCTCTTGTAGCTGCAATATTATTCAGGATTTAACTTCTATGCAAGAAAACTGAGAATGATGAGCAGTGTCATAGCAAATTTTAGTTGGTTGATTGCAGTGAAAACCATGTGGAAAACACTGTGATTTGTATATGTCAAAGACATTCTGAAAAATGCAGGGTCTACACTGTCCAATTTTTATGGTTAAAGATCTTTTCTTCTACACTCATGCCCTGATTTTATAGTTAAATAGTAGATAGTGACAGAAAAAAAAAAGAGTGACATATATTCCAGTGGAATAACAGGATGCTGTCCCTCATTTCATCTCATAGAAAGCACACACACACACACACACACACACACACACACACTTACACTTTTTTATACTGAATTTAAAAAGCAAAAGAACAAAGTAGGCTCTAATTAAGGGCACTGGCATTAACCTAGAAACTTTTTCTTTGTCATGTTGGAAAATTGCACCACACTTAACAAGTTGTGGTTTAAATTCATTACTTTCATACACTTCATTAACTTAGAGAAAGTTAAGAGGAAATAATCTATGCATATATTATAGTCCTATCGAAAAGATATCAATCTCTTGAGCTGAAAATATATTCATAAGATTTTACTGTCCTTATATTTAATGAAGAAGAAATCAAATTACTTTTACTTTCTAAGGGAAAAAATCTCAGATGATGTATTTGGATATCTAATTAAAATGCTTATGTACCTTGCCTAATTAAAACTAGACACTTATTCAAAATAACAGGGTGCCTAATGCATCTGTTTATAAATAACTCAGAAGAAATGCCTAGAAACTAGGAGAAGCAGAGTAACTGAACTGTGTTCATGCATTAACCTTCATTTCCCTCAACCTTTTTCACAGGAACACCTTGTGTAAAACAAACCTTGTCCTAATCAAGCTTTTTAAAAAACTTTCAGTGGTGGCAAGCATAAAGGCAAAACATCTAAAGCTAAGAGTTTAATTTTTTTTTCAGCCTCAAGTGTTATGACCACAACCCAGAAATGCATTAGTCAAGCTGGGATTAGAAGATGGCTTTTTTTAAAGGACTTGAACAATTTCATGAATGCAAAATGAATCCCAAGAGCCTGCCTATTCTTGATTTGCTTAAATGTCTTTAATCATAGAAAGAGCCTCTATCTGAGAAGACAGAAACTACTTGTAAAAATCCTAGACAAATCTTGGATGAGGATCTGAGGCATGCCATAATGTTCCTAAATCTTTGAATGAATAGAATAGGTGAATGGAATTTTGACTGGAATAGGGAAGAACTCAAACTTGGTTTTAAGACTCTTCACAAAAACTTTCCTAGAACCTAGGTCAAAATCCATTGTGTTGCAATCTGCTGTCTTCATGGCCTTTATAAACTCTCAGATATGATTCATGTTTATCCTCTCAGGTTTTGAATATTAGGAGCTACAATTTCAGAGCCAATCCAAAAAGAGAGAAAGTGTTGTGTCTAACTGCAATAATTTTGTATGCCCCGCATGGAAATTATAGATGTCTACAGATATTTGTGAGAGAATTGCTTTTTCTACAAGATAATAGGAATAGAATAGAATGGAGCGGTAATTTTGTGAATTCATCCTTTCTAAAACAGGCTAAGACATCAGAATGTGTTCACAGTGAAATTAGAAGGCCATTCATTTGAGGAGGATTCCATTACAGAACAGACCGTTAAGAACCTTTCCAATAAGGCTTCCTATAAAGTAGTTAAAAGGCTGTTTTCCTTTCTCCCACCTTCCCCCCCTTCCCTCCTTCCCTCCCTCTTTGTTTCCCTCTTTCTTTTCATCTTCTGTCCTTCCTTCCTTTGTCACATGTTGTTGGGCATCAACTATGTGCCATGAACTGGGTTAATTAAATGCTGAATATTGTAGACACCCTGCCTGTCCTCTGGGGACTTAGAATCAGTTGAGGAGGCTTTTCATGTCATTGATCTCAATGACCAACTGAATCCACCTCGGAGACTACAAAAATAAAATCAAACCTTCTTTCTTCCTGTTAGTGAGATTTTCAGTTGGTAAGTTACTATTATCTATGATCAACTTCAACTCCATTTATAAATCTTGAAATCGGTTCTACCTCACGTCAAAGATTGGCTACCCACCAATATTTCAATCCCAAACTTTCCTCCAGCTCTTCTTTAAGATTCAGAAAAAATAAATAAAAGTACAATGACCTCTGAAAGAGCATGACAACATTTTAATTAGCCTTGCTTCAGATTTGCTTATGTTGACGTTAGGTCCTTCTAATTCTAAAACTGACCATCCAACACGTATTTCTAAGATTTGAATACGCATATTGATTGACTTGGGTTTATTTTTTGCAAACCCTATATCTTGAATTTTTATTAATCTCAATTTTGAAGTTTGAGTTCTATCATCAATTATAAACAAACATACATAGAAGTTACAACTCACAGAAATTCAGTAGTCTTACGTAGGCCAAAAACTGTGCTCATAGAGTACCCAGAATCATTTAAGTCTCTTTGCAAAGATGCAGTGCCATAAACCTGTGTACTCTGTCCACCTGGGACCACCTCTGAAGTCAGCTTCTCCCTGGCCTCTGAAGTACCACTAGATTATTCAAGAGAGTGAGATGCCTCTTATTTATAGGAAATATTTTTTGAAGGAGATGTTCATCCAAAGCATTAGAAAGTCTCTTTCGCTGCTGAAAGGGTGTGTGCAAATAGTCAACTATGCTGTGTCTGAAGGGCTGGAGTGAATGTGACTTCACTTGTCAACGAGCTGGTAGCATGCAGTGGTGAAGGGCAGAGTCTAGAGGCCGATGGTCTGGGTTTGAATTGGTAATTCACTGTTGGGTGACCTTGGGCAACTTGTTGAAACTATTTGTGTCTCAGATTCCTCACTGGAAGAGTGAGATAATTAATTTTCTCATAGGGTTGTTTTGAAGGTTCTAAGTTAATATTAGTAATGCTCTTGAAACAGTATCAGCTATATAGTAACACATATGTCTATATGTATGTATGTATGTATATACTAGGTTACTTTATGCTAACTTGAAAATGAGCTGTCATTGACTTGAGCAAAGAGACCCAGAAATAAATAATCTCATGTCCAAACCTCACCTTTCTCTTGTTGCAGGCAGATATACCTCCTGAATGAGTGGAAACATGGAGAAATACAAGCTGAAGAAGAAAATTTAGTGTTAAGGTCGGATAATCAAGAACAAGAGTGAAGCCATATGGGAATTACAGTGGAAAAGTCCTGTAAAACTCTTCCTTGCAGATTATTTCTTGTACTAGTTATGGGAGACAGTGTTCACCATGCACCTCTCCCTGAAAAAAACATCTTGAAGGTAATGATTGCTTTTTCTTTTTTTTTTTTTCCCAAATACAGATCAGAGGCATTATTCTGTCTCTTAGTTACCCTAGTTAGCTCTAGGTAGAGGAAATCATTCCAGATATGATATTCTTACCTACCACTCTTAAGACACAGGAACAGTTAAGCAAAATTCACACAAAATTTCAAGGAGGAATCCGCTGGTTACTTTAGTATAGAAAAAGGATCCATCTCTCTTTCTACCCCAGCTCAGAGATGTGAGTGACATTACCTCTAAACCTAAATTCACTGAAGTTGTAAGAGAAGGGCAGATTCAAAAAGAATAGAGAGATATGTGGTCTTTTTAATAGCATGGTTTCCTAGAATCTATTTGTGGATTTCATTACTAGATAGTCACATCTATATTGTCTTTAAAAAAAAAAAAAAGAAACACAATGGTAAGTAGCTAAAATAATCCAAAGTGAACAAAATATTCTTCTGACTTTAAATCTCATGTTTATTGCCTAAACAATTTGAGGACTGCTGCCCTTTGATTTATTTCTATTTACTGCATACGGATTCTTCTTCTCACTTAAAAACTCTTAGTGTTTTCATCAAATAAGAAAAGACAACAGTGTAAAAGAAAGAATCATTTCCTCTCATTACAACTATCTTCGAGCTCCAATTGACTCAAAGGAGTTGTGTACAGAAAGAATAAAATGGCTTTTTAAACAGGTAGTAAATGGCTCTGAATACTTTTGCCCTATTGTGTTTAATAAGTGCCATTTAAATTGCTGGACCCAGCACTCTCTATTACATTTAATCTTGGTGAAAAAAAGTAAAAATATCAGGAAAATGTTATCTACACAAAATTAAGACCAGTACAGATAGATGTTTTAATTCAAGCATCATTTGTAGCAATTGATTTATTTTAATCTCAATGGCAGTATGTAATTTCCTGTTAAAATAAAAGCCTTTTCAAAACTATTTGTAGAAAATGCAATGTGAGTCATTCTGGAGTCTAAATTTTCATGCAAATTCACAATCTTTCAAATATTTAGCTTTTTTTCAATTACTAAAGTGACTAGAACATTCAAGACTAAGTTAAAAGCATACTACTGGGACTTCCCTGGCAGTCCACTGGTTAAAACTTCACCTACCAACGCAGCAGGTGCGGTTCGATCCCTGATCAAGGGAGCTAAGATCCCACATGCCTTACGGCCAAAAAACCAAAACATAAAATGGCCAAAAAACCAAAACGTAAAACAGAAGCAATATTGTGACAAATTCAATAAAGACTTTAAAAACTGTCCACATCAAAAAAGTCTTTAAAAATAAAAAGTGTACTACTGAAAAGCGATTGTGTTTCTTTTTGACCTGTCTCAGCAAGGAAAGGAGAAAGGAAGAAAAAAAGGAAGACATAGAGGGGTGGGGGAAGGAAGGAGGGAGGGGGAGAGGGAGGAAGGAAGGAAGGAAGAGAGAGAGGAATCAAGGGAAGGAGGAAAGAAAGAAGGGAAGAAAAAAGAATGGTATAGAGGCTCAGGGTGAGTGGGGAGATACGGAGAAGAAAACAGAGAGAGAGAGAGATTCATTTCTAACAATTTCTTTAATGTATGTGTATAAAATTGATTCTGGTTCAGAACATGAATCACCCTCTGTATTTGTTTTGCTCTTAAACGGTATACTGAATTAGGAAAAAGATGTGTTTTAAAATTCTACATTGATGTGCACCATGTAAGATACCACAAAGCATGTATTTCTCAACACTCAATAGTGACCTGGAATTTGGCCAGATTAAAGAACAAATCACCTTTAGAATAGTGGTTTTCGACTAAGGGCAATTTTGCTCCCCATTCCCCACTCTGAGAGGAAGGCACATTTGGCAACGGCTGGAGAAATTATTTTTTAATTTATTTTATTGAAGTATAGTTGATTTACAATGTTGTGTTAATTTCTGGTGTACAACAAAGTGACTCAGTTATACATATAATTGTAATGACTGAGGAGGAGGTACTACTGGCATCTAGTGGGTAGAGGCCAGAGATGTTCCTAAATACCCTACTATGTGATTTATCTGGGTTACAATGTTAATAGTGTCACTGGTAAGAAATCCTGCTCTAGAAAGAAACTCTTGTCCTTTCCTCACAGTGTGTGCTGAGCTAATTAGGGAAATTCTCTGCACGAGGAATAATTATTGAAGCAGATTTGAAAGTCTACATTGGAAGATGATGGGGGATGGTGTTAAGCACATAGAAGTATGGACCTTGAAGTCATTCGGATAGGGTTTGGGATTCCTTTCAGTAATAGCCAAACAGTGTATTTTAACTTCATTGAGATTCAATTTCTTCATCGAAAATGGAGATAATAAAATCTAATTCTTTTATTTATTTAGACATGATAATGGGATGATATTAAATTCAAAGCTTGGAACATGGGTAGTTAACAAATAATTGTGGCTTTTATCATTGCTATTTTTATCGTTATCATTCTGAAAGCATAAAATTAAACTCATATTAAGAAATTTCTAGGTCTTCCACCAATTTTCCTCCTATCCCCACAAGTTAACTAAAATTAACATCACTTATATTACAGCCTATGAAATGGCTGTAAATGTAAATTTATTTATCATCATAAGCACAGGATCTGCCATCACTCACCCCTTTCTAGTTCTTCCCATATTTACAGACTTCTACTATTTCACAAAAACATGCTCTTCTTTATTATAAACTCCTTAGTCATTGCCTAGGTATAAAAATTTATATTACAGCTAAGCATGCAAGTGGCTATCGGTCTTCAGCTGACAATTAACAATATTAATGTCATCTTATATATGTAGAAACTGAAATGCTGCATAAAAACATTAACAAGAGCAGGCAGAGGATGTGTGTGTTTGTATTGTACAAATTTATTATTATGTATAATACTCAGACTATATTAATCAGTAATGGGTCTAAGGAAGTTTAAAACAAAGAACATTTTGATATATATTAATTTACATTATTCTCAAAGTGACACTAAGGATAAGTGTTATTTCTTGTAAGTTCCAGATTCCAAAACAGATATTCAAAGTTATGCCAATGTGTATAATAAAGAGTAAAGTTAATCTCAAAGAAAGTCATTACGGCCCACTTTTTTGGCTCTTTGTGTTATTATAAATCATAGTCACTTTTCATGAACAATGAATAAAGATACCTATTAATCAGCAATCAGTCACTCAAAATTAGTACATTAGTGAATGTTGAGACTGTTGAAATATTCTGAGTGATTTAGCAGAAAATGTGCTCAATTACTTCCAAGAATATTGTTCCATAACTACAAATAATGTCACTCTTGAAATTCTTCAGAATTGGGACATAACATTCCTTACTAAAAAGAGACCACAAAAGCAAAGATAAGATATTATGGTAAGTATCTTACCAATCTGGGGAGTCTTGAGATTTTTGTCAATCTTGGGAGTATTGGGGAGGCTCTATCCTTTCACTAGCATTTATGTCACAAACAATCTGGGGAAGATGCTGAGAAACCTGTAGATTCTCTATCTCTGTCTCTATCTCCATCTCTATTTTTATGTATATCTATACCTTTACAAGAAGATCTATGGGATGAGGATGTACATAAATGCAAGAAGCAAATATTCTACCAAGGAAGTGAAAGAAAAAAAAATAATCCCCTGTGGTCAAATAATCCCCTGTGTTTTTTTCTTAATTAAAAAAAAAAAAAAAAAAAAAAAAAAAAAACTCCTTTGGGTTCAAGAAAGAAAATGAGCAATTGTCTGTTTCTCATCCATAAATCAATTCATTCTTCTGCTGTGAGAGAGTGAGATGTGAGGCAATAAGCCAAGAGAATTTTGTGAAACTCTCTCCTCTAGGAAATGAGAAATGAAGAAATAATATTTATCTCCCAAATTAGTTTCAAGGAATTAGAGAGATGATTCGTGAGCTGAAATAATCAGAGAAAGTGGTAGGGAATCTAAGGTTGATCTAGGCCTTGCACCGTGGGCAGGATTTGGAAGCACACATTTTGGGATGAGGGGAAATGCCCTAGAGACTGAAATCTACCAGGCAAGTTCAGAAACAGTGACGATGCCTAACTGGGGCACAGAGTGATCATGAAGAGATTAAGGAAGATTCAACTGAAAAGTGAAGAAGATAAAACTGTGTGAATAGAACGCTGAGAATATGCATCTGTCTTCCGGTATTGATTTTTTTCTTCAATGAGTATCATTAAGCACATATTGCAGGTATTAAGATTAAAACATTCGATAAAAGGCAGGTAGTAGGTAAACTCTTACAGAGCTCTTTGGAAACAGCCCTAGGGCTCTAGGCTGCAGACACTATGGAATAATCTTCAAGATGACACAATCAGAATCAACAAGCTAAATCATTTTCTGTTTTGGGTTCTCCCCTGAATTGGAGAGAGGGTCAAATTGGCCCAACATGAGTTACCCAACACGAGGCCAGGGGAAAATGGAAACCCTTAGCTGCAAACAACTGGCAAAGGAAAACTGAGGTGATTTTACCAAAAGAAGGTGGAAGGAGTGCTTGGTTGATGAAAAGGGCAGATGCCCACCAATAGTGATGTATCAAAATAATGTGGAAGAAAGATTAAATAATACACAGTGTGGGTATAAAGAATGGAACTAAGAGGTAGAGCTGTATGATAGGATGTAAGGATGTCTGCCCCTCCTCTTCATTGTGTTCTGGAAATACGGGACACTTGAAGGTACAACCTCTGATTTCTTTATTTTCTTACCTTTAACGTTTGACATCGCTGTTCACTGTGCTTGGAATATTTATTTTCCTCTTATTGTCTAATTCCTCTTTATCTTTCCAGGTTAAACTTTAATGAGCCTCCTTTTTCAGCCTCTCCAGCTGCCACAGGCAGATCAGCCTTTTTATGTTCTAAGAACTATAGATATGTATTTCCTTACTGTGATATTTATTTTTGCATTTAGTATTACCAATGTTCCAACTAACATGTTCTTTAAATTCATGGAGCATGTCTTCTTCAACTTTGGCATTAAGCGGAGTTGCAAATATTTGTTGAAATATATATGGTATGATGCCTGTAGCTTCCTTCTGCCACTAAAAGCAGCAGATTCAGGAATTTCCTTCTGGTTTGGTTAGCATCTTTGCCTTCATCGCACCCCGCACTCAACCGACTGCAGCAGAATGATCTGAAAGCAACTAATAGGATGACCATCAACCTATGAGCTCAATCATTCTGCCTAACTCAGTCAGATTGTAACAGAACTGAGACTGAAGTATGCTAATTGAATTAAATTCATATTCAAATAGCCACATGTGGATAGTGGCTACCATATTGGACAGGGTATGTCTAAAAAGTACAATTATTGGCCACAGCAGAAAAAATGGCAGCAGAGGCAGAGATGAGCCAAGTCACAGCTGTGGTTAAGAATGGATAAGGGGGGCTTCCCTGGTGGTGCAGTGGTTGAGAATCTGCCTGCCAATGCAGGAGACACGGGTTCGAGCCCTGGTCTGGGAAGATCCCACATGCCGCGGAGCAACTAGGCCCGTGAGCCACAACTACTGAGCCTGCGCGTCTGGAGCCTGTGCTCCGCAGCAAGAGAGGCCGCGATAGTGAGAGGCCCGCGCACCGCGATGAAGAGTGGCCCCCGCTTGCCGCAACTAGAGAAAGCCCTCGCACAGAAACCCAACTCGCACAGAAGACCCAACACAGCCAAAAATAAATAAATAAATATTTAAAAAAAAAAAAAAAAGAATGGATAAGGGGATCCCTGGCAGTCAGGAGATGAATGTAAATGTTGAAACTGGGTGGTATAATGAATAACAATTCAGTTCCCTGAGAGACAGGGCTTCAGCTGCTAAGATGGACCCTAAACTTTCTTATTTCTCACAAATACTGGAACAACCTGAAAATGTCTCAGTTCTTGGAAACAGAATGACACTAAATAATTCAATCACAATATTAGGAATTTTTTTTTTTTTCAGGAAGGGAGATGAGAACAACCTTTGCGTGGTCCAGCCCTTTCTTACCATTACCCCCGTTACACTTACTCCCTATCCTTCCACACTCCATCCCCAAAACACCTGCATACCCTTCTTTCTCTATCATTTCCCCATCCTGAATCTCTTCCAGTTCTTCAAACTTTCATGCTCTCTCAGACCCCCTGTCCTTTATACACAGTTATTTTTCCCTGAAAAAAACTCTTCACCCCTCATCCCCATCCATCCTCATTCCTGATCTTGGATACCTCTTTGAGTAGCTATTCCTACTGCAAAAGTCTAAGATAGATGCCTCAAAAGCTATCCTAAACAACTTAGTTTCCCATCTTTGACCATACCAAGTTCTTTTCAGTTTCAATGTTGTTTTTCTCTGGCTATCTCCATATATTTTATAACTGTAAGAGAAGAGACCATCTATAACTTGCTCATTGTACCCCAAATATCCATCACTGTGTTTGATATACTTCATATTATTTTGTTAAGTTAATAAATTACAACCACATTTTCTGGAGGAAATACACAATGTTAAAAAGTTAGGGGGGAAAAGATATAAGAGCAATTTTTCTGCAAGAATATGATACATTTTTAGAAAGGTTATTCTGAGTTAAGTTATCCTTATGGATTGGAAAATGAGGAGAAATACCTTTAAAAGTCAGAATGAGAATGACCATTTTAGTAGACAATTTTCCAGAAGTTTTTTCCCTCCACAATTGGAGAAGACTGAGAAGTGCCATCACATCTTCGAGAAGCTGTTATTGAAATGCACTTTCTAACTGGGATCTTAGCCTAGAAATTATGCTATGCCCCACACAGTTATAACCAAGACTTATGCATTGGTTAAAACTGAATCGACTTACAGCTAAGATATAAATTTAGAACTAAGAGGAACATCTAGACATTCCTAGATAGTAGTTGACCACGGTGTGAGTGAAATAAATATGTTCCACCTGGTTCCTCTATGCTGTTTATTTTAAATGTGTGTGGAAGGAGTGACACTTCTGGGAATTCTTTGCCATGGTGTTGTGAGGGACCAAGTAGTGCAGAGGTCAAGGCATTTTTTTCATGAGTCCAGTGAAAGCAAGCAAGGCAAATGCCATTTCCAAATTAACTTCTGGTAATTTGGCTCCAATCCACTATCCTGAGCAATCTTTTTATATTTGTAATTCAGGTTGATATTAAACCTGAGTATATCTTTCTGTTTATATATCTTCCTGCCCTTGAAGAGTTAAAGTATAAATTGGTGCCTTCATCTCCATTGAAGCACCAGAGCGATGCATGATTCTTTTTCACTGGTGGTTATGATTACAATAGAGTGAATATTATTTTTCCACCTGTGACACTGTCATTATAATCATCTGACTTATATTTATAGTCAAGTGGGAGTGTTTCTCTGATGACTTAGAGCCTTCAAACCTGAGGATAACAAAATGCTGGCTATGAAACACATATAAATCCTAAGCAGAGAAAAAAATCAAATCACCTGTTATACTGTTTTCATCTAACAAAAATATGAGCCTGGAGTATTCCAGGCAATTTAAGGAAAGAAGTCAACAGGCAGTATACTAAATATCTCGTTATGCATCCCAGTAATTGACATAGCAGAAGCATAGCTCAAATACTACAAAAAAGACAGTTCACTGAAGGATCAGTTTCTTTGAATTAGGGCTATACTGCTTATCCGGTTCACCTTCTCTTTGCCAATAACATCTATAGCTTTGAAGCGTTTCCCAGTATGGTAGCATTCCCATTTGCCCTTTTTATTTCTTAAACCATGTACGGACTGACAGCACCCATTGTTATGACTGAAAATTTATCTTTTCTTTTCTTCAGTTACGTTGCCAGATTACTTTAGTCAATAAGAACGTCGATTGTTTCTAGACTAGGCATAGATTTTTATGGTAGCTTTTTCAATAGCTTCATTTCTGGAGGTTTAACAAAACCAACTAGTGCTGACTACTACACAGTCAACATCTACAATAATTCCCAGATTGAAGGTTCAGAGATAGTCATATTAGAAAATGTATATTGAAATAATACAATTTACAGGCTGAAGCACTTATCCATATTTTCTATGTTGATCAAACCTTAGACAAATAGGTTCATTGTAGTTGTCGATTTTTTTCTGCATGGTTATATGTTAGTTTCCTCAAAATACAAACTTCAAAGTTAATTGACAGGGTTAGCAGTGTTCATATTTAGGTTTTCTTTAAAGATTATTTCCTTTGCACTAGTTTGGTAACAACCATCTCTGAAGTTATTTGGCATATAATATTTGCTTTCCTGGGAGAGGAAATAGCTGATGTCAAATGTCACACTAGAATGATAATCTAAGATTTTTTTTTAAGCACAATTTCCTTTGGGGGTATTATCGGATGAAAAAAGTGTTCAATCTTTTAAAATTAAATTTCTTCTCTTATTATTCTAAAGTTTATTCACTCAACCACACATAATTTAAGGATACTCCAAAATGTTCACTTTTTTATATTGTTAATGTAAAACATATTCATGTATGTAATTTGGAAAACATCAAAAAGAACTAAAAAAAAAAAAACACCTCACTCCAAAAATGCCATTACATTCATCACTGTATTTCTTATTTTTATTTTACGTATGTCATGCTCTAAATATAAAACTTCATACTATTTGTTACTCAACATAAATAAACTGCATACATAAAATAATCAGCCCTTATCCGTGGCATTTAAATGGAAGTATGTTTAAAGCTTTTGATCCAATTTAAAAAAAGCAAGTCTTCCACCTCTAAACCAAACTGGGAACTTCCAGTATAAGACACTCTGTATTTTTTTTCTGAAGTGGACAACGATGATATCTTCATTGAGAAGATTATGAGCTCTTTTCCAGATGCCTGAGGATTTCTTGTACATCGACCTGCATCTCTTAAGGAGTCTACCTATTGTGATCTAGGGATGAGATTTTTACATATCTGGTCAATGGGAAGAAATGATCCCGATAACCAGGGTAATCACATAGTCTAAAATTTGAGGGTGGTTATTAGTGACTTTGCTGGATAAAGCCATATACTAACACTGTCCAGGTCAGACAGGGGCATCCTTAAGTAAGGTGTAAGAAAAGGAATTTTAGTGATGAATTCTAAAATTAATCTCAGCTGAAGCAGTTTTTGGTATACCAGAGGAAACTGTAATTCACTGGTCAAATCCAGCCCAATGCTTTTGTATGTCTCCTCAGCTAAAAATGTTATTTTTGCATTTAAATGGTTGAAAAAAAACTCAGCATGTGTTTTCTTTCTTCTCATACAAATACCTACACAATATCCTTGATTTTGATTCTTGAATTGCAAAGCCTAAAATATTTGCTATCTAGCCCTTTATAGAAAGTCTGTACATGCTGGTATCTTCTAGTCCAATCATTCACATTGTTTAAGACTTTGCTTCTTATCCAAATCTCTGATTCGGTTTTTCTCATAGTTGAACTAAAATATGGACCTCTGTAAAAAAGAAAAAAAATCCCTTTGGACTCCAGAAAATATAATTGCTCACACAATAGATGGATAAATACTGATTTTCAAAATGAACATTTTATTCTATTAAAATCAGCTTCAACTGAGAATTATCACTGAAAACTATTTATGCTGAAAGATTACTTTGATATCATATTAATAAAACTCAAAACTTTAAAAATTTTCATAGAATACCTGAATCTCTAGAAACTTAGTGGATCACAAATTTCAGTTTAAGAAACACTATTCTAGTATATTCCAGCTGTACTGTAGGGTCTGGAAAAACATTCAAGTAAGTGTTTCTCTCTTAAAGGCAGGTTTTAAAATTATAAGTAAAATACCTACTTTTGTTGACCTGCTTTATGTCTATCTACTTTCTAAAATGTATCACTGTATTTTTACATGTTTGAGATTTTTAAAAATATTTTAATCAAAGGATGCAGTCTCAGGGTAAAATATATTTGTTAAATCTAAATTGAGAATTTAAATGAAAAGTAGTGATTTTATTTTATACTTTACTGATTTAGGTACTGAAGTTTGGGTCTCACCATTAGATGATCATAAAGCCAAATGAATGCACATATCATTTTTTCACTTCATTACAACTTGCAGCAGACTTTCTGATCATACTTCACCCTTAATTTCTTCTTTAGAGAAGGAGAGCTGCCAGGCAAAATCAATTTACAAAGATATCTTTGATTTAAGAATGAATGTGTCATTCTACGTAAAGTATTTTGAATTTTCAACCAAGAAAGGGAAAAAAATGGTAGGGAAACTTCAAGGCAAGCATCTTCAGAATTTCTATTCTTCACATCCGTAGATTTTAGGAGTACTGTTGTGAGATGGGGCAAACATTCCTTGCAATCTATTAGCTTATATAAAAAGTATTTTCTTTCCTTTTCTAAGTCTCTGAGTTGGATTGGAGAAGAGAAGTTGCCTGTTTGAATAAATAACAATTTAATAAACAAGATAACCACTATAGTTAGGGTAATAATCTGACAAAGAAGAGTAAATGCAATAGTTTAAAAAAAAAAAAGACAGTAAATGATTGAAAAAACAGAAAAAGTAGAGAAAGTCCAACTAAAAAATATAAGTAAGGTAAAAATTCTAATTTTTGCTTCAAGTTTCTCTATATCTAACATGATATAAGTTTTTTTTTTTTAGTCTCTTTTTGTATTCATCATTACTTTAGATTAAAAACCAAATTTCCTTTACAGAGATACATTTTTGACTTTGAATTAATTTTATCTGAAATGTAAAATTTTTCTAGATAACACCTGAAAAAAATCAATTTTTATATTACTGATGAGAAGTTCTTCCACTGTAGACTTAAGATTTCAAAGCCAGCTAGGTAAATGTCTCAGGAATTATTTTGATGAAACTGAAGAATCCAAGGTCTATTCCATTATAAGGCAAAGTAATAAACAGTTACGCCCCGTGCCCTCTAAATCAACAATTACTGCAGCATTATCTTCCTTATTCCATCTTCATTTAGCAGAAATCATACCATTTAAAATCAAACTGGTACATGCATCCATTCACTTCTCGTCCAATCAAAATTGAATTACCTGTCAACAGAGAAGTACACTGACAAGTGTGAAACCATTTGACCATGTTATATTTTAATCTGCAGAGACAAAAATGACAAGCAATTTATTTACATAAAACTGTACAAAAGCAAATTAAATTATGTAAAGTACTTCATAAATAGTTGGACTGGACTAGTGTTTAATACATTTTGCCATGTTTAGCATAGTTGCGTGCATAGTGACTCATAATAAACGATGATAAATTGTTCTCTGCTTCATTATCAACATCCAAGTAGCAGAACAATAGTAAATGATTAACATTACAAACGGATCGTACCACACTGAATGCAAGTGCTTTAAAATGTAGGAAAAATTGTCTGAAAGTAAACCCTAGGTAGCTGAAAAAATGATGCCTTCCTCCAGATGTTATATATACCTCTGCCCAGGTCACAACTAACAAGCTTTACAATACTCATGATCATCTTCACTCTTTTTTTTTTTTTTTTTTCCTTAAGGACACATAGTATATTTATTACTGATACAATATACCTAAAACTACTGAGATCTTCAGATTTCTCATGCCTGTTTAAGATAGCTCTTTGATTCTTGGCAGTTTCTTCTGGTCTCTGTGTTTTATTTTCCTATAAGACAGCTTCCTAGGGTAGCCTTTCAGCCAGACATCTTCATTACCATCTTAGTTTTTCTTCCCACAAAAATAATGCCTCCCTTGTTTTCTGAAACTCAGGCAGCAGGCTAGTCAGAAACCGTAATGATATCTGGAGGTTCAGAGTGAGCATTAGATTTTAGACTGAAGCTACAGACGTTTTAATACACATAAATTTATATAGTTACTCAATTTATAAATGTGTCCTAAGGTATAATGCATGCAAAATTCACTTGAGCTTCTTGTGTACAGAAAACAAATATGGTTTATATACTGTACAACCAAAATGAAACAGCAGTTAAAAGAAAAATAACAAAAAAAGAAAGAATAGAAATTGTAAATCAATATTTTACCTTGCAAAATGGACTGACTGCACCCCTGATAATCTCTGTGTTACTATTACAATAAATGTTTTAGCCTTCTAGACAGAATTAAGCAGCCCATATAAATTTTGCTTTATGAATGAATGATATTTAAGACTGTTCCACTATCTGAGTTTGTCAGAAGGCAAATTTTTAATATATTATTTATTATTTTCAGAAAATAAACATGGATAAATATACAAGATCAAAAAAGTTGCGAATAGCCCATTTCCCCTCATTGTCCAAACCCAACAACCGTTTTTTTTACCCTAACAACAGGTATAAAAGGCACAGTTGCTTATTTTGCATTCACTCATTTATTATTTTTTTTGTTTCTTTTTATTGATTTTTTTCAAAAGCACTCTATATATGGAGTGGCACCAGATTTAACCTATTCAAAATAAAAGTCATACAAACACAAAATATATTTCTGTGTCATGCCAACTCATTATAATAATAAACATGTTATGATAGCTACTTCTACTAGAATTACTGCAAATACTTACAGTACACTGAATTTTATTCTTTCATACCCATTTTAGTTCTAAAGAGGCTCACAAGTTAAATGACAATGACATGGCTGTCTTGAACGTGGTGCAGACGTCATTGGGGAATGTGGATCCAATTAATCCAAAGATCCCATATGACCCGTATTAGCTTTATAGATAACAGAAGGGTTTTAAGATAGACTGAAATGAGCTATCTAATGTTTCAAGTGTCTCATGAAAGAAAGAAAAAAATGCATTAAAAAGTTTGTTGCACACATGTGTTATGCAATTGAATATTTCCTTTGTAACGTGCAAGAAAAAATATGTATACATTTCATAAGTATCTTTAGAAGTATTTTGTCTTAATAGGTACTTACAGATTATACAAGGCTGAACTGCTTTAATGCAGTTTCGTAACAAAGTACTAGAATTGCATCTTTCCATAATGTAAATAATAATCAAACATAAACATGTTCAATTATTGATATTTTAGTCCAATGTTTTTGTTTCTTCAATTACATATCTTCATTCATCCTAACTACTACACATAAACTAACATCAAGATGAAAACTCCATTTAAGAAAGAGCATAAGGAAATGACCCCAAAAGAGTACCCCACCAAACAGAGAAGTGGTTTTCAAAGATGAGCATTTGATGACCTAAAGTGAATTAACAACCTATATTCCAGGCTGCTTCATGTTGTAGTCTGAGAAATATTGCAAAGCATGGAACTACCCAGAGTTACATAGTTTCTACAGTTTGCTACAGAGCCATCAAGGCTATGCCTTAACCAGGTTACAAACATTCAGTGTGAGACTGTTTGCTCTCTTCATCTGTTATCCCCTAGTCTGTCTCTGGATTGTCACTTGTTCTGAATGTCCCAGCTCAATTTCCAATTGTATTAAGTTATCCTCTGTAGAGGAAGTGACTCAAAAGCTGCATATTCTGTTTCTTTATATTACACTGAAAAAAACTGCATATTTTCCAACTTTGAGATGTGTATACCATGAGACGTGTCACTGCCCAGAACTCATTTCTTTCTTGTTTACTCTGGATTGGTTTTAGGAGATATGTTAAATAACGTTCAAATCACATTAGTGAGTAAGTCTTTTAGGGTGTCACCTTGTTTCAAAGTTGTGAGTCTCAAAATGTGCCATATTGCACAGGATTGAAAATTAATGCACTTTTGTTAACATGGAAGAGTGCACTGAACACGTAAAAAATGCACTTGGTAATTTGAAATGTGGATAAGACCAGCAAGCATAACCTGACTCTACAATGATTATAGTGAACTTAAAGACTATATGCTGATGTATCTTTCTTTCCCTACCTACCCACAAATATGATTTTAAAAAGTAAAATCTCCCCTGATAATATTTTTGAAACTAAACTTTAACCTCAACTAATTGTCTATTTTAATACCAAAAATATGTCTCATTGGCTTTTCATTTTCTGAGCTTTCAAAGAAAATCCATTTTAAAAGAAAATGCATGCTTTCTGGGTATAGAGAAAATGTAGAATAAACTGGTGTTTGAGGGCTTCTGTGCATGCCTGGGTTCAGTGACTTTTGTTACTTAATGGATTTCCACATCAAGACCAAATCTACTTCATGATGTCCCTGATCTGCCGTATGATCTTCTGCCTGTTAATGACACAATTGTTCCATTTAGTTGATAATAGTGGTGCTGTTCTGAAAAATATATATATATAATTTTTTACAAGTTATAACTAGTGTAATTGATACATGTGGTCAAGATTATGTATATACTAAGAATATTCAATACAGGTATGGGATTGAAGTTGACGCTCCTGACTTGAGAAAAACAACATATGCCAATTTGGGACTGCAATCTCCAACTGCGTATTGTTTAGTTTTCAGCCTGTGTTAGAATATTAAAGTTGTGATCCTCCCCCAAGTGCTGCTTCTAGAGTTCCCCTCTATAAGGACTGTACCTTTAGAAGGACTCTATCACTTTTGAGGGATTGCCTTCCACGGTGATTAATCATTTCTGATCACAGGTCTGAAATATATTTCACCTGATCTGCTTTCTTTTGACCAACCTGATGACATTCGAACTAAATCAAAGTGACTAAAATCATACTTCAGCTTAGGGATAATGAGAGTGTGTTGTGTTCTGCTAATCAGGCTTGTTACCATGAAAGAAACTTGCAACCATCTTTTTTGTTTGTTTGTTTGTTTTCTGGAGGGGGGTGGGGAAGAGAGAGAGCGAGTGTTGGGAATCAGTGAGGGGGTTAGACATGCAAGTAACAAGGATGGTTTCTACATTGTATATTACAATCAGGCTAAACAGTATCATTCACTAAAGGCCCGATCTGGAGGCAGAAGTGGCAGGCAAAGCTTTGTCTCTTTGGTAGCCCCCTCTTTTTGATTACAAGGTTTTGTTTTGTAAGGTTTTTCACCCCTTATTCTCCTTCTCATACATGAAAAGAACTTTGCTGTTGCTTCTTTACAGCCTACAGGTAAACTTCTCTTCTAGTGAGAGTATTGACAGGAGATGGCTTGTATTCCCCCGTTTTTGTAAGGGGAATATCCTCAGTGTTGGCTTCCTCATTTTTGCTGAAACTAGCTGCACTGAAGGTCTCATAGGATGAGGTCAACTTTTTGTTCAGGAGGTTTCTGTTGCGGTCGCCCATGATGGCGGCTTCGCCATTGGCCAGCTTTTCCTGGCTTCCTCGTTCATCAACAGGCATGAAAGTGGACAGTTTGGGCTGGCTCTTCTTCCTCTCCGGAGAAGTGCGGACGGGCATCCAGCAGGAGTCTGAGTGGCCATACTCATCACACTCACGGGTACACTTCCCAGTTAGGGCTACATCTGGAAGAGGTCTTGAATCTGAAATTCAAGGAGAAGGAGCCATTAAAGTTGGCCATTTCTCAATAGGCTTTCCTGACCTATATAAAATTGGAGGGGATATATATATATATCTATATATATATATTACATTTATATAATATATATATTACATATATATTTCCTTTACCATATTATTTCCCTTTTTTCAACACCCTGCTGTTCATCATCTCATAGAACAGTTTTTATTTCCTATCCAATAAAGATAAGGTTTTGCAAAAACATCAAATATTATAGAAAGAGAGGAATGGACAAACTGATAAATTTAAGTGTGTAGAACAGACAGGTATATATGCATTTGTTACAGGACAGGTACATGTGCATAGTCTCAAGTAGAAATAAAGTACACATGTATATTTGTATGGGTATACATTTTTCCACACGCATAAGAAAAGTTATTGAATCCAAAAAGATAATTTTCTGTATTTATAAATTATCTCAGAAATCGTGTACCTTTGCCAATTGGATTCCTTCCTGCTTATACATTATTCATAGAATGCAAATATGCAAAACCTTATAGTAAAAATACATTATAAAACATCAGGGTGACTCCGAAGTAGAACCTAAATCGACAGCACATTATGTGGTTAAAAAGTAAAAAAGCAAAGTACTAGTGGGTTCCCAGTGTGAGCACACTAGCAGTATCACCACCTACCCCACTCTAGCCCACATGCTCCTGCCCCCCCCCACTGTTAATGACCTAATGTGTGCTGTAGGATAGTCCGTTGAGTGTTCACATAGAAATACATCTGCCAGTGTGTTTGCTGAATGGAAATATTATATGAAATGCAATGTATTGGGTAAATCGAGTCAAACTTCTACAATTTTGATGAAATGGCATGTATTCTTAATTAATGGTGTTGCCTAATGGAGTGGGAAATGTCTGTCTTCTATTTCTATAAAGCTAAGTTATATCATTATATGTGTCTGTCTTTGGAGAATAGTTATATATTTTCTTACTATTAAAAATATTTTTTTAACAAATTTTGGTTTTGTTTGGAAAAGAGAGTGAGAGAGAGAAACACCTGCTTCACCTCAACAGATTCTAAGAAACCTATCTTTAGGGTTTTATTTAATATATATTACACTTTCTTTTATTGCCAAAAAAAGAGAATAGGACTAATATGACTATGCTCCAATTTATATCATTCGGTATCATTTTATTAAAAGGCTTGGGACTTAAAAGACTGACAAATTTAACCTCTGCAAATATATTCACAACAAATGAAATCAGTGAGATTTGCATATGCATCCTGGGTAGACTTGGTTTAAAATAGAATAGGGGGTTATTTAAATTATATCCAATATATTTAAACCCTCTGCTTTTGCCTCCACGCAATATCCCCTGTAGTTTATAATGATATTCCTATTTGATTATCATTTGTATAAGGATATTTTTAGAATTTTTACCCTGCCAAAACTCCTAAATCAAGGCAGTCCAATACTGCATGTCATTTTTTTCCTACAGTGATGGGTGGATAACTGAAATATTGACATTTGTCAGCTCATTGATTTTTGAACCACTGTGACCTGAGACTTTTATGCTGTGTGCTCAGAGTTCAGCAAGGAAATCCCATTATTCTTCATAGGACATCTAGAATTACTTTTCTCTTTTCCAAAGGTAAACTGCAAAGATAATTATTTATTGTAGTTGCAAATGCTGCTATTTGACTTTTAAGTGAGCAGATCCTATTAATTTTATCATCAAAAGAAAAAGCACTTTCTATTTATTTTTTTATGCTGAATTCCCTCTGTCTCTCAAACACAAATTTTAGATGCATTTTAAAAATCAAACTATTGACAAATTTTGTGAATGGTTTTTGTAATCTGGTCAGTTTAAATGAGCAAATTGAGTTCTTTGGGAATATTTCTTGTCTTGAGATAATTTGCTTATTTGAAGCTGACCTAAATTCTTTGAACAGGCCAAAAAAAAAAGAAAGAAAGAAAACCTTATAAAAATGCAAAGTGTGAGATCAGATCTACTTTTTACTCTAAACATTCCTTTTTTTGTCACTGCTTAAATAAATTCAAGCTTTTCTTGTTTTCTTATGCCTACCAAGGACACAAGACAATAATCAGAAATTTAGCCACTGAAATAGGAAAAATCTCTATAAATGTGGTTGTCATTCCCTGCAGAACTGACCCAGAATAGTCTCCAATCATCTCTCTATATTTACTTAAGTCTCACGCAATGTGACAGTTTATTTACACAATGACTTACACAGGTCGCTGCTCTTTGGGGATTAATTTGTGTTTCCTGTTTGACATTCATAGCACCTTGTTTTTCATTTGTTTGAGATGCATTTAGGGATAGCTCCTAGAGCTACCTTACTACTCCAACACCTCTTCCTACCTGTTATACTTAACTTGTGCACCTTGAACTCCCTGCAGCTCATAAAAAAATTATATTCATTTAGATTGACTCAATTTCCAATCAACTAGGAGTGAGATACTCTTCAATTCATTCCCTCAGCCTTTACTTCATAGTCTGGGTTATAAGCATGACTTTTAATAAGGATCTCCCGTCATTTCCAAAGTCAAAGACTTGATTGGGGACCACAGTGGAAGCTGACAAGACTAATTGGTTGAGACATGTTGCAGTGTTTATCATCAAATTTAGAAAATAATCAAGAAAGGCTATAAGAGATTCATCACAAGCAATCAAACCTTCCAATCTTGATGACTCAAATGAATCCTCAAAAGAAATGCTAATGATTAACGAACACAATTTATATTATGATGCAATCTATTAAAGGAAGGCATGAGTGGAATAGTATTTTTCTGTGTTTCTGTATTTTCTTATTTTAATTATTCAAGTAGATATTATATATATATTTTTTAAAAGACAAAAGTTATATGGAGTCTTACAGAATCATCAAATGCACTTTTTTCTGTTTTTTATAAAAGATATACTCTTAAAATGTCCTATTTGTTGTGGGATTACAGAGGCAGATCTTCCATAAATAGTAATCCTTCTTATTAGCCTTTCAGTCTTCCACTGAAGAAGGTGTTTTGTGATATCTAAGAACATCATTTCACGCTTTAGTTTAGTACTCCTCCCTTTCATTTTGACCTGAGTGGAAATGGAAAATAGTTCATCAGAACTCTGTTTACTTGGTATTGAGTAAATCAATTAAAAAAGTAAAATGTTCTGTATCGAAATATAATGGTATTCTTTATCAGCGTTTTCCATAACCAACTCAGTTCCTTAGAGGTTCCCCCCTACACACGCACTCAGCCGTATCAAATCTTGAGAGGACCGGAAGTAGAAGTGGTATTCATTAGCTCTTGTTGTTGCTCTATCATCATTTGCAGAGTTCTCCATTTTAACCTAGTTATGCTATTTGCTAGAAACATTACATAACTTTAGAAAGCTAAAGTCCTTTCTTAGACATAAAGTTAATTTCCCTCTCGAAAGTAGATAGTTTTCAGCCATCATAATATCAAACAATGTATAACACATAAAATACTTCCCCACATTTCATCTCTTTTACTTATCACCTCAACCCAACAGCAAGGAGGATGGAAACAGTGAGGGGTCCAGACTACGGAAGAGCTGAGGCCAAAGAACAAGTGTTTTGACTTTCACTTGAGTGTTTCCCATAATACCATATTGCTTCTTCTTAAAATGTAACAGCAGAGTTATTTAGAGGTCAATTACTGCTACCCACAGCCATAAGAAAAAGCTAGAGTCCCCAAAGAAAGAGAAAAAATATATATCTGACGAGCACAGGAAATAGATGCCATGAAGACACAAATTTTACTACTTAATGAAAAAAAGAATAATTCAACCTTTTTAAAACTGTACATTTCCTAAAGTGGAGGTAATTATAACTAATTTAAGAAGTCAAGTTCTTTCTCTGAAAAGAAATGTATTTGCTCTTAAGAGGCAGGGAGATGAGTGGGTGGTGAGAAGGTACTGCTGCAATGACCTCAGCAAGTAGCGACAGACAATGCGTAGCATCATTAGAAATAAAAAGGAAAGCCCAGATTTACGGAGGCATTTGATGTTTCCGGAAGCTGTCCTACACAATTCAGAAGCCTTTAGAGGTATCGTTATTCTAGGAGAGCACTGGAATTGTTAAGGCTCTTAAAGACAGCTCTGCACCAGTAAAGATTTTGATAGACTCAGTTACGCATTCTGCCAGAATCCTGGTCGCCCATTCCTATTCCAGACCCTTGGCTTGGGGCTGAAGATATAAGGATATTTCCATTTCCTAAAAGAAGCATGAAAATGTTGCATTTAGTTTTTAAATATTTCCAAAGAGTTTTTCTTTGTTTTGTTTTGCTTTAAGCTCAGATACTGAAAGCTATATGCATCAATTGCTTATTTGTTTAATATACAAATAATTCTCTGACCATATGAAATAAATGGATTGCTAATCAATGTGTAGACTCCGAGACAGTCATATTCTTCCTGTGCACTTAGCACATTCTTAACATTATTTGACAAAATTTTGCAAATAAAAAATTGTGCTATTCTCTTCTTTTGAGGAGAAAAAAGCACACACAGGCACCTTTTCCCTTTTTGCTTTTTAAAGTACTTATTTTTCTCTTTATATGTCTTGACTTCCTGTTATCCAAAGATTTCTTTTTCTAGAGACACACCTAATTTTGGTGGAATTCGGTGGACTACAAACAAGTTTTACAAAAGGATGAAGAACAAAAAAAGGCAGATAAATCTGTTGATTTTCCAACAAATAATTTAACATTACCTTTATTTTCTTTAGTCCAAATGAAAATATCTTTTTTATTCTAATGATTCAATCAGGTGCTTTATTTTAAAAGAGCTGTCAGAAAATGATTTATTTTTTGCCTTATATAATAAATCTGAGAACAAATAATTACATAAACCTTTTACTGGAACCTTATTATTATAGGCAATAAAGTTTAGGTGTGAGGGGGTGAGATCCAAAAATTGCGTACTGAGTCAGACTTGGCTTTTTTATATAAATGACTTAAAGATCCCCGCCTTTTATCTATTTGGGGAATTTGGGAAAGTTAGAAAGGTAAGCACATAGATCACGGAGAAGGTAGAAATCACTGACTCGGATAAGCAGTAGGTGATCCTCCAAATATCCCAAAACTTTCTGGAAGAAGGGGAAATTTATAGCTTTGCAAGTAAGTGTTATCCAGTGCTACTTCAAGGAGGGTTAAGATTTCTACATTGTATTCTAATTTATCATGAAATCACTTGATTCAACTGAATTAGAAGAGAATAAGGATCACTTGTCCAACCAACCCTTACTTCACTCTCAACTATACCTCTCCTGAGTGCTTCTCTCAAGACAGAGTGGAACTTGTGAAAAGAACAGGAGATTGGGAGTCCCAGCAGCACTGAGTGCGATTCTGATCCCATTATGTATAAGCTGTGTGACTTTGGATATGATTTCTTTGAGCCTCAAGTTCCTCATATGTGAAGTAATAATACCTACTCCCCATGTATTATGGGGATAAATGAGTTCATGTATATAAAGTTTATATCATGGTGTCTGGTGCCTTGTAGATTTTAGGTAAATAGTAGGTCACAGCCCCTGGAGAGAATTAAAGAAGTATAGATTTTTTTTTTTCCCCTCTCTGCAGTCTTCCCTGAATGAATGGATGTTAAGGGAATAGGCTTCAGAACCAGGATCCCTGAACTCAAATCCTAACTTTGTCACTTAATAAGTATGTAACTTGAAACAAGTTACTTGATTCATTTAAATTTCCTCATCTTTATAAAGAGCATAAGAATGAATTAACTTCTTAGGATGATTGTGAGGATTTAATGTGTTAATAAAGGTAAAGTATTTGTAATAATTCTTGACACACAGTGGGCCCTCAGTAAATATTAGAAACTTCAGGTGCACAATCCCTTATCTGCACTTCAGTCCTCAAAATAGCTTTGAAAACCAAAAGCTTTTATTTTTTTTCCATAAATTTACAACAAACCTGACTTTCAGTACAAGGTTATTTTTCACCTTTATTTATCTCACATAGTGTGAATATTTATATGTTTTCCGGGAGAAACAGTGTTTAATTAAGGACACTGTCTCAGACTCTGATCTTTAAAATAATATACATGCATGATATTACCTTTTCTAATATATGAAAGATTCTAATTTTTAAGATTTATTTGTTTCCAAGGGTTTCAGATAACTTACTGTGGACCTAGTAACAATCATCAGTCAAAAGGGCATGTATTTGGAGTTTCTTTTCCAATCGTACTCATGGATTTATGCTGATAGAGTCTGCAGTATGCCAGAGCTACCACCTACTTAGGAAAATACAGTGGTCACTGGTTACTCTATATCAGATGTTCCCCTTAACACTTCTTTATTAAGACTTTGCCGGTGAAGATTTATTCAGACTGTGTCATTATAGTTGCTCAAAACTGAAGGGCAAATGCTCTATTAGTTGCAGTTATCTTTACAACGTAAACAGATCAACCTCACAATTAATCGTTTTCATTTGAAAGAGACTTGCCCCTAAGATGTTGGGTTGCTATCTTGCTTTGCCTGCATGGGCCACAACATAAAAAAAAGAGCTCCATTTTAATGACACGTTAAAAATTAGCAATAAGCTAAGACTAAGAGGTTGAAAATCAAGAAAAGACAACAAAAAGCAGGGTGCCCCTCACATGCGGTACACCCTTCAGAGATCAAAAATAATGAGACGTAAAAGCCATCTAGCATACAAACTATGCAGACTTTATGATGTACGTACGTGCTTGTTTTAAGTTGCAAAATAAGGCCAGACATTCCTCTCATCTTCCCATACACAGCCCTTTGGAGTGTGACATCACTGCCCCTACTGTCGAGATTCTGTTTCCACAGCCCTTGAAGCTGGGCTAGCTTTGACAACTAGAGTGATACTGTGCAATTTCCAGGAGAGGTCTCAAGAGTCCTAGCAGCTTCTGCTTTTGCCCTTGGAAGACTGCCGTCTCCATTCTGACGGAAAGCGTGATCTCGCCTCTTTGAAGATGAAACACTTTTTGAGAGACAGACTAAGTTACCTCAGCTGGCCCAGCGGCGCCTACCCCCAGCGAAGCCCCCAAGTGAATGCAGCCACATGAGTGATCCAGGCAAAACTTGCGGAAGAAGCAATAGTCAATCCACAGAAGTATAAAAGTAATCAGTCTTTGTTGTTTGAAGCTCATAAGTTATGCTTGTTTGTTTGATTTCGTCTCTTTACGGGGTGGGGAGAGTTCCTTGATGCAGCAATAAGTCACTGAGATCATGATCATGGACATACTATATTATCTGCAGTAAATCAAAAAACAGCCTGAGATGTGGCAACAATGTATTCTACTTCTTTTATGTCTTCTTATCATGGGCAACAAACTGACCAATATTATGGAAAGCATAAACATTTTCAGGGCTGTAAGCACATTTAATTAGTAGTTCAAGCAGAGGGCTCCCATAGAAAGCTCTGGAAATTTTGGTCCTGTAATTACAGGATTTCACTGCATTTTTCACCTAAGAGTGCTCTAGTTCGGGCTGACATGCCAAGACAATATTAAAATGTTAAAACCTGTTTGAAAGCGTCAGCAACTTTTCTCTGTACCTTAGGCTAAACTCAGTTAAACAGCAATTGAATGTATCTCAAGAAGCATTTACTGCCCTGAGGCTTAGACCACTGTCATTCTGAATGTGGTATTAGCATATACAGTGGAGACTGCAAGCCAAGTCTCAAGCAGTCCTGCTGAATCAACTCAAACATGATTCTGCTGGTTGGCACATGAAAACTGCACTACAGCAGAAAAATGTATAGTGGCTGCTGGAGAGTGATCTATTTATGCACATCAGAGATGGGGCTTCACTTTGATTTCCCTATTCACGAATGCAAAATTAGAGGTGGTGGAGGTTAAGGGAGTATTAAGGGAGGAGAGTGAAAGGAGAGGAATTAAGTGCTGGAAATGAGAAGATGCTCCAAAATTGATCAGAAGAGTTTATAAAACCCAGAATGACATTGGGGACACTTATTACACAAGTTAGCAGCTGATCATCCCAAATTCTGGTTGTGTGTGCCATTCATGTTTATTTTTCCACTGCAATAATCAAAGCTTTCATGATTTTTCTTCTGGTCTCTTGGGTTTCCTTAAATTAGAAATTATTTGCTTTGGGTGTCATAGACTAATAATCTGATGAAAAGTGGAAGTATTGCCTCCCTCCATAAAGCATGTGCCCATAAAATCTGCATAAAATTTCAGTGGGGTTCAAGATACCAGAGTAAGGGTTTCAGCATCCTGGTGGATGGAAGAAAGAAGGGTGCATTTTTATACTGATACCTTTTTTCATTTGAGTTTAAATCCCTGGTTAAGAAATATTTAACAAATCAACATTCATCCTTGAAATATAGAAATTTACATGTGGTAAATAAATTGCCATTCAAACAGTGACAGAATGATTTAAAATAAACAAACAAAAAAACAAATTCAGAACCATGTATTTAGAAGTAAGGAAAATAATTTAGATTTGATTATGTTGATATTGTACGTAGGTCATTTAAATGCCTAAATCTAAAAACCCCCAATAAGTTATAAGGCTTTGTATTAATAGCAGATTCATACTTGTGGGTGGATTTTACTGATTGCTGATCACTAACTTGAAATGTATTTTCTTTCCTAGAATCTACATCCAACATTTGCACCGGTGTCTTGAATTGCCAGCAGCTGGATCTTCACTAACCATGAGAAGGGAGGTGAATAGGTGAATTCTTGTCATTAAGGAACTTTATACAAAACAATAATGACACAGATGAGTTTTTTTTTTAATTAATAAAATGTGTTAGCCACTGTACATTGGTTTTACATACAGTGAAGTGTGAAGTGAGTGCTTCTAAAAGAGTTGCAAATATCAGTTTAGAGTCACTTTCCAGTAATGATCTCAAATCTTCAATGTTTCCAATACTGGCTATAAAATTGTAAAATATATATCCTCAGTAAATATTAACATTGTCTTTAGGAATGGATATTTATTCTAAAATAATACATAAAGGCTCTATTAACTGTAAGAATATTATCTTTGGATTGTAGTCTTGAAGGCAGTGCCCATTTTATCTTTGCTTCTCCATATAACATATAATTTTATACAAATAAAAAAGCTGAAAAAAAAGGAAACTGAAAAAATCAATTAAAGTATATTTTCTCAAACCTTCTTTCTTCCCATATAAACCATGATAAAGCATTTTTTAATTGAAGTACAGTTGATTTACAATATTGTGTTAGTTTCAAGTGTATAGCAAAGTGATTCAGTTATACATATATATATTTGAATTCTTTTACAGTATAGCTTATTACAAGATATTGAATATGGTTCCCTGTGCTATACAGTAAACACTTATGGTTTATCTATTTTATATGTAGTGGTGTATATTTGTTAATCCCATACTCCTAATTTATCCCTTCCACTTTCCTCTTGGGGAACCATAAGTTTGTTTTCTATGTCTGTGAGTCTGTTTCTTTTTTGTATATAGATTTATTTGTATTATTTTTTAGATTCCACATGTAAGTGATATCATATAAAATTTGTCTTTCTCCATCTGACTTACTTCACTCAGTAAGTGGTGAATTAATGCTGATGGAATCTAGGTCCATCCATGTTGCTGCAAAAGTCAATAATTCATTCTTTTTTATAGCTGAATAATATTCCATTGTGTGTGTATATATGTATATATATATGTGTGTGTGTGTGTGTGTGTATATCTCACATCTTCTTTATCCATTCCTCAGTCGATGGACATTTAGGTTGCTTCCATGTCTTGGCTATTGTAAATAGTGCTGCTGTGAATATTGGCGTGCATGTATCTTTTTGAATTAGAGTTTTCCTCTTTTCCAGATACACGCTTAGGAGTGGGATTACTGGATCATATGGTAGTTCTATTTTTAGTTTTTTAAGGAACTGCCATACTGTTTTCCATAGCGGCTGCACCAATTTACATTCCCACCAACAGTGTAGGATGGTTCCCTCATGATAAAGCATTTTTTAAAGTGAGAAGTTATGAAATAGGTTGTATGATAAGTAGCTGGTATTAAATATCTAAACATTTAATGTGAACATGTTAAATATTGAAACAAATTAATTTAGTACTTGGGAATGTTTTAAAAAGAAAGAGAATCACTACAGTGGCCATAATGTGCTATAAATTTTTTCTATGTATTTTTTCAATGCATTATTTTGTGTGAAAGTCTAAAATAGACTATGTTAAAGCTCAAATCATGTATGAAATAGAACTGTAACATAATATGATTATTTTTTGCACAGAGGAAAATCATAGCAATTTAGATTTACTAAAGATATTACTTTATTAATTTTTTCTAAATGTGGCAAAATCACAACACCTGTTCATTTTCTCCTTCAATGTAGTGATCCTGAGAAACTATACAATTATTCTAATGATACGGACATTTTAAAAACACAGTCTCAAACTATTTGCATGGGAGTACCTATTGAAATATTTATCATACAGAAAGCTTACCTGGTTGAAAATACTCCTGTAACAAGAAGCTGTGTTGTAACAGAATTCTATTAGTTATTGTGATTCGGGAGAAATACAGAGTTCCTCCTTTGTGTTCCTTACTGAGGAAGGTTTCACAAAAACCCTGAGTTCTGAAGTACTTTTGAGAGATGAGGCTCTGAAAGCTTTTTAATAGGAGCTGAAACAATATTTATGGGGAGAGTTTAAAAACTGTTGGAATGCTGGCTCGTTACTCTGGTCAATAAGTTGATCAGTTAAACTAAAATTGGCAACCACAATTAGGACCAAAAGAGTGTTGAAGGGCTTGGAAGCTTAGAGCAGGTAAATAAAAGGAAAAGGAAGGACATGATCTCTGCTGACTAGCAAACAGGACTCAATGAGCAGTTCAAGTGGGGGAAATCAATGAAGCAAAACTGGATCCCTTTGCTTCATTGATTTTTGCTGCTCATTGAAATGTTTTCCTTTATTGACTTCCTATTTCTTCAGAGAGTGGCAAAGTCTCACTGTTGAATCTCCCCACGAGCCTGTGATGAGCAGATAAGCAAGCTCTGGAGATCCTCTTATGCCTACATTATACCTTTTCATGCTGCATGGATTCAGAGGCACTTCAAAGGCTCCCTGTGATGCTGTAATCGCCTCCCTGAGCCCACAACCTTACTGTGGTAGGCAGAAAGATGGTTCCCCTCCTAAAATGTCTACATCCCCAGAACCTGTGAACATGTTAGATCACAGGGCAAAGGAAAATTAAGGTTGCAGGTGGTATTAATTTTCCTAATAAGCTGTCTTTAAAATAGGGAGATTATAGGCAGCTAGGATACAAACCAAAGAATGTGGACAGGCTCCAGAGACTGGAAAAGGCAAGGAAACAGATTGTCTACTCAAGCCTCCAGAAAGGAAGACAGCGCTGCTGAGACTTTGATTTTAGCTCCTGGTGACCCATGGTCAGACCTCTGACTTACAGAACTGTAAGAGAATAAATGTTTGTTGTTTTAAGACACTAAGTTTCTAGTAATTTGTTACAGTTGCAATAGGCAACTGATACACACTCTCACCACTTCTCTGCTCAGAGGAAGACAGCATATATTTGGTCCTTTCTACCCATATTTCATCCATTGAAGGAAATGGAGTGGAAAAATTTTGATTTTCAAAGTTTTCATTGAGTCATGTTTACCTAATTTTTGAGTATCTGCTCAGGAATTTTTGTTTTACACTTTTGAAAATTCTGCTACATTCTAGTATCTAATAGTGCAAGTCATTTGTATCTGACCAATCAACAAAGTCCAGCAAAGTGCTAACAGCTCTTCTATTATTGATGTTAGTCACATCCTCAATAACCACTTCATCTTCCTCCTCCGTCCCTCAGTGATAGCTGTCTCTGGGATTATTACCAGAGAATCCACTTTAAGGCATTCAAAATTTGGGTAGTGTGATTCCCAAGAAGAGAAAAGAAAGAGAATTTGGCATAACATATAGGAAGGAGAGCCAGGTACCAGGGTACAACCTTAATGATGGCTCTGTCAGATTATTACGGTGCTTTTGTGACTTCCTGATATTTATTACTTGTGTCACATTTGTCTGTTTGTTTGGCCTGTTCCCTCTTAGTAATTAGCAGGAGAGTGCCTAATTAAAAAGCACCCTTATGATAGTTTTAAGAACAGTAAGTAGAATAAGTCTCTCCCTACTTTAAAATCCTCTTCTATAAATTTCTGTATACGTTTCAAACTTTGTATTTTTGCACAGAGTTTCCTTCAGGATCAGGGTCCTGCCTACCTCTTTCCATTCTTATATGCTCCCATTTGCCACTTCAACAGACCTACTGTCGTTGTCATTTCTAGAAAGCCCCTTGCTGTTCCACGTCTTCATAATCCTAATGCGTTGCTTCTTCTGCTGTTCCTTGCCTTGTCATCTGTCTCCCACAAATCCTTCAAAATCCAGTTTCAGCATTTCAACTTTGAGATTTCTTCTAACCAGGCTGTCTAATTCTGACTTCTCTTTGCCTCTCTAGTCTTCATCCTATGCCTGTCTCTACCACAGCATTTAATGTATTGCACTAAAATCTGTTACCCATTCATGTGACTTTTTCTGTAACATGTTAACTCCCTGTGGCTAGGATTCACAAGTTACTTAACTGTGTACTTGGGATGCTAGTACCGAGCCAGTCACATGCTCAATAAGTGCCTTTTGAATGGATGGATCAAAAACAGGTAGGGAGACATATTGCATGTCATCCCTGATGATTCTGTCTAATTCCACAATGGCCACAGGTAACCGGAGGATAAGGACATATGTTAATTGCAAACATGATGTAATTGGCCAAGAACAGAAGGTGAAGTGTTTCAGTATGTGCAGATCTGAATGAATTTCTTTACTACTCACTCTCCTTACCCCCTTTCAGAGCCTGTCCTATAATCTCTAGTTGAGATTTGCTTTCCAACAGAACAATGGAATTGATTGAAATAACCCATGGATATATTTTACAGAACAAAATGCAGTCCTCCTCCTCAGCCTGGGACAGGCTAGTGGGGTCCCTGGAAGCAGTAGTGGATGCAAAGTAAAGTCTAATGGGAAAAGCCTATACTTAGTGGTCACAAGGCTACACATATGAACTAATTTGTTAAGCTTCTTTGCTCATGGGCGGTAGCTATTTTATAGTTATTTTAATGTTTTCAGGACCTCTGGTTGGCAGTTATACAAATCTTTCAATAATAAACTTGGGAAATAAAATTTATTTTTGGCTTATACACAGCTTGTATCATAGAAGAAAAATTTCAAAGCATGGAGTCATGAAGGAGAGGTATTCTATGTGATGGAAAATGAAAAGAAGAAAGCTCTCTTCTCTCATTCTTGTAATGTGGGGGTGTATTTTAATAGGAACTATTGTAGGCAATGTGCCTACCTATTTTAGTTCAATAAATCTTATTTGCCTTTTCGTAGCAACCTGATGGGTACATGTTAAGTGAGTAGGATCATGGGCAATTTACATCAGTGCTTTTCAAACAGAGAATCATGATCCTCTGGTTGGTGGTTGAACCCACTTACAAAGTTATAACCAGTTTACACCATGTTCACATTATTTCGTAAATATTTTGTTGTAGTTTTTTTTTAATATGTGTATGTATATTTATATGTGTGTACTCAGTCCCTATGTAAAATAAATATTTTATTCTGGGTCACACTGAATCTATAGTTTAAATCATATCATGTAGAAATCTGTGTATTTCTGGCTACTTCTGAGTAAGCTATATATTATGTCATATTTAATACAAAATATAATTTTAATTTGCACACAATGTCATGTGAATTTTAAACTGTATTTTTATCTGTCATTTCAAATTGTACTTCAGAGACTAAAATTTTATCCTCATTAAAAAGGAATTCAGATAACTCAATGAACAAGAGTTAGTCACATCCTCAATAACCACTTCAGGAAGTCTACTGTAAATACAGTTTCTTACCTTGAGACATTCTGAATTTACAGTTAATTCCCTAGATTCCAATTTTCTAGAATTATGTGTAATTGTGATGATCCTTCTCGTAATCCACTTAAATCCTCTGATAGACTTTGATTTATATCAATCAGCAAAATGGCAACAGACCCTTTAAAAAAGGAAAACTTAATATGACTTCTTAAAGTCATATAGACATTAAGATGTAGGACACATTTAAGCTGTCTAATTGTACCGCTGGTCTAATGCCTAAGTATTAATCTGTCACAATGTCAAATTACATACATTTAGGGCTTTTTTTTTTTTTTAAGTAAAACATTTCTGTGCTTAACAAACTCATAGTGCAAAAAAATTCAGGAGTGCAATTAGAATGTCATCTCTTCTGCAGATGACTTAAGAAAAGCATGAATCAGAACTTAACAGTCAACATAATTTCACAGATAATCGTGGCAAAATTCTGGTAAGGCAACAACGCAGAGTACAGTGAGATTAGCATAGAGTGATGATCAACTATTTATCTCTACCTTCTGCCATGCATGTTCTTTATTTAAGTCTCTTTTTTTTTTTTTTTTTTGCCAATGTTTTCAGTTTTTACTTTGCCAGCAGTGGGCATCGCATAGGAATAGAGGTTTCATGGTGTAAACAGATTTTTCCATGTGTTCAATGAATTAGCTTCACTGGCTCTTAGGCAAAACAGACTGGCTGGATGGAATTAATTTTAGCAAGCTTTTGTGTTTTGCCCAGGGTCTTGTACAATTCAAATGAATCAATCCTATACCAAAAAAAAAAAGATAAAACTACAAGTATTGTAATGAAAATCATCACTAAAGCATATGCTTTAGGAGTTTCCTTGAAATGACATAGTTAAAATTTATGTGTACTGTATTAATCATTGGATTGTACTCTGTGAGTACTTAAGTGAATTATTTGGTGGGAATCTTGCTAATTTGTCAACCTTCTCTTTCTGCAAATAAGCCAAGGACTAGTGGAATTAGGACTTGGCTATGACAGGACAGGGGAACTCAGAGGAAATTTCACTATGCAGAGAAAATAAGAGACGGACTTTACTGCACAAAGCTGGCATGAAGGTTTCAGTTTCAGGGAAGATAGGTCACACTATTATGGTAACATAACCTGCAAAAGTAAATTCATTCTTTCAAGAAATACTGATACATCAGGCACTATTCTAAGACTTTACAAATATTAACTCATTCAATGCTCACAGCAACCTTGTGGGGCAGGTGGTATATTGCCCCCATTTTACAGATGAGGAAACTAAGGCACAGAGAAGTTAAGTGAGTTACCCAAGAGTTTGCATATAGTGAGTGTTAATGAGGTTGCAAACCCAGACATTCTGACTTCAGAGCTATGCTCTTAACCGCTATACCACACTCTCTCTCAATCAATAACACATCAATGTATTATAAACTCATGTTATAAGTAGGAAAAAAGGCATCTTTACCTAAGCTGAATTTAAGTAGAAAAGCATTTCCCTATACATAGAAGAAAGCTAGAAAAAGCAATGTCTCTGGACTTCAGATATAGTAGGAATCTCAACAGTTTTAGATTGAAATAAGGGGAACATTTTTAGTTGGGACAAACAGAAAGATGAAAACTCAAGAAACGTGTGTAGAAGTTCCAGGGCCTGAATGACATTGGGACAGCTGCCCCTCAGTTGGTCTTTGAGTGGGATGAAGAATTTTGTACCTAAGTCAAAATAAGGAGTGTAAACTACTATGTTGGTAAAAAGCCTCAAACTTCTACTATTATTAAAGCCATATTCAGCTAAGAAAAGGTTGCATCTTCATAATATGCATCTATTTTTAATTCTACATGGTAGAAAGACACCTCAATTATGAGGTTTTGGATCATTGTCATTCCAGAGACAGAAAAGCCGTGTTTGGAAACCACAGTGTGCTGGGCTGAACTTCGGAGAACGGGAGATGCTGAACCACTCCTTGGTGAACTGAATGTGAGAGTGGAAATAAAGGCTTTAAGAATAGAAAAAGAAGTATGCACAGTCATTTCCGGCAAACAAAGCACCAAAGAGATTAGGTAGGACATATTAATCACAATTGGGTTGGCTAAATTGGGAAAGAAAACCTGACTGTACTGATTCTTAAGAGAAAATGAACACAAAGAGATATCTGGGTGATACTTATCTAACTTGATTCCCTGTATAAATCAGGTAATTGATTAATATCCAAAATTTTAGATTATTTGAGAATATGTAGTTGCAACCCATGAAGCTGAGATTTAATCTGTAGGGATGGGGAAATCTATGTATATTAAAATATAATGAGGTAAAGAGTGGTGCCTTTAAGTACACTTATATACCTCATACTTTTTCATAATGGTATCTCGGGGCAAAAAACCAGGGAACCATGCACAGTGTAAACTTTTACATTCACTTTGTGAAAACCTTTACTTTCATCCCTTCACTGGAGGGAATCAATGAATCAGAGTGATTAACACCCTGGGATCTGAGCAAAGGAAGTCTGATTGAGTCCACGTTCTTCCACTTACCAGCAATGTAACCTCCGGCAAATTACTTAACTGAGTCTATCGCATTGGACTGTTATGAGGATTAAATGAGACAAGCGTGTTGAGTGCTTAGCATAAAGATCTACATATAGAAACACTTAGTATATTTTTTCTGCTGTTATCATCACTGTTTGTTAGTATATTTTTCCGCTGTTATCATCACTGTTACTCTACCTACTATGCTATGTATCTTTTCCACACATGTATTTGAATGGGAGAATATTGATTCTAAATTATCAAAAATTATATATTTTTAATCAATGTCCTCTTTTCTTGGCATAATTTAAAGGAGTCAAAAGTTTACATTTTTAGAATATTTATCAATTAATTATAGAAAAACAATAGTTTTCATATATGAAAGATGATAAATTCATGTTTTTGTACTATAAATTATACTGCCAAATACATATCTTTAAAATAAAGCCCCAGAATAGTAGATGAAAAAAGACATCTTTTAATAAGTTTATTTTAAAATTATTTAAATTAATAAATGTTAAAAATGCATACTACAGGAAGCTTAGAAGAAGAAATGTAAACTAATTTAATTTCAAAGATTAGGTGTACATAAGTTAGTGATTTGTCTGACAAGTAGCATTGTATTTTATAATTACTAGCTGTTCAATGTTAATTGAAACAATCTATTGTTACTTGCAAGTATATACTATCAAAGGCTATAAATAATAATTAGTACTCTATCTACTTGACTAGGTATAATCTCTCATTTCCCCCAAAGAAACAATTTTTACATAATTATTATCTTGCTTACTTTAAAATCACATTTTTTACTGCTTAAATCCTAATTTGCTGCTTTTTTTTAATACTAGGACATGAAAAGATGGTAAAATTGAGAAAGTTAAAGAGATTATGCACCTTCAACACAGTATAATCTCTGAATTATTACTTGGGTGGACTTTACAAGTGTATCAGCATTTAAAAGAAAAAAGAGTTTAAAGAATCTTTAAACAGATCAGAAAGTATAAAAGGTGTAGAATCCCAGCTAATGTGAATTAAATTATCTTCAAAAAGAAGGGGAAAAAAGTTAAGAAACAGCTTTCTGTTCTGCATGTTAACTAGCCTAAATAATGCAGAGCTTAAGTGCAAAAGCGAGAGAATTTAAAAGGGAAAACAAATATCTTGAGACTTGTCTTTTAAAGTAACTGTCAAGGAGAACTTGTCTCTCTGAATAAAAGCTAGCAGTGACTTAAGGGATTCATTTATCCTTTCAGCTGTATTAAGAAATGTCATTTAACTATTTAAAATGTTGTCCAGTCAAAATAAGGACTAATTATCTGCTCATGTTATGCCTATATGGCTTCCAAAGAACACACCGGGATTTGGCATGATTAAATGCATTTAAGAATTTCAGTCAGTTTGAGGATTCAGAATAAGATGATCTGAGAAGTATGACTAGTGATGCATTATTCATGAATATGGGAAACTAGTAAAATAAAATATGCTGCTTATGGTGTGTCCAGATAGTTAGGGCTAAATATTCCAAAATAGTCAGAATTAGATCTGCTTCTCCTTCTTTGCGTTAAAAAGCTTCTGGGTAAATAGTGATTCAGATGTAATAATGATGATATTGAATATTTAACCCCAGGGCTACCAACCAAGAAGAAGCACTATAAACATTTTTCCTGTTGGGAAAGATATAATTAAACCTGCTATCTTGTAGATAACTAAAGAGATCCACATTTTTTTTTCCTCTTACAAAATGGAACTACTTACAGATGAATCACCAAGCCACTATCATCATGCTAGATTTGCTTATTTTAAACTAAGTTTTAAGTAACTGAAAATAAATAAATTTTGATGTATGATATGTCTTACCCTCTCCCTTGGCAGTTTTTCTAAACTGTTCAGTGTGGTTCCTATTTGGAGTTTGGGAGTGTTTTTCTAAATATATGGAAAACTAACAACAACTACAAATTCTCAACTAGTAATCATATTTTCCTGACTGTATCTCAAAAGATACAGGGACATTAAAAGTCTGTAGAAATAAAATATCTTAAATAGCTAAGCATCCACAGAATATTACACTGCTGCTTGCTACAAACCCAAGATATCAACATTTAATAAGTTATTCTTCAATTAATTATTTTTGAATTTTTAAGCAATCATTTACAGATGACAGTCCTTCTAGTTTGTTCCTCTACAGTGAAGAAAGCTGATCACAGCTATTGATATTTTCCTCCTACTTTTCCTTCCTTTCTAGTGCTATTCTGTCATGCTTTTAAAAATAGCCTGCTAATTCATATATACCACCTCCTGTTCTAAAAATTTGTCCTAAATGAATATTCTATTCAACCTAAATTGAGTTTGGTTAAAAATGTCTTTTTTTTCTCTTGCAGCACCTGGGCATGGAAATAAGGATAAAATGTGCACAGGGTATAATAGCCCAAATAGCCCAAAATCATCATAAGACTTGATTATTCAGTGCTTGGCACAATTTAGGGCATCTTTTCTACTGAGTAAGAAGATAAAGAGGCAAGTACTGTGCCCATTTCCCAGAGTGCTAAAAATATGAAACAGTTGTCAAGTGATTTGTCTAAAGAAAAGAAATCTAGAAAGTGAAAGAGGTATAAAGAATTTGGCTAAGCTAGGGATCCTGGAATAGATAGTCATTTTCTACTCCTACAACTCACTGTATGAGCTTATGCAAGCTAATTAACCTTGCTTTACCACTGCTTCCCTACTCACTTGTAGGAATGTTGTGAAGAAAAAACATGAATCTGCACCTCAAATTCCTGGACATGTGCACATAAGAAGTTTTCAATAAATATGTGTTTAAGAAAGGATAGAATGAAGGGATAAAGGAAGGAAGGTGGGATCCTCATTTTATCATCTATCCTTTCCATTATACCTACCTAGTTTTCAGTAAACATATGGCAAATATAACATAGAGATTGAAAAAATACAAAGAAAGGAAAAAGAGTGAAAAAAGACTGAAAAGAAGAGAAATGGTGGGAGAGTTAGGGAAGACAAAAAACTTAAAAGAAAAAGAGTGAAAGAACGCATGAAGGAAGGAGGGAAGCAGGGAGGAAGGAAAAGTAAAGGGGAGGGGAAAAAAGGATGGAAAGAAGGAAAAAAGGAAAGAAGAAAAGAGTATGAGGAAATTAAGGAAGAAGGAAATTAAAACAAACAAACAAACAAAAACAGGCAAAACAAAATAGAGAAAGATAATGAATCTCTCAGCTAGATGTGTGACCTGTGGAAGAGTTTATACTTTTCATTACCTTTATATAGATTTTCAGCTTTGTTTTAAGGTATAGTGTGTGGATTAATTATAAACATTGACTCTCAAGGTTTACAGATTTACGACAGATTAATCTAGGTTAAATCCATTAGAAGTTGTGTCCCTTTCTTTTATATGTGTACAGGCAGGCAGTACTGTAAGGGTAAAACATAATTTTAAAAATGACTCTACAGGATATTAGCCCATGGGCATGAAAAATAACAGAGAATGAGTGAGTTGATCAGTCATTTCCTATCATGAAGAAAGAAAGTACATAAAAGCCTTTGAAATGAATCTAAAATTGGAACACAGTAGACAAGTTAATGAAAAACTATGGGCCTGGCAAGGAACAAACAATTGCATTAGGAAAAAAATGTAGATCAATGATAGAGAACACTTGAACATGTTTTAGCATCTTCCCTTCATTTCAAAAAGTTTTTAGCAGTATTCTAACGATTAAAAAAGAGGAGTAACCAACAAGAGCTGTCTGTTAAATACACATTGAGATTTATAGTTTTTCCTTTTATTTCTTTTAGTTTGATTTTCAAGTATTGAATCTCATCTAGAGTTTTCAAGATGTTTTAACTAGTCTCTTTATGGTGTTAAAGAACATAGGCCGTTTAAGCTCCTTCAAATTTTAGTGTTTTAAGTGTTTTAAATAAATATCACTGTTGGTCAGAAGGTCTTCCTGAGGCCCCTCTTTACCTTTAGCTCTTGCTCATTTGCACCATCAGTACCCAAATTACAGCTTTCTGTTGAGGGCAGAACATCCAAAGAACAGATTTTAAATTGGATACTACTCAGGTTGACATCCTGTTCCTTTTTTCAAGGAGTTTCTAAACACTAAACATGCTTTGAACTAAAAATTTTTTTAAACTAAAAATATGATGGATTAGCTTCCCAGAAAGAAAGAACTTCCAAATGACTTGGCTAGGCAGAGGCATATATTTTAGAACAACGTTAAAAAATGTTATTTGAGAACTGTTTAATGTTCCAAAAGAAGAACAGCTAATGACCTAAAATTAGTAGATGTTTTAGAGTGTTCCCAGTGGCTGATTTCAATTCCCTTTCAAAGTAAATCTGAGCACTATAATGACAGCAGAACTTTCATCATAATTTACACAAGCTTTGCTACTTTCTTGTCATGGTAGACGTGGATTTAAAACAGAATGGTGGGTTTTTATAAGACTTTGAAGGGTCATCTCACTTAACTGCAGAACTTGACACCAGTGATTTACTCAAGAAATAGTTACTTGGTTCCTCCTATCAAGTGACTGTGGGAATTACACTACTAATTTAAACATGGATGCTGTCTTAAAGATGCAGAGAATCTACGAAAGGGAGACAAGTATATTAGAAAAATTAAACCTGTTAGAAAGCAATGACTTTCATAACAGAAGTACAATAAATTGTGTGAACTGTTCAAGGCATAATATACAATATTAATGCTGTTTAACATTAAAATTGACCTTATTATTTTTGGATTTAGAAATTGTCTATTGGAAATTTTTGAATTGTCATAGATCAAATTTGTTCAAATCATAACTGCCTGTTTTTGGTCTAGTATTTCATTAACATGTCTGTCATTGTCTTAAATATTTATGAAATAAATAAGCTCTATAAATTCCATTTTTGTATAGAATGTTTGGTAACCACTGGATATATAGATATTAATTCCTTCTTCAAAGTGAATCAAATGTATATCAGTAAAGTCAAGTGGCAAGTTGAAGGAGTCCTCCATTTAATAAATAACAATTTGTTTTTGTCATTGACCCTGTCATTAAAAATGGCAACATTGGTCCATAACAGTCCCCACCCACATTCACAACATACAGCATTAATAACATCTCCACCCATTCTTCCCAACACAGGCTGACCTCCACTTCCAAGTCTTTCCAAATGTCATTACTCAGTATTGGACGAAAGATAAATCTGTTTTCTTCATCCCTGAATATGGTGAAAAATATTTTTTTTTTTGTAAATTTCAGCCAATTATCTCCATCTGTCATTTTACTCTATAGGGAAACAGATATAGCCTCATCCAAGCTGGAAAATTTGTGTTTTTAGCAATATCATAATGATGCTAATATGCTAGTAAGAAAAAAAAAAACATATTGGTTTGATAAATATCCTTCCTAGAATATCACCTGCCACATTTAGATACATGATGAATAATTGTGGAGTAAGTGAATTAATGAATAATAAAATATTAACTCCATCTCAGCATTATGATACTTCTTACTGCTCTGTTTAATGCATCAAATATATACAAGAGTCTTGCATTGTTACCCAGTGAAAAGCTCAGTGCCTTTAACAGAACTAGAGGAAACAAACAGCTCTAAGGTATAGCACCCATCGCTGAATTGAACTGGAACCTCTGGTAGCATGGGAGAGGTTAGCCCAGGTAAATTGGTTTACTGACTTTTTACTCAAGACAGATTCCAAAGTGCCTTAACTCTTCCCTGGTTGCTTAAAATTTTAATACACAATTCAGCAAACGTGATATAAAATTCACAGAATTTCAGTCAGAATGCTCTAATTCATGGTTATCATTGGTGCTCATACTTAGCTTGATTTACATATTTTACAATTGTAGTAAGGCTGTTTTTTGTTTTTGTTTTGTTTTGTTTTGTTTTTTTCTACTCAGCTTCCTTTATTCAACTAGCATTTGAAACAATATGGAGAGAAAAGAGAAAGCGGCAAGAATTTTCCAGGGATTACAAAGTCATCGTGACCTGTATGGAGTTTTTCAAGCAGCCCCATAAACTACTCATGCAAATCATAGTGCCAATACCACTGAAAATGCCACCTAAGAGGTCATGACACAAACTCTGTCCACCTCAGTTCTCCCAGATGTGAAGTGATGATATCAGTACAGCCTAGCTAAAGCCTTGGGCAAGTGCTGGTGGGCTTTTGTGAAGTTACAAGTTTCTATGAAACCCAAAATGCTCATAAAAGCATCATTCTGGTTACTGCCTATAACAGCCAGAGAAGTCTGGAAACAGTGTTTATGGACGTTTTTATAACCAAATTCATTTTGATAAACCAAAGATGTTTCATGCTTTTCCAGAGAATTACTATTCTTAAGGGTGTCAGATACAATGATGCCTGCAGAGACTCAACAACGATGAAATGATGCTTCAAGATATTTTGAGCACAAGACAGACTTTTCTTGGGTCAGAGACACTTACCTACTTATGAGGAGGGCTTAGTCCTCCTAAGATCATTTCCCTCCCCTCCACTGACCAGGCCTGGTCTTGTAGGAATCTTTTTAAAACTACATCCAGAGAAGGATTTTTATATATTATATAGCTCCCAGGAATAAGAGAATGAAGAGTTGTCACATCATTACCTTTTTTTCTAGGTTCTTTGTAAATAATATTATTTAGGGGCAGAGAAAAAGAGAGAAGCATTAAACCATACCTAAGGCATTTGGATACAATAGAGGTTTTTCTTATCCATTTTGCAAGAAAAGAATAAATGTGAATTCAATAGCGATAACAGACTGAATTCTCTGAGCTGGCAAAATGTATATTTTAAACTGATTTTCTGTTGTGTGAGATCAAATTACTTCTGTTAAACTGCTTTAAAATTCAATATCACTTTCTCCTGTCCATGATTATTAGAAGGAAGGAAAGTGTAGAATATGTATTTTTTAAGAATTCGTTTCCTAGTTATGTGAGTTACAATAAAGAATTCATTACATTCTATTAATATTATTACTTAGAGTAAAATTTAAGAAAAATAAGAATCCTACTTTTTTTCCATATAATGAATGAATATAGCTTATACAATATACATATATGAGAAACTTTCAAAAATCAAATTTGTTACATGACCATACTAGCCACAGAAAATTAAGGAATGAGATGAAAATAAATTAAAGAATTCATACTAAATAGCTGCATATAATTCACAATGAAACTGTGAACTTACCACATCAATCATCTTACCAAAGTGCTTTTTCTTTCCCAATTGAATGTATTAAAGGGAATAAAAAATATCCACAATAATAACATAGCAAAAATTCAGAGGATTGATAGTAATACTGAGCACGCTTTAAAAAATCATTACATACAAAAAAAAATCATCCAATTATACTGTTTGTTCATAAGCTTCTCTGTGTTCTTTGTTCAATACACGCAATCCTGTTAAATTGAAGCTAAACATGACAACTTAATTCATGATGTGCTATCTATTTTGTACTGTATTATACTGTGTATGTTGTTTCTTTTATTTGTAGATTTTCAGTAAGTGAAAGTGGGGGAGGGAAAGAAAGAGGTCAGAACTGACAGCAAAACTGAATCAGTGCATCCCATGCCAATGAAGTAATGAAAACCCGCACTGTTCCTACAGCGGCAATAATGAATATAAATAGACAAAGGACGTTGAATAGCTACTGGGAGGAAAAGAATGAAGCATCCATTTCAAGAAAGAACCTTTTTCTGCCGTCACAGATAGCTTTGTGGACTGGCTAAATTAGGATGCCATATAACAATTTCATGCTTTAAGAGAAGTCTTTGACAGACAGCTCTCACATATTTTATTTAGGGGATCTGATTTAATAATAGGAGTTCTGCTTGTTATAATAGTTGTACATGCCCAAGTCTCTCTCTCTCTCTCCTCCTTCCCTCCCTCCCTTCTTTTCCCCCTATCTCTCCCTCTCTCACAAAAGAAGAGTGTTTTGAATACAGATCTGGGTGATTTATAGGATTATAATCATTTTACCTGGGAGGCAGTACCTCAATGGATTCTGGATGTCTAAAATAATATCAATATATTCATTTATTATTTACTCACAGATGCCACACAAATATGTAATAACCCATCACTTAAATGTCAGAAGTAGTAGTATAGTTGTAATTATATGAGGTGATTTCTTTGACTAGACAAGTTTTTAACTGAAAAATAAAGACAGAATAATATGAAAACCATTTCAGTGGTAGGCGTATGTACTTATAATGCTTAACTTTTAAATTTATAAAATTGTCTATAAATCGACAATGTATTAAGAGTATGGCAGACTGTCACTAAGAGTTATTTGGGGATCTGCAAAATTTCTCATAGCCACATGATCAAAGCTCAATAGATAAAATATTCTGTTCTCTTTCTGGGAACATGCTAAAGATAATTCTTGAAATTACACAGAATAAAATAAACTTATTGTATATAAGTAAGATTTTGGATTTGCTTATGCAGTATGATAGTATAAATGGATAATTTACAGAGTAAGCCATAAAAATGCTTAAGTTTTAGCTCTCCTATGTCACAAAAGTAAAAAAGTTAATTTACTAATGTAGAAGAGGAGGAAACAATATGTAATATGGTCCCCTAGATGAGGATTTATTCTGGTTAAGTAAAGTTTTTAAGATGTAATACATAAGCATCAATAATATAATTATTCTGTGGTTGTCTCTCAAAAGAAAGTCAAATGGAGGATTCCTTCAGCTTTTCACTTGACTTTGCTAATGTACATCTGATTCATTCTGAAGAAGGAATTTATGTACATACATACATAGGCAGTTACCAAATATTCTATATAAAAAAAGAATTTATAGAGTTTACTTATTTCCTAAATACTACACAGCAAGAGACATTCTAATGAAATACTGGACAAAAAAAGCAGTCATAATTTGAATAGATTTTGATCTATGACAATTCAAACATGTCCAACAGACAAATTCTAAGTACAGACAAAAGAAGGTCAATTTTACTATTAAATAACATTTTTGCTTGCAATGCTAGACCTGCTTGCTTAAAAAATAACAATAAGGATAAAAAGGGAGCATAAAGGAAAACCTGAAAAAATGAATCAGCTTTTATCTAAATAGGATCTGAACAAGTATCCTGAAATTCATGTAGTGTAAAGAATAGCAGTCCTAGACAGTAAATCTGACTATTATCCCAAATAGCATAATTATCTCCTCTCTACTAAATACTCTGTGCTCTTTTCAAAAGGATGGGCAGAGGGACTAATTCTCTGTAGTTATGCAAATCCCGCCTAGAAAGAACACTATCAGTAATAACCACTGGTCAGTTTATTTCAAGATAATATACCAGGTGCTTTCATTGTCAAAATACCTGCATTATAATTCCATTCCAGTTGCTGTTTTTAATTATGAGGTTCTTCTCAACAGGAAACAATCCCACAGAGAACTGAAACAATTTATTTTAAATACTGTAAACAACAGAGAGGCTTTGCTTCATGGATATGAGATTCCTCTTCATCCTGAGAGCTCACAGCATGTTAAGCCAACTGAACATACAGTATTGATACAGATAGATTCTCATTTCAAAATGTTTCGCCTCGTGAAAGGCCTTAGATAGAGATTCAAAAGGCTTTGATTCTTTGTAGTAATTCCTAAATATTATATTTTTTTTGCTTTCCTAGTAATAACGTTTATGGAAATACAAATCATTGTACAAATCAAATACCCCGGTTCTACATAAAATCCAAGGAAAACATTTAGATAAGACACAGCTCTGGGCACAAGTCTTCAAAAATACAAATAACTAATTTTTAGAATAACAAAATGTCTATAGGGTTCTTGTACCACATACTAGCAACTAAACCTTATCTGCTTAAAGAAAGACACAAAACCACCAAAACCTAATCAGTTTAGGCAACTGAGGGAAGGTTTCCATTGCTCCTTGCAGGTTAGTAAATAAAAGGGCAGCCAAATAGAATTTAAAGTAACTTCAAGAAAAATAAATATCTCAGTTAACTAACATCTGTCCCCACACTGAACTTCTAGAATTTACAATAACATTTATAGAGTACTTATTATATACTAGCCATGATTTTCAATGCTTACTTATTAACCCATTTAATTTTTTTTATCCTCACTTTTTTATCCTAATTTTGATGAGTCACAAAGAGGTTAAGTAGCTTGTCTAAATCACTGTGCTAGTAAATGCCCTAGCCTGAATTTGAACTCAGTCTATCTCCTGAGTACATGGCATACTAAGAGTAAAGTTGAAGCCAATACTTAGAACCTAAAAGAAAAAGATATAAATACAATAATCTTTTGTGGGAATGATTTGACACGGGAGACATTGAGTTAATTATTATAAGGCCTATTAAGGTTGGGACGTGCCTTATTTTCCACTACTTGCTCTTAGGGTGTCCACAACACAGAATTGCTTATTGTTGGCAGAATATATGATGTATGAAACTTCTGTGTCTCTGAGTGGAGTTTCCATTATTCTTATTTGTTTATCATGGATGGAAACTATGTCTACACATGAAAATTTGGAATAAATATCCATATTATTTAAGATAGTAAATTACTAAAAATATTAAACTTCTGCTTAAATATTATTCAATACTGCAAATTATGAAATATGCTTTAGGCCACATATAAGGTACATTGAGAAATTTGTTTGTAACTTGTAAGAATAAGTCAATTTTCTAGAATAACTATGAACCATGTATTTTAGAACCTTTATGAAATCACAAATATACTGACCTCAACCAGAGTAGACCACATGGAGATTCTATGATATCTGTAATGTGAATCTTGATATGAAATTCTGTTGATAAATACAAACTTAAATTTAGCAATAGTTTTAAACGAGTCATGGTAAAATTTCCTACATGAATGTTAACTTGACCCTTAGATGATGTAGATTGCTTTTGGTGTTTTAAGTTTTAAGGTTTGTTCTCTGATATCCAAAGCCATGAACTGCTTGGTCAAAACAACAAATTTCCTTCAGCAATATCTTTTGTGGTATACATGAGGTGACAAACTCGCTTTCAATCTTGCAGCTTAATCAGCAAACTCATTTTTATCCGATGGAACGTCACATCTTTTAGTTTCCATAATTGAACAAGTAAAACTTTTGCAGATGCTTTTCAGGAAAAAATGACAAAGCATAAGCATTGCCAGCAAGTCATTGACACAATCCAAACTTGTAAGAATGTATCAGACATTTGATTAACCTTTTCTGCTCTTTCCACTAAATGGCTTAGTCGAATAAACACATTCTATAGTCTACATTTCGTGTTAAATTTTCCAGGCAAGGTAAACTTGCCAGTAGAGAGCCACTAACTGAACTTAAACTTGGTCTCGTAAGTATATAACACCAATTTTCTTGGCAGGCAAATAGTAAATAATCAAAAGCAAAGGACTGACCAGTTAGAATGGGCATCATCAGAAAATCTACAAACAACAAATGCTGGAGAGGGTGTGGAGAAAAGGGAACCCTCTTGCACTGTTGGTGGGAATGTAAATTGATATAGCCACTATGGAGAACAGTATGGATGTTCCTTAAAAAACTGAAAATAGAATTACTATATGACCCAGCAATCCCACTACTGGACATATACCCTGAGAAAACCATAATTCAGAAAGAGACATGTACCACAATGTTCATTGCAGCACTATTTACAATAGCCAGGACATGGAAGCAACCTTAGTGTCCATCGACAGATAAATGGATAAAGAAGATGTGGCACATGTATGCAATGGAATATTACTCAGCCATAAAAAGAAATGAAATTGAGTTATTTGTAGTGAGGTGGATGGACCTAGAGTCTGTCATACAGAGTGAAGGAATTCAGAAAGAGAAAAACACATATTGTATATTAATGCATATATGTGGAACCTAGAAAAATGGTACAGATGAACCGGTTTGCAGGGCAGAAATTGAGACACAGAAGTAGAGAAAAAACGTATGGACACCAAGGGGGGAAAGCGTCAGGGGGTGGGGGTGGGGGTGTGATGAACTGGGAGATTGGGATTGACGTGTATACACTGGTGCGTATAAAATGGATGACTAATAAGAACCTGCTGTATAAAAAATAAATAAAATAAAATTGAAAAAAAAAAGGAAATGATTGGTTTCATGGTGGTTATTTGCATGGGGAGGCAGTATATCGTGGATGGTGAGAGTGTTGTCACTTTGGAGCTAGTGTCTGTGTTGGAATCACAGCTCCAGTGACCTTGGGAAACTTTTAATACTCTTTGCCTGGGTTTCCTCAGCTGTAAACTGGGCTAAAAGTAGTACCTAGCTCCCATAGTTGCTGTGAATACTGAATGAAATAAATAATACATAAAACAAACTTAGAACAGACTTAGGCAGCCCGGCATGTTTTGAGTATTCAGTAAGTGCTCTGATGGTGATTGTTCTATCTATACTTTCTGATTAACAACACCGAGCCTTCAGCTGGATCACACACTTCCTTTGGCACCAGTCAGTTTACACTGAAGCTAAAAATTTTAGATGGCTCTCAATGAGTCTAAGGTAAGATTGTAATGGAATCTGCCTAATTTATAGAAAAATGAAAAAAATTTATGAATCTATCACTTAGATTATCAATATTATGTGTACCAACAGCAAACCACGGCAAAGTGCTCGTATTAGGTATTTAGTAACACATATTTGGGAAAGTAGACCATTCCTTTCACGGTTTCAACAAGGAGACTATCAATTTCATTAGGACTGCAAGAAATAAGCCCTTGAAATTGTTATACTTGTGACAAGCACATGACAGTGAACATATATTTGTCCTGTCCTCTGTACGTTAAAATTTAAATACATAGATTTAATCCTAGAGATAGGAGTCAGCCTGTATTCATTATGACATTTTTACCTCTGAATAAATAAATCTCCATCACGTAAAAATTTAACAACAAATTTGATCTATTCTATGTCTTTGATCAATCTGTTTGTTTCATGGCTCAACTTTGTTTGTTTGCACTGTTTTCTTTTATATGGGAAAAGACTGAGGATGACAACCTTACAGTAGTAAAAATTGTTAAAGATATTTCAAAAGCAGAGTCATCGATGATTCTTTAGCATGGTCTTCATAGTAAATTCCTAAAATGGTTATAATTCTCTCTCCTTTCCCGTACTATTTCCTGCCTATTTTGCCATTTGACTTTGCAGCTTCTCCCATCACGTGGAAGAGTGTACTTCCTCCTACTAAATTAGGCCTGGACTTGGGACTTGCTTTGGACAATGGAATGAGGTGGAAGCTACATTCCAACGCTTCCAACGTTTGGGTGTTCCTGCTTTTGCTTTATTTCTGCCAAGCCATGAGAATAAGCCTGAGCTAGCCTGTTGGGGTAGGGTTGCCCTGTTGTCCCAGCAGAAGACAAATGAGAGAGTCCAGCAGAGGTAAGTAAAGCAACCCCCAGACAACCCACAGTGGACCAGAGGGCAGAGAGAGCCCCGCCAAGGAAAGCTCACCATGGTCCCGATGAAAAGAACCACCCAACCACTAATAAATGCATAGTGTCTTACGTCACTGAGTCTTGGTTTCTTCTCTGCACAGTTTATTCTTTCTCACTATATGACTAATGCATGTAACGCTCATTGGGAGAAAAGTGAATGAATCAATCAATATTTGCTAATACATTTTATCTACAATTTATTTCAAAGTTACTTTGTGCCAGGAGTGTTCCAAATATTTTACATAAATTCTCAGTTCATTTCCTCACCAATAAAAATAGCAAATGTGAGCCTTACTTTCCGGCTGTGAGGTAGGTGCCTATGGAATCACAAAAATAGGGTTTGTCTCTTGTGGAAGTCTCACTGAGAATGGGTTTCCAGGTTTCCACGTGGCACAAATACTGAATCTTTGAATTAGCGGTTAACTTAGTTAAAAGGAAAATTCAATTACTTAGAATCCTTTCCCCCTCTCTTTCTCATATAATTAGAGACTGTATTTTTTGCTAGATGCCTTATGTTACAGTCTACAGTAATCATAGCTCTATTTTTAGAATGTTGGTATATAGCGCTTGAATTCTACATTTTTCTCATTAGTAACTTTTTACAAAGTCTCTACTATACTAAATTTCATATTTAAAAAAGAAAAGTTCATTTTTTAGTAGAGTGGGGCATAGGAATAGAGTGAACATTTAACAATTTCATACCATAAACATGGCTGTGGTCTATTTTAGCCTCGGAGATTAGGGTAATTTTAAGGTAAGCTTTTCTTCTGACTGGCATCAGTGATATACATTTCTTACTCTCTAGATTTTTTTTGTTGGTTTTTTGTTTTTGTAAATATAACAAGCTAAATCAAAGCAGTACCATATTTTGTGTATTAGGGCTTAACCTTAAGTTGGTTCATTTTGTTGGTATAAAAATTTTTTGGTTATTCTGTAAGTGAATTTAATAAAAGCTACAAGTAAAAAAAAAATCTTTGCTAATCATGTTTTTCCATGCAAAGGCATTTTACATATGTTTAATTATCAACATATATAAAATTCCAATGAGAAAAGTCATTTAGTACCCATTTTAAGGACTATAAATTCCTTATTCAAGTTATCATAGGAAAAAAATTAGAAGTCTTTAGTTTCACTGATTTCAAAGATTATTATTTCCCTACTAGATTATAAACTGCTTTTATTTCTCCCAACTAAGATCTGTAAACTTTTTAGAAATATATTGACACAGAATCTATTACCCCAAAGCCCAAAGTAAAACTGAAGCAAAAAAAATGATTAGAAACTCTCGTCCCGGATGCCTAGCTCAGTGGTACCTGACTCAGAGGAATATTATACTGACATCTCTTATCATTTTGACTGATGTCCTGTTTCTGTCTCAGAAGAAAAGAACATTTTCCTTTCCCATCATTTGTGCAAGCTAAAGCAGGAAGGAGATTGCTTTTGACTCATTCTAATTATCAAAACTGCTTTCTCACTCTCATTACACATCTCTGGTCTCTCTGCTGAACTACATTGTTTCAGCAATTTTGTATGCCAGTTAATGGACCTCCTATCACGTATATTTGTATCACCCTTCCCTGCTTCATTGTGAAAAAGAAAAAAAATGCAAATGCAAAATGCATTTCTATTGCTATTTAGTCTTCAACTTACATTCTATCACCCATATATTCACATCATTACTTGTATACTTTAGTGCTTAGTTATAATAAAAATTGTCTGGGTAATTATATCATATATATATATATATATATATATATCATGTTATATATACACCACTTTGAGAATACATGAACATTGTAGATAATGTTAAATTTTACAACAAGGAGTATTATAGAAAAACAGTTTGAAAACTTAAAAAAAAGAAAATGTAGAAAATAAGTAAATGATATTGGCTTCTTATACTATGAGTAGTTATCTTAAGAAAATAATTATCCAAAAGTTAGTACAGATTACAAGTATCAGTTGGATTAAGAAGAAATTAAAAGGTTAATGGTTAGAAAACCATATTGGATTACTAAGAGAGGCTGGAATGGTCATCCTTAATTAAACTTCTTAATCTATTGACTAATATTAAGGATGACACCTGCGCTCTTTCATAAATCACACTGCATGCCACTTCCAGAAAGAGAATGTTATTCTAAATGAATCATATTTCTGATCCAGTAGGACAAGTCTACATAAGATGCCTTTAAAATGTGTGTGGCCGTTTCTCCCACTAATTTTTTTCTGTTGCAAATAATTTTATGATAACTGATGTGAAATAAATAGTCAAATGCTGGCTTTCTGGGGCCAGGAAGTATGGTTAACAATGTTAAATGGGAAGTATCATGGCATTTATGTTTCAGCCCAAAGGCAGATCCACTTTTAGCACAGAACACAATCAGGAAGTGGCTCGTCCATCTAAAGGAGCAGAGTATAAAACCTCCTTTTAATCACCAGAGGACACAGGGAAGCCTCACTTCCTCAGACACGGAGAAAGCCATGCACATAGCAAGAGAAGCTTTATTCTATGCGTGACATGTATCTGGTGGCCAGCGCACTGCAGAGACCAAAAGAAGGAAAGCCAATCCTTCATAGAAGCACATATAAAGATTCTGTATATTCAGAGGTTTTTTTCACAAACGCCAGTATAAAGTTTGGACATTTCTGCAAATAACATTAAGGGTTCAACTCAAGGAAGCCACTTCCCAACACAGACACAAGGTCAGGGAAGGTGGAAAAAGAAAAGAAATGGGAGAACCTCAGGAAGAAAAGGAATCAAAACTGGACTGGAACATAGATGATTGCCTTACACATACCCTGCTAAGTTTTTGTTTTAACGAGTATCTGTCTTAAAGAACATAACATTAACATAATATTCCTGCCACATATCATTTAAAGTTTTAAACATATGCATCCCATGCTTATGCTTAAATCCATAGAATAAGCTCTATAATTCTCTATTAATACTCATGACAGCCACAAGTTTAATGAGCACACACACAAACACACACATACACCCCTACAGGCAGTGTTATCAAAAAAATTCTAGACTAGTGAATTCTACTTCTTCACTGTAGTAAAGCTGCTGTTCCCCGGAGTGACCAGAGCAAGTTTCTAGAACAGGTGTTACCAGAGAATATAGTCCCAGTAGGAATATTCCAGTCAGGTAGTTTCTCACTCTGTACTCAACTGCTCTCATACTTATTTGAGTGGTTTCTAGAATGTTCTCTTGATGTTTCCCTGACTTATATTCAGGCAGAATTTAACACAGACAACCTTGATTTTGTGAATCATCTACATACATTATTTTAAAAATAATACTATTCTTATAGTCATTCATATGGACCAGATTTAAGATAAAATTTCATTGTTGCAAAGCTCATAAAGTAATTATTATGAAACTGGGTTAATAATTTTATATTTAAAACATCTTCTATTTATCTTCTAATAATTATGACAATTATTCAGAGCGAATAGTTTAGTTCAAAGCTAGGCTTTAGACTGGAATTTTTCCACAAGCAACTTCATTCCCCATCCTGCATTACACATGAAGGCAGGTACCATTCTTTGGGTCAAAATGAACCTCTTTTCTACTTCATTGCAAATGAAATGCTATCTTCGAAATATCATATACAAATTGTCGTGCATTTCTTAAGGTACACTCGTGCCTTCATATTAAATAGTTAGTCCCACTGTCTCACCATCTATCCCAGCCAAATTTTACCAACCTAGCTTTGCACAGAACTCTGACTTCCCTTTAGGTTGGCGTACCCCTTGTTTGAGCTGGCACTAATCGACCAATACGCTCATACTTCAGCTGTTCAAGCAGCAGCTAACCAGGCAGCCACAACAAACACAATTCTGGCAGCTCCTAATGTGTGTCTCTGCTCATAATTCAGATGCTGTTTGCAAAGAGTTTATATGTAGACCATGCCGCTCTCACAAAGCTCAGTGCTAGGATTTTAAACAGAAAGCTTATTAGGCACGCAGTCCTGCAAATTAAATCGTTACAAGTAGTTGCCCAAAATAGTTTGGGAAGACAGAGTGCATGATCATGTATTTTTACACATGAAAACTAACATTTTCTTGGGCAAGGCCACTGTTATAGCAAATGATAACATTCTGGCAAGAAGCAATTAATATTGATTCAATTAAGTATCATATCATTTACCTATAAGAACAAACTAATTTCTTCCCAATTTAAATCACAGAGGTCAAGGGCAGAAGGGATGTGTATGAGACAAGTAGATTTTTTTCTACCTGCTATAAATGTTTTTGGGTGGGAAATATGGCTTAGTACAATTAGAGAAGAATGCGTTTACTCAAAACCTCACACATAATTCATTTCGTAGAAACTGAGCAAATTGGACATCACAGTTACCATTCTGAGTGCTATGATGGTAGAAAAATAAACAGAATTTGGTGTTTGCACTGTAAGAGCTCACAGTATACAAGATAATACAAATATTGAAAAACTGTAAATGCACAAAGTCTTGTGCTATACAAGCCCATATCTGGGGGGGAGGAATTCTGCCTGAGGCATTGACATGTAATCTGGATTTTGAAATGATTGGCTTTTGCCTACCTAGGAATAGGAATGGTGTAGGGGTGAGGAGAGCACTACAGTGACGGGACCAGCACGACTCAATGCATGGAGGCATGACAGGGTATTACATATTTGGGGGTTCCTAAACTGATCCAGAATGGATAGTCCAGATTATGTGAGGGGATAAGGTTAGAAAAGAAGGTAGCTAAGGTTCTTTAGTGCTATGCCAATCTTATCTCAAATCCTTTGGTCAAAACGGTAAATCACTAATGTTTATAAATAGGTATGTGGTATGATGAGATATATTTTGAGAGGAGCATTCTTACTTCAGAGAGAGTAGACTGGAACAGATAGGAAAATACTCTAGTAACCCAGTTAAACTAGCATGGGCAGCAAAGCTGGAGAGGAGCAGGGAGTCTGGAGAAACATTTTAAAGATAGTAATTTGAAGCATAGGGAGTAAAGTAGAATAAAGCAATTATACTCCTATAAAGATGTTAAAGGAAAAAAGAAAAAAAAATGTCAAAGAAGACTAAGTCAAACATTTTTTTTAAAAAGTGAATGAGTAGTTACAGAGTAAAGTAAGTCAGAAAGAGAAAAACAAATATCGTAGGTTAACGCATATATGTGGATTCTGAAAAAATTTGTATAGACAATCTTATTTACTTCTGCTTCTACAAAGCTTAAGTAGAGACACAGACGTAGAGGACAAATGTATGGATACCAAGGGGGAAAGGAGGGGGGTGGGATGAATTGGGAGATTGGGACTGACATATAAACACTGCTGATACTATGTATAAAATAGATAACTAATGAGAACCTACTGTATAGCACAGGGAACTCTACTTGATGCTCTGGTGGTGACCTAGATGAGAAGGAAATCCAAAAAAGAGGGGATATATGTATACATAGAGCTGATTCACTTTGCTGTACAGTATAAACAAACTAACACAATATTGTAAAGCAACTATACTCCAATTAAAAAAAAAAAGTGAATGAGTAGTAAAATGTTACTGGTCCTTGTTTGATATGGAGTAGAAAGGACTATACAAAGTTATTTCCAAATTAAATAAATAAATAAAATATCCTTCAACATCATCTAAACTTCCTAATTATGGAAAAATTGCAAGGAAATATAAGAAAATAGGTGCATAAAATAATTTGATATCTCCCCAAAAATATAATTATCAAATGACAAAAGACTCTGGTCTGGCAATTAGCCATATGCTTTGTAAGGAGAACTTTATTATAGCTAATACTAAATATTCAACCATGAAGATAGTATTATGCACATTATTTTTTTCTGTCTGCCACATGAGAATACTAATGTAAACATCAACTTAAAAAAACTTACTCCCAAACATTAACAACCTTTCAGTGATTATACATTATACTAACTAAATCATATTTTATTATATAGTTCTATGAAATATATCATGGAAAAAAGTATGTATTGGGGCTTCCCTGGTGGCGCAGTGGTTGGGAATCTGCCTGCCAATGCAGGGGACACGGGTTCGAGCCCTGGTCTGGGAAGATCCCACATTTGGCGGAGCAACTGGGCCCGTGAGCCACAACTACTGAGCCTGCGCGTCTGGAGCCTGTGCTCCGCAACGGCAGAGGCCGCGATGGTGAGAGGCCCGCGCACCCCGATGAAGAGTGGCCCCCGCTTGCCGCAACTGGAGAACGCCCTCGCACAGAAACAAAGACCCAGCACAGCCATAAAATAAAAAAAAAAATAAGAATTAATTAATTAATTTTTTAAAAAGTATGTATTATTGAATGTGAATAATCTGGATCTTATGATGACTCTAAATTATCTCTCCAAAAAGTAGATAGTTATTATCACTTCTAATATATAAAATCCATAAAAGGTAAGGGAAATGAAAATCATGTGTTCAAGTTATGTATCAGATACACATACACAGGTCCCCCTGCATGATCCTTGACTGTCATCCTAGAATACCTTTCATAAATCTTTTCCACTTTTCTTTTGTTTTTAAATGCTTTTTTCATTGTTCCACTTTCAGAAGAAATCTTCAACATTATGAACACTGGTGTTCCCAGGAATGCTGCCTCTTTCTGTTAATCTCAATAGCCCCAGAGAGGCTAGCAAAATGAAGCATTTCATTTCTACATTTTTCACCTGACTTGTAGACTGATACCAGGTGACATTATTACTTCGGGTTGTGGATTTTGTTTGGGGAAGAGGAGAGTAAAACAAAGGATAAAATTATTGTCTCAAAAGGGGCTACATTTTTGGGCTGCCTTACCTACCAGTTTTCATTTAAAGTAACAACTCTAAGAATGATGCCTACTGCCGGAATTCTCAATATCTTATTTCATTTTAAATAATTCTCTGTTACTGGCAGATATGAAAACATTAATAGGGTTTGAAAAATGCTCCACAGAGATAATATTTAAGTCATTAGGGTCAGAGCCATGTGAAGTTTTTCATGCATAAAGAGATGAGTTTGTTATTGCAAAGTATTCCTACCATGTCCTTTCATTTGTAATATAGAATTATGCTCGGTTCATCCATATTTTACTGTGAGACTGTACAGATGCAACACACACACACAGGGACCATGTCATAGATCTTTGAATTGTTCAATATGGTTTGCGGTGCCTTGCATTTATAAAAAGTATGCTCAATGCATTTCTGTAATATGCTCAATTTTTTAACATTTCAGCTGAAGGGGAGATTTAAAGGTCAATGCTTACTCTGCCATGATAAGACTTTTTCATACTTAGAAATAACACCCCACTATGCAGGACTTTCAACACACATTGTTAGGCATCTAAAGGACAACAAAGAGTAGTAGGTTTTCCAGGACACCTGAATATATACAAAGTTTAAGGCACTTGCACTTTGACAGACTTGACAATTGTTAATTGCTTTTTCCCAAAGTATGCTTACTACAAAGAGACAAAAAAACCCGTATCTGGTATGTCACACACACATATGCACACAATCTCCCCCAAATCTTCTCACTAAAATGCATGAATACCTGAATTATACTTACAGGTATAATTTCAAGCAATGCCTAGAAAAAGTTCTCTAAAAAAATCTTTTTTTAAAATAAAAATTCCACTTCAGATATAGCAGTTCAAAACCCAGTACATAATTAAATACATATGATGGATTTTACTGAGTGCTTAACGCATGCAAAATTTCCTTTGACAATTCAAATTTAAACTCACTTTAGTTCTTATAAATCTTGCTAGAGTATAATTGACTTAATATTTTTTTTCCAAAACAGCTAATACATTACTTTCATTTCTATCTCGATTTTCATATAAATGAGAAAAAAAATGTTACCTGGTAATAATCAACAGAGAAGCAGCTTGGGAAAACCAAATGCATTTTCTTTTCTCCTGTGCAGTCTTTTGTATAAGTTTTTGGTGATTTTGAATATGATTCATTACAACCAACACAGTAAATAGGGTAAAATTAATTTTAGAGTTGCAAATGTTCTGATAGGAATCAGTAGAGAGAATGCTCCAGGCAGAAATTAACAATTTTTCTCTGGAGATTATGAAACCAATTTTCCACATGCCAAAGATATTAGTAAATGTATGTGCAGAACTATCTAGATAAAAGAGCATTTTTCTATAACTTTAAGGACAAACAATTTATATCAGACCATGGTTCTAGTTTCCTGACTTATCCACTGATAACTTGCCCAGAAAATTGGACTGGTGTTGAAAGAGCACTGAAGAGAGAGCCAGGAGTTCTGGAATCCAGTTCTGTTGCTGCTCTGTAAACTTGAATTAGCCCTGGTTAATTTCTCTATAACTCAGTTTTCTCTAAAAAGAGATTATCCCTAAAATAACCAGGGACTCGAAAATTCTGCTTCTGGCTTCCAGTGCTAACCACGTGAGAAAGGACAAGTGTCTTGCCTAATAATAACCTGTTTTCTATCAAAATTTCCCCAGTTGTTATACTTCAGAAACCAAGAGGGAACATACCATACACTTAAATGATAAAAAACATACGATAGTACATTTCTTCTGGGATTATCTTAACTCAGTTTTACTGAAGTTCTTTGCCTACATAAATACCTACCCTTTTATTGAAATTTTTGTTCGACACTGACTTAAAATCTCCTCCCATTATTTTTCTCCAAACCTGTTTCAGCCTCACTGATCTCCTTATAACACCCCTGTATTTCAGCTAAACTGTTCTTCTCTAACTAATCTTATCGAAATCTATTTCTGTTTGAAACCTCAGCTGCAATTTTTATCTTCTTCTTGGGGCCTTTCCTGAACTGAAGAAATCAGAGCTACTAATTGATTAAGCTTCATGTTATAATTTATATGAATTTGTATGCATTTGTGTATAATGGTTGTGGTGGTTTTGTGGCACATCCAAGGCAGAGTAGAAAGAATGAGAACCATACTCAGCAATGTGTATACTCAATGATGTGTAACCTTCCTCCCTTCCTTCCTTCCTTCCTTCCTTCCTCCCTTCCTTCCTTCCTTCCTTCTTCCCTTCCTTCCTTCCCTCCCTCCTAGTCCAGTGTTCACCTTGGCCTTACCATGGTATACGCACAGTGTTAAACACTGTCGATGTAAAGAAGAATCAATCACATTCCCTTCTTGCGAGAAGGGACAGGCCCATGTAGATACAAAATCACAAGACATTACTACAAAAGCTAATGGAGACACGTGTCAAGTAATCTTTCCATATTTTGGTTTGTCAGTCAGTATGGTTTAGAGCATGGGCTGAGAAATGTAAGGGACATACCTACTCTACTTGCTAGCTGTTTGGTCTTCAAGAAGTTTCTTAGCTTCTCAGGGGCTTAACTTCCCCATATGTGAAATGGGGGAAATAATATTCTCTTCCTCAGCTTTTAGTAAGAATTAAGCAGATAATGTATCACAGTCCCTGACATAATAAGCAATAAGTAAACTGCACATGATATATTTTTAAAGATATCTCTATGCATACCAAGCACTTGCATATATCTTGAGGCAAAGCCCCTCATCCATTATCAATAGATTTCCATAGCATGTGTCTTGCATATAGTAGATAATATTTGTAAATTCACTTCCTATGATAAATATATGTCTGCCCAGGTTTCCCTGACGTTTTTCTGAGTGTATGATTTGCCTATCCAGGCAGAACAAACAGCTTTAGACAGATTGCTTCTGCAGACACATGCTGCTTATATAAAGGAAATCCACTTAGAGAGCAGATTAAACCAAACTCAGACCCACAGTATAAGGTAATAGTGACTCCACTTTTGCCCCCTTTTAGGCTGCATAACTAATGCAACTTCTGTGCCCTGTAATGGAGCACTCCAGTGTCTCCCAGACTGTGTCAATGACAAATGAAATACTATTCTCTCCCTTTGTGTTATGGACTGAATTGTATTACCCTCAAATTCCTATGTTGAAGCCCTAACCCCCAATATGACTGTATTTGGAGACGGGGCCTTTAAAGAGGAATTAAAGTTAGATGAGTCAACAGGGCTGGTGTCCTTATAAGATAAGACAGAGAGAGACCAGGGGTGTGTATGCAAACAGAAAGGGCCATGAAAGGACACAGCCAGAAGGAGGATATCTGCAAGCCAGAGGAAGAGGAATTGTGGAAAACCAAACTTTTCTACCCCTTGGTCTTGGACTTCCAGCCTCCTGAACTGTGAGAAAAAAATGTCTGTTGTTTAAGCCCTGCAAGTATATTTTTATGGCAGCCCCAGCCAACAAATACACTCTGCATTAAAATACTGGCCAAGTGTTTTAGCTAGTGTCTAGCTAGTCTATTCTATTTTAGAAGCAGAAGGGACTACTAGAAACAAGGATAACTTTTCTGAGAACTAAAGCAAGGGAGACAGCCGATATTTATATTATGTGTTTACTATCTACCAGTTACATAACTTTGCAATGGTCATAAAGTTAAGGTGACCAAACTGATGTGAACCCACATGGTCTGGTTTCAGACCCCGTGCTATTACCACAACACTGTTCTTCCTACTGTTTCTAGTAATGGTTAGCTTTGAGACTGCAACGATCGGTCAGCCTCTTTGAGTCCTTGCAAATTGAGTGGAACAATATTTACATTGCAAACTTATTAAAAAGACTAGAAATAATGTATATAAACTGGTAAACACCAGGCACTCAATATATGATAATTATTATTATGTAGTGTTTTCTAAACACTAATTCAAATTGTGCTAGAAATACATTTCACAAAAATAGCTTATGATTAAGCCTGAGTTTTTCCAGTGGTCAGTTGTAAGAACTAGAAACAAAAATACCCTCAGAGATAATACAGTTTAAATATGGGAACAGGAAAGCTAACTGGTGTCCCTGGTCTGCCTATGTGGGCAGTGACATCACTTTGTAGGGGAATTGGCAGCTGGGGACATAAATCCAAGATCCTGATTCCATTTTTCTTCTCTCTGGGTGAGGAAACAAGCCTAGGTTTGCCTAAATAGAAGTACATGAAGAATTTGGGATTACAGGGATACTCCCAAATATATTCCATTAGGATAATCCATGGCCTGAAAGACCTTTCCTAGAAAATCGTTTATTTAGGTAAGAATCATCTCAAAACATATACATTTCCTTAGTGAGGGTAAAATAACAGCAGCCTACACTTTCAACATGTCAGATCTTTGATAACTTTGCCTTAGTTTAAAAGAAATCTCTTTAAGACAAGGGCGGGTACTTAATAGTTAACAACTGAATAGGGAAACATACATATAAAGGTACATAGAGCCTAGCCTGCCTTTGAACTAGGCCAGCTCTTTTTACATTATACTTTCACTGTACTTGTTGGATTTATCAGGTAGTTAACAACTTGAATATAAAGTAATTAAGCCTCACTAGGAAAATTACAAAAAAATGTCAATGACATATTTTTGGAGAAAAAAAAATAGTCCCTTCTACACAGTCAGTGCATGTGTGTTACTTGAGAAAACAAGTTTTTGGTTTTTTTTTTAAGATAGGAATATGTCACTGTGTCATCCGCTAAAATAAATGGCAGGCACATGCCATCCATTTGTCATAGATTAGTGGATGTCTAGATGAGACAAATTGGGGAAAATTTACTTCCTCTAAAACAAAAGTTACATAATAGTGGTAAACAATCCTCTCTCTCTTTCTCTTTCTCTCTCTTTCTTTCTTTCTCTCTCTCTCTGTCTCTCTCTATATATACATATATATATACATACATATATAAATACATAAAAATATATAAGTATATAAAAATATATACACACAACCTAATGGGAAAACACATACACACATTGACAGAAAAACCTATTGACAGTAAACAAATAAAAAAATCAAAGGAATGTATTTTTCATTATTCTCAAAGTGATCAATTATGGACTCAGAGAAAGTATACTTACGGGATTTTCCTTTTTGGCTTGTTTATCTCCTAGGATACAATAAACTCAGTAACAAATTTTATGACCCGACATAGAGCAAGGATGATAGAATCTACTATCACCTGGATTGCTCTTTTCCTCACATTGACAAATGTCTACGGTTTGAAACATGTCCCCAGTTATGTTTTACTATGGGAAAAGGTTTCCCTTGTCCATTTATCACTTTATGCCTGAAAGCGTGAGATTTGATTACTCCTACAACATCACCTAAACTTTTGCAGCCATGAAATTGTTTTTAAACTCTAGACAGAGGTTTATCTTAACCTCCTGAGGCTGTAAATCCCACAGGTTGATTATAGGATAGAAAAAGAAATTCTAAATCTGCTACCCTTTAATTTAATTGAGAGTGTCTACTTTTACCCGGTGTTTTGGGACAAGGTGAAAAGGAGGTTCTTCTCTAGGTCCTTTTTATATCCTTCAATTACTTCACAATTTTTTTTTCCCCTCCAGATCTAGTGACCCAACTTTCTATTTTCATGCAAGCTTGATTGTATCCTTTTCTGTATTGGAAAGGTGACTCAAATCTTGGAAAAAAATATAAAATAGATTTTCTTGAATATTTAAGCAAAATACATTCTAAAAACTAGAAATAATTCTATCTGCCAAACTTCTCACAGCAGGGGAACAATTTTATATGATGCAAATAACTGAGAATACTTTGGGGCCTAGAGGATATCTTGTACACACACAGTTTAACTATGTTTTAGACTATGATATGTATTATTAGTGAAGTTATGGTTTGTAATATTTCAGCACTTATTAAGGGCCTGAAATATTAGGCAGGTTATTTCCATACAACGATTTTCTATTTACCCTAGGTCACTAGCACCAAGGAAAATGAACATCTGATGATGGGAGCACTATGGCAAGACTACCTCAGGCTTAATTAGGTAAGAATTTATAATATCCTGCTTAACGTTAACAAAGCAACAATGTATTGATACAAGATCTACATGTTACAGAATGAAACAATCATTCTATAATAATTATCAGAAGAAACAGAGCTAGGTTACTAATTAACAGAAAATTTCCTAAATTAATAGTGTACAGGGGTTCTTTTTTTCTTTTTTTTCTATTTTAAAATCATATTGTTTCCCATGTAGAAAGCCTCAGTTGATTCCTTCACTTCCAAGCCTCAATCGACCAGTACTTGGTCCTCTGTCAGGACCAGGAGGTGTTTTTTTATTAAAAGAGAAATGCTTATACTGAAATCATTTTTTTGAAAAATAAGAATGGATAATTTCTCACAATGCTCTACTGCAAAACAGAGACCCAGACAAAAGACACCAACAGAAGTTATTTTGGAAGACAGAACAAGTACAGATATCTGATAAGAAACTAGTTTTCCTTGAAGGGCCTACAGAGAACCGTTCTGGGATCAGTTAGTCGATTCTCAATAGGAATAAAAAGTTATAAAATCCCCTGCAGGTGCCCCGATGAACGACTCCCATTGCCTTTGGTTCCCTATCCTTAATCATCCTCAGATTCAATACTCCAGGGTAAAACTGAGGGTGGTAGAAAGGGACTCACTACACCAAAGAAATGCAATTCAAGATAGGTACCAAATCTACCAGGGGACCAATCTGCACAACCACAATTAATAGCCTAAAATAAAAGGAAAGAAAATGGTACCAGCGATATTTAAACCTAAGGTTTCAACCATAAAAATACCCTGCCTAGTAGATCTATATTTCAGTTCTCTATTATATCTTTGGCTTTTATACAGGTCAATGTCTTTTTTGTTTCTGAAAATATACACCCAACTACTGTATTTGATTTCTCACCTATAGCTACACCTTTACTAAAAGGATGACTAGTTTGGCTATCAATATTTAAGCACAAGGATCCTGTCTTTTCAAATAACAAAATAATTATATGGCAAATTGACATTTGATAGAACTCTAAAGAACCATCCCTAAGGCATAATGTTTTTGGTTATATTGATCATAAAACTTAACTTGAATGTTTTAAGGATTTAAAGGAAAGTGTGTATTGACTGCAGGCAATGTTTTGGAGAAGCAGCCCTCAGCTGAACCATACATATTTTTTTGTTGTTGTTTATGTGTTTCCTATCAGTGGTGTTTGGACCAAGGGCAGGATTTTCTCTAATGCTCTCGCCAGTTCCATTTGCCTCTAACAGATTCTATGAAATTGCTCCCAGCCCCACTGTTGGATATGCCTTGCTGATTTGCTTCTGTTTATCAGAAATGCTTTCTCTTATCTCAGTATGACCTATCTGTGATTCTGTAGTATAAACTAAAACATTTCTTACCAAGAAAATACACGTTTCTCCTCATAATCCATTGTGAAGATTTTTGAGTCTTTAAGACATGTTTTGTCCATTCTGTAGTCTTTCATTGATTTGTTTTAACATGTACTTATAAAGTATGTGGTGAAGTGATGGTCATACAGCTATCTCTCTTTTTAATGCAAAATCTAAATGGATTGGTTCAGCTTTGTATCGGGAGGCCTGGAATGTTTCTCTTCTAGAGATTGTTGCAGATATCTGCACAGATTCAAATATTTCGTTCTGCAGATTGAGTTAGTTTTGATGACTTCACTGCAAGATTTTCTAGACAGTGGAACTATCACCTCATTTTCTCTTTAGCAATGGTAATTTGCAAATGGTTTTCACATACATAATTTCACTCAATTCTTCTTAGGACTCTAAAGAGGCAGGTATTATAATCACTATTTGGAGGATGTGGAAATTGTACAGATGGAAGTTACAGAATGTCCCCAAAAACAGTGCCAGTGAATTCACATCTTCTAACAAAATGCCCACCATAAACTGGAAAGGATGAATAGAAGTAGGAAGGTCATTTAAGATTCCAGCTATTAGGTGATGATAGACTCGAAAGACACATATAAAGATTTATAAACAGCTTCTATATTATCTCGTGATATTTTGTTTATAATAGGATTCCCCATATATTATCTCCTTTAATCTTCACAATAACCATAGAGGAAAGAAGGGACTCACACTGTTGTCTTTCAAAGTCTCAGAAGTTTAACTTCTCCAAGGTCACAATTATAGGAGGAATTTGGTTATAGGAGGAACCAAAGATGAATCACAATGCAGTGGATGTATCTGCAGTGATGCTTTTAAGGAAAAATGTATGTTTGCATGTTAAGTTTAACAATTCATCTTCCAACTAATAGATAGACAGAAATTTCACTATACCTTGCAATTTCATTTCTATAACCTCCAAAGGAAGCTGTAGAAGACAAACATGCTTCCCATGTTGCTCAGGAAAATCCCAGCTATATACAATATCCCACTACCTCAAGAGATGGTGTCAGAGATATATGTCTTTAAGGAGCAGAAAGAAGTAGAAGAAGCCTATAAGTCCTTTGCTCCCTACCAAATTTCACAGAGCATCTTTTTAAATGAGTGATACCAGAAGTAGAACTTACCTTTTGACTATTACTCAGAGCAAAAGAGAAGGGAGCAGTGCTGACATTGGACTGCTATTTTTTTAGTTGTCACAAAGCTTTACTCGAAGAGGTTAAAAATAATTCCTTAAGGAATTATTAGAGTAAAGAACATTGACTGTTAAAAATAAGAATACGGCATCCAGGGGCTTCCCTGGTGGCGCAGTGGTTGAGAGTCTGCCTGCCAATGCAGGGGACACGGGATCGAGCCCTGGTCTGGGAGGATCCCACATGCCGCGGAGCAACTAGGCCCGTGAGCCACAACTACTGAGCCTGCACGTCTGGAGCCTGTGCTCCGCAACAAGAGAGGCCGCGATAGTGAGAGGCCCGCGCACCGCGATGAAGAGTGGCCCCCGCTTGCCGCAACTGGAGAAAGCCCTCGCACAGAAACGAAGACCTAACACAGCCATAAATAAATAAATAAATAAATAAATAAATACAATATATCATTAAAAAAAGAGTAAAATAATATTAAAAAAAAAAAAATACGGCATCCAAGCACCTGCCACTGGACAACAAATGCCCTACTCCACATTATTCTTTGGAAGATAGAAGCAGAATCAAACACTTACAAGAAAGGTGGGACAGCTTAGTTTAAGCTTTGAAATGGTAATGGATACACACACACACACACACACACACACACACACACACACACTTACACAAAAGAGAAAGGACAGAATACTTTTTTCACCTATAAAGACAAAATTAGGTAGTGCAGCTGGAATTGTCTCTAATGAAAGTGGAAGTCGCTTCCACACATTTTCATTTCCTTTCAGTCATAGAAATAGAAAAAAATGAGCATTAGGTGAGAGTCTGTTTGGAACATTATCAGTGCAGATGGCTGGACAACTTGAGAGGTATTAAAAGGTCAGCGGAATTGGAATTAAGGAGTCTTCTTACTCTCTGGATCTCTAGTTGACTCCATTTACAGAGTGAACTTTGAATAATCAGAGGCTCTTAAATTGTGTCTATGGGTTGCCTGGATTAACTGGAATTCCTGGAAATGTACACAGAATTGTGTGCAGAACTGTGATTCTGGGCACGTGTGTAATTTTTCAGTGAGGGGGTCTTGAACTCTCATCGTATTCACAAAGCATTTCAAAACTCAAGTTAGTTAAGAACCATTGGACTAGTTGATGTGTAAAGGCCCTTTCAATAGTAAGGTTCTATGATTTTAATAGAACAAATAGCTTCAGAGAAATGTAACCAAATCTCTCTGGAGAATAGAAATGTTACCACTGCTGATAGATTAGAACCTGATCCAAAACATACCTTATGTTTGTAGCTTTTTCTAATTCATTATTTTCTTTCTTCAATGTCTATCCCTACAAAATTCTTTGAATTTCATTTATTATATAATCCTTATATCTAACAAAGATAAAGATTTGACATTTGCCTTTTTATATTTATTTGGAAAAGGATAATCTCATTTCTTAGAGATATAGAAATATGTATATTTTAGAGTATGTATCTATGGAAAATATTTGTACATTACTTTTCTTATTTAAAGACAAACCTTATTCCACATCAACATTGTACCAAACACTTCTCAGAACATGGAATTAGGCAGTTTCTCATAATGTAAAGTATGCAGAAAATTTGAACATGTGCATGGGGAAAGAATAGTAACTCCATCAGGCAAGAGATTACTAAAACGACCACTGGAATGGAAATCAGAGTACTTCAGATTGAGCCTGATTATAATTTCACAATTCAACCATTATAAATACTTCTAATTTTTCATTTCCTTTAATCATGCAAGCATTTAGCTCCACTCTTTAATTATATATATCCAGAATCTCACTTTCTGTGTTTCTAAGTTGTGAAATTCTTCTTCAGTGAGTGGAAACTTTATGCACAGATTTGTAAGTGGAATGAGAATTGTATATTACATATAATTATATATTATATTTTGGTTGAGTAAACCTTCCTAACGATAGCTGTGAGAATAAATGAGTATTAGACGAGGATATAAAGTTATCTTTTCTAACCAACTCATTTTTACTTAATTTTTTTAATTTTAGTGATATTTACTACTATGGTTTCATTCAAAATACAGAACATAAATGAATTACTGATTAATAAAAGTTTGAAAAATCACTGTGAATCCACGTGTTAAATAAGATAACAAAAATAATTAACTTGGAAAAAATCATCTATTTTCATATCCTTAATCTTATAAATTCAAGTTACTTTCCAAATTTAAAAATATTTTCCTTAATTATTTTTATATTTGTTTCTGTAGCAATCCACAAATAATTGAAATCCATAAGCACATATATAAGCATATTTTAAAATCTTTTTCAGGTAAGAAATAAATAAAATATCAGCAAGTTCAGGAAGCTGCCTTCAGACTTTGGTGACAGAATGTAATAATAGTCTGTCCAGAAATTTCTTCCGCATAATAGGAGTTTAAAAAAATGAACTAAGCTAGAAATGAAAGTTGAAAGTTATAATCAGAATATCACTGAAAATATTCATTATATTAAGAGATAATCTCTAATAATGCTACTTGTCAAGTGTATTTCGAAAAGGTTTTTTAACTGAACAAGTTTTGTATTCTTGAACATACTGATATATGTTTAAGGGAATGTTTTGAGGAAGCAAAAAAAATGGATCTAGATAACACTTTCCATAGATATTCTCTAAGGAGACATAGGGTTACATTTTATTTAAACATTGATCGGTGAATTCAGAACAGAAAATAGTGAAGAATGAATATAAAAATAGTATGCTTCTCATCAATTTGTAAACCTCAAAGATTGAAAAACAATCTTCTCATATGCAAAGTAGGTGTCCAGTTCTAGAGGAAAAAAAGTCTTTTTCGGCATCATTAGGGTCGTATATATCTACTTTAGTGTAACTGCAAATATTCTTACTGTTTGAATTACAGTCTTAATATTTGTTAGCATTTATATTAAAGACAGATTACAGGAATTCCTTTCTTTCCTCCCCCCATGAAGTCTTTTAGAACAATGCATACATTTAATGCTTGTACACATCAAGGACTCTCTTCTCGTTAGGCACATTTGGCATAAGTGCAATGATCTGAATAAACTCTAAACTGGCAGGTTATTCCTGAAGGCTGCTTCTCAGCCTGCTGACTTGGCTGTTAGCCACTGAAATCAAAGAGGAGGAAGGGGTGATGACTCGTGGTTTGCATACGTACACAACATCTGAGTCAGGTGTTTCTTAATCACATCTTTAGGGGTAATTATTAGGTCAAATTACATTTGACAAGCAGCTTTAAAATCTTACTAAGTTATCTGAGGCCTGCAGAAGAAAATTAGCTCGCTTTACTCAACAGAAATGTATGAAAGCTAAAATGTGGAGCTCATTAACATGGCCATTTTTTAGGATCTTTCCTTGTTGTAAGACTCTGATAGTTAGTTGATGGTTCTGTGAATATAATGTTACTTCTCCATTAGCTAAAATTGCTATTCAGAGAGCATGATTAAGTAGAATTATGGGGAAAAATGAAAAATTTTATAGGAAGCTTTTGTAAATTGCTTTAAAGAGATCCTCAAGTCAGAAAACACCTGTAAATATGTCACTATTCTAAATTTAACCTTAATAATTCTATACCAGGAATTGAAAAATATAAAAGCACAATTATGATTCAAGCCATTCCTGAGATTTTACACAGCATTTAATACAGCACCTATCAGTACAGAGATTTATTTACAATCTCACTCAACTTCACATGTAAGTAATGCCAAGAAAAGGAAAAAAAATAAGATAAATTTTTCTTGGAATTTTGTGTTTTGGTAGAGTAGCCAAAAAATACTTAAATTGTTAAAATAGCAGGGTGGTCTTTAAGAGGCATATATGTTTTTTTCTGTATTTATTACAAATTCTTTTTCTGTTTCTAAAATACATCGTATTATATGCCTTAGAAACTATAACATTTTACAGTTTAAACTATAGAAATAATGTTTTAAAGATATTGTTCAATTATACTTACTGGTATAATTTTGCCAACTTTTGCCAACAACACAATGTCACTGAAGTGTGGCCATTTTCAGCATGAGAGGTGATGAATGACCAGGAACTCATTTATCTAAAGCAAACAAGTGGTGCTCTTAGCTGTTTTCTGACTGAGTCAGAATTACAAGATAACGTGTCTGAAATAGTTCAAAAATGTAGTGCAAATGCACCGTATTAGGAAGTAAAAATGGAATGTCTAAAAGTGTAGGATATTTTGGGTGTTACACGTGATATATTATGTCATGTAACTAAACTAAGTATTGGAGCATAAAACCAGACTTTAGTACTATCAATCATTGAAAACATTTAAGGTACTTGAAACTTTTGCTACACTCTACTAGGTAGGTGAAAAGAATTATAATTACTAATTTTTAAACGCTGACTTTCGTAGTAAGTTGATCACATTGAAATAATGGCAGACCTGGGTACAGAGATACTAAGGGAGCAGGTGCACTTTATTTTTTTACATTCTTTATCTTTTATACATTTTAAAGGGTTCAGAAGTAATGTTTCAAGTCAAATTACAATGTAAGATGTTCTTTTTATTGTTAATTTGGGGAATTATCACAGATATCCTTGAGTCCTGTATTTTTTTCACTAGCAATATTTTAAAGACCATTTAAACACCATTAAATAATGACTCTTGCCTTCAAGAAGCCTAGAAAGAGAAAAGAGACATATACAAATATAACACAAAACAAAAGGTATGGCATGTATAAGACATAAAGAAAGGCTCAGGGAAAATCAAGAGACAGTCACTAAACTTTCTTTAAGTGTTTCGTTTATAAGTCCAAATTCACCTAAATAACTGTGCTGCTCTTTGTGTTGCTTGCAATCTGTTGATAGAAGTATTTACAGAAATTCTTTGTCATATGTACCTCTCAAAATTACCAGAAGAAAATGGGCCTTTCTGTTAGATCCCTCTACATGGATAATAACACTCCCAGTGGATGGTGTTTTGGCTATTTTCATGTGTAATATTTCAAAGTGGTTAGAAGCACAGGATGTGGAGAAAAAGGGCTGGGTTCAAATCAGTTTACTGAGTAAACTTTGGCCTTTTACTTGAAATCTCTGCCTCAGTTTCCCTACAGAAATAATTGGGGATTGTAATTGCATCTACTCCTTAGAATTGTTATAAGAATTAAATGAATGAATAGGTATAAAGTACTTAAAAGAATGCTCTTATTATGCCATCATTCTAGTCCCTCCTTTAATTATTGAGCCCCTACTATATTTTAAAATAATAATTAGTTGTGTCTTAATAGCAATGTATGATGCTCCAGGAAACTGAAGAAAAATATAGAAATTTCCAAGGTAAATACAAAATAAAACATTTGCATATAATTAGTGTGAATAAAAAACAAGGTCATGAGATGAAATTCTGAATCAATCAACATTTTAGTCCCTTTCACATTGGCATCCAACTTTTTTCAATGAGTGCAGTTAAGGGAATCAGGGTCCTTTTCATTAAAATCTGTACATTCTACCACTGCATTTGTCACTCTTCCTCCTTCACTTTCTATGTCTTTTCTCATTAGCGTAGGTCATTTCTACATCAACAATTGTCTACTTCTAGATACCAGGTTGCTTCCCTAAAAAAGATGCAGGCTCAAATATAGGCACATTTTAGCCAAGGCAATTTTTTTGATATATAGAAAAACATGTCTTTTCTAAGAATACAGATCTAAATATAAAGTGTAGAATTGTGTCTCAGTTTTACTTAGGGATAAGTGTCATTCATTAATCTTGTAATATAAATCTTCCATTGAATATCACTCAGTCATCATTCTATTAGCTTTATAAAACATGATAAATGACAGGGAACACGATGAATTCTGAGAGTGAATGAAGGTACAGACACCACACAGGATGAAATGATTTTGATCTACCCATGGCTAGTAGTTGACATACTGATTTAGAAATTATTCAAACTGGGTGACTACGTTTATTTACTACCAGCATCGCGAGCCATGCCATGTAATTAATCACACCCTGCACTAGCAGTAAGGAAGTCTGCTCCCCACAATACAGTGAACAGTTATTTGCCTCTCTTTCACTTGGCGTCTCTGCAACGCTTTTGTGATTTTGTTTCCAGAAAGACTTCTGTCCCTGCTATTTGGGGAAATGTATCTATAATATCTTGATCCAAGAATTTCATATTCAACAGATGGTATTCTTGGCTATGTATTCACTGTGGTTTCTCTGAGAAGAGCTGAGTGCTTAATATTGCTTGTTCTCTGCCAATCACCTCTTAGCCTACGAGTGAATTTTGATCAAATATGTATTATTCCTTGTGCTTTGGCTCTGACCCTTTTGGAATTCTGACCTCTATCTAGCATGAGTTGCAAAGATACCAGGCTTGTTTTTGTATGGTCCTGTCTTAAAAGAGATGCCCAGGACGATATGTTTCATGCACAGATATATATAAAATAGTCCCATACTTATAGAGACAGAAACATACACATGTTACTACTCCTGCTAGGACTGATTCTTTTCTGAAAGTGGGATTTTCTCTATACTGTTTTCTCTGTGCATATCATATACATATACACCTGTCTTCAAATTTTGTAAACCAAAACAAGATGCTTATTGTGCATGATAATGTATATAGGCTCTTAAAAATACTTGTGGGAGATCATCATCTGAAAAGTCTTTTGAAATGCTGTAGATCAAGGATTAGGCTTTTTGTAGCAATTTTAATTTATTTACTTAAAACCAATAAAAGCAACTCTCCTCTGCTTTCTTTTTACATAGGTCTGGACATCAAAAAGATGAATGGAAGGAGAGAGTGATAGGGACAGCACAGGCTTCACAGAGAGCAGGAGCTAAAATCTCATTCATTTTCTACCTCATCTATCAAGCCTCTATAAAGCTACAAGAGAAAGATTCTATTTTTCCAAACAAAGCAAAACCAAGGGTGAACTGGATTAACTGATTCAGCCTTCAGTTTCCTGATGCTTTCTTAGCTGGCAAAAATCCACTATTTGTGTTTTTCAACTTACTTTTTTATTTTCTGGCCTTCTTTAAAGAGTGTCTTCCTGTTAGGCATTAAATCTGCCATCAAAAGGTTTGACATGGTCATTTGTAGAAAAAAGGCTGCGATATCTTAGTGAAGAGGAAAAGATGAACATGAGAATCAGATAAGGAGGATGTCACAAAATGTTTTTGACTTTATGATCAATTTTAGAAGTTGCCAAGTCAAAATACTTGTTTAACACTTCTAGATATCATTGCTGAATTAGGAAAGTTGACAAAAATGCTGTACACTTGTTTAGATGAAAGCCAATGATTGAATTCAACCACAGTGCTAACTTCTCTATAACAGGGCTCCATAGCCATATATTTAACTGATTTCACATCTCAGGCTATTGATGCAGGGAAATTAAATTCTTGTCCCTGTAAATGGACCTATCATATATTTCTCAACTTTTAAATATTTCCCTGCAATCAATCTATATATTCACTATTGGAAAGCAAATGCAGCCTTCCTTTCCAGTTAGTATTTTATGTGCCCATACTATAGGCAGCTCAGCTTCAGTCTTAATATACTTATGTCAGGAAGTATAGAGGCATTTCTTAATCACCTGAATCAAAACTGTGTATCAAATCTTTACATGGAATTCCTGGATAATATTTAGTCTTTGAATATAACAAGTACAATGAAAAAGAGTAAATGGCAAAAGTGTTGGCCAGAGCACCCTATATGTAATACATGATTATAGATTTTTTATTTCATTTCCACTTTATAATTTTTAAAGAAAAAAATATTCATGATGTTCGGCATTTCCTATTTATCATTTCAGCATCACTGAATAAGGCTGGGAAGGAAAGTGTTACAAACAAAAATACTGCATTAATTCCCTCGGTATTGCATAATAAATTAAAGGTAGTCACACTTTGACACAGCTGACTTCTTTGATGAGGTCAAGGGCTTAGCGATTCTGTCCCTCCTTGCCCCACCACTGAGAAATGAGCATATTGAAGATAAGTTGGAGTGCTCTTAGAGACACTGCAGTCTCACTCCTTAATCCTGCTGGAACATTAACAGCATCACGGGATGCCTCCTTTGAATGTCAAGATTAAGAACGTAATCCTTTAAAATTTGGCTCAGACATACACAGAAGTGAAATTAGGTTTTTCACTTTTTAAAAGGATGGCAGAAAGATACTCTATAGGTAAGTTTCAAGGAAAAGATCTTGAAAACAAAACAATTCAGGAGGTATGTCATAAAGATAAAAAAGACATGATTTTTAAGATTCTTTCTTAAAATTGATTGCGGCAAGTTATTGTTCATATCTCTATTGTGCAAAAGATATCACAAGATTTAGAATAATTTCTAAATACCAATAATATAATCTGATTAGTTTTGAAAACTAAACTAAAATCAAATTCTGATAATGTCAAGATTCAGTTTAACCTTCTTGCTTTTTTAAAATGTCTTTTTCATCAGTATCTACCAACCGTCCAGACAGCCAAACTTTCAGTTCAGTTTAGTTGCATCTAAAAATTTACAAAATATCTGAATTATGTTAAGTATGGATGGACAAATCCTTATTTTACCTTATTTTATTCTCAGCAATTCAGAATAAAACTCATGTTTCATAGCTGGGGAAAATAAACATAATTTAAAGTGTTTTGTATGCATATTTAATATATGGTTCTCCACTTTTACTAATCTCATAGTTGTTGCAATTTTGACTATGTTTGTTAGCACAGGAAATTTGCTATAAAATTGGACAAAGTTTAGCCTAGAAGTAATGTGGAGTCATTTAAGACTTGTATCCGTAGTCCAAGACTTTCAAAGGCAGTTTAATTAGTTTCATGTACCATTCTGTGTCTGTTTTCTCAACTTTCCATAAATTCATTTTCTATTAGAAATAAGAAGAAAGTAAAAAAAAAATGCTGTTCTTAAACAAGTTTGTTTTATATTTAAGAGATTTCTTAAAAAGGTTATCTGATAATTTTGACTTTTTTATTTTTAAATAAGAAGTTGGGGAATGGGAAAAATGAACCTTGGTAACGTTTTTGAGATAAGCTCATGTAATCTCAGCTATCTTGGCCAAAAATCATGCAAGGAAACCTAAAATAATAATGTTGCAATATAGAAAGAGACAGAAATATGAGTCATTGTAGAGGTATAGCATTGGGACTTCTTGTGAAGTTCTAAGCAAAAGAAACCGAAGTGCCACAGTAAGAAAATGTTATACAGTGTTTCTAAATTGATATTTCCACTTATAAAATTTCATATAAAATGATCAAAATATACATATGCATATATGATTATTCATAATTAATTGGGTGGAAAATCTAAGAAATATAAAATGTGGTCAGCTTTTGAATAAATGCTTAATAGTATAGCTGGTTTGATATTTCCTTGATTAGAGTTTAATAATCTTATTCAGAATCTTAAATATAAGAAAGCCTGCTTACTATTTAGAAATAGAATTTGAAAGGAGCTCCTTTCTCTGGAAGTCAAGAGTATGTACAGCTCTTCTAACACCAGAAATCCTTTTAAGGATTTTTCTTCATTATTCCAAAATACTGCAAGTTATGTATGTGTTACAGTTCAGTTTGGTACTATTGCTAAGGCCTAGGGCAAGTTTACTCATTTTATAGCTTTCTGTGGCTCCACCTCTTCAAAGAAAACTTTGCTATAGATGACTTTTGAAAACAGGGATAAATGCAAATAAGAAGAATTTTATTTTCTTCTAAAGAACAGTCTTATTCCAATTATCATTCACTAGTCATTTACTTAATAGTGAGTTCCAGTGGTTTCTAATAAATCAAATGATTAAATATTAAGGGTTTTAATAGTACTTTGTTAATTCACTAATACTTTTTCACACCGATTTTTTTAATCACAGCCAAAAAATAAAATGAATGTTTTGTTTTGTTTTGTTTCATTCTAACTATATTTATTTTGCTCTTAATATGTTAGGTACTGTTCTGGGTACCGAGGATACAGAGGTGAGTAAGACAAAGTCCCTGCCCTCCATACTTCCACCTGTAGATGCTAAGACATATTAAAATTTACAGTAATTAAAGCAGTGGGGTGTTGGTACAAGAATAGATATAGCAGTGATACAGATTAGAAAAAACCCTGGCTTGTTACAAGTGAGTATACATTAAAGATAATACTACGGAATGGCTTTGGGACTAGTCTGTATAATTTAGAGAGCCTATTTCAAGATTCTCTAGCCCACGCACACGAATCACTTTTGAGGATTCTTTTTTGTTTTAATTAATTAATTAATTAATTTATTTATTTTTGGCTGTGTTGGGTCTTCATTGCTGCTCACGGGCTTTCTCTAGTTGTGGCGAGCAGGGCTACTCTTTGTTGTGGTGTGCAGGCTTCTCATTGCAGTGGCTTCTCTTTGTTGCAGAGCATGGCCTCTAGGAGCATGGGCTTCAGTAGTTGTGGTACGCGGGCTCAGTAGTTGTGGCTTGTGGGCTCTAGAGCACAGGCTCAGTAGTTGTGGAGCATGGGCTTAGTTGCTCCGCAGCATGTGGAATCTTCCTGGCCCAGGGATTGAACCTGTGTCCCCTGTATTGGCAGGTGGATTCTTATGAATGTTGTTATTTTGTAAGTAATCCAGAAACTTTGACATTTTTATCATATTCATTGCACATACTATTATTTTTAAAAAATTAATTTGATCAATCAAGTGTGAGGCAAAGAACAGGTATCCTAGTTAAACACATCTTTCAATACAAGGTTAATAACATCTATAGATTTGTAGGAAAAATCAGGTGACATTTTACAACTCAAACATTTTATTAGCGTTTTTAAAATAGTAGAGGAGCCTTTATCCAGTGATGTTTAAATGTTTCTAATTATAGGATTTATGGAGGGCACTCTGAATGATTTAGCAGCTAAATTAAAACATATGTTCTAGGACCCTGCTTTTATGCTATCTAAAGCAAGGGCTTAGGTGGTAACAGACCAGGGGGAAAAATTATGTGAAGCCTAAGAAAGTACATGGCACTTCTTACTGAGTGTTTACTCTTGCTACTGATGTTTTCTTTGTATTATGTACTTTCCCCTCATCACTTTATCTTCCTTTTATAATTATTCCTTTTTCTTCCACTGTACACCATACTCTCCTCTATTTCTATGTTCACTGATTTTTTAAAAATTAATTAATTAATTAATGTATTTTTGGCTGCATTGGGTCTTCATTGCTGCGCGCGGGCTTTCTCTAGTTGCAGACAGTGGGGGTTACTCTTTGTTGCAGTGTGCAGACTTCTCATTGCGGTGGCTTCTCTTGTTGTGGAGCACGGGCTCTAGGTGCGCAGGCTTCAGTAGTTATGGTGTGTGGGTTCAGTAGTTGTGGCGCACGGGCTTAGTTGCTCCGCAGCATGTGGGATCTTCCCGGACCAGGGCTCGAACCCGTGTCCCCTGCATTCGCAGGAGGATTCTTATAGGTTCACTCATTTTTAACTGCAGTAGAATATTACATTGTATGAATCCACCCAAATGTGTCAATATAGAAGTCTGATAATGGACATTTGTGTTCTTTCCAAAGCTGCAGTTCACATTCCTGGGCACATCTCAATGTGCTCCTGTACAAGGGCTTTTCCAAGGTCTATCTAGGAGAAGAATTAATGTGTCATAAGGTGTGGAAATCTTGAACTTTACTAGCTATTGTCAAATTTCTCCCTAAAGTGATTCTACAAAATTTTACTCCAAACTGTTGTTTGTCAAACAGATAGTATATGAGAATTTCTATTTCTCCACACCCTCACCATGCTCTTGTTAGCCTTCTTTGGAATCTGATAGTTGTGAAATAGTATTTAGGCATAGTTTCAATCAACCTTTACTTGATTACGACTGAGTATCTTTTCTTGTTTACTGGACTTTTGGATCTCTTCTCACATCAACTGCTATTTTGCCTATTTTTAAAATTTGGTTTATATATCCCAGTATTGTAAATATCTTTTCACACTCCGTGGTATTCTTTTTTCACTTTAGTTTATCATGTCTTCTGTTGTACTGAACTTTCAAATATTAATGAAGTCAAGTTTATTAAATGCCTTCTTTGGAGTTTGTACTTTTAGTGTCTTGCTTGAAAAAGAATTGTCTTCACTCAGGAGTCATAACATTTTCATATGCGATCTATAAGTTTTACATTTCTATTCTTACATTTTAGGTCTTTAATCTACCACAGAATTTATTTTGTGCATTCTATGAGGTAGAGTTCTATCCATCCCAAACCCCCAAGTATCTCAGGATCACTTGTTGATTAGAGTCAATAGACCATTGTTTTCCCCTGATTTCTAATAGAGCTTTTGTAAAGTAATTACTCATATATATGTGGACCTATTTTATAGTTTCTATTTCTGTTCCATTTGTTTGTTTTGTCTAACACTGTGCTAATACCATACTCTTAACTACTCAGGCTTTAAAATAAGTTTTCATGTCAGGTACAGAAAATTCCTATCACCAATTTTGTTCTTAGAATTTATCTTGCCAACTTTTTGACCTTTTAATCCCAAATAAATTTGGAGATGAACTTGTAAAATTATCTGAAAAATACATTTAGGTCTAAATGCCTTAAAATAATAAAAAAAAAATCTTTGAGGAGAATTGGCTTGGGCCTGGCAGATGTTCAAAGCTGACTCCATTGTGGGATCTTTCATAAGTTCCACAAAAGCTCCCTTGCTGAGTCTTGTCCTTCTACAACTACAATGAAATGGGTGGCACACCATTTTCTTCCAGCTTCTATATCCGGCCTTGGCTCCCTAGTTTTCCAGGGTGATGTAGACTCTTACTGTTAAATTCCACATTTGACTCTTATTAGACAGAGGTAAAACTAGTTATAAGCCAACTCTCTTCTCTTCATGGCTCACTTCTAATTCTTGGAAAACATCTACGTTCTTAACCTGCTGACTTCTGGGATACAGGCTGATCCTAAATCAGCTGCCTCATTTTAATTCTTTCATCAAAGTAGCTTGTCCCCTCTCCTCTCTCGTTCTCTAGATTTCTATCTGGGCTTTAGTCAGTGGGCCACATTCCTTCTACATATCAGGGTCATATATCAAATTCTCCAAGTAGGGTCATTGAAGGCTTTCTTTTTAGGCATCTTGGCATGTAGAATGTGCTCTCCTTATCAGTTCCACTCTAGAGGGTGAGTGTGAAGCACATATATTATCAGATCTAACCAAAACAATCTCTTAAATGGTCTCTACCTACCCACAATTCCCTTTCAATTCTTTTTCATAAACATGTCATGATGAGGGATATTAAGAGACAGGATGTAAATTACTTTGAAAGTTTCCTTTGAAAATTTGTAATTTATTTGTCTGCCATTCTCTTTGGTATCTGATATCTGTTGTCTCTGCAACTCATTGTAAACTTCCAACTTAACATCATTTTGCAAAAGCTTTGCATATGTTTCATTAGATTTTTACATATATATCATATAATCACATTAATGTGTATGTAGATATAGATAGCATTTCCAGTCATTACAACTTCTTCTCTTCCGTTTTTGTCTTTTGCACGAAAGACCTCTAGTAAGATGTATTGAAGCAGTGATAATGAGCATTTTTGCCTAGTTTCAAATTTTAAAGGTATTCTTCCAATGTTTCATCGCTAAATATAACATTTCATGAGGATGGAGAAAATTCCCTTTTATTCCAAGTTTGCTAAGCTATTGTTTGAAATGAATGAGAGTTGTTTCATCTGTTGGTAAGACCATTATTTTTTTCCTTCTTTAATCTTTTAATGTGGTGAATTACATTAATAGATAATCTGTGTAATAATGTTCCATATCCGATCTCCCTTTCTGTTTGAGATCTTCATAAAGTTAACATCTATAATAATATTAACTCTGTTGAAATGCTGAAAAAGTGCAATTTTGGCTTTCTTCTTTGGCATATGAATAATTTGAGAAAATAAGAATAAAATGTAGCTTACTCAATATTTGTTTGTTTGAATAAAGTGTAGAGGACTTTATAAGTATAAAGATTTAAAAGCAATTTAGATGGGCAAACATCAACACCAGCAGTATAGTTTAATACCATTGTTTTAAATTAAAGTCTTATTTATGTTTTAAGAAAGTAGAAAGAGGGCTTCCCTGGTGGCGCAGCAGTTCGGGATCTGCCTGCCAATGCAGGAGACACGGGTTCGAGCCCTGGTGCGGGAAGATCCCACATGCCACGGAGCAACTAGGCCTGTGTGCCACAACTACTGAAGCCCTCACACCTAGAGCCTGTGCTCCACAACGGGAAGGGCTACCACAATGAGAAGCCCGTGCACCGCAACAAGGTAGCCCCCGCTCACCACAACTAGGGAGGGCCCTTGTGCAGCTATGAGGACCCAACACAGCCAAAAATAAAATAAATAAATTTAAAAAAAGAAAGAAAGAAATTTCTATCTTTAAGATTTTCCTTTGGAACATTTCTGCATGAAAGAAATGCATTTTTAAATGTTTTTCTTTTTAATAGTAACAGGCTTCAAAAGAGAGTTAAATAAAGGATGAATTAAAATGATACTTTCTGGGGCTTCCCTGGTGGTGCAGTGGTTGATAATCTGCCTGCCAATGCAGGGGACACGGGTTCGAGCTCTGGTCTGGGAAGATCCCACATGACGCGGAGCAACTGGGCCCGTGAGCCACAATTACTGAGCCTGCGCTCCGCAACAAGAGAGGCTGCGATAGTGAGAGGCCCGCGCACTGCAATAAAGAGTGGCCCCCGCTTGCCACAAGTAGAGAAAGCCCTTGCACAGAAAAGAAGACCCAACACAGCCATAAATAAATAAAAATAAAATAAATTTTTTTAAAAAATGATACTTTCTGATAAAGGACATTACCACAAAAGGTGAACCTGTTGTATCTGGATGTAGGTTTAATTGACATAACTTAGTACACACTAAGAGAGTTGGTAACATAAACTTGATGATGAAGAGCTGGTCCTTCAGACATATTGTGTCATAACAGACAAAATTCATTCCACTCTATTCTAAGAGCTTTAAAGACAGCATGCTTTCAGACTTCAGACTATACAGGGGCAAGCAAATTAACTGCCTCACTAGAATAAAATATATGTGCCAAATAGTATTTGCATGCTACTTAACCCTAAGAAGATTATAGAGATATAAATATTCCTAGGAGATCAAAATGCACATTGGAATAGGCATACTGGCTTTACGCCTACACGAACTATGCCACGCCTTGCTGGAATATTGTGTACACCTTTGAATTTAAAACTGTTTGAACTTTGCTTCTGGGATATATGGAGGTAAAAGGAAGAAAATTTTAATAGATAAAGTGAAATCGTGAAGCTGATTCAAAGAATAATTGAAGGAAGGAGAGAAGGAAAGAGGAATGAAGGAAATTTTGGATTTAAAAAGCTCTTGAAAAATCACATTTCTCATCAGATTTAATGTAGTTACAGACATCACCTCCCATGAGACACAGTAGGGCCCATACCCAGATAGTCAGACACTGACCTTTGCTCTCTGTTGTGACATAGCTAGTGTTACCTAAAGAGGAAGAGAGTTGGCCACCTGCCTTGAGGTTCTCAAGCCATAATCCAGACCTCTGGTTCTCAACCCTGGTGCAGAGTTAACTGCCTGTGATTCTTTAAAAAATCACATATCTCAGACATAAAGAATCAGAATCTTCATTTAGGTTACAGATCTTTTTCTTGTGAGGGAAGATACCTTAGAGGTAGAAACTTAGACTCTGGAGACTGAGACATATGTGCTGGAGGTCCAAGCTGACCAGCTAGCTGAACCAGCTCTGTGATCTGTTATTTTCCCTTTTGATTTAATCTCTGGCTCTTTCAATCCTGAGTATGTTGCTAATCTATAAACAGTACTCTATCATCACTATGATTAGTATCATACCATGTAAAAGGAGCACTTCCAGGCAAATGCAAAGTCGTATGCATGATTATAGAACAGAGCTGAATAAATGAAAATAAGACAACAGGAACAACAACAACAACAAAGTTGATGGTAACATTGTTAAAACATACTGCACACAGCAAATATGATACTGTCACTTTTATCCACATCCGTCTCTGTAAGAAAGGGTGAGGTCTAGACAGTCATGTAATTTCTTTTATGCAGGCTCCCTTTCAAAGGCTTTTTCAGTAAAGCTTTAATAAGTACTCTGAAGATGAGAAGGACATGGTTGATTATATGCTAGTGTAGGAGGAGAAGAAGAAAGGCCACTAACATTTCCTCCTAATTCCTATTAATTTTCCTGGTACAAATGATGAGCAATGTATCAGGGGGAATGAATCTCATATGCACAGTGGCGTGGCAAGGCCGCTCAAATAGATGAAAGTTTCAACCAAACCAAGAACCTTTTGCCTAGTGTAGAAAGAACTAAGAGTTATATGTTGTTCTTTTCAGTCGCACCCAGAAATAGTTTGTATTCATTATTAACAGCATCTTTGAAAATAATGATATAAATATATGGGAGTGCTGTATCTTTATTCATTCAACTGAACACCTACTGTCCTAGGCCCACATGTAAACAGTAATGAGCCAAATGGGCAAGTTACTTGCGCTTATATTTTGCAATCTAGGTGTGTGTGTGTGTGTGTGTGTGTGTGTGTGTGTGTGTGTGTGTTGGGGAGGAATGGTGGGAGAGGCAGAATAAATACATAGCAAGGAGATAAATGGAATGATTTCAGTTAAGAGGGGTGTTATGGTTGACTGCGACTGGGGCTTTGGGATTGGAGATTGTGCCTATCTAATTTAGAACAGATACGGTGGTGACATTTGGGCTAGGATCTGAAAGACAAAACAGCTGTCTGCATCTTGGGGAAAAAGAATGTGTGCAGTAGGAAGAGCAAGTGCAAAGGCCCTGGACTATTGGTGTGTTTGAGGAATAGATAGAAAGGCAGTTTGGTTAGAAGGTGAGCCCAGAAGAGGATGACAGGAGATGAGGTTAGGATTACTCAGGGTTCAGGTACTGGAATATTTATAAGGCATGGCAAGGAATTTAAATTTCATTCTTAGAGAGATGGACTGGAGGATTTTAAACAAGGAATTGAATACCTATGTTGAAAGGGATTATGATTTACCTACCTAAAAAAGATATTTTGTTCTATAAAATTATATACGAACACAGTGAGACAATCCTTCCGTATAATCATTATATATCGTCAAGATGTATTGAGTCTTCATATGAAGTAGGGCAGAGGTTAGAGAAACTACTATTGTATTACACATAGCAGATGTGCTTCTTTTCAGATTTATCCTGTTTGGTGGCCTTATATAGAAACAGCCATAACCTTGATCTAAAATCTTTCATTTGGCCATTGAGTTTCTTATGACACTCAATGAGTTATTGTCTCTTCATTTGCTCTGTTCTCCTTGAAATGCAGAGGTTCATGTTAGACTGAGTAAACTGGGTGAAGCAATTGGGCTAATAGTTTATCAGATAAACCCTTCAGTTCTTTTTAGTGATTGATACATTATAAATTCTACTTGAACCAAGATATGAATATAATTTAGAAGGTACTAGATATTTAGTGGGTTGACTAAGTTACAGCCCATTTCGTTTGTCTATGTAGGCTATAAATCAATGCCCAAGGAATGGTGCTAAAGTTCAGCTAAGATCTTTCACTTCTCTACTCACAGAATTGCAAAGTCTGTAGGGCTACGGAATGAAGTCCCATCTCCTAAGCATAGCACTCAAGTCCTCCACCCTGACACATTATGCCTTTCTACACCTGTCTTCATTTACAAATATTTATTTCATCTGCTTTGACAATTCATCTTATACTCTTTTCATCCACCCTAATATTTACATACCCTTCAGGATCCATGCCAAATGTCAATTTTTCCATTAAGTTTTTCCTGATTCCCCCAAGCAGATTTAATTGATACATGCATTTTATTCTCATAACACTCCGAACATTCCAAGTAAAGAATTTATTACATGGTCTTGTAATTATCTGTTTTTATTTCCATATTCCACAATAAAGAATGATTTCCTCCTGGACAAGCATTATATTTTATTCACATTTTTTTCTGAATTTATCAGTAGTTTATACCAGGGTATAGCTCATTTCAGGACCTCGGTGAACTGAATGGATGAGTGAATGAACAGATGACTGCATGCAGCTATCATTCTCACCTTATATTTGATTCATTCCCATAATGTGCTCTGTGTAAGGAGACTGAGATAAAATGACTCTCGGAAATGGCTTCAGATTTCTGGACTTCGTGTCTCCACTCATGCTGTTCCCTGTTCTTACTGTTGCCTCTTTCCACTAACAACGCTACCTGTGAAATCTTCCAAAACCCATGTAAAATGGTCACTCCTCCACAAAGCCTTTCCTTGCTCTTAGTCAAATAGCCATCCCTCCCTCCTCTGTATTCCTTCACACATTGTCAGTGCTTCCCTTTTTCTCATTTCTTCCTAATTGTGTCTGTTTATATTAAATCATAATTATCGGTGCACAAGCCTTTATCTGCGTATGCAATTACAAGCCATTTAAATGAGATCATATATGGTTTTCTTTGTACCACTCTCTTACAGCTGTGCAGAGGAGCACACATTTTAGGGCGAGCACTGCAATGCTCAATAGAATAACTGATATAGTTATAAACGTTATCCTGTTTGCACTTTTTCAAAATAGATCTCACATATTATTTCTGCCAAAGATGACCAGACCTGGTAAAACACTTCATTGAATTGGGTATTTTTATTTGTCCAAACGATTTCTTTAGAGCTTTATACCAGTTTTGTTTTTATCTAGAAATGTGCTAATGTGCATCTATGGTGTGTTTTGGACTGCTCCAATACTGTCTTCCAAAGAAAATTAGCTTGTTACATTTCCAAACTTAGAAAAACAAAGACAGTAAAAATGAGTCAGCTCTGACACCAGTTTAGTACTAAAAGTAGTTATTTATATGAGCTAATCTAAAAGTAATAACAACTAAAGAAAGTGTTCTCACTCTCTTCAGAATACCCAGGAATGCAGATATCCTATTATTGGTATATACTATTAATTACAGAATCTATTTAACACTACAGGAAAAGTTCTTTCTAAATGCTATATTCCTGTGTATTTCTAAAAGAGCAAAGGGAAAATGGAATAGCTTACTAACTATTACACAGCTAAGTGAAAAGTGAAGGGCTTATGCCAGGGAGGATGATGGGATATGTCCTCATGAAATCAGAGCACCGACTCTGCAGATGAACTAAGGTGGGTGGGATAAATGCAATGAATTGAGCTCTCTCTGCAGACTTATCCCATTATTTCATCACTAATGAATTGATTTGTCAAACATCAAAAGCAAAGAGTATAGAACTAAAATTTACCTACATTTGCTAAAACCTTCAACTCTTTTCTGTAATTCCAAAGTATGATTCTGTTAGATTGATCTAGTCAAAGATGTATTTAACAGTACTTGGTTTATAAAAGGTTACCTTCCAAAAAACGCATTTGCTACCAATTTTATTTTCTTGATGAATAACTGATTTTCTTTCATATGGATAAAAAAATAAATAGTCTTGTTTGTAAATAAATAGACACACATGTACATGAAAGCATATTAAGATGAATTTAAAATATAGCTTCAGAAAGATGATGTGTTTTTGGCGTTTGGGAAAATAACAGCCTCACAGTGAATTAATACTATGCATTTTCTGTATATATATTTCCTCTCTCAGACTTAAAAAAATCTACTAAAGACTATTCTACCTGTGAGTGAGCTTTGAATTACCTTTGCTTCTGTCAAAGCCCATTTATCAACCTGACAGCATGAATCTCTAAAAGCAAATAAGGGCAGGAAGGGGCCCTGCACTCTTGGCTTGGCAGAATTAAGCTTCTTTTCCACAAAGGAAAGGCATCCTAGAGACAGCTATAATATTTTACACAAACTCAGCGAAATACTACATAGTGGTTTTTTTTGGAGGACCTATATAAATTGTGTCTGATATAAGTCTAAATGTCCCTACCTTGCAACAGTGTATTAACAAATACATATATTTACTCATCTCCATAAATCTAATATACTTAACTTTAAAATGTAGGGGTTCAGAAGAAAAAAATATAATACAACCTCCTCTGTAAAAGTAACTTCTGATTATGTATTCTTTTGATATTTTTGCATATGTTCTTATAGTTTTTGTATAGAAACCTAAAGACAAAATGATCTGATATTCCTTGAGAAATATTTTCTATAGGCTACACTGATTTTAAAAATCTGATTAGGTCTACATAAGCCTAAGTTTAATACAGTGGTCATTCGATTAATACAACAAAATGGTTTGCTTGAACAAATACCTATATGTAAACATTCAACATCTGGGCACAGAGGTCTGTGTTTTATTAACCAATGTCCTTGAGAACATATCTATGTAACTTGAGCAACTCCCTTTTCACTAATGGAGTGGAACATCATCGTAGAGAGAATTCTATTAAACAAAAAGTCATTCTTATTGGATCTTGCTGGATCAATGATGCTAAAAACATTACCCCAGTTTGAAAAGTATTCATTGTCAGATGTCCATCTAAATATTTATGGCCATTTTGTTTAAATGAAACACGTTAAAAATTATACCATTGAATGATGGACATATGGAGCATATGTGTTGGTAAATTGATAAATCATACTCCAGGTGAAGTGAACTCTTTAGAACACCCAGAGTAGAAGTTGATGGTAGGCAAAAAAACATTCATTCTCACACATACATGCATATTTCATGCTTTTCCAAGAAGTCACTTTGTATCAATTCTGCCTTCAATTGAAAGGAAAATTCATTTTAGGCTTGGGCTACTTTTACTTTTTTATTTTTTATTTTTTAATTTTATTGGAGTATAGTTGATTTACAATGTTGTGTTAGTTTTAGGTGTACAGCAAAGTGATTCAGCTATACATATAAATATATTATATATTTATATATAAATATATAAATATATAATAATGAATATAAATATATTCATTCTTTTTCAGATTCTTTTCTCATATAGGTTATCACAGAATACTGAGTAGAGTTCCCTGTGCTAGACAGTAGGTCTTTGTTGGTTATCTATCAGTGTGTGTATGTTCATCCTAAGCTCCTGATTTCTCTCTCCCTGCCATGTTTCCCTTTTGGTAACCATAAGTTTGTTTTCGATATCTGTAAGTCTGTTTCTGTTTTATAAATAAGTTCATTTGTAACATTTTTTAAATTAGATACCTTTACCTTTTTAAATTGAAGTCTGACTAGATAAGTCTATTTTCAGATTGAAAACCAGATCATTTGCATTATGTATCTCAATAATACAATTAAAGTATTTGAGCTGTGAAAGATTATTGCATAATATTTCAGCTTTTAAGAAGGCAAAACCTAAAAATAAAATAAAATAAAATAAAATGTTAGTGTCCAACGTTCAAAAAAAAAAGGCAAAACTTCAAAAATTCAGCTTACAGTTGATTGGTTGAGAGAATCGCCAACTGAAAATGAACTAAAACTGAGAAAACGTGAGATTAATTTATATTCTTACAAAACACACAAAATGGGTGAAGGGGGTCAAAAGGTACAAACCTCCAGTTATAAAATAAGTCATAGGGATATAATGTACAGCTTGGTGACTATAGTTGATAATACTGTATTGCATATTTGAAAGTTTGTGAAAACAGTAGCTCTTAAACGTTCTCATCACAGGAAAAAACTTTTTGTAATTATGTATGATGACAGATGTTAAGTAGACTAATTGTAGTGATCATTTCACAATATATACGAACATCAAATCATTATGTTGTACACCTGAAGTTAATATAACATTATATGTCAATTTTAACACATACATACACATACACACACAAAGAAGTAAAACAATAAAAGAAAGACAAATACCCCCCAATATAGCTAATGCAATCTTATAAACAGATATAAAAATTAGCAAATATAAGCATGAAAAAAGTATTAGAAAAAATGATGCCACATGGACAGGTGACCTAATACGAAAATTTTCCTCACCTTTTTTTATAGAAAGGTTTCAGTTTTTGAGGAAATTTTGGTATAATTACATATAACTTGTATTATCATTTGTTCTGCAAAGTTTACACCAAAACTAAAGGTTATTCTAAAGCACTTCAAGTCATTAAAGTATCATTTTGAAGGAAATGTATTGCAATCTCAGTTTTGCTTTCCTTAAGTATTATTTTTAATAATATGTAAGGTGATGCTCATTTCTTCTCCCTGGGATTTCTCTGATAATTTTTTTGGTTACAAAATTCTTCAAGTGATTGCTGAGAATGCCCTAAATTCCATTAAAAGGAAGGGTATTTTCATAAGGAAACTTGAGGCATGAGGTACCATGGAGACTTACTTATTTCTGCAAAGTGAATGAATTGGATGAGGTTTTTTTTTTTTTTTTTAAATAAATTTATTTATTTATTTTTGGCTGTGTTGGGTCTTCCTTTCTGTGCGAGGGCTTTCTCTAGTTGCGGCAAGCGGGGGCCACTCTTCATCGCGGTGCGCGGGCCTCTCACTGTCGCGGCCTCTCTTGTTGCGGAGCACAGGCTCCAGACGCACAGGCTCAGTAGTTGTGGCTCATGGGCTTAGCTGCTCCTCGGCATGTGGGATCTTCCCAGACCAGGGCTCGAACCCGTGTCCCCTGCATTGGCAGGCAGACTCTCAAACACTGTGCCACCAGGGAAACCCCTGGATGAGGTTTTTAATGGCCAGATTGAACAGAATAAACCAAGTCCTCCATGGCTTAATGTTTCTGAAAGTCTAAAGGCCTCTTCTGCAACAGTTGGCAGAGGGCTGCATTATGGTTGAAGTAAACTCCCTTTTTAAAAACTCTTATTTATCCCTAAAAATAAAGACACAGAGGAGGAAATCATAGAGTATTTTAAAAAGCATTTATATTGTCTATCAGTTTAGCATTTATCTCAGACATAACAGCTATTTCAATATGTAAATACACACGCATATTAAGAAGTTATGTGTACTTAACAAAGAGGTCATCTTTTCTGTTACCCCAACATTTCTAGGACAAAGTCAAGGGAAGTATCTGGAACCATATTTTAAAACAAACGTTATTCTCTGAATTATAGGTCTTCTGTCTGTTCTGGAAATAGTTGCGTGGCCAGTGTAATTATGGCTTATGTGAGTCACAGAAGCTGCTCTAGGCACTGTTCATCTTATTTATACTCTAGCCCTGGGACAAATACTCAGAAGTTAAGGATACAGTGACAAAGACCGATGTCAGGTGAAGTTCAATGGCCACAGCCTCCTTTCTTATAACTCGAACTAAGCTTAAGGATCCCAGCAGACAGGTTAGGGAGACCTCCTACCTCCCTGGAAGTCTTCAGTAGTTATGAGGGGACATACAAGGCAGATCACAGCTTCGTTTGAGGTCTGACCTTGCTGGGCTATTATAGAGAATTGAATCCTACTGAAAAATTTGGCCATAGCAATTTTCTCTACAGCAGAATAATGTACTTCACAAGAGAAGTGTCAGATTATTGAATTCTTTGTGCTGAAATGCTCTTTGTACCAGGGTGTATGTATTGGACCCTACAAGCCAAATACAGTTCCTATACATTCTGTCCAGCTTCAGCTTACAAGTCATCTTGCTGTGTGGGAATTTTTATACAGCAACAATGTGTTAGTCGAATGCCACTGAATGTTTTTTCTATTTTCTCTTGAGTTAATAGAATCAAAGGAAAGAAAGAAGACAAAAATTATGAGAATTGTAGTTTCAAAAGTAGAAAAAATATTAAAGTCCCATTTTCCCACAAGACAAAAGTAGCAATACATTTAGAAAATCTTGTCTCCATATTCAGTCTCTCTAAAAGTAATTGTGTGTGGACTGTATCAAACTGTAAGCCCATGGGTAGAAGAAACTATGTATTTAAAAACAGTTATGAAGAATTAGATCCTTAAGAAGTAGACAGCAAATATTGAAAAAGCATCTTTTGATATAAGAGAGACTGTGAGGCTTAAAATATTCTTTATTCAAGACTGGGGGAGAATTTTTGCTGTTCTCATTATTTCATTGTATGTATAATTTATTTTTAACAATTTAATATCTCTTGCTGTGGACAATCTTCTACTATATCTTAAAATGAACTTTTCAAGATTCCCTACAGATCTTTAAAAGAAGAAGCTTGTTTGATTCATTGAAATTTTTTAAAAAGGTGTTGTAAGCTCATTAAAAGAAATGAATTAAGTTGGTGACATAATGGAAGCTTAGCAAACATTATGTTACTCCTCACTCATTTCATATATACTTATATTTCTTTCTGGTGCCTTGATAATGTTTCATTTTGTGATCTGGTCAATTTTCGCTCTCACTCCCTTTATCCTTCCAGCTAATATTTACTGGAAGTACTTACTATACTAAGTACTATAATACATGCAACAGTCCAGGGCAATGCAGCTAATACTATCCTCATTTTTTGGAGAAAGAAATTGAGTCTCAATAATTTAAAGTCTTGCCTCACAAGGCAAGTAAACAGCAGAGCTCAGAGTCCAATCCTGGCCTTTCTAATCTTAATCAGGCATATTACAGCTCATAGATGAAACTTCTCTGAATTAGACTTTGAGAGTCATATCCGTTAGGAATTGAAATAGTTCTTAGGGATTACTGGAAGAGTGGTTCCCAAACCTTGTTGTGCAATCAAAATCACTATGGAGTAAAGAACACAGATTCTTGGGCACTGGTCCTAAATTCAGATTATTCTGGACTGGGTTGGAGCTAAGGTATTTGTATTTTGAACATGCTTCACAGCTGAATGGATGTGCAGTGGATTTGGAAAGCATGGAACTCTTCCAGATCCATTATTTTAGAAATGAGACAGCTGAGACTTGTGTTTGTGATGATGAGAGGAATAAAGCCCAGACTTCTCCTCCTCTCACCAGTCCTTTTTCTACTCTATCATGATCAGCAACTAGTCCTTGTGTATGACTGTACCCGGGGACTGCATAATTATTATTTTATTTCTCTTTACTTTCTCTGCAGCTGAGCAGGACCCAATGGGGCCTTCCCAAGTCAGACTCCTCCCATATATCCTCTCCTGTAGCTCCTCTCTGAAGTACCCAGATAACAGTATCTTATGCATATTTCCTGCGTTTTTCAGATGCTAAAACAACCACCAAATGGAAGACTTTAACTACTCGATGACAGTGATCAGTTAGCCCGCAGACCTACTGACGCCTGAGGATTGATAATGTCAACTGCCCTGTTACCTCACCATCAACCAGAGAATTGTGCCTGAGCTGATCACATACCCTCGGACACCCTTCCCTCACCGGGTCTTTAAAAATGCTTTGCTGAAACCCGTGCGGGAGTTCAGGGTTTTTTTGAGCAGAAGCCGCCTGTTCTCCTTGCATGGCCCTGTAATAAACCTTTCTCTATTCCAAGCTCTGACGTTTTGGTATTGTTTGGCCTCACTGTGCGTCAGGCACACGAATTTGCGTCGGTAATATCTCTAGTCATTTTTTCTTTAGAAAACTGTGAATGAAATGAATGCATTTATTGAGAGAGACTTGCTTAAAAATGTTCATGAAATACTGTGCCTTGTCTACTATTATTTTGGTTAAAGGAAACAGAGGGAACAATTGAACCTTTATGAAAAAATATTTAATACCCCAGATGGTACCCTCCATATGGGAAAGCATATTTTGGTTGTTAAGTATTGTGTCGGTGGCCTGACCAAAGCATATTAAACCCCATTTAAAATCAAAGTTCATGTCAAAGTACCTTGAAAGAGCAATCCCATAGTGAAATTCCAGAGGGGGAAGTGCACAGAACAGATTAATAAAGCCCATTAGAAGGTGTTTGTTTGAGACACTGTTACACTTTGAGAATGTGGCTTTGGTGAGTGAGAAAGGCTAATGATGACACCTGAACTAATTTCCCACTTGAATTCTCACTTTATTTTTAATCTTATATTAAATATGAAGAGAAAAATTAAAGGAATATAAATTTTCTGAAAGCTTCTTAGTGTTTGGGCAGACTGTGTGTCTTTTTTTTAACGGCGGTGGTTTATGAGTACATTTATTCTTATGTAATAGACCATTAGTATTACGTTAGAAAACTCATCACATTAAAACAATATTCAAGCTGAACTAGCTCTAAGCCCTTCCTTTAACATGGGGGGAAGGAAGCATTCCCTTCTAATTCAGGGATCCCGAACTCCCTGGCCGAGGACCAGCACCAATCATCAGCCTGTTAAGAAGCGGGCTTCACAGTAGGAGGTGAGCAACAGGTGAGTGAGCAAAGCTTCATCTGTTGCTCCCCGTCGCCCGCATTACCACTTGAACCATCCCCCCCCAAACCCCCGTGGAAAAACTGTCTTCCAGGAAACCGGTCCCGGGTGCTAAAAAGGTTGGGGACTGCTGTTCTAATTCTTTGCAGGTATTATCTCCTGAATTACAGAGTGAACCTTCAGAAAAAATAGCCTCGTCTTGCACTGCATTGTAGTGTCCCAGAAACTCAAGTGAAGCCTTTCTTGAATTAGATGTGAATATTTGTTGAATGAAGGATGTGGCTGACGTGGAACTGGATGGTGATCATTGGTCAGCATGATGTTTCTGAGGATACAAGGAACACTCACATACAAGATACTAGCTTTCAAGAACACTGAAGGGAAAATGTGGCAGTGCTACCTAGGTCTAGAACTTAATCACCCTATAGCATGTATCTTCCAGTTTCACCTCTATTATCAACGGAACTCCGTTGCTATCCCTGAAATCGTATTACACAATTAAAAGTGTCCTGAGGGCTTCCCTGGTGGCGCAGTGGTTGAGAATCTGCTTGCCAATGCAGGGGACATGGGTTCGAGCCCTGGTCTGGGAAGATCCCACATGCCGCGGAGCAACTAGGCCCGTGAGCCACAATTACTGAGCCTGCGCGTCTGGAGCCTGTGCTCCGCAACAAGAGAGGCCACGATAGTGAGAGGCCCGCGCACCGCGATGAAGAGTGGCGCCCCCTCGCCGCAACTGGAGAAAGCCCCTCGCACAGAAACGGAGACCCAACACAGTCATAGATGAATAAATAAATGAATAAATTTAAAAAAAAGAGTGTCCTGATATGAAGTAATTTTTTCCCTGGTTCTAACAGATTCTAGAGTCATAGGCAATTTCTGTTAATATTACAGTGAACTCTAGTGGTTAATAACGACAATCAACTCTACTTTGATAGAATGCTTTTCGATTTTCTTAAGAGTTAAAAAGCTGAAGAAAGGAAAAAACAAAGAAGATAAGGCAAAAAGCATCCAGTCACAATGGCAGGCCCTTAACACTTACTACTCAGTACCCGCTGATTCATTTAATAATCATTTGTCAAATGTCTACTGGACACATGATTCTGTCGCTTAATGCCACGCATTTTTCTAAAGTCCTAACTGACACAGGAACCGCATGTCATATTTCCTCTTCCACTGCTGACTACATGCTTTGTAATGGAGAAGCATTAATTTTACCTTGAATGTGATCTCTTAGCAACAGGTAAGTGAGGGAAAAGAAAGTTGAAAATTGCAACCCTGACTCCAAACTACAAAGTGAAGACAATTTTCTGTAAAGTCCATTTAATTTTAAGTCTTTTTTCTGCCTCTCAGACAGCCTTCCCACTAATCACTGCTATTAAAGCGCTGCTCATTCCACCTCACCAAGAATCGCTCTCCTGGTTGTTAAGATGACTCACAGCCAAGTACACTAGACTGAAGCTGCCACGTGGATCTTATATTTATTGCCAATATGCAGGGGAAAGGAGGAGAACAAGTCAAATGTCTAGTGTCCCTGCAATGCCAGAGGAAAATAATAACATGCCAGGTTTACACAGCGTCCCTCAGAGGTGTGTCTTATTTCCTCACAAAAGCACCATGGGGTGATAAAGTACATTACCATATTATTTGACAACTGGAATTCTAAATTAAAGATTTTTAGCACATTCGAAATCAAAGTAAGTCAACTGGAGAACTGTAATCAAATGTAATTATCTTCATTAATGACAATGTAAGTTGTTCACAATGAAAAAAGCCCTGAAATAATACGTAAACAAAATTCTAATTCTGTAAGTAACGTGTTTCTGACGGAATTGATTGTATCCCCCAAAGATACGATGAACACCTCCCATTACAGAATGTGAACTTATTTGGAAATCGGGTCCTTACAGACATAATTAAGATGTGGTCATACTGGATCCTTAATCCAATATGGCTGGTATCCTTATAAGAACAGGGAAGACAATGTGAAGACAGACACACATGATGAACACCACATGGTTACAGAGGCAGAGACTGGAGCAATGCAGCTGTAAATCAAGTAAGGCCAAGGATTGCTGCCACTACCAGAAGTTAGGAAGAGGCAAGGAGTGATTCTACTTAGAGACTTTGGAGGAACTGTGGCCTTGCTAAGACCTTGATTTTGGACTTTTAGACTCCACAACTGTGAAAGAATAAATTTCTGTTGTTTTAAGTCACCACCACCCCCCCTCCACCCAGAACATGCTCCATACAAGCATACAGCAAAATGAGAATACTACATGCATATGTGTCAATATTTTCAAAGTTGTTATCTCTGGGTGATAGGAAGAAATCTGACTTTTTAAATGCATGTTGTTTCCAAACTTCCTATATTAAATATGTTGTTCTGTTGTATTAAAATAACATATAATAAATAATCACAGAAGGGCTAATCCCTAGCATGGCCAAGTGGACATAAGCAAAATTTTATCTGATTTTCTTCTATTGATAATCTAAATTTCTTTGTACCTAACATTCTAAGTTTTCATTTTGAAAACGGTACTGATACTTACTACATGGCCCATAACATAATGCTAGGTCCCTTAACCTGCTTTTTGATATACAGTATATTGTAATAGACATGGGAAAAAAAAACCCAAATATTCAAATCATCTTGAGCTTTCAACACATTTTTACCGACTTTGTGTCTGTAAAACATCAAGCATAAAAGTAGTATGTAGTTTTCGCTTGGAACTGGGTTAAATCTCTTCAACGATTACCAGCTATTTGATTTGAGGAGGACTGCTAAACTTCTCTTAATCTCAGATTCCTCATCTATAAAATGGTGACATTTATAAAAAACCTACACTCATTGAGATATTATAATATATAGAAGACATAACATGAGAATTGCTTAGCCCAATGTCTAACACATGCATGCTCATTAAATATTAGATAACATTATACTCTACAGACTGGGACAGACAATTTAAATAATGAACATACTACTATGAATATCCCCTTGTCTTAAAGAAGATAACATCATTCTTTAAAATCAATTATCTATCGCTTTCAACGTTAGCAGTACCATTTAATTTGTGCAGTCCCTTTTAAAAATAACTTAACCTGAGAATCAGTTTGCTCAATTGTGAAATGGAAAAAAATAATACATATCTCATTTGGACAGTTCTGGAAAAAAAATAATATTGATAATAACTACTATAATTTATTGAATATGATGATGAGTCAGGCCCTAGATTAAACACTGCATGCATAGTAGTATATTCAATTCTTGCAAAATGTTTGTGAATTATTTTGAGGAATCAATGCCCAAGATTTAAATGTAGGTGAACCATGTAAATCTAAAGGAATAATGAGTTGGTGTTAGAAATGATGTATTGTGTACTTGCTTGTATTAAACTTATATTATAGTCTGAGTATTTAAATAAGCTTTTTGAAGAAAAAGATATATCAATACATGTATTTTCCCTGCCATTACAGCAATCACATGGCCCACAGCTTTGATAAATGCTTTGAATAAATGAATACATGAACGAGTGAGAGAATTAATTAATGAATAATAACCTATCTGTCTGGAAGCATCTGAGTTTTCAGCTATGTTAAAGATTTGTGGGCTTAACAAGGTCTTTCTTTTTAAAAATTGCATTTTAATCTTTATTCGCTCAGTATCTTTTCAGACATCCAATAAGGATTAACTCAGCAAATACATTATTCACACATGTAATTATACATACACACGCTCTCTATATGAATATACTACTTACAGTATGTAAATTGTATGCAGCCTCAAATTTTATACAAAAAATGACAACAAAACTTGGTGTTTCCCTCAATATTTTAAAAACTATGAAAATGTGAAATTTTTACTTTGCCTAAAGCCCCTGTTGCACTTCATACCAATCAAAAGCACACAGGAAAAATCAGGTTTCATGGGACATACACACAGAAACACAAAATTACATTTTGTATGGCCCTGTGGCATTTTGACAAAATGGTCCTGAAAAGAATATGAAGAATGAGTATGAGAGGATCATGAATGTAGAAGGAAATTGTTTTTATTGATTTTCATTGGCACTACAGTTCCTAACACAAGAACTAAATTTATGAAATCAGTTATAATTTTGGCACTGAGAGGCAGGCTACCTTTAGCACCCAGAAAGTTGGCTCTCATATCCTTCTGATTATTAATTTCTGAGTTTCAGACCTGTTTCTGATGTCCAAATGATAAAAAAAAAACAGGACAAAATAAAGGAAATGAGATATTTTAAAAGAACAAGAGAACTATTATTTTTATCCTCCAGGAAGATCTTAGAATCTATATTGGTTCTTTTATGTATTACTTAATTTCTTTTGTACGCTATGCTACCCTGTTACAACAGTAAAAATGTAACTTAGAAACACAGAGATAGAATGCAGTATCCCTAGTGCATTCAGATTTATCCTATTGTTCTAGGAGGCTCTCCAAATTTTTTTAAATGTTGGAAATCATACAGTTATAATAGATGGCTATCATACTGTCAGTGGCTTTTGGTTTTCTGATAACTTTACAGAAGCCAGATTTCAGATACCATCTTTAATATAACAAATAAGTGTAATATACAAACTATATGAATCTGAAACAATCTTGTAAGAATGGTTTCTTTGGATGTTAAACAGTTGCTGAATCCATTGTTCCTCTCCCTTGTGTATGGGACTATTTCTATTTGCTTTCTGACACATTATTAAATGCAATCATAAAGCAGAGTGTTTCCTGGAGCAGAAGAGAAGCAGAGGGAAATTATGTTACTCAGAATATCCTAAATTCAATAAACAAAGTCTCTGTGTATATGCACAACCAATTAAACCATGTTGACTCAATTGGTCAATCAATTCTGATTCAAAGCAAAGGTCAGCTCAGTCAAACCAGCAATCAATTAAAAAAAAAAATCAGTAAAAACTTTAACTTTCAATGTGCATGCTTGGAATATTACAGGTGATGCAATTATTCCAGAAACAAAGAAGAAAACTCTAATTATGTAACACTGAGTTTAAAATTGAGTTTTAAGTTTGTTTTGTTAAAATATTCTTTATACTCTTTCTTGCCTCAGGATATTTTTTTAACTGCAAAAGAAGGAAATTAATTTAAACACAAGGAGACACGTTTTTCTTTGAGAAGATCTAGATAAATTTTATAATGAAAAAACAACTATGATTTTATATTTTCTAATAGCTATAGTCTCAGGGACTAAACAAAGTAGGACCTGTTAGATTAACCCTCTAGAAAACAATTAAAATGATAATCTTTGGATTTTGCATCATCATCATCATATCACTATCTGAATACCTTATACATTATATGACTTTAAAAAAAAATCAAACAAACAAACAAAAATGATTTCATGAACCATGCAGTGTTGGGAGACAAACCTAGCACACCAATTATCACCTGGTAGCTTCTGCTAAAATAGATTTTAAAATAAAATCACAAATATTCAATCCAGGGGACATCTTAAATGCCCAAAACAGAGACTTGAAAGAAAACACAGACACCGTAATTTAAGGCTTTCTTAAAAATGATACATGTTCTAGCATTTTATGTTCCATAGAAACCAACATGACAATAAAGGGAAGTCAGTGAAGAGCCCAGGCTTGTTCTTTCAAAGAGAAGACTGTACTGTGAAATGGTTACAACCTGGGCTCAGAGAGGTCTGGACAAAACCCAAGATTCCCTCTTACAAGTGAAATAAACTTGCACAGGTTACTTAACAGCCTAGGTCTTGTCTTCTTGAGAATAGTGAAACATTTCCCTAAATTTGTAATGATATTTAACCAAAATAATGTGTGCTATGTGTTTACTACAGAGAATGTTGAAAACTTGGCATTCGATAAGCTATTATCGCTATTGATACGTTACGTAAGTTAACTAAATCAAAGATTTCATCCACAAGGTGGAGGGTTCCTGTTCTTCTAAGGGAAACATAATGAAAAATCACTAACTAAAAAAAAAAATTTAATGAGATTACAAGACAAAATTATACACTAACCTTCACATATACAAAAATTGAATATTTTAGACTTTGGAGATGGTAGGAAATGATTGCTTTTAGGAAGTATTTAACACTTAACGTATATAGACGGTATTAAAAATATACACAGAAGTAGCCTAAGTAGACAACAAACACTTGGTAAAATGAGCTTTGGCGGATGTCCAATAACAAATAATAAAAACTATCCCCTCAAGGGGCTTTAATTAAATGTTTGGCCACTAAGGGCCATCCAAACAATATGGGAATACACAAGACAAAACCATTTAAGAATTTGATGGTACTTGGAGCTCTTTGGAGATGCAACAAATAGGAGTGTCTTTTTTTGAAAATTAAATGCTAGCAAATTATAATTAAGTGACCTCAAATAAATTAACTCTCACTGGGTGGGCTCTTAGTTATTTAAACGTTAAGGGAAGTAATATATTATCATAGAAAGATATCTAGACCCATAACCAAAATTGGGAAACATGAAGCCACAAAACATCTATATTTTATCTGTATATATGAGCAAAGGAAAATGAGCTTACTACTAGATGCAGCTGATTTATTCTTCATAGGATTTAGCCAAACTAGTATAAACTTGTGTGTGTAAATATGAAGGTACCTTTTAATGGAAATCAACACAATCTCTACATTGTTTTGGTCTGATATGCCTGACCAAGCACATGTGCTGTTATAACCACAGAAAGGCAGGCTGATTCCAGCTTTCATTATGCCTTTATAATTGTGGAGTTTTCTAAGCCATTTTGCCTCACTGTAGCGAAGTCTCTTCAATTTGTAGAGGGAACCGAGAGCAGACTATCCCTAAGGTTATTTTCCACTCAATATTTTACACATGTAAGAAAATAATACTTTATATAGTAAATGTATAGAACATTTCAGTCATATAAATCCTTAGAGATAAGATGATATATAATTAATAAGAAAATATTATCTTGATTATAATTTCTTTGGATTATAGAAGCATAAATTTGAATTCAGAGATATTTAATTCAACTACCTTGTCCTAATTATAAATTATTGTTTACCCTAGAATATTGTGAAAATGGTAATGTACATTTAACTCAAGTTGAGAAGTGTATTATTTTGCTATATATTCAAAACTGTTTAATTTGTATCATTTTGGGGGCAAATAAAACAACATTGAAATGACAGAGAGCTTAATAATTAGAAGAAAAATATTTATGTAAATTATAATGAACATTATGAATAAGTATGACAATGTATACAATCTTACTGTCATGTTCTTAATGAGTGTCAAAATAAAGCTGAAGGACTACACCCAAAATGATTTTTAAAATTAATAATTATACAATGCTGTTTGTTAGAAATGTTATTGGGTAGAAAGTGTTTTGATTTATATATTTAAAAAACATGTTTAAGAAGTTATGAAAGTAATATAGATGCTACTTGTCATCAAGGACTCATGGAATATTTCTTCTCAAAATGAAGGTTTGCTTCATTATTCATTATTATTTCAAGTTAATTCAAATATAAATAGTCATAGACTTCTAAAAAAATATTTAAAGCAAGCAAATATGAACATGATGTTAAGGAATAATGGTATGATAGACAAAGTCAAGACAAGTATCACCATTTTCAAGAGTAAATTCTAAGGAAGAAACTTGAAATGTTGATGAATCATTGCACTTTTCTGTATAAGGGGGAAAGTTGCTTCAATTTCTATTGAGTCTTGCACTAGGGCCTGTGTTTTTGCCACATGAGAATGGAACAATAGGTTTTAGATCTGCAGTCAGTAACATGTGGCAGTGAGTGTCAGCTTGTAAATAGTTTCACAATTCTGTGTATCACTGCCTCTGTTGATTCTTCAACTTGGCTCTGCTTATTCCATTGTTTCCTTCTTGAATGACTATCTAGAATACCCTAGTCAAAGACTCTATTATTATCTGAAGCATATTTGTCTATACGAGAGACTGTTTATTAGGTTTGCCGCTAGATTGCCAGCACAGTTGGTGTGAAAGACTGCCAGGCGATTAACTTTTTCATTCAGTAATTTCCAAAAATATTACCTAGATTGTAAGAAGGTCTTTTACCTCCTTAATTAAATCACTTGTCAAATTATATTTATTGTCCTCAGGAAGCACATTAAAATAAAAGTAATAAAAATTTAGAAAGTCATCTTTATAACTAAATGTCATATATAGCATTTACATCTCAGGTAAATGCACTCTGCCTAACTAGATGATTACCATTTATTTGTTAGGTTTATAAGTTTTTGGTTAAAATTTGCTTTGAAAGACTGGCATATGTAAATGAATATTTAACAAATCAGTTAATATTGCTTACACAACCATCAATGATATATAAGATGAATTCCAAAGAAACTGACTATTGCGAATACTCTATTAAACAGAATGAAATAAAGGAAAGAATACAGTAATAACTCTTTAAGTGAAAATGTGTGTCACCTGATTTCTTTGCACAGATATATGTCTGGTTTGGAATTAACTTGTGGAAGTTTTCTACTTTTGTTTTTAGTTTCTGTGTGTGTGTGTGTGTGTGTGTGTGTGTCTTTGTTATAGCAAGCCAAAATTTCCCCCAGTGCTCCTAAATAAAAATATTTCAGTTCTGCAAATTCTTGTTTCATAGCAGATTCTTGTTCAGAATCTCATTGCTTTCAGTTGTCAAAGTTCATTTCAACTTAATTAGATAGTTAAATCTTAAGACTCTCCTGTGAATATCTAGTAAATATCTCTTTTTGAACTCCTATCATACTTTCTTAAGGCACTCAGTGTGTGTGTGTGTGTGTGTGTGTGTATACATATATATAAATATATATATATATTTATATTTATATATTTATATATTTATATTTATATATATATTATATTATATATATATTTTATATATAAAAATGAATTTACAAATGTGACTTTTCCAGATAGGAATTTTTTTAAATCAAGTAATATTTTTAAATTATGTATTTTTTAAATGATTGCCCTTATCCACTTTCATAGAGCACATGGTGCTACTTTGGCCATTGAATCCAGTAACAGCATCAGATTCCTATAGTGCTAATTGGCATGTGATCTTCATTACCAGGTGTATCATTAGAGCCCAACTAGCTCACAGACACATACAGCAAAGTTTTATTTTCTTCTCTAATCACCAATACAGACAAGCTAATATATGTTTATGTGTAGAAATTAGTATAATTAATTGCTGAATGCCTGGGTTGTTCTTTCTGAATCACTACTGTGAAAAGTGAAAATGTTTATTCTATTTAAAAGATTGTACTTAAGACCAAGCTCTCATTTTTCTATTTTCCATGATGATTTTATTTTGAAGAAAACTGGAGATAAGATGACTATTTAAGTAGAATCAGAAAAATAATGTCAATTTCTGGTGGGTGCAGGAGGACAAGATAACATGACTAAGCTTTCTACTTATGAAAGTCAAAATGTTTTTATTGGCAAAACCCATGAGAAAGAAAGAAAAAGTCTCACGTGTTTACAAATATTTTAAATTAAAGCACATTTGAGTGTGCTTTTATGAATTGACTTAACCAAATACCAAATTTATTGTTAAATAACAAAATTTTTCTAAACACTGACAGTTTCTAAAAATAAGCAAATTCTTAATATGTAAATAAAGAAATTGGAATATTCACTGACAAACATACATATGTATAAAATTTGTCTCATTTGGATGTTTGATTAATGGATGAAAACTTAAGAAAATGTCATAGAAAATACAAACACCCAATGTTTATAAAGATGAAAGTGGCATCTGGAATCTGTTTGCATAAAATACATTTCTTCTTTTTACACTGGAACACAGCTATGTCCAGGTGGGTAAGTGTCTCCAACTAGAGTCCTAATGATCAATGACATTAACAATTAGGTGAACATCTAACATTCCTTAATAAGCAAGATACAAAGCAAGCATTGGATGTTCTCTTTATCTCAGATTCAGATACCTTAAATATAATGTGAAATTTGCAATCAATTTATTAACATCCTTTTGACTCTCATTATTTTCTTACTCCACTTTTAGGATGCATTCTTAGTATCAAAGAAAAAACATTGGTAGGGGCTTCCCTGGTGGCGCAGTGGTTGAGAATCTGCCTGCCAATGCAGGGGACACGGGTTCGAGCCCTGGTCTGGGAAGATCCCACATGCCACAGAGTAACTAGGCCTGTGAGCCACAACTACTGAGCCTGCGCGTCTGGAGCCTGTGCTCCACAACAAAAGAAGGCCAAGATAGTGAGAGGCCTGCGCACCGCGATGAAGAGTGGCCCCCGCTCGCCGCAACTAGAGAAAGCCCTTGCACAGAAACGAAGACCCAACACAGCCAAAAATTAATTAATTAATTAATTAATTAAAAAACATTGCTAACTACAAGTGACTTAGTTATAAAATTTGAGAATTACATTATAATGATGTGCCAATCACTGATCTAGTGTTTCTTCTTTGAAAAAGATGAGGAGGTATCTTTTTTGAAAGTACTTAAAGAAGATAACATTTAAATTATATTTTATATTATAAGGCTCAACTCGAGAACTTATTATGATGCCAGATGTTTACTGAGGCAAATGAAATCATTGTCATTTGAAGTTTTTAAAAGCCTGCTACTACCCAAAGTCATTAAAGTCCAGTATTAGATTTTCAAAACCTTTATCACCCAAAGCTTTTGTAGACCCAATATATTCAGCTACTACATGAGAAATCTTAAAATTTGTAAATTTTAAATTTATTATGCCAGTTAGGATCTACTAAATTTCTCTGCCATTTAAAAACTTTAACAAAGAAAATGCTTTATAAACTTAAAAATATAATATCTTAAAACATAGCTACCCTTTTTCATTTTCATTGGAGGAAGGTATAAAAACATAATATTTCACTTGAAGATGAATCACATAAAAGAAGAAAGAAACATATCAGTTAAGGAGAAAAGGAGCAGGGAATTCCCTGGCTGTCCAGTGGTTGGTACTCCACATTTTCACTGCTGAAAGTCCGGGTTCAATCCCTGGTTTGGGAACTAGGATCCCACAAGCCACAGGGAGTGACCAAAAAAAAAAAAAAAATTAAGGAAACAAGGAGTAAAGGTAGCTGTAAAGTTAAAAACAAGTGAGTTTCCATGTCACATCCATACTTGTTACCATCAAACATAAATGCTTTGTTTTTCAGATGTTCCTGTAATGCCTAGGGACAAAACATGTAGAGATAATGCCATACAATAATATTTTAAAAAGAAAGCCAAAATAAGACATTGACAGCAGTTAGAAAATAACATGAAATGGGATGGGACTAAAATTATGGCAGGTTGATCCAAATATTTGATAAATACCCTACACTCACTCCACATCAAAAAAAAAAAAAAGAGCAAAACATTAAATAACAAACATTACAGGGAAAAATTAAAATACATTGCAGTTCTAAAGAGAAATCTGCAGTTATATTAGCCTAATTGGAATCAACAAAAAGGCAGTAAGGACATAGACCGGATGAACATCTGATACTTTTAACCACTCTGCCTTTCCCATATAATGTCACCATGAGGAGGAACCAGAATCTTTAATCTCGCTGATCTAATGGCATGCAGATTACTACCTTTAAGTCAGGCAAGCTAAATTTTTCAATTACTTATCTCCTTATACAGAATGTAGGTGCTGAAAGAATTTTAAAATACGTTAGAAGAACTGGACCTATATATAGTAACTCAAGACAGCTCCTTACAAAGTTGGTGTGGTTTAAACTAGCGATATCTCTCACTCTTGCAGATTCCTGTCTATTGTAAAGGTCAGTCTGTATCTCCTTGCTTGTTGTAACTCCAGCTGTAAGATTAATAATCATCAACTCTCTTTGAACACATTAACTTGGACATGTTCATAATCTTCAGTACTTCTTACAGATGTGAAATATGTTCTAGCTATTCTGATTTTACATGTTGCTCTCAGGAAATTCTGCTTTGATGGTTTAATCAAAAGCTGTTCCAGGTTCCAAGAGTTTCATCTGTTCCAGGTGAGTATTTTATTATCATTACTGCTGAAAATAATTTCAAATAACCAGTAAGTTTTAGTTGAATAACCTATTATTTCTAAAATATATTTTGTTTAATGGCATGGGGGGAAATCAGAAGAATTATAAAATGTATCTACTAACTCCTAGAAAGTACAATGTAGCTGTAGGGACAGAGCATGCATCCATGACAGGATATGGGACAGTAATAGTTTGTAGGTGACAAAATAGCAAATCAGTGTTAAATCCTGAGTGTCATATAAAGTTACAGTAAAAAAAGAGAATACAGTAACATGAGAAGAGCAGGGAAGACTCACCAGAAGATTAAGAAACCAAACGGAGTTTTGACATGTGAAAAGGAACCAAGTCAGTGGCCTTGTGAGAAGGATGATGTAGATTGAGGAAACAGCAGGGACAAATGCACAGAAGCAAGAGAAAATTAAGTTATGTTTGGGGGACAGGATGTAAAGTTTGGAAAGATAGGTTGAAAAAAGTCTGAGTGACGAAGTAATGAGATTAGAATTGTGGCTTGGACCACTGGGTGAAGAACCTTGAGTGAGGGAGGTAACATTATGAAAATGGTGTTTACACAGGATTAGCCTGGTGATAGGTATGCTGAACGGTGGAAATGAGAAGACACGGAAGTAGAGAGACCATCTGGGGTGACTCAGAGAGTACAGGTGAACACTGAGGGGGATGAGAATAAAAGGAAATATGTAGCTTCACTTTTTGTTTTTATAAGTCGTATCCACTTTTTAGCATCTATAAAAAATAAAAAAAACATAAATTGCCAATAGAAAAGGTATCCTAACTATTGCAAAGAGAGAGATCTGGAAAATGATTTCTCAAAAAAGCCATCAAAGCTCTGGTAAAAACGTAATTCAATTCCTGAAGGAGCAATAGCAGTCACAACATAACATTTAACTACTTAAAAGAAAAAAGAGACCTTCAAGATGGCAGAGGAGTAAGACATGGAGATCACCTTCCTCCCCACAAATACATCAAAAATACATCTGCATATGGAACAACTCCAACAGAACACCTACTGAACGCTGGTAGAAGACCTCAGACTTCCCAAAAGGCAAGAAACTCCCCACGTACCTTCGTAGGGCAAAAGAAAAATGAAAAAGCAAGACAAAAGAATAGGGATGGGACCTGCACCTCTGGGAGGGAGCTGTGAAGGAGGAAAAGTTCCCACACGCTAGGAAGCCCCTTCACTGGAGGAGATGGAGGATGGGCGGGGGGGGAAGATTCAGAGCCACGGAGGAGAGCACAGCAACAGGGGTGCGGAGGGCAAAGCAGAGACATTCCCGCACAGAGGATCAGTGCTGACCAGCACTCATCAGCCTGAGAGGCTTGTCTGCTCACCTGCTGGGGCAGGTTGGGGCTGGGAAGCTGGGACCTGAGGCTCTGGCTTCGGAGCTCAGATCCCAGGGAGAGGACTGGGGTTGGCTGCGTGAACACAGGCTGAAGGGGGCTGGGCGCCACAGCTACTTGGGAGGGAGTCCAGGAAAAACTCTGGACCTGCCTAAGAGGCAAGAGACCATTGTTTCAGGGTGCTCAAGGAGAGGGAGTTCAGAGCACAGCCTAAATGAGCTCCAGAGACAGGCACAAGTCACAGCTATCAGCGTGGACACCAGAGATGGGCATGAAACCCTAAGCCTGCTGCTGCAGCCACCAAGAAGCCTGTGTGCAAGCAGAGGTCACTATCGAGGCTCCTCTCAGGAGGAGAAGTTATAGTTTTTAGCTCTTGTTATCATTTGTGGATTTGTATTTTGGTTTGGTTGCTCTCTTCCTTCTTTGTTTTTTTATTACTTTTTAATTTTTAATAATGTTTTAAATTTTTTATTTTAATAGCTTTATTTTATTTTATTTTTTCTTTCTTTCTTTCCTTTTTTCTCCCTTTTCTTCTGAGCCATGTGGCTGACAGGGCCTTCGTGCTCCAGCCGGGTGTCAGGCCTGTGCTTCTAAGGTGGGAGAGCCGACAACAGGAATTGGTCCATCAGAGACCTCCCGGCTCCATGTAATATCAAACTGCGAAAGCTCTCCCAGAGATCTCCATCTCAATGCTAATACCGAGCTCCACTCAACGACCAGCCAGCTACAGTGCAGGACACCCTATGCCAAACAACTAGCAAGACAGGAACACAACCCCACCCATTAGCACAGAGGCTGCCTAAAATCATAATAAGGTCAAAGACACCCCAAAACACACCACTGGACAGGGTCATGCCCACCAGAAAGACAAGATCCAGCCTGATCCATCAGAACACAGGCACCAGTTCGCTCCACCAGGAAGCCTACACAACCCACTGAACAAATCTTACGCACTGGTGGCAGACACCAGAAACAACAAAAACTACGAACCTGCAGCCTGCGAAAAGGAGACCCGAAACATGGTAAGTTAAGCAAAATGAGAAGACAGAGAAACACATAGCAGATGAAGGAGCAAGGCAAAAACCCACCAGACCTAACAACTGAAGAGGAAATAGGCAGTCTACCTGAAAAAGAATTCAGAATAATGATAGTAAAGATATCCAAAATCTTGGAAATAGAATGCAGAAATTCAAGAAAGGTTTAACAAGGACCTAGAAGAACTAAATAGCAAAAAAACAATGATGAACACAATAAATGAAATTGAAAATTCTCTAGAAGTAATCAATAGCAAAATAACTGAGGGAGAAGAACGGATAAGTGACCTGGAAGATAAAATAGTGGAAATAACTACTGCAGAGCAGAATAAAGAAAAAAGAATGAAAAGAATTGAGGACAGTCTCAGAGACCTCTGGGACAACATTAAACACACCAATATTCGAATTATACGGGTCCCAGAAGAAGAAGAGAAAAAGAAGGGCTGAGAAAATATTTGAAGAGATTATAGTTGAAAACTTCCCTAATATGGGAAAGGAAACAGTCAATCAAGTCCAGGAAGCTGGACTTGAGAGTCCCATACAGGATAAATCCAAGGAGAAACATGCCAAGACACATGTTAATCAAACTATCAAAAGTTAAATACAAAGAACAAATATTAAAAGCAGCAAGGGAAAAACAACAAATAGCATACAAGGGAATCCCCTTAAGGTTAACAGCTGATCTTTCAGCAGAAACTCTGCAAGCCAGAAGGGAGTGGCAGGATATATTAAAGTGATGAAAGGGAAAAACCTACAACCAAGATTACTCTACCCAGCAAGGATCTCATTCAGATTTGATGGAGAAATTAAAACCTTTACAGACAAGCAAAAGCTAAGAGGATTCAGCACCACCAAACCAGCTTTACAACAAAAGCTAAAGGAACTTCTCTAGGCAGGAAATACAAGAGAAGGAAAAGACCTACAATAAGAAACCAAAATCATTAACAAATGATAATAGGAAAGACACAGACCTACTAGAGAATGGACTTGAGGATATGGGGAGGGGGTGGGGTGAGATGTGACAGGGTGAGAGAGTGTCATGGACATATATACACTACCAAATGTAAAATAGATAGCTAGTGGGAAGCAGCCGCATAGCACAGGGAGACCAGCTCGGTGCTTTGTGACTACCTAGAGGGGTGGGATGGGGAGGGTGGGAGGGAGGGAGATGCAAGAGGGAAGAGATATGGGAACATATTGTATATGTATAACTGATTCACTTGGTTATAAAGCAGAAGCTAACACACCATTGTAAGGCAATTATACTTCAATAAAGATGTTTAAAAAATTAAAAAAAAAAAAGAAATGATAATAGGAACATACATATCGATAACTACCTTAAATGTAAATGGACTAAATGCTCCCACCAAAAGACGTAGACTGGCTGAAAGGACACAAAAACAAGACCCATATATATGCTGTCTACAAGAGACCCACTTCAGACATAGGGACACGTGCAGACTGAAAGTGAGGGATGGAAACAGATATTCCATGCAAATGGAAATCAAAAGAAAGCTGGAGTAGCAATTCTCCTATCAGACAAAATAGACTTTAAAATAAAGACTATTACAAGAGACAAAGAAGGACACTACATAATGATAAAGGGATCTATCCAAGAAGAAGATACAGCAATTGTAAATATTTATGCACCCAACATAGGAGCACTTCAATATACAAGGCAAATGCTAACAGCCATAAAAGGGGAAATTGACAGTAACACAATCATAGTAGGGGACTTTAACACCCTACTTTTACCAATGGACAAATCATCCAAAATGAAAATTAATAAGGAAACACCAGCTTTAAATGATACATTAAACAAGATGGACTTAATTGATATTATTAGGACATTCCATCCAAAAAACAACAGAATACACTTTCTTCTCAAGTGCTCGTGGAACATTCTCCAGGATAGATCATATCTTGGGGCACTAATCAAGCCTTGGCAAATTTAAGAAAATTGAAATCATATCAAGTATCTTTTCCGACCACAATGCTATGAGACTAGATATCAATTACAGGAAAAAAATCTGTAAAAAATACAAACACATGGAGGCTAAACAATACACTACTAAATAACCAAGAGATCACTGATGAAATCAAAGAGGAAATCAAAAAATACCTAGAAAAAAATGACAATGAAAACACGACAACCCAAAACCTATGGGATGCAGCAAAAGCAGTTCTAAGATGGAGGTTTATAGCAATACAATCCTACCTAAAGAAACAAGAAACATCTCAAATAAACAATCTAACCTTACACCTAAAGCAATTAGAGAAACAAGAACAAAAATATCCCATATTTAGCAGAAGGAAAGAAATCATAAATATCAGATCAGAAATAAATGAAAAAGAAATAAAAGAAACAATAGCAAAGATCAATGAAACTAAAAGCTGGTTCCTTGAGAAGATAAACAAAATTGATAAACCATTAGCCAGACTTATCAAGAAAAATGGGAGAATCCTCAAATCAATAGAATTAGAAATGAAAAAGGAGAAGTAGCAACTGACACTTCAGAAATACAAAGGATCATGAGAGATTACTACAAGCAACTCTATGCCATTACAATGGACAACCACGAAGAAATGGACACATTCTTAGAAAAGTACAACCTTCCGAGACTGAACCAGGAAGAAATAGAAAATATAAACAGACCAATCGCAAGCACTGAAATTGAAACTGTGATTAAAAATCTTCCAGGACCAGAATTCTACCAAACATTTAGAGAACAGCTAACACCTATCCTTCTCAAACTCTTCCAAAATATAGCAAAGGGAGGAACACTCCCAAACTCATTCTAAAAGGCCACCAGAACCCTGATACCAAAACCAGACAAAGATGTCACAAATAAAGAAAACTACAGGCCAATATCACTGATGAACATAGATGCAAAAATCCTCAACAAAATACTAGCAAACAGAATCCAGCAGCACATTAAAAGGATCATACACCATGATCAAGTGGGGATTACCCCCGTAATGCAAGGATTCTTCAATATACACAAATCAATCAATGTGATACACCATATTAACAAATTGAAGGAGAAAAATCATATAATCATCTCAGTAGATGCAGAAAAAGCTTTCAACAAATTTCAATATCCATTTCTGATAAAAACCCTTCAGAAAGTAGGCATAGAGGGAACTTACCTCAACATAATAATGTCCATATACGACAAACCCACAGCCAACACCGTTGTCAATGGTGAAAACTGAAACCATTTCCACTAAGATCAGGAACAAGACAAGGTTGCCCACTCTCACCACCATTATTCAACATAGTTTTGGAAGTTTTAGCCACAGCAGTCAGAGACGAAAAAGAAATAAAAGGAATCCTAAATTGGAAAAGAAGTAAAACTGTCACTTTTTGCAGATGACATGATACTATACATAGAGAATCCTAAAGATGCTACCAGGAAACTACTAGAGCTAATCCACGAATTTGGTAAAGTAGCAGGGTACAAAATGAATGCACAGAAATCTCTTGCATTCCTACACACTAATGATGAAAAATCTGAAAGAGAAATTAAGGAAACACTCCCATTTACCACTGCAACAAAAAGAATAAAATACCTAGGAATAAACCTACCTAAGGAGACAAAAGACCTGTATGCAGAAAATTATGACACTGATGAAGGAAATTAAAGATGATACAAATAGATGGAGAGATATACCATGTTCTTGGATTGGAAGAATCAACATTGTGAAAATGACTATACCACCCAAAGCAATGTACAGATGCAACGCAGCCCTATCAAACTACCAGTGGCATTTTTCACAGAACTAGAACAAAAAATTTCACAATTTGTATGGAAACACAAAGGACCCCAAATAGCCAAAGCAATCCTGAGAAAGAAAAACGGAGCTGGAGGAATCAGGCTCCCTGACTTCAGACTATACTACAAAGCTAATCAAGTAATCAAGTAATCAAGACAGTGTGGTACTGGCACAAAAACAGGAATATAGATCAATGGAACAGGACAGAAAGCCCAGATATAAACCCACACACATATGGTCACCTTATTTTTTATAAAGGAGGCAAGAATATACAATGGAGAAAAGACAGCCTCTTCAATAAGTGGTGCTGGGAAAACTGGACAGCTACATGTAAAAGAATGAAATTAGAACACTCCCTAACACCATACACAAAAATAAACTCAAAATGGATTAAAGACCTAAATGTAAGGCAAGACACTATAAAACTCTCAGAAGAAAACATAGGCAGAACACTCTATGACATAAATCACAGCAAGATCCTTTATGATCCACCACTTAGAGAAATGGAAATAAAAACAAAAATAAACAAATGGGACCTAATGAAACTTAAAAGCTTTTGCACAGCAAAGGAAACCATAAAGAAGATGATAAGGCAACCCTCAGAATGGGAGAAAATATTTGCAAATGAAGCAACTGACAAAGGATTGATCTCTAAAATTTACAAGCAGCTCATGCAGCTCAATATCAAAAAAACAAACAGCCCAATCCAAAAATGGGCAGAAGAACTAAATAGACATTTCTCCGAAGAAGATATACAGATTGCCAACAAACACATGAAAGGATGCTCAACATCATTAATCATTAGAGAAATGCAAATCAAAACTACAATGAGGTATCACCTCACACCGGTCAGAATGGCCATCATCAAAAAAATCTACAAACAATAAATTTTGGAGAGGGTGTGGAGAAAAGGGAACCCTCTTGCACTCTTGGTGGGGATGTAAATGATACAGCCACTATGGAGAACAGTATGGAGGTTCCTTAAAAAACTAAATATAGAACTACCAAATGACCCAGCAATCCCACTACTGGGCATATACCCTGAGAAAACTGTAATTCAAAAAGAGTCATGTACCACAGTGTTCATTGCAGCACTATTTACAATAGCCAGGACCTGGGAGCAACCTAAGTGTCCATCGACAGATGAATCGATAAAGAAGATGTGGCACATGTATACAATGGAATATTAGCCATAAAAAGAAATGAAAATGAGTTATTTGTAGTGAGGTGTATGGACCTAGAGTGTCATACAGAGGCAAGTAAGTCAGAAAGAGAAAAACAAATACCGTATGCTAACACATATATATATGGAATCTAAAAAAAAAAAAAACAACAAATGGTTCTGAAGAACCTAGGGGCAGGACAGGCATAAAGACACAGGCGTAGAGAATGGACTTGAGGACACGGGGAGGGGTAAGGGTAAGCTGGGACGAAGAGAGAGTGGCATGGACATATATACACTACCAAATGTAAAATAGCTAGTGGGAAGCAGCCACATAGCACTGGGAGATCAGCTTGGTGCTTTGTGACCACCTAGAGGAATGGGATAGGGGGGATGTGAGGGAGATGCAAGAGGGAGGAGATATGGGGATATATGTATTGTATAGCTGATTCACTTTGTTATAAAGCAGAAACTAACACACCATTGTAAAGTAATTATATTCCAGTAAAGATGTTTAAAAAAAAAAGGAAAAAAAAGTAGAGGGGAAAGAGGAGAAAAATCATGAAGTAAAAAAAGAAATATATTAAAATCTATCTTTATTCTAAAGGGATGCGTTTTCATGATATTGTTTTCATTTGTTCTTTTCCATCGATGAGTCTGAAATTCAATCTAACACAAGTGATTACTAAGATAATTCATGTGGTCAGATGCTGGCATCATCAGCGTCATATTCAACAATTTTTACAGTGTGTCAGAGACAAAGGTCTTTTTATAATTTCATATTGAGAATCACTCGTACTTGTTAGGATTTTCTGATTCCTAGTCACTTATTATATTTTTGTTTCTTAAAGAGGACTTGAGGGCAAAGACTACATAACTGAGACTTGAATGTCCCTTAAGAAAAGATATACTTTAAATCTTTTCTTCACAAAATGGGCCTTGGATTGAAATCATTGCATTATTGCTTACTACCCCTTAAGAAAACTAAAAAAAAAAATTTCCAGACACGTTGTAAACTCCAAGAGTCTATAAGTTCTTGATGTTTAATATAACAATGATAAATTCCTTTGTGTAGTTCTAAAATGTTTAATGGTGAGGATGATATTACCCCTAAGATTGTACTAAGAGAATTCTATACCAGTTTAACAAAAACTCAAAACATTGGTCCTGAGGTTATTATATACAGAGGACACTCTTGGTTAAACCAAGGTTGATAGGCAACTGGCATGAGAATCTATTCCCTCCTACACATATTGAACATCTTATACAGAAAAATGACAGTTATATTCAGTACCAAGACACAAAAAATTCCATTAGACTTCTATTAGTATATAAACCTTAACACTTAGTTTAGATACTTGTCGAATTAACAACTGTCTCTTTCCCTAAAACCATAGAAAAAGAAGTTTATTAGAATGCCACTGATAAGCAAATTAATGTCATAAAATTCAAATATAAACATCACAGAACTAGTGGTCATCTATTTTCTGCTGAAGATATATTAAATGATTGAAATATCATGAACCACTTCCCCCACCTACACACACACACACACAAACACACACAAATGCATTGGATTTAAAGAAGATCAAGACTGCTCCTGTTTAAGACAAAGTGTAAGATTTTTCTTCAGAAGATTGCACATCTGATGAGGTGTCAACTCAAGGTTGCTATTTTTATGCTGTGAAGGTTTAAGTTCTGCTGCTACCCATGGAAAACATGTGAGTTAGTGCTGTTTTATTGTACTTGTTAAGAATTAATGTTAAAACAAAGGGCCTTATTGAAGTGTTTTAATACCTAGATTAAGAAATTGAATCAAACTCTACTGTAATTCTAGGTCGGCAACTTAACAATAAGATAAATAATGAAAAAAAACCTACATATAAACTTCAGAGATATTATACCATGGCTGTAAATTCCTTATCTCTGACTTCAATATGCTCCAGCAAAGCACTCTATCCATACAGCTCTGCTGCTGTGTTTTCAGTATGTATGGTTCATTCATTCGTTCATCAAACATTGATTGCTTAACTCTCAGGTGCCAAGCTTTTGCAGCACTAGTAACTGGGGACACACAGATGCATGAGACATGATGTCTGTCTTCAAGAAACTCACAGTTCAGTTGGAGAGACGGTCGTGTAAACAAATCATTATAATAGAGTGAGACGTGCTAACAGATGCTTGTACAATGGGGCTGTGATGATAGATAAGGTATATTTGCTTGGGGATTCAAGAAGGCCTTTAATGGAAAGTAGCATGTGAGCAATATTTTGAAGAAAGAATTGGAGTTTCCAAGGCAGATTCAGTAAAAATCAATGAAAGAAAATGATAAATAGTTATGTGAACTAAGTGACTAAGATTCAGGTGCTATTCATAAATAATATCCAGCTGGAAAGACATTAGTGGAGTAGAGGACAGATGATGTGAAGGCAGAGGACCTGGCTATAAATGCAAGACAGTGAAGTGACCCTGGAAAATTTATGCAGCCCAATTTTCAATCTCTAAAGTGTAGATTTAAAAAATGGATTAACAGAGTTATTAAGGAAAGCATATAAATCTGTTCTATATGCTCTAAAGCACCTTACAAATGTTATTTACCTAATTATACCTTTTTTTTGTCCAGTGACTATAGAAGTAGAGATCACTTAATTACAAAAATATGCTTCTTAGAAACGTCAAGGCCAAGAGGCAAACTTCACATTTCTCTTTATTATAAATAATATTTCAGTAAAATCTGAGGAGCTTGCAGTAAGGTCACTTCATATTACATTATTGTCATTAATGCCTATGAAGCTAATTAACTCTTGAACAAGGGCATCCATGATAAAGCATGGATCATATTTAAGAGACATCATTTACAACCAAATAGCACCTGAACAAACTGTCCCTCCAATTTCAGAGTACATATATTTTCATTTTTCCCAATAATTTTATTTTATTTCTGGGCTCATGCAATTGCAAGTACAATTATTATATGATGTGAAAATATTTTTCATATTTACCCCCACCCACATATAGTCAGTATAACAAATAACAGTGTCATAGTCTATCTAGTAGAGTGCAGTGGTTACAAAATCAACACCTAATTCCAAAATAAGAATATATTTATAAGCTCTTTCTTGAAACTGATATGCAATGAGTCTGACACAAACCCAGTGTTTGGCAGGAGTCTGCCTGAGTGCGTTCTTCTCAGTCTACATGTTCCTGAAGCATATTCTTGAAGCCAAATCCTAGAATGAATGCAGAGAACTTCACAAGGAAGGGTTGAGCACCTACTGTCACAGTCAGAGATGGGTCCCTCTGAACTGCTGATTTACTGGCCAATGTAGTAGACATTTGCTGTGTTTTTGCCACCATCTTCATCCCCTATTTTTGGTGCAAATACACTATTTCCTTTTGAAAAACTATCCCCTTTCAGCTTTTAGCCCATGCTGTTTCTGTAAAGCTAGTTCCATCCTTAGTACTAAAGGTAGACACGTGACTCAGGTCTAAACCAATCAGAATATCACTTTCTCCCATCCACGTGATTGGTTCTGTTATGTCCATGTGATGCCTTTGGAGACATGAGACTGTGCTGAAATGACCAACAGATGCTATATGTTAATCACAGAAGGGAACGACTCATCTGAGGATGGAAAAAGGGGTCAAGAGATGGAGAGAGTCAAACAGGGCCTTTGTGACCATGTCTGACCTTGTATAGGTATAGCCATGCCAGGTCAGATTCCAAGCTTTTCAGATACCTAAGGTGATGAACTTCTCTGTCATTAAAGCTAATTTGGGTCAAGTTTTCTGTCACTTGCAATGTAATTAACAATCCATATTAACAATTTATGCCCTATACCTGTTACTAGCAAGAAAAAAAAAAGCGTAGTTTATTTCTTGCTTGTTGCTTTCCTAGCTATCCTTCCTGGTCTGAATTTCTCTTGCCTATCTATTCTTGGCTCCTTCTAACTTCAGTCTATACAATCTTCATCTCTAGAGTAAGTCACATGCTGTCAGAGACTTACTTATAAGGGATGGGTTACGCTTATCCATAACTAAATTGTCTCTCATGTGACCTGAGGCTCTGTGACCTGATGTTCATAGTTATTCTATTCTCATTTTAGCTTACCTACCTATAAGCTCCTTTCAAGTGGCAAAATAAAAATACACTTTCAAATCATACCCACAGCATACTTTCCTTTTTCTGGTTTACAGTTCAATTATACCATATCATCATAGCTGTCTTTTTCCTCACTTGTACTTTTATTCTCCAAGGGTAGTTTGTTCTTTTACATTGTGGAGCCCTCTTAGGACAGCATTCCGATATTATGTTCTTACTGGATCCTTTGGAAGAAGCGCTTCCACTGCACTGGGTTAAGTGCATTCCCTTTGTTGAGTGGCAACAGCAACCTCACTTAAGGAATTAAGCTTTTCTTTTCTTCTCTTTCTAACAGCACCAGCAGGATGCTTTCTTCTGAAAAACTGAGTACCTGGCATATGGAAGAATCAACTATTTGTAGTAAAAGCTTGAGGCTTCTGACGACTTTTGTGGGCATCCTGTATAAATTCACTAGGTTGGAATTAACAGGTCTGTCCTTGCATAAATGAACAGAAAGTCTGCAAAGTAATTCTCTGCTAATCAGAGCAAATTAGTCTTGGATTCTACTGACATGGAAAGATTCTAACTGGCCTCCAGCCTAAGGACTAGTAATAATTATATTACCGTGGATTAGAAAGTATCAATATTTATATCCCTTTGTAAGATGTAATCTTTATTTAAAATCTAATGTCTAAATTTCACCCAATATTGTAATACTCTGATTATTAACATAGTTTTGGACTTGATAGATATACACCTTCTTGTCTGGAGACTGAGTATAGTCGTAGTTAAGAAATATCTCCCTTTAATGTCTCAGTTTTCAAAACTCCTGAGATGTTCTTATCCTATACCTGTCATTTAATAATGTTTAGTAATTAGCACTAGCTTTACTTTATACATCTATTCAAGAACATATTTATTGAGTACCCATTACTTCACGAATCTTGAACTAAATAGTAGAGACATAATTATGTGAAAGGGGAAGATGAGGCCCCTCTCTTTATGGAGTTCATGTTCTAACAAATATTTGCACAATGATTGCTTAAAGTTCAGAAAAGTGCAAATACTATGCAACTATAATATATTAATTATTGTCAAAATATATAACCAAGGCACAAGTTACCTATGCATGTGGACCTTTAAAAATGATAATTGGAACACTTTAAATATCTTGGATTTTATTTGTTAATTATATCTCAATAAACCTGGGAGGGGAGTGGAGTTCATCTGGATGCTTTTTAATGAGAGAATAAGTGGTGTTTCCTATCACACCAGGCATGATGGGATAGTTTTAATCAGGCAAGCAGTAAGAAACTCAAAGCACCAGAATAAATCAGGAAAGGAGAATGCCTAGAAGCAGAGAAAGACAACGTCTTATTTTCCTTTCCTTCAAGGTGCTGTGCAACCCTAATATTTAGAAAACCTGGAAGAAAATGCAAAATAAACATGTAATTGTAGTGTCACTTCTTCTTTGAAATATTCTTCTAAAATGTAAACTGACTGTTGAAATGTAAAACATAGACCAGAATTAAAACCCTGAAGTTTTAAAAAAATTAAAGTAAAAAAAATTAAAGTGTCAATTAAAAAACTCACCACACAAATTAAATCAAATAGATTTGCCATCAGGTGAGAACTTACCACTTTTCTATGTCTCTCAAGTTAGTTCTGAGTACAGAAATAAATACTAGCCTCAAGGAAGGAAATTATCAAAATGAATGAAGTATATGTAAAGACATCTGACATATTTGCCTTTACAATTATGAGAGACATCCAATTAAATAAGGCCATTTAGAACTTGATAAAGCATCATTGGTTTCAAAATGTGGAAATGATGAACTCATAAAAGAAGCTCTGAAATCAATCAGCCATCCAATTAATCGATAAATTAACTGAGCGGTCTCTTTCTTCACCCTTACTGTATTTCTCTTTCAATACAGATGCATGTATTTTGAGGAGTAATTTTTGAAGAGAGAAATGACAATTGTTTGACTTCTATGGAGTAATAGGAATTAGATAATCAGGGAAAGGCAGAGATAGTGGCTCCTATTACAGTGAGCATTTGTCCAAAAGATGCAGCTGTACATGCCCCACTGTTTGTAATCATGAAATTAAAAAAAATGTACACACTGCTATATTTAAAATAGATAACCAACAAAGACCTACTGTATAGCACAGGGAACTCTGCTCAATACTCTGTAATAACCTAAATGGGAAAAGAATTTGAAACAGAATAGATACATGTATATGTATAACGGAATCACTTTGCTGTACACCTGAAACTAACACAACATTGTTAATCAACTATAATATAAAACAAAAATTAAAAAAAATGTAAATGATGACCAAGTTCAAGAGCACTGGTTTGCACTTTGAAGTTTATAAACTGGCAATCATGTTATAGGATAGTGTACAAATGCAGGGGGAGGGGTTTGTTTTTGAATATTTGCCCTCAACAATGACAGAGGAGAAATCCACATGAAGTTACTCATTAGTTTAATCTTCAAGAACACTTCGAGTCCATCTTATCTGTTTTTTAAAACTGCTGTTACGAAGTATTTGTATATCTAGAGGAAGAATAAAGTTTCAACTATTTGAAAATTAAGCCTACTTTTTAAAAAACTATACTTTAGTTAACTTGAAATTACTAAAATTTAAGTACCCACATACTGTCAAAATCAAATATAAATAAGCACTATTGTGTACAGAAAGTTATAGTAGCAACTGTGGTCCTTTCATTTTCTTTTATCCCTTTATGTCAATTATTAACTAATTCCTGTCCGTGCTTATAAATTCTTCTGTTGGATTTATAACACATAAAATTACAACTATTTCTGTTCAAAATTAAAAATCATGTTAGAATTTTTCCCATCATATAACATTTGAAAAGGAAATATTTTAATATGATGGATGTAAGTACCATTTAAACAAAAACAATTAATTTAAAATAATTCAACTTGTTATACTTTGGAATATTTAATTCAAAAGGATTTGCCTCTTTGAATAATTAAATGTGTCACTTTAGAACAGAATTTCCACAAAACTATATATACGTGTGTGTGTGTCTGTGTGTGTGTGTGAAATGTCTTCAAAACTTGAGGATCTTTTAAGTCTTTGCCTAAGTAATTAAAAGTATTATATATACTTTCAAAAAATTAATTAAACATTTTGTACCATTAGAGATCAATTATATGTCACACAAACTATAAGTTAGATTATTTGAGTCATGGCAAGTGCAATGGAGAAGTTTTGAAATATGTAATATTAATGAAATTAGCTTAATATTATCTATATATCTCTATAGATATCATGTTATCGTCATAACAACCCAAGGAGGAGAAGTCATTAGACCATATTCACATTCTCTAAATAGTGGAGCTGCTATTTAAACTCAAGAAGTCTGATTCCAGTGTCAAGCATGGTGTGTGTATACATATTATGGAAAGTAAAATCATTTATAAGCTATATCTTAATAAAAAGTGGAAAGGTTTGATGTTAAATGGAGATGTTCCAAAGTGCTTTATTAAGCAGGCCTAGACTGGACTATTATCTCAGCTAAGCCTCACATTTCATAGCCAAAACTTTACCTACGTATATCAGCTGCACAAATAACAAGCACAAAGGAGGTCCTCAAAAACTTTTTGATTAATTGATAGCTAAGATTTAAATAGCCTTAGCTATCTTGGTAGGTGGAACAATCTATAAAATGTTACTGATGTAAAACCAGTCAAAAGTTGCTAACTTACTGATATATAAGTTAACCCATTCTATGTAACAATAGACATGTGGGGTTGCTATAGACAGCAAGATTGTGTATGATGTAAAGAATGCAACATTGCATTTCTGATAAAAATAGATCAAAATCACTCTTCAGGTATTGCAAGGGGTCTTATCAGTAAAAGATACAAATTATAAACTATATAAAACAGGTGACAGTGCCCTCTTGAGGACACTTTTGAAATTTGACACCAGCTACCTATCTAAGAATTCTTCAGGTAAATTGATGTTCTTTTCCATATCCTGGAATTACTGCCTTTTATTTTTACAATTTTAAGAAAATACAATGCAACGAAAGGACTATTCAGGTTGACTCCTCAAACTTTTCCTGAGAAGGTAGCTTTGTGATATTATCAAATTTAATGCAAGGGTACAGAACTGGTGTAGGTTAGGTTTCCATAACTATAGGAAAGACATGCTGCAATAATTGAACACATAGAGAGCATTATGGCTTGGTACTGAGGATTTCAACCAAAAATGTTTTACGAACACATATCCTTACCAAACTACAGTAAACCCAGAATTGCATTCAACAAAAGATTCTAAATATGCTAAACTTGCATAAGCTTACCATTCTGCTTATAATGCCATGACTTCTAACAGAAAGAATATAATAGTCAGTCTGAATGTTTTGTGAAACACTTAATTTAGTTCTTTGGTCTAGAACCTTTATGTTCCTAGAAGTGAGAGCGCCCTCTGGCTCTTCATGTTGTCCCCTGGACACACATACACACAGATACACCAACACACCTCCACACACACACACACACACACCTCCACACACACCTCCACACACACAATGTACATTCCTTCCTTAAGTCTAACATCATAGAGGGTTTGCAATCAAAATACAAATACCCGTGAAACAACTCTGGAGTAACCTAAAAAAAAAAAAAAAAAAAAGCCAAAAAAAAAGAAGACCAAAGAACAAAGCAGCCTAAGTTTTATCAGAAAGACAGGGATTCAGAGAGTCCATTTGGAAATCTTCTTAATCAGAAATTAAGAAAGCAAGAAAACAGTCAAATGCTCTAATGGATTTTCTTTCTTAAAATCACAGTGATTCCTATGTGTCACCGTGTGTTAGAACAAATTCATAAAATGCTTGGAAATTCCAAGTCATTCATTTATGGACTAGCTTACTTCCTGAAAAAATCTAGCTGGTTATTCAGATTCCTCTTAGGCCATAAATGAGACAAGTAAGAGGTGAAATAAAAACTAAAATAATATGTTTAGGGGTGACTCTCTAAACCTTGGTAGCTGTATATTAACTCTGAGGAAAGGAAGTGAGGGCCAAAAAGCCACTGTGCTTTCTCTGTTCGTTTGTGTTTCAGCTCTGGAAGAATGACAAATATGTAAAAGAAACTAACCTTACAAAAAAAAAAAGAAAGAAAAAGAAAGAAAGCAAGCTACAATGGATCTTATAATTATATTTATTTTGCCAAGAAACTAAGCTTACTGAAAATAACCAATTAATTAACTTAGAGATTCTTTTGTAATTGTTTGTTAAAACACCAAATTATATAACTAAGACCACTAACATATTTTTGTTGTTTCACCCTTAGTAGTTAGTAATTACTCAGTAGTTTACAAGTATGGTAGTAATTTATTATCTTATAGTAAATGATCATTATCTTTGAAAATTCAGATAACATACATAAGATTCAGAATCTTTGGCCCCTTAGCATGAAGAGACACAGAAATATCAATCAACAAAATATAAAAACAGTGTCTTGCTGGTCTGTTTTATGTGTTCATACTGCTGATAATTAAATTAAGAAAGAAAATGAGAAGAGAAAAGGAAGCATAATATATTTTTGTCACAGAATCACTATTATTATAGAAATATGGGGTGTGAAATTAACAATACATTGATGTAAAAAAAGGTACAGTTTTAAAATGTGTCCCAATAGCGTTATACCCTCTGACTTTTTTCTGCACAGCCTTGAACAAAAATTCTGGAATCCACTTTGTTAATGCCGAGAACACTTGGCCTTCTGTACAAACTGCAAATTTCTTGTCACCCACCCCCCGAAATGTGGAATCAATCATATTCCATTAACCCTCTCATTATTTTGTCTCAATGGCAGGCACTGCTGTTATTTATTTACTTGCTTATCTATTTATTTATTTATTTAAATTGGCAGAATTGTCTATTAAAAAGAGTGCTGCTTTCAGGCATGAATTCCATTTGAATCTGCCATCTTCTCTACTTTATCTTATGATTAGACACCCTTAGAGAAGTATAAACTGCATCCAATAATCTCCATTTTCTCATCTCCCATTCAATTTTAAGCTCCTTACAGCTTGACCTATGTCTTTATCTTGCCAAAGTTGTTCCCTTGACGGGTTTACAAGGATCTACTTTATAAACCCAATAGCCTGTGCAGACCTCTTAATCTTCTGAAAATACTGAGACAGATGAAAACTCCTTGGCCTTCGTGACAACATATTTTTTTGATTTTCCTACTCGGAATATTCCTGTTGTGTGTTCCTTAACCTCTACCCACCCCCACACACACCTTAAGCTTAACCGTTCTCCATAATATTTTTCTGTTCCTCTCTATAATAGTTGTTTCAGACATGCCATGGCTTTAAAACATCACTTCCATAAAGATGGTTTGTGTATTTCTAAATTGATCTTTGTCTTACATTCTAATTCTTTATTCTCCCCCATCTCCCTATTTTCCTGGTCATCTTCCTATGTTTAATGTATTTTAAGCGCCTCAAATATCATGTCAGAAATTAAATACACCAATGCCTCCATAAATCATTCCTCTGTTTTCTGTTCCTTAAACGTTTTAATGGCCCTCAAATCTCCAAGAATTTTTTTGTAAACCTCCCTTTAATTTGTCTTCTCATAAAATTAGCTACCACACTTTGTACATTTTATTTCTTTATTATCTTTCTTATATTAACTTCTGCTGCTGCTACCTTGTTTCATACTTTTCATGTCTTTCTAATGGAAATACTGTAATAGCATTCTAAATAGCCTTCCTCTTCCTGCCTTTCCTCACTCTACTTTATTCTGTCTATTGCTGTCAGATTAGTCTTTCTAAAGCTGAAAAATGTACAGTTACCTGCCATGGCATGTAAGTTAAAGTCTGGTTGTCTTGAGCTGACATACAAGACCTCATATAATCTGGCCCCATTTTACTTTTCCAATATTTTGTGTGCCCTGTGATCATTCAATTGTAATATTAGTTGACACAAGTTTAGTGTTTTGTTCGCCTTTGTTCATCTTTCAAAGCTATTCCTACCTATTGGAATGCCTTTTCTCAATGTTCATATATCCAAATTCTTTTTTTTTCCCCTCTGAATACCACTTACTTACTCTCCGAAAGTCTGTTTAATCCTCTGCCATAAAGACAATACAAGAAACTCACACTACTTTAAGTCAGACATTTACACTAAGTTCTTTATGTGTATTATTTTGCTGAAGGCAATCTCTTTTTTCCTGTTATCCATCACTGAATATTATCTGTATTTTTCTTATGACAGTTGTTACACTTTGCTGAACATCATATTTATTTTGTGTAGCTTTCTCCCCCAAAAGAGTAAAATCTTTAAGGTCAACATCCATATATGCTCCTTCCCCAGTGTTCGTCACAGTGCTTCAAGGAAACTAATCTAGGAGTCAATTTACAGGTCTCCATTTACATAAAACAACCTGCATAAAATATTCATAAACATGATACACACATACATATATATGCACACTCAAACATACATATATATGATGGTTTTAATGAATTACTACAATACTATTCATCAAAAAAGTCAAATATTCTTCATGCCATTGTAATTAACAATCATCAACGCAACATACGAAGATCAAAAAGATTAGATACTTCCTTGGGAAAAGAGTCTTTGTGACGAGAATATCTGACTCATTGCTGTTACTTAAATAATTTGATTACAAGGGAAAGCAGTGCTAGGCTTTGCTATTTTCTGTTCTTACCTAAAAAAACAGGGAGAAAAAAGTGACAATCACTCAAACAAACATATGAATAGAAATCAAGCCTCAAACACTTGCAAATATTCAAACGTTATGAATGACTGAGCGCTCTGCATTCCCCCATCACTGAGAGAGGCTGCACACTCAGCTGATGGAAACCTTAGTGACCTAACTCGCTGAGCACGCTGTCAGTCAGGAACACTGGTATCTAGTCGCAGAGGGAGTGCCGCCTGGATTCACATGATTACCTTTTTGATTAACTTTCCTACTCCCATTGCTATCACTTGTTCCCTGTAGCACACAACTCTCTTGAAAGAAAAGATACTCAGTTCCATGAACAGAAAGCTTTTTAAAAAATTCGTGGTTTATTTTATGCCCCTTAGATAGCATTTATTTATTCTTTGAAATATTAAAATGTGCTTTTAAAAGCAAAATTACCTTTTGAAAAATAACTCATCACTCAGTGGCATTTCTACATCTTCTTCAACAGGAAGAAACATATTGATTGGGCTAAAAAGCCACATAAGCAAATTGGAACAGCTTGTTTGAGCGGGAAATTGCTCTGCCCTAGTGAAAATGTGAGTAACTAGCAAAGCAATGCCAACTGAAGCGTTGCTCTGCTTGGGGGCAATTCCTGTCTTTGTAGGACTGCTCAATGCCAGGGCCTACTGGACTTTAACTGGCATGCTCTGCTGTGCTCCTTCAGGGATTTCCTAGAATTGTATGCCTTCTGTCACGCAAGAGTCCATAATTTGATTTTCACTTGCGAGGTTGGAAATTACAGCCATGATAATTAGTAGTGACCAGATTTCAACATGTTAAAGAAGGAGCTTGCTCTTTAAAATGCACTGAGTGGAAAAAAGTAAGATGAAGAATAATAAAGTGCCAGAATCTGAATATTAAGTCAATGCTCTGCTAAACAATTTCCATTACTCATAAAGCATCCCTGGAAGAATAACCAAGCAAACAATTCTAATGGTAGGTAGAAAGTACCATAGACCAGGTAATTCCCTTGTGAAGAAACATATTTCAAAAGAAAATGTATATTGCACTATTTTTCTTTTCTTACTTAGTTGTAGAATTTCATCTTAAGTGTCCTATAAATGGATAAGCAAACAAAAAGCAAAATCCCTAAAGAGTTGTTGTTCCAAATTTGTTTAGCATTATAGAATTTTTAAAGTTTAGTAATGAATATTACAATGCAAGCCTTGACAAATGGAAGTCAGTACTGTCAAAAATCATTTGAACGTGTCCTTTCTCAGAAAGTTGAGAAAATTTTTCAACTTCTCTCCCCAACTCTGTATCCCCATGTGCTTTTCCAGTTCAGGTATTTTCTCATCACACATGTCAGCTGAATGGAGACTCAGGAGAAAACACTTCATTACCAAGTGGCATATGATTTAGTTTTTCTTAATTTGACTTTTAATTTCCAAACCAAAAAAGTAAACAAGAGGCTATTTATCTGGGCAATTTGAGTCTTCAGTGACAGTAAAGAATGTCATCATCTTTAGCTCAAATGATCTAGATTATGAGAACATTACTAAATTTTGAGGATGGTTGAGCATACAGTGAGTAAAGACCTACCTAATGAATTGACCAAACACTAAATTTTTGCTTCATCTTGGTTTGGCCAACCTAACCTATACTCAAGAAATGTTTCCAGTTTCTGATTAATGGTAGATATGCTCTATACACTCAAGTGAAATCCTCTATCATTTAATTTCAACAAATTCAGTATACTAGAGTAATGTGAACTAAAGTGATTTAAATCCCTGTATGTGTACAAACTTTAAGTGAATATAATTTTATAGCAAAAAAACCCATTAAAAAGCATTATTTCCTCTTATGAATGTCATACACAATTTGTTGAGCAAAAAATAACCAGACACAAAATTTCACATCAGTATGCTTCTATTTACATGAAGTTCTAGAACAGGTACAACAAAGAGACAATAATAAAAAAATCACAACAATAATTGCTAAGGTGGGTCAGGAAGCTGTGGGGAGGTATAGAGGGGAGATTGCAAAGAGGCACAAGGGAATTTCTGGAGATGATGGAAATAATTTATATCTTGATGGGGTGGTGGTTTTATCCATGTATATATTTGTCAAAACTCAAAATTTGAAACATACATTGAAAAAATCTGTGCATTTCATTGTATGTTAATTATTCAAATTATATCTCAATAAAGCTAATTTATTTAAAAGACAAACATTCGGCCCTGGCCATTTGCTCTTCTGATACAGAAGGTAACACCAGATAATCCTAGAACCCCTTTCAGAATCTCTGCTTATATCTAAGACCCTGATTTTTGAACTGAGGGCAAACTCTAGGTTAGGGGAGCATAAACTTAGTCTGCAACCCCTAGCAGTTCTGTCTGTTGTCCTTACATTAATGAAATCTACCTATCCTGCTTTGAGGAGATAATCATCAAGCTGATTCTAATTAATTCTCTTTGCTTACAAGGAACTGTGGCTGAATTTTTTTCAGTTATGAAGTGTGCTTACACACACACACACGCACACACACACACCCCAACAAAAAATTTGGACAAAATAAGACTTTCAATTGCTCTTCTAACAAAGTTATGATATATAGAATCAAGGAATACTTTTATGTTATCCCAGAGATAAGAATAAACGGCAGGAAGCAGAGAACATTAGGAGGAAGATTTGGGTCTGTAAAAAAGAGACAACAAAACCATAAACTGTAGACAACAGACCATCCTACTTCAAAACATGTCCCCTCTTCTTGAAGGGGAAAAGCCTTCAATTGGCTTTCAGCCTTAGGGGCTCTAATTTTCACATCTGATGGTGGAGGGAGTTGTAATGAACACTCCAATATCCTCACACTTTCACAAAAGTACAGTGAACTCTAAAATACTACAGACAAATGCCAAATCGAATCTATGATTTTGGTGTTTCAAACCACACTAACTGAGTAAAAAAGCTAGGATCTTTGATCTTTAGGGTCAATGATCCACGTGGAAATGGTTTCACTGCTTTGGGGTGATACGAATAATGACAGTTCATATTTGTTTTGCACTTATGGGCAGGTGCTGTTCTAAGTACATTGTATCTATCATCTATTTTCTCTTTGCAAACACTCTATGTAGTAAGTTAGTATGATCATTCCTATATTACAAAGAATATTTAACTCAGAGAAATTAAGTAGCTTTCTCAGGTTTAACACAGATTTGTAGTGGCGCTTGGATTTTAAAACACATATGCCATAGAATATTGCATAAGTGCATGCATAGGATCATTGCAATACATAGGATGTTAGTTACAGCAAAGAACTGGAAATAATTCTAATGTCTCTCAATAGAAGAACTGATAAATAAACTCTCACATAGGTCTGCAATAATATGCTATGTAAAACTGAGAATCAGTGAACCACAATACCTACATCAACATGGATTACTATTACAAACAAAATTTCTGGTGCATAAATCACAGAAGAATATACAAAGTATGGAAACATTTACACACAACTCATAAATGGAAAACATAAAAAAATATGTTTTGGGGGGATACATACCTATTTGTTAATATTATAATGAAAAATAAATATCAATAAACCCTATTTCTTTTCTATATTATAATTTCTTATTCTTTCTCAAATAGTCCTCCAGCTAGTTTTGTGTTTATTTCGTTTATAGTTAAGCTTTTCACCACTAAGGAAAAAATCATATTTGTTGGTTTAGTCTCCTACTTGATGATTCTAATAGCACATTTTAGTAAATGTTTAGGTTTATAATGACTAATGTAAGTAATAATTATAGTAATGTTTTAATGTAAATTATCAGAAGCTAAGTGTACAGAACAATGCTTAAAAAGACATGTGCCAAGTTCCTTTGCTACTGATAAATGTCATGCAAAGGCCTGATCTAGACTGAGTTTCTAGATATCAATTTACTCTAAATTTCTCCCCTGGCTCAATTAGGTTGGCTAAACCCTTGAGAACACTCCTATTTTCTTATCTTGTAATTTACTCTCTACAACAAGATCTCTGCTTTGACCATACTTCTAGAATTTCAGGTCAGGCTTGCTCTCAGAAGTCTTGGCCTGGGTCCCAATCATCTGCTGCCAGACATTATTGAATCCATTTACTTGCTTGCCTAAATTCTGAAAATTGCTTGTTTCCATCTTCCTTTGTCAATGAACTCTGATCATCAGCCATGAAACACATGTTGCCTGTCATCTACCTGTTGTCTGATTGAGCCACTGTCTCCTTTTATCAACATACTTTCATGATATTGTAGTTCATCTGGGTTTCTACCATGTAAAGCAAAATCCATACTGCAAATGCTAGCCCCATAGCAGGGAAGTGGTGGGTGAAATGAGAGCTGCTTAAATACTCTCCGGAGTGCACTCTTCAGTCTTGTAGAAAAGAAGGAATAGGTAGAAAAGATGACTGCATTCAGTATGAGAAAGTGAAATATTCACAACTAATGTCCTCTATAGGTATATTTTTCAGGACATTTCTTCAGTCGTTTAGTTGACCAACATTTTGAGACTCTTCAATGTTTTAATCATTGAAAATATAGAAATTAATAACACATGGCCAATCTTCTCAAGGTGCTCACTAATTGTTGTATGAGAAAAATAATATAGAACTTGCCTAGAACAGCAATAGAAGTATGAACACAGCACAGTAGGACCAGGGGAACTTCCTTCCAGGAGAGCTTGTGATATCTAAGCTGAATCTTGAATAAAATCAATAACAGCAATAAAATTAGCAAATAATTACTATTTATCTACGATTTGCCAATAATTGAGTGAAATGATTTCTAAATATTATTTAATTTGCAAGCAATTGCTAGGTTACATTTCATTCCCAACATACAGCTGAAGGAACTGAAATTCAGATTGGTAAAGTCTTCAAGGATGAAGAATAGGGCATTGAATGGGGCAGAGATGGGAGTGGGACAATAAAATCAAATTAGATAATTAAGGATTATATAAAGTTAATTCAAAAGGGGGGATGATGGAGAGGTAAAGGTGGTGATGAGGTATGGAATTTTTAAAGTTTTACTAATTTAGAGTTACTAGTGCAGTAGAGTGCCTTGCATGTAATAGAGTATGAAGAAATATTTTTAATGAGAGAACAAGTATCACTTGGTTTACTCTCTACCTCAATTTTCTTCACAATTTCACAATGTTGACCTCATATATATGTTAAAATGTTGGTTTAAGAATCTTTTGGAGATGGAACCTATTATTGCTACACTTCAACAACTATAATTTCTTACTTCTATCTTCACGGAAAAAGACAAAATAATACCGAGCAAAATACTGAGTAAGCAATTATATTAATTAAAATAATAAGAACATACAGCACATATTGATGCAAAAGACATTTATAATACCTTACCAAGTGTCTATCTTAGCATTTCCTAATGTTTTGTTCAAGGAATGAAAAGCATATGAATCCATACAACATTTTTGCTGACAGTGAAAAATCAAAGGTGAAAGTCCACTTACAATTCTTGTGAACATTGAATGATGTATGCCAAGGAAACATTTATCACTATCATAAACATTTTACTAAATGTGCCAGAAATTATACACAAACATCTTAAGATCATTTGAATGCCAAGAAAACCCTTCCACATTCTCAAGAAACTTTAAAGAAAGCACATTTTAAAATAATAAACTGCTTCCCATTTTCCTCTATTAAATGATTATCTGATGTCAGATACTCGTCACTTAGTTATAGCTTAATTACATGGTGGCACCACCATTTGGGGAATTATATTCTAATGCCATGCTCACGTAAAAGTAATTTACATACTACCTGCTCTTTGGTTCAGTGGATGACATCAGCCACTGCAAATGCAGAGAGGGAACATGTTAGTAAGAAACATAGATGTTCTCTGAGGTCATATTGAATTGGTACTACAGAATAAGCTAGGACAAGTGTATCCTTTACTGGAAGGGATGACATCGCCATGTTTTCTGCCACAAGAGACACAGATTCCTAAAGAACCTCATCTGTCACTCAGTGAAAAGTGACCTGAATTCTAATTTTTTTCTCCAAAAATCCGCTTTGAGATATCAGAAAAGCTGTTGATTGTCTATGCCCCAGTCTCCCTGCCTCAGAGTTGAGTACAATCTTCCACATGGCAAGGGTGTAATTAATTAAGGTGTAAGCATTTTCCAACCTGTGGATGAAGGTAACAGGTGCAAATTACCATTTGAAAGAGTGATTCATGTCACCAAGACTAACTGTTGACTAGGGAGGCTTAAATCAACCCTATTTGAAGTTCTATTATTTTTAAAATGCTGACAGAGAATCCACACTTACATACATCATTGCACAGATAAGACATGCTCCCTGCCCTCTGGGTTTGCCATTTCAGTGAAACAGATGGCAAGATTATAGAATGAATGTGGAAGCAGTGGGCAGGGAAATGACGATAGATTTTTACAACTCTAAAAATGTTCTGAAATGGAATTACCAGTAGGTAGATGACACTTAGATAATGGCAATTTCTAAATTCAGATGTTTATACAAATTTTTTTTATATATACAAACTTTCAAAAAGGCACTGAGCAGCTAGGCTTCAGTTGTTCTCATTCTAAAAATGTATTTTAAAGATAGGCATCATCATTCATGCTAATATTTACAATGAAATGCAAAAATCAAATACCTAAATATTTTAATGTACATGTTGTTGGTTACATCATAATGATTGTTAAAATGTATTACTAATAATGAATAATTAGTTTCTTTTTTAATTAAATGAGAGGATGTAATTTTCTGTGAAGAGAAGTATATAATGTATAGCTTCTGAAGCCCAGGTCCAATTTGATGTGACGTAGGGGAAGAGATAGGAGAAAGGGAAGGTGATAGAGCATCATGGTAAATGAGCAACTGATGAAAAAGAAAGAAGTATTTCCTTAAACTGTGAAAATGCCATTTACCAAAAAGGAAAGAACATTCAAGAAGCTTCTAGGGGGGAGATTTGACAACCCAACTGAAATGGTAGAACAGACTTAAAAGTCAGAGTTTGAAGAGGGAGAAATTGATCAGGATGAGGGCCATCAGGGCAAGATAGGGTTGAGTTGGGCTTTTGCTTAATGGGATAAGTCTAGAAAGGTTTCAACATAAAGTATTGTAAAAAGCAATGGAAAAGCTAGCAACTCAAGGTTGAATATGAAAGAAGAGGTGCGAGCTTTAGGAAGCAGAGGAAGTGGGAACAAAGGATTGGAAGGAAAGCTTGTAAAACTGGGTGAAAATTATTTCCTGCGATTATTAAATTGCCTACGTAAGTAAGCGACTATGTCTAAATCAAAAGAATTGCAGAAAATTTATTTTAATATCTCGAATTGAGTTTCTGAAGCCAATGTAGATTCCAGTTCTATAATATGATGGAATTGGATTTAGCTTCTAGAGGCAAATTCTACAGTAAAAATAATCCTCTCTGATGCTTCTCCTCACCCCATATCCATTTTTGCTAATTTCTATTTTTTTTATAAAATATGCTGAAACACTACTTTTATCCTATGAGTAAGGGATTCCCATTCTTATTATTTTTTTTCTCAGCAACGTTGGAAAAGACATAATTTCAAACAATATTTTCTAGCTCTCTTAGGTTGCTGCACATAATCTGATAGATTAAGGGGTGCATGTTGGTGTAAGTTACCATCTGCGAGGCCCACTGCTGAGACTCATAGAAACACATTTTTATTGGCTTTGCACAGTATTAAAAAAATAAAGAGTGGACTAACGAAACTTAAATGTCATTCTTATTTTGCATTTTATGTTTATACTTTGTATTTTGGGGAAACTGTCTTCTGAGAAAAAAATAATATTACTTTAAAATGACTCATTCTATAAACATTTTCTGAATGCCTGCCAACACATTGGGCATTGAGTTAACCTGTCTACCTATTCCAAAGTAACCTTCAATGGAAGACAAAAGAGGAATTACAAAAGAAAGTAATAAACACTATTATGAAAATAAATACCAAAAAAAAAACCCCAACACAGTCTTGAAGATAGGAAACAGCCATTATATAAAATCTATTTGTGATTTATTACTGTCCATTAAATAGATTCTAAGGTGAAACATCATTTTATGGCAAAATTCAGATCTTTCAACCTCATGAAAAGTGGATCATTTTAACATTTGAATTTTAGTTTTAAAATAATTTATTTTGCATTTACATTATGTGTAACGATCAGATGTTCAAAATTATATGTATTATTTCCTAAACCCAATCATACTTGTGTGTTGATAAAAGTTATCTTGGTTTTTTGAAAGAGAATACGGGTCATACGAAAATTCTTTAGATATATGATGTTACATATAATATACACATACATAATTCTATAATTAGAGGCTAAACCTTTTAAGAAGGGTGTATCATCTGATAAAAAATGTCTCTGGGGCTTCCCTGGTGGTGCAGTGGTTGAGAATCCGCCTGCCAAAACAAGGGACACGGGTTCGAGCCCTGGTCTGGGAAGATCCCACATGCCGCGGAGCAACTGGGCCCGTGAGCCACAACTACTGAGCCTGCGCGTCTGGAGCCTGTGCTCTGCAACAAGAGAGGCCGCGATAGTGAGAGGCCCGCGCACCGCGCTGAAGAGTGGCCCCCGCTCGCCGCAACTAGAGAAAGCCCTCGCACAGAAATGAAGACCCAACACAGCCAAAATAAATAAATAAATAAATAAATGAATAAATTTATTTAAAAAAAAAATGTCTCTGATCTTAAGAGATTTTATCATAACTTGAGACATACAGGTAATTATAAACAAATAATTTTACTGAAGCAGATATAGTAAAGCTTTTTAAAAAGTTAATTGAAAATGAAATAAGCAACTATACATTTTATCTTGATTCTTTCCGAGGTTGAGCAACAAAACTAGTTAGCCCTGCACAGATATTACACACTACTTATATAGAATTAAAATAATCATGAAAATGCCATGAAAATAATTAAATATACAATGGATGAAAGTCATGCCAGAATCATGAAAGACTTAAGTAAGAATTCTAGCACTTATCTGAGGAAACAATCCTTTATTCTTTGTAAATAAGTTTGGAGAAAACTGGCACATAATAAGAACATTTTTCCAAGGAGTTATTTGACTGTTTCCAAATGCTCTGTTAATTTCTTACACTAAGAAGGGGAGAAATATTTGAAAAGAAAGATGCTTATTGAATATTTGAAATAATATTGTTTAAATAATGAAAGATATTTTCTACATTCTATTAATATTATGTCAGATGTGAAATATTTTTATTAGGTGGTATCAGGAAGGTGAATTAAGAAATTGAAATGCTTTAAATCGGCATTGAAATTTGTCATAAACTCTCTCCAGCCTTCACTTGTTTTATACTCCTTCATACATACTATGTCTATACCTCAGGCAATTGAGACCATTTAGGATTTACCAAAGGTCTCAAGACTTGTTTTGTGAGTATTCTTCCATCTACCTGGAATGTTCTTTATTCCAGGGTTTCTCAACCTGGGCACTATTGACAATTTGGGCTGGATTATTCTTGTGGCGGGTTGTCTTTTATTTTTTCCCTCTTTATTCCAATAAACATTTCTATTTTCACAGTTGTACTGATGATAGATTTCTTTTGTACTCATTTTTAAACTTACTTCAGTTGCATTTTTAGCTTGAAACCTATAAAACTATAAAGTGTTATCTGCAAAATGTGAACTGTATATATACTTTTTCTTAGAGGTAAAAACACATAAAGAATATGCAGGCAAAGCAGGGCCACATCTGGGGATTACATAACAATTTAGCTCTGTGGCAGCCACTATAATATCTGGGAAAGCAGAGAAAGCAAAAAAGATGAGAAAATGACCCTTCAAAAAGTAACTGAATTTCCATCTTCCCATCACTTTCTATGGATTGAGGCCAGTCCTCAGATACTTGTTAGACTATGCTCATCTCACTTGGCTGAACAGGGACGAGTTGCGACCCGTGGTTATAGGAACACATTCAGGTAGGTATAATTAGAGTTCTGACACAAGGCCTGAATGAATTCAACATTACACACCAGTGTATTTGTATATGCATAGAATTTATTCATTAAAACATACAAAAAACCAGCTTATTTAAAATAAAATAATACAAGTAGTAGATTCTCCATGTTCTACATCCTAAAATTGCTGCAGTTTGTCCATCTCCTCTTGGTTCTCTAGATTCATCTAAGAATGGTGCTAACTCTTCAGAAGTGCTGGGTGTCTTAGAATTATATTCATTTAGACAAGGCAGCAGAAACCATCTTTTCACCCCCAAGCTCATGACCTTTGGATTTGTCATGTCTACCCTCTTAACTCTTTCAGATTACTTAACTCTTTATCCCTAGTTTTTGGACTCATGATCAGCTTTTTCTCTGTCATTGTCCACTGGCAAAGTTTATTCTTCTCTGAGAATTCTAATTCAAAAGATATGGCTTCTTTCTTATTTATCTTTACGTCAGGGTTACATCTTCTCTCTACAAAAACATCTTTAGAGAACAACCTCTATTTATCAAAAATACTTCATTCATCCAGCAAAAATAGATGATGAATAAACAGTAAAATGAATTTGTTCTTTCCACTACACTCTTCCAGTAGCCTCTTAGCCTACTTCTCTTGTGGATCTTGTAAATTATAGGACGTTTAGCAGCATCCTTGACCTCTACTCACTAAATGCCAGCTTCATTCCCCGAGTTGTGACAAATAAAAATGTCTCCAGACATTGCCAAATGTCTCCTGGAGGTAGGGGGGAAGGGGATGCAAGTTCAAATTGCCTCCTGTTAAAAATCACTCTTTAATCTCTTCATATATACTTGATTAAATCTTAACCATCATTCTCCTTTCAGACATAGATCAAATATAATCTTTACATCCTCCTCATGCTACTAATCACTTGTATCATATTCAAACAACCCCATTCTTCTTTATTATAAATATTTATGGCCAAATCTTATCTATGTCACTATGAAATCTGGTTTAATGCTGGAATCATGCATTTTCTTCCTTGGTGTCTCCAAGAGGGCTTTATCCCAAGACACACCTCTTATTTCCTCAGAAAGTGACAAACATTTGTTATATAACAGTCAATATTACTATCATCACCATATTTTTAGTCTCTACATCACTGTTTGTGCTATATATTTTGAGAACGCAAGCCATGATTAATATTAATCAATCTGAAGCATGTTACAGGCAAGTTCTACTCCCTTTTATTGTTTAAAATTTGAGAGTAAGTCTTTGCTGTTGAATTCAGTAATGGTCTTTTTGTCTTTTCTCTCTGCAGATAAAGTTCATTACTAAACAAGTTAGCTTTTCAATTACTGCTGCTAAGCCATAAGTAATTAGAACTCACTGAAACTTTCACAGTCATTTTTTTTCCATTGTTCTTTTCTAGGCATCAACAACTTAAAATAAGATAAAATTATGCCAATTATGATTTTTTAAAAATATATGGATAAAAAATGTAACGGCTCTCAGCCTGAAGACAAATAATTCGAATAACAAACTTAACCTGTTTTTTTCTTTCCGTCTTTCTCTCCTTTTTCTTTCCAAGTCTGTGGTTAAGCCTTGTTAGTGTTTGGATAGGATTCTTAAATACAAAACTTTGTGTTATTATAGATAGTAGAGCAAATAATTACATGTCTTGCTCTATTATTTGTGAGAAAGCATAACATCCTAGAACTAGATTGCCAATTAAGGCCTAAAAGGGAAGACTAACAGAATGAATGAAATTTTGAGTCAAATGAAAAATCAATAGTCAGGCAAGTCTTTGAAAAAAATGAGGTGGGCTGGTAGAGTGATGCTTTTAGCCCTTTCCCTCTTGAAATTGACACAAGTGAAGGATGAGTGCTCCTGAGTTCTCTAGCTCCAGGGTGAGGCCCTAAGGAAGGCAAAGCAATTTGAGGATACAATGAAGGATGGCTGAGATGATGTGACAAGGCTGGGACCTACAGGACACTCAAATAAAACCGGCGATCTTGAACACCCCATCACACACACACACAACCCAGACTTAGCTTATTCTCTCAATCATAGTCAGAGGTACTGAATTCACAGTTGGCAGCTCAGCACTGGGTTCTTCAGGGAGCTGATTCATTCATGATTAGAAAATTGGACATTTTTTCAAGACTTAGTAGAACTTAGCCCCCAGTGTAATGAGTTTTTCCTTTGTTTTGTTTTATTTTAAAACTACTTTTGCATTAGTCTTTGTTTCTCTTTTTTTATGCTTATTAACCACCTAGCCACCAAGGTCTGTCTCTACTAATATATGACCCTTAGGGATCAAGTTCTTATGCTTGAACCCCAGCCTAGAGCTTAGGGCCCTGGTATTTGGTATCAGACCTTCATTATAAGCCTATCCTCCTGCCTGGGGTTTCCAGATTTTGCCCAGGTTCCCCATCCCAGCATTCTACTCACTTGTTAGATTTCTGAACCATGTCATCTGGGATATAATATGAATTAAGAGTGGCAGATCTAATTTGCAAATCCAAATATGTCTGAATTTGAAGGTCTCTATTAATTTCCTTTCTAGATGCAGGAGCCCAGGCTTGCTAGTGCTACACCCAGGTACTGCTATGTTTCCCCAATAGTGCTGGAGTATCATCCCCTTAAGGCCCTCAGCAATGCCTGCAGATATCATGTCTTCATGCTCTGCTTGGGATCCACCCCAAAGAATTTGCTCTAGATTCCATTGACTCCCATCTGGAGAGAACTACCCTAGACGTCTGGATAGCTAGGACATTTCTGACTCTGTTTTCATATTTGAGACACACAGTCTTTAGAAGAAGACCACCATTTTTACTTTACGATTAGTTAATAGTGCATTAATTAAAATAGGCATAATATTTCTACACACAAAAAATAGACTTACATGCTTTTAACTTGGGCAAATTTGCTGGTGATGCATTAATATGCTCTAGTAGTTTTTTGTTGTTTTTTTTTCTGGTCACATAAACACACCAATGATTACAGCAAAATGAATTAACAAGGCCTTCAAAATCAAAGATATATTTAGTATTCGCTGCCTTTCAGGGGGTAGAAGATAAAATTTTGTAATCATCAATGAAAATTACTGCCACCTGTACCTAATTACAACATTTCTACAGCCTTGCTTTATTAGCTGTTCTGGGTATAGTCAACTATAAAAATAAATCAAAGCCACACAGCCAGTTTGGGGTTGCTTCTGACCACTGGGGTAAGTTATGTTTTGTGACATAAGGATTTTTTTCTATTTTTTCCGTACATATTACACTTCCCAAATCTTCAGATTATTCTACAATGAGCATTTAGTTTCTTTTTGAAAGATTAACACATTTCTCAATGTTTTTCATCTCATATGTTACCCATTATGAAAAACTGTAGTTTAAGTAAGGCTATAATTAAAACATCTAGTTAAATAACTCTAATATTAATCCTGAATTTTGGATAATTTTGAAGTGAAATATTTATCTTATTCCCTTCTGTTTTAAAGGAGATTTTCATATTTAAATAATCAAATTTGAGTGCAGTGTATTGCATGAACATCAAAACAAGAAACAAACAGGGATTTTAAAGACCATACCTAAACACTTTCATTCTAAGAATATCCCTATGTTTATATCACTACAAGTCATATCAACTTTTTAATATATCCTAATGTACTGAAGCCCTGTTGGTGGATATTATATTTAGCTGCTCAAAGTCAGTATCATATAAAATAAGTAATTTGACTTGACTCTAGAAAGTAAGAAAACTTTCTACAGTACTCATATTTTAAAAGAAAAAAAAATTAAATTAAAACTAAAAGTTATAAAAGGCATTAAATGATCATGGCCATTAATAAGTCATCCATATATAAAAAAGAATTGCTATACCTAAAGTTCAATTGGCTAATTTAATTTCCACAGGAAATACAAGCATTTCTATAATGAAATTGAATCAAGATGATAAAATACCAATAAAAAGTAGCCAGCATTGATACAAAGCAGGTTTGCTCACATTGTAAAAGGTTGCAAACTACAATTTCAATGGAGTCTACAAACAGAACCATGTTTCCCTTAATACATTTTAATAAATATATACTTACATAAATATAACTATATATGAATATTGTGCATGTATAAATGAACATATATACACATACAGATATAAAAATGTAAATCTAGGGCTTTTTCCAGAATTTTGAAAAGAATAGTGTAGGATACTATATCAACAATCAAACAACCAAGGTGTTTGATCAAATGCAAAGCAGAATTTCCTTCACACAAAACATAATGCCTGTTGGTGAAAACGTTCCAAGGAAGCTCAGCTGGCAATTTAAAGAGTCCTTGGGGGGATTAATTTAGCTCCTTCATCAAGACTTAGCAGAGAGGCACTAAGAGCTGGGGCTGGTAAAGGTACATTTATCTTAACAGTCAGCAAAGCTTGGGCTGGGTTTCCTTATGGCAAATCACGAACATTCTGTGGGACTTGGGCAGAGGATTCTAGTGCAATAACTGCATTAGATTAGCTTTGTAAAAAAGCTTAGACATACTCGTTAGCTGTTTACTCTAACGTTTATTCAAAATGCCGTCATCAGAAACCCTGGTGAAAAGATTGTCAAACAGATTACTTTTGTTAATTAATCGAATTACCAATCAACTAAGCCATTTGGCTCTGTGACAGCACTGAATGTATTTAATGTGGTAGACATTCAACATTAGGCCAAGATCTAAGAACACAGGTGTGTGTGTGTTTTACATTTTTCCCCCAAAGGAAAACCGAATAATGCAACATATTTTTCTATGGCGAAGATAAGAGGTGTTACAGATATCAGTGATGTGTAGAAACTTTTTAATTCTGTGGGATGCCAAGGTGGCAGAATGTTGTGTCCCAAAGAAAGTAAATGAGGCAGGCAGAATGGCATGTATGCTAATACGTATTTGCTCACAGACACACACACTTACAGCTTTAAAGGGAAAACATAAAAATTATGCTGCAGACAATGTCTTTATACAAATTTATCATAGCATCTGTCAGCTCCATAATATGTTCATAAAACTAGGAACACGTGTCTTCACAGCATGCTCATTTTGGGATGCCCACTGTTGTTATCTCAACTTCTCTTGCTGCTAGGCTGGCTGTTGTCTTTCAGATCATAGACTCAGGAATTCATGTTCCTTCACTTCCACATCAAAACAAGAAGTTTAAATTTAAATACATCAAAGGTACAACAGGAGAGGTACAAAAGGAGAGGGAAAAAAAAGGAGAGGGAAATAAAACTACTTAGAAAGAGAATTCAAATAACATTTCTAGGATTAGAGGGAACTCAGAAAAAATCTCATAGATGACTGGTACAAAGGGATAAAGTCAAAGGGGATTACTGAGTTATTAATACAAGTTTAATCCTAGCAAGTATTTTGGCTATCCCAAAGTCAACGAAACCTCAATGCTGTTTGGAATTTCAGTAATGGCAGTGGAAGACATGTCACAAAACACCACTAGATAAATTACTTAATATGTACTAAGAATGATAATTGTATGAAATTCTAAACATATTTACTTCATAAGTGGTTGTCGAAAGATATTAGTATGTTATCTGCTAAACATCATTACTTTTTTGGTCTATATGTCCTGAAAACTTCCAGCATTTTCCACAAAGATTTTAGTAAAGATGTTTGTAATATATATATTTTCAGGGGGTGCCATAAAATACATTCTGTTAAGTTTTACCTTTACAAAGACTGAACGTCCAAAACACAACATTAATTAAAATTCACTAGACTCAGAATATGTGAAATAATGGAGAAACTAGATCTTGATATATTTGGGAAGGAACAAGTTAAAACATATCTGGGGCTCTATATTGTATGAATAGAGATTTTAGAGAAATTTTATATTAAATAATAGGCAAATGGAAACATTTCTACTTCTCTTCATCCGTTAACTACCTCTGATAATTAAGAAATAAATTATCCACTTCAAAACAAATCTCATAGATTTGCTTGGTACTCAAAGAACAATACAACACTGTGAATCCTAGCTAAGTGGGTTCAAAACATTTCAGCTGAATGACAAGCAAACAAAAATTCTTCCAAATTCTTATACTCTTCGCCAGAGTTGGGATTTCTTCCAACTCTTACTAGAACTACATTAAGAAACAAGTCACTCTCCTAATGCTGTTTGTACACTAATAGCCATTTCATTTAGCTTTTCATAGCTGAACATTAAGGGCAGATGCTATGCAAGATGTTAAATGCAACGTGTCCTATATGTGAGGCAATTTCTCTGAAAATTCCATGAAATTCATGTTAACCTTTTGCTTTTCTTGGATTTCTCTTGAGAGAAAAATGGCACAGAATAGTGCATTTCAATAAGCTGCCCCCAAAAGAACAACATATTATCAGCGTCATTAATAGGATTAACATTTCTTAGTAAAATTATTTATTATGTAGCTTGAGTTTAGTATTAGTAACTTAAGAGTTTAAAAAAGTCACAGAAAGCCAAAGTACCTACTAGAATATTTAAAGTATCTATGAAATTAAGTAAAAACACACATTCTTTCTCTGAGTATTATTGCTGTAGTGTATAGTTTTAAGGACTAAATGCTTTGAGGGAAGTGAAAAATAAATGTCATAAGATGGAAAGAGTACAGACATTGTACTCAAACATATTTAAATTCTGGTACTGACTGATATTTATTTATGTCATGATCTTGGATTACAAAATCCTTCTGAGACTCAGATTCTATATTTCTTAAATAGGAATAACAAGAATAATGGGGGTCCTCGGGAAGATGGCGGAAGAGTAAGACGCGGAGATCACCTTCCTTCCCACAGATACAGTAGAAATACATCTACACGTGGAACTGCTCCCACAGAACACCCACTGAACGCTGGCAGAAAACGTCCGATCTCCAAAAAGGCAAGAAACTCCCCCCGTACTTGGGTAGGGCAAAAGAAAAAAGAAATAACAGAGACAAAAGAATAGGGACGGCACCTGCACCAGTGGGAGGGAGCCGTGAAGGAGGAAAGATTTCCACGCACTAGGAAGCCCCTTAGCGGGCGGAGACTGCGGGTGGCAGACGGGGGAAGCTTCGGAGCCACGGAGGAGAGCGCAGCCACAGGGGTGCGGAGGGCAAAGCGGAGAGGTTCCTGCACAGAGGCTCGGCGCCGAGCAGCACTCTCCAGCCCGAGAGGCTTGTCTGCTCACCCGCCGGGGCGGGCGGGGCTGGGAGCTGAGGCTCGGGCTTCGGTCGGATCGCAGGGAGAGGACTGGGGTTGGCGGCGGGAACACAGCCTGAAGGGGTTAGTGCACCACAGCTAGCCGAGAGGGAGTCCGGGAAAAAGTCTGCAGCTGCCGAAGAGGCAAGAGACTTTTTCTTCCCTCTTTGTTTCCTGGTGCGCGAGGAGAGGGGATTCAGAGCGCTGCCTAAACGAACTTCAGAGACGGGCGCGAGCCGCAGCTACCAACGCGGATCCCACAGCAACAGGGGCGCAGAGGGAAAAACGGAGAGATTCCCGCACAGAGGCTCGGCGCCGAGCAGCACTCTCCAGCCCGAGAGGCTTGTCTGCTCACCCGCCGGGGCGGGCGGGGCTGGGAGCTGAGGCTCCGGTTTCGGTTTCGGTTGGATCGCAGGGAGAGGACTGGGGCTGGCAGCGTGAACACAGCCTGAAGGGATTAGCGCACAACAGCTGGCTGGGAGGGAGACCGGGAAAAAGTCTGCAGCTGCCAAAGAGGCAAGGGACTTTTTCTTGCCTCTTTGTTTCGCGGCGCGCAAGGAGAGGGGATTCAGAGCGCCGCCTAAACGAACTCCAGAGAAGGGCGCGAGCCGCGGCGATCACCGCAGACCCCACAGCAACAGGGGCGCAGAGAAAAAAAAACGGAGAGACTCCCGCACAGAGGCTCGGCGCGGAGCAGCACTCACCAGCCCGAGAGGCTTGTCTGCTCGGCGGGCGGGGCTGGGAGCTGAGGCTCGGGTTTCGGTTTCGGTTGGATCGCAGGGAGAGGACTGGGGCTGGCGGCGTGAACACAGCCTGAAGGGGTTAGCGCACCACAGCTGGTTGGTAGGGAGTCCGGGAAAAAGTCTGCAGCTGCCGAAGAGGCAAGAGACTTTTTCTTGCCTCTTTGTTTCGCGGCGCGCAAGGAGAGGGGATTCAGAGTGCCGCCTAAACGAACTCCAGAGAAAGGCGTGAGCCGCGGCGATCAGCACGGACCCCAGAGACGGGCGTGAGACGCTGGGGCTGCTGCTGCCGCCTCCAAAAAGCCTGTGTGTGAGCACAAGTCACTCTCCACATCGCCCCTCCCGGGAGCCTGTGCAGCCCGCCACTGCCAGGGTCCCGTGATCCGGGGACAAGTTCCCCGGGAGAACGCACTGCCCGCCTCAGGCTGGTGCAACGTCACGCCGGCCTCGGCCGCCGCAGGCTCACCCCGCCTCCTCTGTACACCTCCCTACCCGCGGCCTGAGTGAGCCAGAGCCCCCGAAGCAGCTGCTCCTTTAACCCCGTCCTGTCTGTGCGGGGAATAGACGCCCTCAGGCGACCTACACGCAGAGGCGGGTCCAAATCCAAAGCTGAACCCCAGGAACTGTGCGAACAGGGAAGATAAGGGGAAATCTCTCCCAGCAACCTTAGAAGCAGCGGATTAAAACTCCACAAACAACTTGATGTGCCTGCATCTGGTGAATACCTGAATAGACAACGAATCATCCCAAATTCAGGAGGTGGACTTTGGGAGCAGGATATATTAATTTTTCCCCTTTTCCTTTATTTGTGAGTGTATATGTATATGCTTCTGGGTGCGATTTTGTCTGTATAGCTTTGCTTTACAATAGCTTTATTTTACTTCACTATATTATAGCCTCTTTCTTTCTTTCTTTCTTTCTTTCTATTTTTTCTCCCTTCTACTCTGAGCCGTGTGGACGAAAGGCTCTTGGTGCTCCAGCCAGGCATCAGGGCCGTGCCTCTGAGGTGGGAGAGCCAACTTCAGGACACTGGTCCACAAGAGACCTCCCAGCTTCACGTAATACCAAAAGGCAAAAATCTCTCAGAGATCTCCATCTCAACATCAAGACCCAGCTTCACTCAACGACCAACAAGCTACAGTGCTGGACACCCTATGCCAAACAACTAGCAAGACAGGAACACAGCCCCATCCATTAGCAGAGAGGCTGCCTAAAATCATAATAAGGCCACAGACACCCCAAAATACACCACCAGACGTGGACGTGCCCACCAGAAAGACAAGAGCCAACCTCATCCACCAGAGCTCAGGCACTAGTTCCCTCCACCAGGAAGCCTACACAACCCACTGAACCAACCTTAGCCACTGGGGACAGATACCAAAAACAACAGGAACTACGAACCTGCAGCCTGTGAAAAGGAGACCCCAAACACAGTAAGATAAGCAAAATGAGACGACAGAAAAACACACAGCAGATGAAGGAGCAGGGTCAGAACATACCAGACTTAACAAATGAAGAGGAAATAGGTAGTCTACCTGAAAAAGAATTCAGAATAATGATAGTAAGGATGATCCAAAATCTTGGAAATAGAATAGACAAAATGCAAGAAACATTTAACAAGGACGTAGAAGAACTAAAGAGGAACCAAGCAATGATGAAAACCACAATAAATGAAATTAAAAATACTCTAGATGGGATCAATAGCAGAATAACTGAGGCAGAAGAAAGGATAAGTGACCTGGAAGATAAAATGGTGGAAATAACTACTGCAGAGCAGGATAAAGAAAAAAGAATGAAAAGAACTGAGGACAGTCTCAGAGACCTCTGGGACAACATTAAACGTGCCAACATTCGAATTATAGGGGTCCCAGAAGAAGAAGAGAAAAAGAAAGGGACTGAGAAGATATTTGAAGAGATTATAGTTGAAAACTTCCCTAATATGGGAAAGGAAATAGTTAATCAAGTCCTGGAAGCACAGAGAGTCCCATACAGGATAAACCCAAGGAGAAACACACCAAGACACATATTAATCAAACTGTCAAAAATTAAATATAAGGAAGACATATTAAAGGCAGCAAGGGAAAAAAAACAAATAACACACAAGGGAATCCCCATAAGGTTAACATCTGATCTTTCAGCAGAAACTCTGCAAGCCAGAAGGGAGTGGCAGGATATACTTAAAGTGATGAAGGAGAAAAACCTGCAACCAAGATTACACTACCCAGCAAGGATCTCATTCAGATTCGATGGAGAAATTAAAACCTTTACAGACAAGCAAAAGCTGAGAGAGTTCAGCACCACCAAACCAGCTTTACAACAAATGCTAAAGGAACTTCTCTAGGCAAGAAACACAAGAGAAGGAAAACACCTACAATAACAAACCCAAAACATTTAAGAAAATGGGAATAGGAACATACATATCGATAATTACCTTGAATGTAAATGGATTAAATGCTCCCACCAAAAGACACAGGCTGGCTGAATGGATACAAAAACAAGACCCATATATATGCTGTCTACAAGAGACCCACTTCAGACCTAGAGACACATATAGACTGAAAGTGAGGGGATGGAAAAAGATATTCCATGCAAATGGAAATCAAAAGAAAGCTGGAGTAGCAATTCTCATATCAGACAAAATAGACTTTAAAATAAAGACTATTACAAGAGACAAAGAAGGACACTATATAATGATCAAGGGATCGATCCAAGAGGAAGGTATAACAATTGTAAATATTTATGCACCCAACATAGGAGCACCTCAATACATAAGGCAAATACTAACAGCCATAAAAGGGGACATCGACAGCAACACAATCATAGTAGGGGACTTTAACACCCCACTCTCACCAATGGACAGATCATCCAAAATGAAAATAAATAAGGAAACACAAGCTTTAAATGATACATTAAACAAGATAGACTTAATTGATATTTATAGGACATTCCATCCAAAAACAACAGAATACACATTTTTCTCAAGTGCTCATGGAACATTCTCCAGGATAGATCATATCTTGGGTCACAAATCAAGCCTTGGTAAATTTAAGAAAATTGAAATAGTATCAAGTATCTTTTCCGACCACAACGCTATGAGACTAGATATCAATTACAGGAAAAGACCTGTAAAAAATACAAACACATGGAGGCTACACAATACATTACTTAATAACGAAGTGATCACTGAAGAAATCAAAGGGGAAATCAAAAAATACCTAGAAACAAATGACAATGGAGATACGACGACCCAAAACCTATGGGACGCAGCAAAAGCAGTGCTAAGAGGGAAGTTTATAGCAATACAAGCCTACCTCAAGAAACAGGAAACATCTCGAATAAACAACCTAACCTTGCACCTAAAGCAATTAGAGAAAGAAGAACAAAAAAACCCCAAAGCCAGCAGAAGGAAAGAAATTATAAAGATCAGGTCAGAAATAAATGAAAAAGAAATGAAGGAAACAATAGCAAAAATCAATGAAACTAAAAGCTGGTTCTTTGAGAAGATAAACAAAATTGATAAACCATTAGCCAGACTCATCAAGAGAAAAAGGGAGAAGACTCAGATCAATAGAATTAGAAATGAAAAAGGAGAAGTAACCACTGACACTGCAGAAATACAAAAGATCATGAGAGATTACTACAAGCAACTCTATGCCAATAAAATGGACAACCTGGAAGAAATGGACAGATTCTTAGAAAGGCACAAACTGCCGAGACTGAACCAGGAAGAAATAGAAAATATGAACAGACCAATCACAAGCACTGAAATTGAAACTGTGATTAAAAACCTTCCAACAAACAAAAGCCCAGGACCAGATGGCTTCACAGGTGAATTCTATCAAACATTTAGAGAAGAGCTAACACCTATCCTTCTCAAACTCTTCCAAAATATTGCAGAGGGAGGAACACTCCCAAACTCATTCTACGAGGCCACCATCACCCTGATACCAAAACCAGACAAAGATGTCACAAAGAAAGAAAACTACAGGCCAATATCACTGATGAACATAGATGCAAAAATCCTCAACAAAATACTAGCAAACAGAATCCAACAGCACATTAAAAGGATCATACACCATGATCAAGTGGGGTTTATCCCAGGAATGCAAGGATTCTTCAATATACGCAAATCAATCAATGTGATACATCATATTAACAAACTGAAGGAGAAAAACCATATGATCATCTCAATAGATGCAGAGAAAGCTTTCGACAAAATTCAACACCCATTTATGATAAAAGCCCTGCAGAAAGTAGGCATAGAGGGAACTTTCCTCAACATAATAAAGGCCATATATGACAAACCCACAGCCAACATTGTCCTCAATGGTGAAAAACTGAAACCATTTCCACTAAGATCAGGAACAAGACAAGGTTGCCCACTCTCACCACTATTATTCAACATAGTTTTGGAAGTGTTAGCCACAGCAATCAGAGAAGACAAAGAAATAAAAGGAATCCAAATCGGAAAAGAAGAAGTAAAGCTGTCACTATTTGCAGATGACATGATACTATACATAGAGAATCCTAAAGATGCTACCAGAAAACTCCTAGAGCTAATCAATGAATTTGGTAAAGTAGCAGGATACAAAATTAATGCACAGAAATCTCTTGCATTTCTATACACTAATGACGAAAAATCTGAAAGTGAAATTAAGAAAACACTCCCATTTACCATTGCAACAAAAAGAATAAAATATCTAGGAATAAACCTACCTAAGGAGACAAAAGACCTGTATGCAGAAAATTATAAGACACTGATGAAAGAAATTAAAGATGATACAAATAGATGGAGAGATATACCATGTTCCTGGATTGGAAGAATCAACATTGTGAAAATGACTCTACTACCCAAAGCAATCTACAGATTCAATGCAATCCCTATCAAACTACCACTGGCATTTTTCACAGAACTAGAACAAAAAATTTCACAATTTGTATGGAAACACAAAAGACCCCGAATAGCCAAAGCAATCTTGAGAACGAAAAATGGAGCTGGGGGAATCAGGCTCCCTGACTTCAGACTATATTACAAAGCTTCAGTAATCAAGACAGTTTGGTACTGGCACAAAAACAGAAATATAGATCAATGGAACAGGATAGAAAGCCCAGAGATAAACCCACACACATATGGGCACCTTATTTTTGATAAAGGAGGCAAGCATATACAGTGGAGAAAAGACAGCCTCTTCAATAAGTGGTGCTGGGAAAATTGGACAGGTACATGTAAAAGTATGAAAATAGAACACTCCCTGACACCATGCACAAAAATAAACTCAAAATGGATTAAAGACCTAAGTGTAAGGGCAGACACTATCAAACTCTTAGAGGAAAACATAGGCAGAACACTCTATGACATACATCACAGCAAGATTCTTTTTGACCCAGCTCCCAGAGAAATGGAAATAAGAACACAAATAAACAAATGGGACCTAATGAAACTTAAAAGCTTTTGCACAGCAAAGGAAAGCATAAACAAGACCAAAAGACAACCATCAGAATGGGAGAAAATATTTGCAAATGAAGCAACTGACAAAGGATTAATCTCCAAGATTTACAAGCAGCTCATGCAGCTCAATAACAAAAAAACGAACAACCCAATCCAAAAATGGGCCGAAGACCTAAATAGACATTTCTCCAAAGAAGATATACAGATGGCCTACAGACACATGAAAGAATGCTCAACATCATTAATCATTAGAGAAATGCAAATCAAAACTACAATGAGATATCATCTCACACCGGTCAGAATGGCCATCATCAAAAAATCTAGAAACAATAAATGCTGGAGAGGGTGTGGAGGAAAGGGAACACTCTTGCACTGTTGGTGGGAATGTAAATTGATACAGCCACTATGGAGAACAGTATGGAGGTTCCTTAAAAAACTACAAATAGAACTACCATACGACCCAGCAATCCCACTACTGGGCATATACCCTGAGAAAACCATAGGTCAAAAAGAGTCATGTACCAAAATGTTCATTGCAGCTCTATTTACAATAGCCAGGACATGGAAGCAATCTAAATGTCCATCGACAGATGAATGGATAAAGAAGATGTGGCACATATATACAATGGAATATTACTCAGCCATAAAAAGAAATGAAATGGAGGTATTTGTAATGAGGTGGATGGAGTTAGAGTCTGTCATACAGAGTGAAGTAAGTCAGAAAGAGAAAAACAAATACAGTATGCTAACACATATATACGGAATCTAAGGGGAAAAAAAAAAAAAAAAGGCCATGAAGAACCTAGTGGCAAGACGGGAATAAAGACACAGACCTACTAGAGAATGGACTTGAGGATATGGGGAGGGGGTGGGGTGAGATGTGACAGGGTAAGAGAGTGTCATGGACATATATACACTACCAAATGTAAAATAGATAACTAGTGGGAAGCAGCCGCATAGCACAGGGAGATCAGCTCGGTGCTTTGTGACCATCTAGAGGGATGGGATGGGGAGGGTGGGAGGGAGGGAGATGCAAGAGGGAAGAGAAATGGGAACATATTGTATATGTATAACTGATTCACTTTGTTATAAAGCAGAAGCTAACACACCATTGTAAGGCAATTATACTTCAATAAAGATGTTAAAAAAAAAAAAAAAAAAAAAAAAAAGAACTCCCCAAAAAAAAAAAAAAAAAAAAAAAAAAAAAAAAAAGAATAATGATAAGAGGTACCATTTGTGGGAGAGAGCCTAATATGTTTCAGGCACTGAACCAGGTGCTTTGTGTCATCAACTCTCCTTTTTTTCAGTAATCCTATTACATAGGTATCATTATCCTAGTTTTTAACAAATGTAGAAACTGAAGCTTAGGGAGAAAAGAAAATGCAAATATAAATAATATCTACCTTGAAAGTATTTTCTTTTTTTTAAGATTAAAGAAAATTCTGTTTTATTCAGTGACATGTAGAGTGCCCTGGAAAAAAAAGTGCATACTCTTAAAATATTATTTTCCACAGTTCTCCACCCCACTCCACTTTGCTGGAGTATATCTTTCCTAAAACACAGAAAGCTCTTCAATCAAATGGCCATTCACCGACACAGCAGAAATTAGCATTTCAAAGTTTTAATTTTTTTTTTACTGACAAGCATCAATCCATGCTTCCACCCAAATGGACATCAAGGTCTGCAAAGCCTCTGTCTGTGCTTCTCCTAAGCCATGACTCATTGCATTCCCTGACCTTGATTTCTATCGCATTGTCTGTCCTTCCTGGGTTGAGAACTTTCTCTCTTATATCTCTGAGCATTTTTTTTATATCCAACTCCTTCTAAATCCTAAATACTATTCCTAGGAGCGTTGTTATGGATTCACAAAGTCTTTCTTTGTTATACTGTAATGTAAGGCAGAGAAATCCTGTAGCATGTATTTTACACATGACCATTCTTCTGTAATTACAAATAAAAGGAAGGGAGGAAGAAAAGAAGGAGAAAATTGACCCTTACGTGAAGGTAGGGGAGCAAGGGAATGAGTCATTATGCCAGACCTCCTTTGTGCTCATATTGTTTTAGGTTCTTACCTGCACACACACATATTACTTCAGTTACTCCTAACAATAGGCCTGCAAATTAGGAATTCTCCTCAGTTTTATTTAAGAGTTATTTTAGGTTGAGAAAAAGAAATGTCAAATTATACTGCTAATTTGTGATACAGCTGGAATTTGATCCTGATCTGACTCTAAAACTCCTCCTGTCAATTCTCTTAGAAGAGGGAGGTTTAGATGTCAGGATAAGAATAGGGATAGTGAAGTAGATAATACGTGCAGGAACCTCATCTGAGTTCCAGGGTCTGTTTTTATAACCTCCAGAGCATTTCAAACCACGGTCAGCTTCCATGCAACAGCAGCTCTGGCCTGGCCAACAATCAAGTCTGAATGTGGGAGCCAAAGTCTCTACTATTTCCAACCACATCATCCTTGTGAATTCACTCTCTGCTGTCGCACCTTGATCTCACCAGCCAGCCCATTACCTCCTTACATTCAGAAACATCATGTTAACATTTCCTAAGTCTTGTTCCAGTGTCCGTTGAAAACGTTTTCCAGTTTCTGTTTCTCATTTGCTCTACCTTACTAACTCAAGCCTCTTGTTCTAAGCAAAGATACTTGACATCATTTTCCTGATAACTTTATTTCCATTTCCATCACGTCAAACTTACATTTTCTCTTGAATGTTTTTCCTTTATCTTCCTCATCCTTTTCCTTCTTCTTAACTCCTGACCTATTAGCTTCATTTTCCTTATTATCATATCTACTTTGCACTGCAGCTTATGATGCTTATATATTATTTCAGTTGCTACATGTAAGCTTTTTGAAAAGCAAGGTACAAGTTTGATTCAACACTGTATTTCTCTCAAGGCCTAAAGTGATAGCTTACACATAATAGTTTGTAATCAATACTCATCAAAATGGAGATACATCAAGTATTTACAAGTTACATCCCATGGAAAAACTAAGCCCAGGAATGGGAGAGAATTTAAAATTTCCACTTATCTCTCAAGATGATAAATATGATTTACAGTTTAAATATCTAGACTGAAATCACTTTAAACGTCTAGGTGGTCTATCTTTGATCCAAGAATGTGTTTTTATTAAACAACCACGTAAGAAACATACAAACTATTCAGTCACGCATTTACTCTTAATGTATTCTTATACTTCCCCACCATGCTTCAGAAAATGTTTTGCTTCATTACTTAAATAGATGTAATGATACAGTAAGCAAAATTATGTACAATAAAACTAAACATTAAGAATTTTAGAGCTTATAGTGTGAATTTTCAAGTTATTACCTACTCTGCCATTAGAAATAATCAGACAGCAACTGTGCAAAATCACAAAATCTCTGCAGTGCCAAGAATACCTTTATCAGTAAACCTAGAAGTTGTTTTCCACGTGGAACACATGAGATTTGTAAAAATTATTATTAATACCCAAAGGGCACCTGCATACAATCAGCTGTAAGCATAGTTTGTTGCTACAGAAAATCAAAAAGCTCATTACTATTAACTATTAAGGAGCCTTTTCACTTCATAAAAGGTCATTCAAAGGAAATGTTCTGTATTTCATATCTTTAAGTGAAAATGGTTCTCCTCTAAACATCAATTAGGCAAAATAAGATGTGTAAGTTTTCTAATACAAGGCACATGTATTATTTCAAAACCACTAAGGTTATATTTCACAAAGATGAAGGGTGCTGTTTTGATTTAATTTTGTGTTTACTTGCTAAAGAAAATAGGTAACTTTCTCAATGAAGTTTCTTCTGTGATAGAAGCTAATTATGCTCATCCAACCATTTTTTTCCTCTTCCGTGGCTCCAGACTAGACCATACTTCCCCACCTCCCTTGAAATTAAACATAGTCATGTGACTGTCTGACTAATGTGATGTGGGGCGTAGAGATACCTGCCATTTCCAGAAACTGATCCATTTTTTGAAATGGTGATGCTTCTTTTCCTTTCCTTGTCTCCTTGAGGAATTGAAAGGACTCCAAGGTCTCGGGGGAAGCTGGAACTACAGGATAGAAAGAGCCTGTGTCTCTGAATCCAATGGAAAGTCTCCCCCAGAACATCACCAATCAGTTATTATATAAGCAAAACATTAAGGTCTATTGAGTTACATCACTAAAATTCTGGGGTTGTTTATTACAACAATTAACCTATGCCAACCAATAAAACTTCAGAAATGCCTTTTCAAAAGTATATAGTTCTTTAATTTGATTAAGGTTTTTCCCACAGCCCATTTTGATCACAGTTGATTCCTTCAAAGAAATGTCTAAAAAGGAAACAAGGAAATTAAGAGTCTATGTCTGAGCTGTGATGGATCTAGTATATTTTAGTTATACAAATCCCTAGGGGCTGCATGAGCTCACTTGGGAAAACAATTGACAGCGTCTTAATGAATTGGAGGTAAATATATCTAATTCCCTGGGCCTCTGCCATTGGAGACCCCTTGCTCATGCCCATTTCTTATCAAACAAAACTGGTCAATTTATATCAAGATATTTTTTTCCTTTTTCCATGCATGATTTTATCGTACAGCCTGAATAAATATGCATGAAATATTTGTTGCTCTTCACATTCCTCACAATACTTTCCAAATGGGTCATTTTATTTTGAAATGTAGCATAGAAAGATAATATTTTCCAAAGAACGCAAATATCTTCCTTGAGTTCTACCATTCAGAAGGCAAAGTAAAGAAGGGAGGGGGGAAATAAAAACAATCAATTTGCATGAGAATCTTTGCACACAATCAGTGGGTAGAAATCAATGTGAATCCTAGTCAAACACAGACTTCACAGTGGGAATATATACAGCCCTGCATTACTCAAACAAATGGTTAGTGTTACTGTGAACAACTGTAATGAGGCCTGGATTGTGTTTACATGAAAGCAGACAGAATCCTACTGTTAATTTACTAAACCAAGACTGCTGGGTGTTACAGCTTCTGCCGCGTTAGAGCAAAGAATTTAGCTTCTGAATCCACACCTCTTTTGTAAACCTATCCCGGATTATTTCCCTGTCCTTTCATTGTTTTCCTTGTTCTGAAAGACAGCACTGGATGCTGGAGAGAGCTTAAGAGGTCTTACTTAACAACTGCAATTATTCCCAAGCTTACTGCTGAAGTGGAGCTTGATTTGTCCATAACATGTTAAAAGCTGCTTCTCTAAACTACTCATATCAGACATACACACAAACACACACACACACACATACACAGTCACAAACCTTGAAATAAAATTCAAATGATAAAAATGCCCTATTTTTCTAAAATTTGCAGTCACTGCATGATAGAATCCTCAGCAAGAGATTCCATTAATTTTGACATGTGTTTGGATCTTCTCAGGAATGCACTGTTCATGCTGATCTTTGGTCAGTTTTTACAATTTTGAAATGGAAATGTTGATTAGAAATTAGGTTATTTTTGTTTGTATCAATGGGGCTTTGGGGATCTATTTATATAGTTTTTACGTGTAGTTACATTTCCTTTTTTTTAAAAAAAATTAACAGCTGCAGTTATCTCTGATTTTATTTACAAGTTACTCCATTTCATTTGCCGAATTGTTTTTAAGATGAAAAATTGAATAAATATGGTATGTGCTCACGACTGAAACACTAAATACCCCCAAAAGTATTTTCAAGAGTGAAAATTACCAGAAATCCTACTGCCCAGAGAGAGCTACTATTAAAATCTAGATGAATAGCCTTCCAGAATTCCCCCTGCTGCTCCCACCTTCTTTCCTCCTTTCCTGGGGACCTCCAGCTTCTGGCCCCTATAGCACAGCACACCACACACCATGTACAATCCTTCCAGGCACTCGCCAAAGTTTCACACTTATGTAAGAGTGTGTGTGTGTGTGTGTGTGTGTGTGTTTAATAGATGTCCCCTCCATTTAACTGTGCGCTCCATGAAGGCAGGAACTCTGTCTTTTTTTTAATCCCCTGGCATGGAACACATGGCTTCATACAAAGTAGAATTCAATAAACATTTTGGCTGACTAAATGAATAAAATGTGATCCTACTTTTTTAATTGTTTAAACCCTCTTCTTCTGTCAATAAATACAACTGTAGCAAATTTTAAGATTAGATATTTCATGTTATGGGTAAAATTTCTTTAACAATGCTCTCATACAGGCATTATCTCTCTTTTGATCAATTATCCACAGCAGTGTAAGAGATAACATTGTAGTAGATACATTTGAGTACTTAGCTCCTTCTTGGGATAAATGACTCAAGCTGGAATGTTGGGGCATTAATCATACATATTTACCTGTAATACACATTTTTGAACTATCTCACTAAAGGTGGTACAGATTTATATATTCTCACTAAGTATAAATTAACATGTCGATTTCTCTTCAGTTTTGTCTTAACTGAGTACTAGACCTATATTTTCATCTCTGTAAGTTATGTAGGATAAAAATCTAGACTAGAGCTATTCAGCTATTTCCCTATGACTTTTGGTCATTTCTGATGTACTTTTTTTTTTTTTTTAAACAATGGTTTCATGAGCAGTGATGGGGGGCCTCTGTGTTTTGTTTTGTTTTGTTTTAATTTATTTATTTTTATTTATTTATGGCTGTGTTGGGTCTTCGTTTCTGTGCGAGGGCTTTCTCTAGTTGTGGCAAGCGGGGGCCACTCTTCATCGCGGTGCGCGGGCCTCTCACTGTCGCGGCCTCCCTTGTTGCGGAGCACAGGCTCCAGAAGCGCAGGCTCAGTAATCGTGGCTCACGGGCCCAGTTGCTCCGCGGCATGTGGGATCTTCCCAGACCAGGGCTCGAACCCGTGTCCCCTGCATTGGCAGGCAGATTCTCAACTACTGCGCCACCAGGGAAGCCCTGTTGTACTTTTTTAAACATGGATTTTAGCTTCAAAATATATCCTAATATTTTTATGAACTGGGTAGGGGATATAAAAATCATGGAGAAACAAGTTGCAAAAACAAATAGCTAAGGAAAGAATTACCTCAATGTGTGTCAGGTGCTCTATATGAGATGCTGTAAGTTCTCAGTAGATTTAGAACCTTCATGCAAGGGTCCCAGGTGACTGCAGATTTTGGCTCAAATTTCTAATTCTACCAAAGAATACCTAATTTACAAAACCTCTAGCTCAAATCTCATAGGAATGCAGAATACAATGGGCAGAGCTTCAAGGCTTTGCTTGTATTTGTGAGATTGTAAACGACTAAAGGAAAGAAAAGGCTAGATATCATACTTCGGTCCTGAATTAAAAACTGCTAGGATAGTGTCATTATATGGAGGAAGGTACATGACAGTGAAGATGCAGTTGAAGGATAGTGAGGAAAACATTGGTATAAGGGAGGAAAAATGTTGAATAGGATCAGGAATGTTTTCTTCGACAAACTTAGTTCACTTACACTTGTAATACAATTATAATTTGGTCTAGGTTCAGTTACCTTTGTTTTCTAATCAGATTTTTTTTTCACAAAGTACAGTGGTGAATATTTTCCTTTTATTGATTCAGCTAAACTAAAAATAAAACTGAGATAACTGATGATATAGGAAGAAACTCAAGTCAGGCTAAATATATCAGAATTTTGCAGAAGACAATTTTCATCATCCTGTCAATCATCACATGCTGATAATCTTCTTAGCCAGCCTTTTCACCAAGTTAATTAAGATTTCCAAATTTTCATAAATGCCAAAGGTTAAAAAAGAAAGTTTCATGCTTTGATGTTGTAAGTCTGTAATTATTAAAACTGTCTAATTTCTAAGTAAAACAAGGTTGAAACTGGCCTTAAGTTACTCAGGTAAATGGAAAGTATTATTGCTGTAATATTATTGGGTAGGAACTTTATTGTATTTATTTGAGGTAAGAAATAAAAAGTCTCTTGTGTTAGTAATTACACTTTGTACTGCCATCATTGCAAGTCTTATATATTGTTCAACATTGTACCTATATTCAAGGATGGAATCAATGTATCCTCAACTCTAGAAGAGTTCCTTATTTGTTCCCACTTTCAACTAAGCACTATTTTAATTTTCTCCTCTCTATATTGCTGTCACTACGGCGACTAATCAAATAGACCACACTGCTTTAACTGTATAACTGTTGTTGTTTGATGGTGGTGGTAGCGGTGGTGGTGATGGTGGTGGTGGTGGTGATGTGTGTGTATAGTACTGAACTTTAATGAATACATTTACATAAAACTTTATGTGTGTGTGTGTGAGTGTATGTATGTATGTAGGGTGTCTGCTGAGATGCATTACATAGGCATCCTTCACCATTTCTAATTGAGTCTATCCATCTGTCTACCTATGTACATATACATATACACATATGTGCACATATGTATGTGTGTATATAGTACATGTATGTGTTAAATGAATCTTTATACCATAAATTTCAGAATAGCAAAGGTGACCTACTTAATTTCTTGTATCTTCATTCAGTTAATAAGTGAATCTGAGTGCCCGTTATGTAGTATGTGCTAAGAACTGTTTATATATTCTCATATATATGGGACCTGCTATATATGAATGAACACAGCTAACAAAGTCTTTGCCCCCATTGAGCTTAAATTATAGCCCTTATAATTCTACCAACAGAATGCATTTAAGTCATTTAAAAAAATAACTATCACTTAACTCAATTTTTCATTAGTCATATAAATTATCTCTCATGTCAAATATAGTCCAAAAGATAGAACTCAACTATTTGCCTTGAGAAACTGTATTGGAATAGTTCATTTGAGAGTTTCTTCAGCTAAATTATCCTATATATAGATTTCAGTTTTTAAAAAATTTAATTTTATACAAACAGACCACAAAATAATAATTTCCTTAACAAATCCTCCACATCTTACTATAACACTATTCATGATAGCTGCCCACTTCCCCTACCAAAGCCACTGCATTGCATGGATCCAATGGCACTATTCCCTTTGTAGTTCATGTAAATGGTGCCCCTGGGGTTGTTCAGTGCACAACCCATAGCTGAGCCATAGGTTTAAATGATGACCCTTTCTCCTCTCCTGACTAATAAAACCAATGATGGTGTTTTGTCAGCAAAATCTGTCTTTTCAGTTACTTGCTTTGCAAGCTCCTATAGTAAATCATATGCTTGTAAAAATACCAGGAGTCAACTTTCAGAAAGAATTATTAAAAAAAACCTCAAAGAATGTTTCAAACCTGTTTCTCACTCAAAACACTTTCTCTTTAAAGTGGTTTTAAAGACCCATATCACCCTCGTAATCTAATATTCATGAATGTGTGGATATTGCATTACCAATTATAGATACACAAAGTATATATTTTCATTGGGTCATCTGGGAATTTAAACATGTTTTGCACATTAACTAGAAACTGTAAAAATAACCTGAACATCAGCCTTTAATAGGTGTTACTTTAATATTCTTGGACATTTAGAAACCAATTCATTACATATGGCAGGTGGAATGCTGGCCTTGAGTAGTTTAATTGCATAAAATATAATGGATTATATTACACCCACCATTCCAGGCCCACCCTTTTTGTTGCCAGAGGTATGTATCTTGGTAACTGTAACCACATCGCAAAATTAATCTGTGAAAATTAATGAATGCACATATGAACATAATTAATAGATTTGATTCTAAAATAAGTTTGTTAGATTTTGACATTTTATGTATTAACTGAAGTCTGTTCTTACACATGTGATCTATACTTCAATTAACTATTTCTAAAGATCCTCCTATAGATGCGGCATTATACTAGGGTATAGGCAGTTTGAGAAGGGTAAAGATAAAACTAATGCTGTCGCTATCTTTAAGAATTTATAATATAGGATGGGGGACTATTTTTATTGAAGACCCACATACTGATAGTTTTACTCTATTAGAAAAGAATGCATTAAGTGATATAATGCAAGCATGAATAAAGATGTATGTGAGTTGAGAGATTCTGGGCAGTCTGAGATTTTAGAAGAATTAATGCAAGAGGTGGAATTAATGGATGCACAAGGATTTTCTATGTCATGCTTGAAAAATATGTTACCATATACATATTTGCAAGGCAATTCTTGACTGATAGAGACCAAGTATCGCATGGTTTATGTTACTTTTTTGCATTGGATAGACATATCACTTATGTCAATAATCTACAAAACACACTGGAAACAACCACTTGGGCATTCACAGTACATCTTTGTAAGGTTGTATTATACAATTATCATGGACTTGGCATTTTATCATAAAGTGCTGACTTGAAACCATAATAGCCAATTATAATTGTGTGCACAATAAAGCAACTGGTAGTTTGCTGAGTTTATGCATTCTGAGTTTCTGACAGAAAAAGACAGGGCATGAAGTGGAGCTGTTGCCCTTATGAAAAAGAATAGGTATGAAAACTAAAAGAACGTTCTCATTGCACATCTGGAGAGTTCAGCCATCAATGTATATTCAGGTACAGATATGGTGCCATGGCAAAATATATCTTCATTGACAAGGCACTTGGTCAAATTTTAAAATATACATTTATTTTATTCATTCATTCAATAAATATTGTCTTCCATAGGCCATTCAAGACAATCTCTCTCCTCACATTAGCTTACATTCAGTAGTAGGACACACATAAGAAACAAAATAAACAAGTACTTATGAGGCAGTGATAAATCCTGTGCAGGAAATTAGTGTGACAAGACAGAAAATGAACAGGGGGGCCAGAGAGGCTTCTTTAAAGTGACATTTACCTGCAAACTAAATGATATCCCAATCCTGTCTAACAGGTAATTTTCCTGTGATATCATTTAAGGAAAGTGTATTACTACCTTTTAAAGGAATTCCTTATACATCTCAAGTTTTATGATCTGTGCATCATTGGGAAGTGACAGAAAAATGTATTCTTACTTAATATTTTGGCCATAACAATTTAGTTAACATAAAATTAATGTAGAACTGCAAAAGAAATGTGTGATTCTTCAACTAGCTTATGTGCTATTATATTTTCCTTTCCTTTCCCTTCTTTTCCCATCAGTCAGTCATCTCAACTCCTCCCCTCCCCTCTACTCTTTATTTCTCTTCTTTTGTCTTGTTGTGTATTCTTTTTTTTCTTTTTCCTTTTTTTTCCATCTAAAATCTCACTAGGTGTAACACAGGCTGCTTATAATAGATTAGCTATAGAAATAAATAATTCTAAAATACACTGGTATAATAAGCCTTTTTTGGGAAGGGTCCATATTTCAATAGACATTTGACATACTGAATAAAAAAGCAATTTGATACACTTTCTTATAGCAGCACAGTTCTTTAATACCTTCTTATAAAATGGCTTAATGTATTTTTATCTTCCTATTTGATTTCTTTGATGAATAATCTATCAATACATTCTACATCTGCTACAAAACTGTGACCTTATGGTTGCCCTTGTCAGTGGAACCTATTGTCTGTTATTTGCCTTGACTTATTTTGACCACAATGATTAAAAGAGAGGTATAAGAACCCACAAAATGATAATGGGCTTGATTTTCTGTGTAGATCCAGAGAGGTAAGAAGTCATCTATTTAGATGAGAAAAAATATATTTCAACATATTTATCAGAAGAGAAGGAGATTGGCATTTATTATCTATCATGTCCATATAATATGTTTGTTTCCAAACTGCTCTAAAGGTTGGAATTATCATCCTAATCTTTTTACTTATTTAAATACAGATAAGAAAAATAAGGCTCAAATTCCTTTTGCCACAGTTTTCCTTATTACTTCCTGTATGTGCAGGGCTGATTAAACATTCGTCTAGATGTCTTTTTTTTGAAACTATTACATCTATATAAAGCATGTGACAAGAGTTGAAAACTAGAAAAGTTATTATATGGCCAAACGTTCTTTCAGAATGCTTAAGAATATTACTTTTACACTAGGCGAAATACAAATATATTTTTAATATAAAAGCACAAGCTCTGAGTTAGAGTACTTCTAAAAATGTAATTTTGATTTCTAACTCATAGTGTCAAACAGTAGAGATAATCAGATCAAGCTAAAGTTGATTCTTATTAATGTTCTTCATCTAACCTGACATTTTCCAATTTATTTGGGCCTCCTGTGATCATTAAGTAAAATGTTGCTTAAAATTACCTATTTTAACATTAAAAAATAGAAAAAGGTAAAGATTTACAAAAAGCACAAAACAAGCAAACAAATTAAAAATTCCATTAGGCCTAGACAAAAGAGGGTTTGCACAGTATGTTCTTTACATTTAAACCTTTGATTTCCCTTAAGTTTCTAATTTTTAATACAGCCCAGCAGTAGAAAGGTTGGTTTGAGAAGCCAGAAAAATGCTTATATGATGCTCATCCAGGCATGAATTTCAAAACCCTCTCAGCTTTATAAATGTGAATGCGGATTGCTTTTGCTCTCAATGCATTTTTCTCAGTACAATGAGGAGGACAATATTCTGAGTTTGAGGTTTATACCACGAGGCATTTTTGAATTTTGCAGGCAAAAGAAACTGTTGGAGTCTTATGGTCCAGTAGGGAACACATTTCCACCCTCCCTTCTAGCATATAATTCAAGAGCGGCAAAGCTAGTTTTATCTAAGCTCCCCAAAACATTCACCTTTGGCCCTATGTCAATAAAAAAAATGTCTTACCTCCTAAGAATTGCTCTCTGGAGTTATACTAAAAAATTCATCTTTACCCTCAGCAGTCAATGAATATCAACTATTCAGTTACGTCTTTATCATCTACAGCAATATACTTCACGCAAAACCAAAGATGGAGTTTGTTTCAGCATAGAGAAAATCTTTGTGGTTAGTTATCAGCAAAATCAGTCCAAAATTAATTTTCTGAAAATATCCCAGTACATAATTGCTATATAGACCAGGGATAGAGATGGTGATTATATGTAGACTTAGGAAAATACTTTCTGATAACAATACATTTAATTGAAAATTAATGACAAATCTCTAATTCTCAGAATATACCCAATTTAGTAATTGCAATTTTGCTCAGTTAGAAGCTGCCAGAACTTTCTATCACATGATGGTGGTTTCAGCTGTGACTCCTGGCAGATTTTGTGCAGAAATTGTGGAGTTTCTTAATACTAACAAAAAATATACAATGTGTGTATGTATATGTGTGCACACCATCAGTTTTCATATAAATCAGTTAGCTGCTTTCAACAAAAATATTTCTCTACCGACATTGCAAACAGCTGCTTCACTGTTTCCACTAATTGGAGAGAGGTTTTCCAACACCAAAACATGGAAGCAGGTGGAACAAATGGACTAAAAGAAATGTTATCCTGCTAAAGTGATGTTTGACAATTGATTACTTGAGTAAAGCTAATCTGCTACTTTAAGTCTACAAGATATTAGACATTATACAATATTTCAATGTTAATATTATTGTCTATGTTAATTACACAGAACCAATGTTATAGAAAATTGGATTTGTTTTCAATGCCTCTCACTTATATGTCACTGATTTTCCAAAATACCTCTTTATTTTGATTATTAAAGAACCCAGATTGAACTGTGTCATAGGTGCAAAATGATTTGGTACATTATTTGATGGAATGTAAAGTGTGGCAATGGTAGGTAACGGGCAAGGGACTTATCTAAAATTACCTAACTCTGCAAATTTGAGAATGCAGTGGAAAGAAGAGTTGAAGTTGGAAATAGAAGAAATAAGAACTGTGTTAGCTTAAGGGAAACTTTTTCCTCAAAACTACTTTTTGAAAGGATTTCCCTTAATACAAACCTCACTGAACTGTAGAAAATAAAGAGAAAGATGGACAAAATAGTATTGCAATCTGTGGGAGTAGGAGTTAGAATCATAAAACGTCCATTTGGTTTCAGGAAATAGGATAAAGAGTTTAAATTGGAGCTTCAAAGCATATTTTACAGCTGTTATTCCTTAACAGGAACCCCTGTAAATTAGCTAGAGAAAATCAGGAAGAGGAACACTAAAATGCATTTAAAATTTTTGTAGTACTTTTATTTTCACCATATTGTCCAGGAAATCTAGCTTACGAAGTAAGAAAATGCATCCTGAGTGTTAATTCATGGATTTATAAAACAAATTTGGACATGATCTGTGAAATTTGACTTTTAAAAGTAAATCATTCAAGCTCATCAAGTTAAAAATCAGTCTATGTTTATGAAACATGTCATTTCCTAAGCTGACCACTTAAGTTCTGTATTCTTCTCCAAATGCTAAAATTCAATTTTTTTCCCTAAGTAATACATTGGCAAAAAAGGAGAGGTGCAACTAAAGAATATATCTCAAAGTCTGAAAAAACCTAATAATATGAAGAAAATGTTAGCACCTCTCTGTAATTTGATTTCATTCTTTTCATAATTCATTTGACTAATGCACCTTTCCTCCTCTCCAGCTGATGTGCAGAGTGCCTGCCTTCTGTCTCAATATCTCTGATCATCTGCCATCTCCCACAGGTAATTTTCTGACTATTTCTGTTTATTGTCAACTTTTCTTGACATTCTGTCCCCACCCCCCACCACAACTCCCACCCCATGTTGTACTGCAGTGATGAAATCATGTGCAAGAGTTGTAACAGAAAAGTTTCTTTCACAATGAGGTTTCAAGGTAATGCACGCTCAAGCAGTAAAAGAAAACAAAGCTGATTGTGTAACTCACTTTTCAATGAAGCTTCAAGGGTAATCACTATGTGGTTGCCTTTGAGACCTGAGGTCATATACTAAAGCTATTACAAATGATTTCATAAATACATATTTAATTATTGAATCATGTTAAGTGCACTATTTAATTTCCTTACCACAGATGGCACACAATTACTAGATTTACTCAGGTTTCTCTAAGTAATTTCCATTAGCATATATTCTCGCTCTTTTTTCCCCTAAAGTTGAAAAACTCTTTAGAGAATTACCCCAGAGAGTGCCCAAATATTTAAAAAAAAGAAACAAAATGATAACAGCAAAAAGGACATAAAACTGTACCCTCTAGAAACTGCATCAGAACATATGAAAATACTGAATAGCATTTTTAAGAAAGTATGAAAATTAAAACTAAATTTAAGTTCTTATATTTTATACTAAAATTTCATAATGTATTATTTTATACTGTGATCATCTTTGCAATACAGACAATTGACAAGCCTGCTTCTGTGACAGATTTTCAGGAGGCAAATGAAGGAAGAGAGGAATTAGGAGAATTCTCCAAAATAACAATTAGCCATTCCATGTTGTTGACTAACATCACATACAGCTTGTATTGTATATGCACTAAGTGTCAGGTGGTCTACCTTATAAGCACCAGCAATTTTATTCTCCACAAAAACCCGTGAGAGTGTTACAATTATTATCTCCATCTTACAGATGGGAAAATGAGACACAGAGGGATTAAGTAGTTTTCCAAGTTATTCAGCTTGTAATGTAGGAGAGAGATTTGGTCCAAGTCAGACTCTATTTTCTTTGCTGTAACTCTATGCTATACCAGTACCCCACCTCTAAGCTGGTATTTCATATTTCCTTAGCTAATTTCCTGGTAGCTTTCCCCTAGATGATTAGTAGGGCCTATTGATTATATCTTCCTTTTTAAAAAAATCTACAAACAATAGTAGGCTATTAAAATAGCTATATGTAATAGGACATTTTCTATCAATTATATAAGGTTGAGTTAGATTCACATTGTACACGAATGTAACTCTGAAACTTTTCTTACACCTCTTTGGATTTAATCTGAATTAACAAAATATTAATCTAAGACTGTGCCTAAATTACACGTCTCCCTTTGGAGCCTCAGCTAATATTGGCTGTTGTTCAATTGCAATAGCTCCCTTTAACCATGGTCTTCTATAAATTCCTACCCTCATCATCGATTTTGGTTTTGTCTTTCTAAAATTAGGTTAATCATTTTCAGTTCTGTTGAATTTGTCCTTTAAAAACTTTTGTTAATAGCCTCAAATCCTTTCTGAAAATGGGAAAAAAATATATGAATATATGGAAGTGAAATCTGTTACTTTTAAACTTTATAGGAGCCTATTAGTGTATTAATTTTAATCCTGAAATGTACAGTTGATCCTTTTCTAATTAATGATGATATTTAATTTAATGACTCTAAAAACATGGCTAGCCCCTAATAATAATAGCCAGCATTTATTAAGCCTTTTGTTTGTGCCAGATACTGATCTAAATATTTTACATATATTATCTCATTTAGTACTCATGACAACTATATGAGATGATAGGTATGATTAACATCCCCATTTTTGCAGATGAAGAATGAAGCTATTCTAACCATTGTAACATGGTTAGAATCCTTCATCTGATTTTCAACAAAATTATGTTAACAATACAGTGAGGAAAATCTTATATCTATGAAATCATATTATGCTGAGAACCTAACAGAATATGTTACTAGGGAGAAAGTCCTTGTAAGTCATTGCTTCCGTAATTTAACTTTTTTCACATATGGAACTTATTTTGAACTTGGTTTTTCCCTTTCAAAGTTGATCCCTTTGTGAAGAAAGGCCGATGATACAATAGGGAAGGAAGCTTCCTCACAGGGGCAAACAGCTATCAACTTCCTAGAAGAAGTGGCTCTGCCCCTGACACCTCCATTCGTGTGTATTTCCTTCTTTCCATATCACTTTCAGCCTTAAACTCTGTGACTGGGGAGAGGCTCACAGCAAATAAATGCAAAGGAGTGTGTCTCCCAGCTTCCCCAAACTTCCTGTTAAAAATACTTTAAGCAACACTTAGTTCCTCATTGAAAAAAAAAAAAAGGAAAAGGAAACTTCAATAACAGATAAAAAAATTAGCACCTGCAGAGCAATTTTACCAAGTTCTTTTACAAGATAAACCATTTGAAATTCAAGAAACCCTACAAGCTGTAGGCCAACTGTGATTAATCTCACACTTTTGAAAGGAAAAGTTAAACTTGGAAGTTTGACTTGCCCAATTTTCACAGAAATACTGTTTCATACAGTGAAGTCACCAGTGAAGATTTTGGGGACGTTTGTTTTGTTTTGCGTTTTTGTGTTTCACTTTGACCCCTCCTTACATTGTCATCCTATGTGCTCTGAAAACAGATATCTGGTTTTCAGTGTTGTTCCAGCTATTTAACTTGTTAGAAAATTAATTAATCACTCTGTTTTTTCATCTTTAAAATGGGAATAATATAGTTCTGACAAGATTACTGAAAATACTGAGATAAGAGAAAGTATGTCACACAGTGCTTGATATATAGTAAATGTTCAATAAATATTGGATATTATCATTACTTTTATTATTCTTATGCAGCATTCTAACTCCTTATTTTAGTATTGCGTATATTTCATAGTTTAGTAAATAAAGGATATTCTGCTTTGCATTGGGAATTTGTTATAGCATGCATGTATGTATTCTTCCTGCAATCATTTTTAAGGCCAGGTCTCTGTCCCATATTTACTTATCTCTCTCTCTCTCTCTGTGTCTCTCTCTCTCCCCCACATAACTTAGTATAATGCAGCATATAGGTTATAACTATCAATTGCATATGGAATGAAATTAAATGTGTCTCTCCAATGTGCCAGTTTTTTATAAATGGGAAAGATTTTCCCCAACCACTAGGTAATGGGAAATGTGGTCCCAATAGCTGTGAAGTAAATCTCTAAGGCCAAAAAAGAAGCTCATCTCCTTCAAAACCTTAGCAGGATTTGTATTCACCCTTCTGGGATTCAAACGAGTTTGAGGAAAATGGCTTTATTTTGCCTATACAACCCAATAGGCTGGTACTGGATCTGTGCAAAAGGGAAGAAAACCTATTTCATTTAATGTTGCTTAAAGTGAAGAACGTGTTTAATACCGTTCATGAGCAATGAGAAAATGAAGGTTAGAACCAATAGCAGACAGTTGCAGTTTCTAAAGAAAAAAATTTTTAGCGTATTTTTTGTGGTGAAATGTTTACATTGTAGAAGCTCTGACAGAAAAAATTTCTGGTGGGTAAGATACTACTACTACTTAAGATTCACTTGTACATATTCATTGTCCTTTATGTAAAATCTTTCAGCTGGAAAGTCTGCAAAAAAGAAAGAAACTAAAATAAACACGTTTAAATGAAAGTGTTCTTCTGTCAGGGAGCTTAGGAGGTGATCAAGAGGCTTCAAGCACGTAAACACTTGGTAACTATTTTAAAAGAAATTTTAAACAAGCATGATTTATTTTTTCCAAACCAACTGTGCCTTTTAAAAAAGCTGCCTGTGAATGAATAATGTGAAAACAGCAATTTTTCTTAAAGGGATGCATTTATCTACAGAAGTGTTATGATTTAAGATAAAGTCATTGACTCAGAGCTAAAGTTTAGACTAATTAAAATATATAAATTACTTTTCTTCTGACCTCAAGGAGAGAGGCACAGGCTGGCAACAGCATAAGCCGTGCTCTCAGCAGGAGAATTATGATTATAAATGGAACAGAGCTTCAGATATTACAGGAATGCACATGTCAAAATATTTGGGGCTATAACTATAGACAGAATCAATATAACAGACACAAGCAGCATTCTCCCCCTTGATTTTTCTATTAAGTTGAGCTGAAAATACCTCAAAGAATAATTATGTCATGCCAAAATTGCAGGAAAGTCTGCATTAATCAGTAAAGCATAGTTTTATTTAAAGAAACATTCTACTTTAGTGACATCTGTTATTGGCTTATAGTGTATTTTTTTAGCTTTCTTGGATTATATCTCTATTCCTGTTCAAATCATGGATCAGCAACTAATTTTATTAGCATCACTGCAAAGATCCTGGCCTCTATTCTCAAGACCCATCTAAGTAGAGCCTAAAACTCTAGCAAGTTTATTTATGCCAATTTACTTTAAACAAAACAGTCTACATTAAATATCAGACCACTTTCAATGGTGCAGTGAAACTGTTGGGCTACTAACAGTATGAAACAGTGCATGTTGCTTCAAAGAGCAATAGTCTGATTTGGAACTGTGTGAACATGTACTGGGGTAAAATGCACATGGTGCCTGAATGCTTATCTTTTTATTCCCTTGAGAGACTAATATACCCCTAGAGTTAAATTTTGACGCAAATCATGCCTGTTCATTTGCCCCTATAGGTTAAATAAAGATTCTCTATTTTTCGGTTAATATTTTTCAAGTACATGCTTTTATAAGCATGCTGGTGATTCTCTGTTAGGTGAGAAAAGCTAGATGAACAGAATTTGTAAGGGTGGAGGAGGGATTGTTTGCTATGATTGTTTATAAAAGGAAAGCAGCTTGCTCGACATTTTAGAAGAAGCTATGTTGTATCATATTGGCTCAGCATCCTTAATTTTTTTTTCAGGAGTTTATAATTAGCTTAAGTAGTACAGTCCAAATGATGCTATTGTTGTTTTGTTGTTGTGTACAATTGGTTAATTGGACTTCAATATTACACTCGTTAAGAAAATAATTATTGTATTAATCATAGAAGTAGGGGCAAATATTTCTGTTTCCAACATCAAATATGAACATATTATTGGAGTTTTCCCTTCATTTATGTAACTATTCCCAACAATAAAAATAAAAACAAAAGGTACTGTTCCAAACAGCTTCTCTATAATCAGATTTTGGCCCACTCATTCTTCACCTCATGATTTTAATGGCTGTGTTTGTAGGCGTGCTTTTTAACTTCCTTTTAAAATGTAAATCCATGCTGGTAAATGTATGTGTGAACTGTGTTTGGTTGAATAGAAGTTTGTGTGTCCCTACAGATTTGAGAAAAAAAAAATATATATATATATATATATATGATGATCATCATCAAACACATCATGTATGTAACTATAAACATAAATACAATCACATTATTAACAAAATTTGAGGTCTGATTCAGTGAAAGCACTCCTCATATGAGTGTATTTGTACATTGATTATAAATAATATATATACACACATATAAAAATACGGTCTGTTAATCTTATTCATTATTTATGTATAAGCATATGTTAAATGTATTATGAAACAACTAATATTTAAACTAATTCAAAAATATATTCTAAAGAAAATTTCAAACTCACACATACAAATATGCAATATTTGTTTATTATTGTTGTTTTTAGAAACAAAATATATTACCTGGTTTTGCCTAGTTTAATATTTTTAAATGAGACCGTAGGAGTCAGGCTGTGCAACATTTCATGGACTTTTTTTTTTTTACCCACAGGTTTTTGTTACAGGTGGTTTAATAACCAGCCCACTTATTTCTATAATCTTTGAAAGTAATAACTTACGTTGGGCTTAAGTAATTATTAGACACACATTTTTATCATCAACAGACTTTTTGTCCACACTACTACCACTCACAGTTCTAGTTTCACCATCTAGTTAATGTATTTCCTGAAGTTGCCCCAGCTTTATAAAAGTGGTGCATACATAGGTCCCAAAATACATAAAATATACCATCATAGTGTAAAGATTAGTTAGCAGTGAAGACAATGATAATAGCACCTCCATTTTGTTACGATTTTACTAGATATAAGAACTACCTTTTTGGACTATACTATTTTCTTGTTCTAAACTCAGTTTTACTAGATTTTATACAGATGGGCCTTGCGCTGTTTCTTTTTCTTTTCTTTTCTTTCTCTCTTTTTTTTTTTCTTGTTGTCACATGTTTTGTTTGGGAGGAAGGAAGGAAGAGAGGCAAGGAGAAGGGGAGGGAAAGAAAGATGGAAGATATTAGTAAAAGCAATGAATGTTGTGTCCTGCCATTTAATCTACCTCATACTTATTTTAACCTTTTCCTCTTTTCCCCATAGAAAACAGATAGCATAACTAAGTTTTATGTACTGTTAGACAAGTTTAATCTCTCAGAAAATAATTTTCTAGGATCATAGCTATTTTAACTGCCTGTGTTAGCGAAATATAATAATCAACTGGTTTGTTGTGTTTAAGATATAAGATTTTAGGAACATAGTAAGTGAAGGCCAGTACATTCAGATATGAACCAGATGTCTTTCTGTATATAAGGGCCTTCACATAGTGAGAGTGCCTTTGTTCCAAATTGAAAACCCCTTTGAGTCTGAAAAAGACACCCTTCTAGCTTGAACACCTACTGACATTATTTTCTAAATGCTAAAATTGACAGCAGAAAACTACTGCTGTTGTCTGTAATTCTGTAAAAATCTTTGCCCACTTCAGCCTTCTCAATTGCAAAGCTAGTCCAGATGGGACCATGAAATTTTTGCAGCAAGTTCTACAGCACATAATTTTGTTCAATAAAGTTATTATGCCACACACAGCTGTATACTGCCATATAAATGAGCACATGTGCAATAGAATTCTTGTATTATAAGTTTTATAAGACTAAAATTGAGATTATACAGCCATACACGATAATTTATTTGAAACATCAACATGTGCCTTGCTCTAGGGTTACACAAATGGTGCCATTTCTTTTCCAAGAGAAAACGTTTGTCATTTAATATTCAGTATTAACACAAATGTTTTCCTCAGAATTATAACCTAAATTAGGCACTTTAAAATACATCAATATATCATTAACTTCTTACTTTAGCATATTAGATCTATAGAAGAATCAATTCTCCCTAACAATGGTGAAAGAACCTAATCACTCTCTAAATTTGCTTTTAATTAGCATCATCTGCATTAATTTGTGTAGCTGATAGCAAAACATTACAATACATTGCTATTTTATATTTAAAATGTAATATATCTTTTGGTCCCATTTCTCTCTGAAGGAAACTTAGCCCTTTTTTCTGCAATGCCTTAGTAAATATTTTCAGATGTGTTGCTCAAGAATTTTCTCTAGGAAACTATGTGAGGTTATATTAGGGATGAACTATTCAAATAAATTTCCAGGTAACTATTTGGTCTTCTGCATGTTTAAGAATATCCTGAGCAGTATTTTTTTCTCTCTTCCATCTTCATCCCCCCAATTCACTAATTCTCAGTCAGATTTTTGAGTATTGCAAAGGAAATGGTATGTAATCAGCAAGCAGCTGAGAAGGAAGAAAGGAATCTACCATTTATGCTGTTATGTTTTTCACACATTATTTTTTCACAATAATTATGAAATATAGGTAATATTTCCTGGTGGGAAAAATACAAACAAATAAAAACCTAGAGTTCTGAGAAGTTAAGTGAATTTCCATAGGTAACAGAACTAGTGTTCATAGCCAGGTAGTGTTATAGATGTTCTAGGTCATAGCCATAGCTCAGGCTCTCTGACTCCCAAGTCCAAAGCGCTTTCCTCTATACCACACATTCTAATGGTGTTTCAGCCTCTATCCAGACTCTCCTTCCATAAAGAAAACTACAGACACATTAACAACAGATTCTCTGGTTCAGTGAAGACCAAAGATTGGTCTAATCAAAACCAGTTCCTGACGTTTGAAGAGACCCGTACTTTTTTTGTAACGGCAGCTTCCTTGACAAATATTTTCAAAAGTACCTTGTTGGACTAGCCTAACTCACATATCCTATCTCAGTTAATGATACCACTCTCTACTTAGCTGCCTACATTATAAATTTTAGCTGTTCCTGATTTCTCCATCTTCCTTATCCCCAAGTCGAATTCTATTTCACTCTAGAAATATATCTTTAGGGCAGTTGTCTTCAAATATTAGTGTGCCTCAGATTCTCTGGAGGACTTGTTAAAACATAGGTAGCTGGAGGTAATAAATATGTTTACTGCCTTGGTTGTGGTGATGATATATATGTCCAAATTTAACAAGATGTATACATTAAACACGTGCAATTTTTGGTATATTGATTATACCTCAATTAAACTAAAAAAAAAAATGTTGCTGGACCCCGGATCAGAGGTTTTGATTCAATAGGCGTTGGATGGAGTCCGGCATTTTTGGCAAGTTGCCAGGTGATGTCAACGCATCTGATCTGAGGACCACACTTTGAGAGCATTAATCTAGTGCATCCTTTCACTCCTGTCCACAGCTACTGCAGCATGCTCTCCTCATATCTTGGCCAGACAACCACAAAAAACAACAACATCAATCATCAGCTTTCTCATCCCCAATCCTGTCTATCCTGGACAATTTTAACAAGTAAAAACACAAACCTGATAAAATTATCCAACAAATTAATGTTTCTTGAATCTCTCCAATGGTATGCCACTGACCAGAAAGCAAGATAATCACCTTCACCTTACAGTTTACCATGCTCTCCGTTTGTACAGGATGTTTCCCTTGCATAAAGTGCTCAATAATCTCAATCTGTCTAACTCCTATTTAACTTTCAAAGCCTATTTCAAAGGTCATATTTTTTGTGTATGAAATATGTCCCTGCTCCCCCTGGCAAAGTTCATAATTCCCTATGGTGATTTCCTATTGTGCTTAGTACTAGCTCAGTTGAGTTGTTCATTATATTGTATTTAATTATCACTTTTGGACCCTTTGGGGTTTATTTCTGTGTGCCTAACTCTCCACTAAAAAAAGAAATTTAAAATATCTTCAGGTATTTTATTATGATTTTTTTGTCTCCCATCTCCCAGTAAAAATTAGGAGAAGAAACTGAAAACTTGTTTGGCCTGCTGACTTTCCTTTATTAAGTATTCTTTTAAAATGTCTTGATTACAAATATATCACTCAGCATATATTATCACCTCCAACATGCTATGCTAATGCAGAGCTGTACTGAGGGAAGAGGTCAACATTATCTGCATGATTTTAGAAAAACAACTTGTGTAGGCATGTGTCTCTGAGATACACATGTCTAAATCAATAGTCAGTTATTTTTATGTAATTTAAGTCACTGTCTTTAAATATACACAGACTTTATCTTAATAAATGCCTCAGGATTTGGCCTGTCTTCACCCTCATTTTTAAAGATTTTACCTGATCATGAATATTTGATATTTACTAACCTACACAATTATATCTTCTAAATATAGACACAGTCTAAACTCTAAATCTATTAAAATATATCTCCTATACTAAATGTATTTTAAAACCTAACAAAAGCTTCATCCAAACCAAGACTGTTATTATGGACTAAATGTACAGCAAAAATCCTTTCCTTCCATATCACAACTTATTACTAATACTACTTATATAGTAAAAAATAACTAGTTATAAAATAAAAAAGACAATGTTATAAATTACAGAATTATTATAAAATAAATTTATTTTGTCTTCCTCAAGCACTTAATTTTATTATATTTATCTTTAGCTGGTACATTTTCCCACAAAAATTACCTAAATGGAAATAATGTAAAGCTTTCAGAAGTAAAGTTGATTTTAATTTCTGTGGTATGAATAAAAAAGAAAAAAAGGAAAGAAAAGAAAAAAGAAGAAAGAAAATGCCCAGTATGTGTTTAAATCACCATGTTTAGAGTTCACTGATTTTATTGTTATACCTCTGTGGCATGTGTAGCCAATTTATCTTTGTCCAATTGATAGGGTAAATGAACAGTTTTCTACGTCTAGTTAAATCCTTTTTATTACTGAAAGGAAGAAAGCAATTTAAATATTGCAATAGGGAGTATAATATCTTAAAAGATGGGTTTCACTTAAAACCATGGATCATTACCTTTGGAAAAGTCTTTGAATCGTTTTGTGTAAAAATGCAGCGGCCAAATTTGGACTCCTAAGGACTATTCTCATCAATTATCTTATAAGTAAGCTCTGTTATCCCTCAATATTATTCAAGCAATGGTGAAACTGTCTCTAATCAACTATACTTTAAAAATAAGATTGAATTTTTCCAGTTATTTGACTAGGTGAAGAGATGTTACCAAGTTGCTGCTGCGTTTCTACAATTTCTTGAGGAACCCACTTTTCAACTCACAGAAGCATGTCCCAAGATAATCTCAAAAGGTCTGAGCAGGTGTGCTAAACTAACAAAGCCTCTTAGAGAGGCACAGAAGTTCTTTGCCTCTTTCCTTTATTTGACTTTGTTTCAAAGCCTTTTCTTTTTCATGAAAGTTCTACACTTTCTATCCATGCTGAAAAATGTGCTCACCCACTGGAATCCACATTCCTTTCCTTCTGATATGGCTGCTGTGTCAGTTATTACTCTACCTGAGGAACATAGCAAACAATTCCAAATCCTGAGGTATTTCTCCCTAATTAGAAACACCAAAATGAACAACGTAGGTTTTCTGTGTCATCACGTCCTGGCCTTTAGCTATGAGTATTCGGGTGAGATGAGAGTATCTGAAGCTTTTAGGAGACCTAAAATATTAAGAAGTAGTACAAAAGGAAAACAAAGGGAAAAGTCTGAAGAAAAACACTTTTTTTTTTTTTGGTATGAAATGGAGAGGAGAAAGAAAGAAAAAGGAAGGAAGGAAGGAAGGGAGGGAGAGGGAGGAAAGAAAGAGGAAAGATTTTATATATTTATCTATTAGATTAAATATAAGCATATGTATACACATTGTTGTAGGCAGAAGAATGGTTGCCCAAAGATGTCCACATGCGAATCCCAGGAAACTGTGAATATTTAGGTTAATGGCAAGGGGAGGTTTAAAGTGGCAGACCACTTGACCTTGAGGTGGGGAGATGATCCTGGATTATCCAGATGGACCTAATCATAGGGTCCTTATAAATAAAAGAAGGAGGGAGGCAGAGAGGGAACTGGAGGGATGACAGCCTTAGAAATATTTGCCGTGTTGCTTTGAGGATGGAAGAACTGGGTCACTAGCAAAAGAATGTGGGAGGGTAGCCTCAAGAAGCTAGAAAAGGCAAGAAAAAGGACTCTACCCTAGAGCCTCCAAAAGGAATGCGGCCTTCTTGATACTTTGATTTTAGTACAGTGAGATCCACTTCAGACTTCTGACCTCTAAAACTGTAAAATAAATTTGTGTTAAGCCACTAAATTTGTGTTAAAGTTAAAGAAGCAATAAGAAATAAACATACACATACATACACTTGCCTCATTGTTTCTCTTTAAATTACAGAACTTCTCTTTTGGGTTTAAAGATAAACACTGTCCACATCAATGCCAATAGAAATATATAATTCAAATCACACGTAAGAGCCATGGACATAATTTAAAATGTCCTTGTAGCTATAGTTAAAAAATAAAAAGAAACAAGTGACATTAATTCTAATAATGTGTTTTATTCAACCCCAAATTTCCAAGATATTATCATATCTGTATATAACCAATATGAAATTATTGAGATATTTTACATTCTTTTTATTATTACTAAGTCTTCTAAATCTGATGGGTATGCTATACTTAGAGCACATCTCAATTTGGACTGACCACATAATAATTGCTCAGTTGTCACAACTGGCTAGTAGCTGCTGTATTGGGCAATATCAATCTGTATATTAAATCTATATATATATAAATATTCTGAAGTTAATTTTGGTGATGGTTTTGACTATATATGATAAAAAACTATATTAATATGTATCTGTTTTTTAATAAAAGATAGTGATTTCTTTATATGTTTCAAAGGGCGCATTCTTTGACTTGATCAAGACACTGCACAAAGTGTCCAAACATAAACACAAAAATCTAAATGCTAACAGGACCATCTCAACCTATGAATTCTTTTCAAATAACCAAGTAGAAATGTATGATATTTACATATCTGTCATGCACTTAGGTATTTTTTTTTCCAATTTCAATTTCTTTTTACCTAGTCTACTTTTACTCTTAAAAGCGAGGAATCAAATTTTTCTAGTGCAAAACAAACTACAGTAAAATGAGTTTGCTTCTTTACATCTACTCTGAACAGCTGCTTATTCATATCACAGCACAGCTGCCACAAAGCTGTCATGGGTCATGGTGTCTGCTAAGAGAGAGGAAGCTGAGGTAGCCGGAGTATTGCAGGTGAAAGCACAGGTATTTTAGACCTTCTTTTCCCAGGGCCAGTTAAATTCTACAGGTTCTCAATTGCTTATAATTTGGGATAATCTATATAAACTGCATAGTTAATTCTTAATGAGATTTAAATAGACACTTTAATTAGACATTTTACAGAAAAATAAGCACTTGTAGATTATGAAAATCAATAATCCTGAGGGTTTTTATTTCAACCTAATCAGGTAGTAGAGTTTTTCCCCATTATGCTTGTTCTTCTAAATAGAGCTAACACTTCTACCAGCATTTTAAATAACTATATTGATATTTGAAAACCTCAACTGGGCAATGCAGTTTTTTTCACCGCCTATGTATGCATTCTATCCAAAGAGCTACCAATCTAGCTTTTTTTTTCCTTTTCTAGTTTCCAGACTTATACATTTAGGGAATGTTATAAACTGTGAACATATACCCATACAGAAGCACCCTCTTCTAAATATTTGGTGGACATTGCAGCTGTTTTTTTCTTTGCTTTAATTTTATTCCAATCTTTTATTTAACTTACAATGAACTAAATCTTCTAAATTTAGGCTTTTTTTTTTAAAGATCATCTCTATTTGGCAAAAACCTTAAACTGATGGTGTTCTTCAAAACTCTTAAAATATTTTGTTTCCTGTAAAAAATATAAAAATGTTTCCCACATGTGTCCCTTCCTTGCCCTGGCTTTAATTTGCTTTTCTTATAAGGCTGTAACAAAACTTAACACAGTATAGCTGATGCTCAAATATGGGCATGCTATTTTTTTTTCCAATTGTCTAATATTTATGTTAGGAACAGGCTTTCCCTACAATTAACAAAGTCATACTTTATGAATGATGTTATTCATCATCATTATCAGTCTCCATAGTATCTTGCCACTCTGATGGTCCTTTCTCTCTATATTTTAATTCAGTCTAGGTGCATTAGACCCAAGGGCACCATGACTCACTTTGGAAAGGGAAAACACCATAACCCGATTTCAAAGTATATGAACCCCCTGCTTCTTAGATTTACTTCAAAAAAATTGTCAAGCACAGTATCCATCCATGGAGGATCACCTAACGGAAAATGCAGAAAGTAGGGTCAGAAGAAACATAGGCTGGCACACATCTCATCTCCTCCATCTTTACCTGCTGCTGAAGTGAACATCTTAGGAAATGAACATCTTAGGAAGTTCTGAGTGGCAGTTGGATGTCTGGGGATTGTTTGTCAAAAAAGAGTGGGGACAACTACCCTCATTGCACACTGACATTAATGATAGTAGTTGGGGGACCAAGAATGAAGAACTTACTTTATGTATTTTAGTGTTAGCTATTTTTTTCCATCCCAGTTGGTAATGTCAGCTCCTTTTCTTTCAGCTGATGTCACTTATAAGATCACAGATTGAAGGCCTATCAAATGACAAGGATCATTCCCTAAGTTTGGCTGTAATAAAGGAATTGGCCCCATCTGAAAGCCAGTAGGTATATGCCTCCACAGTGTTACTATTAAAAGCCAAAGCTAGAAGCTCAAGAAGAAGCCTCACTGAATTAAATTTATTTCCTCCTTCCTTGGGACAATTTTTTAAACACTTGAAAATTCTATCATTTCTCCAAACTGTATAAGACTGTTGTTATACTGAGGCACTCTGTAAGACTACCCTATACCCTGTGTGGCCAGTGGAGGAGAAAGTACTAAAACTCATTGGCACTGCTTATATTCAGCTGGCTTGGGAATTATCCATTGTTAGCCACATGAAAGAAGAAACATGTTCCTTTCGAGGATATGCTGTACTCATATGACCCCTTACACAGCATTAAGAATGAGACTGGCTGACATGCTGACATTTACTGAACAAACACTATGAGAGACGCACAATGCTTTGTAGTACTAGCTCATTTAATCTTCACCACAATTCTACAATGTATGAAGCATTATTATCTCTTCCCACTGAAGGAAATGAGGACTTAAGAAGCTTAGTTATTTTTCCAAGGTCACTTAGCTGGTCACAGAACTAGAATTTGATCCCATGTCTATTTGACTCCGAAGCCATGACCTTAACCATCAACCACAGAAGTGTTAAGGCTAGCTCCATGGCTAATATCCATAAAATTTTTATATGTATTTACTGAAATTCCACTAATAAAAATTATATATATAATTAATATACATATATGCATATATTAATTATATATACATATATATTAATTATATACACACACATGCACACACATATGTATATGTGTGTGTAATACTAATTTGCAAGATACATTTTAATTATATTGAATGAAGGAGGAGATTAAAAACACAGAAGCCAAGATTAGTCATCTGAAATTAACTATAGGAACAATGAATCTTCAAAAGAATGATGACCGTTTTTATTCTTTGGGGTCTATTTCAAAGGCTAAATTGAAAACATTTAATCTTTGTCTTTTAAAATTAAATGAGAACATGAGTATTTAAATCTGCACTGTGCAGTATGGTAACCACTAGCCAAATGTGGCTACTGAAATTTAAATTAAGATTGAATAAAATTTTTAAAAATTAGTTCCTGTCACATGAGCACTGATCTAAATGGAACTAAGGATTAACTAAGCAATGCTTTTATCAAGGATGTTCTACCCTAATTCTTTCCCCTTGTATAGGCTCTGTCCTCTTTCCCCCTTTCACAACCCTTCACTGTGAATAAGATAAACTGGTTGTGATTTTCACATTATCTTTAACAGGATCCAGTGGACAAGCTGTCTGCTTAAATGAAAATGAAGACTGGCAAAATAAGAACTGACGTTAAGACTTGAGGGTGAGGAGTAGGGCTCAGTTTTCTTTTAGCGTGAGCCAATGGTATATTTCAGGAGATATAATTTAAGACACAAGATTTCATTGGTGACTTGAGTTCCACCAGAAGAGGAAGCATTCTAAAACAGACAGTTTTTTGAAAAGCATGGCATCTGAACTGAAAGAAATAGTGTGAGAAAGAGATGAGATGAACAAAGCAATGAACGTTTACATCTGTAAAACATCTTTAAAGTGAGGAAAATAGGATGACTTCCATCCTTACTATAGCCAACCCTGATTTTCTTCATTATATATGTGAAGAATTTTAGATAGTTTTTTACACTCATCATGAAAACAAGGAGATGGGGCTATTATGCTTAACAATTTCCATAAGTGACATAAAAGAGTTTGCATTTTCAAAATGGGAGGTTGAGCAAGATGGTAATTTAGATTGTGAACCCAGTAAGAAGTGGGCTCACGTTATGCTTTGCCCCATTTTTAGCTCTTGAAAATAGTTTCAGTGATAAAGACTAGTATCAGTGGCATCATTATTTTTAATAGCATTAATGATTTTCATAATCACAATAGCATTCGCCACCTTTAATAAGGCTGTTGGATTTTATAAGTGGTTTGCTCAAGTCTATTTAATACCTATTTAATAAGGCTTTACCTATGGGAGATTGACTTAAATTATTTTAAAACTTTGCATTGTATATAAAAGAACACATTTGTAAAAGAAATTTCAAAAAAGAAATTTGTGACTAATTTGAAAAAAGAAAATTGATTTTTTGGAGGCACTGATTAGAAAGAGTCAGAATCTTTTTCTTTCCCACATGGAGATTAAGAATATTTATGGCAAAGCCATAGAATTCTGGAAGAGAATTCTCTACTATCAAAGTTATTATCATGTTGAAAAAACTTCTATACCATATATATAATATATATAAACATTGCCCCACTTTTTTGAGGCTATTACTGTATACTTTTCCCCTCCCTAAGTACACAAATTGTGAACTTCCACAAGTGTGGAATAGGTGAATGCTTGATTTTATTTAAAGACTACATTACATACAAATTCTATTACAATTTTAAAGAGAATCAACCAACCAGTGTTCAGCATTTAACCTTAATGTAATTAATTTTATGATCCATCAGCCTATTAATCTCTATTCATCAATATCCTAACATAGTTAATCTCTGTATTATATTTTCACATACCGCATACACTATTGAGAATCTTTTAAGAAACCCAATAGTATGTGCATACATCCTAAAACATTTTTCTAGTCACATCTTGAGAAAAACTTTTGATAATTTGATAAAGTAATGATTCATCCATCTCACTCAATCTCTCTCCATCTCTTTTTTATACTAAATCTTTTATTTTTCTTTAGTCAGATGATGGGTAATATGTGGGAAATATACATGGCCCTCATTCAATCATTAGCTTCTCCTCTGTTTTACTTCCTTAGCTTGGTTACAAATATCTAACTCCAAAACATTGCCTGAGGGTAGGCAGGAGGAGAGGGTGGAGCTCAAAGTGTGCTGTGCCTTTATAAGTACTGCCCATTCTTTTAGTACCTGCATTTCCTTGGAACGGCACGGCACCTGTAAAAGGTTAACGAGCATAGAGACTTTCAGGCATAGCGCAAATTACAGACAGACAGACACAGACATTTCATTGATTAACAGACAAGCAACATGCACGCTGCAGGCACACTACAGGTGGCAGATATTACTGCAGCTCCACCACTGGAAGATCTTATAGATCATGTAGATATATATATATATATATATATATTTCTTTTTCAACGTGGTGAAATACCATTTTCAAGTACTATTTAAAAAAAGGGAAAAATCTTTTTCAAACAGTTATATTTTTCAACAGGTATATTTGTCTTAGCTTGAGTTGCAGCAGATATTTATATCATCCTTTTTGTTACAGGTCATTAGAGATCTCCTCAACTTTATCAAATAAATCAATTAAATAGATCTTTTAAAAAGGCTCATTCTTTTTTAAAAAGCTCGATTCACTTACATCCAAAAAGTACTGAATTCACAATTCAGGCACCTTGTCTTCACTATATTTGATAAACAGCTTTACTGCTAAAAATAAATCATGGTCTAAATCATCTCCAATAAATATTTTAAATAGACTCAAACTCTCTGAGCTATTAAAAAGTACAGTGAGGACTTTCTGATGAACTCAAATTTTTAAAAAATCAAGCTGTCAGGTTTTCTAAAAATCCTAAATTATTTGCCTTTAAAATTGCATTCATCGTTCTATGAGAATCATCAAGCATTAATGTACATGCATTAATACTACCATCATTGCAGAAGGCCTGCAGAGAAAGAGTTCTTCCATTCCCAGTTTCATTTTTTAAACAATCTCTTGCTATTTTTGTAGCACTCAACACTAATACAGAAGTAATCAAATTAGCATTAGTGGTTCATGTTGCAATCTTCAATTTGTATTGCTATACATCAAAGTAAAAATATTTGCATATCAAAAGTAAAAGAGGTGGGATTTAAATTAATTTACTGCCTTAAACAAAATTAAGTAGGCCTTGATGGTAAATTAAATGATAAATAGTTCACAAATACCAAAATTGAATATATTTATATTTCTTTTTAAAAAATCCCAAGGCCTGTGTACTAAATGCTAATGAAATATGAATATTAGAAAAAGAATGGAATATGACAGTGCATATGGAAAATGTTGGGTTTCTCATATTCTGAGAATTCTGTTTAAATTTCATTCATATTATAGTGTTTACAACTATTTATAACTCAGAGTATGTAGGTGATAATTCTATCTATCTATCTATCTACCTATCTAACATATTTCAATAGTCTGAATCTAATTATTATCAATATTTTACCATGTAGGAAAATGTAGTGGCTTTGATACACCTGTGGGCATAAACATGCCAAAATAATGAGATTTCCAAAAAATGCATTCCTTTTTTATCACCTGTTATTATCATGAAGTTTCCATCTGCTTACCACAATAATTAATGTTTTAATATTCCTTTGTTATGTGGTGATTCATATGGCCAAACTGGGAGAAACACACAATTTTTATGAATGGATATTTTCATGCAACCTCATTTATGTGCTTCTCAGGGGATAACATGTTTTCAAAGCACCAAATCTGGCTTTAAAATAATTTACATTTCTGCTCTAGCTAAGTCTCATCCTGACAGTGACCTAGTGAATGCCCACCATTTGCAATACAATGTCCTCTCTGGACATTAAATATCCCCTGATGTACCTGGGGCATTATGTTCCTTCCTCCCTGGCAGATACTCCTAAACTGCCTATTATGAGAATTATTTCCTAGGTTAGTCTATAATCCTGCATTGATATTTTATTTTGTTGCTTCATATTCCAGCTGATATTTAAACTAAAACATGTTCCTATGGTACTACCATGCTTCCAGATATTTCTCAAATATAAAAGAATTAAATGTATTCAGACTATTTATCTTTTAATCTTATATGCATATCTGGAAAAGAAAGAAAATGTTATTTTTATGAGTCATTCTCATGATTTTAAACTATGTGACATAATTTGAGAAATACTAGTGACAAAATTTCCCAGAGATACTATAAATAGTACCCACCAACTACTAAATGGGGTTCATGGAGCTAATCTGACAGCCATACTTAGAAACTTTTAAGGTATTAGCCAGGTGCCCCTACAGAAAAGACATATCAGGAATAGGTAAATCAGAAAAAGAAAGGATTTTCAAGTGGACATTTGGGACAAAATAGATACAATTTATTACTTTCATCTAACTTCTAACTTTCAAGTGATTTGTAAATTAATTACATGATATTCAGGTAAGGTAAGCAGGCAAAATGATGAGTAGTACATTCATTTATTAATTAAAGAATTCTTATCCTTGTATTAAGTTTTGTTTTGTTGCTCTTGTTTTTTGTTTGCTTTTCCCTGTGAGTTGGAAAAGTGGAAGACTTTGGAGTATGGTTTAAGAATAACATTGATTAGCTTCTCCATCATAAAATCATAAAGGAAAAGAAAAAATCATAAAATTATAAAGAAGTCACTCTCTCTAATCTATAACCTATGATCCTGTAATTTTCATGTAAGTGTGACCTATCACAATGGACTGTAGAATATTATGCCCAAAGACAAAGATATTTTCAAGTGCATTCTGAATATATTAGAATACTTTTAAATTTTAAGTAAGAAAAGTTGAGTTGTGTAAAGATCACCTTTGTCATTGTTCAACCATTTCTTCATAATGATATTATAGTCATTATTTTTTTTTGGCAGGGTTCAAGTGAAATAGGGATTGTCTATGTATTTCTCATGGGTTTTGCTTTGCAGATTTGTTATAATACCTATATAACAGTGAATAATTTGATAATCTAAAGTGGAGACAGTGTTTTGTTTGTTTGTGTGCTTTAAGGAATGCCCTTCTAACTACAATCTATTTTCATGGGATATAATAATTCTCTTCTCAGGAATATAAGAGCTTAATTTTTTAAAAAGACAAAAAGTGACCTTTTGGGAAGACAGGACAGAGATCTGAATATTAATGTAATCAGTAGCTGTCATTTAGAAGACAAGGAGAAATCAACTGCAGGCCAAAAGAAACTTAAACCTAGATATCTACAACTCAATAGAAATTAATAAGAAGAAAATTTCAACTTAAAAAAAAAGTCTAAATGTGGATTAAATTTTCCTTGTTTTTAAGAAAGATTAAAAATACACATCTCAAGTCTCTTAACAATTCCAGGTGGAAATTAGGACGCTTTTCAAGGTGATTCTCACATAGGACAAGGCTTTGATTTAAGGTCCCAATAATTAATATATTCTTGGATTATGACATGTTGCATAGAAAACTATTGTACTTTATTGCTGAATCAGGAAATAGTAATACATCTATTTTTTGTTGTTGTTGTTCTTTTAAAACTACAAAGACCAGAAGAAATAAAATTAAATGAAAGGGTGGTAGAGTATTTAAGATTGTAGTGTTTAGATCTTCCTTTTACGGATAAGAACAATGGAGCGCAAAAGGACAGTGGTTTGCTCAAGGTCACACATCCTGCAGCAAAGCCAGGAGTAAATCACAAGTTTACAGATTCCAAGAATTGAGAATCGTGCTTATTTCAATGTGAGAATGAGTAAGTTGAAGGAAAATCAACTGAGAATTGATGAAGATTTGATGAAGAATTTGATGAAGAACTGATGATAGGCACTATGATACATGACTCATATACAGTTTTTCATCTCACCCTAATATAATTCATGAGGTTATGGATTTAACTAAATTTTCAAATGGGAATACTGAATATAAGAGAGACTAAGTAAATTGTCCAAGGTCACAAAGCTTGTAAGTTGATTGCATGGTTACTACTAAAACCCAAAGCGTTCCTCTTTCCTATCCCATGTTCTTTCCATTTTACTTGTTAAAATAACTAAAATTGAAGGCCTGCTGTATAACCAAACTAGCATAGAATAATATTTGTTGAAATAATGAGGGTGATGATTTATAAAGCTTCCTGAAGAGGAATCCAAACATAAATTAAAAAAATACTTAGCTGTACTTGGGGCTCAAAACAAAGACAAATGAAGCTTTTCAGCATGAGAACATATTAAACAATGCAGGAATGTGTCCTTACTTTCCTTTAATGGTGCTACTAATCTAGCCTTTGCCCCAGATGATAAATGTAGTTCAAATTTGAGGGGAATTTCTCTTCACACATATTTAGCTTCCTCATGGCTGGCTTTCTTTCTTTTTCTGAGAGTTTTATTTGGATTTAATATTCCTTTGCCACATTTTACTTGGATTATTTTATTGCCCATGGAGATCTCTGTACTTAACTTGGAAATTTCATTGCCATCGAAAGGAGTAAACTGGTTGCCTTTAGATGTGACTGATAAGAACCCAAAAATAATTTTTAGAATTACACATTAGCAGGCAATTTTCTCTTGGATATAATTCTAACTAGTAAGTTTTGCTCTCACTGCATTCTTTCTTTGGGACACCTATCATCCTATATTAATGAGTCCAAAATCACAGCCTTTTAGAGCTAGTTGAAAAGACCTATAACGTTTGTGAATTCAACTCCCTTATGTTTGTATATGAAGAAACTGAAGACCTGAGAAATAAAGGTGGATGAAAAAAAAGTTTTCCAAGGAATAAAAGATTCAAGACCAAATCTAGAATTCCTAATCTAGTGCTCTTTCCATACGTACTCACAACTGTAGTGGTAGACAAACATTCCCCTGGCAAAGATTCCCAGATATTTAAAGATGAGAAATGAAGGCTGGCTTTTATCCAGGAATGCTATTTTGAAGACTTTTCTGTTTCAGTGTAGTCACTATTTATGAAGCAAGACTTTATATTAAAACTAACACTTGCATGTTGATACCTCCCCTCAGCTCACCTTTACCTCCCACACAGAAGTCATGTGATTATTTTTGTATTTTATATATTTTTAAAAATTAACGTATTTGAATGTAGAATGGGTTTTACTGATTCCTTTATTGCTCCAGCTCTGTAAGCAATGAACACAATTGTTTCTTTCAAGTCCATCAATCTCAGTACCATAGATACTAGTGTAAGATCACTACTTATTAGTGTAAGAAGCCTTAGAAGTGTAGGCAGTCTCATGAATTTACTATAAAACAACGTGGAATGCTTTTTGTTAAATCTACACAAAGACTTTCTTCGACTCAATGGCGTGGGGCACTCTGACAGCACAGAGTGTCAACAGACAAACGGAAATACACTGTTACAATGTTATTATTAGTATTTATAACAGCTCTAGTGCTCTTGATAAATGAAGCCACATTAATTAGTTTCAGGATCTTATTCTCACTTTGGCATATCCACTAGCACTTCTGAACACGCAATTAAAATACTTCAAAATGTCACTTATGTTTCCATTCTACAAGAAATGCATACTGATTATGGCCACTTGATTTGTACTAGGCCGCATACATTTAGAAACAAAAATATGTTAACATTTTAGGGGTTAATAAATCTCTCCTACACTGCTTGCAATAAAATCTGATGAAAAACAAAGCTATCAATGATCATGCAAATGTACAATTATAGTATTTTTCTGAGTGTGAAATATTTCCAGTTATATATATTTTTTAAAGATCCAACCCTGGTAAGTTTGCTTTCCTTTTATTTTGGAAAATGTAAATTCACTGAGAATTTGGATGATAATCAGTGAAAGCAGATGGATTTTTGAACATCTCATAAGTTAAGTTAGCTCTTTGTTAAACAAATAGCATAGCTGATTTGAAAGTTAGATGGCAACCCATGCATTGACTTTAAAACAAATTACCATTCCCTCTTAAATTGGGGGAAGATTGATTTTCATCTTTCTCCAATGAATACCAGAAATCCTTCGGTTTATACTAAGAACAGTTTAAAGTTGATACATTTTCCCTTTTCTATTAAAAAGAAAACTACATTATAGATTAGATAGATGAAGATACATGTATACGTATACAGATGTATGCGTGTATAATAACTTGACAATATTTATCCAAATTCTTTGGCCAGTATGATTTCTTTCTTTCTTTGACCAACTTGATTTCTTGTATAGAAGTAGTCAGAGAGCAAAGTAAGCTAGAAAACGGACCCCCTGCACTACTTCCTTGATCTCAGGAAGAGGCAAGAGATGTCTAGACAAATGTAGAGGCATGTTGTTAACTGCTTTTCTATAAATGATAAACTGAATTTTGTGAGAAGAACATGTTGTATAGCTGGAAGATCCCAACTGCAATCAACGTTTAATGCTTAAAACACTGAAATATTTTTCTTCAAATCTTTAAATCCTTAAAAATCAATAATACAGGACTTCCCTGGTGGCACAGTGGTTAAGAATCTGCCTGCCAATGCAGAGGACACGGGTTCAAGCCCTGGTCCAGGAAGATTCCACATTCTGTGGAGCAACCAAGCCCATGCACCACAACTACGGAGCCCGAGCTCTAGAGCCCACATGCCACAACTACTGGGCCCACGTGCCATAACTACTGAAGCCCGCGTGCCTAGAGTCCGTGCTCTGCAACAAGAGAAGCCACTGTGATGAGAAGCCCGCGCACCGCAATGAAGAGTAGCCCCCACTCGCTGCACTAGAGAAAGCCCACGTGCAGCAACGAAGACCCAAGGCAGCCAAAAACAAATTAATTAATTTTAAAAAATCAATAATACAGAAAGTCTCTAAATTCCTCTTTAATTCTGTAGGAATGTTCTAGGTGCTATCAGACCTAGACTCAAGTGTTCCTCCTATCTTGGAAATATGAAGGACAGTAAAAGAAATGACACACACAAAAAAGAGTGGACAGAGAAGTTACTGTTAAATGTGAAGGAGATTAGTAAAGTAGCTGAAAAATAAAAGAAATCCTGACATTCTTAATGGCATTTTACACATAATGTAGCAGGCCATACATAATTTGCAAAGGGTTAGGGTTATTTTGTTAATTAATTTGAAAAGGAGGAAATCTGAAAAGGGATTCCCAAATTAGGAGTTTGGGTAGAGATGATAGCTTTGTTCTGAAGATCAAATCAAACCTGGGTGTCAGGCTTGAAAGGCATCAGGATTCTATCTCTTATGGGTAAGAAAGTGGTGGAGGCTCTCTTGAAAGAAAACCCAGAGCATAAGTAGACCTGCCAGAAAAAGTGGGATGGAGGAGAGAAGTGAAAAAAACTGGGAGAGAAGTCGTAGGTGGGAGAGTTTGCTGCAAAGACTTGTGAACACTCCTAAGGAAAGAGTCACATGAAAAGGGAAAAAGAACTAGAGAATGACACATGCATCCAGTGTTTCCTCTTCTCCCTCTCCACCCTCCCCTGTGCTCCTCTGCCCCTGCAATAGAAACAGAACAGAGCCTGGCCCACAAAGGTGAATGGTACTCTAAAGTGTAAAAGATATGAATTCTGACTATCTCTACACTGGGCCAAAAAAAAAATGAATAAGGGCAACATTTAAAAAAAAGAAAACCTCAGGGACATAGCGCACAAAGCATTTTCATATCAGATCAACACTGGCATCGGAGGACTTCACATAAAGGAGCAAGGTTAAGAAGAAGGGTGAAAACTGAATCTTTTATTATTCTTGGACGCTGTATTATAATACATAAACTGATATATTCTATTAATTTAAAAGAAGATCTTTGAAGAGCTTGTACTTTATTCAGTGATAGAATACGGGCTTTCAATTGTCTAAAATTGATTTGATTTCTAATAAAATATTTACTTCGACCTTGGGCAGCAAGGCAGCAGATAGTTCAATGTGAGACAGTAATATTATGAAAAATTGTGATATTTTTCCATTCAGTTCGAAGCCTCCTGTGTTATCCATCGAATTCATTTCCCTTGTAACTAAATCTGTCATAAATCTTGGCATACAAAAATGAAATGTGTTTCTCACCAATAATCTACTGTCAATAAAGACTTCAAATGATATAACACTTTCTGGTGGTTTTAAAATGCTTCACAAATAAATTATTGATCTTGGTATTTGATGATGATGGTATTAACAGTAATCTACAAATAGGAAAATGCGGTATAGGGGGAGGGTTAATGTATCCCAACCATTGGAACTTATAAATAAATAAACAAAAAGAACCATAGGTAAGTAAATATTCTGACAAAATTTATATTTTGTCTACACAAAATTAACCAAAATTGATTCCATTTTTAAGAATTTAAAAATTATTGAACAGTTTGAAACAACTTTCAGGAATTTTAAAAAATAGCCAGTTTAATTATAATTATTAGAAGTGTTTTTTTTTCCTCGCTCAATAATGAATGCATCATTTGTTTCTGGGTGAGTATGATACACCGTTCATTTTTTCTTTACCAGCCTTATCTTTTCTTCTCTTCAGAATCCATTAGAGAAAACAAAATATGAATACTGAAGTTACGAGCAATTCTTAACGTTCATGTTTCGCTTCATTTTGTGTCAGTCAGTATCTGTTGCTTAGACTAAATTCTGTTAAGCATAAAAAGATATCCCATGCTTGTGCTAGTAGCTAAATATGCTCTTCATAGAAAAAAAAAAAAAAAAGTTAGTTGTAACATCTTAGTTTTAATAAGGATATTGTGAGTTGCAGATGATTGTGACTTTGAATTATTAACGCGATACTTATGAAAAAGTGTGTTTTGTTACCAGAAAGGTCTAATGTAAACAGTCATGTTGAATACTTCTATGCCTAATGTTATTTTACTTGAGACTTGTAAGATGTAAAGTGACTACAGACACTCTATATTATCGGAAAGCAGAAGCATCTTTGGCTTCTATACAAGGAAACAAAGAAACAAGAAGTTTCCTTATTCCCCAAAACTATTAACACTGTTGGTCTAATAGCCCAACAAAGGGAAAAGAAACTAGAAGTACAGTTGTTGAGACAATTAATATCACTGTGGCAACAATTTTCTTTAATGGCAATGTTCCAACATATTCTCAGGGTCGGGGCCATGATGCCATATCAGTGTAGAGGAAAATAAACACCTTCAGACTGAAGGATGTGAATAAAAACTTGCTATAATGTAGCATATGAAGCAGTTTATGAGGAACGTATATTCACTACTGAAAAATCTGGTCCAACAAGTAGTGGAGATCATAATACATTTAATGCATGCTTGTGACCAGATACTGGGAGAGATAGAAAAGTAATACACAGTCCCCAACTTCAAAGGCCTTTTTGATTTAATTGGACATCAAAACACATATGAGTGAAAAATAAGTAACAATATTAGGCAATGAGAATAAAATAGTGGAATTCTACATTTTATGATATTGTCTGCAATATTGTACATGCCAGAGGAGTGATGTTTGAGAGTGATGAAAGTTTCTGGTGTGATTTAGAAAAGAATACATTTTCTACTATCAGATTGCACTGCAAAAGTCAAACCACTTTACATCTATGATTGAGCTAGTCAACCAGTATTGAAGTTTATAACATCAGTCTTCTCATTATCTATTCACATCTTTAGCCTTTCCTTATTTGGCAAAAATTCAGGTAGCCCCAAAATACTTTTGAAAGGATCATTCATTCAGTCTATGTGATGACTCACTAATCTTTCTTCACCCATGAACATTGTTATTAACTTGAAAAGTCCCAAATTTTAGACATGGTTTGTTGTGTGGTTTTGTTTAAAAATAAAATTACTTTTATTAATATCCAGAGACAATGATTAATTTCTTTTGTCCTATTCAAGACTAACTTTTCATTGCCATCCCTTTATTTCATTTCAATGAAAACTGGGGTCTTTATTATCTAGCAAAGAGTGAAAAAATAACTTGAATTTTTGACAACATTCACATGTAGTATATTAATTAGTTACTGATATATTTTATTAAAGATATCGCTAAAACAAAAGAAGTATATGATCATTTACTGAATGCCAAAAATCACCAGATAATATGATAGTTACTTTTAAATTTCCTCACAACAACTTTAAAAATATTATTCCCTTTTTTTTTTTTTTTTTTTTGCAAATGATGAAATCAAAGCTCAGAAAGTTTAAAAATTTGCCTGAGATCATATAGCTAAATAAAGATTTGATCACAGGTAAATTTGAACCAAATGATACTTTTCCACTAAATCACAGCACTAATACAAAAATTGTACAAAACATGACATGTTTATATTCTTCCGACAGCAGGGCTGTATGGGCTATCAAACACCATGCTAAGATTATACTGTATGAGGGTTGAAATAATTCTTACCATGGAATGTAATTTTTACCATGGAAAAAGTATTTGAAAAATAATTAGTGACATATAATCATTTTATTTTATGGATGAGGAAATTAAGACTCAGAAAGGGAAAGTCTGGTACCCAAGGTCACACAACATGTGGAGGCAGTGAGGATTGAAAACCAGTTCTCCTGGATATTGATAGGTCCTGATTAATTTATAAGACATTTTCCTATGTAACTGTAGGATAAGAGAGTCAGGACCCTATGAACTCAGATTGGACCACATATATGTATAATATTTAGTTCACTGCAACATTATAATGGCTTTTTGAATTATACTCATGAAATATGGCCAAGCAGCAAAGAAAATTCAGAGTATGTAGGAAAAAAATAACCAGCTGGAAAGTTTTAGATTTATATGAAAATAGGGCATGTGCATCTCTACATCAGTATATATGCATCAGCATATATGCAATGGTCTCCACCATGTTATATAAATACCAAATGATTTTCATTTCAAAATGGCCAACATGGGTGTTTGAAAAGGAAAAGATAATTGTTCATACCAAATGTAAAATAGATCTCCCGCATAGCACAGGGAGATCAGCTCGGTGCTTTGTGACCACCTAGAGGGGTGCGATAGGGAGGATGGGAGGGAGACGCAAGAGGGAGGATATATGGGGATATATGTATATGTAGAGCTGATTCACTTTGTTATAAAGCAGAAACTAACACACCATTGTAAAGCAATTATACTCCAATAAAGATGTTAAAAAAAAATAAAAATAAAAAAAAATAAACACCTGATCAGATGACCTGCCAGAGGAGGAGAGGGGTGGGAAGAGGAGACCCCTGAGATTTAGGCTGCTTAATAAAGAGACACAAGCCTACATGAAACCTCACTGCAACGAGGGAAAGGCAGAAAGTAATATGAATCCTGAAATGAAATTCAGATAGATAATATCTGAGAACAAAATAGTGCTCACAGATTTGCACTTAGTGATACTTCTTAACATACCACCACATTCCAAGCTTTGCTTCCATACAAGTCATATACCTCCCAGAGATGGGAGGCAAGGAGAGAAGGGGAAGAAAAAGAAAAATCGTATATTGCCTCCAAAAGAGTCTTCCATTGATAGAAGAGGTGGTTCTTGCCTTGACTTCAGAACACCTAACAGAGCCTTCACAGACAGCAATGGGACAAATTATCTGGGAAATGAGGTCAGGGACAGAAGAAAATAAGGAGAGGGGCTGAAGATTGAGGACAAATATAAATGTGGCACAGAGAAAAGAATCCAGTGCTACCTACCTAGATGCTAGTTCTAAATCTTCCAAATAAGAAAACTGACCTAAATATTACTAAAATTTTTGTCATCTCTCTTGTACACATAAGGCTTTTAAAGAAAGATATTATAAATGCCGGTTTATAAATATTGTGTGTTTAACATGGATTGAAGTCTTTAAAATTAAAAGGTTTCTAGATAAACAAAATAACCACATATTTTCATTGGGATAAACTATTTACAAATAAACATAGCACAGATTTAAATAACTTCCTATTACTTGTAAAACCATACTTGGTATATGTTTAGTTTAATAGTTACACAGTTTCCAGATGAGTTACTAATTATTCTTAATGAAATAAAATAATTCTCACTTATTGACCTTGAAAAATAAGAGATATAATTGTTTACTCTTACTTGACAATGATTTTTGTTTTAACTTCTGGCAAGAATGAGATTGGAAGTAAGCAATAAAACCTTGTCAATGGTAACCAAAGCATTTTCCCATACAGTTGTACTTACTGGCTTTTTTTTGAGCACTTTATATTGAAAGTAAATATAAAATCTCCTGGAGGTACTACAAATCTCTGTGATTTAAGAGAATTGTTTTTGGAAACTTCAGATATCAAAGCCCACTGATATTGTGATTTGCATTTGTTAATCAGGGAAATCATAATTGTAAAGTGATGGGCATTTATAAATAACCACATTATGAGGGTAGTACATTCTTTCAATGTAAGACAAATGCTCACCTGAGGAGGTAGGGATTTACCAGGACTGAAAGGGATTGAAAAAAATAATGGAAATGCTGCAGGGGGTCTGTGGCTGGATACCCAAGGACTGCCTGGGGAACACTAAAGTTCCTGTCTGGCTTAAAGACTCTCAAAGGTTTGTGCGAGGGGGACAGCTTTATCATTCACAGACAATAGGCATTGATAAATTTTAAAATAATTGTAACTACAGGTCAAAAAGCATTTTCCGCAAGTGTAACATGAAAAGTGAATCAATTCTAAGCTGCTTTTGGAGTATGAAAGGTGTTCAGGAGCTAAAAATGAATAAACAAATATATGTAACAAGTAAAATTGGAAAACTAACATCATCCTGCTTTGTAAAATAGAAGTACTTTACAAACATAAAACAAATGGGCACAGGTAATATCATCTCTAGACTACTAAATGTCATTTGAACATTTAGTAGTCTTCCTAGGACATTAAAAAAAAAAAAACACTAAGAATGTCAGGGTTTTTGTATAAATAAAACTGTTCTTGTATAACAGTGATTTTCCCTGTGTGAAGGAAGGTCCTATATTATATTAATTATGATGGAGAAAAAAGAATTTTGATGATTTTTGAGATAGAATATTACACATTTTTAGAACATTCCAGAGTGATATGTTTTCTCTGGAAATCTTTTTCATGGCTGTTTTATAAGCCAACCTATGAGTGTTTTGAGTCAATCAGTGTTCAGTGAAACTTAAACCAACACACACACACACACACACACACACACACACACACACACACAGGAAAATGATAGGGAAACAGAATGGATTTGCAAAGTACTGCTTTGTCTGTACTTCTCTGAGGGTTATCTGCTCCCTGGATTCTCTCTGCTGGCAGTCAGGCTGCTGCCAGCTCTAAAATCAGACAGAGAACTATAGTGCAGCTGCCTCCTTGCCCTGCTGGTTCTTTCCAGAGAAAAATAACCTGTGTGCTTAACTTAGGCTGAGTGACAAAGACTATGAGAGAAATACAAGCCAACTAAATAAAGGGGCTCTTTCTTCTGTAGTTGTTACTAATTCCCTCTCTCCCTCAGCTCTATCGTCTTCAAAATAGCCCTCATAAAATATACTTTAAATAGAGTGATACTCCAGCATTTTTTAAATGGTTACCTACATTAAATATGGCCAGACCGTAGGGACTACTGAGCTGAGCTACGCTTTCCAAAGGAGGTTATAAAATACTACCTTACACGCTTAATTTGTCTTGGCATTCCTGGATATTTTGGTTAATTATCAGAAATTAGCTTGAGGGAAAGATTAATCTTTTTACGTAGCCAACACACAACTGGTAATTTCTAGTTAGTCAAGTTGCATGACATTTTCCACTATTTCTTAACATTATCAAGAAAAATGGGAGGCTTACAGAGTGAAAGTCTCTATCAGCCAATTTAGTTCATTAAGGATATGACTTTTGGTTATGAAATGAAGCATGCTTGAATTAAAAAAAAATAACTTTCATATTTAGTGGGAAATTATTAAGTCTTTGTGAAGAATTTCTGTTTTGTTTTCTTCCACAGTTCACCCAAAGCATTATATCAAAGAGAGAAACTCACGTTTAGAAAAGAAAGAAAAAGATAGGAAGGAAAGAAGGAAGGGAGGAAGGAAGAAAAAACCGCAATGATCAGATTTCATCTACTGACACCTGAACTTAGGTACCTGTCTTGAGAAATAGGAAAACATTTGCTAGTATTTTTCTTTAGTGCAATTCTACAGGAGACTTGGGCTGAGTGCAGGGGTATCTGCCCCAAGTCTACACCTCCCACCACTGCAAACACTCCTTCTTGTCTTTGCTGTTCTGCTAGGAATTGATCAAGACTTGCTTTTTCTAAAAGATAGAAAATAAATTTACATGAATTCAACAAGCAACATTCTCCAGTAAATTTCAGGGTTTTTTTTTTTTTTTTAGAAATAAAGTAACAATCCATTTGGGTAATTTTTTTCATGGCAAATTTGAGAGCTATTACAATAGAAACTAATAAAATTTTCACTCTTAAAAACAAATTTATACAATGGAACCTGAACTAAATTAAAAAGAAAAATCGGGGATTTTGACTTCCAGTAACGTGGGAATCCTGGCACATCTTGTCCAGTGTAGTTTTACCCCATACTCACCTCATTTCACCCACTATCCTACTGCCATTACCACCAATATTTAGTGCATTCAACAACAGAAATGCTTGACTTTAGTCCCCATCCTCAGGAAGGTCTCAGTTATTACTTTGTTCTTTTGGAATGTTACTAGAGCAATCTGCCCCAAATTCCAGTAATGTAGTTTTCCATTCAAGAACTGAAGGCAATCTCTTATCACACTCAGTTAAACCACTTGATCTGGCAATCAAGGGGTCCATGATTTAACTATATCTCATCTATCCAAACTCACCTTCCCAAATAATACTCTCTCCAAACCAAGCTCCCCTTTTGTCCCCAAACATGTCACAGCATTTCTCAATCCCTGCTTATGTTGCATCCTCACCTAATAGCAAATTTATTATGAGTTTAATCTGTGCCCAACATCATACTCCCATATATTTTAGGGAATTTGTTTCTGGATGTCTTATTTTCTCAATCATGTCATCTTTTCAGAGGTCAGCAAAGTAATCTATCATTTCCTCACATCTCTTAATAATACTATTTATTTCTCATCTAGCAAGTGTTCCAGAAATATTTGTAAGAAAGAAACTGTCTATACTAGAAGAAAACAAACAAACAAGGTGGTGAGGGATATTTTTTAGAATTTGTTCATTTGAGGATGAGTGTGAGTTTATGTTGTCAAGTGAGTTCATCTCTATGGGGTGGGGTGGGGCACGACTGAGATGGGCCAGGCCTGATTGTGCAAAATAATTATATGTCATCTTAGGTAGTATGAAGCTTGGGGTGTGGGATGATATGCGTGAGGCCAGTAATTTTACAAGCAAAATAAGATCTGTGAAGTGTAACTGAGTTTTAGAGATAATCTGTTTGTACTGTAGAGAACAATTACATCAAATATAGGTTGGGCGTTATAATGGCCTTGATTACCTCACTCTTTGGAAAGTGGTGTGCTCATTGGAAGACCCGAATGCACCTACATTAGAAAATGACTGAATTTTCGAGTTGAAAGGGACTTTGACGGGTCATGTTTCTAAGCTTCTTTATTTCCTAGATGGTAGTGGCCTCCTCCTATTTACCTCTCATAATCCCCATCTTAACTGTGGGGCAGACCTGGAATTGAAATAGCCTCTGAAAAAAAATTAACCTACATGCAAAAAATAACAAAAAAATTAAAAATAAATGTAACAAGTCAGTTGACTGACTCATAGCAAAAGAAACAATGTGTTAAAATACCATAATAGCCCACAAGTTTTAGTAACTGCAAAATGAGATATTGGTGTTCAGATTAAGAAAAATTGGAACTCTTTTCATTTCCATAATAATAATTCTGACAATTAAAGAGAGAATTATTTTAGTTATAAAAAAGATTTTTCTTTTCATCTTAAAAAAGTGATACGACTAACATCCATTATCACAAAGACTGGGATTTCTTATATTTTCCATAAATGTTAAGCAAATTATAAATAAAGTCATCTCAATATTCTTTTTGGTTGAATGATCTTTGTAGCTTTTGGTTTTAATCATATATGACCTTTTATAATTAGTGTGGCTACTACAAGCCCATCATTAAAATGAGACATTGACCTAAAATATATCACTCATTATGCACTTTGGTCAAAAATGTTTGAAAACCTCTGACAAAGAAGCTTGTTTGAAAAGCGAGACAGACAGCCAGCCATACAGACAAAGAGATTGATTATGATTCAAAATTTGGGGAGGCCCAGGGATCTGCAGTTTTAATACGGCGATTCTAATGCAGACAGCCTGAGGACTACATTTTAAGAAATGCTGATCAAATTTACATTAGTTACCAATAAAGCTGGAATTATTGACCCACAATTACCTGGGACATTTTAGAGAAATAATCCTGCCTAAACTTGATTTACATAAACACACAGCAGGTGTTTGGGTTTATTGTCTTATTGCTTTGCTGCCAGAATTCACAGAGTAATTGGAGCCCTGGTTTCAGTCTACTTAGGGATGTTGTTTTGTTTTGTTTTTCCCTGCGATTTAGAAACCTGAATATAAGCTCTGTTAGTCCTTTCTTAAGGTTCTTCTGACTGTACATGCATTTAGCTTATACAAGCAAGTTAAGAAACTTGGGGTCAGAAACAAACTGTCTTTAAGAACTAATGTAGCTTACCTTTCAACTCAACACAGTTTGTACCTTCTAAATCACCTCTGGCAGGGAATTCTTTAGCATATTTCTAATGATATGGATCTGATTACTTTAAAAGGTAGATGATTCTAATATTTGGATAACCTGAATTATCCTATTGAAGTACATGTAATATTCCCTCCTAGAACTTTACCTACAAAATTACAGGATTATTGACCTTAGAGCTAGAAGTGTAATTTGTATTTGAACTTATTCTACACTTTACATATGAGAAGCCTGAAGCTTAGGCAGATGAAGAGACTTTCACCACTTCACAGAACAGATTCTGAAAACCTGGGCTCTTAATACTTGCTACTACAATGACACCACTTTATAGATTGCTCCGTAGCTGTAGAAAATATACTAAATCCCTCTTCCATCTGACAAATCTAGTTAATAGCAATATGTTCTGTAAACCAGTATCGATTGCCTGGGTTATGTAGAAGTAGTAAAGAAAACAATGTTTTCCTTTTTGTCTTCCAAAAAGGAATAGGAGAAAAAAGAAGTCTGATATTAAAAAGGTATCATTCAACTCATATGAAATATTATTTGTGCCAGGAAGAAAGCAACTACCACTTTGTCACACTTCTATGCTGTGTAATTTACAATAAAATGCTGGGAGCATAATAGGTCTATTTCAAAATTGTTATTAATAAAACACTACTTATATAGCATTACTACGTGCCAGGCACAGCATGCAGGAAGCGGGCGAGACATAGCGGTATGCATAGCACACGGGGTTCAGACTCTGTGATCTGACCACCAGGGTGAAAATATCCGATGGGTGAGTGAGGCAAAGTGAGTGACTCTAAGCCTCAGTTTCCTCATGTGTAGAATGAGGACATGGGATTGTTGTGATAATTCAATTAATTAACACAATTCAGAGAGCAAAGTCTAGCACACAGGAAGCACAGGAAGTGACTGATAATCAATGGTTATCTCTTTAATTCATGCAAAAATGATCTGTGGAAGGTGATGCTCAGTGAGGTCATTAAAGTGTCTGCGACGCTCAGCTTCTAAATGCAGATGACATTTGAACATGAGTCTGTCTGGCACTGATGTTCATGATTTTAACCAGTATTATTATTGAAAACCGGAGAATAAAAACTTCAAATTTTGTTCCACACACTTTGATGAGAGATAAGATACCTTAAAATCATGTCTTTCAACCTGAGTTTTCAGCTGCAGGCATTCTCTTTATTTCTCCTTCTCTCTTACTCTAACTTCCTTTCTTCTCCTTTCCTCCCAAGCAGTCTTGGATCTATAAGACTCAAAAGTTAAGCAATAGCTTGCACATTTGGACACCTCCTCCATCATTCCTTTTTTCACTTTGTCAGTCTTGTAAGTATAGGAACCAAATTCTCTGCTTCATTTGAGTTTGTCAACATATTTCCTAAATTGCTTTTCCAATGTTTTCCTTCATTTCCTGAAGGATTCATAGAACAGGAATTAACACTCCTCTGGGGAACCTCTGAGAAAAAAAGTGAAGCAAAATCAAACTTCTTTCTTATGGAGGAGTTTGCCACATAGGTGCAGTAGTAGAGCTTCAAGGAAAGTAACATGAATGTCACATCTACAATGCCCAGGGATTCTTTATGTGTTGTGTAGGGGCAACATTCAAAATATTTAACCACTGGCAAAGCAAGGGCTTGAGGCTTTCAGAATGGACACTGGCCGTGTATAATATGAATGTGTATAATATGAACTATAAGAATTGCTTGATTATAAATAACCAGTAAGTCTATGTTCTGCATTCTGGCCTAAAACAGCCCTGTCTGTAGAGCTGAAATGACTCTTTGTTCCTGGCACAGTGCTTTAAACAAAACAGGCTCTCAGTAAATATTCTCCGACTGAGATACATAACAAATGTTATAAAGGGAAAAAGAAATTATCCTTTCATGCAGGATCCTGAAATTGTTACATAAATTTGTGGAAAGAGGTAGTATGTGTGGACATTAATGCATGAATAGGGGTTGTCCGAAAAGAAAAGAGAGAAAAACTCTAATAGGGCAAAGGACACACAGTATATAGACACATACATGCTTGAGAAACTTGGAGTTGTCTTGTGTCACTATAAACCATTATAAGCCATTTCCAGTTTTACAACATTTAATAAGAATTATTTTAATGTCCAGGTGACATTCTTGTTCACATAGAGACATAAAAACTAATCATTGTTAGGCAGTTCTTTATTAAAGCTGGATTCAAAATAACTGGCAAGTGAACTTAACTATCTTCTCAAAATCCCTGCTTAAAAAAAAAGTAAATTTTTCTTTGTGGAAAAAACACATGCACAATTATGTCAGCAGAAGGTTAAGTGTGAGAAGCATGGGTTTATGGGTTATTTTAGGAGATTAAAGTAGAAAAGAAGCAAAGAAATTCTGCTCATGTGTTTCCCCCATCAGAAAGTCTCTGACCCTGACCTGAAGCTGGGTTGCCCTCTCTTTTTTTTTACTCTGCCATAATTCTTTCTACACATTCATGATCACAGTTTTTCTATTATCAATGTTTATTTTCTTCCCACTGAACCCTGAATTTGTATGGGGCAAGAATTCCATATGGTTAATCTTTTTCCTTCCTGAAAGCTAAATGGTACTTGGAACACAGTGTCCACTCAACAAATATTTGCAAAATAAATAAAGTCAAAGAGGGACAATGGATACTTAGAGAGAATAGGGTCCTTGTGTCTGATATTTGGATTTAAGGGCATATTTTTAATAAAATCAAGGAACTATCTCTATTTCACGAATATATATTGGAGCTTCTACATATGAGACACTAAGTTGTGAGTGACGCAGACACGGTGACAGTCCTACACTCACAGGGTTCTCAGTCTAGGGCAAGAGTTAAACGCCCAGCCTAAGGCTCCTCAGAGCTGTGATATGGGCTCTGCCGTAAGTTGTGTATAAACTGTGCCAGTTCACTGTACTGGATTCCAGAACAATAGTCTCAACAACAGTGAGTGTTCATTGGGGAAAGTTCTATAGATTGGAAACCAAAGTTTTGGATTCAGAGGGTATGGATGCCTCATTTCTTGAATTCTTTGATACTTGTGTTTTGGGAAATGCTACTCAAAGCATTTGGTTCTGAAGGCTAATATTTATTAATGTATTTTTTTTTTTAGTGCCATTGTAAAAAGGCTCACTTTGAGTGTAATCAATCAGTGCTTATAAATTATATATATATATTTATATTTTTATATTTTCTTCTCTCTCTCATATATGTATCTGTATGTATATATATATATATATAGGAGAGAAAAAATATTAAGACTACCTCCAGGATCTTAACAGCTTCTATAGGACTCAGTGTTTTCTACTGTTTAAAGTGTACTTTGGTTTATACAATTGTCTATATTTTCTGCCAATCACAGCCTGTGAGGTTTTCTTGCAAAATCAAAAACTATAATTTTTAACATAGAGAGCAAAGTCAGAAAGATGTCATATGCCAACGACTGTCTATTGATGAGTATAATATGAACTATAAGGATTGCTTGATTATAAATGTGCAGGGAATTATATTTGGCCCAATTTTAGGAACTATCTATTGCTAGCTATTAGGCTCTTTCATGTTTAGTCTTAAAAGTACAGTCTGAAATTACAATTCAAACAAAACCAAAAAAGTGGGGGGATAAAAATCAATAATGTTTATGACTTGGATTTTTTTTTCTTTTTGTAATGTTAATCATTGCTTTTCTGTCTTGTAATTTAACAGTCTTCATTAGCCTCAATCTTTATATGAATTTAAAAGAGATTTTAAATTATTATAATTTTTATAATAAATTGTTTTTACTTGAAATATCCACATTTTATTTATATTGGCTAATTTTAAAACATCCGGCACATAGAAAAAAACAAATTTAAAACCATATGGAGGGGCTTCCCTGGTGGCGCAGTGGTTGAGAATCTGCCTGCCAATGCAGGGGACACAGGTTCGAGCCCTGGTCTGGGAAGATCCCACATGCCGCGGAGCAACTAGGCCCGTGAGCCACAACTACTGAGCCTGCGCGTCTGGAGCCTGTGCTCCGCAACAGGAGAGGCCGCGATAGTGAGAGGCCCACGCACCGCGATGAAGAGTGGCCCCCGCTTGCCACAACTAGAGAAAGCCCTCGCACAGAAACGAAGACCCAACACAGCCATAAATAGATAAATAAATAAATAAATAAACAAACAAACAAACAAACCCAAAAGTTTAAAAAAAAAAAAAATATGGAATTTTAAAAATCTTTAGCCCAATTCCATAATTTCACAATATGGACATTGAGGGATACAGAGGCTGACAGATAGCCTGGTTTATTTCCTAAGAAGGGTTAAAGTGGAGGTTCCTATTTTGATGCTCTTTTTACTAAAATATGCTCTCTCACAAGAATAATAGAATTTTGTCCTTGAAAGCAATTTTGATAACCTCAACTTTTATTTCTGCTTTAACAGTAATCTGATGCATAGTCTCAGAGGACATTTTGCTCCCTATTTGTAACACGGCCAAATCTCAACATAGGGTGCCTTTCCTTCTTTTTCAGCTACTAATAATATAAAAACTTTGTGTGAAAGTTGGTGAAGATTCCATAGTGATTTCCTACTTCTACTCTTAAAAGTTGGAGGCAAAAATATATATATATAAACAAATATATATAAATATATACATATACCTATCTATATTTATATCTACATCTATATCTCCCTTCTTACTGAATTCATCTCCCACTCCCTTAAAAAGAATAAAAAATAAAAAAATAATAAACAAAAGACTTAACCAAACCAACTACAAATGTATTTCTCTTCCTTTAGTCTCATATTCAAAGAAGTCTCCCAATTTCTGCTGTCCTTTAAGAGTTATATACTCTGCATATGAAAGCTAACATGAAACACTTTATGGATATTAAATCCTATCACAAAAACAATGACAGTTATCCTCAGTGTGTAATTCGAGAACTCAAAATAGTGTATTTTTGTCCTGAACATCATTATGTAAAGGGAATAAGGTAACATTCCTTTAATCCAGTAGAGACATTTACGTTTGTATGACTCAAAGTTCAAATGACTGGGTTAAAACCTCAATAGAAATTCTGATGGTGTAGTTCTTGCTCTGCAGTAATGTATGCTGATTGGAGAACAGTGCTTTACAATTACTTAGAGAGTATCTTCCAAGCTCTGACATCTAGCCAGCAGCAGTCAGGGATCTGCAATGAAAATCCTTTGATTTAAACAGCTCTTGCTTTGAAAAGTCTGATGAGTTATAATGTTGATGGTCAGAAACAGCATACATGTTTAACAAGACCAGGTTATCCACTAAATCATCTGTGTGTGCTGAAAATTAATTCTCTTGAAAGATTCCAAGAGAAAAATGTACTTTCACTCCACAGAAATACTTTTGGATGAAGGTGGCCATCCTGTCTGGGTACTGCATGAAAATTATCCATAATAATCTGGCTGTAGTTGCCTCTAAATTTAGGGAAACATTACTTTGTTTCTCCTTTAAAAAATTTTCTTCTTGAAGTTCCACAAAACTTCAAAGATTATTTTGTTTTTGATGGAAGTATACAGATGCAAGAATACAAAAGGGCAAAATATTTAACACGACTATCTCCAGCTGGCAAGTTTTGTACTTTCTTCTCTTTAATTTCTCTCAGTGCTGATGTAGAACTAGGAAAAAACCTAATTTGCATGGAAGGATTCAACAGCATGAGGTAACATCTCTCATGAGGGATAAATGCTTAGAATTTTGAAGATTTTCTGCTTTGCATGACTGATGAAAGGTGATGTGATATCATGTGATGTATAGAGGGAAGAGCTTCAGGAAAAAGCGGAAGCTTGATAAAATATTCTAGTCAAACATATTTAAAATAAAATTATTTTGATAACAGTGATTCAATGCATGTTGAAAAGGCTGAAAAATTGAATTTCATGTTTTCCCAAAAATTAGCCGCTAATTTTAAAGATGTCATCCTATATAATTAGAATTAAGGAAATACAGATTATTTAATCAATTCATATATCTGCATGCTTTGGCTGATCCAGATTACTTTATTTCCCAGTTGTGAGTCAGGATCATCAAACATAAATTTACATTGCAAAAAATACCTATCATTTTTTATTATTCTACATAAACTCATATATAATTAAAATATGACTGTATCTTAAAGACCACATATCAAATATACCACACTAGGATTGCATATCATTAAAATACAAACCAAGAGAAACTAAGAGTTTTGTATTTAAAATAACTGGATGTAAGCTAATGAACATATATTCATTTCTTATGGATTCCAGAGAATGCCTTGAGTTCTTTGTGTGAAAAACCATGGCATAACTATGAGTTAAAAAATAAGCACTCAAGCAAAGCTGACAGCAATAACTCTAAATACCGGTCATGTTCCCTGAAAAGGAATTTTAGGCAAAGGGATGGAAAGTGCCTCTTTACTCTCCACAGTTGGGATTAGCATTAAGAAACAAAAATAACAAACAAAAACAAAACCAAAGCAGTTCATCCAAAAACATGGTAAAGGGAAAGCACTTTCTAGTCTGTGCATGAATTGCCTGAGTGAGGGAAAATGTTTGTTGAACCATTTCAGTTTAGTCTATTATATGCTGGGCCTCACAGTACTGCCCTTTTGTTGTCCAAAGCTCTGAAACCCCACATCTTCTGCTGCTATTTCTGCCTACCCCGGGGAGGTAAGAAAAGAAGTACATGTGAGGTTCTCATATGCAAAGATATAAAAAGTGAAATGCAGTAAGTCCCCAAATAAATATAACTATTGCCACTGAAGGAACTTAATACACCCTGTCATTTCCCCATGGCAAACTAAAGCTGTGAATGACACGTTCCCCAAAGAAAATGAACTCTGAAGCACAGGGTAGACTCTGCTTTACAATATTATTGGGATAAGATAATATGCAGATCATTTAATGTTAGTTGAAAATAGAGTATTTCTTATAAAGCCAAAATACATGCATTTATTGAAGATACATCAAGGGAGCAAGATAGGACATAAGTGTTTGAAGTTGAAAGGTAATATATTTGTGTCTAATATAGTGTAGAATTTGTCCTGGAATGGTTTATCCATGTAAAAATATGGCCTCTCTGAGACTGTCATGATCATAAGACTCAGGGTGATCTTCTGAATTAAGCCTGGTTCACAAAGTTCAGGAAGGTTTTAACTCACATCAAAATTTCCTAGAGCTGAAAAATTATTTTGGAAATGAGAAAAAGGGGTAGCTTGCTTGGTTGTGCTTTTTTCTTTTTTTCTTTTCTGACATTCTATTCAGATTTGCCAGGTATCATAAACTCTAAAAGGCACTACATATTTACACACCACTTTACTATCTGTGAAGTGTAACAAATGCAGGAATATCCAGCCACTCCATTTGTAATGAAATAGGAAAAAAAAAAAAAAAAAGGATAAAAACAATATAAGCAACAGATTAAATTCTATAAATTCACTCTAGCACCTAGCACAGGATTGGGCACAAAGAAGGTATTCTCTACTATTATTAATTGTTAGATGAAATTAATTACCACTATTTTTCTAAAGGTGCATTATATTGCAACAATGCAAATGTATTATTTGGCCTTAAACAATCACCAAGAATTGGGAAAATTTCATTATTTAGAGATCCCCAATATTGAGGAAGCATATATACAAAAACTGAGAAAATAATATTATCCAGGAAAAGCAACTTACAAAAGTTAGAAAGGAATATTTAATCTCCGATGACTTTTAAGCCTCAAAACATATGCTTAGTCAACATATGGCATGTTACTTTATACTTGGAAACCTTATTTTTGATTGACTAGATTTAGACCAAAAGCCAGAGGAATCAGTGAGTCAGTCCTTATCAGATCATCCTGATTATAGCTACCATTAGCCAAGGTTTGTGTTTCATATGGTGGTTTCAACAGTGGACCAAGGCATATCTCTTCCGCATTTCTCACCCTGTCAACAGCTGTAATACTTCCTATTATTGGGAAATACCTGAAATGTTAAGTGTTAAAAGAACCTTGGCTGATTAGAACACTGATGATAATACAACTTAGTCTTCAGGCTTCTAACTTTCATGGTGGAAGCCCAGCTGAGCTGTTATCACTTCAGCAGAAATAATGAACAAATCAAACAGCTATAGAGATAGATACTAATATTAAGCCAAGACTCTTACATCAATCTCATGGGTCTTGAACGAATGACTTACGTAGAATGACTACACTTAACTGACCACCTTTCTACCTCCACTGGAAAAACACACGTGTGAGTACACAAACACATGCACACACACATACACACATCTTACAGCTTTTTAATATTTGGGGGGCTAATAGTTTAAGAAAATAATGCCTTAGGCTGTCCAACGTGAGCAAGAGTAGCTGACGACCCTTGATACATATCTGTGGTGCTGTATAACTCCCTTATTACAATGCCAGACAGGTATACTTCCTGAATTTCAATCTATTACAGAGACATCTGTTTATTAAACATTTTTAAAATTGTAGATATCCCTGTTTTAGGACCTTAATAGTCTTTCATATACAAGAAGGAATTCAACTCAAATAGTTTCCTCCAAGACCAACTCAACTCATTTATAAACTGATGTGCGTTTGTTCGACTGACTTCTGCTGTTCCTAGTATCAAGCTCAGAAGAGGTGCGCTGAATAAATGTGAGTGTTGATTAAGGAAAGGGAAAGGCAGATTACCAACATTACTTTTTGGGTAGAGAGGTGAGTGAGGGAGATTAGTTAGGTCAGAGGAAATGTTTTAAAGTTATTACAACAAAATTTGAAATAACACCCTATGGGCATGTTCTGTTTGAACAAAGCAGCAGTAGACAGCTTATTCATATCTGCAAGACAGGTGAGTTGATTTGGTTCTGTTTGAGGCAAGAAGATGGCAGTTAAACCAATGAGATGGTATCAGGTCAAGAACCCAACAGATAAGTTTTATGCAAGCGCGGTCCATGTCAATTGACAACACTCACGTGTGACGAGCAATCACCAAGATGACACTTTCAAATAACAAGAACAATATGTGGAGGAGGTGGGGGGGAGCTGTGGCTTTGGTAGACTTAGATATGTTTCAATCATAATAAAACCATGACGAGTTGTCAAGTTTTTATAATACATTTTTATAAGCCACTTTAAATCATTTTTGAATAAGATAAAATATGAATGAAAATAATTTAAAAGTGTTATTAAGAATATAGTTAATATTTTATAAATGTTCCCAAGAAATAATAAATGACTGCATTCATATGGCAAGAGAAGATCTGTTGAAAGAAAATAGTCTGCCTAGAACATCTATAAACCCATATATTTTCATTTCAATGTAAAATAACAACTATGCCTTCTTTTTTCTTAATTCATATATTTTAGTCGCCTAGACTCTATAATGGAATGAACTCTAATTAAAAATTTCTGTATTCAAAATGAGATCTAACTCAGTTTACTCAGATTAAAACATTTTAAAAATAAATATTATTTCCCTTTTCCTCAACTCAGTAGAGATATTTTTGGTCTCATGTATGGTCTTACTATTATTTTCCCATTTTATATTGTGTAAAAATCATGTGACTATAACTGAAGTTCACATGAAAAATGAAGGAGGCCCCCTTAGCAGCCAAAGTTGATTTTCATCAATAACAGCCAGAGAATCCTGGGATAGAAAATAAGATGCACAAGATAAATGATATTTTAATTAACTCTTATTAGAGAATGAGCAGTTCTCACATAATTTTCAGTCTCATGTTTACATTTTTTCTGTTTATCTCTATTTGTATTTTATTTGTAGGCCAACAATTTCTACACTTGATTCATCTTCTTTTATCCTGCAATAAGCAATCACATGTGTAAAGATTGTTCCTCTAATATTCAGCATGAAACTTATCCTGTAATTTCTTCACCAGATCTCTACTGTGACCATTGTGTAAGTGTTCTCTAGAAGATTATCCTCCCAAAGTAGCTATGCCCAAGGAGTTTTGCCTACAGTTAGCAGTAGGAGGTAGTGGTGCAGGGCAGCATTCTGCTCATTAATAAACTGACTGGCTTCCTGGGGTCTGCATAGTGCCCTGTTACATAACCTAGCTGCAGCCAATTCTCATTTTCCAATTCATTCCTAAGAGCATTTCTCTAAGCCCACCTACATAGAAACTCCTTTTTTAACTGTGAAGTTCTCTATTATATCCATACTCTATGCCCTCTCTACTTGGATGCAGCATCTCCAAATGCATTGAGGGACTGACACATTTATTAAACAGTAGAAAATGTTTCCTTCTTTCATTCCTTCCTTCCCCGCTCCTTTTCTATTTGAAACCATCCGTAGGGTATCATGCCTACATGAGCTATTGGGAGCTTGACATATGTTACTATGTTATTATTTTACAGGTGAGAAATAGAACATGGAGTGGTTAGACTGTCTATCATATTTAGTAGCTGACAATCAGTGTAAATGCTTTGCCCTGACAGCCAATCACTCATTAAGTCTATCTATGTTCCCTTTCATTTAGGACTTGTGCAAAATAAAATGGAAGCTCTCAACTATTTATTCAAAGTAAAAGACAGAAATAAGTAAATAACTACTTACTAAAATAGATGAAGACATTACAGTTTAAGTGTATGTCTTAAGTGTATGACACTTAGACTTTGCAGTTTAAGTCTAAAAGTTTCATTATCAACAAAGTAAATCCTTACGTGCCAGGGTACTCGGCAGGCAAGTAACCCACAAACACTTGAAAATCAATTTAATGCCATCAGACTTCTGGAAGAATAAGTAATATACACATTTTACTTATCAATATACTGTTCATGAAACTATAGAAAAAAATACTTTCATATAAACTACAGCCATGCCAAAGTATACTCCATGACACTTAATATAGTTTGTTTTCCTTTATCAAAAATGCTCAGTAATTAGTAGTTCTGATGTTTAATTCTACTTTTTTCCTAAAAATATATAACTCATCTAATAAGACAAAATAATTTATATCTTTGACATTTAGACTTTATGAGAGTCCTGAAAATAATTCATCATTTTAATTACTAATGGTGCTTTTATATCACAAATTTCCTTAGAAAAACTACTCCGAAATCTCACAGTTATTTATAATAAATCTTGGCCTTAAAAATATCTTTATATTGCTAAAATACTTCTTTTAGTGCCCCTCAATTTATAAGCAAAATTCAAAAACATAATCATTCTTATTATTGAATCCATAAATAAATTACAATTGGAGGTAAAATCTAAACATATATTATAGCATCACTGCAATGTCCAATAAATGACATTTTTGGAAAATGTTAGTGATACTTATACAAAGTTGTAGATGATTCATTACTTTCTTAAACTTCCTGAACCATCTAATTTTGCTAATATAGTGCTTTGAGCTTCACACTATTGAAACAATTAGCAGGCTCCCCCCACCATTACAAAAATGTAACAAACAGTTAAATAATTGATATCTCCTTGAACTACTCTTCAATTTATTTACTGGTTACATTAAAATTAAATGGCTAGCAAATATATTAGACTCTTTAAAAGAAAAATAAAAATATATTATTTTGTTTGGAAAAATAAATTATTAAAAACTTAGTAAAATACTTTTACGGTTTATTTGTCCATGACACATTTTCTTTTCTTAAAAATTTATTCTTAAATTGGTAATGAGATAATCTGATTTTTGTCTTTTGCCAGTCACTATTTTAATTGTAGCAATGGTTTATTATAGGAAAATTTTGGTCTACTTTTTGTTGATTAAATTAGATAAAGATTAAAATTCTCTCATAAAAAAAAAAGCTATATCCTTTAAAAGTCCTGCAATGCCCCATAATCATTTATTTCATTTGTAAACCATTTCACTTCCAGATTGAACTAATCCAATTTGTTAAAATATCGTTACAACTTTAAACACAAATAACAAATGTCAGCGAGGATGTGGAGAAATGGAACCCTCAGATACTATTGGTGGGAAGGTAAATTGGTGCAGCCACTGTGGAAAACAGTATGGAGGTTTCTCAAAAAACTAAAAATACAGCTACCATATGACCCAGCAATTCCACTATTGGGTATATACCTGAAAAAAACAAAAACACTATATGAAAAGATACATACACCCTAATGTTCATAGCAACATTATTTACAATTGCCATGGTATGGAAGCAACCTAAGTGTCCATCAACAGATGAATGGATAAAGATGTGGTACATATATACAGTGGAATATTACTCAGCCATAAAAAAGAATGAAATTTTGCCATTTGCAGCAACACAGATGGACCTAGAGATTATCATACTAAGTGAATTAAGTCAGAGAGAGAAAGACAAATATTATATGATATCACTTATATGTTGAATCTAAAAAATACAACAAACTAGTAAATAAAACAAAAAAGAAACAGACTCACAGATATAGAGAACAAACTAGTGGTTAATAGTGGGGCGAGGGAAGTGGGGGAGGGGCAAGATAGGGGTGGAGGGAAAGGAAGGGTTATTATAGGATTATATGAAATCATGTGTCTGGAACTTGGGAAAATTGTAAAGCACTATATAATTCAAAGACTCTGTCATTCAATTATATATATATCATTAGAACTTTAAAGTGCTTGGCCAAAAATACATGAAGATTTTTTTTCTCATAACTTACACCAAACTCTTCTTAAAACTGAAAGAGACTTGTTAAAAGGAGAATTTGGTACATAAAATATATTTTATTTTCTAAAGTTACTCTTTAAATCCAAAAGTAATAAATTGTAGTTTTACACACACATGGATATATTTCTTTTGTGATATATAATAACCTGATACCACTATTAGGGCAACCTAATTGGTCATAAATAGATTCTGTATTCTTTGATACGTATTTGATAGGTTGCCATGTTTACATAACGCTCCTGTATCCCTGACATATATTCTGGAAAAGTGAAAAGAGACTATCGACCCAGTTAACCATATGAGACATCTAAAAAGGCACTCTCTTGAGCAGGCCTGGCGCAGTACTATTGATTTCCTTCCTCCCTCACTCTTACTTGCCCTCATTCCCAGTCCTCTTCCTTGTCTTGTCATGCAACAAACAAATTAACTAAAAGTTAAGCAGATTTAAAAAAAACTGTAACTTCCTACTTCACTTATTCTTTCCATGCACATGTACTTTGTTCTGCCTACTTTTAATCAATCTTCCCTCTCTTTACTTTCTCATAGAGCTACCCTCTACTCATCACACTTCAGCATATATTTTCAGTCTCTGAGGCATAACCATACTTTTCTTAAGCACAAGTGTTGCAAAACATCACCAAATGATTTGATTCCTCATTCCTACTGAAATGAAAACTATTTGGACATTTTCCCCTAACCTAATGTGATCCAGCAGAGTTTGCAATAAAGCAAATTAATGGATTAGTTGAAAGTTACCTTTCCATTTAGTTCCATGATAAAATTAGAACTTCAGTCCCCTGGAAGAAAATGTCTTATGGATATATACTAAAAGATATTTACTATGCAAAGCCTACCTAATTCACATATTTAAAGACATATAATATACAATGTCTTTTTAATAATCAGTTCAGAAATAAGAAAAAAGTCATTGATAGTATCACGCTTTATTGGAAAATCCTTTTAAAATAAATGATCCAAAACACCTCTGGAAAGCCATCAGCCTTCCCAACCTCATTTTTTTGTTCTGAATTATAAATTCAGAAATCAGTAAACCTTTAGCATTATGGCCAAGTTTTCCATTATCCTCACAAAAGTGGCATAACTTCTAAATTAGATCTACATTTCTTTGTTGTTTTAAAAATATTTTCCTGCATTTTCTTCATTACTTGAACACACCGGCTTATCATGGTATTACACGTAACAAAGATCACAAAGAATTAAAATCCTGAGTAATATGCATTATGGTGTCTAAGGACATTTTCCCCCCTGTCAATTAGCTAATATCCTATTACAAGCAGCTAATGTGCCTGTGTTAACAATTCTCTTTATAATCGGATGTTCTATTTATTTAATTGATGCCTGCTGTCCTTATTAGAGTGGGCAGGCAAGCTTAAATAATGATAGTTGAGTCTTGTTAAGGCTTATGATTGGAATCTTTGGTAACTTGCTCTGCTTTATTTGCTGTAAACTCTGGGGGTGTTGCATACTGTGGTGTCCCCAGCCACAAGGTGGTGGTGATAAGGTCATATGAGGAAACTCCTAATTTTAAGTTGGAATATATCTTTGACTGGTTTCACTTCTGGCAAAAATTGTTAGTCGATTACAAAGAATGTTTGCAATGTCAAGCTTTGCAAAAGAATGCCAACTCCCATGCCCCTCCAGACTACACTACCGAGTGTTTTTCTGGTTCTTATGAATAAAATTGTTCGCTTTCCTATTTCATTCTGCTGATTCCAGATAAGCAGTGAATCCAAGGACACAAAAGAAAGTGTCAACTCACCAAGATCTGTACTTTTAAGCCTGCTACTGCAGTAAATTTGGTTACCCCTGGATTGTGATTCAGAAAATCTGGAGCACAGCTCTCTCACTAACTTAATGACCTTGAAAAAGTTACTCTTTTCATTAACTAGATTTCAAAATGATGAATTTTCAGATAAAACAATTTCTTCCAGATAAAATAATTTATGATTCTATGAGAATGCTTTATATTCCACTCCTTAATAAGTTGAAAACAATCAATCATTAAATTACTTTTTCAAGTTGTCTTTATTACGACCTTGCTATAGTCAGTTTCACTGCAATAGAGAAATAACATTCAAAACGAGGACAGAGTTGTGTCTCCAGGTGCAAAAGAAGTGATGGTTCCACAAATGAAAATTAGCGACTTTGTCTTCAGAAGGGTAGTCTTAGTAAAATTAAAGAGCTTCACTAGAACACTGTAGCATTGGCTAAAAATTAGAAGACTTATGTTAAAAATTCTCAATCACCCAGTCCAATGAAATCTTTGAGAATTATGTCACCAGATTCCAGTCCAGAATTATCGCTATTATGTCTGTTGATTACCATAGAATCACAGACCTTTAGTGTTGGAATCCATTTTGTCTAACTTGTTATCTTATGAATGAATTCCTTTAATAATGACTTTGAGAAATTATCATGCAACCTAAACTTTGATATCTTCAGTGATAAAGATTTCAGAATACAGACTATTCTATGGAGCAGATTTTGTTGAGCATTTCTTAAGATAATACATTTTATCCTTATAAGGAAGTAATTTTCTACCATTTACACCTGCTAGCATTTGTTCTGCCTCCAGGAATCACAAAGAATGAGTCAAATCCTTTGTCTCTCTCTGCATTAAAGTGCTTCAAATATCTTTTAAATGACTGTCCTCTCCACCTGTCTTCCTCAGCACATCAAACATTTTCTTGGATTCACATATTTTTACAAGCACACAAAAAAGGAAAAAATATAGCAGCTTAAGTGATAACAATCAATAAACTTTTTTTTTTTAATTAGAAGCCTTCTTAGAAATTGTGTAAGAAGCCTATAACATAAATGCTAATTGATCACATGGTCACAGCAATCCATGCCACAGAGTCAAAGGAAGTTCTCAGAATCCTTCTCAAGAGAAAGCTCCAGAAAGAAAAATAGGTCAACACATGCTATCACTAAAGATAACATCCCTGGTCTACCTTGGTTTCCATTTTATACAGATGAGGAAACCATGCTCCAGGGAGGTTAAATATCATTTATTGGAAAACCTAGACCAAAACCCCAATTTCTAAAATTCCTTGTCTTCCATATTCTGTAGAAAATTGAATGTTACTTTAAAGATCAGTTTTAGTTAAATCCCCATTTTGGTGAAATAAGTGAGGTTTTGAGACGTTAATTGATTAATCTGTACCTCCTGCATTTAACTCCCCTCTTTCTAAAATATTAAAAGAAATTTTAAAATGTTAAATTATATATGTGCACATAGTATATACATCTTCTATAGCACTGATAGACAAAGCACATATAGGTTTTCTGTTATTTTGAGAATATTGCCTAAGAAGACTCATATATAACCAAATATCAAAAGGGTATTACTTTGGGAATTGAGGGAGCATACAAAGCAACATTGAGTATGATAGAGGAAGAATTTATGTAGGCACTGGAGCTTTTGAGAATATAAAGTCAATCACTATAATGACCATATGGAAGACGTTCATTAAGATTATATAGGTTCATAATATATGAAGCACATTGAAAATTGAAATTTTGGGTAGGGTCAGGGAAAAGTGGTGTGGCATAAAAAGTATTCTCTGCCAGCAAATTGATTAAATTTCCCAGTTCTAGAAAAGGCCATATATTCTGTGTAGGCACTCACTGAAAGGCAGATGTGCAGGGCTTCTGAGAGAGTGCCGTAATCTACTCATGAATAGGACTCACCAAGGGATATTGATAGCAATTTGGCATTAAGAAAGAGTTCACATACATGAAGAATTTACTTTTTGGTAACTTTTATTGAGGAAAGTCCATATCTGACAGGGCATCCTTTATATATCTTTCAGTCTTATTTTGCTCTATTTTGACCTCCGTGTAACATAGTGTTATATGCAAGCACATATTTAGTCATTAAAGTCAATAATTTGCATTGAGAAAATAGTTTTTGTTTTGTTTGCCTTTTACTTCCACTGATATTATCCATGTAAAGATATGTATTTTTTTGTACCAAATTTGTTAGAATGGTGAATGGGCATCTTAAAGAAAAACTCATCTCAGGCACCAACTCAAACCAAAATATTTATTCAATTAAGAAATAAAAAGTAGACACTTAAAATTCTTTTACTTTCATCAAACACTATTTTTTAATTCATTCATGTTTTTCTTTTTTCATTCATTTTTATGCATACTTGTACTTATTTTATTTATATATTATACTATATACTAGCCAAGCCATACCTTTATTCTGTACAAATTCAGAGCAAAGCTATATGCAGTTTTAAACTGCACCTCCTTTTTTCCCCCTGAAGTTACTTAAGTGGATTTTCTGGGTACTTCATACTGAACAAATATATGCATATAAACTGAAGGAGCCCATTATGAATTCCTTGTTCTTTTGATAAAGTATTTTGCACTAAATGAGAATAACCAGAATGCTAAAAGTATTTGTGATCAAGTAACATAGAACAGTTAGGAAAACTTGGGCTATAAACCAGAAAAAGAGAGAGAGAGAGAGAGAAAGAGAGAGACATTATATAGCTAGACATTAGGATAGAGTGTCTATCTGAATTTAGGTCCTGGAAGTACTTTCATTTGGAGAAGGAATAGAACTTATTTTGTGTTTTCCCAATGGGAAAATTCAGGATAAATGGATTCAAGTTATGGGAAAGCAGAATTTGATAAGAAATATAAGAAAAAGCTGAAAAGTTAAACATGTCCTCAAATAAAGTGAGCCACCTCTGGATTTTGTGTCACTGGAATCATTCGAGCAGAGATTAGTGATTCTTATGATGGTGCTGAGGGATGCATGAACAATCTAAGACTTGATTGGTTGGACCATAATCTCTCTACCAACTCTTAAAATTCCATGACTAATTCAGCAAATATTCATTCTGTGCTCCAGGCACTCCACATAAAGAAAAATAGAAATGAAATGATCCTTATATTCACAGGGCTAACAGATTGGTTAATTCTAAGATTATCTTGGTAGAAAGTGGGGAGAGGAGGGTATTTTGACTTGTATCCTAATTTTCCATCAAGGCCTGCTCAATTGTACCCTCTAGGCACAACTTTTTTAGTTCTAAGTACATAGCTCCAAGTTAATGCTTAAGTGCTTATCTTGCTCTCAAAAGCACTGTTTCCACAAAAGAAGTCCTAGAAAAATACAGTGTACACAAGGTAACGTATCTTAACTCCCGTTTCTCTTTCCAGCCATTTTACCTCAAAGGCTTTTCTAAGAATAAAGGAAACATGAACTCATAAATAAAGCCCTTTTTCTCTACCTGCATTGATTTTTTTCCCTCCAAGGTTTATTTCATATTCTCTTAAAGTTCTTTCAGTGTCCATGGTTTTCAATATCTTTCCGTCAATTTTTTATTGCTTTTCAATTTACTCACTTTACTAAAATCTTTTTGTTTCTAATTTCTCAACGATTTTTCTTTTCTTTCTTGGTTTATCCTCTTTTGCTCATCTAATTTTACTTCTCCATTTCTTTCTTTTCTTGTATGCTAAATGACTCTTTTCTTATATGGTGCATATTTCCTTTATTTGCCTATAATGTAAAAAAAAGTGTTTCTCTGATAACCTTTCCTCAAAACTTTAGAACATTTTGGTTGAATTTCCTTCTTTCCATGTGAAATATATCTGTTCTTCTTTTCTTATCACTAGATTTGATAAATTTTATAAAATTTAAATGATTTTCTTTCTGTGTTTTCAATTATTTTATACTTACTTGGTTTTTAATTGCAGGTCCTAAAATTAGGGGGAAATAATGACTGATTTCTTATGATACAATTTATTATGTCATCTGTGAATCTAATAATAGTCAAGAGCCACAAACTAAGGGGAATAAAAACAGAGTAGAAGGAAGTGTGGATAAGGAGAAGGGTCCATACAAGGGTGAAAAGGATGAATGACTTCTTTCTAAAAATTCATTCATTTGCTCAGCATTTAGTGAGTAACAAACACTGTGGACACAGAAGAGTTCACAAAGGATAAGATGGAATCATAGAAACTCAGAGTTGAGCATGAATGAGAATCCTAGCTTTGCTTGGGAGGAATCAGGAGATACTACATAAGGCACATGGCACTTCAGTCAATTCTGAGTGATTTTGGTCACTTTAGGTTTTCTCCAAGCCTCATTTTTTATCAATTAAATATGAATAATAATAATTTCTAACTCTATGTTCCTTTGTATGGATGAATTAAGAAAGTGGAGATTATTAAGTTTATTTACTTTGTGCCCAACACACAGTAAACCCTCTGTACATGTTTGCTGTTATTATCGTTGTTGTGAATTTTCCAAACAGACCTGGGGAAAGTGCTCTCCAGATGGAAAGACCCAACAATGCAGAGGTTTGTGGACAGGGAAGATTATTTATAGCCATTGAGAAAGATGGGGAGGCCAGAGTACAGTGTACATCAGGGTAAAGGTATAAAATATGGACTAGAAATGTAGGTAGAAATGGGATCATGAAGGCTAGCCAATGATTTCAGAGCTTTTTGGAGTAAGAGGCCATGCATTCCTGAATGAAGATTAATGCTCCAGCCTTTAATGGTTAATGGTCGCATCAGTGAAAATGCCTATAACTCAAAAGAGCTTGCTTTGTTTATGTACACAAACAAGTCTTAATTTTGCTAGTATTTTAAGGAATACCACAAATAGTGCTGCCACACACTTGCATACCTATAGACACAATCACTGTTTTTTTTGTTTTTGTTTTTAAGACATCTGCCAATAATCTTCCTAGCCCAAAGGTAGTGTTCTAGTTACATGTCTCAAAGATCTGGATAGTCACAAGGATGTAATGCAGAGCCTGACACATCCTCAAAACAAGTCCCTGCAGGAGCTAGGTGGACCAGTTCACCTAGGATATTAAGAAGGTGGGTGTTTCTCTGTGATGACTTAGTATTTATGTTTTATAGGTTATGACTCTGCTGTTGTTTGAGCCCTGAGGGCCTAGCTCCTTTCAAAAGGTAGCAGCCTGAATGAGGTAATCTTGGGACTGCTGAAAGAAAGAGTGCCCCCCCACCTCCCTCAAATGCCACCAGCTGAATTGACAAAAGAAAGTTTTGAGGAAAGCGATTAGCATATGTTCAGCTCTGACATCTGGATGACATCGATTTGTATTTAGATTCATTTGAACTGGCTCATACCTAATTTTCTATAACCAGATCAATAAGCATTATAATTAATGTACATATAGTTTTATGTAATGCTTTTGAAAATTCAAATGCTATAATAATTGAATTTTGAGTTAAAATTCACAAAGTATTTCCACTTTACACTTTTCAAAGATATGTTATATAAAAAGTATTTGTATAACATTGAAAGAGGCATATAGAAGCATACAGGGTCCATTTTATTCCTGTACAATCAGTTGAGGAAACTGCATAGCACCCTTCTCTGAAAATGATATAATAAATTCTTCTGTACTCCTTTACATTTAAAAAGTATTTTGCAACTGTGCAGGGAATTCTGAAATGCATAGCATGCTGAAATATGTAAAGATATACTCAGGTTGAGTGATTTTTCTGTATCAGTAGGCTCTGTGTAGGTGGGTAAATGAGTCTTCTCAATATAAAAGAGATAGACTATTAATGGAGAACGCAGAAGAGGGGCACTGCACTGATTCATGAGAACCACCATACCTGTTCATTAATGGAGAGGCCTTAACAGCACTCTTCTTCCATGCGTCTTGCCATGAGGAAAGGGGAGGAAGGGAAAGATAGTGATGGCAGCAACACCTGGGGAAGGGAGATGGGGAAATTTGTAAAGGGAAAATCAGCAGCCCCTACACAATGGTGTCCATCCATAGACCTTGCCAATAAAACAATTTCCAAAAACCCTGAGCTTGTTTTCTTTCTTTTTAAAAAAAAAACAGATAAATTTCAAAGATAATTTAAACAAATTAGGTATTTCTAACGGCGTTAATCTGAACACTCTCCAACTATCATCTTCCAAGTCTAGGACACGGGGGCTGCTACAAGTAATGAGCTACCATCTTATTCTCACTTTTTGACTGGGTAGTTTAAGGCAGGCTATTTTTCTATAGGTATAGCTGTTTTTTTTTTACAACAGATTTAAGAAAAAAAAAACTATTGGATAAACAAAACCAAATGTATATGTATTTTTCCCCCCACACACAGTAGGATTATAACCATTTATTTGTTCTGTCTCCATCTAATTGACATACATCTAATTGCTCACAATGCATCTTCCTTTTTACGCTCTCCTAAGGGTATGTAGTTGTGATATCAAAACGACTTCAACTTGCTAATTTAACAAAAAAAAAGAATTAGATTTGTAGAATCCCTATATACTGCAAGAGGTCAAACTAATAAAAGTTGCAAAAAGTTTTGTGTTTTAATTATATTTTTGTAGACATGGTTTAATCTGGACTATATGTAATTTTTTAAAAGTAAATATATAGAATTATATGGAAAGAAAGTGAAAAATTTTAATAAAAAGTTGATGATAATACTAAATGATTTGAATTTTAATAGTGATTAACTGCTTTTATAAATCAATATAGGAGATAATACCACACCTGTAAACCTAATACTGCTACAGATTTTGCTCTAAGTATTTGTTTTTAAAGAAATCTTTAACTTTGTATGCTTTTATTTAAATACAAACTTTATATGAAAAATGGTATTTTTACACTATTTAGAGAAGCTTTTAGACAGACTGGAGATAAACTGATTGAAATATGCACATTTTATGAAGAAGAGGTATTCCCCTGTGGTGGGGGACATTGTAAGGGGGAAGGTTATGCATTTGTGGAGGCAGGGGGCACACGGGAAACCTCTGTACCTTCCTCTCCATTGTTTTGTGAACCAAAACTGTTCTAAAAAAATACAGTCAATTTTTTTTTTAAGTATCGTAAAGTTGAAAGGTAGGAGAGATTAGTTTTTTGTGTGAAAAAAAAAATGTTTTTGACCCCTCACACCAATACATTTCTTAGTGTAATATTTACAGAAGGGCTGGGACATTCTTGAATTTTTCTCTAAAGACAGGGATTTTTGTGAATACGTGTTTGCATTCTTGTTTCTGAATGTGATTCTAACCTTTAATCCTGATGTTTAGGAAAGCAGCTATCACAAAGATCTTTGGGGCTTGAAGCATGATAATCCTTTTGGTTTTGCCTTAATCCTGTTTAGACAGGATGTCTCAAAACTTTCCAGTTTCTCAACTCCTCTGGTCTTTGACACACTGCTTACTATTAGCCATCATCTCTGTTTAAAATAACATACCCACTTAATGCTTAGGTAATAGTATTAGTCAGCCCTTGAATTGAGAAATTTGGAAGCTAATTGGTTATCATAAAAGATTAGAATCAGAGAATTCTGAAGGCACATGCAGTATCTAGGCCTGTTGAATTAAAATAAATGAGCTCAAAGTAGCAAACTTAAATTTTTTTTTTTTGTAGCCAACTTACATTTTATCTGATATGAATGAACACAATTTTTTGGTAGCTTTGCTTTTTTTATTATAAATTTTTAATTTTGTATTTAATTTTAAAAATATTAACTGCCATTACACATAATATTTAAAAATTTAAATCTCCCTTCAAAATTAAAACCTACATATTCCAGTAATATCAAAATAACAAAAATATAATTATTCCTACATTTAAATATTCCTAAGTGATTATTTGGGGATCAGCATTTTATCTTTGGAAGAATCAAGTGTGGGAATCTCCCAAGCCAGGAGAAAAAAAAAAAAAAGGGACTCCTCATGTTCTTAATTTGTGGCAAAATACTTTAATCTAGCATGAAATACAGCATTTTTTGTACATGAATCCTTAATACCGCAAGGATCTGATATATAGTAAATTCTTCCTTTGATTTTAGGAAGGGTAGATTATTATGAGACAATATATTTGGAAATTAGCACTGCACTGTGAAAGATACAAAAATAACTAAAGGTGTACTTATGAGAAACTTTGGAAAATAAATATACACACACAAAACACAGATGATCACTAGTAGTACAACTTATCAAGATGTAACAAGTAATAAAATTATTTTATAAATAGCCGAGTTTATAAATAACTAAAACAACATAGAATGGTAACTGAAAAGATTAAACTGAAATTTTCGAGTCATGAATTCATAGAGTGGACAATAGAACTTTGTAGATTAAGAGAAATAAAAGTGAAAGCTATTTTTTTTTTTCATATTTAAAAGGTAGGGCTAGGAAAACAAAATCATCTCCGTTACTAAAGCGGTATTTGGTAGGAATATGCTTATAGACAACGTTATGAGGTTTCTGTTTTTGGAAAAATGTATGATAAAAGTAGAAATACCAATACTAAGATATTGTATATAAAGGCTGTGTGACTTAGTGAAATAAGCAGCACAGAGAACACAAAATCGAGCTGTAATGCCAAAGAATAAGGCACAAGACTCAGTTCATATCCTCAAAAAATATAATCATTAGGTGGGGAACAAAAATAAGCATCGAACTTCATAGTGCTTGGAAGTTAAAGGCGAAGCGATAAGGGGATGAACCTTGAGAAGACAGATATGGACAAAGGATGAAAGAAAGAAACCGTTTGTAGAAAAGGAAGCTGACACAGCCTAATGCAATGTGGTGGGAAGGAGGTTGTCTAGTGCTGACAAGTCTGAAGTTAGTCAACCCAGAATAGATTGTATGGTGGGAGAAACAGAACACACCTTGATATGTAGAAGAGACGCATCAAACTACATATAAAGAGGGAGATTAATTAGCCAGTGAAACTGCTGTTCTCTGCTTGATGTCCTTAAAGCTTTATCAAAACCTGGCTTGTCTGGTATAAGGATACATGAGAAAAGGCCATTACCATACTGCATAAACATTCCTGATAACAGTAGTGTTTTTTAACCTATTTGTAAGGTCCATCTTAAAAGTACATTTTCTCTAACGATTAGAAAACTGATATTTTAGCTCTGGTTCTGACCCTAAAACTTTCCCTCAGTCTCTCACATTCATACCCAAGGCTTTTTTGAACACAGTCTAATATACTCTTCCTAGGGGGCCACACTCCAGGCAATAAATTGGTTCAATTTTTTCTCATTCTCCTTCTTGCTAAGAGTGGCTGGATAGTTCTCAAAAAGGACAATTTATTCATCTTAATGCTAGTGTCCATAGTGTGTCTAGGCAGGGCTGGAGTGTTTGGTGTTTCCTGCTAGCTCCTGCAGGACGGGGTTAAGATCTGCCCTGGTGGCAATAGGAAAAGAGGTGGAATCTGAAAATCTTTGCAGAGGAAGGAATGCTACATGTTCTTTCTGCACTCAGGAAACTGCTCCACTGCAGATATGACATGGCTCAATTCAGTTTTTGTTAAAGAGGAACAAACAGTATTTTTTTTAAGTATAAAATAAACAATCGTACAAACCCTGGGTAAGGTTATCAGTCAGCGCTCGAGTATTGAGACCACGAGGAGGAAAAAAACAGAAAATACAAGGGGAATAACATCATTGTGTAGGCAACACCTGAAGTTTTGTGTTTTTTTGTTTTTTTGACTTTTTTTTAATCAATAAAAATTATAACTGATTTAAGATGAAAGAATGATTATTAACCCTTTATTTAGCTCTCCTTAGTAAGTGGTGGGTTTCTAGTATCTTGCTTTGTATTTTACATTCTTAAGGTTTAAAAGTATAGATTGCTTAGCTTAATGGCAATACAAATCAGCTAAATAACAGTGCTTAATATTACCAGCTACAAACTTTAGTAAAACAATTGTGTAATGAAGAAATTAGAAGATAATGTTAAAGAGATCTAAGTGTAAACTTTTGTTACTAATACTGAATTATACATTTTAATTAGGTTTGTTATATGTAAATTTAAAGTGTGATATAATAATGCTAGTATATGACGTTTAAAATTTCTTAACTCAATAAAAGCATGAAATATTCTTTTGTTTTTTTCCTTTTAACTGAAGATGTTCATTAATTTTACTTAATATCACACACTACTTCCTAAAAATAAATTTTCATAATGACAAAGTATTGCCATATATAAATCTGGAGTTGCGATACATTTTTCTAACAATTTCATTAAAATTTCAAGATTTAGTTGCATCAAAAACATTTTATAAAGCTTCTAGCAAATCTATAATATTGCGCTTTATTATTTTCAAATTTATAATGTTTTACAAATCTGCTCTCTAAAAAAATCTCACAATTTATAGCCATAATAGCATGACCCACTGTGTCTTCCATACAAACTAATCGGCTACCTGAGTGCCTGCTTCATCATTGATTAATGTATTGAATAATGTTCACTTAGAATTTTAATTTTAATTAATATATGATTTACTTGATTAATATAATTAATATTCTGAATTTAGTTTTCCCTAAAAAAACATATTTTAATGTGGTTTTTGCTCATTTTCTTCTTGACTTATAATTGTTTGAGTAAATTTATAAAACTATGTAAATCCTAAATCCTCACATAGTACATTTATAGTCTCCGCAACTAAAAGTTGTTATATCAATTTGATTATTCAGTTTTGTTCATCAAATATTTAAAGAGTGTTCAATCTGTGCTAGACACTGCTGTCGCCAGCAGTACTTAAACATTTGTGTTTCAGGACTCCTCTAGCCACTTAAAAACTGTAGATGGCTCAAAGTGCTTTTGTTTTTATGTGGCGTATGTCATAATTGGTATTCACTATATTCAAAAATAAAATTGACTGTTTAAAAATAATTAATTGTAAACATATTTGAAAATAGTCATAACAAAGTCATTTCATGCCGACATAAATAAAATATTTTTATGAAAAATGATTACCATACTTTCCAAAACCAAAAAAATAAGTGGGAAGAGTGACATTATGATATGTTCTAATACAGATGTGTGATATGCAAAGAGCTAAGCAGGAGAGGGTCAAAATAGGCTCCACAGAAGAGGTGATACTTGCAGTAAACTTAAGAAAGAATTTGCCAGCAGGACAGAGACAGAGGTGAAAGAGGTTAAGACCATTCCAGTGAAAGAAGGGCATGGCTAGACACAGTATGTTGTAATAGAAAGGATGTGAGTTTTTTGGTTTGACAGAGTTTCCTCAAACCCCATCTCAGCTATTTTGGCTGCATGGCTTTGAGCAAATCACCTAAGGTCTGTGAGCCTCCCTTTGCTCTCTTGTGAATAATAAAAGCTACATATTAAGAATGTCATGAGGATTAAGTGAGATGAAATATGTAAAGTATTTTCACGTGTGACAGTTAATTAGCACACTCAGTAATATATTGCGTTTTGTTGCATATTTAAGGAGAGTGAATTTGTTATCATGCTGAGAGCACAGAGTACCATGGTGGCAGGGAGAGAATGGAAGTTATAAACAGCAGTGAAAAGGGCAGCAGTGAAGTAGAGCGGGTGGGGAGGTTAAAGGTGACTATGAGCGATTTAAAAAACAGAAATACAATAATATGAAATGAACTAGCTTGGAAATTCCAAAGAGAATCACTTCTCATGAAGATCTTAGCAAACCCATAGAAAAGTCTTGATTTCCACCCAGCCTCGTCCTATTCTATCCCAGGAAAACATACAAACAAACTGCAATTTTAGAAAAACATATTCCAGTATCATCATAAATATAGAATGAATGTGTAAAAAAAATGGATGCTAAAAAACTTAAGACAAATTTAACCAACCTCTCCCATCTCTTATAGAGGTTTACTTGACATGAATCTCCCAGCTCTCTTTGAAATTAGACTTCAGTTACATTTTAGCAATGAATGAATAAATGAATATATAAATAAAAATATATTTTAACCCATATGAACAATGTATTAAGAATCTGAACTGGCAACTGTGATTTTTCAACCTGGAATTGAGAATTAGGAGGCTCATAAAGTCTACTAATCAATGTCAACTTATCTAGAAAATACTTTTATTAAGAGTGTGGTACACAGAGAATGTTATGATTTTTCCCCATGTTGGTTTGTACCATCTAGAGTCTATCTTTGATCTTCAAGGCCTTCATGGATAGAATGTTAAAAACTATTTCCCAACTGCAAACTATTTTCTGCTGATGCACCTTAGTTTTGACAATGAGGGCACAGAGGAAAAAAGTACACTTAGTAGAGAAGCACGGTTTTAAGATGTAAAATAAACTTCATCAAGGCCCAGGTTTCGAATTTTATAAAACACAATAAATATCCAGGCTCAGTGTACAAACACTGGCTGTAATAATACACCACTGACCGATAAGAACACTGTGAATTTTAGGTGAGAAAGTTTGTAATATTCTATGAAGAGTTTAGGATTAGCCTATTCCTTTTCTTACAAAGTATGCTTTATACTAATTCATCATTTTGGCTGATTTCTCCACCACTACAATTCAACCCACACTAAGTTATCAGAAGAGCAAGCAAAGAAAATAAAGCATTAAAGCCAAAGTAATAATGGAAATTATGGTTGGACCTTGGACCAGAAAATATTAATTTATTCTTTAATTAATTCTGCTTAATAAATAAATAAATACAGCATTTTATTCCACCCAATGCACATGCAAATAATTCTAGAAATTATTTTCAATATAATTTTGTTGTAAAAAAATTTATATATCGTTAAAAATGTAACCAAGCTTTTCACTTTATAATTTCTCACATCCTGACTTTAAATCTGAATAGTAAAGCTCTATATACAAATAGACAGTGTCTAACTCCATGTAGCACTCATTATCTAGGACTTACAAATGACTGTACTAATAACTGAAATTAAATATTACATGACAAATTTTTACCTTCATTTTTCTGGTCTCATGTATGTGTACATGTATGTGAGGGCAGGACATAGAATAATCAACTTATGGTGATAACTTTAGGATAAAATGTCCCTATTCAACCATCCTTCCATTGAGCACAGTTGCATATAGATTATTCATTGAAATTTCTCTTTTCCTTACAATTATTTTTTGCTACCTCCCCTCTCTTGGTATCAACTACCATATTCTAACTTTGCCAAGTCAAACAACAATTGTCAATTCTGTGTGAATTTAGCCACATAAATGTAGTAATCTACTCACAATTGGGAAACATTTTTTTTTTTGTCAAAAATGCTTCAGTCTTGAATAAGTTTAGCAGAAGCTACGCTAAGCCATTTTGAGTTTGCCCAAATGAAAATAAAAACAAAATGGATGATTTCCTTTGTAAAGTCAAAATAACTCCACTCTGCAGTGTTATTTATAATTTTAAACCTCAAGGAATGATTATTCATAGATATGTGGAATGGAAGGGAAGTGAAACAGTCTGTTCACCGTATCCTTCATTTGAAACACTTTGCCCACTGTTCCGAGTTAATGTATTTTAATTTCTTTTTAAAACACAAGCTGTTCTTTGACTATAAAACATCTCAGACTCTTAGTCAGACTTTTTTTTTGTATTATTTCCTCCTCAACATACTCATGCACAACCAGAGAAGCAGGCAGCATGCTCTAAGTTGGAATTCAGTTAATACATGAGAACACCTTTTTCAATACTATAATTTAAATTACATGAACTAAAATGCCAACTTTGGGCAATGCTATTCCCTTGAAGCATATATATTATTTCGTTACGGATGTATTAATTCCTAATGTTTTATTTCAAGCCTATAAAATATGGTATCCTCTTGAGAAATCTGACATGATAAAACTGCATCATACTTCCACAAAGTTGCTGATTTCTTCTTACTTGAATCACCTATCTGAATTAGTTAAATAGCATCAAATTTAGTAAACAGCATATGGACCTACTAATATATGAGAAGAACCTATTCTTTCTTTCCCCTGCCACATATATGCTCTTTTATCTCTATGTGATACATTTCCTGCAGGGGAGGGGTCCTTGAAAATAAGCCATGGATTTCATTGTAAAAATGACAGCTAAGTTTATTTTAAGAGTACTGTATAAAAAGAAACAAAATCTTTGAAATCTTTGCCATAGTATATCTTCTCTACTTGTACATAATGCACAAAATACGCTTTTGTATTTTGCTGTTGTATATTTTTCCATTTATGGAAATAAAATTTTGTAAAATTTTATATTGTATGCTTAAACTTTTTGAGTCTTTTAAATAGTCAATTATTCAATTAATGGGGGTTCATTATAAGAAGAAGAAGGTGAAATCACCATTTTTTAAGTAAAAGTTTACTGACCAAATACACTGAATATCTCAGTAGAGTTTCAATGAAAATCAATTCACAGAGTGTGATGATAAAAGCTTTTGAAAAGTTCAAGACCAAAAAAAAAAAAAAAATCCACTCTTTAAAATGTGGACCAAAAGTTCTGAGGTTTAATTCCTGGGAGACGAAGAAAGAGGTTAAATATATTTTGATATGCCAAATGCAGTTTCAGAGCACTGGTAATAACCCTGAGTCCCTCTTGCCTGCACACACACCAATATTCTTCATTCTGGGGTAATCACTGGTCTCAAATTCCAGGTCTGTGCTCATCAACCTTGGTCCATTTTTCTTCTAACATGAACTCAATTAAACTTCCTACTCTTTTTTTTTTTTTAATACCCTGAGAAAACCATAATTCAAAAAGAGACATGTACCGCAATGTTCATTGCAGCACTATTTACAATAGCCAGGACATGGAAGCAAACTTCCTACTCTTAATGCACCTTTCCATTTCTTGCCAATAAAAGAAACAGGTAAGGAAATACATCAAAAGTAGGCATGTACATGGAAAGTTACAATCTGTGTAAGAGCAAGTATTTCTAAAATAAATGTATATTCTAAATTTTCCTACATCAAATTTAGATTTGCAAAGCCAGGCCATGTATGATTACAAATGTTGAAAGCATACCTCTTCAGTAGTTCATGCTTTTGATATTTCAAATTATAACAGCATCCCATTTTTACAAGGCATTACTAGAATATTCTCCAATGTGTACGTTAGATTCCTTTATAGAGACAGTCATGTTCCTACAAGCCATAAATTTAATAAATCATCAGATATATAACTTTCATTCTCACATTTACATTACCAAGTATTTTATGGAGCAATTTTCTTAGTCATAGCAGTGAGACTGTTCAATGATATAAATAAATAAATAAATACTATCTCAACATAAAACCCTTAACTCTAAAGGAAAATAACTATGCTGGAGTCTCACAAGAATACAATTCACTATTAAAAAGAATTCAGTTATCAGTAGGGTCTATCTTGGATTGCTTCCATGAAGGTTTATTACGAGTATTATCAGAAGGACTTTATTATAACAAGCATTGCAGAAGCCAAGGACACAGTTATGGCTGGGTTCCAGTGAAGAGAGAAATAGCTTGAAAAGCCTAATATACCGCAATACTGAAATTGTTATTATAAATAGCTGGTACATTTACATCGGATTATCATACATTTTCAACAGAAACTTGAAATGCCAACTCTGTCAGTATCAGTCTCTGGGCACAGTTTCTTGCTGAGACCTGTTATGCATTATCAGAGTCAGGCATAAATGCTCCCAAAGGATTTTTAGGCTTATATTATAAAACAAAATCCCTTGTAAGGAAAACCAGACTTTTAGGTGTAAAGGATATTTTGAAATGATGAAATATTTGAATGATCCAGTGAAATTACCTTGAAACAATATTTTAAAATACTCTAAATAAACATACAGCTATTTTAACTTAATCAGCACAGCCCCTAAGTATATATTGTGAAAATGTAAGTATACATCTTATTCTTGAGACGTGGGGGGGAAGCAGTAGAAGGCATTAGAAAACTACAGCCTTAAATTAACCTTATAGTTCTTTTGTTAGTTTTTTACTGAAGGGATTATATTGAAATCCAAGTTGGCATGTTACATAATGAGAAAAATCAACCCAAATTTTAAAGGCACATGCTCTACACATTTTCTATTTGCAATTTAATAAACTTACTTTAATATAGGAGTATTACTTATTTTTACAATAAAAGTCTCAATATGGTAGGAGGCTGTCAAATCTGCAAATGATGAAACTATTGACTTTAACTTAATGGAACATTTCCAAAATAAAGTCTTTCTGGAGGCATAGCTTATTACTCAAATTATTTCCAAGAAGCGCTTTAGCCTTCTCAGCCCAGCCTATCCAGGATGGTGTGTCATGCATGTGTGCATGCATGCGTGTGTGTTTCCCAGGTGAGCAATACTGAGTCTTCTTAAAATTTGCTCATAAATTTCAGAATAAGTATCCAAAATATACAGCAACTGATAAGTCAAATTTTCCACATGTTTTGCCATCAAATAAAATATTTGTCCTCAATATTGTCTAGGAAGGCACATCAGGTACAAGTAGATAGTTCGTGAAGTCCAATCAATAAGGACGTTAGCTAAATGAAGTGCAAAAAATATTATAATGGATCCTTTTTCTCTTTGGAATCGATGGCAGTAACCTTTGTTTAGAAAAAATGTGTGTCTGAGCAATAACGTGTACCCATATTTCTCAAGCTGTTAAAATGAAAAGAGCTCAGAGGTAGGCATCATTCCATGTAGTTATATTATGTTTTCTGTTTTTTTCTCCCCTATTGAGGCAAGAGAACTGCCTTAAGCACTTCAGAAATGCCCTACCTTCTTCCTATGGAAGGAAATGAAGGCCTTAGCACTGAAGCTAAAATATATACAATAGATAAAAATGAGCAGCAGGGGCAGATGGGAGCTTTTGGTTGCTTGACGACTAGGTCAATTATTAGCAAACTAAATATGCCAGCTTCTCAGTGAAAACAGATATTTTCACTTAATCCCACACTGAAATATGCACTATCTTTTCTGCATGTTCCTAAATACATGAAATGATTCCATGTCAAATAAAAAAGCAATATTCTTATTTCAGTATGAAAACCAAATTACAATGGCTTAACTGTTAGCACCGATTGAGTTATCAATCTATATTTGTAAGGCATATCTTCTCCTGACTACTAAAAAATTTAATAAGATATAATACTTGAGAATAAAGGAGTTGGAAAATCTTTTGTGCAGATGATATATATGCGCTTTTATTTGTTTATGCCAGTGGTTTTGAAATTACTTTTCAATTTATTTTAATTTGTTACTGTATCTAAGGAAGCTTCTTTTTCTTAAGCAAGTTTGAGCAAATTCAATAATTTATATCAGCTGATAGACATAATTAAAATAAATATTCCCCAGAGAGGCATGGGGCTTATGTTGCAGTTAAAAATGTGTGCCCCAGTCCTAAAATAGCTAAGATATTTTCTAATTCAATCATATACTATAAAAATTCTATTATTTAACACAGTCTAGTAGTTCTGAAAGTAGTGATATGGGTAAATAAGTGTTTTCGCTATATTTATCCTACAAAGGGGAACATTTGAAAGAAAAATCTCTAAGAGTATAAATTTGCTTGTTTTTTTCCTTATTTTGAAATTTTCAACATTATTGAGACATTAAAAGTAATAAATAAACTTTAAGTATCTTTTTAATACATGCTTTACTGAACGGTTTGCATAATTAAAGTTAATTGCTCTGTTTCCACAATCTTTGGGAGTCATGGGACCAACTCCAGAAGCAGGCTCTTAGTGCTGTATTTTCTCATACACATGCATTATCCTTTTCAGTGAAGCACCTTCCCTACCTTGGCAGAAGGATGCAATGAAGGGGTGTGTGTGTGTGTGTGTGTGTGTGTGTGTGTGTGTGTGTGTGTGTGTGTAGAATGAACTACCAATGAAATATAGGCATAAGGAATAAAACTGTATAGTTTAATCAGTGAATAAAGCACCTGGTATTAATTCTTACCCTATTTTGGGCATACGGTATTTCTTTAAGCAGCTCATTATATTGAGTCTATTATCTTAGTATTCTGAAGGGAAAAAATAATTAGCATGTTCTTAATTGTTGTGATATGAACACAACTATTTCACTTATGATCCCAGGTATCAACATTTATGTCAGCCCACAATGTAGAGTATTTCTTGATGATGACACAAAATAACTGCCTTACACAAAATTACAAAAGTGCATTGTGTTTTATAACACATGCAAATAAAAAGGGGAATTCCCTTAATATCCCTGAAAAAGGGAATGGATTACTGGTTGCCTCAGATGAGACAACGAGATCAGTGATTTGCTCAAAACTGCATAATACATTAATGCTTCTGTTATATATAAAATGAAAACTAAATTTTTCCTACTTAAAGATATTTTTAAAATAGAAATAATTATAATGGCTATCATAGGTTTTCCTGAGCTTTGAATGTAGTAACATAAACATAGCTCTTTGGAGCTGATAGCAACAAAGCAAGAATAATAAATAATAACAGTTACTAAGTTGAGCACCTAGTATTATCAAGTATTAACCATAATTTTACTTCTCTTCTTCCCAGTTACATCATTTATAAAATGCAGATAATATTACCTTCCTCAGAGTGATTCTATGAAGCAAATGAATATGTAGAACTCTCAGGTTATCACTAATATACTGTAAAATACTCATTTATTATTTCAATTTTTCCTTACCCTTTTATCATTTATTTTTAGATACTTAATAAAGATACTATTTCATCATTCTAGTAAGACTTTTTTGATAGATAGATTGTCCTCTTTATGTTACGTTTCTCTTTTCTGGTGCTTCACTCTTTGTGTGTGCAAGTGTAAGAGGGCATGAATGAATCTATAATTCACTTGTCTCTGACATTAGAGATACTTCGTGATGACTTGGTTCCTTTAAATTCCCTTCAGCCCTTTATATTTGAATTGTATTGTAACTGGGGTGTTTCATACTGTGATCTGAAAATTATCTCCTATAACTGATAAAAGTTGATTTCTACATTTATAAATGTATTTGGCTTAATTAGTAGTTTAAGAGGAGATGCGAATAAGTGTTATGAATTGGTGCCTAATTGGCGGAGTCTATCCACACTCTGTGATTGGCAGTCATCTTTACAAGGCTTTTCTTACTGCCATGAATTTTTGAGAGTTGGCTGTAATCTCAGTCTTTTAGGAACCACTTGGCTACTGGGCACTGAATGATCTTTAATAATTATTTGATGAATATCTCTGTGAGTTACTGTTTTTTGTCATTTACTACTCCTTAACAATAAATCCAGGAAAATATATGCAGGTCTCTTAAAGACAGAAGCCATTTAGCTGTAGAAAATAAATGTGAAACTATTAATATGTTTTCTCTGTCTATGACTTTTATTATATTTGCTATAAACACTGGCACTTGTTCACAGTGGGTAGAGAGCCATGTGTTCTTAGCCTTGGAAACCGATAAGGAATTCAAAAGGGGCCAGGAAACAACTTACTTTAATGGCAAAATATATGTGAGGCCAGTGAACACTTTTGTAAGCAAGAAAACAATTATGCATTTAAAAATATCATAGAGGATTAACCAAGATGGCGGAGTAGAAGAACGTGCTCTCACTCCCTCTTGCGAGAGCACCAGAATCAAAACTGGCTGCTGGACAATCATTGACAGGAGGACCCTGGACTTCACCAAGGAGGATACCCCACATCCAAGGACAGAGGAGAAGCCACAGTGAGACGGTAGGAGGGGCGCAATCAGAGTAAAATCAAATCCCATAACTGCTGGGTGGGTGACTCACAGACTGGCAAACACTTATACCAGAGAAGTCCACCCACTGGAGTGAAGGTTCTGAGCCCCACGTCAGGCTTCCCAACCTGGGGGTCCGGCTACGGGAGGAGGAATTCCTAGAGAATCAGACTTTGAAGCCTAGTGGGAATTGACTGCAGGACTTTGACAGGACTGGGGGAAACAGAGACGCCACTCTTGGAGGGCACACACAAAGTAATGTGTGCATCGGGACCCAGGGGAAGGAGCAGTGACCCTGGGGGAGACTGAACCAGACCTACCTGTTGGTGTTGGGGGGTCTCCTGCAGAGGCGAGTGGTGGCTCTGTTTCACCGTGGGGATAAGGACACTGGCAGCCGAGGTTCTGGGAAGTTCTCCTTGCCGTGAGCCCTCCCAGAGTCTGCCATTAACCCCACCAAAGAGCACGGGTAGGCTCCAGTGTTGGGTTGCCTCAGGCAAAACAACCAACAGGGAGGGAACCCAGCCCCACCCATCAACAGTCAAGTGGATTAAGGTTTTACTGAGCTCTGACCACCACAGCAACAGGGAGGGAACCCAGCCCCACCCATCAACAGTCAAGTGGATTAAGGTTTTACTGAGCTCGGACCACCACAGCAACAGTCAGCTCTACCCACCACCAGAGCCTCCCATCAAGCCTCTTAGATAGCCTCAACCACCAGAGGGCAGACAACAGAAGCAAGAAAAACTACAATCCTGCAGCCTGTGGACTAAAAACCACAGTTACAGAAAGATAGAGAAGATGAAAAGGCAGACGGCTATGTACCAGATGAAGGAACAAGAAAAAACCCCAGAAAAACAACTAAATGAAGTGGATATAGGCAACCTTCCAGAGAAAGAATTCAGAATAATGATAGTGAAGATGATCCAGGACCTCGGAATAAGAATGGAGGCAAAGATTGAGAAGATGCAAGAAATGATTAACAAAGACCTAGAAGAATTAAAGAACAAACAAACAGAGATGACCAATACAATAACTGAAATGAAAACTACACTAGAAGGAATCAATAGCAGAATAACTGAGGCAGAAGAACGGATAAGTGACCTGGAAGACAGAATGGTGGAATTCACTGCTGCGGAACAGACTAAAGAAAAAAGAATGAAAAGAAGTGAAGACAGCCTAAGAGACCTCTGGGACAACATTAAACGCAACAACATTCGCATTATAGGGGTCCCAGAAGGAGAAGGGAGAGAGAAAGGACCAGAGAAAATATTTGAAGAGATTATAGTCGAAAACTTCCCTAACATGGGAAAGGAAATAGCCACCCAAGTCCAGGAAGCGCAGAGAGTCCCATACAGAATAAACCCAAGGAGAAACACGCCGAGACACATAGTAATCAAAGTGGCAAAAATTAAAGACAAAGAAAAATTATTGAAAGCAGCAAGGGAAAAACGACAAATAACATACAAGGGAACTCCCATAAGGTTAACAGCTGATTTCTCAGCAGAAACTCTGCAAGCCAGAAGGGAGTGGCATGATATACTTAAAGTGATGAAAGGGAAGAACCTACAACCAAGAATACTCTACCCGGCAAGGATCTCATTTAGATTTGATGGAGAAATCAAAAGCTTTACAGACAAGCAAAAGCTAAGAGAATTCAGCACCACCAAACCAGCTCTACAACAAATGCTAAAGGAACTTCTCTAAGTGGGAAACACAAGAGAAGAAAAGGACCTACAAAAACAAACCCAAAACAATTAAGAAAATGGTCATAGGAACATACATATCGATAATTACCTTAAACGTGAATGGATTAAACGCCCCAACCAAAAGACATAGACTGGCTGAATGGATACAAAAACAAGACCCATATATATGCTGTCTACAAGAGACCCACTTTAGACCTAGGGACACATACAGACTGAAAGTGAGGGGATGGAAAAAGATATTCCATGCAAATGGAAATCAAAAGAAAGCTGGAGTAGCTATACTCATATCAGATAAAATAGACTTTAAAATAAAGAATGTTACAAGAGACAAGGAAGGACACTACATAATGATCCAGGGATCAATCCAAGAAGAAGATATAACAATTATAAATATATATGCACCCAACATAGGAGCACCTCAATACATAAGGCAACTGCTAACAGCTATAAAAGAGGAAATCAACAGTAACACAATAATAGTGGGGGACTTTAACACTTCACTTACACCAATGGACAGATCATCCAAAATGAAAATAAATAAGGAAACAGAAGCTTTAAATGACACAATAGACCAGATAGATTTAATTGATATATATAGGACATTCCATCCAAAAACAGCAGATTACACGTTCTTCTCGAGTGCGCACGGAACATTCTCCAGGATAGATCACATCTTGGGTCACAAATAAAGCCTCAGTAAATTTAAGAAAATTGAAATCATACCAAGCATCTTTTCTGACCACAACGCTATGAGATTAGAAATGAATTACAGGGGAATAAACGTAAAAAAGACAAACACATGGAGGCTAAACAATACGTTACTAAATAACCAAGAGATCACTGAAGAAATCAAAGAGGAAATAAAAAAATACCTAGAGACAAATGACAATGAAAACACGACGACCCAAAACCTATGGGATGCAGCAAAAGCGGTTCTAAGAGGGAAGTTTATAGCTATACAAGCCTACCTAAAGAAACAAGAAAAATCTCAAGTAAACAATCTAACCTTACACCTAAAGAAACTAGAGAAAGAAGAACAAACAAAACCCAAAGTTAGCAGAAGGAAAGAAATCCTAAAGATCAGAGCAGAAATAAATGAAATAGAAACAAAGAAAACAATAGCAAAGATCAATAAAACTAAAAGTTGGTTCTTTGAGAAGATAAACAAAATTGATAAGCCATTAGCCAGACTCATCAAGAAAAAGAGGGAGAGGACTCAAATCAATAAAATCAGAAATGAAAAAGGAGAAGTTACAACAGACACTGCAGAAATACAAAACATCCTAAGAGACTACTGTAAGCAACTTTATGCCAATAAAATGGACAACCTGGAAGAAATGGACAAATTCTTAGAAAGGTATAACCTTCCAAGACTGAATCAGGAAGAAACAGAAAATATGAACAGACCAATCACAAGTAATGAAATTGAAACTGTGATTAAAAATCTTCCAACAAACAAAAGTCCAGGACCAGATGGCTTCACAGGTGAATTCTATCAAACATTTAGAGAAGAGCTAACACCCATCCTTCTCAAACTCTTCCAAAAAATTGCAGAGGAAGGAACACTCTCAAACTCATTCTATGAGGCCACCATCACCCTGATACCAAAACCAGACAAAGACACTACAAAAAAAGAAAATTACAGACCAATGTCACTGATGAACATAGATGCAAAAATCCTCAACAAAATACTAGCAAACAGAATCCAACAACACATTAAAAGGATCATACACCACGATCAAGTGGGATTTATCCCAGGGATGCAAGGATTCTTCAATATACGCAAATCAATCAATGTGATACACCATATTAACAAATTGAAGAATAAAAACCATATGATCATCTCAATAGATGCAGAAAAAGCTTTTGACAAAATTCAGCACCCATTTCTGATAAAAACTCTCCAGAAAGTGGGCATAGAGGGAACCTACCTCAACATAATAAAGGCCATATATGACAAACCCACAGCAAACATCATTCTCAATGGTGAAAAACTGAAAGCATTTCCTCTAAGATCAGGAACGAGACAAGGATGTCCACTCTCACCACTATTATTCAACATAGTTCTGGAAGTCCTAGCCACGGCAATCAGAGAAGAAAAAGAAATAAAAGGAATACAAATTGGAAAAGAGGAAGTAAAACTGTCACTGTTTGCGGATGACATGATACTACACATAGAGAATCCTAAAACTGCCACCAGAAAACTGCTAGAGCTAATTAATGAATATGGTAAAGTTGCAGGATACAAAATTAATGCACAGAAATCTCTTGCATTCCTATACACTAATGATGAAAAATCTGAAAGAGAAATTATGGAAACACTCCCATTTACCATTGCAACAAAAAGAATAAAATACCTAGGAATAAACCTACCTAGGGAGACAAAAGACCTGTATGCAGAAAACTATAAGACACTGATGAAAGAAATTAAAGATGATACCAACAGATGGAGAGATATACCATGTTCTTGGATTGGAAGAATCAACATTGTGAAAATGAGTATACTACCCAAAGCAATCTACAGATTCAATGCAATCCCTATCAAATTACCAATGGCATTTTTTACGGAGCTAGAACAAATCATCTTAAAAGTTGTATGGAGACACAAAAGACCCCGAATAGCCAAAGCAGTCTTGAGGCAAAAAAATGGAGCTGGAGGAATCAGACTCCCTGACTTCAGACTATACTAGAAAGCTACAGTAATCAAGACAATATGGTACTGGCACAAAAACAGAAACATAGATCAATGGAACAAGATAGAAAGCCCAGAGATTAACCCACGCACCTATGGCCAACTAATCTATGACAAAGGAGGCAAAGATATACAATGGAGAAAAGACAGTCTCTTCAATAAGTGGTGCTGGGAAAACTGGACAGCTACATGTAAAAGAATGAAATTAGAATACTCCCTAACACCATACACAAAAATAAACTCAAAATGGATTAGAGACCTAAATATAAGACTGGACACTATAAAACTCTTAGAGGAAAACATAGGAAGAACACTCTTTGACATAAATCACAGCAAGATCTTTTTTGATCCACCTCCTAGAGTAATGGAAATAAAAACAAAAATAAACAAGTGGGACCTAATGAAACTTCAAAGCTTTTGCACAGCAAAGGAGACCATAAACAAGACGAAAAGACAACCCTCAGAATGGGAGAAAATATTTGCAAATGAATCAACGGACAAAGGAATAATCTCCAAAATATATAAACAGCTCATTCAGCTCAATATCAAAGAAACAAACACCCCAATCCAAAAATGGGCAGAAGACCTAAATAGACATTTCTCCAAAGAAGACATACAGACGGCCATGAAGCACATGAAAAGATGCTCAACATCACTAATTATTAGAGAAATGCAAATCAAAACTACAATGAGGTATCACCTCACTCCTGTTAGAATGGGCATCATCAGAAAATCTACAAACAACAAATGCTGGAGAGGGTGTGGAGAAAAGGGAACCCTCTTGCACTGTTGGTGGGAATGTAAATTGATACAGCCACTATGGAGAACAATATGGAGGTTCCTTAAAAAACTAAAAATAGAATTACCATATGACCCAGCAATCCCACTACTGGGCATATACCCAGAGAAAACCGTAATTCAAAAAGACACATGCACCCGAATGTTCATTGCAGCACTATTTACAATAGCCAGGTCATGGAAGCAACCTAAATGCCCCTCAACAGACGAATGGATAAAGAAGATGTGGTACATATATACAATGGAATATTACTCAGCCATAAAAAGGAACGAAATTGAGTCATTTGTTGAGACGTGGATGGATCTAGAGACTGTCATACAGAGTGAAGTAAGTCAGAAAGAGAAAAACAAATATCATATATTAATGCATGTATATGGAACCTAGAAAAATGGTACAGATGAGCCAGTTTGCAGGGCAGAAGTTGAGACACAGATGTAGAGAATGGACATATGGACACCAAGGGGGGAAAACTGCGGTGAGGTGGGGATGGTGGTGTGCTGAATTGGGTGATTGGGATTGACATGTATACACTGATGTGTACAAAATTGATGCCTAATAAGAACCTGCAGTATAAAAAAACAAACAAAACAACTAATACTAAACTTTCATTGGGTTATTTGTATGGAAATATGTTAATATAAATGTTTCAGACATTACATGAAATTTCTAAAAATCTTGTATTTGTATGGAAATATGTATGGAAATATGTTAATATAAATGTTTCAGACATTACATGAAATTTCTAAAAATCTTATATTTGTATTTGTATGGAAATATGTATGGAAATATGTTAATATAAAAGTTTCAGACATTACATGAAATTTCTAAAAATCTTATATGTTCTGGTATAATGTTATAAGTAATAATCCTAGTTATTACTTTAAAATGTATATCTCAGAAATAACTAATTTTCTTGTCAACTGCATTATTATGAACTTTCATCAAATCTTTTACCGTGGTCATTTTTAAGTCTTTTGTCATTTACAGACAGTTCTGGGTGTACTCTGATGATTTTGCAAATATGTTCCTATAAAAGGGTTTCATCTTCAAGAAATTCATGGTAAAGACTCTGACAAGTACAGGTTTCTGGTAACTGACTGTACTGCTGAACTGAATGAATAAGCATTTTCAGAACTCTGATGAAAAACTGATGAACTCATAAAAGTGCTAACAAAAGATCAAGATGAAAAAAAACAATTCATTACATGGGACTGAGTGAACTGATGAGGATGAGTATAATTTTTGTGACTTTCTGTCTGAATTTAAAAAAAAAAAAAAAAAATCCCACAAGGACTCAGAGGCAAAGAATATACAAATCAATTTTCACTGCAAAGTAAAGGAGCTGTTACAGTGGAGGATTACTGGACTGAATGTCAATATTATGACATAGTATGAGTGTGTTTCATGTTTGGTAATTGCAATCATTGTTGCTTTTGTTGTGGTCATCCATGTACAATGCTTGGTGTCAGTCTATTTATCTCTTGTAAAAATAAAATGCAGTGTGTGTGTGTGTGAAAAAAAAAAAAGAATGAAAATAGAAGTTGGGCCAAACATTTATATTCTTGTCAGGATTTCTAAAATGAAATTTATGAAAGTAACCTGTATATACTACAGAATGTAAGAAAATAGAAAACCACCATCAGAAAAATAAGTTATGGCAATGCCACCTCATAAAATGTTGCTTCAAAGAAAAAAATAAATAAATAAATAAAAATAAAAATATCATAAATATCATGGATCTGATTTAATCTGAAAAAAAAGAACTACAGAACCAGAAAAAAATTTTAAGGTATCTTTAAAACAATTAGCATAGTAAAGTAGTTATCTGATAGAATTTTATTAAATGCTAACTATCTAAAAAATATGTTCATGTATAACTGCACGATAACTCTTTAAGAAAGATAGGGCAATAATTATTATAATTATTGTCTTCATTTTATAAGGAAGTGAGATATTATGTGAACTGGTCTAGGTTCCCTTCTCGAAAATGTGATGGAGGTTGAACTAGGACCCAAACTTCTGGTATCAATTCCTTGCAAATGTACATATTGTATTATATACCACAACACAGCAGAATTAAGTTAGGTTTAAGAAGGACTTTTTAAAATTGAAAACTTATAGAACAGACTATTCCAAAAAGTACCCCAAAAGAGTATAGAAACTTGATAGTCTGAAATGACTCAAACATAATGACTTTTGGTAGAGAAAATGAATTACTTGATCCTTAAAATGACCTAGATAAGGTATTAGAAGGGAGAAAATGTGCATGGGATGGTGAGGTTGGGAGAGGCAAAGGAGCAAGATTATTAGAAGGATAAAATGAAGAAAAAATATAAAATCTCAGAGTCAATCTGTGGGACGTTCCTTTAATCCTCCTTCAGAAACGAAATGACTGTCAGAGGAGCTCAGAACTTTTCATTAGGGTAAAGAAGAGTAATGCATTTTCCCTGCTATTTTCAAAACTAAAACATAAAGACCAGAGGCTAAGTAATCAAGTCAGAAGTCTTGTACTTTGTGCCCTGAAATAAAATGTGGTTACTTAAGAAAAACACACATGGGGACCTCTAAACCCATGGACAATTGATAGAACTAATTTAATAGCTACTTCATTCTGGGGACATAGATAATACTCAGACATAGGCTGCAAAGGAAAAGCATGTGGGTTTGATTTCACAAAAGAGGATAAAAACAGTCTGGGGCTGAAATAGGCAAGAATTAGATTTTAGATCTTCATTAATTCTGGGAAAAAGAGATGAACCAATGTTGTCCAGGAAACTAAAAGTGCCTCTTAAAATTGAATTCTCAAAGAACTAGTAAAGGCTGAATACAATTGATCACACTAAATAAAGGGCAATAAGCTTAAGGGAAAAAAAAAAACACCAAAACTCTGATAAAATATGGTTCTGTGTGCACATGTTGCTTTCCAATCACCTGTTTAAAGATGATGTATGATTAACATTGCCTCAACCAAAGTGAAGGGAAAGAATAAGGACTGGGCCCTAAATTCAATTTTCTCAGATACTTGTATAATTGAAAAATGAGTTTATTTTAGGTGAAAATTATCTGAGAAATTATGACTATATAAATAATGATTTTGAAAATTACATATCAGTCTAGATGTTTCTGACTGACACAGTATTTTGAGAGTCAGGTATTAATTAAGAGTAACCCAGTAAACAATGAAATTGATGGGTAATTAATTGAATGTTTAGATAATGCAGAGACAACTTACAGAATGGACCAGAAGCAAGGAGGGAAACAAAGTCTGGCCATTAAATCATGCCTAAAGCTGATATTGAGAAAATCATTTACATATTTTAAAAAAATTTTTCCTTAAGAGATAACCTTAAAGAGAAGAGAAAACAAACAAACAACAAAAACAGCAAACATGAGTTAGAGACACAGAATTGCAGCTGCTGCCTAGTACTAAAAGAGTCCCTGAATCTAGGGCGCCAAAGCAATCTGTTTTCAGGAGAGGATCTCGGTCAACGGTAGACATGTTACAGCAGACCTTATCCGCCTCACTGGGTCTGGATGAAGAGTTCCTCTTCTGATTTCATCCTCGCCAGGCAATCTTTTAAGAGGTACACTGATTGTCCTTGGGTCTCCTTAGAGATAAAGAATATTGCCTTGGAGAAGAAGCAGGGACTTTCCTATTTCTTGAATGGGATATTCTCCTGTTCAAAATTTAATAAACTAATATTGCAGTTTAACACCAAGGTCTTATAATAATGTTTAGAATTTGTTTTGGTTCTGTACAGTTCTGCACACTGATGAAACTGATATTTGGATCTAGAAAAAAATTTGCAGGTAGTGCCTAGAGGCCACTCAGTAACCGGAAAGGATGCACATTTCTAGAGGTTTTTGATGAACCAAATAAACACATGCATGATTAAATAGGAGCTGAAGTTTTGTTTGGAAATTATTATGTAGCAATTATTTAGATTATCTTGGGCTGGAAGACTAGTTTTATCAATGTAGTCCCTACTTATAATTCCTACTAAGCAACAATGAATACAGAGAAAGGAGAATACATTTATGTGACATTGATAGTTGTCCTTTCTTAGATAAAAACAACATCAAAAGTGACATCTGCCTGGCAAATCATCATTAGTAAGTCTCCGCACATAACACATTTGGAGGCAATTCTTCCCTTGCATGGTGCACTAGCTGTGCTAAGCATCTTTGACCTTGCATTTCTGTGACTGGAACTGGACAGTCCTTTACAATTTGAATTTATTTATCCTGCAAATTCTATTTCATTGTTTTCTGTTTTGAAGCATATCTATTTGCATAATATTACTAACAATTGATAGCACTATTACAGTGTCAGGAATCTTATAATCACAAAATAAAAATGTTTGATGACAACTAAAAATGTTTGATATCAATTATTGGATCTCACCAAAAATGCAATTAGTCAGATACTATTTTAATTCCAAGCCAGTGAGATGGACGAATGATGACCTAGTATAAAATAAAACATAGAAGTTACATGAGAGGCCAAAACTCACTTAAAAGAGTAATTATTATATCTCAAGGAAAGATAGCAAAAGCTATTATACAAAAATTTCAGACTCTGTTGTACTTTCAGAAAATTTTGTAGAAAGAGCGACAAAAAATCCTGAACATAACATAAAGTATAAGTTGGTTAGAAATTTATTAAGATTGATGTCAAGGGGTGCAACCATGCCCCTGCCTCTGACAATGACATTATAATGGGCTTGCTGACCTTGGGAAAAAATTTCAAGTGTGTTCTTACACTACATCTCCTGGTCTTCTGCTTTCTCAATTGTCTTTCTCAATTGTCTCACTTCTGTTGAATCTCTATTGGCAACACAGGGTTCCTAGTCCATACAACTAAATTCAACAATATTTTTGAACATCTATGTATAACTCTAATTCTAAATTTCCCCTTAGCCTGCCACGCTTTGTTTGGTTTCGCTTTTTTATTTTAAAATATCCTTCTCTGAAGCTTATTTCATTATTCTCTTATATTTCAGTATTTTTTTCAGATTCTGTGTTGGGTACAATCTCTCTCTTCTCTAGTGTCTTATGTTTAATTGATGGTCACATCTATTCTCCAAGTTTCATAATCATCAGGGTGCCAATGACTCCTAACGCTGTATTTCTGCTATTTATTTCTACTCCCAAGTTTCTAATGTACATTTTAATAGCCTGCTAGATATCACCTGAATTTTTCAAAGGTACCCTAAATCTGACATGTCTTAATCAGGTTCGTTCTCCTGGAAAGATGCTATTCCTTCCATTTTTCCCAAGTTGGTAAATAGCACCTCTGTCTTCCCACCATTGGTGTCCTTGGTATCACTCACTATTCTCTATAACCTTACCCTTTTTTCTGCTTATCAAATCCTAGTCACTCATCCTTCAAAGTTTGGCTACGGTTTTTCACATGCCCAACTCATATCCTATTCTGGTTCTGGTAACCTTTAGTCTCTAAACCTAGAGCCTCTCATGCCTTTACTTTTAAACACCTAATTCTGTACATGTCATTCTCCATCACAATATCTAACACTTAGAAGGCAGAGAGAATGTCTCATTCACCTTTGGATCCTTCGTGGGAATTTGCATAGAGTAAATGCTCAACAAATGGTTATTGAACTTCATGAATTCTCATAATACTCCAAATTCCCTGTTCATTGTATAAAATTTCATCTATGGTTATGATGACCTTTTGCTACAAATGCTGGGTTGGTGAAATGCAACCTCATACTGAAAAGAAACAATGTGCACAATTCAGTATAGGGAACTATGGTTCGCAGGAATGCAACCTCAGAGTAGCACACCACTCTCAGATCATATGTGGGTCCCCCAATGACCTCATCGTTGGAAATGCTAAGCATTTCAGAGCAAAAATAAAATCACAGAAGATACATTTTGCAATAGAAATGAATGAGTAGATTATTTTTAAACAATAGGATGCTGTTCTATCTTTTTATTACCAAAATATTTTATAGCACTCATTGCAGATTTCTTTTAAATATACAGTATCAAAACTTAGTTTCCTTTGTGACTATCACATTTTAGCAGCTGAAAATCTGTTTTAAAGGAGGCATTTAAATTTGCATGTGTTTCAAATATTTTTTCATTTTGTAATAAACTTACACTTTCTGTACAGTAATGAGAAGGCATACAAGATAATGAGACTGATGTCAAAAAAATATACACCTGCATAAATTAAGTAAAATTTATCAGAAACAAGATTTAAAAATAAGGCAATCTGTTGTCTATATTTCAGATAGAAAGGGAATGTGACATAAAGACAAATACCCAAATATTTAACTCGAATCTTGAGATAACAATTACAAAAACAATTTGCAACCACAACAGAAGGAATGAATTGGTTTTTCAAAAAATAAACCTAATCTAATCCAATCTACCCCAATCTAATCATCTGATTTGAGTAATACAATTTGTCTTCTGAAAAGAAATCACAAGAACTTAAAAAAAATTATTTACAGGCTCTTATTAAGTTTGAAAAGCCTTATTTAAAGCACATGTAGTTTTAGTAATTGTCCATATTTATGAGCAGGGAAAGAAAAGAGACAAAAGAATAATCTGTTCTGTAGATGAGACCTGGATTTACCATGTGCTGACAATTTTATCAATGATAAATTCTGGAGTTTTGGAACTAATTATGTTTAGCACCAAGAAAAACAAAAGCAATAACTTGATTAGAAAAGTAAAACAAACAAATAATTTAACTTCATTTAGCTTGACATGAAGCTTCCAGGCCAATATAGGACTTATTTTTAAATCATGTAGAAGATGGGGAGGTAAAAAGAGAGGCTATGATGCAGATAACATTTCGAGGCCTTCTTCCAGCCCAAGCTATTATTTATAAAATGGAAAGATTTCAGCAAGTGCCTTTATAATTGTTTCATCTGAATAATCTTCCTCTCTATTCTCTGTGCTTCATACCACTCTGAACTTCTCTGACGAGCTTTCTCCTTTTCATATTATAGTGAAGATACTGAAATCAAGGTTCTATATTCCTAACCTAAGGACTTCCACCATGAAGGCAGATACTCTTTCGCGTTCACTTCTACTTCCTCAGAAAGCCTGGGCCAAGTTTTATTTTCCATACATGTTTGCTGAATCAAAATGAATAACCACAGCTTTGTCACTATATAATTACCCCATTAAACAACGGACAGGGAGGATATTACTCTGTTTTGCTTTACTTAAGAGAATGCTTTTCTTACAAAAAAAAAAAAACAAAAAACCTGCAATAGGAAAAGTAACAACAGTGAGTGTTTTAACCTAAAAGAGGAATACTGAGATGAAACAGTTTCTCAATAAGTGGTCTAACCTCTGAGGTTGAGTGCTAACTACACTTTAAGTTAGTTCCAGAGTTCCTTAAATCACACAGAAGATGATTGAGTGTTATCATATTTCAGCAACATCAAATTTCTTATATATAACTTTAGAACAAAATCAGAGGAAGAACAAAAGTATATACAATGTATAAGCAAAGAAGAATGCAAGTATGGGGATAATAACTTGACTAAATAAGGAACTTAACATAGAATTCATTATCTAATAAGTGTGCTGAAATCCAGATAAGCAAATGCTTTGAGAGTCTGGAGGCAACAAACCCCTTAACTGACCTCCAAAGTCACTTTGAGATTTGATGAGAGCTCATTCCCTCCTCAAATGTCATACGGGTTCAGCAGAGTGATCTAGTTTTAAAGGACTAAATTAGAATAAAAAGGATAATATGGCCACACATTTTATCAGTGTTAATTATTAATACTGAGATTAAAAAGAAAGGGCTGAGAGTTCGGTAAGCATACTAATAGGACACTTTTTTCATCTCGTTTTCTCTGTCAGTGTGAATACTTTGCGGCAGTTCAAAGGGAAATATACACCTGAAGAATAATGCATTCAACTGGAAAACTGGGTATAAAATGTAAAAACATTAAAAAAGAGAGAAGAGAATACACGGAGACAACGACTTCGCCTCACCTTAAATGACAGAGCGCATGAAGAGTTGGGCTGATTTGATACCTCAGGATAGAATCTTTCTTTCCCCTCTTTTTAGCTCCCTGATATGTTTAAATGTCACTGGGTGTCACCCCTTGGTACCCCACAAAAATGAGAAATTGACTGGGAAGTATTCAAGGTGAGAATATCATTCTTACCAGTCATTTTAGAATGCTATCTTTGTGAAACTAAACATTTTATGATGTTTTCATGATTATGCCATTGTGTCATGTCAAATCTACCTAAGGTTAATAATAATCACAATTATTTTGTTATTACTATTTAAATAATAGTAGTAAATAATTTTATCATCAACTAATATAGTAAAATTATTGCTACTCTTTTACTATTTATTTATAAATTATTACGTGCTATTATCTCACTTAGTGTCTTCCACAATCCTATGATTTATTATTAAGTGGGGCTAAGAGAAGTCAGAAAATTACACTGTTAGTAAGAGGAGAAATCAGGATTTAACCTGATGTCCTTAGATTTCAAGCCTGTTTCTTAAGCCAGTACATTCTGTCTACTATATTACCTCTTCTTCCACAGGACAATGTCTTCTTTAGATTCTTTTAGATTGTGCTGCTCATTTTACTGGAAAGCTGGAAAACTGCTGTAGCACACATCTTGATTAGTTGAGACTCTGCTTAGAGATAATCTCTATTATCACTATCCATAATCACTATGAAGAAGTAGGAGTAAATAAGGCCCTCCAGAAGTGGGGGTGGGGGGTGTGTGGACTTGGGGATACTTGGGAGGTACAGAGCCATTTTACAGATGGCTAGAAAAGTAAAAAAATGCAGTCAGACACTGGTAACTAGACACAGTGAAATGCAGAACCATGAAAATGAATCTTTCCAAGGTATATGTCTCTTCCTACAGACAAAAATTTGCAGGGAATTTGTTTTGGGGTATTATGAGTATGCCATTAACAAGTATATGAGCATCTTTGGAAAGCTGGAAGAGACAGTGTTGTTAATTCAGTCTAAATGAAGACAGCACAAACCAACGATAACCAGAGGATAGTACCTTACAGATGACTACTGAAAATTGGGTATGTAAAAGAAAAGCAGAAAGTAGAGAGTCCTTTATCCCATACAAGGATATGAGTTTAGTGTCTATTCTAATTACCCTTGGTCATATAAACATGATGTTTCATTTCCAAATGATATTTCAAATGTAGGGCTTCCGTGGTGGCGCAGTGGTTAGGAATCCGCCTGCCAATGCAGGGGACACGGGTTCGTGCCCCTGTCCGGGAAGGTTCCACATGCCGCGGAGCGGCTAGGCCCGTGAGCCACAACTGCTAAGCCTGCGCGTCTGGAGCCTGTGCTCCGCAACGGGAGAGGCCGCGACAGTGAGAGGCCCGCGCACCGCAATGAGGAGTGGCCCCCACTCGCCGCAACTGGAGAAAGCCCTTGCACAGAAACGAAGACCCAACACAGCCAAAAATAAATAATAAAATAAAAATAAATAAATTTATTAAAAAAAAAAAAAAAGTACTGTTATTTACTTCTGAAAGCAATGTGAAAGTCCATGGCAGATACGAAAAGACTTCCCAGCGGAATGCACCATGTTTCAACCCTCAAGAACAATGTGCTGTAAACACTAAAGCATGTGTAGTGAGGGGAATGAATAAAACAGTTAAGCCTAGTTTACATAGGTCTGAAGAAGTAAGAAAGTTTGGAAGTGTGAAATTCAAAAATATTAGCATATAAAAATCAAAATTATCTTTTAAATGTCTGAGAAAATCAAAAGCATAAAATTAATTAGGCAGTTAGAATGGCCAAATTTCTGATCATTTAACTTTTTAAAAACCTGCCTTATGGATCAACTGCTATTTTCTTTTTTAATTTATTTCTATGTTATACTATTTGTAAGTTTACCCAGAGGAAAAATACATACTGTTTTGTACCTTTTGTTCACTCTTAACTCTGACCAAAGTTTATGCTGTGAGGTAAGAAAGGAAATGTGCTTATTCAATTGTGAGATAACTTAGTCATAATTAATGGTTTTGAGGGCACTGTACCCAAAGCCAGATCAGACCTAAAAATGCCTCTCTTGCACAGTGTAATTTGGGGAGGCTCCAAAACTGTCTCCCATACTGACCTGCTGTTGGACCAACTTTTCCACATACCTGGCCAGAAATCACACCCTTTGACCCGATTCATTTCTTTGATTTATGTAATACATTCATTATCTACTATTAGAATGCACATGTGTTATATAAGTTGTGAAGAAGGCCCTAGAATTACTTCTGCTTTGCCCATATTACTGCATATTATCAAATTCACTCACCATCTCACTAAGAGACCCAAAGTTCTCTTTCTATTCAGGAGAATAAACTTTGTAAGAAAAATTGGATGTAAGAAAAGAATCGCAGCTTATTGGATCTGCATATGGTTTTCACGTTAATTTAGTTAATTGCCTTATAGATGATAGAAACAGACCCAAAAGGAGTAAGTGACCTACCCAATCCTAAACGAAAATTGGGATTAGAGGTCAAGTGGGCTGTTTTCCATATTTGAGTTGTTAAACATATTATATGATCAAGTGATACACAGTAGAACAAACTAGCTCTGCAAATATGATTCAGGGGGACTTCTGGAAGAATAAGTAGACCATGGCATGAAGGCAGGGGTCAAAATAAAAACTTACAATAGACATAACGAAACTCATAAACACCATTCCAAGACAGACTCTGAAGCCTGCTGCATAGTTAAGACAAGGGCAAGCTCTTGCATAGTCAGTGGTTACCCTTAATGTGGTGGTGCTTTTAAGCCTAATATTTGGTTTTCACTTAAATTATTAATTTATTTTATCATTAAAATATCATTAATGATAAAGTATTTTATCATTACTTAACTTCCCACCATGTACTCCATATTTTAAAATATGTAATCCCATTAAATGTATTTTAATAAAATAACAAATAACCAATTTCCCCAATTTTATCAAAGGATCAACTTGAAGTAATCATACTATTGATATTAATTAAAGGAAAAGAAAAAATGTTAGTGATTTTTTTAATTAATAAATGCATAATTCATGAGGGTTTTTTAAAAAGTATTTTTAATGTATAATTTTCATTGTTCCTTTCCAGAGACCCATGGGATATAAGTACCCCAGATGTGAAATGATCAGAATGGTGGGTCTCACATTAATTAATAGATTCTAGTTTCAAGAAATTATGTTTATTCTTACACTGTATTCTTTTACCTAAGCTAATACGAAAATAAAGCCTCTTTTATCATTTGGCACTAATGTGGGTTGAAATATAGGGTAAAACTTGTTATAAAGAGAATTAACCCATAAGCTCTTAATAAAATTTTATTATGCTAAAGTATAGAAGGCAGAAATAAAAGCTTTTGTAAAACGTAAGTGCATTTCACTGCCTATGTAATTAAATTTTCTTGTATTTTGGTTATTTCTTTACTACAGCATCTGTGACAATTTATTTTTATCATTAGCTGTCCCAATTTATACCCAGTTTGCCTTATCACATTGGAATATTATAAAATTATTGCACTGGAATTTATCTTCTAAATTTTACAAGGAAAGTTAATCCAAAAAATTGAGTTATAACTGCATTGTTTCACATAGGTTAAAATTCAAGAAAAATGTTTGAGGTAATAATAATTAGGAACTAGGACAGCATCCAAAATGGTATTTTCATGGAAAATCCAATACAAATCCTGATTAAAACCTAACCAAGCAAAACACTGCAGATTACCTGGATTCCAATTAAATGTGACAAATGAATATTTGACAGGTTTCAACTCCAATTCTATTTATGCCAGAATGCTCCATTAATATTGAAGATGAAACTACCAGAATTCAAGCATACAATTGCACTTTACTGCTAGATAATAGTCTGAAAACCTGAACCCAACAAAACTCTTACTCAAATGTCAACTGCTACATTTGGATCACCCAAAGTGAATCACATCTCCTGTGTCATTACCTATAGATCAGGGCTAACATGAATCACAGCTAGCAGATGACAAATGGTTACACAAACACTGAATTTCAAGTGTCAGTCACATAAAATCAGGAAAAATCAGTTACATTATTGTGTTCCTTGGCCGTTGACAAGACTGAAAACATGGTTATAAAAAATAACTAAAAGTCTTCCTTGGGAAATGTTTCTCAGTAAACTTTCTAGCCTCTCAACAAGCTCACCAGTTATGTTTTCCATGACATGTATGTTTCCTAAAAAGTAACTGCTATGTGTTTGTTTTATATAATTATGTTTATTATTTTTCTTATGTTAATGGCACTGAATCCTCAAACTTAAAAAACAGAAAATAACATTAAAACATGATTATAATGCCAATGATAGCTGACACCCAAAAAATAAAGATTTAATTGTACTTTATGTTGTTTATAGTGAGACAAGTACTTTTTAAAACACAAATAAAATTATATGATATCATCAAAAGGTAATGCAGATATACTAATGCCCTTAAAGTAAATTAATCCTGCCTTCCTGGGGGGTGGTGTGTGTATATACAAAACATTATTACGGTATTTTTAATTAATTTTTACTATTGTGCAAAGCATTTTAAACCTATTTGCCTTAAATATACATTCATCTGCATTGCAATTCATACCAAAATTTTTATACTTATTTAAAAAAATACTAAAAAAAATGTGAATTCTTAAAAACCATATCAAACTCCCATCCACATAAGCACACACCGCCATACACACAGGTAAGCATGACTTCATAGCCATAAGGCAAAATGCATTTAATCTCTGGCTAATTAATCAAGAAAGTTATCAATCATCAGACCCTGCTCAATATCATATCTGCTCAACCAGATAACAGTGTGGAAAAATAATTATTTAACATGATTTAATTTAATAATAATTTCACTTAAGGTCATTTACAATGTATTATTCTCTAACATTGGGTTTTAATATTCATAGGTAAATGTCCAGAAAAAAAAATCAGACTTTCTCCTGCTCTAATATGTTCTATTTGCATAACATCACTAAAGAAACTGGCATATAACAAAAATTTAGAGTGTCTTGCTTCACTTGGGGGATGGAGTGGTGAAAGACAAAATTCACTTCAAGGTTTCACTAGAAATAAAAATGTGTGTGATTCCCCTTCCTTTCTCTGCATATAACCAAATCTATTTTTATATATGAAATAATAAAGTTAGCAAGAACTTTACCATTCCATTATTTGACACAAATTTATTCTTCAGGCATTTACTTATAACCTGAAATCCAAAATATAAATCACCTAAGTGTCTTTGGTAACATAAACAAATGTGAAAAGTTTCATAAGCACTACTTGCTATCTAACTTTATAACTTAAAGGAAAGTGTACATAAGGCCAATTGTGATAATATGAGAACCATCTCACAACAGGATAAGAATATAGAGTGATATAATCTTCTTTCCTCCCTTTCCCTTGCACAAAAATGAGAAAAACCTTATAATTAAATAAGAGGGGAGTTCTAATAGCATATACAATATATTTTGTAGAATAAGATAATACTGTTCTCCTTCTTTGACTCCATTTCAGTTATCACTTGAAAGGGAGAGGTTTGAAAATATTTTTCTAAATACCTATGAGAAGAAAGAATCCAGCAAGGTGTGTTTGCTGTCATTTCCTTTTACCAAGACTGGATGATTGCAATTGAAGAAATAGTTGCATGACAAAAATGAATAGAAGAAAACAATCACACAAGACCTTTCTTAGCGGCTATTGTTTAGGTATTATGGACTAGTTTAGTCTTTTCCATAACAGGTACTACTCTGATTTATTTGTAAATGTGTTTATTTATGACAGGTTGTTTTAAAATGATGGTGCAAGTTTGGTGAATTTTATCTATAGAGTTATGTTCCTTTATTTGGCATTTCTGTACTTTTAGCAAATATTGATTATTTCAAATAAACCAGGTTTAGTGTCAGCTATTTTATTTTGGTTTTAGACTGACCTTCGCAAGTCTACTTATTACGGCTCACTAGCGTGATTATGTGTGTGATGTTGTGTTTGCCCCTACCATTTTCCATATGCTCTGCCTCACCAACACTGCCATCCGGCGTGGTCCTTTCATAGTTGTCCTCTGGGAGTGGAAGGGCACCCAGCCTTGGCCCTGATGAACTCTTACTGCTTGGTGTTTCTGACTCCTCCAGCCCGCTGTCATAGCAACTCTGCAGTGACCCCTGATGTGGGTCCTGGGGCTGACTCACAACAGAAAACGTCACTCTACGAAATGGCTGTAAGAGAAAAGATTCTGAATGTCACTAAGGTATAAGATTGTAAATAATCTTACTTAAAAAATACATAAATTACATACATTAAGGTCGACTGACAACTAATTCAATACAAAACTGTTAACATAACATGTTGAAATCTATTTGGTTAACTCTGTATTTTCTGAGACAATACCTAGAGCTTAGATTTTATTATGGAAAAACTGAAAATTCCCTTTCTGAAACAGAAATAAGAAACATCAATGTCACTAACACACACATGTAAATCTGATATGTTACTTCCACATATTCACCATTTTTCTATTCTGTAGTCTTCACTTCAAATATGTTTTCCACAAATAGACTCCTTATAAAAGCAAGGGTCAGTGATTTTGGAGAGCAATAAATATAGAGCTAATGCATTGTAAGAAGATTTCATTTTTAAATACTTTTTCCATAAGGCAAATGGTTTAAAACTGAGTGTTCTGGCAGTTGACAAACTATTAAAGGCACAGCTGATAAACAGGAATTTAGATGTAGTGCTAGGAAATCGGAATATATTTCTTACTTCATTCATCTTAAATATATTACCTATTGACCCTGAAAGTGTAAGGGTAGTATTGAAATAATAGACAAAAAATTCCTGAACCAGGGAATTCAAAATAAACCAAAATTTTTAATTGTATGTGCTTTTACTATGACTATTCACAATTTGCTCAAAAAAGTAACATCATGTACAGTCTTTAAGTTGTATTTAAAGTGTGCTGCAAATCTTTACCCAATTGGACATCACAATTTACTATGTTACTACTGTTGGCTGGATAGACTACTTAATATATACGGAATTTAAAGGTTATCATAACTACAAAATAAAACAAAAACATTTTAGGTTCATTAAGGGGACAAATTAATGCCATACATTGTCAGGGCTATGTACACATAATATTTTGGGAAAAAAAATATAAAAAGGTTCTGTAATATTTGTTGGAGATTATTCTTGGCAATAGTTGTATTCATTAAGCTCTTGTATGATTTGAAAGTGGCATAAATGTACAGATTTTTGCACCTATAACTCACACTGGTTCTTTCTAATATAAAGTATAAAACTAATGTTGCCAGAATAGCGAGAAAGGTAAAGAACCTTTTTTGTACTTTTAGAACTTGAATACTATTGGTAGAAATCACTAATCACAACTGGGACCAGTAGAATTTTTAAAATGTTAAGGATTATCTACATATGGTAGGTTATTAATGGGAAAGCTAAGAAGAATTGTGACATTTCCCCCAAATTTATAAATTTGTTTTACTAAAGACAAACACGTGGTTCCACAAATCTTCCTTTTATTTTGTCTCAGATAGAAGATTGGCCAGGAATATTGTTTTGTTCATATTTCTAACCCAGTACCTCTCCCTCCATGTACATACTTGGAGTGTACAGTCTTTATAAAATCTTTTTAATTTAATTCAAAATCAAACTTACAAAGGGAAAACATTTAAAGCACATTCTCTTCTTTATAATGTTTCACTGAATTGGGACTGCAGATTTTAAAACAATTACAAAGTATTTCTAGTACAAACAGCATGCACACCATGGGCCAAAATTTACTGGCAACTAAATCTCTAGAAACATTTTCCTTATTTCACTAATAATTTTCATATTGCTTTACAGTAGTATGATTGTGATATTTTACCTTATTTCTTAATAAACACAGAAATCAGTATGTATTTCCCATGCTTTATCTTATGTGTGCATATTTTCTTTTTTTCCCATTTATTACTCCTAACTGACTGCAGACTCTCTGTGAATTGTTTTATGTTTGGTCTCACCTCAGAAGTAAGACCAGTGACAGTCTCCTAAAACTATACTGTTCTGCACACAGAAGATACTCAGCAAATACTACCGAACAATAAAATGTTAATGACAATGTTGAATTTAGGAAAGGATGCCAAGAGTCAGGAAAACATATTATCACTTCAAGACATAGCAGTGGGTTAAGAAAAACATATAAAAAGAAAAAGGAGGGTCAAATGTTATTTTTAATTCTATTTTAATGATTCTCAAATCTTTAGAATCAGTCCACTAATGCAAGGAGAAAGTTCAAAATGAATACAGAAATACATAAATTATGCTAATAAATTGACAAAGAGAAATAAGAAATTATGAGAGATAATGTTCCATCTTGATATAAAAATAGAAAAGAGGGTGGTGTTTGAACAAAGGTGGAAATCTCAGAATCTGTGCTTAAATGTTACTTCTACCAAAAGTAATTATAGAATAGCAGAGACAGATGATAGTCTATGTTTGCAATGAAAAATGTCAAAAATAAAATAATTATTTTTCTATTATGTATTATGTAATAACTACTGTGAATCTGTGCATTTTCTTGATTCCGTACCCTATTTTAATTGTGAATATATTGATCCCCATGAATTATTGTAGGTTACATATTACATTTAACGATGGAAGGAAAATGTTGTAATTTTAAAATACTAAGATCAATATATATACTAGCAAATGCTTAGATCCATTAATACTTCCTTTTTATAAAAAGCTTTTTCATTTAAAATAATATCTAAATGAGTGGAAAATGATTCATAATAAAAATCTAAAATAAAGAATATCACACAATGGATCATAAAATACTCCATCTATCATTTTTATCTACACTTTAAAATATCCCATTAGAGCTCTACATACAATATAAACATTACATTACTACCTCTTAAACTCTATTTTGATAAATTTAAATAAATAAAATCTTGTGGCAAACTATTTAAGTTGGTAATGTGAACCAAATTAGTACAGAATTCTGAATTCTGAAAGAGAACCCATTAATGCAAGAATTAAGCTTTAATTTCAGTAATAAATCACACATGTAGATTTAGATAGATAGGTAAATAGATAGGCAGATAGTTCGGGAGACAGACAAGTATTTACACACTATCCTTCATCATTGGTTTGGGTCTATTGAGAAGATAGGTTTTATGGCAGAAGTTATGACACAGAAATTCGTATTATTTATATAGTCCAGATATATTGACTAAACCAGAAATGTAAGCAATGTGTTGACTGTGTGACAGAGAGAATGAGTTTGCATTGTATATGTAACTGTCACTTTGTTAATGACTGATACGCTGAAGCAGAGTGGTTTAAGTGGTGATTCCTAAACCTAGATGTGCCTCAGAATCATCCAGAGTACTTTTGAGAAAACACGATGCAAATATCTGGCCTCAACTTAAACCCAGTGAATCAGCATTCAGGGTGGAATTGGATATCAATCATTTCTAAAATCTCTCCAGGTGATGAAGAGGCACAGAGAGGAAGGAGAAACCCTACAGTCAAAAGACTATTTGGTCAAAAAGACTAAACTGCTTCAGAAAGCCAGGGGGTCCCCTAAGTGTTCATAAAATTTCCCTGGAGAATCAATAGAACCATGATTTCATCTTGGGATGCAAAAGCATAATATGAAGATATTTAGTGACCTGAGGTGTCTGAGCTTTCTATTTTTCTATCTAGGATGATAAATGACTTCATGTCTTGCAAAGGCAAGCCGGTCTATACAAAACAGGAAAAAGCGGAAGAGCTTGAGGAAGAGTGTCAGCTTCCCAGCTCTTTGAAACTATGAAGATGTGCTTGAAAATTGAGTAAGTAATGCAAGAAAGAAGTCTCCAAGAAAATTGTTCCAAAAATTGTGCATGGGACATGTGTGAGAATTATAAACAAGAGGGAGTGGAAATCAAAGATTTTATTAGGCAAATAAATGAACTAATTAAAGGGGTGAGATTGAATACATGATCTGACAATTCCCTGCAAAAGAGAAGGAAGAAGAAATGTTGAAGGCAGAGAATTATGCTAAGAAAGAATGAGGGAACAGCAAAGAGAATGGCCAGCAAGGCCACTACAAAGCAAACCTGTGTGACTGACTGGACCTAGTCATTATACCTACACTTGTTTTGTCCCATTATGTCCCAGGGTTTCAAGGATGTTCCAACAATAATTCTACACACATTTAAGAAACTCAAAATCTTATATAAAAACAGACAAAATATAATATGATTAAGTTTCCAGTAAAATAAAGGTACCCCGAAAATGCCATGAAACCTGCTTAGGAATTTAGGGCAGGCATTGCAAAGGAGGGGTTTCTGGATCGAGATCTCTAAAATAATTTTGATAGATAATACATATTTGAAGGCTGATAATAGATTTCATATCTGGGACCAGCAGCAAAGGATAAAAAATAGGGTGAGTAAGAAAACCAGGTCACTTTTGAAACTCAGAAGCCAAGGAAGCTGTTAATTTCAGGAAAGAGAATAAAATCTTACGTGATCAAAGCCATCTGAGATGTTGAGAAGAATGCTGATTACCAAAGGTCCATTGGATTCATCCATTAGAAGGGCATTTTTGCTATAAAATTTCTGAACTCTGGGGAACAGTTCTAGGAGATTAAGCCAGAAGAAGTAAAAGACCCACTTGTAAATATATGGAGAAATGGAGAAGGTGGGGACAGACTACTAATTTTTAAAATATGTATAAGAGAGATGTGGGGTAGCAGTTAAAAGAGAAAAAAGATTTGTGTAAAATCTTTATTTTTTTGTCTTTTTTCATTGTTATTGAAAAAGTTTTTCTTTAGGGTAAATAGTTGAAAATGCAACAAAAAGGGCAAGCAAAAATATGCCTAATAACATAACGTTGTTGGGGAATGAAAGAAATCAGAAACTGGAAGTAAACTAACTAGAATTGATAGAAAAATGAAATTAAAAATAAAATCACAAAGGCAAGGTAAACAATAAAACTCATTGAGGAATTGCATGTATGATTTGTGTGTGTGTATGTGTGCGTGTGTATGTGTTTAATGAGAAAAAATACTGTATATTAGAAATAATAGGAAAAAAAATTTTATTCCAAGCAACATTATAGATTCCCTATTGACCTCAGACAACTTAGCTGACCTTGGTTCTTGTGCCTTATGCTCAGGGTCTGTAAAATGCAGAAAATAATACCTGCCCCTTACTAACTTAAATTCTCTGAGAAATAATGAGATAGTTTATACGGAAGAACCTTAAGCTTGCTCAAAGACATATACTATAAAAGGTATTATACCTCAGGCCACAGCTATATAACTAGAGCTATTTACCATTATGTTTTAGGTTTTTGTTTTTCTTTTTTAAGAAAATATAGAGCGGGCCCAGTAATTTACAAAGTTTCTAAATATAATTTTAAACATTCATATGAAATTTCAAACCTAATTCTCCAACTCATGCACTAAGTTTTTATTGTTCTACATGCAAGTTATTTGTAAAAGAAATAGGTACATACAGTAACACCCACATTTTTCAAAAACTACTCAAATCTAATCATTTTTATTGAGCATGAATATTTTTATATTCAATTATTTAAGAATGACATTCATCAATTATCTTTTGTTTCCATTATGACACACTAGAGACTTTCACTTGAAGACACACATATATTCAAAGGTAACTCTGGATAATATCCAATCCCTGGGGTGTGGGGTGTACCTCTATCCTCATGCCAGGCCCCAGCTGATGAAAATGCATTAGAATTGACGTTGCTTTAAACTACTATAGACTGGGAACCAGTCCATTCTTTGTATAATCTTTATCCATTCTTTATATAATTTGATTCACTTTCTGTTCTAGAAATCTAGAGGTCACATGGGAAGTGGATACAGATGTGAATGGAGAGGTCTTCTCCCTTCTATTCTTTCCCTCATGCTGTGGGAGTCCATAAGTATGGCCGTGTCTTCCTATCCTCCTCTCCTCACTGAGAATTCTGATGAGCCCAAGGTGAGGGACATGTGATTGCCATGATTATGTCCACTTAAAATCAACCTCATAGCCTTGAAAAGACAAGCATAGCAAGTAAGGATTAAGTTGGGTGCTGTGGGGATATACAATGTAACATATTCAATAAATGCATTTGCTTATTAATATTTTGGATTTTTTTTAAACTTGGGAAACATGAACATAAGTTAAAATGGTGTATTGGTAAACTTGGGATCAAGAGAAAGACAGTCTGCGTAGATGAGGAGGGGATTTAGAATATGTCTGGATGACAGAAACAATGCTTGTGTTCTAATGACAGTATTGCAAGGGGTAAGGCATTCATGAAGGGAAAAGGTGATGAGCATTTGATTCATTCTTCTTTTCTGTAAAATTTCATCTCAGCAATTGATAATGTGGACTACCAAACAGTAAACCTAAATCTAGGCAGTCTAGCTGGTTTAGAGATCACATACAAAGTTATCACAATCCCCACTTCAAATATGGAGTAGAAGCCGGATCTCATCCTGGTCTTATTCAGAGAGTTCAAAGAAAGTTAAGTCCATACACTTCAAATTCATTAGAGGACTGGAACAATTTTCTAAAAAGTTTTCTTTTTTAATATCTAGAAAGTTGATGTCGAATTCTAATACTGCCTCGTTTTTTGTATTGCAGATTCATTTTTAATTTTTAAAAATTTTAGAGAACCTTATAACTGCCCTCCTTTTTTGACAGTACTGATATAATAGCATATACTATTTATAATCTACACCTTTAAGAAAATTCATTCTGAAATTAACAGTAATATGTTATTCTGTTTTCAGAATGCAGTCATTGTCAAATATGTTTAACATTTCCAGGTGCTACCTATTTAAAAAAAAATCTTTGTCACAAAGTTCATTTATAGTCTCTAAAAAAAGCAATAAAGACCAGATGCATATTTGCAAATATATGATAATAATGAAAATTTTATTTTTATCCATTCTTAATTGTTAGATTGATTAAAAGGTAACCATCATACCATAAAAGCAAATATTAAGTCCCATAATCAGACACACTTAAAAATATTGGCCTTCCATCTGCATTATCAAAATCTTCTAAGTTACAACCTGCACAATAATAATGGATTGTTTTCTCTGATAGGGCAGTGGCCAATTTTTGAAAAGGGAAAGGAAAAGAGTTGAACTTTAGGAATATCCTATTATACACATTGCTTACAGTAAAAGAGAAAACACAGCATCAGGTTAAGAATGTAGAAAGTTTCCCCTTGGAGTCCATCAACCTAGTGAAACTACTTTTATGAGGATTTCATTTGCAAGAGGATAGAACTCTAAGGATGCCTCTGGAAAGAACTTCAGGTTAAATCTCTTTCCCTATTGAATGCTGCTCTGTGTCTTACAGACAACTTTATGGGGAACTTTAAATTTGCACCTTCCTTTTTAGCTTCAATAGTTTCTCTATAAATCGTCTCCTTATCTGGAACTCACATACAGTTGTCTCAGTCACATCAATTATTTCTGAATGGGATGAAAAGCCTTTTTTATTTTTTTCCAATTCACTTAGTTATGTCCATCAAACAGACTTCTAATGACTCTCTTTGTCAGTCATAAAGCACTGAAACAAGTCATGGAGCAGAACATTGCTGAATTATAAGGAGCACTGCTTTTGCTTTTTACTTTTAAAGAGGAGCTATCTAAGACAGTGAGATCTTTCCTTGAAAATGAACAGGTACTTGATTAATCTGCAAGCATTTTCAACCAGTGTCAGTGGCTAGTGAACAAACATATCTAGGATTCCATAGTGCATTAGTTGGAATATGTCTGGCAGAATCTCCAAACGAACTTTAATGAGGTCTTTTAACTTTTGGGGGCATCTTCCTTTGCTAACATGTTAAGGTTGTTCCGTACTTCAAACTGGCTTTCTTTCTTTCACGTCAATAGCAGATGAAAGGGTATTAAAAAGAAACATGCTGAGACATCTGGATTGGTTAATTAAAACACTCATTTGGGGAAGTTAAATAACTGTATTTCTTTTGACTTGCATGCAATTACATATTTGACATTACTGTGTATATTTGTCCTGCAGAAACTAAGAATGCAGGTTATACTTTATAGTTCTTAGACCACTAGATCACGAACAATTTAATATTGCAAAAGAACAATAATGATGGTTAAAATAGGAGCTATTCATTTCACATAGGTCACGTTGATATTCTGATTTTTCAAATGAAAAAAAAAACAATGAATTTAATATTCAAACTACTGCAAGAAATACTCTAGCCTAAAAATACAAGCTTGTCTCCTATTTTTTTTCTAATGAAAAATATCAGAAAACAGAAGAGACGAAGCCTAAAACTTAGTAAATATAGGCAAACATTTTTTTCTGAAAACTTCTAAAAAAGATATTGTGCTCTAAAACACAAACTGTGGGTCCTTTATTTTGTGGACACATTGTGTGATCTAGTTTTTCTCTTTTTGCTGGTTTCCATTAAGCCTAGTTGAGGATCTGGCAAACTTTTTCTGTGAAGGGCCAGATAGTAAATATTTTAGGCTTTGTAGGTCATAGGTCTCTGCCACAATTACTCATTCTGACATTGTCCTGCAAAACAGTCATTGAAGATACATAAATGAATAAGAATGGTCATGTTCCAATAATACATTATTTATGGAAATAGGAACTGGAATTTCATATAATTTTCCTAATTCATAAAATGCTGTTTTAAAATTTTTTCAACCATATAGAAATGTAAAAAACCAAATGTAAAAATACAACTTTTCTATTTTATTAACATTTTTCAAGTTATTGTGGACTTTTCAACCAGTGTGTAAAGTCCTCATAAACAGTGTGTAGCAATTATACCTCAACAGTACCTTGAAAATAGTTTAGATTCAATTGTCATTTGTTAGCCTGTTTTAATATTTACTGTCCTTTTTGCAAATAACTCTGAACTGGAGAATCAGGAGACTTGGAGTCAAGTACTTGCTCTGATACTAAGAGTAAAATCTGGTGGAAAGATCAATCTTTCAGTTTCAGCTTCAACTTTAAAAGGAAGGAGTTATAACAAATGATATTTAACATCCTTTCCAGTTCCTTGATTCTTTGAAACTATAAGAAGATAGGTTTGTTCAATAAGTGAATAAATGGCTGAAATCCATGATTTTAAAGTAGTCTTTGCTCACCCATTAAGAAATTCCTTAGTACATTGTACGGTCTTGAAAACATGAATGCAACTTGAAGTGCATTTACTCATGAAACGAGAACCATGAACAAAAATATGTATACCAACCAAACATTTCAGTCAGTTACCTTGATGAAAAGCTACAAAGATGACAACATCTTTGAGAGAGGTGTTTGTAACTAGTAAAGAAATTCTCTGGAATGTCAGCTCCATGGAACATGCTTATCGAAATCTTCCCTATCCTCTGAAACCACCTCTTCTGTGATTTCTTCTTTGACTCAACCCCCAAAAATGTTCAGTTGAGTTCCTACTGTGGGTTAAGAGGCTGTGAGATCTCATTCGTCACTTAAATGTATGCTTCGAATAGCAGAGGTTAGCAAGGTTGGTATGAAATTGAGTGGTGAAAACATGCTGAGCCATTGCTTAGATTTCACCTGCCAATTCATTTGAGACCTTACACAGTCCCTTGGAAGTTTCTATGTAAACATGCACAGAGAAACAGGAAGGCAGAGGGAGTCCTAGTTAGGAAAAGAGAATACTGACAGGCAACTAATGAGAAAAAGACGATCTTTGCAATAATATTCAATCCAACAAAGACTTATTAAGCGCTTGCTTTGTGCCTACCACTGTGCTGAAAAATCTACATGCTGCAAATTTAGGCCTTAAGCTCAGTTGGGCAAGTGTAGATTAATCATACAAAAGCACTCACAGAATATAAGCGAAGGTTTCTTTCTCCTTTTTTCTTTTGGCTATTGTGATATTCATCAAAAGCTCAGTTCACAAGCCTCTCAGTTGCTTTGCATGACTACGCTACACACCTATGCAGTTCCAGAAGCAGCTGAATGAGGTCGATAAACCTGTGTCTTAAACTACACAGTTGGAGTTAGTCTGCAGCAGTTCAAGGGAGCAATGCTGAAGAACCAAGTGGAACTCCAAAAGACCTGCCCAGGTTTCCAACTATAAAGCACTAAAAATGAACAAATAAACAACAACAAGGACAAAAAATAACCTTTAAAAAGCTACCTCTTAAAATACATAGAAGTTTAGAAGCACAGACAGGAGCCTGCCTCATAAACACCTGAATCAATTCTCCCGTACTGAAATGAATGAAAATAAAACTTGCATTTTAGGCACTCAAACAGATGCTCCAGATTTTTTTCTCTTTTTTTCTTTTCTATCTCAGACATTTCATCGAAACTGCACCTGGTAAAATCTGTTTGGGAAATTACATGCATTTTAAAAACATTGGGTTTTCATATTCTGTGGAATGGAGGTCTGTGTCCTTAAGTAGCTTTTCCTGGTATGGATGGATTAAAGTGTCTGACAGGAGTCAAGACAGACAAATGGAACAAGGCTCTGAAGTGTTACTTAAGCATTTAATTATTAAACTGAGCTGAAACCTAACTAGATTCAAGACAGAATCTTCTGCTACCTATGTGAAACTTCTGCTACCCCGGTGAACCCATTTCCTCTGTCATCCCTGCCGGTTTACTTGTTTTATTTTATCTGTACTTTGTTTAAAAGAAAAGTTACCAGTGTCCCTAAGGAATAGCCTATTCAATGCCCACTATATGCTCATTTTCATCCCTTAAAACAAGTCAAACGACTCCAGAAAAATCAGTGAAAGTGGTTTTGGAAGGCAGAAAGGTGGACCCTGATGACGTCCACATCCTAATCCCTGGAACATGTGACTAGGTGATTTTACATGCAAAGGGGAATTTAAGATTGCAGATAGAATTAAGTTTGATAATCAACTGACCTTAAAATAGGGAATTTATTTTAGATTATCTGGCTGGGCCAGGTGTAATCACAGGATTATTAAAAGGAGAAAGGGAAGGTGGAAAATGAGGTCAGAGTGATGCAATGTGAGATCTGTACTTACCTTCTCGAGCATTGGAGGGGAAAGGGCCACATTCCAAGGAATGCTGGTGGCCTCTAGAAGCTATTAAAGGTAAGGAGGGGAACGTATTTTCCTCTAGAGCCTCCAGCATAAACACTACCTCATGTTGATTTTAGCCCAGAAAGACCCATTTTGGATTTCTGACATCAAAAACTATAAGGTAAAACAAATAAGCATAGTTTTAAGCCATTAATTCTTGGTAATTTGTTATAGCAGCAATAAGAAACTTATATAGTGGGTCATGGAGCCTGAGATATGATGGGAAGAAAAGGGAAGTAAAGCAGTTGGACTTAGGTTTCACATTTATGAAAGAGGTTAATCATCGTTCAAAATTAAATTGGTGTTCCATTCCTGGATCACTCCACCTGTAGGGCATTGAGAACCAGCATTTAATTCTAATAACTGTACTTATTTTATAAAACACTCAAATATATTGTTATGTATTTTATGTTGAAAGTGTTTAGTAACTATAAAAATGTTAAAATAATCTTTATAACCTTATTTTCATATTTTTTATTCTTTTAATGCAGTGAAAATACCAAACAAAACCAAATTAAGTGGACTAGGTCTCTGTCCACTCATTCATGTGGGGAAAACCACTTCAAACTTACATTCCAGTCCTCTCTTATCAGATAACTAACATTGTATTTGGGGAAACCCACGGACTTTCAAATCAGGAAACCATAATTTGTTTTCCTGATGTCAACTAGAAGTTGAACAAGCCTGGGCTACTGACTTAATTCTTCTGAGCCAGGATTCAACTTCTGTAAATATAAATGATAATCTCTCCATTTTAAATACAATGAAAATCCAATTTGATCTTATAAGTGAGTCAGGTTTTATATTATGAAGTGTTCTATAAATTATAATGGTGAGTTGAGCTCAAAATTTTGTCCATAGGCCAAAGATTTAGGGAGCTGATAACGGTCACTAAGAAAAATTCCATAAACTTGGAGGAAATGAATTCTTCCCACCATGCTAGCATTAAAAAAAAGAAAAAAAGATAATGAATGTCTTGATTTTCAAGAATAGCCTCATCTATACTGGAGAGTTAATAAATCTTAATTGGTGCCTAACTGGAGTTACCATATTCGTAGATATTGCCTCTTGTCTGCTACTTTCTTTCTTATTTCTTCTTTGTTTTATACTTGTGTATTGAAGAAACTTTCTAGGAGGGTGAATCCTTTGTATTAAAACTTGAACTTTTCAGAAGAAAAATGGAAAATAAATTCACCAAATAAATAATAAGCAAGCACATTGGCATCTCATGATTCTTTAGGGAAATGAGGATACTCACAACTTGACCCTAACATGAGGACTCAAAAGTGATTCTTATACAGAAGGGCAAGTGTTCAGAAACACTGACTGGAGTTTAGTTTTTAGCCATAATTTGAAAATGTAACCAATACTATCCAATATTTGCCATATAGTATTTCAATATTAAATGTCACAAGACCAACTTATTTCAATTCCCACCTCCTTGAGAAAAATGGTCAAATTCTTAAGCTTATAGAAAATGCACATTTTTAAGCATGAGGGAAAAACAAGTCCACAAAGCAATAACATCATAAGACCATCATAGTTTATTATTAGTACTACTATACGGCTTTCTAAGTCTGTTTACATTTCATATTTAGAAGATATATGGGGAGCCATATATAAAATACTTTATTCCTTTTTTTTAACCTTATGACCTTTTCCAAGTCTCTGATCTTTTTTTTTTCACACAACTTTATATACATTGACATTTTGTACACATTGCTTCACTGATATCTTTTTTTGTTTCCTTCACTGATATCTTAATTTTCACTTTAGAAGTGCTAAAATTGCGACACTTGGGCACCCATAGTTTGTGAAATTCATTATAGTCTATTAAAGTTTTTGAATCACCAGTGCTTCGGCCCCTTGGATCTCATTATACACATTCTGTGTATTAAGAAACAAAATTAATAACAAACCATGTAATTAAGTTAACTCTTGTATTCTGGGGGAAACAAAATAGTCATGGCATGCCTGTTTTTTTAAAAATATTTAACTTCAGTTTTTTAACAACTGCTTATATTGGCAGATTATGAATTAACTAAACATAGCATGTATTATCTTCACCTAGTTTGACAGAGAGCCCTGAAGTAAAGCAGAGATACTATGCTGAGCAAGAAACTTACATATTGCAACTGATCAATGGGAAGAGAAACCTTTCTAGGCAATCAGTATCGATAATTGGTAGCGGACATTTCCCAGAACATATTGGAAGAAGGCAAAATCTCCTTAATGATATAGCTGATAACGTGTCTGTACTTAAAATGTGTAGTGATATTCCCTAACACTCATTGATTGCTTACCATGTGTCCATTCAAAGCTTATTTAATTTTCACAATAGCAGTACGGGGTAAATGTAGAAACCAATACCCATGGAGGTAACTTGCCTGAAGTCACACAGTTGCTAAGTGATCCATAGGTTGGTTCTTACTCACCAAGCAATAGCTTGGACTTAATTGAACCCTGAGAAATTGATAAACCGACACTGAGACTTCTGCATACATTCATAATAGCACTGGCTTAACGAAACCATATTCTAGCACAGGTCAGCTTATTTTAAAGCAAAGGATGGTAGAACCTGGACTACACAAGAAAACAAGTACTCAGGAGAATAAAGTTGATTATTTTAGCCACTTCTGATAAGGGCTCCTTAGGCTGAAAATTAGACACTCAGCTTTGAACTACACTGGAGATTATCTGTAGTTTGTTGTTACATTTAAGCCAAGTATAGATGAAAAGACATATAGTTTACCTTCTACCATGTGGGGCTTAAGTAATTTTCTTAAAGTCCAATAAACCTTCCTGCTTTGTTTTATACAGGTCAGCTGTTCTCAGCACTGCCTGTGCATTTGAATTACCTGGGACACCTAAAGAACATTCATACTTGGACTATATCCCTGAATTATTTTGGGATAGCGCTCAGCCTCTATGTCAGCCAGGTTGAAAATCCACTTTAATCCTAAAATAAAATGGGAAGTCATTCTAAATTTCAATCTGCCTTGGCTGCCAAGAATATCAGTACTCCATCACCATCTATTTATAAGCCCAAGTAGGGTAGTTTCATTTCCTTATTCTTCTCTCTATGTGGTTTTTGAGGTATTATTTATGTTTTAATGTCTCATTATAAATTTGTTTTATCATAAAATATCCCAAATCCTTTTGGAAGCAGAAGGCCTACATTTTGAGGATGATTACAGAAAAACTTAAAATGAATGTTTCTTATCATTCACTTTATCTACTTTGGGAAAACAAATGACTTGGGTATTATTTTCTAAAGACAATAATACATTCTAGAAAAAGTAATTTGTAATTAAAACCAGCCATACTTGGGGTTTTGTTCAAAAATAAGAAGACTAAGAGAGTTTTATTTATTAATTAGTATGGGAATGATCAACATGCCATTAGAATACAAGAAAATTCATCTTCATGAAGTTACCTAATACTTATTATAAGACATGTGAGAACTATTTTGTTCCTCAATTAGCAATTAGTCTTATATGACTAGTGATAACTCTATTTTTCATCATTACAAATATGCATTGCTATTCATGACTTTATTTCTACACAATAATTTACTAGTTCTTCCTTTAAGACTAGGAAATCCCCAGATGGAATGCCATCAGTGGCAGCATTATCAAGCACTTCTAAAACCATGTCTTTAGTATCCCTTCCTCCTTTTAACATTTTTTACACCATATTTTTTTCACTTTCTTTTTCTCCCAAATATCTCGCGTAATTCTATTAACATATTGCATCAACCATCCAGCACAAATTACCCTTGCTCTGTCCTGTGACCTGTGTGCACTGATTTGTGAATACCCATGGTAATGACAACCAGAATTTTTACGCATTGCCTTCTAGATGGTGTGTTGCTCCCCTTAGGTAATATAGAATCATTAATTAAAATACTTGGTGTCTTAAGAAAATCTGTCATGAGTGATGTAAATTTGAAGAATATCATACCTGAAGATTAAGAGAAATTTGAGGAGGGAGATTAAACTCCTAAAGTCATAAATATTTCATCTATTCTTCCTTCAACTAGAAAAAGCACTGGACTTGAAGTTGATACCTAAGCTTTCTCATTTCAGTACCAATTCAGAAACATTTCTTGGATCCTTACTTTGTTCACATGAGCTTTAACTACTCACAAGCTCTATGATCTAAGGCAAAATACTTAATTCCTCTAAGCCTCAGTTTGCTAATCTTTCATATGGGGGTAAACTGTGAGCACTTACAACAGAGTATGACTAAGAGTTTTAAGTTATGCAATCCAGTGAGTCCTAATCTCCAGGGTGCATGGCAAGTACTGGAGAAATTGTTCAGTACTCAAAAGCTCTCTAGCCCCATATTCAGAAAATCTGTTTGTTTAGGAAAAAAACAAACATGATTGTGATGCACACCAAATTTTGAGAATCCCTGGTATAAACCATGTAAAATCCTGAGCACATTATTTGTTTTATTAATATTACAATTGTTATCAGCCCTTCATTATTATGGTTAACCCTCAGAAGCTCCTCATAGCAGTCAATAAAGTGGCAGTCAGGCCCACCCATTATCAGGAAATTTAGTTATGGTGAGAACAAATACCAAGCATTGTAATTATTCATTGCTTTTCCCACCCTCACACACAAACAAATGTATGTGGTCAAGGACTGTTGAAAGATGGGTAGTAGAGTCATAATCAAGTGGGTTCTATTCTAGAAAGATTCCAGGGAAAGTTAAAGACACATTTTGAAAGATGGAGGCAACAGAAGAGGCAAATCCAAAAAAGGACATCATGGAAATTACCAGATGACAGCCTTGTCCTGACAGACATGCCACTGCTTCCCATTGGCTGAAAGGCCTAACTGAGGGCAGCAGCAGCAGATGAGAGAGATCCTACCTCACAAGGGCAGCTCAGATGGGATCAGCCTTATGGAGGGACCCGTGTCTCCTAAGATAGCTTTAAGGTACTGGAGATAAGAAAGGCATGGGAAATTAGGCAAGTGGTAATTGTTTAAACAGAAACAACAAAAATTGACATATACACAAAACATGTACATTAGGAAAGTCAAAGTAAGGGCAATTTTTACACTTTACAATCTGAAATACTGCAATCCTCCAAGTGCCTCTCTTTGATAAAGTGATTTTATCTATGTTCAAAGTGGATGGAATAGGAATATCTTATAAATTTGCATTGTTCTAGATAGTCATTCTCCAAATCTATAATGTAAGATATTCCCAGGGTAGTGGGCTTCAAAGCTGTTTTTTTTTTTAATCACTACCAATAGTAAGAAATAAATTTTGCACTACTATCCTGTATGTACAGGTACACACACACACACACACACACACACAAAGGGAAGCATGATAATACAATATTTTTCTTTACTGCATGCAGTGTACTTTGATATATATTTATATATATTTTAATCATATTCCACCTCATTCCATTATCTTCTTTAATTTGAAAAAGGTTGTTAAGATCCACTAAATTGATTTTATGCCCCATTACTGGGTCTTAATTACAGTGTGAGAAAAAATGGCATTTGTTAAAAATGGAGATTTCAGCTCCACCTTCACCCCAAGATAGGTATTTAATAGTTCTGAGGGTGTGTGTCAGGAATGTGCATTTTATAAGTGCCTTAGGTGATTCTGATCTCTCAAAATACTGTGACCTATGGAGTTAAAACTGTCTTCAGATATAGCTGATCTCACCTTCTCTGATGTCTTCTACCTTCCTGCTCCTGTCTGCTTCTCCACCACTAAAAACCAGAATTGAAGCTGACATTAGACCTGACTCAATTCCATGCCTGGCACCATATTTAACAGATGAATAAACTGAGGTCCTAGAAGGTAAGTGGCAGACATAAATTCACAACCCCCTTCAGATTTCCCTGGTTTTTAAATTCCTACAGGGTTTGTATAGATCTCAGAGTTCAACTCAACAAGAACAAAAAAACAAAAAAAACTTCTCATATGCAATTTATGGTTTATGTCATACAGATCTTTTCCCCCCGAGGCTACCTTTATGGTTAGAAATAGGAACATATTAAACCAATTTGACTCAAGCCTATTTTTAACGTGTATTTATCTTACTGCAAATTGGAAAACTTAGTTTCTCAATTTTCTTATTAGGGTTAAACTATAGATGTACCTTTGAGGGAAAAGAGAGACAATTTCTAATGTACTCTGGAGTTCCATGAGTAAAGAAGACCATTACAGGACTGAGAGCTGATTATACCAAGTTGTAAAGATATTTCCTATTATTGCCTAAGAAGATTATATATTGTACTAATTGGCTAAAATTTGAAACGATTTCTCAATAAAACCAGAAGCAATTTTGCTACCATTCATATGGTATCACTACAGAAAAGTAAATACAACCCATTTTGTTTTTCTACAGTATTGACATATATGACTTATTTCAGAAGGATAAACAACTATGTGTTTTAATTAGCTCCAGTCTGCCTGATTATATTTACTCTCTATCATCAAGAACAAAATGATTAAATCACATAGCTTCTGTCACAGAATTTAGGAATCACAGAAGTCTATCCCTCTTTTAGAAGTCTGTAATCAATAGAAATATATCCAACTAATATCCACATCAAATACCTTTGTATGATCTTGCTATAAAACATGTATATTAATCAGTTATTTTATACTGATAATTAAAGGAGATACCTATGTAGCTTAAGAAATATTTTAAACTGGGAATTCCCTTAACATAACCTTAAAAAACTTCCATTTAGCATGGATATAGAAAATATTTCAAGTTATTAAACCACTGTTATGATTTAGTAGACTGTAACATGAAATATTACTGAATGAATGAAGGGAATTATTTTAAAATTTTGTATCCTCAAGCACTTTAGATATTTGTATTATCTCTTAAAAAGGAGTTTCTGAGGCAATTTAGTGGTAAAAACAAAAGGACTGTCAGGGGCAGAAGAAAAGGGGAAAGTACTTGGCTAATATTTCAAAAGCATGTGTGTGCAAAGATAAGGGTAAACTACAAATAATTTACATGTTTTTGCTTTAAAAAGTAGTATATGAAGTCATTACAATGACTCAATTAGTTATTAGCACAAGATATGGTAAATATTTTGAAGAAATAAAACTTTATTTAAAACTTCTTTCTCAAATTTTTCACTTCATTAAAATTTTCCACACAATCTGAACTAGTGTGGTTTTACTGTACCTAATTCGTTAAGTTACTGTCTCAATCACTCATCATCTGCAAGATTAAAAAGGAAAAAACAAATTCCTTGCTCCAGTGATGAGGTTTCTACAATATATTCAAAGTACAAGACAGTTCATAACATTTATAACAGTAGAGTTTTGTTATTTTTATCATCATGATGTGTTACAGTCTGGGGGCGGGGGGGGACATTTATAGAAACAAAACATTGAGAATCAGTTCTGAATTGGAGTAGCTGCCCAAATCAACAAAAGCAATTAAGCTGCATTGGAATAAATGAAAATTTCAAAGATAACATTTTATATTTTGTTTAGTTGCCAACTTCACAGCAAGAATTTAGTGCCTGTTCAAATCCATATAACTAAATTGTGAATTAAATGCTCTCTAGACATACCAAATTTACAGTCCAAAATGCAAATATAACTGGATTTAGCTAGAAGTTGTTTATGATGTAGTGAAAGGTAGAAAAAAATGTCATTGGAATATTTAGTTATGTCACAGAGTTCAGAAAGAAACAATAACCTCTGTAACACATCATCACTTCTGTAGTGAAAAATCATTCTTGTTTATAAGATTGCATGGAACCCTTTGAATACCCTTGACGTTGACTCTGTAGGGTACATCAGATGAAATGGAAAAATCAAGCACTGATAGTTTTGAATTATTGATATGCTCATTGCACAAAGCAGATACCTCCATAGCACACATCCCTCCATGTGCTCAGTTTCACTTTGAATGGGTTTACTGCCATTTAGATGCATTTGTCATATAAATTCAGGCTGAGTAAGGTGACATCAAATGAGGAGTCTGTCAGGAACTGGACCAGGACAAAGCCAGTCCTTGGGGCAACTGGCATCAGTGTTCTTATATCTTTTTTGAAGGTGTGGTATATTTTCCATAACCTTGGATGGTCTGCAAGTAGTGAAGTAGGAAATGACTTTCTCAAACTTTTACCACTCGTTATCTGAAAAGAGAAGTGTTGTTCTGCCTCCTCTTGGCAACAAAATAAATAGGGGAAAATAACTTTCGTAATGGGACAGCAGGTGGGAGAAGGGTGAGATAGACACTATCCTGAGATACAGCTATACACGACTGACTCCATATTAGAAATACATCACATGTTCCTGTACCCAAACTGTTTGGAAGAGGTTTATTTTTTAAACATCACTTGCATTTTCCGGTTATTTTACATAAGATACAGGAGTTTTTCTATTGCTCTACATATCTGAGATCATATGTCATGAATACTCTAGACGAATACTGTAGAATACTATATGTGCAAGAAGGTATGGTAATATACTCAAACATATAGAGATTATGCAGTGCATGTCTTCCTAAGTAGACCGGAAGATTCTCCAGGACACTAGGTTTTACCTTCCTTTGTATCCTCCACAGCTATTGCCACAAAGTGGGTACTCATTATTTTTGTTGAAATTGTTGTGTTCATATTGAAAATCTAACTGTTTAAATGTAAAAATATATATTGATTTAACATTCTGTAAAGAGGGAGGCTATATATATCCTCTTGGTATAAAAAGATGAAACTGATGCATGACATAACACTATAATAAAAAAAATAACAATATAATAAAATAAGTACAATTTATTTAGCACCTACCAACTTGCTAAGTATAATGCTAGAGGTTTTACATATGTTGCTTCATTTATTTCTCACAAGAATCATATGGCATATGAATTATTACCTCCATTTTATAGAAAATGAATCTGAGTTTCAGAGAGGTTGAATAACCTTCCAACACTCACACACAAAGGGGTAGAGCCAAAGTGTAATGCCGGGGTCTGGATCATTCTACTCTTAAAGTTGTTTTTTAGTCATTTGGGGTCCACATTAAAACTGTATTTTTTCATCAAATATCGCTTGTGACCAATGCTTACATTAGCAAGAACATATACTTGGATAAAATGATGGAGTTACGACCTCAAAACACAGAATCTTCACACCATATACAAAAATAAACTCAAAATGGATCAAAGACCTAAATATAAGATGGGAAACCACACAACTCCTAGAAGAAAACATTGGCAGAACACTCCTTGACATAAATCATAACAATATTTTTGGGGGTCTTTCTCCTAAGGTGAAGGAAACAAAAGCAAAAATAAACAAATGGGACCTAATTAAACTTAAAAGCTTTTGCACAGCAGAGGAGACCATTAACAAAATGAAAAGACACGCTACAGAATGAGAGAAAATATTTGCAAATTCTATTACCGATAAAGGATTAATATCCAAAATATATAAACAGCTCATGCAACTCAATATCAAAAACACACACAACCCAATTAAAAAATGAGCAGAAGATCTGAATAGACATTTTTCCAAAAAAGATATACAAATGGCCAACAGGCACAAGAAAAGGTGCTCAACATAGCTAATCATAAGATCAATGCAAATCAAAACCACAGTGAGATATCACCTCACACCCGTCAGAATGGCTGTAATCAGATGTCTGCAAATAGCAAATGTTGGCGAGGATGTGGAGAAAAGAGAGCCCTAGTGCACTGTTGGTGGGAATGTAAATTGGTGCAGCCACCATGGAAAACAGTATGGAAGTTCCTCAAAATACTAAAAGAGAACTACCATATGACCCAGGGGTTTCACTCCGGTATATAGCTGAAGAAAACCAAAACATTAACTTGAAAATATACATGCACCCAATGTTCATAGCAGCATTATTTACAATAGACAAGATATGGAAGCAACATAAATGTCCATCAACAGGCAATGGATAAAGAAGATGTGGTATATATACATGGTGGAATGTTACTTAGCTGTAAAAAGAATGAAATTTTGCCATCTGCAACAACATGAATGGACCTGGAGAGTATTATGCTTAGTGAAATAAGTCAGACAGAGAAAGACAGATACTGTATGTTATCACTATGTGTGGAATCTAAAAAAAATAAAGCAAATGAAGAAATATAACTAAACAGAAGTAGACTCACAGATATAGAGAACAACTCGTGGTTACCAGTGCACAGCGGGGAGGGGGGAGTGGAAAGATAGAGTTAGGGGATTAAGAGTACAAACTATCATGTGTAAAATGAATAAGCTACAACGATGTATAATATTGCAAGTCACTATACTTCAATAATGTGTGCGTGTGTGTGTGTATGCCACAGAATCTTCTTTTCCCAAAGGTAATTGGTCTCCAGAACATGGCCTTGGCCTCATCAATACCACACTCAACTGGGATTCTTTGGCAAGCTAAATTTCCAGCAAGGCTGACAAACATCATTCACTAGTGCATACTTTGACACAGACATTAAAACTATTTTCTCCCAATAACTCCTCACCTGATAGGACATTAATCTAGCAGAGTTGTTCTTTGGGAATAAGTGTTCACTCTAGGGTGTTGTTTGGTTTGATGGCAATTAAAGCCTGGGTGCAAAGCAAACCTTAAGCATCTGAGATCCCGTACTTTTCACTGGAGATGATTCTTTAGAATGTTAGGCTCATTTACCTACAAGAATAATTTCTTAAAAACAAAATAAAATGTCCCAGGCAGTTAATAATAAGTCATTATCAAGATTGAAAGATTCTATATCCAACTCTCCCAGGAAGCATATAGGTGTCTGCCTGGTACTCTGCACTGTCACCTAGAGGAGTGTGACTGACTTCAACCTTTAGTGGCTTCCTTCTGCCATATATATTTCTCAAAATCTTAGTGGTGATGATCTAAAATTTACCACTCCCTAGACACTTATTCTAGTGTATTCAGCCATGGTGATACGTGCAGGCATGTGTAAGCAGTGGAGTCCATTTTTATCATCAGGAGATGAACTTTCCAGATCATATATAGCACAGTCACATTTCTGCATGGCTACTAGCTCACGTATCTGCAAACCTGAAAATGTGCTAAATTGCTGACTTTAAATCCCAAAGTGGAAATAGCCATAAGTGAGTCCAGAAATAGGAAGACAGACTTGCTACCTCCATTGCAGTCCACTGAATACTGATATTTGGTGGTATATGGAAATTTAATAGTAATTCAAGAGGAATGTCAATTCACAGATATTTAGGTTAGATCTGTTTTGGAAAGTAAAATTAAACCCACTTATTAAGTTACCACAGACTTTGAAAAACAATGACAATGGTAGCTTGGAAATTTTTTAATTACTGAAAATAGTATCATTTTAATACATAGACAAATTGTTTTCTGCTTCTTTCGTCATGGAAAACAATCTATTTAAAATTTCCATTTTTAAGATTATATAGTATGTGACACAAAACATACAGAGTATGAGAGTAATTTCTTATGAAGAACATAAAAGATTTATTGAGGAAAGTGACTACATACTCATATAACTTTTTGAACAATAGTAATCACACTTCAGTATACTAGTCAGACCTGATGAGGATGCAGCTACAATATGGCTTAGAGTGAATAGTTGTCCAAAGAACTGTGGCCTTTTTAACTGTGGCAAGAGGAAGTGGTCTAGGTAAACAGGAATGATACACTGGCGGAAGGGGTCAGCAATACTATTTAACAGAGAGTCGTCATCCAGTAACCTATTCCATGAAAAGCCTCATCACATATATTTCCATTTTGGAAAAGAGAATACAATAATACATGCATACATACATACACACATACTTTGTTATTTTATTTTCTACATGCATTATATTCAACATCGAAAGAGAAAAGTCACGTGAATAACATATTAGGATATTAGGATATGATTACTCATCTCACAAAAAAAGAATCTTCATTTACCAATCATTCACTATTTAAATCCATCAAAGAAAAAGTGCCTGGTGTACTTAATATATATGATTTTCACATACCTATGCAGTACAATTTATTACATAAAAAGACACCACTTCAGAATTCTGTTTAGAGTGACTATTTTTCTCTGCTAGCATTATTTGATTCAGTTTTCAATTCACTATGAAATATTCCAATAAATTTTAATACTTTCTCAATTAATTTGGGAATAACTGAATATGGGATCATTCTTGTGAATTTTCTTCCCTTGTCATGTATGTATATAGTTGGCAGTTTAGAAAGTCTATCTTTCCATATAGTCTATTTTATAACCAAAAGATAATAATTTCTACCAATTTTCTTCCATATCTTACCTAATAAAGATTTGGGGTAATACCACATAAAAACCGATTCACTTATTTAACATTCATACTTTTTGACAGAATATCTCTCTTTTCCTAACTATTCTATGTGAAATGCATGTAAGTTCATGTAAATTCTTGGGAAAATGTTCCCCTGACCAAATCAGTTGAAAGTCTGACAGATAACCTAAGTGAAAAATGACATCATTGTAATGCTCTCTGAAGTAATTTATATAGTGCAGACTCTGGAAAGTGCAATTTAACTCTTAACAGAATAAAATAGCCAACTGAACATTGGGGAAACAAACAAACAAACAAAAAACAAAAAATACACATACACAATAAACTAGTTGGTTGCTACATGTAATTAAGAGTTTTATATTAGTCAATAAGTGACTTTTGGTCATCATTCCTCCTTCCCTAATAGAATTTGTTGCTGCTGCTATTGTATTTAAAGTTTAAAAACAGTGGATTTCGATCAGACACAATATCAAGTTCATTCACAGGGAGTAATAGTTTCCTTGGCAAGGGGAAGAGGAATTCTTTAGGGATACTAAGATCCTAACCAGCCTCTTAATCCACATCTAACTTGGTGTTCTAACTCTATAAATTATTCCACATATTTATATGCAGTAAATGGCTCTCTGGGTTAGGTCAAAATCAAGCTTAATATTTCTATACCACAATTCATGTTAAAAAGCGAAAAACTGAAATTACAGCACTAGAGTCCAGATAACTTCCAAATAAAAGCAGCGCTTTCAGTCCATTTAGTAAAGAGCCTGCTCCCATTCCCTGAGTGGCTCAAAACAGTTAATGTACCTCCAAAATGTAATCAATATATTCTCCTATCTCCGGTAAGATAGATATAATCATTCACCGTATCATGAGATTAAACTAACTTGGAAACCCAATTAACTATTTTAATGACTGGAGAGGGGTTAATAGATGATTCAAAATGACAGCTGGTAATTATAGGCCTCTTCCCTCATTTAAACAGAGTTAGAGAAGGTGATTTTTTAAAAATGCAGGCAGAGGATGTACGAAGCATAATCTTGTATGACCACAATGAGAGCTTTGATTTTTTCATCAAGCATTTATGGAGCACCTACTGTGAGCCTGTGCCTAACCTTGGTGAACCTTCTGTCCGTGTTGCTTCCCCATGACTAATAACAAAGAAAGTCCACTTAACTGGGTTGCTACAATGCTTGTACAGAAAACATAGCCTATTTGCGTGATGTCAGTTACTTCACCTGGATATTATTAAAACATCACTGGTAGCATTACACTAGGTACATATAAGGTTTTACATAAACCTTTAGAAAAAACATGATTTCTTTTCAAAAGAAGATTGGTACAATGCACCTCTACCTAGGTATCTCATGCATGCCATTTTCCCAAGAAATCTATCAGATTATTGATTCTTCTCTCTGATCTTGAAAACTCTTAAGATTAACTAATGACTTGAACTCCATTAATGTGCATCAAAATAGATTCTCCTTGAAAAGATTCTCAAACTGTAAAAAAACCGAAGTTGATCATATATTTAGGTGTAAGTTTTCAAAATATTTGACTCTTGGCAGTTGATATTGACTACACAGTGACCAAAAAAAATAACAAATGATGAAATCTAATGGAATTCCATCTTTTAGCAGACACATAAAACAAAGTGCATTATAAATCATGTACTAGTCTAAGGTATTTATGTTAAGCATGCAATTAAAATGAAAGTATACTAAGTGTGTAGGACATTTTTTCTATCACCTCAGCTTCAGAATCCCTCAAATGAGTATGAATTGCATTAAATGAAAATCAGACACACTTGGCATACAAATTATAACTCTCTGACAGTGATTTTCATTTTCTCTATTTTGAAAGAGATCCCTAGAGATAGTGGTCAATGGCAAATATTACTCTAAAGTTTTTATTTCTGAAAGTCTGCTAACAATATCTTAGTTTATGATTTTAAATCACCACAAGGGAACACTGTGCCTATCACATAGCAAAAACATATAACAACATTTTCTTTGATGTCTGTACTAATGCCCAAGCTGAACTTATCACCATGTTTCTGTGTTCAATACACACCTCTAGTATTGTACTTATCCTATTATCTTGCAATTCTTTATTTCTGTATTTATCTACCTACTAAGAATTTTCATTTAGTGAGGGCTGGTTTTTGTCTCTGCTACTGAGCACAAAGCATTTCTATTGTACTGTAACATTGTGAAATGTATTATAATATTATCTTCAAGTCTCATCTATGGAAATCACTACAAAAGCTCTCAGTATTTTAGACTCTAAAGATTATGTTATATAGTCTAGTGTCAATTTGCTATAGCTTATAATTATTATTTTTTCTTTTTAAAGAAACCAGTAGTGAAATATATTTCCTTTATACATGGCAAACCGTTTTTAATTTTATCAAACACTCGGTTACTTTTAAGTTACCCTATAAATGTTTGATTAAGTGCCTCCTCTTTTAAATGTATTAATTCAATACAATTTAATAGATAGAACTAAGGTAAATCTATAGTATTCTCAAACTTGTCTTACTATGGTTACTTCCAAACATACACAAAATTCAACAGAATAATATAAGAAGTTCTCATGCACACATCAGCCAGTCCCTATAACTGTCATCCCAAGAGCTCAACTGCCCAAACCACTCCTCTGTCCACTTTCCTCCCTCTCCAAACACTAAGAAGCAAATCCCAGACACAACTGCATTTCATCCATATTTTAGTACTTATATAAAATATGGACTATCTTAACCAAGCTACCACACCATTATCACTCTTAAATAATTAATATTAATTCCTTAATACCATCAAATATCCAGTGAGTGTTCACATGGCCAATTGTTTCATACATGTAATGATTTGTTCTATGTTTTTAAAGTAGAATCTAAATAGCTTTCATACATGATAACATGGCAATTAATGTCTATGTCTCTCTTAATCTACAGGTATTCTATCTCACTGTTTTTGTCTTGTCACTTATTTGTTGAAGAGGAAAATAGATGTTTATTTATTTATTTATTTACCGGCTACTGCATTATCTCAGTTTGAATTTTGCTGATTGCCTTCTTGTGGTCAAATTCAACATGTCCGGGCTTCCCTGGTGGCGCAGTGGTTGAGAAGCTGCCTGCCAATGCAGGGGACTACGGGTTCGAGCCCTGGTCTGGGAAGATCCCACATGCCGCGGAGCAACTGGGCCCGTGAGCCACAACTACTGAGCCTGCGCGTCTGGAGCCTGTGCTCTGCAACAAGAGAGGCCGCGATAGTGAGAGGCCCGCGCACCGCGATGAAGAGTGGCCCCCGCTCTCCGTAACTAGAGAAAGCCCTCGCACAGAAACGAAGACCTAACACAGCCAAAAATAAATAAAATAAATTTATTTAAAAAAAAAAATTAACCTTGTAATAAAAAAAAAAAAAAAAATTCAACATGTCCCTTCTATCCTATGGCTGTATATAGGCTTATCAGATCCTGTTTGTGTTTTATAAGACTACTTCACAGAAAGTGCCTACAGTATTTTCAATGTTTGCATTTTAAAATTATGGTGGATCCATTATATAAATCAATTTAGAAAAGAAATGACTCACTGTTGCTTCTATTATGAAAATCAGATAAATGCCCCCTGGATACAAACTTATAAATTTCATTGACTGCAAGTTAGTTTGCCTACACGTTCTGGCATACAATCCTTCACGTGTAAGATTTAATTTCATATTCAGTTTGAATCATACCTAAATTACTGAATATAAAATTAACACAATTATCTTAGACCAAATTGTAATAACATTTATTTAATGTCTTATAGAAAAAAATTAAGTTCTAGTAAAAGAAGGGAGTGGCTTTTCATATGTGTTTCATGAACTATTATGGCAAAATTGTATGTACTTTAGATAATGAATGTGTATTTATTTTTTAAATTAATTTTTATTGGAGTATAGTTTATTTACAATGTGTGTTAGTTTCTGGTGTACAGCAAAGTGAATCAGTTATACCTATGCATATATCCACTCTTTTTTTAGATTCTTTTCCCATATAGGTCATTACTGAGTATTGAGTAGAGTTCCCTGTGCTAAACAGTAGGTTCTTATTAGTTATCTATTTTATATATAGTAGTGTGTATTTAGAGAGTGAATGTGTGTCCACCTTTTGCTGTAGCCCTAAAATGCATTTGGCAATTGATAATGTGGTTCATTGTATTAGAAACAGCACGATCATTTATTGAGCGCTTACTGTATTCTAGTGTTCTGGACTCCTGAGATAGAAAGGTGTCTTGAGAAGTGTTCAGTATAATTCAGTATAATACGGAAGAGAGACACATACACACAGATGATTTCTGCTATAATCTTATTATGGTATAAGTATGTTTATAACAACCTCAGCTTTAAAAATTCAAGTTGAAAAAAAACAATGATTATTCCAAGATCTGATATTTTTACTATCAATAGGGAATTATTATTTAGACATAGCTGCCTTAGCATGCCACTGCTTTATTTGCCGAGATTAAGATTTTGAGCCTCTTCACAGCTCTTAAATCACACATGCATACATACACACACACACACACACACACACACACACACACACACACACACAGAGCTATCTCAAAAGAGGATAGGAATTCTTTTGAAAGGGACGGAGGAAATAATAATATTTGCATACTGCTTCTTACATGGCATGTGCTGTTTGCACCTATTAACGCATTTAATTCACTCAACACAATACATATGATAATACAAATGACTGTATATGAGAAAACTCAGTTTCATCAACTTGTCTGATGTCTCACACTAATAGGTGGCAGAGCCAGGAATCACACTTAGGCAGTGTGACTACAGGGTATGTGTTTTAACAGTACAGTAAACTGCCTCCTAAAACATGTAGATGAGAAACAAAGGAGAAGCAGCAAAGTGTGTCAGCTGGACTGGAGTCAGAGTGCTTGGGCTTGGATTGTGGCTCATGACCTTGTGCAACGTACTTCATGCTTTCTTCTGTCTGTAAACTATGAATGTCGATAGTACCTACCTCACCCGAATTCTGTAAGGATTCACAAAAATGGGCGTGTACAGTGTTTGGCAATTAGTAAGTACTCAAAAATGTTAGCTATTGGGCTTCCCTGGTGGCACAGTGGTTGAGAATCTGCCTGCCAATGCAGGGGACACGGGTTTGAGCCCTGGTCCGGGAAGATCCCACATGCCGCGGAGCAACTGGGCCCGTGAGCCACAACTGCTGAGCCTGTGCTCTAGAGCCTGTGCCCCGCAACAAGAGAGGCCGCGATAGTGAGCGGCCCAAACACTGCGATGAAGAGTGGCCCCCGCTCGCCGCAACTAGAGAAAGCCCTCGCGCAGAAACGAAGACCCAACACAGTCAAAAATAAATAAATAAATAAATAATTTTAAAAAAAATGTTAGCTATTATTTTTATCATTATGTACCCAAAACACAGGCAATGTTATTTAGATTTTGTTCTGAAAAATGGGAGCCACCATATCTAATATACAATATTAAAATTAATAGAAAATGAAGTAGTCAGGGGAAACTATTTCTCCTCGTACCTCCCACAGAAATGAAACGTTACAAAAGGAGAGAGAAAATGGTAAAAGGAACCCATTTGTCAAAAAAGATTAAAGAGTATCTGCTACTTTCACAGTTACCTCACTTAATATTCACTTCAACCCCACAAGAAAAGTGTTCTTATTCCCATATTACAGTGAGGAAAACTGATTCTTGTTGATAATTCAAAATCACACAGTAAACGGCAAAATCAGGAGGATTTGCAACCATAACTCCCTGACCCTTAGTTTTCTACTACACCGGTGTTTTTCATACTATAAGTCATGAAATAGTTTAAATAGTCGTGAAATCATTTTAGTAGACTGTGACCAGGAAATATTATTAGTGTACATCACGTGAAGTGAAAGCAAATATTATTTGGTCAATGTATTGCAGTTATATGTCGTGCTGTGTATAACTATGGGTCTACTGAGTTGCCATGGAAATTGTATTTCTTAATGTCTGGAGCAGTCAAAAAAATTTAGAAACACACAGAACCATGACACATTCCTCATGTTTGTATAATAGCCAAACAAATATTTATTGATACCCAAACTACTAAAGTCATGATCCAATAACTGTTTGGACCTACACATATTCTTAGAGTATCTCAAGGTAAAGAGAAAAAAATCAAAATATATACAGACACACATATACACACACATACATGCATATAGAGTAGCATACAGCTTTCTGTTCTGTCTCATATTTCCAGAAAGTACTAGGAGAATTTGGCTTGATGGTTATACCATCACTAACAAGCTGAGTGGATTGATACATCAATTAAATTTTATGTGCCTTGGGTTTTTGCTCTATAAAAAGGAGATAACAATCCCTTCTCTCTAATTACCTCTGTGGGACTCTGAGCTATTTAGGCAAAAGTCAATGTAGTGATTTAGAGAAATATTTGAGGGAAATGTGTGTTTGTGTGTGTGAGTATGTATGTGTGTGTGCACGTGTGTGCTTGCTTAATGGAAGAAACCAATGCTAACACAAAGAATGGCAAAATGTGAGATAACAAGGCAAAATATGTGTCACAATGAAAGAGAAACCACAGCTTCTTGAGATCACAGGTTCTCGCTATCACCTGGCTGGGTTTGTGGACAATAAAATGGGTGATAAAATGGAAATACGAAGTGCTTGGGAAATGAGGTAGTCTCCACAGATACAGAAGGATATTTGGTGTGCCAGCTAAGAAGCATTGCCTACTAACCTCTGGCATGGTTTCGATCCCCAGTAATTGCAGCTATTGCTAAGGCAGTGGCTTCCGAAAGCAAAAGTTTTACTCTGTTTTTATCTTCTTTCAGCTCTTCAAAGAGCAAGGCACACAATGAAAGATTTATTTCCCCACATGACCAAAGCTCAGAGGTGGTAGATACACTGACTGTATATTTCATTTATTTTACCAAGTGTTAACAAAGAAAAAAAGCGTTTCTAGCTAACATCCTCTGAGAATAAGTATTCTCAGAGTTGCTGGCCTCAAGTTGTGGCATCCAAAATAAGACTTGTGTCCCCACTTGGTAGCCTGTAAGGCCTGGCCCCTTTGCTTTTTGGCCAGTTATATTACTAGTGTTTAAAAAGTTTTGCATCTGTTACTTTATATATGAACCACATTTGTATTTCAGCCTGGTTAAAGTATAAATAAATAAATAGGCAGAATAATGCACAAAAACACAATCCCATCAATGTAAGGACTATTTTGAAGAGTTAGTTTCAAACAACACTGCTAAAAAAAAAAGTGGAGGTGAAACCTACAAGTCACATTAATGAAGATTCAATTTTGGCCATTTTTAAGTTAATATGAGAGCATCAGATGGTGTGACTTATTGAAAGCACTTTTCAATTTTCTGAGCAAATTTATTTCTTAAATGAAAGGACTCCTTTAGGCACACAAAAATTTCCTTCCGAAGTTGTTCAGAGACCTAACTTGCAGTCACCAAGCTAGAACTGGTGGTAGGAGACAACCAGAACTCACCAAAATTGCCTCTTAAGTTGTGTGAGAGCTAACAAGTTCTTCAGTGGTCTCTGGATGCCGTATATATGCATCTTGTTTTTATGCGTGTGTGGATCGTTGGATAGCTGTTCTTTTGACTTGCCACCCATCCATCTTTCTTCTTCTGGGATGAGCACTATCGTTTCCGAGGGAACTCACTCCTCTCCTACTCCCTGGACCTGTGGTGATGTTTTGCTGATCCCACCAACCACTCCAGGATGGGTAACAGGACCTGGTCAACCTTTTTCCCATCCATCTTGCCACAGTGACTGGTCCAGTTTGAGAAAATGTCCTGTTAATTCATACTGACACTGCTCAAAGAAACTGATTCAGAAGTTATGTGATCTTAGTTTGTTCAAAGAGAGCTAATCTGATGGTCTTGGGGTTGAGAAGGTGTAAATCTGAGTTTATGGAGACCACCAAGGAAGAAGGAGAGTGAGGCCAGAACAGAGAAGAGCAAGGAAAGCAAAAAAGCAACCAAATCTTGATGTCATTGTTTGAGTCCCCAGGGCCAGCCATACCTGTGGCAAGACAATGCCTCGGAACTTTCAGTTGAGTTTCCCAATCAGCTCAGTTTTGCACTCTCTCTGTTTGTTTTACACGAATTCACTTCTCCCTCTTCTGATCGTTGTTACTCCATACTATTTTTTTTCACTCAAAGAGTAAACCATTTGCTTGCATCTTTGCTAAAAAAAAAAGAGTGGATGGGGGCTTCCCTGGTGGCGCAGTGGTTGAGAATCTGCCTGCCAATGCAGGGGACACGGGTTCGAGCCCTGGTCTGGGAAGATCCCACATGCCACGGAGCAACTAGGCCCGTGAGCCACAACTACTGAGCCTGCGTGACTGGAGTCTGTGCTCTGCAACAAGAGAGACCGCAATAGTGAGAGGCCCAAACACTGTGATGAAGAGTGGCCCCTGCTTGCCGCAACTAGAGAAAGCCCTCGCACAGAAACGAGGACCCAACACAGCCAAAAATTAATAAATAAATAAAGAAAGAAAAATACAGAAATTCCTTTAAAAAAAAAAAAAAGAGTGGATGGCCTATGAGGCTTCAGGTAATTTAAATAAGCAGGAGAGGAAGAAAAAAAAATAGAAATATACTTTTAAGGAGGTAGAACTCCTGTTCCTGTGTTTGTTTTGTTTTGTTTGCTTCAAGTTGTATGACACAAAGCAGATGCTACCTCAGTGGATATAGAACTTTATTAGAAATTCAATGCAGAGGTGTTTCTACTGAGCTATTCTAATAGTGATTTCACTGTTTTTCAATGAATCACCACTACAATACCTCTGTGTGCTATAACAGTTATGCATATTCTACATATTGCTTTAAAACTGTACATGAATATTTGGTTATTGAGACTATTTTAATTAGGCTCTTTATACGAAAAGTCCTTTGCAATATAAACTTTTTATAGAAAAGTTAAAAGCTGATTTTTTCTTTTTCTTGTGTAGTTGTGTTTTTCTGTGTGACCATAGATGATAACTTACACGTTAGAGATCCTCCCTGGAAACAATATAAACCACCTTTTCTCACTGGCTGTTTTCCCCAGTTAGTTAAAACTTTTAGCTTTCTTCAACTATTCCTAGGTATTACACGTTGCCAAGAAGTTAAAATTCATCCTAAGCTGTAATATACTTAAGGACATTCCATTAGGTATTCCATGAGTCAATCTTATATATTAAGAGTGGAGGTGCCTAACATTTGGTTCTAAAATAGAAACTATGAAAGAGCTTTAGGGAATCTGTTGACCACTGAAGTTGTATGAAAAAAATTTCAGAAACATATGTCTGAGTATATTTTTCCCCCCAAGGAAAGTATCCTAGCTTTTTTCAAATTCTCAAAAAGGTCTATAATGCAAAAAATGTTATTAAATAAGAGTAAGAGAAATTTTGATCTTTAAAGGGAAACTCAAGAGAAAAGGCATGCTACCGTGTTCTCAGAATTTCCATTTTCTATTTATCTTGCTGAAAAACGGCTTTAATACAGTGTCAGCGTCTGCAGGTGGTAGGGTTATGAATATGTAAAGTTAACCATGACATAATCTGCTCAATATTGCATATCATCATAGCAATAATTGCTTTTTTGTTCAGTGGTCAGTGTTCCTGCCAGGAAACGTAATCCAAATATGAATTAAATGCAAGAAGCATATCTCCATGATATCACAATTAAGCTCAGTGCAGACAGACCTGAACCTTAAAGGCAAATTTATAAACTTTCAAGGATATTGTCACATAAATGGTAAGAATTCAGGGCTCAAGGATAAAATTTTGCAAGAATACACTAGAATCACTTATGTGATCACAGTTCTGAAATTTAAAATTATCTGATACAAAGATTTTCCCCTTAATGAACATTCAGTTATGTTAATCCTGGAAAAATAATCACTCTTGGTGCTTTTGTGTCTAGAAATCAGGGTCAGATCACTGTTTCAAGTCATTTATTGAAGGAAAAAAAGGGAAGCACCAAGACAGAAGGAAGGAGGGAAGAAGAGAGGAGGGTGGGAATAAGAATGAAAGAGAGTATTTTTCACACTAACTACAAATTTGCAGAGAAACTTCCATCTCCCTCTAAGTTCAGCTGCTCTAATTTTGCTCCATTTCTTAATTATCTTATAATATTCAACGTGTATATTTTACTTAATACTGTTAAAGGATCTACTTTTGATATTTTCCCCACTTAACTGTATTAGTTAGGAGACTGGCAGATTAGGCAGCTGAAACGAAGAGACCAAAAAACAAAACAAAACAAAAAGGCAGGGTAGCTTAAAACATCAGAAATCTATTTTAAATCAAGGTCTACAGGTGAGTGATCCAAGCTGGCAGTGTAGCTCTGCTTCAGATGGTCACTTGGATGCCCAGATTCCTTCCATCTTGTTCTACCACAATATCCAAAAACTCCATTTTCCCCAGGGTCACTGGCTGCGCCTCAATATCCATTCTAGCCTTCTCTCTCCCATCACATGAACCCCATGGAATGTCAGAAAGACCACATTTCCCAAGCTGCCTTGCAGGTAGGTAAGATTATTTGATTAATTTATGAGCAATAGCATGTGCACATGCACAACAGCATGATATACAAGAATTGGATCATGCTTTTAAAGGAGCAGAGGTGACCGCCCTTGCCTTTTACTCGCTAACAGGCATCATGGAGAGCCACAGCAACACAGTAAGGGTGGTGAAGGATGAAAACACAGGAGCCTATACCTAACACCACAGAACCAAGCCACTGTACCAGCAAAATGGGTTTTTATGTGAGAGAAAAATAACATTCTACTCTTAAGTCAATGTTACATAAACAAATTTATGTCACAGCAATTGAGCCTATATCCTAACTGTTGCATCAATACAATATACTTGCTGCTCTTCCTCCCACTGTTCTTGTGATACAAGCATACTTGTAAGTTCCTCCCATCCACATTTTTTTTCATATTGGGTTATCTGTTACACGCAAATTAAACGAAGGCACCATAGAAATTTAGAGTTCCCATTACAAAAAAAATAATTGTCTCCAAAACTTTTACTTATCTAACCATCCAAATTTCTGTAGCCAGAAGAGAATCAGCCGTGACACATTTCCAGTTCTGTCTATTGATTCCAATGTACATTGTCTAAGAACAGAAATTTTTGCCTAAAGCTGTATGTACTAAATTTTCCACCAAATACCATGTAGCAAGCAGCATAAAAGTAAGAATGAAATCGTAGGAAAAAATAGATTATGAAAAAGATAATAGGATAGAGTTGAAAGCAGTATGTCAGAGGTGTAAATTATGGGTGGGAGCTAGAACGGTGAAGAGAGAGGTGTCTCTGAAGAAGGCAGAGGGATAGCTGATCTGCCTTTATCATTGGCTTGCTGCCTATTTTCTTTCAGGTTAGGCCTTATTTTATTTTATTTCATTTTTATTAAGCACAAGCATGGTTGCTTTAGGCATGTCCTTTTTTGATAGCTACAACTTCCTCTTCCTACCATTCATCTCTCACTAATCAATACACAATGAAGTGCCAGAGTAATTTCGTTTTTATAAGACTCATACCACTTCCTGACACTTTTCACATTTCTTCGCTAATTATTTTCTGATTTTGACACCAGATGGAGAGTTCTCGTCCTCACTAACAGGCATTTGCTCTCCACACATTGGTCCAACTTCTTTTATTCAGGCCTGACCTGTCAAGCTTTTCTGGGGGCCTTATTCCTGTCATCCTCCCAAAAAAACATCATGTCCTAGTATAACTTTGTCCTTACCTCCTAAGTAGTTGTTTTTTTCATCTAATATTTACTACTATTCTCACAAAACACTTCTTAAAACTTTCATAATGCCCCTCAATTATTACTAAGGAGACTTTTCATGGAGGAAAAAAAAAAAAAAGATGAAAACAAGAAAGTGTTAATATCTGTCAGGGCTGGGGCAAAATATATTACAAAATATATGTCGTAGGTAAAAGACTTAAAACCTATTTTTCAAGTAAATACCTGCCCAGTGTGGTCTAAACTAAGTTTTAATTTTAAACTAAAGCTCTTAAGAAATGTACCTCAAAATTTGATTGCAATATTATGATACAAATGTACAGTATTAGAACAAAGTATCCTTCAGAATGTGTTAAGCATAATGGGTGTATCCACACTACTATCTACACAATCTTTACTTTAGAACATTTTTGGATCTAAATACAAAAAGGTAATAATAAGAACAGTTGTTTAAACTTCTCATATTCCATGCACATTAAGCCCAAAATAAATATAAATTTAATATATCACATACTTGGCATATGTTTACTGCAACTTTGCCTATAAATAATTTCCATTCTGATGTGCTTTCCTATTCCTTGGATGAAAAAAGATAAGAATACTAACACTATAGGGTGATGTTAATGCATACTGCAATCTGTTACCTTTGCTGGCTGATACACTTGTGAGTGGCCCAGGGTGAAGTGGAGGGAAGGTAACTGAAATTTCCTGGGACTGACACTCTTCAGAGACATCAAGGGGGACACCTTCAGTACTCACGGATGTTACAGGCATACTTGGTTAGAAATCACAAATGCTCCTGAGAGAACAACAGACCTCAGAAACTACTTACATAACTGTTAGACAGCATACGCCTTAAAATCAGGGAAACTAATTTTCACCCTCCCTCACAGGACAGAAGAGAACATTCACCCTTTTGAAATTAAAAACCTCAGGTCTAGCCCGCCTCAGGACTACAAGCCTTCTTAATAAATCTTTGCTGAATGAATAAACAGTAACTATGTGTACAAGATACATAGAAAATTTAATTAACACATTCATCTTTAAGTAAAAAAACCTTAAGATAAGGACCAACAAAGCAGGTATAGATTCAGATGAGCCTCCACCACTTCCACATAAATTCAAAGGGAACCTGAGTGAGTCCAGTGCTGAGACGCTTTTGGTTTATTTGTGTAGAACAGGCTTATGCATTAATGTAGAGAGAAGGGCAACAGAACACTCTAGAAAGTAGAAAAGAAATTAGAATCATTATTGTGATTCTGCCACAAAGGGAATGCAAAAGCTTAGACTAGTCGCTTAGACGCGCCAGTCTTTCTCTAATGAGCCTGTGTTATGAATTGAATTGTCTTCCCCAAATCCATATGTTGAAGTCCTAAACCCCAGCACCTCAGAATGTGACCTTATTTGGAGATAGGGTCTTTATAGGGGTAATCCAGTTAAAAGGAGCACATGAGGGTGGACCCGAATTCAGTGTGATTGGTGTCCTTTTAAAAAAAGGGGAATTTGGACACAGAGAGATACGCATACAGGGAGACTACCATATGCACAGGAAGATGGCCATACAAGCCAAGGAGAGAGGCCTGGAACAGCTCCTTCCCACACAGCCTCAGAAGAAACCAGCTCTTGAATTTGGACTTCTAGCCTCCAGAACTTTGACAGAATACCTGTCTGTTGTTTAGGACATACAGCACAGTACTTTGTTACAGCTGCTCCAGCAAACTAATACAGTCTCTAACTCTAAAATACTATGATCTAGAGGAGGGTAGACTTCAACAAACCTGGGAAAAAATCCTACTGGATGTGGACTGGGAAAAAAACATGTGTGCATTTGGGGGATTTGTATGATATACCAAGTCTGAGAGCAAGCAGAAGCAGTAATATATATTCAGGAGACACAGTAAAAAAAAAAAAAGAAATAATAATAATATTAATTTTAGTTAAAATCTCCAAAGGCTATAGCTGAAGAGCAAATGCTAAATGCTTTTAATGAGGCTGAAGTAGCCAAGTAATGGGCTCTGCTATGGGAGAAAAGGGGGAGGGAGCCACCAAGAGAATCAATATTAGAAGATTGTTAAAGATTCACAATGTCTCTACATGAAATAAACAATAATGACATCTTTTTTCCAAGTTCACTGTTTAACATAGTCTGGCTGAAACAACTAGGAACTTTCTGAACCACTAAATTAAGTAGTTTTCAAATACGATTAAAGTGATTCTCACTTTTATTCTTTAAAATTTAAAAAAAGTCACCAAATATAAATAAGTAACAAAAACACAAAAGTATATTTCTATTGATTTGAATTTATCCAGACCAGTGTAAGGTGGCATTTACAGTATGAACATGGAGGCATATCACATGTCATAGTCAACATAAAGAAATAAAAATATCAATTTTAAGCTGAACATCATGACCCCATGAATATATTGCAAGACAACCAATGGAACAATATGACCCACATTTCCTCTCTAAAGAAAGAGAGAAACTAGCTAGATGATCATCGTAATTAGTTCTCTGCAAGTAGTTCTCATTATTTAGAAATATGTATTTACAAACTGAATTTACATGTTTAAGTTACTAACAACAAAAGCTTAAGTATTTTAATTTGTAATTTTCTATTTTACTACTCTGATTCTAATTCTGTATTACTACTCTATTTCTTCTGAAAAATCTTCATCATTATTTGTTTCCAAAAGAACAAGGCAAGTTTCTGAAAATCATTAACTTAATATAACCAAGTAAGATACAGTAGCCATGTGATTATTCTCTGCTACAGAGCTAAGAAAACTTCTCAAGTATACGTTAGTAACATTTTGATAACGTCAAAATGTTATCCAATTTTATATTTTCTTTTAATCGAAAGAATTTTTAAGATGGTGTTCGAATCCTCAGATGTAATAGATAAATATTTTATACCAAAGTTGGCTCTAAAGCAGAATTCCACTTATGGAATTTCATTTTCCTTTTAATTCTTATTGTAATGTGCAAAAAACTTCAGGCATAGTGCGACTGGAGGACAGAGTGGTTGCCTGAACAGTCTGATGCTTTTGTTCTCTCTTGTTGAGTAGAAATAATATAGAGAAGAAAAGAGAAACCATCCTTTCATCCTAATATAACTGATAAATCCGAAAAAGAAATCACTTAGGCCTGAATAATCATAATGTATTCGTTTAGTTCTTTCGATATAAATTCAGCAAAAATAAAATTCAACAATATATCCTATTGCTGAGTAAAAAGAGAAGCCAATTATAACAATAATGACCAATACACGTAGGAAACACTTACCGAGTGCTTATTAAGCGCCAGGCACTGGTCTAATTGCTTTACGTGTGTTAACTCACTGAATCTTCATAAGCAAGCTAAAAGGTTGACACTACGATTATATCTATTTTAATAATGAGAAAAATGAAGCACAGAGATAGTAAAGAACCCGCCCAAGATCAACACTAGGAAGGGGCAGTCTAGCTTCATAGTTCTCGCTCAGACCCGTTTTGCTACACTGCCTCTGCAAAGAAGACATATATAGACAGCTCCATCTGAATGCCTCCAATAACCTAAGCACTATGTGTTTGATTTATGTGAAATGTCTGTTGATGAGGAACTAGCACTTACTGAGGTTAAGCTGTTCAAGGTCACTGCTACTCAGTGATGGCAGGAATTTGAATTGATGTGTATCTGAATCCACAGCTGGGGTTCCTTTGACAATGTTCACCTCCAGGTTATAAAGGACCATAGGCTAGCACAGCAGTCTGAAAACTACTGCCCACAGGCAAAATCTAGCCTGCCAATAGTTTTTGTAAATAAAGTTTTATTGGAGCTTATATGAGCCTTGTTCATTCACTTACTGTTGACTGTGGCTGCTTTTCTGCTATAAGGACAGAGTAGAGTAATCGTAACTGAGACTATACGGCCCACAAAGCAGAAATGATTGGTTGTCTGGGCCTTTACAAAAAATGTTTGCTGACCTCTGGTCTAGGATGTCCCTAGCTGAGATCTTAGCAGAATTAAAAGAACATTGTTGTGATTATAGTTGCCATCTTTTGTATTTAATTTACTAATAGGTAAAAATTGTTAAAGAAATTAAAAAAAAAAAAACTAAGGAGACCAGAATTCCTGCTATGGGTTAAATTCTTTTCCCCATGAAGATGTGTTGAAGTCCTAATCCCTGGTACCTATGAACGTGATAGTGTTTGTAAGATAGAGTCCGTGAAGATGAAATCAAGTTAAGACGAGGTCATTCGTATGTACTGTAAGCTATTGTAATATGATTGCTGTCATAAGAAGAGGAAAACGCCAGGGAAGATTGAGACACAGAAAGGGAACAGCATGTGACGATGGAGGGAGAGACTGGAAAAATGCAGCTGCAAGCCAAAGAATGACAAGGATTGGTGGCCATCACCAGAAGCTGGGAAAAGGCAGGGAAAGATTTCACCCAGAGTCTCTGAAATATCATGGTCCTGCTGACACCTTGATTCCAGACTTTCAGTCTACAGAACTGTGAGGGAATAAATTTCTACTGCTTTGAGCAACGATTTTGTGGCACTTCGTTATGGCAGCCCTAGGAAACTACTACAATGCTCTTTAGGATATGCAGAGACAGAGGTTAGCACTAAATTACTTACTTTGAATAGTGTATCATAGGTGACCATCAACAATTTGTTTTTCTTTAGTAGACTTATAATTGGGAGCTATCCATTCAGCCAGAGACAACATTTCCCTGCCCCTTGCCAGCTTTAGTCAGGGTCAGAAGACTTGTACTCATCAACAGAATATCAGTAGCAGTATAATGACCAAAGTGACTAAGGAAGCAGTCTGCATTCTTCAGGCTGGATGCAGAGGATCTAGCAGAAGTTTCAAAAGCCCGAGGGATGGTGGAGCCACAGGATGGAAGGAGCCCGAGCCCTGGAAATATTCATGAAATAAAACCCTCCCCTCTGCTAACTGATCTTTATGTCAGTGAAAAGTAAAACTCTATTAGGTTAAGCCGTTAGAATGTTTGTATGTTATATCAGCTAATATTACATCAACTTCATTAACTATTAAACACAAAATCAAGTTTGTAGAACTTGAACTCCTCATAGGTGTTACATTATGACGGCCCTATAAAAACCAAATGGAGAAGGACATCACCAATGTAAAGTTCATAGACATATCAACCCAAATTCAAGCAATAGTTGTCATCAGCGCAAAGACCACAGGAGAGCCATATAAAATATTTGACAAGAGGACATCCAAACTACGGCTACATGGTGAACAAAAAATGACTAAACTCTCAGAATTTTGGCCAGATGTTTAGACGTAACATGAAGTACAAAATCTAGCAGTAAGATTTAGTTGGGGACATCTGGGAAAGAAATGCAGCCCAAAGATCAATGTGATGCATAGCCAGGACTGGGCTTGAAGCAAAGTGTGAAACAAGAGGTGAGGATACATGAGTCACACACAACTCTCCTTCTTGCAAACAATGGTTTCTAAGTGATGCCAAAATGTGATATTTCCGTGGGTGCAGAGAGGAAATCAATTGGTGCTATTTTTGCACCTCCTAGACAGGATAACACATGTTGAGAGCAGTGTCTGTCAAGGATGGGTCTTGAAACCTGCAACTCCGTAGAGGCTATTTGTGACTAGGAAGAACATTTACCTGCCTTGAGTAAAGGAAGATGAAATATTAAATGCAAAAATTTCCAAATGAGACATTCTATGTTTTTCCTTTCTTTTTAAAAAATTAAGTCTACTTGATTATTTTCTGAATTTGCAAAAGCTAAACTTTGCTTTATTAATTGATTTTTATTAATGTTTCCCTTGCATGTGATTGCAAACTTCTTTTTTAAAATAAGTCCTAAAGAGACTGCAGGTTTATGTGCTGAGGCAGCATGCTACTGTACCATCAGTGGTTATGCCACCATCTTGGAACTGGCATTCTCCTTTGCAATATTTCTGTGCTATCTGACAGAAGGAATCCAAGATTATTATGTTGTTCTCCAACACTAGCTGGGGTTAAAAAGAAAAAGAGGTTGGTAACATCCTTGGCTTCCTTTTGATTTTGTATATTTTTAATTCACTCTTTTTCATTTTACTAATTCTTCTTCATATGGATGAACTATTTTTGCAGACGAAAACTCAAAAAGTAAAGTAAAAAAATCTTTGAGTGGAAGTCACACTGTATATCAGAAAGCTAGAGTTACAGATAGAAACATCTGTCAACATATGGCGATGCAGATGCATTGTAACACCTTTGGGTTTGACAGCTTTGCACTGGATGTGCTCTTGAGTAAAAGAACAAATTGCTTTTGTTTTTTTGGATTCTAAAACAACAGGCCTATGCTAGGGATCAGGAATTTTCGTTACTAGATCCAGGCTTTCATCAATCACACTTGCATAAACATAGATTTTTCTTTTCTCCATCAGGGGTCTATCATTTAGTTTAAATGGTTTAAATGCACACAGGGAACAAAAGGATAGAAAAAAAAAAAAGCACTTGGAATTGCTGTTACACAAACAGAAGTCTTTAGATAAGCATCATAAAATGGAAAGCACTGAAGTTTCCTCGTCAAAGTAGCTACATCAGAAAATATACAATGGCTGTTCCCAAGTGTTCAGAAAAAGGCAGAGACAATTCAGCAAGGAACTTAAGTCAACAGTGCAATGTTTAAAATTGGAGTTTCGCAAGCTGTACTGTTTTGTATGATCCTAACATGCAAATGAACCCAAATCACCATTTCTTCATCTTTAAAATAGCATTATAATAGGGATTAAATGAGGTGATGTATGTAAAACACTTAGCACCATGCCTAGCATACAGGAATTTCGCCAGAAATGGTATCTTGAAAAAGTGAATATTCATAACAGTTGGTATCATTAACTGAAGTCCTAGTTAGTAGTGCATGAATTTTTATTTCTCTCAGAATACATTGCTGACAGCACTATTGAAAAGTAGTGAAAATGATGGATTTTACGAGATGTGTAATGATAGATAATAACTATTAATAATAACTAATGTGGCTTCAAATTTGAGCCTTTTCTGGGGAAAGGTTTTATGACATCCTCTTATAGAAACACCAACACGACTGACAGAACTAAATGTTAACATATATTAAAAATACGATGTGATTTTTAAAGCGCATCTTAATCTGAAACTATATGTTGTTTCATATAGTTTGAGTTTCTCGAAATGAGAATTTCATCTCTGATAAAATTCAAGCAGCTCTTTTGAATAGTCCTACAATCAGCCTGAAAAATGAATGCTATTTTCCCCTCAGGTGATCCATATGGGTGACAGGGCAAAATAGGCGCATTCCACATCATCCCATGCAGTCTGTCTTTCCCTTTCTCACAAGGAAACTGGCAACACCAGTGAATCACCAAAACTTCTGTGGGCTCCTACCGAGTGAAACGTACTGTGCTAGGCTCTCAGATGGATCCACGGGTGTACAAAACCTTGCCTTTCCTTCCCCCAAGAAGTTTACAACTTTGATGATAAGACACAGGAGAAAAACATGAAAATATGAATGCAAAAGTTATTGGATATGTCATGTACCATCTCAAAAAAGGCTATTTTCATTGCTTTTAGCTCATCAATTATTTTATTATTAAGTGCCTTGGAGTGTATGACAAATGTTCTAGATTATCACAAAGCACATCACAAAGCATACACATTTTCTCCCTGCTTGGATTACATCCTTTAAAAGTCAAACAATTTCCTTGAGGGGGGGACTTTGGGAAATATTAAATTGGCCCTTCACCTCCAGCACCACCTTTCTCCTACTTTAACACACAGAGGCTAATTCTATATGGAATAACTGAATCAAATCAGAACTGAAAGTTCAAACCAGCAATAATTATTAATCTGTGGTTTGAGTTTCTGGAAAGCCACAGAGAGAGCTGATCTATGCACCCTTACAGAAAGCCTGGGCTGACACATCAATTTGATCTCTTCACCCTAGGCAAACAGAATCTCTGATAGCAGCAACGGAGGGTGTTAGAAAGACATTTGCCATTTCTACCACATGAATCTTAGTTTTAACTCACACTTAAGGGTAGAGTTATATTTCCTGTTCCCCCTTCTGTCTAGCTCTATGTTCTGGGGAAAAAAAATTATTGCAAGTTTGCTGCCCTATCAAATGAGAGCCGCATACAGAAACTTCTTTATTAGCTGTTGGAGGGCTTCCTCTGTTCTTTTAAAGCCCTATTTCTCTATAAACTATTGTCTTATTCCAGTTTACCATGTAAGGATTTCAGAGGAGTAAAAACCCATCAAAAAGAACAATACTTTTTTTTTTGCCCGAGATACTATTTGTGGAAAGCATTTTCCTTTTATGGCCATGGCTAGAAAGCAAATGATTACTCAGCAAAGCTATCTAAGAAAAATATTCATTTGCTTCATTTTACAGAAATGCAACCTGAAAACCTGAACAGAAAAGTTAGAAAATAGAGTAAATTTGATCTAACATGATAGCCACCTGGTGTAAAAATGACTCGATTGAAAGTGTTTGAGTCAAAAAAGGGAGGCAGTAGTGTGTGACAGAAAGCATATGAACTTCGGGGTCAAACAGATCTGTTGTTTCCTCAGTTTCAGTCTATTACCTTAAGTCTACAATGTTAATAATAATAATAATAATACTTTCTTGGAGATGTTTATAATAATACGTTATTGAAATCATGTAGATTTCAAAAGTAAACCTGTTAGGTAGTAAGTGAAAGTAAACTTCTCTAACCACCCCTCATTAGTCACACATAAAAAAGGCTAAACTTCCTGATACAGTACTTTAGCATGGAAATACCAGCATCATTCATTTTGCCAAGTAAAGCAATGAGGGTAAAGGAAGGAATTGGAAGGAGTCGTATGACACTGAGCAGAAATAGCTCAAAATTATCAGCTAGGGCTTCCCTGGTGGCGCAGTGGTTGAGAGTCTGCCTGCCAATGCAGGGGACACGGGTTCGAGCCCTGGTCTGGGAGGATCCCACGTGCCGCGGAGCGACTGGGCCCATGAGCCACAATTACTGAGCCTGCGCGTCTGGAGCCTGTGCTCCGCAACAAGAGAGACCGCGATGGTGAGAGGCCCGCGCACCGCGATGAAGAGTGGCCCCACTTGCCACAACTGGAGAAAGCCCTCGCACAGAGACGAAGACCCAACACAGCCATAAATAAATAAATAAATAAATAAAATTTAAAAATAATTACACAATATTTAAAAAAAAAAAAAAAAGATTATCAGCTAATAACAGAGCTTTAAAAAGGCAAAGAGTGGAGTCGTAGCATGTTCACTTAACAAATGAGAATTTAACTATACAGCTTCAGGGAACAAAACAGAGGGAGACCAGGCTGTGTACAAATTTTGTCCAATTTTCCACCCCATGAATATATGCCCCTAAATGTGAGATGAGAGCATTGGATCTGCTCTTCCTTCAGTCATTTTAGTTCCAACCTTCCGCTCAGCATGTGAGGATCTTTCCATGCCAAGTGTGACTCAAGGGTCAAATAACACATGGTTTTCCTACAACATATTCTATGAGTATGCCAACTACTTTGGCTGGTACCTAACTTAAGAGTCCATTACTTATCACCAGAGAAAATAACCACTATGTTGGAAAGGCAGAAGGTATGTACGGTTTTATCAGTTCTTTTTTATGAGGTTTTCTAAGGTAATTTTCCTCAAAGTATGATGCCATTGTAAACCACTAAGAATATGTATAAATTATCATTTACTTTCAATGATTGTCTCATGACCTAAATGTCATAGCTATCAGAAATCTACAAGACTACAAGTTGATGTTTAATATGGTTAAAGCAGCCATTGCTCAGATGCTCAGATCCCCTCTGTGTTGATGATGGTCCAGCCTCTGTTTAAGACCCTGAAAGGATGGGCCCTCACTACTTGCCAGGATTCCCATTTTATTTCTGCATATGCCCCATCTGAATGTTCTAATACGGATCAGAAGCTACTTTTCCTGTAACTTTTAATTACAGTCCTAAATACTACATCTTAATTCCTCCTGAACATGACACATCTTCAAATATTTGAAATTTTAAAATGAAGTCTTATAAACATCCCAAGTCTTATATTCGTCAAGTCAAACATTATTAATATCTTCAACCTTTCTTTGCATGACCCTTTCACCATCCTGAATTCCTACCTCTTAAAAATGATTCCAGTTTTTTAAGTGTATTTTGTCACTTGTTACCTGAGGTGCCTAAAAAGAAGCACAGTTGTTGGCTTGAAATTTGGGGAGCTTCCCAGGTAAAATCTGAAACTGGCCTCTGTACACAGAAGGCAAGGAGAGACCAAAGAACGAGGTAAATCACCTCAGGTTAGAAGGTGACAGGTTAAATAAGCAAGGGAACTTACATATGATGCTTGTCTTGGGCAGTGGCAAGACGATGAGTAGATCTTCACGCCCACTTGCCAGAGTCTTAAAAGTTTGTATAGAGACCTTCACTGGGTTCAGTCATATATACTGTCCAGATGGTCTCAACAACACCTTGCTCTCTCAAGACTGCGTCCTTGAAAATGGCACCCGCTGTGGAAACAGTGGGTAGAAAGTACATTTCAAGGATGGAGGTGGGGCTGAGGAGCCTCTGATTGCCTGCGGCCAGCTTTCGGGTCAACCAGAGGTCTCGTCCTCTTGGTGACCTCGCCTGACAACAATACAACTAGTAGTGTATGACCAATGTGGTACCATCTCTCAGCTCCTATTTCTCATATGCTATAATCTTAATCAAGCACTCTAAAATCAATGGGCTCATTTTGTTGTGAGAGCTACACTCAGTGCTAACTTAACGCTAAACTTATAATCACATGCAATTCCTGAAGATTATTTTCATATATGTTGCTCTCAAAGTTTATGTCCCTCATTCTTTATTTGAATATTGCCTTTTTAAAAAGTTTCCATTATCCATATTAAATAGCATCTTATAAGATCCCACCCTTAATCCAGCCTGTAAGAACTTTTTGCACTGGTTTGCTTCGAGATGTTTACACATTGGATCAAGCCATGGTATCCCGGTAACCAGGAATGTGGGACAGCATCAGAAGTTTCCTCAGCTGAACTTTGAAGATACAAATTTTTTCCTTCACCCTATAAGATGACTGTTTTGGAGAATACAAAAGCACCTAATTTTTATGGACTGACTTTATTGTGCAATAAACAGTCTGTCATCCATTTAAGTTTAACATAGAGTCTATAGCCTGCAGATTCAGGAATGAACAAAAATTAAACTACTTTCCTTAGTAAACTACGCTCCGTTGACAGCAACATGATTGTGTGCTTATGTATGGGTGTGTGTTTTCCAATAATTTGTCTTTCTAATATAGAAGTTAAAGGACTTTCTCACAGTAATTGTTTACTAACTTTGAGTCTACAACTTCCTCTTTTTTCAAGGAAGGAAGAGAATTAATATTGCACTTATGGGTTTATTTACATGTCTGTCTCTCCCTATAAGCCCGAATGTCCTGAGAGGTGAGGGAACATGTTTTAATTGGTTTTTGTTTCGAGTGTAATTAATATGCTCCTATTGTAATTAACACATTCCACTGAATGAATAAATATATTAATGAATGAATGAAAAGGTCATAGAATTCAAAATCAATATGGGAACAAAGAGATGGTCTTGGAGTAATTAACCAACTTCCTCTCTGGTTGCAGAATCCCTCTGCCAATCTTTTGTGCAGCTGTGCTGAGCCAATTACAGATTAATTACAGTGAATTCTTGATTACTGGCATGCGGTCTAGCTATTTAGTGGATTACCTATCACAACTACTGCCGAACTTATCTGCTGCCCGCCAGCATATGTCTGAGTTACAGTCAGCTTCAGTGATAGCAGCTGCATGCTTCAGGAAAGCACATTTATGTTGATATTTCTGTACAGAATACATAATTTTGAAATTCATTCTGGTGGGGGCTGGAGAGAACCAAAAGGCATTCCAAAATAAAATGCAAAGTTTGTTTTTTAGTTCCCAAAGTAGATGAGATGACTTGGATAAAGAGGTTGAAACAATTTATCTGTATCCTTCCACGATAGCTTGATGGAGCATAATTAGTATGCAGCCTATTCCCCACCCTGAAACTGGCTACCTGTCTCTGATAACTGATAATAATTGTGCTTTATTAATTCATTCTTTCATCTAACAAATATTTATGAAATGCTACAGTGTACTGGGCAAAATGCTAGGTGTTAGAGATCAAGCATTAGGCAAGAATAAGTATGGTTCCTGCCCTTAAGGAGCTTAAAATTTATTTTTTGAAATAGACCTTGTGGTAGGCAAGAATGGCCCCCCAAAGATGTCCACACCCTAATCCCTGATACCTGTGATTATGTTATGTGACATGTCAAGAAAGAACTGAGGTTGCAGATGGAAGTAAGTTTGCTCATCAGCTGACTTTAACAGAGGCAGATGATCCTGGATTACCTAGGTGAGTCCAATGTAATCGGATGGCTCGTTAAGGGGGGAAGAGGGTGGCAGAAGAATCAGAAACAGAGAGATGGCATCAGGAGAAAGAATTGATTGGCCATTGCTGGCTCTGAAGATGAAAGGGGACCACAAGAAAAAATGCAGGAAGCCTCTAGAAGCAGAAAAGGCAAAAAAATGGATTCTCCCCTAGAGCCGCCAGAAAGAAATGCAGACTTGCCTGACACCTTGATTTCAGCCCCATGAGACACATTTAGGGCTTCTGACCTGCAGAGTTATAAAATATAAATCTGTGTTGTTTTGAGCCACTATGTTTGTAGTAATTTTTTGTACAGCAGCAATAGGAGACTAAGACAGACCTTCAATAAATAATCAATCAGATTAGATTTTAATTGCAATTGTATAACATAGAATAAAGACTGCAGAAAATGTTATAAATATGTACTTAGGAAAACTTACCAAAACTGAGGTTTCAGGAAAAGCTTCCCCAAAATTTAAGCTGAGATTTCAGGAAGGAAGAGATTTCAAACCAAATGAAATGAATGTGGAAGAGATTTGCAGGAACAGAGGATAGCATGTATGAATGACCTGAGGAGAGAAGAAAGCTGGTAATGCTCAAAACCTGAACAGCCGCTGTGCATGATGCAAAGTGATTTTGTGAAGAAGAGGCCTAAGGCAATGCTAGGAAAATAGCTGGAGTTCAGACTATACATGGTTTTATAGACCATAATACAGATTTTCACCTTTATCCTATGGGCAATGGAACTTTCTGAGGGCTTTATACAGGAAAGAGGTATAACCAGATTCGTATTTTAAGATCATTCAGGCTCATTTTTGGATTACCCACTGAATTGGGAAAGAGAATGTAAACATAGGAAGATTGTGCTGGACACTCATACTAGTGTAGATGGGAGGTAATGGAGGCTGGTACTGAGGTTAGTGCAGCAAAAATGCAGAGAAAAGGATGGACTCCGGATCCCTTTGAGACATGGACTCTGTAGGACTTGGTGATTATTTGGAGGTGGGATGAAAAAAGAAGAGCTGGCAGCAATGATTCCTAGTCACCAGTATTAACAATGGTTCCATACACTGAGATGAAAAGTATGTTGGCAAAGTAGCCTAGGAAAAAAGATCAGGGGTTCCTTTGTGAATCTGCTCAGTTTAAGATGCCTATGAGAAATTTATGCAAAGATGGTTAAGAATGTAACTGGAACACTGGCCTTTTTAGTATCCAGCAAGATGGCACATACTTGGCATGTTTGCTGCCACTCCTTAATCAATCTGCCGTTGGCCTCAGGTAACTTCCCAAAATAGTGTTCCCTATAACAATCACCAAGTGAAGGAAGTTGGTATTGGGAATAAACTTATTTTCTATCCATGATCTAGACTATAAGCAGCGGCAAACCTTAAATTGTTATTGGAACTGCTATTAAAAGGAAAAAATGCTAGTACTCACATTACAGGAAATTTTAAAATTATTTTTCCACTTCTCTCCTCTTTTTGTGCTTCCTTCCACTTTTCTATTTGAATTTGATTTTAATGGTTTCCATTAGAGACTCCATCATAATGGGGAACTAATTTGTTTGAATAGATATGTGCCAACATAACTCATTTGAAAAAAAAAAAACAGTATATAATCCTAGTGTACTTTGCCATCACCACTACCATTCTCCTACACACACACGCGCACACACACACACACACACACACACACACACACACACACACACTTTCTAAAATAGAAAAACCACTCCCGTTCCTCTTTTAGAATTTCTTTCTTTGGTATCAGTAAATTGATTGGGTGTGTGTGTTCTTTAAACCTGAAGATTTTTTACACCAATAGTTGCTCAAAGCGGTTAAGAATATCTATTTATATATTTCTGTATGAAAAAGACATATTTCCTATGACAAGTTTTTTCTGGCTACTAGATTGTAGTCATCTATAGCATACTCTAAAAAATTGAATAATTCCCTTCTGCCATTTCCATCACTTTTTACTGAGCACATAATTCTTTATTGGAAGGAGCCTGTGACTATGAGTCCAAATCCCAGAGTCCTGGAGCAGCCGCAGCCCCACTACTAAGTAGCCATTTTCCTTTGGACAAGTCACTTTAAATTTTCCCATGAGTTTCAAAAGTAAAATTAGAGTCTTGCACTAAATAATTCATAGGTATTTTAAAGCCTTAAAATTCTATAAGCTTAATACATAAGATTATAGTGTCTTAAGTGCCACTGTGAAATTACACACTGCATGTTAAATATGATTTCTCTCAAAGTGCCCAAATAGTACCTATGTGTTATTAATATATGGCTGTAGATGCACAGAGTTCAACTGGAGGAAAAATCACCATGATGAGATGGAATAAAGATGATCTGAATAAGGAAAATAAAAGGGAAAAAAAAGTGGTAGATATACATGTGGACCAAAGCTTCAAAATAGAAGGTCAATAGGTAAATGGAGCATAGAGGAGATGTGTGTATTATGGGGAGGGGTGGTTAACATTAATCAAGTCATAAATATCTCTTATTTAACATTAGCTGTTGTGAAATCAAGTCACAGTGGCTAAGCCTATGTTATAGCAGAATCAGAAAGGCTTAAAACAATAGGAGACTATGAAGATGATAAAACTCGAGCTTCTCATGCAATTAAATTTCCGCCTCAGTCACTGATGTTTGAGGTTATTTTTTATCACAAGTAGCAACAAATTCCTCGTAAACTATACCTATGCTGCAGTAGGAAAAATAATTATTTTGCCTATCTTTCCATATGATCATGTCTCTTATATTTCAAGTTGAACGCATTTCCCTATGATCCAATAATTTCACTTTTATTATATACCCAACAAAAATGTGAGTATATACACACCAACATACATGCACAAGAATATTTATAGTCATATTAACTATAATGGCTTAACACTGGAAACAACCAAAATATCCATCAACAATTAAATGAATAACAAACATGATATATTAATCCAATGAAATACTATTCAGCAATGAAAATGGGCAATTTACAGCTATACACAACTTGGATGAATCTCCTAAACATTCTGTGATTTTGAACCAGAAATCAATTTTAAAACAGGAAAATCTAAGAAGTCAGGATGGCAGCTACTAGTGGAGAGGAGGTAGGAAGTGATGTTTGGGAAGCACATAGTTTATGGCAGGCTGGCCACATTTATTTGTTAATTTATGAGGTACTTATATTGATGTGTTCATTATTTTAATGATTTATTGCCTGGTACATTTAAAGTTTGTACATTTTTTTGTGCCAAATGTCAATACAAAATGTAAGCAATGATTTCCAAACCTCACCAATGAGTATATGGAGAAAAGTATAATTAGGTAGAAATCACCGTCAAACTTACATTTGAGTCATTCAACAGTCAATATTTAGGAACTCTTATTCATAGTGAGAATACTTTAGGAGGCAGAGTACTTTAGGAGGCATACTGAGAATACTTTATGAACTCCTATTCATACTGAGAATACTTTAGGAGGCAGAAGGCTAGTCCTTGACCAGTAAAAATCTTACAAGCCAGTAAAGGTGAGATAGAGGTAAACAAATGATTATGATACAATGTGATACACATTAGGCAGGGGTTCTCTGCCTGGGAACTACTGACATTTTGGTCTGGGTAATTCTTTATTGTGGGAACCTGGCTTGTGCACTGTAGAATGTTTAGCGGTACCATGCCTTCTACCCACTCGATGCCAATAGCACCACTTCTGGTTGTGACAACCAAAAATGCCAGAAAATGCCAAATGTTCCCCTGGGGGTACAATAACCCCTCGTTGAGAACCACTGTATTAGAGCCATATATGGCAGTCTGGGGTTACCAAATGGGGAATAGCTAACTGCTTAATCAGAGTATGAGGCATCGTTTTCTGGGCAGGAAACCAATATAATATCTTCTTCATCCCATTAAATTTTGGAGCAAGAGGAAGTTATTCCATAACTACAGGGCAAAAGTCCAATTTCCCTTAGTAGCACTCTAATCCCAGAACACAAATGAACTTGAAGAAAGCTTTAAACATTACAAAAGGGAGACATTTATTGGTAATGTTAAAGCTTTCAGGCCAAAACATCTCCCTTATCTGGTTTTAATAAATATGAAAGAATTTATTTTACTCTAGTGTTTCTCTCTTGTATATGACCAGAAAATCATTTATTCACTTATTTTTTCATTTCTTTTACTCACTTTGGATAATAAGTTCTTATGAATTATGTTTCTATAATCATGTGGTTTGGAATTATACTAAATCAACCTCATGGTATTATATAAAACCTTGAAAAATGTAGTGCTGCAGATATCAGAATGTCAGGAGAACAAATATTTTCATTTCAAGTAAGAAAGACTAAAATCAAGTGACACTCCACCTGATCTCACTTATGACCCTTTTGTTGTTTAGCTGAGAAAAACTACTGAGAAAAGAGTACAAAGCAAGATTTTTCTCAGTGTATTTATTTAAAACCTGCAGCAACTAAAGATTCAGCAGAGACAGCAAACTCTGAAAGGATATTTACAATTGCCATAAGATATCTTGGTAAAAACACTGTACAAAATATACTATCAATTCTGAAACATAAATCTGTGATATCTCACTATATGTACACTTAAAAGAGGGCTGTTTCAGAGATAAATTTCTTCATTTCACAATGGCCAAGGCATTAGGATGCAAACCTCTTCTTATATGAATAAGGGTTACCTCAGCATGATTTTATACCTTGCGAGGTACAGATTGCTAATGGCAAGAAAGTTTTCTGTGGGGAGAATAACGTGATTCTGACAATTCTGTGTCCTATAAAGGAAATATGTTAAGCTGCAGAGAATTTCACACTGCTGGCATTTCTCTCTGAAATTCTTGGAGAGCCCAGAACAATTTTTGGCCTGCATCACCTCTAGGAATTTCCACTGGGTTTATACACTAAACATCATCACCTTATTACTAATTATTTTCCAGTGTAAAGAAATGTGTCATGGATAAGCTGGAAGACTAAGGATTAGAACTCAAAGGACCTGGGAAGCTAACTAGAGGTACAACATTGTTTTGACCTGTTTCTTCAACCATAAAATGAGGGCTTAAAGGCTGTCATTTCCATGGACCTTTTCAGCTTTCCTACAAGATAGACCAGACTCCTTTATGTGCCCTTAATAGGATTATATTTTTCCATGCTTAGAATTTATACATAGCTTATAATTTGAAACTAATAAGGACCAAAGTGAATCAGAAGTTTAACGTTGAAAAAAAAAGTCAAATAAAAAACAAACAAAATACTTCTATGTTACTTAGACATAGTGTGTGGCTGACTTAAATATGATTATTTTCTACCATTGAAAATATATCAACTATAAATAATTTGTATAATGTTATTTTGACATGTACATATATCCAAAGATAATTATAACATTGTGCTTATTTTCTAAACAAGAACAATAAAAACAATGTCCCTAAAACATTAAATAATATAGTACTATGTAAGGAATTAATGTGTGAAAACTATTCATTTAACTACATTGAATTTATGAACCATAAGTTTTTAGAACTTGAGAATAGTCAAAAATCATCTAACATAAATCCCTCAATTGACAGGTAATGAAATAAGTGCTACGAAGCAGAAAGTAGAAATCTTTTTCATTTTTTTCTTGTCATTTTGTTGCTTTTTCAACATAATGTGTATATATAGCTATTTTGCTCAAGTGGTTATTATAACATAAAGTGCGGACAAAAAAGAAATACATGCATTAATTGCTCAGACCATTGTTAAGAGAATGTAATGATCACCCAACCAGTCACGCTATACGTACATGCAGTATATCATTAGGGAATCAGAACCAAGTGAGTGGGGGTGAATCAGAGAAAAGTAATTACCTCTACCGGAAAAACGACTCAAGATTGTGTAATGCTAATGTTGAATTATTAGAGGTATCATCTTCTTATTCAAAGAACAGAACTTTAAGTGGATAAGGTGGGGCTGCCATGTAATACAGCTGATTCCGTAGAAAACCCATGAATCTCTCTGTCTCTCTCTTGCAGCTCTGCAACGACTTTACTTGATAACCAGGAAGTAAGTTCTAACCACAAACTCCAGAGGTCTATCCAAAGCCAGTATGTTTAATATACTGTAAAATATGTAGATTAAAATGTTTCCTTTTAATGATTTTGATACAGAAAAGTGTTCTACTTAAACAGCATCAAAACAATTCAGTTCAAAAGCAGATGACAGCATACTGGATGCTAGAGATTCAGACAAGTATAAAATGTTTTCTTTCCTCCATGAGCCTAGAACCTAATAATCAAAACTGAAATTAGCCTGCATTTGTACTGTGAAAGAGTAACATGCTAAATTTTGAAAGATTAAAAAGAAGAATCCTAGTCTGTTCATATTTACTTTGGCATAAACTTTTAAATACATTTAATAGCTTCAAAATTGAAACACTAAAAAAGAGCAAATGATGTTAGTTGGGGCCTGGGGCAGATTGAGCGGGAAGGTGATCACTTGAGAAGATAAGATTCTGGGCAGATAAACAGAATAGCTTGGAACAGTATATGCTTGTTCACATAGACTCTCAACATATGTAAGGAATGATGCATGATCTGAAAATTACAATAACTAGACAAGCCATATTTGGAGAATATAACCTGAAATCTTCCAATTTGAAAATACAGGTGATATTAAAACAAAGAAACAAACAAGAAAACATTAGGTAATCATTCATTTAAACCTACCAATATCCTGTCTGCTCTACTTCTTCATGGTAGCACAGACAGATTTTTTTTTTCTGTTCAGTAGTGTATGTTTTAACAATCTGAGAGTTCACCAAACCTGTTTGTTTCCCTGGAGATTTTTCTTCTTTCTAAGACCCTCAGAGAAGACAGAAAGATCATGTTTTTGAAACCAGAGAGACCTGACACTCCACTACTAACTAAACACATTGCAAAGTATTTGACCTCTTTGACCTAGGTGTTGACCTCAGATTTCCCATCTGAAAGATGAGAGTCATCTTTTACAGCTCTGAGAATCCAATGCCTTATTGATGTTCGTTCGTTGGTAGATTGTCCAACAAACGTTAATTCTCATTTCGTTCACTAATTTTAGTATTTACCCTCCAAGAAATGTAAAAGATTCCCAGCTTCAGTCACATTTTAATAAAAAGTTTACTTTTTATTGGTTTTCCCTCTGAACTAGTGTTCAAACTGCCAACTCATTGAGAGAATTCTTTCTCGTACTTCTCAATGAGATTTACTCAGTCTTTATATTGGCTTGGCCAAAAAGTTCGTTCGGGTTTTTCTGTAAGCTATACTTTCCTATATCTGTTAGAAGCAAAATCTCCCTGGCTTTTAGTATCCTTTCAATCATCTCAATTATTTCCTTTTCTAACCTGGAATGATTTTGCCCTCCAAAAAAATCAGAGCCCTCTCCACTGCACATACAGGGGGACAAGATTAATATCTTCTGTTTTTAAAACATAGCTTGCCAAGAGGGCAATATACAAGCATTAGGGCAGACTGACTGGCTTCACCTGATGTCAGTGTGATCTCCTAATTGTAACACAAAAGTTGATAAAATCCTTAAATGCTGAAGCGTCCTTACACATTGACCATGTCTTTGTTACCTAGAGTTCCACCTGACTTCATTGGTGTCTGAAGGTGCCCAGGATGAAAACAACAGAGTTTTGAATAGGCAAATAGAAAGTCCTTAAAAAAAAGCATGCACTGTATTAAAAACAAAATGAGAAAATTCACTACAGCAAGAGTAGCGACAGTAAAGAACAAAAAAAGAAAAGGATAGAAAGAAGAGAATGATCTGTAGAAAACATCAGAGTCATAAGCTGTGAGGCTCAATACGAGAGATAGAGAACATTAACGCTGTTGACCAATAGATCTGTGGCAGCCAGGCTTCAGACAATGCAGAACTCCTGCGGGTAAATGATCTTATTTCCACTATTCAATGATAAAATAGCATATGGCAAGGTGGAAGAATTCAAGGCAGGAATTTAATACATTCAGCTCAGAAACTACTCTCACACAGAACACACTTAAGGTAAAAAAAAAATCAAGCTTCATGTGGAGTGTCAGTACAATAACAAGATGAAGAACTAAAGGACCAAGGGATACTAACCCAATGAGAGGAGATCAGTAAACAGCTAATTAGCTTGGTTACATATACTTGGGCATTTGCTACTCTTGCCTAATAAAAGACCCACTTCCTGGTTACAGAGATATCAATATTATTTACCTATTATTTTAAAAACAATTCATGATGTTATTAACTATTAACTTGCTTATCTATAGGCCTATCTCTGAATATAATTCCAGTAACTGAGTACCTGCATGGTTTAGAATAATAAATGTAACCTCACTACAAAGGAAAACTTATGGTGGCAAAACCCAGAAAACAACAAACAAACAAAAACAACAAAAGAAGACATGACAAGTTGGAACTTTTTTTTAAACTGAGAAAAATATTTGCAAAATATCATATATAAAGAGTAAATAACCAAATAGATGAGAAATTTAACAAATCAGTAAGAACCAAAAGGACATGGTTGTGCTCATACAAATAAGAACAAAAGACAGGAAAAGGCTTCTGCTGAGCTAGAAAAATAAAATATGTTTTTTCATGTAGATCAGAATCGTAAACATTTTAAAAATTGACAAGGATCTGTATTAGCCATGTTAAAGGAAATGGCAACCTCAGGCATTACTGGTGATGTATTATGGTATGAATCAATGCAGGCAAAACTTCATATGCATATGAATAATAAATCTTTGCATAGACATATGACTGACAGTATGTTTGCCAAAATATTAATCATGGGTTTGATTGGTGGCTGGTGTAATTTCTGTTTATTTTTAGTATTTTTTTCGTTTAAACCTGTATTATTTTAAATTTGTGCCCAAGTATGTACCATTTTTACAAAAGCAATGATGCTTCTTTTACAACAAACCTCATTTCAGTTCATGTTAGAGTTTAGCCCAAATAAATCATGCCATAAAGCAGAAGGCTGGGATCTGTGCCGTGATTTAACATAAACAAAGGAGAAACGATCCAGAACAAAAAGGCTAATATAAATTACCTGGTTTTCAGGGTCTCAAAATAGTCTGACAAAAGGTACAACTGGTGCAAGAGGGCAGGATGTGGAAGAGGGAAAACACATTTGATGAAGTGTCAGGATATCATAATAGAGCTTGTCATGTTGCTGCTGTTTGGCAGGACAACCTGAGTTTTCAGTTCCCTCATCTCAAAAGTGAGGAGTCTGGGCTCAACTCTAATGTGCTAAAAAACTAAGATCCCAAGAACACCTATTCACAACCCAACCACGCTTTGCTGACACGAAAAAGCCTTCTACGTTTTGCAGGAAGCACTACAGACAGATATAAACTGAAATTGTATTGGAAAACAGCTCCACATAAAAAGTTAACTTGGTGAAACCACATCCTTTATAAAGGTTAAGGGGTCGTGGTCTTTAACAAATAAGATGCTCCGAGTGAGGGGGGATAACTTCCTTATGTCACCCTCAATAATAATGCTAATGACTTGATGAAAACAGCAACGAGACAGTCTAAAATGGTTAGGTTCCTACAGCATCGCTGATCTGAAGCAGACAGCGAAATTAGATTTCTAAAATATGCCTATTAAATGAAAAGCATTCGGAAAACACACCCTAGAAGGGAAGTCGCTGTAAAAGGTAGCAAGGTCGCGACGAGAGTCAAACAAGAGCGGAAAAGAAGTCGTGTTTTGACAGTGGGTTTGAAAAGGTTTCATGCAAACATCACCATTAACCTTGTTTTCTAATTTCAGAATGTATTTCATTACCTCTCTATTTCAACCTTCACGTTGACTCACCACCACCACTGCTGTTCCTTAACTGAACTACCTGACAAAGTGGAGTCATTTGAAGACTAAAAAAGAAAAAAAAAAAGCTTCCCAAATTGCTCTAAGAGTTAGATGTACAATTTCACAGTCAAATATTACAGGATTTTGTTTTCAGAAAGTAAATCTAATTATCTTTCTTTTTTAGCAGTAAAAATGTGGATTTTGAAAGTCATTAAACTCATATTTTCAGTAAGCCACATATATACACCTCTGTTTAATCTTATTATGTGAACAAATTATAGTCCTGGTTTACACTGATTTAAAACATATATAACAGAATGTAGTAAGTACTTGCAAAATGACCTCCAATTCACTTCAGTTATACCCCCCTAAGCATTAATAGGATATATATACATATATGTGTAAAATTGTTATTTCATATTTCATAAATATAAAACTGTGATCAAGCTTATATTGGTATATGACAACTGCACAATATGAATTCTGTTTTTAATATCTGACTTCTAAGCTTTAGTAACATCTTATAGTCTTGAATTATTTAAGAAGCTCTAAGTTTAATCTATATTTCTTCTTTTGCCTGCCTAAATTCTCAGTCTAAAAGAGAAAGAGAACATATTCTATTATGAAAAGTAGGTTCGAGCAATATCAAGAATTAATACAACTCCTGTATATCCATAGAGGGGGAAGAACCCTTTTCTATTTAAAAATTAAATGTAAACACTCCAAAAGATTACTATAAAAATAGTGACTTAACACAAGATAGAGTGTGTTAAATCTTATAAAATTACATTTTATATTTTTATTTTTTGGTAATCTGTTCATTCCTTTTGGCATAACCTCTCAGATGAACTAAATTTAGATGTTAAGAGAGAAACATTTTGTTTAAAACCAACATAGAACTCACTGTATTTTCTAAAAATGTCCTCATTCCATCAAAAGTAAGAAAATGGGTTCAAGGGAAAAAATCAAGAGGGTTAAGTTCTCACTTGGTCCTTCAATAAAATTACTTGTCACTGCATTCAGCTGATGATCACCCAGAAGTGCCCCTTACATTAACAATGCAGACAGATCCGACATTTTACTGATGGCAGTGGCCATCCTGCAGATTAAAGCACAATGTAGATTTAATCTCCCCAATGACTTGATAGCCTCAAATGAAGGATTCTCAAATTTCATGGTTCTGACCTATTTAGGGTGAATAAGCATACAATAAATTGCCTATCCCCTGACTCTGTAACAAGAAAAAGAGCAGAATTGGACTATTCCCGGGTTAACTCCCATGTATGACTAAATTTACCAATATAATCTGCATGCTGCAGAGCAAAAGATCACCCTATTAAACAGATTTCAAGAAATTAACTTGTACTGATATATGACCATGTTTGATGCCAATACGGTAAGGTGGTAGCAGCAGGTTACAGTGAAGCCAGATTTCAAGAGAGGCTCATTTGACTGGTAATTAAGGATAACTTCCAGTAAAAGTGATTTCTCATCAGGGAGGAAAGATACGTTTGCTGCAAAGAGCAACAGTGCCCACTGGCCAGCTACAGAGTTAGTCACAGTCATACCAAATATGCACGCCACAGTCACGCTGGAGAGTCTGGCTAAAGGGACAATGACACACCGATGTCTTAGGAAAGGACAAGAGTTAAGAAACAGAACAAAGCACAACTGTAAATGAAGAAGCAGGTGTACTTTGATGTTTTGCTCTGAGCATGACAAATCAAACATCTTTAGAAAGCTTTAATTTATGTTGCTCTCCCTAACTCAGGCTGATTAAATTAGAATCTCCATTATCCATCAGTAGTGCTGCCAAAGCACAGGCACTTCACCAACGTGGAGCTTCCTGTCCTTGTCAAAAGACCCAGAAATACTACAACAGCAGATTTTGTGCACATTAAAAATTAGCAATGAGCCTTCTGGCTTCAGAAGGCAAATGCTTGACCTCCACTCCTTGAGTACAAGAAAAGATTCTTGAACCAAGGTAATGACTGGATCGTGATTTTAGGTGAGTCAATTAACTCAGAACCACAGAGATCTTAATCAGAAATATACAAATAATAATACATGCTTTGCCTGAAAATAGCTTTTAAAATTATAAACATTACATAGAAGGTAATTCTTTACTTCTTGAATGCTCCTAAAATTTATTGCCCCTCACCTACCGCCACAGCCTTCCATCCGTCCCTTCCACTGCTCCCAATCCCTTCAAACAGATTTCCATGGTAACCAAGAACAACTATAAAAATTCAGACTCCTGGGTCACATTCACAAAGAATATGCATGACTCCAGTAATTTTACTTTTGCTGCACCAATCTTAACCCATGTTTTCACATTCCTTTCAGCTTAACCCCCAAGGACCATCCTCAAGGACTTTCTGTCTCTGGAACATTGTATTTTCCTTGAAGAAAGTGATAGAAAGAGCAAACTAAAGAATTTTAGAACTGAATAAGATGTGCAAAAGCCTCACTTATTTAAATGAAATCTGGGTCAGGGAGACTAGGTAACCACAAAAAGTTACACAGTTCGTGAGTATGAGAGCTAGTGAGTGGTAACCCAGTTCCCTTCATTCCCAAATCAACGCTTGGTATCTGGAGACATTTTTTTGTATCACAACCGCCAAGGGTGGGAGGGAGCAAGTTGCTACTGGCATCTAGCAGGTAGAAGCCAGGGACTGTTAAATGTCCCACAGCACAAAGCACAGCCCCTAAAGAAAGAATTATATAGTCCAGAATCTCAATAATGCCAAGATTGAGAAACTTATCTAGACTATGAGGTGGGGAAATTGAAAAATTTTTAATAGAAGTTGTAATCAAGTTTAAATTATATCTTGAAATGTCAAAGCTAGTGTATTAATAATGGTTTTCCTTTCAAATTTCCACTCTGCCCAAATACACCATGAAACAGAATATGTTTCCAATTCTTCATAGAACCGGTATTTACTATCATCACATTTCATTTTACCTTGAAATGTTAATTACTGTACAGCAGGGCTCCATGGTTGATTTAAATTTACATTTGCTTTTAAATTTGATTAATCTAGTCTCTTAGAAGCCCAGTCTTCCATAGCTACCCAGAGGAAAATAGGCTGTTGAGTACACAATGGTTTTAAAAAAATCCTGGCTGATTTGGTAGTTAACACTTTTACATTAAAGTCACTTTTAGCTTTAAGTAGAAGAAATAAGGGGTGCTAATAGAAGAATAAAATATATCCTCATTAACCCTGGATATCTGTCTTGAATATCTTAGGCATACTGTGACACAGTGATAAATACAAGAGAAAATATAGCTTCAGCTTACTTCCCCTACTCAGAAAATATGCTACCTTTTATGAATATCCTAATGTATTTAATTAAAATTTAAATATAAATATATAAAAGTTGAATGAGTCCTCCTAGGAACCAATATGGTGCCTTACATAGAACCACTTCCTCTATCTAGCTTTCTACTCACCTTCCCACTCTGCCTTCTGGGACTCTCTCACTGCTAAATCCACTGTAAGAAGGTTCTTGCTGGCTACACTTAGAAGAAGTGGTTAATGATAAATGGAAGATAAATAACATTGCTTAAATACTTAATTCTCACCAAGCACTCTCCTAGACATTTTATTTCAACCTAGAAATGTCAAGTATTGGCAAGCATCCTCTCCATCACACTCCAAGGCAAGTCTCTCTAATCAATCATGTCACTTCCCCAATAACTTGGATTTATCATAAAGTCCTTCTCAATGGGGCACTCCAGCAAGCCATTACCAATCAATCCTTATGAAGCAACAGGTTGAATGAAACCCATTTGCCATCCCTGATAAACATTAAGAACATAAATAAGGAACATTTTGCTGTTCAGTCAAAGAGGCTGGTCAACATTGTTGAACAGAAATTTTTCCCTTGAGATTGGTGGACCTGAGTTTAAATTCTGATTCTGACAGTTCCACATCAGTTTCTATGATCTTCTCCACCTTATCCCCCACCCCAGGCCAGAGCACCTGAAATTCTGGGATGAAGGTATTGAAATTTGGAGGGCACGATATTATGAAATAAGTGTTTCATGTGCAAAGTTTTAAAGTCCTTCCTCCTTCAAGGATTTTTCAGAAAGATTATTATGATTCAAGAAAGAACATCAAGTAGTGCTATTTGATTTGATCACCAAGAGGTTTTCTACTCTACCACCATTTGGTTAACATACTAATAATTTGAGACTACTTCAAGGAGTCTCAAGAGAGAGTTTAGGAACCTGGCTGATTAGATGAAGTAGTATTGCTGAAGGACAGATTCTCCTCTGGTATATCTGAAGCCCTCAGTAGCTTGGGCTACTGCCTAGATCTGGAATAATTATTTCCCCTACTCTCTATTCCCCTACACCCCTGTATCCATGCCTTTTGCTTCCCTGACTTTGATGCAATTGCTAAACTGTATACTTGTATTCATGCATAATTGTATTCATGTATACATGAATCTCTCTCTCTCTCTCTCTATACATATATATATATATGCACATGTAAACAAATGGCCTTTATTGAATCTGATGTGACTCTGTAACTTGGTAACCCGTGCCTTAGCATGGTATTATATACTTTGACATAGCCTCTTAAATATAAAACATTAAAGTGGCACAAAGAGACTCAATTCCCTATCCAGAAATAGAAATGTTTACATCACAACCTTTTTTAGATAGGAAAACAGTACTCTTAGGTGCTTTGTTGAAGTAAACACCATAAAATAGCAGAGTATTAAATGACAATTTCTGCATATTTTATCTATTACTTTCCTTCAACAAATCTCTTTTCCTAGGTTATAACTTTGGTTTTCTTTGAGGGAAAAACACTGAGCTTAATTACTTCCATGTAGCCATAATATATAAGCTGATTTTCTTATGTATGTATTAGCTTCCAGGAGTAAATTATTATAAATTACCATTTCTATTTATCTCATTAGTGATGTATTTGAAATCAACGGCTATCAAATTCATCATCTCAACAATATACTTGGAAGTCAAATTAATGATAATCTGCTATGGCCTGAATGTTTGTGTCCCTCCCCCAAAATTCACGTGTTGGAATCCTAATACTCAAGGTGATGGTGTTAGGAGATGGGGCCTTTGGAAAGTGATTAGGTCATGGGGATGGCACCTTCATGAATGGTATTAGTGCTCTTATAAAAGAGACCCCGTAGAGCTTCCTTGCCCCTTGTGACATGTGAGGATACAGTGAGAAATCTGAGAACCAGAAGAGGGCCCTCATCGAACAGTACTAGCACCATGATCTCAGACTTCCAGCCTCCAGAACTGTAATAAATAAATTTCTGCTGTTTATAAGCTACCCAGTCTGTGGTATTTTGTTATAGCAGCCCAAAGAGACTAAGTCATAATCATTACTTAAAAAAAACAACTGTACCCTTCTCAGTTTCTTAGGATGGAGAGAGGGTAGAATGATAGTTCTATTAGTGCTATATCTAAAAGACATCTTTCACATACATGAGCTTATTTTAACCTTACAAATATCTTTTTTTTTTAATTTTTACAAAAATTTATTTGTTTTATTTATTTATTTTCGGCTGTGTTGGATCTTCATTGCGGTGCGTGAGCTTCTCATTGCAGTGGTTTCTCTTGTTGCAGAGCACAGGCTGTAGGCACGCAGGCTTCAGTAGTTGTGGCTCACAGGCTCGATACTTGTGGTGCACACGCTTAGTTGCTCTGTGGCATGTAGGATCCTCCCGGACCAGGGATCGAACCCATGTCTCCTGCACTGGCAGGTGGATTCTTAACCACTGCGCCACCAGGGAAGCCCAGTCTTACAAATATCTTTATCTCAATGTTACAACTGAAGCAACTGAAGCTCAGAGATGTTCAGTAATTTGACCAATCATTCAGTTTTCAATCATTTACCTTCAGGTAAGTTGAAGTCCATTTGCCCTTCATGCTAAAGGCAAAAAACCATGAACAGTCTTCTCTTCAGTTACATTAAATGAATCTTCCCAAGCAGAGTTTGTCTTTTGCCATGGTGTGTGAAAAACATAGTTTTTAGGGCTTGGTAAATTTGTGTTTGAATTCTGACTCTGGCACTTAACATATAATTTTTCCAAGTAATTAGAGGAATTGGGTTCCAAAAGAGGTGAATCTGATTCCCAGAACCAAACTTAACCCATTATAACAATGCCCTCGAAGGAATCCCTCCAATAATATCATGTTTTTTATCACTTGTGTCGTACTTCAACATAAACACACACACAGACACACACACACACACAAACATTTACTTTCACTTTCTCGGTCTCATAAGAACTGAAGGAAAGTTGCAAAGTCATGCAGAACATGTTCCTCACCCTAAACAAGATTTCACATTTCCAAAAGCAATCCTTGGGTCACTTTATAAAAATTTCCAGAGAAATTGGCCACCTTCAATATCTCCATCAGTCAGAACAAATGATAAATCAAAAATAGAAACCAAACAAACGTAAAGTTTCTCTTATGCAGACAACTGAAGAAAATGCAGGAAGTCAAGGAAAAGAAGCATGGTAACTGAAGTACAGTGGTAGGTGATATTGCGAGAAAACCAAGAAGGCCTCACGGAGCCCACATAGAATTACCAGGTGGAGAGTCAATCGGGGAGGCAAAGTCTGGGTACTAGGAGTAAGCAGGCAGCGGGCATGAGGCTAGTCTGGGGTCTGGCGGTGAGTACCTAACTGTGGGCTAGGGCCATGACATAGGCTCCCCATCCCTTGGAAGCTTAGAAAAAGAAAAGTCGTGCCTCAAACATAGATGCCAAAGGTAGCAACCTAGTTAAACAACTAGATACAAAGCAAGGATGCAGAGTTAGAAATTCTAGGAACAAAACAAAACCACAAAAACCTGATTTCTAGACCTGACTCTGAATGGATTCGGCACAAATGACTTAGGCTCTCTGAATCTCAGTTTTCTCACATATAATATGGGATGAGACTAAATTATCCCAAAAGCTATTTCTAACACAGTCTATGGCTTGGTCAGAGGAATGAGGAGAAGAGCAGTTCTTTTTTTTTTTTTTAACATCTTTATTGGAGTATAATTGCTTTACAATGTTGTGTTAGTTTCTGCTGTATAACAAAGTGAATCAGCTATACAGCTATACGTATACATATATCCCCATATCCCCTCCCTCTTGGGTCTCCCTCCCATTCTCCCTATCCCATCCCTCTAGGTGGTCACAAAGCACAGAGCTGATCTCCCCTTACGATGCAGCTGCTTCCCACTAGCTATCTATTTTACATTTGGTAGTGTATATATGTCAATGCCACTCTCCTACTCCGTCCCAGCTTCCCCTTCCCCCTCCCCATGTCCTCAAGTCCATTCTCTACACCTGCGTCTTTATTCCTGTCCTGCCGCTAGGTTCATCAGAACCTTTTTTTTTTTTTTTTTAAGATTCCATGTATTTGTGTTAGCATACAGTATTTGTTTTTTTCTTTCTGACTTACTTCACTCTGTATGACAGACTCTAGGTCCATCCACCTCATTACAAATAACTCAATTTCGTTTCTTTTTATGGCTAATATTCCACTGCACATATGTGCCACATCTTCTTTATCCATTCATCTTTCGATGAACACTTAGGTTGCTCCCATGTCCTGGCTATTGTAAATAGTGCTGCAATGAACACTGTGGTACATGACTCTTTTTGAATTATGGTTTTCTCAGGGTATATGCCCAGTAGTGGGATTGCTGGGTCATTTGGTAGTTCTATATTTAGTTTTTTAAGGAACCTCCATACTGTTCTCCGTAGTGGCTGTATCAATTTACATTCCCACCAACAGTGCAAGAGGGTTCCCTTTTCTCCACACCCTCTCCAGCATTTATTGTTTGTAGATTTTTTGATGATGGCCATTCTGACCGGTGTGAGGTGATACGTCATTGTAGTTTTGATTTGCATTTCTCTAATGATTAGTGATGTTGAGCATCCTTTCATGTGTTTGTTGGCAATCTGTATATCTTCTTTGCAGAAATGAGAAGAGCAGTTCTTAAAATTGAAGGTAGAGTGAAGGGAAAATCAATATCAAAGCAGTCTCAATGCTTAGCCATCAAATTGTAGTTTAAAAGCCCTTTCCATTTCTTCCATGAAGACTGAGCACAGACGTGGAGATCCGGTAAAAACATGCTCTCCAACCACAGATGATATGTATATGCATCAAGAATACCCTCTCAGTTGAAGTCTTCACAAAAAAAGTGTAATTTAATTGTATTTGCAAAAACACAGGATTATATCAGAAGAGATAGTAGCTGGTGTCTGTGGAGAAAGACACTTCGAAACTGTATGAAGACACAGGTAAGGAAATTATAAAGGATAGAGGAAAGAAGGGGCAGACAAAGGAAGCAGAGGAAACTGGTTCTTTTGCAGAATAAAGGAGATTACGCTACAGGCAGAGTAATCTTATAGACAGAGACTAGGGACCTCACAGAATTTTAACTTTCAAGAGAACAATTTTAACCTGAAGCCACAAAGTATAAACCTAGGTTTCAGACTAACACAGATGCATCTGTGCTCACAGAAGATGGGGAACCTATTCTGCCTTGGATTCAGGAGCAGGATGGTGAGTGGAAGAAAACAATTAATGCTTTGAATGTAGTGAATTAGCAGTCTCAGAACAATCAGCAGGGTTATATTTTATAGACAATGAAAATAAAACTCCAAAAGGCAAAGTAAGTTAAGAAAATGATGTAGCTAGTTAATTTGAATAAGCAGAAGTTATATATCTGTAACTAACCTAATCCGCATACACACATGCACACACACATATATAATATGATACAGTATAAGTGTGTCATTACCATTAGTAAAACAGAACCCTCTAAACTGCTCAAACTCTGGCCTGTTATACCTTGGGCAGTCAGAGGAAAGAAGGCTGAAAGTAATGTGAAATGGACAAAAGCCCTAAATTATCAGAGACTACCGATACTGAGAGTCAGGAAACCCATGTTGTGATCTGACAGCTAGTATGCCATTATTCGTGTGATCTGGAGGAAACTGCCTCATCTTTAAAATAAGGAAGTTGAACTACCTTGATTTTTCATTACACCAGCCTATGATTTTTCCAAGCTTGGTCTTTGGTGGTGGGGAGGCGGGGAGGAGTTAGTCCTCTTCTGTACACATACACACAACTGCCAAAAGGCCAAGTTTCATCTAATGGTATGCTCTCTTGGATGGTGGTTTTCCACATGGCCATTTAAATTATAAAAATATAGATATCCCCATGCTATTTTTCCGTACCCACAAACTACAAATAAATGAATGGTTTTAGTTGGAATGGAATGTTAAAGGCCAATTACTGACAAGGCAAAATAATGTTGAAACAGCTTCATTTTTGAATCTATAAAGAACCTAACATGATTTCTCCAAAGGGTTTAACTTCAGTAGTGTGCTTTTCCATTTTATAATTAGTAATGAGAAGAGGTCTTGAGGAAAGAAAATAGTATTTCCAAAGCAACATAGTGAGGGACAGTTTATCACCTAACTAAAATAGGACAATTTTAATCACATGTTTAGGTCATTGGCTGTAACCGCTGATAAGCTGTTACCATGAAACATCCTAAAATCAATAAAGAAAATGTTAGAACGAGAGAGAAGTTGTAAATGGAAATGTTAAGAGATTCTTAACTACATCGTCTTAAATGCTAGTGTTGGAATACAAACTGAACTTTAAGCATGATTTAGCAGAACTCTGAAAAGAAAGACCTCTGAACCACAGCTCTTATTTTTGATTGTACTGAAAGCTAGCAGTTCTGTGTTTATGCCAGACCAATTTAGTCAAGAGTAAAAGTATTCATTTAGGCACACAGCTCTCATTGCATCTGTCCTCATCTGAAAAGAAGAAAACCTAAATGAAAAAGGAAGGAATGCACTTTGCTACAGAAATCTTTCAAAATGCCTAAAAATCACCATTTAGTATGCCAGGACTGTGATAAATACACATTAAAAACATAATTATGCAGAGAATTACTGATGATATATTATCTGTACTGTATTTTTTTTCCAGTTGGATCACATAGCTGTTTATACAGAACACTTCACATTTTAAAATATATTTAGAGTTGCTACCAGCAAAGTTTTATGTTCAAGTAAAAATTTCAGATTGCCACTGCTACACTCACTCAAACTATTTTAAAAGTCAGTTGATGTGAGAAGGTAATATGATGTCACAATTGCAGAAGTTTGTGTTTATAGTGTATGTATATAATCCATTTATATGCAATTGACTAGATGTACATTTTATGGGAGTGAAGATAATATTGCTCATTAAAGACAGAGCAGGCATATGGCAAGGTACTTCACTGAATACATATTAATAGCAGCAGAATGGCAGTGGTATTGCATTTTTCTCTTGAAAATTGTTTTAAAGGAATGTGCTACTTTTATTGGTGTCGACTCTAAATTTCAAGTTCACATTGATATATTACTCGATTTAGAGATGCAACAGTAGTAGGAAATATGAACAAAGTCATAAAGGAAAGGTAGGAGAAAGGAAAGGGTAAGGGGATAGGATAAAAATATATAATGTAACGTAAAATATATAATGTAATTCTCAAAATGAATTAAATATTGTCCTATAATTTATTAGTAAGACTCCTTTTTAGTATTAAAATCCACTGCAAGATTAACTTAGAATCATGATTCTCAGTGATAATCATTTCCATCTAATCATTTCTAACATTATTATTATAATGTATTATATAATTACAATTTATTATATTTGTTATATGACATATAACAAATATAATGACTATATTATATTATAAAATATAATAATTTATTTATTATGATTAGAAATAATAATTTCTAAATTATTTTCTTCTAAAATTTCAGCTAATAATTTCCACCATAGTTTTAAAAACGGTTCACTAAACCATCTATGTTACAAATGGACACATTCCAAGTTCACTTGGTTGGCTAAGGGAGTGATAATTTAATAGTATACTGTTCACGTTTGCATTGTGACTTTATCTATGTGAAGGCAAACAAACATTTTGGCAAGTCATACATTAATGCACATGGATGTGGGCAACAGTGAGTATCACAGGACAGCTGGATGTATCCTATAAAGATGTTTCGGCCAAATGGTTTTTCTAAAGTCTTTTGGTGTGAAGCACAGAGGAAACCTGCAGCCCAGCTAGTCTGAAGCAGCCCCCAATGCAGAAAGGAAAGCTCAGTCTACTGATAGCAGGTTCTCCCTCCTGCATGTTCTTTGAGCAAGAGGGTAAAAGTCTGCATCCATCATTTGCTAATCTACCACACCGAAAAGAGAGGCAAAAGCACAAAGTATGATAGTAGCATTGTAAATTATCAACAAAAAAAGAACTTTCTTTTTACCTCTGCACTCTTGTCTTTTAAAAACCTGATTTCTACACAGAGATCTGGGAGTTTAAACACACACGCACACCACATATTTTGAACAATAAAGTATAATTGTACACATTTACCTTACAAACAATAGTTCTCAACAGAAGGCAATTTCCCATCAGGTGACATGTGGCAAAGTCTGGAGGTATTTTTGATTTTCACAACTTGAGTGGCACTATTGGCATCTGATGGATGGATACCAAGGATGTTACTAAACATCCTACAATGCACAAGACAGTCACCCGCAAACAAAAGAATTATCTGGTGCAAGATGTCAATAGGGCCGAGGGTGAGAAGCCCTGTTCTAAATATAGTCAGACATGCAGCTGTCACTATTTAAGTCAAAATTTAGTGTGTTGATATAAAAATATATTTTATTTTTTAGAACAGTATTGGGTTCACTGAAAAATTAAGCAGAAATCACAGAGATTTCCCATATACATCCTGCTCTCCACATACACACACACACACACACACACACACACACACGTACACACAACGCCCCCACTATCAACATCCCCCACCAAAGTGGTACTTTTGTTACAATCAATGACCCTACATTAACACATTGTCATTACCTAGAGTCTGTAGTTTACCTTAGTGTTCACTTTTGGTGTTATATATTCCATGGGTTTGAACAAATTTATAATAGCGTGTATCCACCATTAAAGCATCACACAGACTGGTTTTATTGTCCTAAAAATCCTCTCTGCTCTGCCTATTTGAAATTATTTCCTGCGTTTTTAACTTTTAAGCACATCACAAAGTAAGTGGTATAGTTTCGTAATGAATTCGTATATTGATTAGATGCATCATGAGGTTGGAATAGGTTTTACTAAAAGAATTGTAACTTCAACTCCACAAATAATAAAAAATTAATAAACATTAAACAAGTATTCTACAAATTTCTGAAGTTACACTTCAGTGTCAAAATAAACATCTCACACTAACATTCAAAGTAAACATGAGAGACAATATTTCCATCCATCTGAAAAGGCTTAACCTCCTGTTAAAAGAACCAATGTGCTTTTAATGTGTTTCACCTTTTGAGACCAGTGTGTAATAAAACCCTCAAATTAAGTAGATTGCATTTTAGCTTAGATAAACTAATAGCACAATTAGAGCACTACATAATTCACTATTACTTCTCCAAGGGAAATCACTTAGGTATTTAAGCTCTTTATAAGAACTTCACTGATAAAGTAATGACTATCTACAAAACTCCCCTGAAGATTAGTGGTATTGGTACCCATGGTAGGTGAAAAGAAGGTGGGATGGGGTGGGGGGGAACAGATACTACACATTCTAAGATGCACTTTAAAAATCACATAGGACTTTTTTAAGGACATTGCTGTGTTTCTCCCCTCCATCCCCCTCAAAGTGTAGAAGAAAGGTGGCTTGACTAGTTCCACCTGACTTTTATCATATGGAACAAAATGAGAAAAACTGGATCTTAGTTATTAGATATATTAATTTGCACTTTTTTCAATATTCCTCACCACCATACCAGAACTAGTTTGTTTATTTTGTTAATATGCAAATTGACATGTGCTCAAATTCTTTTTGAAACAAAGGATATATGTATATATCCTTCCTTGTTTCAAACAGAATATACATTATATATATATATATATATACACACACACACACATATTGTAGATTATATGATTTCTGTGAGTACTTGATTTGGGGAAGGAAACTTACATCTATAAGTTTCTACAGAAGTTTTGGAACTTCTTTCCAAATACCTTAATTCTAAACCTACCTTAGAAACAACTATAAAAAGGCTCTTAAAAAGTTAGGAAAGGACAAGTATGAAATAAAACTTAGGCAGTGAAAGTCTATGAAAGTCAACACTTACATATCTGGAATCCACAGAGTTCACAGATGATTGATTAGAATGTAACTATTTGAAAAGCTTATTTTTCTGATAATTATAGCTAAGTATATACGAAAAAAATAAATTCATGATCACGTTTTTTGTTTACTCCCATAGCAGCAATTTAGCAACAATAAGCTGAGTTTTTCATTTCTTGGTAACACTATAAGACTTAGGAAAACTCTACACAAATTGTTAATTTTTCAGATCATACTGTTCATGCCTAATTGATATGCATTTACTTAGTAAGAGCAAATAAACACGTCCATGTGTTACAAAGAAGAATCCAGTGTTTGGGAACCATCTACAGTGCAGACTCAAAATGAGCCATATATGTAAATAAACTGATTTTCCCAACTTTCCAGTTGAGAAAATTCCTGGACATTGAAGACAAGAGAACCATATTTTAATAGAAAATAGAATTTGGTTGTCAAGGTTATTTATTTGCTTCTGGGTACTGTGATTTCTTTCATAACAGAGACCTGCGAGAAAATCATCACTGTGAATTTCTGCCTGAGGTTTCGAAAGAATTTTAAATGCTTAGGCACAGAGAAGTATTTTTTGCCACTGGGAGAAAGTGCAGTCGTAAACTTATTTAAACAGATTCTTGTGCTGATAAGAAGAGGCTATTCTAATCTTGATGAAAAGGTAAATTGCAATCTCAGCCCAAATATACCACAAATCTCTAAAGAACAAAATCTAAGGGGCTGCAGAAGCAAGATTGTTCTTTAGATTATGTGTTAAAATTAGCTTGAGTAGGTTTTTTGTTTGTTTATTTATTTGTTTGCCTCATGTCTAACAGAACACAAGCTGAAAAATGTGAAGACAGAAGTCAGAAAGTGTGACAGTCTTTGAAAATAATTGCTACATCCTCAACTGGAAGAATTATGTCTATTTTACTTAAAGTCTCCAATCCACCCATAATGCAAGGTAGCTTAAAAAGGATAGGTAGAAATAAGATATACTATATAGCTCAGCAGGCATTTATAAACTTCTCCCTAACCATGTTCAAGTTCTCAAAAATACTATTCACTTATTTATTCAATAAATATTCATTGAGGCCCTAACTTATGCCAGTAGTTATAATTGTTGGGACTACAGCATTGAGTGAGACAGACCACTATCTCTTCTCTCATGGAAGGATAACAGGGTTTGATAGACAATAAATGTATAAATAAGCAAATATCAGGGAGAAGTGAGTATATGAAAAAATAAAACAAAGTACTATGGTAATTACTACAACTACACTTCCAGTGTCTCCATGCTGCCCTCTCTCTCCTTATTCTTCCTCCATATAACCTTCACAGTTGTCTGCTAAATCATCACTCTTACTGTGTCAAATACCTGCTAAAGTTCTTTCATTAACTCCTACAGAACATAATCTAATATCTGTGGTACTCCAGATCCTCGAAACCTCCCTTCCCTACCTGTTCCCCTTCCAACTTCACATTCCATACAAAGTGTGCCATGTCACATTGAATATAACTTTCATTTATCCATTCATACATCTACCCATTCAAGAAGGTATTTATCAGGATGCCTATGTGTGCTGCTAACACAATGTTTAATATAAATGTTCATGGTCCCTTCCATTATAAGACCTAAACTCTGGTATAGAAAACAGATGCAGCAAAGAAACTACCAATTGCAAATGTGAAAAGTGTTTCAAAAGAGGAACAAGATACCATAAGAATTAATAAAAAGGGATGTGATCCTCAGATGAAATGACAGTTGGGCATCTATTGGCATGTATCTTTAGATGTTTTAATTAAGTGTTTTTATGTGTTCAATAAATTTCTGCACTCCTCAAGGGCAGGTTATTTCTGGGTTTCCAGCCTAGTATATAAAGCATTATATACAACAAATGATAAAGGAATTATTTCCAATGGGTTTATATCTCTTCCTAACATTTTATATATAGCTGAGATTACTGTTAAAAGCAGAGGCGAAAAAAAACAAAAGCTCAGTTTTTATTGTTGTCAAGTTTGTTTTCCAGATCAAGCTCTTCCCTCTTCCTTAGAGCCAACTCATGTAACCAATGGCCTTTGTCTTGAAAGCTTATGAAACTTTGTTGCCAGACTCTGCATTCTTAAAGAAAATATATTTACCTGCTGACAACTTCCCTAGGGGTAAAGGTCTTAAATGTACAGATAGGAAGATTTTATGTCTGGCAACAGAACACTGTAGAGAATACTAAACTTGCTCCATCCTTTTTTGTGGGTAGTAACATCTTCTTTGTATGTACACTATTCATCCCCAGATGGTAGCCAAGATCTACTGGAAATTATAAGGAGATGAAGAGAATTCAGAGTTAGATAACTCTGACCGGGACTAGTGTGGCTTTTATTTATATTTTTATATTTCTGGGTATATGTATCATTTTACATTTTCACATATTTAGGGGGTAACTCCAAAACTCCAAACCCACATTTAGAGGTCAGGCACTCAAGCTCTCACCTATTTCCATCTATTTGTGTTTAATGCTTAAGGCTGAAAATGTTTCAACAAGATCATAAAATCACATCATGTCAAAAAAGCAACTTTCTTAGAATGTCTGGAGGGTAATGTTTTGGATAGATTAAACTAAAACATCATATCAAGGAAATTGCTGTCCTGCAAAACATAATGTTCTTTTTAAATATAAAGATAGAGCCCAGAGCTGCAGAACAAGAATGGCAAAGACATTTAATTTTTTTCAATGTATAAGCAATTTAGCTCCTTGAAATTATATCATGATGAAATTTGAGAAATCATTTTTTCCCTATAAAAACCTTTAGAAAAATCTTACTATGAAGAAAATTGTGAAGTCTTAAGGTAAAATATGTGGCTTCTTTCATAGTCTTCTTTTGCTCCTGTCTTAATCGAAGATTATTATCTTGAAAAGAACCAAGTTATACCAGAAAATTAATGTTTCTATCTTCAATTTAATTGTTTCTTTTTTGGAGTACATTAGAGCTATTCTAAAGTATTCTTGGCAGGTACAGTACTTCAAGGTATGCATATCAAGATCAGTTGCATTTATTTAAATCCTAGTATATTTTTTAGTTGTTATTTTAAATGCTTTAGCAAAGGAATTTGAATTCCCAAAACTGGATCCTTATGCATGGCAGTGTTTCCCTTTATATGAGAAAGCAAACTCTTGATTTTGCAGAAAAAAAGGGCCAAAGAAATTATATGAGAGCAACTGTATGTCCTTTTACAGCTAGAAGTTGGCTTTACACATTCCACGACTCATAAATAAACAGAAGAGTTCTGTGAACTATATGCAGATGGCTGGGTCTACACTGGGAGCCTTTTGTGATGACTTTGGTTTGATTCCCTGTTTTGCCATCTCTTAAAATATCTGCAAAAAAATTTTTTTGCTCTGCTCCTCAGAAATAGGACCAATAGAATCCTGTAACTTGAGAATGTGCCCTCTGCTTCCTTGAGGCTTTATAAAGCTTGAAGAAATCCATTTTTCCTCCTCATTTTGTTCACATAAAGCTATCTGGCCCCACGATTGGCATTAAAAAGACTTTATGTTTTAAATATTTATTGTTCTATTTGTAAAAGATCACACAATAACAGACAAACAATGAGAGAGGCGAACCTACAAGGTGGTAGAAGGAAGTAATAAGCCAGAGAGGGGGAAAAATCCTACAAACCACATAAAGGAAGAGATGAGATCAGCCAGCCACCTTAAGTAAGTGAGTTTAAGGTTACCGCACTGGCACTGAGCGAAAGTGTGCCTGCCAAGCCCCAGTGAGAAAAGGAGTGGGAAGAATAAGGGCATTTGACAGAGCAAGGCAGGGAGACAAGGTACCAAATTCAAGTGGAAATGCTAAAACAGCAGTTACCTATCTTTTTTTTCTTTTTCTTTCACCTGATTATGGCACAAATTCTAGCAGGCTGGTAAGAACATTGGATTAAAAAAAGAAGAAGAAATGAAATAATATGCATACCAGTATTTATCATTTAACTGTTGCAAACACTTTTGTTCAACTATCTCCACTCCTCCAAACACACTTATCTATACAAAAATACACACACACACACACACACACACAAACTCTTCTCATCATTCCTGCTGTAGCAACAATCATTTGCTTAGCTAATCATAAAGCTTCTTCCTCAACAGCAGAAGCCTAAGGGCTTTGGCAATGTAAAAAGTATTGGCATTTCTCTGATGTATATTCAAAAATCTATATTACAATTCCTAATTCAGCATGCATGAGTCAGCAATAGATACACTGTATCTTTAAAAAGGCATGAAGGTTTCCAGTCAAGCCTTTTAAAGCTTTACAAATAACATTTCAAGAGGGTTGAGAATGTGGGCTAAGATAGCAGATGGCTTTTAGTACAATACTGCTCCAGGATCCTTTGATTTTATTTCTTTTGCTTTTTGATGGTGCTCTCTTCTGGTTTGTTTTGATGACTTTTGTGGCCTAATGGACTGAAATCAGACAGCAAAGCCGAAAACCCGTAAGTCTTTTTTTTTTTTACCCGTAAGTCTTAACGACAGAGAGCAACCTATTGGGTGACCTTGAGTAAGTGTTATGTTTCCCTTATTGCAGTTTCTATGGCAGAAAATAAAAATTACCCTGACCACTTCCCCCCCAAGGATGGTCCAAGGAGACTAGTAATTATTACTCAACTTGCATAATATGAAATAATAATATTAGCTGCCATTTATTAAGCATTTCCATAAGCCAGACACTATTTTAGGTACCTAGCATATTTTGTGACTTTTAATCCACACAATAGCCGTATAAACTATGAATAGTTAACCTCATTTTACAGAAGAAATGAGGCCCAAGAAGTGTGAGGACTTGAACTTAAGTCAACTTGACGAAAAGTTCCCTTTTCTTTCTTTTACATGACCTGATCTCTGCTAATGAATAATAATAATTAAGATTAAAATATTTAGTAATTAACTGGTTATATTATATATAGCAATTATATATACTATGTAGGACACGGCAATTACTACACTTATACATAGTATGTATATAAAAGTTATTAATTGGTAATACATTATTGTGAATTCAGGGTGGCCTTTTAGCACTAGTGTTCTATTGTTACTTGAAAATAAATACTCAAAAGAAAAGAAGGATAGAAAAATGGAATGAGGGAAGGAAGGACAGAAGGCAGCTATGCTTTGTTCTCACAGTCCATAAATTACTATTAGATTTCTGAATGTGTGAATGATGAACTGATTTGCAAGAATGGTTGGTCCCTGGTTTGAGAGTGAAATCCTGGACCCTAGACTTGTTTAATTGGTGATCCTTGGTGGAATTAATTTTCCTGTAAATCACTGTTCTGCAACAGAAAATAAGATCCACAATGCTTTACAGTTCCAGGGAGCATATGGAGAGAAGGAATCTGAATTTTCAGTAAAAGAAAAGAAGAAAGAAGGCAGGGAGGCAGGAAGGAAGGAAGGAGAGAGAAAAGAGAAGATTCTTAGGTTGCTCTCCCAAAGCCACGGACTCACTTGTTAAATGAGGGTTTTTCTTTCCAAATGAGCCTTCTGATAGATCACTTCCATGTGGCTAAATGTATTTTGTTTTTATTTAAAATTGCAAAGAAAAAAAAAAAAAACTTTAAAATATGTTTAAAAAGTGGTGATAAGTTAAGATGATGTAAGGAGTTTAACTGGAATGATTACAGCCACTTCTGAAAACTGAGGTATCTAAAAACTGCGTAGGGCTTTCCTAGTGGCACAGTGGTTAAGAATCTGCCTGCCAATGCAGGGCACACGGGTTCAAGCCCTGGTCCAGGAAGATCCCACATGCTGCAAAGCAACTAAGCCCGTGCGCCACAACTACTGAGCCTGCACTGTAGACGCCGTGAGCCACAACTACTGAAGCCCGAGTGCCGCAACTACTGAAGCCTGTGCACATAGAGCCCGTGCTCCGCAACAAGAGAAGCCACCGCAATGAGAAGCCCGCGGACCGCGACAAAGAGTAGCCCTCACTCACCACAACTAGAGAAAGCCGGCACACAGCAATGAAGACCCAAGGCAGCCAAAAATAAATAAGTAAATAAAAAAAAATTTTTTTTAAAACTCCCTAATTTCTGTATATCTCCCAAGAATTAATTCCAGAAAAGGAAGGATCGAGTCCTTGAGTCTCTTCAAACTCCTAATTCCGGTGCCTGGGGAGAACCGCATGCCTACGGATTTTCAAAAAATATGTTTTTCTTTTTCTTTCATTCTGCCTGTCATTCATTCAGCAAGGACCTCAAAGCATATTAGAACATTAATTTATAATACTTACGCATATGTAGCAGAATCCCCTAAGACTTTAAGGACTAACTTGCCAATGGAAAACAGGCCATATGGAGCGCCCAGGCATTCTGAACACAACTGAAGTCGATTATCTCCCCTAGCCCCCAGCCCCAGCATGATGAAGAGGATATTTGGCTACAATATTTTGGAACCTAAGATGCTCTTGTGGATTGTGGATGCCAAATTGGAACGGAATTGATAAGACAGTAATGGATTCAAACACAATAATGTTATACATAGTTCTGATCAATTATTTTTAAAATATGCACTTTGTTTAGTTTCATTTACACAGACATTAACAATAGAGTGAGAATTAATTTCTAGAAATTGAAGAAAATAAGTTTTCAATTGGCATGTATATTAGATTCAACTTATAAAATAGCACTTTTTCAGGGAAGTCATGCAGGTTTGTCAGACTGTAAAGGAGAAATTGTGTAATACCTCTGAGTTTATCAATGTGAAAAACTGATGGACGTTGGTAAAATGAACCCCACCCTCTCTTAAAGACCCCACAGACTCACATTTTTCTTTTTTAGCCCCCATTTTCCATTTTGTTGCTCATTTCCTTCCTGGTGTAACACCACCATCTTGCATGTCTCGGTTTGCCATATTTTTTTAATGACTTAACACTTTCCTAGATAAAATGCTGGGCAATTATCTCTGGAATGCTGCTGAAAAGAATTCCTTAAGCCTCTGGCTAGTTGCAGAAGGGCTTACGTTAATCACTCTCTCTCTCTCTGCATGCTTGTCTCCTCTTAGTAGTGTCCAATGTCAAGTCAGACAGTCCAGGCAGGGCCATCGATAGAACGTTAAAAGGGCATTACTACACACTGCAGGTGACCAGCAGGAACAAAGCCTTTGGCCCCGAGTAATTTTAATAATTTCTGCCCAGGTCTAATCCAGTGCTTTGGGGCATGTTTGTTGCTGAAATCCTTGTTAGATTACTTACCATACAATTGCTGATCCAACATAAAAAAAAAAAAAAAAATGTGGTTCTTATATTCCAAACCACGCTTGGTTTAGACTTGGTGTGTCTGTCACTTGCTCTTTATTTTTGAAAATACTGACAGCCAAAAGCTAGCTTCTCACTGTAACATGTTTTATTTGTGTCTCAAGGAGGGACCCAGAATGCCCTACTGTGCTAGCCTGTGTGGCTTAAAGTGAGTCAGCTGCAATGAACTCTTCACTAGCTCAGTTAGTGAAGTTCAACAGTGATTGAACAATGATTTTGACAGCGATTTAAGGTCATGATAATGTAAATGGGTGTATTCTTCAGGAGGTTTTTCCTCTAGTGTTTGAAACCTGCAGATATTGTAATACCATCTTGAAATGATCTGAACCAGCTAGAGCCAGATATTTTTTTCCCATCATCATAACCTCCAGGCTACAGGTTTTATCATAATACTATTTTATTCCCAGATCTACTGATCATGTTTTCAAAACTATTACTCCTCACAATAAAACTTTCAGGAGAGAAATTTAAATTTTCATAAACCACAGTAAACGTTGCTATGAAAAAATTCACCAACACATACAACCTCCTGGGCAGTTTTGGTTAGTCCTTATAAAATAACAGGTGTTTTCAATCAAATGATAATACCTTTCCCTACACTGCTCATTTCTTCCACATTGCTTGATTTTAAACTGTTTTTCTTATACAAAAAAAAAAAAATATATATATATATATATATAAATCCAGATTGTTAGTTATATAGTTTTCTATTTCATATGCTCATTTCCTTCTGTGAATCTTCACAGCCATTCCATAGCACTCAAACATCTGGCCCTGGAGGCATGCATTTTATCCCTGTTGTCACTAGTAAACCATACTCTCCATAAAGGCAGAGACTATATCTTATTTTTCTTATTCATCTCTGTATTATTTCTAACATCTTATAAATAATAAAAGCCCAATAAAGTGATTAAAAGACTCAAACAAGTTAGCTTCATGTTTTGCCTTCTCTACTAACTGAGTCAACCAAATACGAATTATAAATACAAGACTGTGAATTAAGGAATAGAGTAAATTAGCACTGCTCACATCTTCAATCTTTTAATTTTGAGCCAATAGCAATCTGAGTCAACTGAATATGGATTACGTAAGGTAGTAAAATAGAGGCGAAAGTAATGTAGCTGTACTTAATGTGAAATAAGGCTTCCTTTTTTATACTTTGTGATTGTCTTGTTTGGAGCTCTACTTAGTGCAAGAAAAACACCTTAGTTTAATACCTCCCTCCTCCTCCCTTTTAAAAAAAATTCAAGATGCATTCACATTCATGGATCCATTTAGTATTTACATCACCTTGTGAAGTAGGTAGAAAAGATATTATTAGCACCACTCTACGGAAGGTGAAATGCAGATACTGAATGTATTTGGGCTGTGAGCTGCCCAAATTTACACATGTTATCAATTGATAGAATAAACATTAAAATGTCCAAGTGCTGGCCTCAGGGTCTTACTATGCCGGCTCTTCCAGCCCTTGCTATAGAATCTTTCTGATGCAACCCCCATATGATTGGATCTCTCAGCCTGTAGGACTCTGGGCTCCCTGAGGATGACTTTTTATTATTATTACTAATATAATTATGACTAAAATTTCCCTGATACAGCCTAGCATTAGCACATAGCAAACCCTGGAAAATGCATATTAAATTGATTTGAGGCCTAACAACCAACAAACCCTCTCAACTGCTCCTCCCACCCACCCTCACGGTTTATTATTATATATGGCTTTTCTATTTTTCACTCTATTGAATATACATGAAATTATACTTCTTCGACTAATTTTATCAATGGATTTGTATAAAACCATTGTTTCTAAAATTTAAGTTTTTTAAGAATACATTAGGACAGTGGTAAAATATTGCGTTGTGTAGTTTTATCAGATCTCTCCAGAATATTTTGCTATATAAATCTAACTAATAAATAATAAATAATGAATTTTTGAACAAGGGAATATCCTTAGACATGTGATTATGTGAAGGGAAAAAAGCCAATTTTGGTCTGTTTGAACAAATGTCTTGGAAAAGATTCAGAATTTTTTGTTTTACTTTCATCTCTATTAGTTGAAAAATGAAATGAGTATTTTTTACCAAAGACCATCAAATATAATTTAGCTCAACAAGCACTTAGCAAAAGTTAACCATGTAGCAGACAGTTGGTCATAGTTGGGAAGAAGACATTACCTCTGCCTTCAGAGAAGCAGGAGATGGGTGTGGTCAGAGCTCACTCTCCTCAGGTTCAAATCCTGGCTCTCCTTCAGGCCATCAGTGTGACCTTGGCAAGGTGACCCTTCTGTATCTCAGTTTCTCTTCTACAAAATGTTGGTAATAATTTTATCTAGTGTATAGCTTTGGTGTGATGAGCACAACCAACTACATAGTTTACAGGGCCTAGTGTCAAATGCAAATGAAGGGTCCCTCATTATAAAATGATCAACAATTTCAAGAGAGTAACAGTGAAGTATTAAACCAAGGGCTGGAGAGGGGGCTATAGGGAGGGGTTTCTCAGAGCGGGGCCTGTATAACCAGATAGGCTGATGCCCAAGAAGAAAGCCCTGGTGATGAATAAATGATTAATATACATAAAGCAGTTTGAAGAGTGCTTGGCACATAGTAAGTGGTATAGTGTTAGTTTATAATTAAAGAGTTTACAGTTTCTCTAAACATGGAAGAAATATAAAGAAAAATGGTCATTGTTTTTAGATACTGGCTAGATCTCAATTTCGAATGAGCTCTCAAGTTTGTAACAATGTTCTTTTCATCTGCCCTGGATTTGGGGACACATCATCGACATGTACCACCTCTTATTTATTTCACAGAGATCATATCCTTCCATCTTTCCTTCACACAAAATATGTAGAATGTGAGTTCCATCCTTTTTTATATGGCATTTATATGATACTTTCCATTTGTTTACTTGCATAGTTTTTGTCTCAATATGGCACATAGTATATGTAACAGGGAAGTTTCTTAACAGGAGATTCAAGTCCTGGTCTTCTCTCCACTGTGTAGATGGAAAGAGACTTTCAGTTTATTGCTTATGTCTTTTTACATTTTCTCCCTAATATACAATTTTTAACTGGAAAAATATATACACTTCTGTGGTATCAAAATAAAGGCCCCCCCTCAAAGATATCCACATCCTAATCCCTGGAATCCATGAATATGTCATGTCACCTGGCAGTGGTGGGGGGCGGTGACATTAAGGTTGGAGGCGGAATTATGGCTGCCAATCAGCTGACAATAAGATAAACTATCCTGGATGATCCAAGTGGGCCCATGTAATCACACTGTAGTTTAAATATGGATAAAGGAGGCAGAAGAAGTAGGTGCTAGGGTGATGTGATGTGAAAATTCCTCTACCAGTTATTGCTGACTTTGAAGATGGAAGAAGGGGCTATGAGCCAAGAAATTCAGCCAGGCTCTAACAGCTGGAAAAGGTAAAAACAGATCCTCCCCTAGAGCTTCCAGAATGGAATGCAACCCTGTTGTTGCCTTGATTTAGCTCACTGAGACTCATTTCAGACTTCTGACCTCCAGAATTGTAAGATAACAAATTTGGGATGTTTTAAGACACTCAGTTTGGGTAATTGTTACAGCAACAGTAGAAGAGTAATATAACATCTATATGTAGATGTATGTGTGTGAATACCTTTACACACACACACATGCACCACACACACTCACTCGGATATACTTTCAAGCATTTGAACATTGTTGTCCTCAAGGTCCAGTAAATACCCTCATAAATACTGTTCTTTCTTGAAGTCAACAAAGAATCTCACTCCACACTGGGCGCCAAACAAGTCTCCACCTCGGCTACAGAGATATCTCAGTAGAAATGCAAACAGCCTGCCTTCTTTGACTTAGACTGAGAATTTTGAACCTCCACACGGTTCAACTACACTGAATCTACTCCTCTATTATTGTGTTGGTCATATGAGCTGAGAGTTAATATACTTACCTGTCTTATTCACTAGACAGGGACAGCCTGCAGGACAGGGACTGTGTCCTCATTCATATCTCCATATCCATGATGTGACAATGCATGGCATACGGAAGACCCATCAGTGTTTCTTGATCTTTCTTGATTTAAATTAATGAATGAATAGCTAGAAATTTCTTTAAGCACGCACACACACACACACACACACACACATCACACATGCACCCCACACAAACACACATCACACACACATCACACATACACACCCCACACATACACACGCACACACATCACACACGGACACAGACACCCATCACATACACACACGCACACCCCACACAAACACACATCACACATACACACCCCACACATACATGCACACACACATCACACACGGACACAGACACCCATCACATACACGCACATCTCACACACACACACATACCCACACACACACTCCCCACACATATGCACACACACATCACACAAACATCACACACACAAACTCCACACATACATCACACATCACACACATCACACACACATATCACATGCATGCACACACGCACACACACCCATACACATCAAACACACGCACACACATATCACATGCACACACACAGCCACATCACACACATGCACACACACTGCACAAGCACACACACACATCACACATGCACACACACACCCCACACACGCACACACCCCACATGCATGCACACACATGCACACACATCACACAGGCACACACATCACACACACACCACACACACATCACACACCCCAAACACACACATCACACGGACACACATCACACACGTGCACACACATCACACACACATCACACACACATCACACACACACACCCTACACACACATCACACACATGCACACACATCACACACATGCACACACACCACACACACATACACACACACACACTGGTGTAAATGTATACTTTTATTTTATTTACTCTAGCAACAATGTTAGGAGATGAGCACTACATTGGTTAGTGACATTAGTTGGCGATGAACAGTGAAGTCTGATTCAGAAATCCAGGCTTGTGACTATGAATCATTAGAGCTTTCTAATCCCAGTTTAAACACTGATCAATGAAAGAGCAACAGGTTTCATTGCTATCAGTTAACATAATATAACATTAACCAAGAATTGGTCAGTGCTCACAAGTAATTTCAGGATTCACCGAATATATCCAGTAGCATAAGAGACAGTTAAAAAAACAAAAACAAAAACAAAAAAACTCTTCAGGAGCCTAAAAGTTAGACACCATTCCTACGCGTGTCATGGATAAGTGAGATAAAATTCTTCAATAGTGGAGTCAAATGATCTATTTTTATGTTATTATAGGTTGTATCTTTTCTAGTTGAAACCCAGTTTCATTCACCCGCAGCAAGAAAAAGCTCACAATTCTGCCTCAATCTGTGATGTTGAACTCACTTCTAGATGTGAATTTGTACTCTTTTCAAAAGAAGTTTAATAAATCGCATTTGTTCACGTGTGAGTCACTGTGATTTTCTAAAGTGCCAGTCTTGGGGGTTTACTAAAATGACAAATCACTTAAGTACTGATTCATATGTGGCTAGATTTCAATGAAGGGGCATACATTAAAAATACAGATTCATGAAAATTATAAGACATCTGAAATATAAACCATCGATAACAACTTTAATTTTAGGGACAGAACTTAGCAGAAAGAACACTTGCTTAGCAGAGCACAAGGAAGTTTTACTGATGGCTGTATCCACATCAGTAATAACCCTATGACTAGGTGATTCATGTGCATTTTATAGATGTGACTTTGTTTCCATAGCTAGGAAGGAAAATAGGGCTTCCATCACCGACCATTTGCTGGGTGAACTGTAGCTAATGCATCTCTTCCTGGTTTGGAATCACCTGATGGGGGAGGGGAGGGTGTGCACAATGAGTAGGGGCCCTTCTTCCTTTTTGTGTGTTTTTGTTCTGTTTCTGTTTTAATGAATCAATTAAGAATTGTTTCATCAAATATTTAAATGATGGAAGAAAAAAATGTGTTTCTTTTAAAAAATTTGTTGGCATCCTCATATCCATGATCCCATCATTGTGTTAGGAACTTGTGCCAAGAACTTTACAAATGTTGTCTCATTCAAGTTAAAACTTACATTAATCTATGGATAGTTTTTATACTCATTTTTACAAATGAGATTTTTGTCCCACTCCTACTCAACGCCAGGAACAAGATGTGAACCCACTTCCAAAGTTAATCAAGTCCATACCCTTTGTCTTTTCTAGACTAGCTCTCAAGATGGTGGCAAACAGCAGAAACATATCTCATATGAATAAATTCCAGTTATGATTGTCTTTGTCTATTTAAGTTCCCAGGCATAAATGGATGAGGGATAAAATCTGGTCAGTTGGAGAGGAAGTTGAAACATCACAGATAACAGGACAGATGCAGGAGAGAGGTAGCTAGCAGTGCACAGAAAAGTGTTGAAAAGCATAAGCACTAAGGTAAGGTCACTTGTGGGAAATGGCTAAATATTGAGATGCCTAAGTAAACATACTTTTCAGAAAATTATTTTAATGAAATGCTCTCACTCTAGTAAAATGGATTAGACTTTTAATGTACCTAACAGAGATAAGTCCAACAGTCTAGTAAAGAGAAAAAAAAAAAAGAGAGTGAAATGAAGTAGAAGAAAGTAGTGAAAACGTGTAGATCTTATGAGGAAATAAGAATTAGTGAGGTAATATTTTAGCTAAAGCAATCAATGTTAGGATACATAAAACTTTTAGAAAAATAATATCAAAGATAATTTGAGAAATGAAAGAAATTTGTGGTGATATTGAGAAAAGCATAAATAATTCTTATTCTGGAATGGCTAGAAAGCTAACTAAAAGCAGAGAAGTAACCGTAATGACCTCTGAAATCCCCCAGATATAGATCCAAGATTTCTATTGTTATTATTAGTGTTAGCACTACAGAGCAGGAAAGAGTAAAGATAAATGAAGAAAAACAAGTCCTATCTAAACTGGGGAAATGAGAGCCAGACACGGAAGGAAAGCAAAAGATGTGTGAAGGATGATTAGAAAAGGGACTAAAATAAAGAAAACATGTTATTTTATTTTTATCTTTTTTTAATCTAAAATAATGAAATAGAAAGTGTGCAAAATATGGTACCTAAATCCATCAACAGCAGGATGTACAAAATTATAATGTCTCTATTACATCACCATATGTAGCACTTTTGATTGCTAATTGCACTATCAGATGTATAGACGTATGTAATATGAATAATTTATTTTCTGTTTTTTTTTTTAAACCTAACTTTGGTCCTTGTATACATTGACAAGATTCAAATCTACACTGTACATAATGTGGAAATGCAGTTTTAAGCATTATGATATAAGTACACACTTTTCAAAGCATTCATATTTAATTTAAAAAACATGCATTTAGGAATCTTAGTTGAAATGGATTTGACATGTGGTGCATTTTAAAATGTCTCAAGATTAGAATCTATTAAAGAAAAGATTGCTATAAAATAGAGACTGATAAAGAGAAAAATGAAAGGAAGCAGAATAAATAAGTCTACAAAATTAGCACTCCACAAAACCATGGCAGATTCTGATTGGCTAGACATGAAACCATGATTTACTGGCCTATTTGCTCTACTATTCAAAAAATAACTTGGTGTCAATAGAGCAACTGTTGTATCATAAAGAATTCAGGCCATAAAGTGGTCCACATGAATATCATCACCATGTTTCCATCCCCCTTCTATTTTAGAACAAACAGTGTGCAATAAGATGATGAAGGTTCCTACATTTTAGTAGTCGTATTTCTAAAAACTGTGCACCATGCAAATTACTTGGTCCTCCCCCGCCCCAGTTTATTGAAAGCCAGTATGGGTGACATTGTAATATTCCTATGTATTTAAAATAGTGACATGTGGTAAGGTTTCAATCTAGACACTTGGTGGTAAAAGAATTTCCCTTTATTGCTGTTGAGAGAGTTCTGAGCATATTTTTTTTAACAGTTGGCATTTGCAGAAGTACTTTATGGACATCAATTAGTTACTGCTGACAATTGCTTCAAGGAATAGAGCTGTATCTGTGGACTCAGGCTGTAGCTTCTAAATACTGATATACTGATACTCTATCCACCAACCACTTTGCTTCTGAAGCTCAAAATCTGATTTATTAATAGGGATTTTACTCTCCATGTTCGCTTATAACTTGGGAAATTTCTAAAACTGCCCCTCAACTTACTCTCTTCTAATCTATACCATTTGCTTTCTCAGTTTATTGTATACATATGGATTTTACCTGTTTGGTACCCTTTAGGAAAATAAAGAGACAATTTTCCATATTTATGCATTTGTATGTATTTAATATCTATGTAATATTTAATTTATGCTTGTGGAATGAAGTGTTGGATTACATAACTAAAACCATTCATTCTTTCTGCTTATAATGCGGTTCCCTAGGTAGAGCCCTCTCTCTGTTTTATCACACACAAACCCCAATATCATTTCCTCAAAACCTCCTTCCCCTCCGCAACTAAACACAGAACAGAACGGCATCTGGATGGACTGCTCCAGCTCAAAAAGATAAAGTAACAAACAAAGTGCAGACACATGGGCATCTGCACGTGAGGTAGAATCTGGATTAAACTCAAGCATCAACTTTCATGTCCAGGTTAATTTACTCAAAGAAAAACACACCACAGCAGCAACATTCAGAAAGTGCTCACAAGGCTTGGGGACCATTAGAAGCTTTTATAATACATAGTCAAACGACTAGGTCGAATGAGTAAGAAATGTACTGTTTAAATGTTACTATTAATATCTATGGTTAAAAACAAAAACAACAACAACAACAACTCAGGGTCAAGCGAAAGGTACACTGTACAGAGAGTCCAGAAAACATCTGGGCAGCCATAGTTTTACACATGCATGATAGTGAATGTGTACATTGAGAATAAAGAAAAGTAAGCCACCACATAAAGGAGAGTTACTCTAACCAGAGAACCAGGCTCTTGGACCGTGGTCACCAGCTTTATATTTTTTTTCCCACAAGAGTCAATTCAGAAAAAACAGGTATGTTTATTTATGAGCCACATATTTTCATTACATTTTTTCATATCACTGTAATAAGACTCCATGATGAATACATGTAGCCTCACAATGTAGATTTCCTACTCACCTAAAGAGAAGACTGTTAATGAGAAAATTGGCGATACTTTTAAGCCACTAAAATGTGAATAGCTGGGCATATCTCATATGTTGACAATGGAGATTAAGACGCTCACTGTGTCATATTCCACTGGAGAGTTTCTCTATATTGGTCACCAGAACCAAATTTATGATTGTGGCTTCAGCAAGCATGTATTATGTATTTGCTCTTACCTCTGTAGATTATGCACATGATATTTCCCTGCTTCCAATATATTTTCCTGCTTCTTTATTAAGGATGGTATTTATTAAGCTGCATTTAGTGAGTACGCAATTACTATGTGCCGGCCATTGCTCTAAATACTTTACGCACATCAACTTTTACTCTCTCAATACTAACAATAAGAGTACCTACGTAGTTCTGCTGAGAGTTCAATAATTTACAAATTCAGTCATTTGTAAAGTGCTTAGGTCCCTGCCCAGCACATAGAAAGCGCTACATAAGTAAGTGTTTTGCCAAACAGTCATATGAAATAGGCTGTATTTGTTATTCTCATCTTACACATGAAGCAATGGAAGCAGAGGTCGATTAAGGAACTCCCAGGGATCAAGAGCTAATGAGTGATGGGGCTGGACTTTAAACACCAGCAATTTAACTCTAAAGCCTGCATTCTTAACCATTCTTAACAGTGGGGTACTGCCACTTCACAAAAACGTGCATGGGTTGTTCCTTCAACAACTTGATGCTGAACACCTCCTCCAAGAACTTTCCAGAACTGATATCTGTACACACACTAGATTGCAGGCTTCTTAGAAGTACAAACCAAATTCTGTCACACAGTCTTCTCCTGCAGGGTACTTCTGCACTGGTCTGCACACAGCGAATGTGCACTAGATGCATGGATGCATGGATGTACAGATTGATGGCCTTGTGAGGATAATGTAAGTGATAACGTTTTAACTTTAAAAATTTAACAGATATGCACTGAATATTTTATGCTTCAAGATACAAATATCCATCCAGTTTAATTATCTTTTCATTTTTTATTTCTGAGTAGATGACACCCAGATACATGTCCAATGACCACTCTTTCTGTACTTATCATTCCTAAAACTATGCTTTCAAAAAATGCCCTGACAGTCGTGAATGCATAATTTTGTACTTCTTGAAAAAATGAGTACTTCAGTCTTTACAGATTTGGGTTTGTGCCCCAATTCTACAACCGTGGGTACTACTACCTGTGAATCCTAGATAAAGTTATTTAACCTCCCTCCATGAGCCTCAGTTGCCTTAGCTTTCAAATGGGAATACATAAAACAAAATAATAGTGGGCACAAAGTAAGCACCATATAGTGAGTATATAAATTGCTTTTCAGACTTTCTCCAAGGAAGTAAGGAATAAATTAAAAACCAATAATTGTATAAATGAAATTTAGCTATGACTTTATTTGGGTTGGATATGTGGATTTTCTTTGCATTTTTATCTTTCTAATCCTAAAATAGAAATGTATTTACATTGTTTATATACAAATTGACTATCAGAGGTAGGACACATAAGAGTAAAATCTAGAGTAGCACTGGGAAGTTAAGTTGAAAATTAAAGTTTCTTGAGAATAATCAATAGCCAAATAACCGTATCTCTAAGAATTCTCAGATGACAGCCTCTTCTAAGTGTCATGGTCTGCAACATCTGGTGATTTAGAAATCTCTAGATGTTCTTGGATGGGGTATATCCTTTTCTGGGTACAGGTCCAAAAAAAGAAACTTCCTGGTTCTTATTTCCAAGTGTGACACTACAGGTCAACATTGCCTAAAGTGGAGCAAGACGGGAAAAAGCCCCAGAATGGCTTTTAATATACTAGATATGCTAGAGGCTCAGTTGCACTAATGATGGATAATTAACAAACTGTATTTCTGTGACGCATTTTTTAAAAGCGTATGTTTACTCCTATGAGGCACTGTTCCAAGTGTGTCTCAATGTTCAGTGCATTTATTTTATTTACGTATATTATCCTTGTCCCAGAGAATCCTAACCACAATAAGACACAATACACTGACTTTCTGTCAGTCGTGCTTCCCTTCCACAAAATCCACAATGAATATTTATGACTCTAAACTTAGTACAGGTCCTTGAAATAAATAAATAAATACATTACAGTGCTCCCCTGGCTTTAATGAGGTTATCAAATGGAGGAGAACTTAAGATTTGCCATTAGGTTTTAAAGAATGGTCAGCTAAGAAAGAAGCCTTCTTTGCGGCATGAATAATGAGAAGGACGCAGCACTAATGCTTAAAGGGAAGGAAGGAAAGAAGGAAGGGAGAAGAGAGGGAGAGAGGCTGGAAAGAAGAAAGGATGGAAGAGGGAAGCAAAGAATAGCTTTTCTAGCCAGATACAAACCAGAAGCCAAATTTGCAAGAAAATTCTACATTTATCCAAGTCATGTTCCCAATTCTTTTAAGGTACTGGCAGCCACTCCATCTTATTAAACATTAATCTAAAAAGCCAGTCAATGCTTGGCCTCATCTGACCTGCCATTTTAGAATTTTTTTAAAAGGGAAAAAATTAGCCATACAAAAGCATATTAATATCTTCTGATATGTTCAAAACCATCCAAGGGCTTAAGCACTTAAACCACTGTAGCTCTTTCTCAAAACTCCCTAATTAAGTTTTGACTCTTTCCTTGTCTTGGCCGCATGTGTTCTTTGTGTTTTTACAGAGAAGCAGCTACCTAGGACCAGCACCATGGCAAAGCAGCAGTTAAGCAAGAAGCACCAATAACAATACACAGCTGACATGTTTTCCTTTCCTTGGCTTGCTGACAATCCTCAGGAAATGAAGCATGTGGTTTTGATGAAGTAGTTCCTTAAATTTTAATGTGGCATTGATCTATCTTAGGATTCCTAAAGGTTCATGGGCAGTACACTAAGGGGAGAGAACTAACAGCTGAAAAGAAAAAAAAAAAAATGAAAGTTTAGTTATATAAAAGCATTCTGTAAAGTACAAATTAGAAATGGTACTATGTTACACCAAAACAAAATACCATTGATAATCTTTTCATTCACCTCACAGATTCTCAAAGTCAACACTGAAAAATGAATCACATAACATGCCTTGTCTATAAACCAAGACACGAGTCAACAAGGCTGAAGCAGTAGGGAGCAAAAGTAATACACTGGTGACATTACCTAGTGTCCTAGGTGGTCCCCGTCATCTCAGTTACTGGCATCACCATCTACTCCGTTGTCCAAGATAGGAACCACAGAATAATCTTTATGTCCTTGCTGTTGTGAACACAACCTATCACACCTATTCATGAAGCGCTATCCATTCATCTTTAAAAACGCCTTGTGTGTCTCTCTCTGTCCTTCCTTTACCACTGCCACTTGATTTGCTAGGTTACTCATCATCTGTCTCCTGGACACTATTCCGGTCACTTTGCCACTGACTCTTGCCCTCCCAATCTATTTGCTGCCAGAATTAATCTTCCTGTAATACAAATCTCAAATAATTACTCTTTATAAACTGTTGATGACTTCCCATTTCCTACAGCATAAATTCAAAACACCTTTTCATGGTATTCAGATAGCTCCATGCTACCTGCTATCCTGCTATCTTTCCCTATGTCGTAATATTCTGCCCTGGGCTTCTCCTTCCTCAACCACAACAGAATTTTCACCGTTCAAAACCATTTTCATGCTCTTTAATTGTGTTTGTGTTGTTTCCTCCTTCTCAGCCATATGTAGAAGGCATTTAATATTTTTGTTTATCCATTTTTTAAGAAAAAAAAAGTGTCTTTAAATTGCCTTAACTGTCCTCTCAGCAAAATACCACAGCCGCACATCTGAAGTTTCCCAAGAGAACGTCAAATCGGACTTCAGAGCAGGAAGTGTCACCTCGTCCACTCTTTTAGATTGGGGGACAACACACACAGGCCACACCCGGTGGGCAATGACTTAAGGACAAGATCATGAAGACTTCTAAAGCTATCACGAGGAAGAGCTAAACAAGAAAAATTTCCCGGATGATGGAGGAGGAAGCATGTATATAAGGGAAGAAAAAAAAGAAACTTCATTTTAATTACGTACTGTCAGACAGACAGCTGTCAGGAGGGATTCTGCCTTTGCTATGAATGATATTTCTCTAAATCCTCCTAACTTACTGGCTTTTTGAGATTCTGGGTTCCTTTCTTCAAATTTGCTGAAGAATAAAAGGAAACTGCTTTTGCTGAGCAAAAGGAGAAAGACACACTTTTGGAGTGAGATGTAAATGGTAACCTTAAAATGAGAGGAATTGGAAATTCTCATTTTTGGTTGGGTGTTTTTCATTCTGCGGAGGCAGCACTCTCAGACCTGTTCTGAGTTAACCTGTCCCGTTCTGAGATTATTTGAGGATGTCAGATTTTCAGCTACTCTAAACACCAAGATTCTAGCTACCGATGTTATCAATCTAATAAGAACCAGGAAGTTCCATAATATGATTTCAAGGAGCCTCAATCACATTCTGTTCTCTGAAAGGCATTTCGTCAAGTGGTTCTCGTTATCAAAGACCCCTGTACACCCAGGAAGCATCCTGTTTAAATTTGCAGGGACTTTATTGTAATCTCAGCAGTATCTGGTTGTCAGCAAGAAGGTGGCATAATGGACTCTAATCATCTTGCACAGAGTAAGGACAGGTCTAGTAGAAAATGTTTAATTCTAGGTGATGGCTCCTGCAGAGTCAGTAAAGGGCACGTACTAATAAGGAACTGCAAAAAAGCGGCAGTGACGACATACTCGCTTCAAAAAGCAAGCTCAGCACATCTGCGGCAGCTAATAGAACCATTATAGCTGCATGTCAGGCTATGAAAAATACCAAAGGACAGGAGCACCAGAGTGAAATGGATAAGAAGACAGCAATAACAACAAAAAGAGATAAATCAGAATATCTGATCATGCCTCCGTATTTTTACCAGCTGAAAGTCAGGTGAACCATATTATCAAATCTAGGAAATAAAAGTGTGCCAAAAAGCTTGCATGGGACAAATCTTCATGTTTTAATTTATTATAAATATCACACACTTTAACCAAACTCTTTGCTATATTCATACCAGTCCAAAGCTCATTTCATTTTTAATAATGCCTATATTGTCATCTACTACTAATCCAAACTCTAAGGCTTTTATCTTTGCTATGTAATGCTCGATTTTCTCTTTTCTTCTTACTCAAATATAAAATGTGAAACTCTGCAAATGAAGAAAAAGATAATGCCTGACAAGAATCCTGCTGCTTTTAAAAGGGAATGAATTCTTCACATGATTTCTAAAGGCTTCTGTTACCTCTGGAAGACTTAGGGTCAAAAGGGTTCTCTAGAAAATCGGGAGCTAGATGAAGAATACTGCCAGGGTCATAAAACCTCGTGTAGATTGTCCTTTGCTCACCAACACTCCGCACACTTGCATTCTGTAATGAAGGACAGTCCTTGTGCAGGGACCACAAGAAGCACCGATGCTTAAAAGCCACATACTTGAAACGTCTAACAGAAAAATATAAATTTTTTATATAAAGAGGTGGAATCACAATATAAGGAGTCCAAGATGGAGTCATAAAAATGCACACAACATCCCCATAGGAATGCAAAGTAGCTATTTACGGCTTATAGTACCATCTATCAGCCAGGAAAATAACACCAACAAAAGATGAAAACAGAACACCTAACCTCTTACACAGCTCCCTGTCAGTCTAGGCCAGGCCGAGGCTGTTTAATGCAACACAAGAATGAGAAAATGTTTCTGGATGTGGTGCGTGCCTTTCCAAACCCAACGTGCACTGGTCCGCGCTGTGAAACATTAGCAGCACCTAGCCCTCCGTTAGGAACGGCTTCAAATTTCCTGATTATTTTGAGTAAACATGAAATTAAATAATGGAAGATTCTTGAAAAATACATGTAAAAGTAGGCGCTCTTGGAAAATAGATTTGCTTAGGTTGGGGGTGGGGCGCGGGGTCACTCCGATGACCTCACTACCGAGGAGTTGAATTAATCATGGCTGGGAGATGACGGGAATGCTCAGGTTTCCGGCCTGCCCTTTAAGAACTTTATCTACGTTATCACCCAATATCTGAGGTACTGCTGCTTTGCTCTCACCAGTTACTGTGCTGCTCTGTGATGGGGCTTAACTCAATTTATCTAACTCTTAATTTAACCGTTAATAAAAACTGAGCATCAGGGAACATAGCTCAGAAGGTTCTGAACAGTGCCTCTGGGATACACATTTTATCCTTCCCACTGTTTCTATTCTGGTGACATCAGTATGCAGAAGCCATTTTCAACTGAATATTCCTAGACACAATACAATTGTATTGCAGAAGGATGGGTTTGAATTTAAATTAAAAGTTTCAAAGGCTGGCAATTCCTACATGCATACAGCACCAGTGCAAGGAAATCCTGGGCCTCCGTGAATGCAGGCCATTTGTCACTGGAGATTATGAAGGAAATCCATGAATGAGCAAAGGTATCTCTCTGCGTTTAAGAAGACAAGTGTATTTGTAGCAGAGGAATGTCCCTTATGTCCATTCCAGGGCAGTCTAAGCCATGGGAAACCTCGATTGGACAGGGAGATCTTGGCGCAGCATCTGAGTGAGACCCTGAGAAGGTCACAGTCCCTTGTTTTTTCTCAGAACCGGTTTAGCCACATTTATATTTTCTGGACATGGTGCCAAGCTACAGACACACCACATATCCCGAGTCGACGCTGAAACTGCACACCCCCTTTTCCTCCGATATCTGAAAGGGGCCAACCTCTTTCCTCTGCATGATATCAGTTCGTCTGGAAGCCCTCAAATACGAGGAAACGGATGAAACGCTTATCTTGGACCAGCACTTGTCAGAGAATGTTTAATGCAGCACAAGAGGGGACGTAGACAGGGTGGTAAAGACTGACCTAAGTGTGAATGCAGTGCTGTCGTTTACTAGCTATGAGGCCAAAAGGCAAGTCACTTAATCTCTGTAAGCCCCAGTTTCCTCATCTGTAAAATGGGTTAAATAACAGTACCCATCTCACAAAGTCATTGTCACAAGTCCTTACAACAAAGGCTTTGCTTGTGATAAGCACTCAAGAAATGTATATTGTGATGATGGTGCTACAATATCAAAAGTTAAGCCGTTATTCTGAAATGAGGCATAGAAAAACACTCAGTTGTGAGGAGCGCAGTGGTGGGAACTTGTGCTTGAAATACTCTGCAAAACTCAGTAACAACCTCCCAAGTTTTCTTCACCCTAAGTCCTTTTGATAAATCTTGTATTTTCCCTGTGTGTCATCTCCAGTAAATCCCTATAGTCTATTGTGTTCTTGCAAATATGCCAGATAATCAACAGATCACATTTAAAACAAAATGTTCACATTCATATTAAAATATGTCACTCCCCCCTCAACCCCATTTGCCCCTAGATGAACTGTATATTTTATATTCTGATAGTCATTTTTATATAAGATGTGTTGGTGTGTTGGTTATAACCTACATACTCTCAGAACTTCTTTATTCCTTAAAAAACAGCTAGTGTTGTTTACTTAACATAAGTTTTTTCTCCTACAGTAATATGCTCAGTTTCTCATCAGAATAATATATTACTATTTTAAAATCCATTTGAATATGATATATCATCTTTCACACATTGCTGCCCATATGGATATTCATAGGCAAATACTGGTCAAATATACTACCCCTGCAGATTAATATGTCACTTCTTACATATTCTTAGAGGGTGCAGAAAGAACTGTTTTCATTTTTTTTTAATGCCTGTGTCAAAAGTGTGACAACAAAGATAAACTAGGGACTCACAACTCTTCTGGGGCATTTTGTACATGGAGGCACCCTCACAACAAAAAAATATATTTTAATTTATTATTTCTTTTGCAACTTTGGACCTGTTATAAAATTGTTCATATCAGTTTCCCTCTTTTCTCTGTATTCTGTGATTTTTTTTAAATAGCAAAAAGATTTTCCTATCATCAAGCTATCTAAAATGTTTAACTGAAAGAGTCCAAAAGTATTATCTGAAATGCTAAATCTTGATCTATTAGAATTCTTTTACTCTCTTAATCATTCTGATCATTGGTTTTATGAGAATTCAAGATGCTATTAACATTTTTGGAGCACATTCAAAAGACAGAACATGATTCACATTCATGTGAAGCCACTATGTGGCTTCATACAGGCTTTATTCAGAAATTGTTTATCAGAAGCTATCTCCTCTAAGCTCTCTTCAAGACAGAAGATGCCTCACTACCCATATTCATCCCCAGCCCCTTACAGAAAGCTTTAAAATAATTTCCTAGGGAATTTACTTACCAAAAATAGATGAGCTCTTTGGTCAAGCCTGATTACAGGAGTTTATTCATCATAACTTGTTAGAGAAAAGTTCTACATATTGAAAATTATCTGAGCAAAATTCACCAAACAAATGCTTTCATAACTAACTTGAACTTAATTATTCAAGAAACTATCATAACATTACACACTCATCAAATTAATGGCAGGGATAGATCATCTGAAGATGAATCATTTAACTTGTCCTTAGCAAAATGGCAACAGAGTTTATTTTTACTTTATCTATTCAATTTCCCCCTAACAATGTAAAATCCTTGTACAAGCACAAAGCCATCTGCACTTAATTAATCACAGAATCCACCTAAACATGATCAGATCCCAAGAGAATGAAAAGTATACAAATATATATATATATATCAGTATATATATACTTTTAAATATATAGAGTTAAATACAGTCTTCATGTAATACATTTAAATCAGGGTACACCTAGGTGTGCTAGAAAAAGCAGCACTGCTCTGCCCAACCAGTGAAATCTCTAATTTCAAGAGAGGAGCACAGATAGCCAGGCATAAGTTCACATCAAAACTTTTTATCCTGTTGATACTGATTTTCTTCCCTAAAAGACACAGCTTACATTGAAGGTCTTAGTACATGGACGGGAAATTTCTAAAAGAGCTCATTCATTATGAGAAATGGCTCCTATATTCTCAATAGAGAACAAGGAACACATCACCTTAAAAAAAAAACATTCATCAGTGTTCTGTGTTTTGTGGACAACAGCTCAGCCACCTCTGTCTCATCCTGTGACAACAGGAATGATTTACTATTCCCTTCACAGTCAGGAGACAGAAACCAGAAATGGTTAGGAATAGGAATAATTACAGTGAAATCAATAAGATTAAGTTTTAGAACTGCAGGTGTAGGGGAAAGAGAAAAGATTATAAATCTCACTGTTGGGTTCTATTTTGCAATCTTTCCTGCCAGTAATCCTTTGGTTTCCAGGTCTTGTCACGCTTATTTGTTAGTCATGTTATTCCTTCAGGGTGGGTTTCCTGGGATCATTAAGCTGCATATTTTGAAAAGAACATTGCCCTGGGAACCTGGCGTTCTAGATTCTAATTCAAACTCTCCAGGAAGAGTGGGTATGTCTGAAACAGGGGCATTCGACAGATGCTTCCTTAAGCCTTTATCAATAAAGAAGTCCTGATTTTCCAGTTCTGTGGAGCAACTCTGAGGGTTACTATGGTTATCTGGTTACATATACGTATATATGGAATTTATTACGATAATTAGAGTTGTTGGGGGTCTCATCAAAGAGAAAGGGTTGCTATTTCTTTGCAGTAAGAAATAATCTGGTGTTTAGGAGTTAACAACAACTAAAATATATATGTATAGCTGATTCACTTTTTTATAAAGCAGAAACTAACACACCATTGTAAAGCAATTATACTCCAATAAACATGTTAAAAAAAAAAAAAAGATTACATATAAGATTTCAGAGACAGCAGAAGCAAGAAGAACTATAGTCCTGCAGCCTGTGGAACAAAAATGACATTCATAGAAAGATAGACAAGATGAAAAGGCAGAGGGCTATGTACCAGATGAAGGAACAAGATAAAACCCCAGAAAAACAACTAAATGAAGTGGAGATAGGCAACCTTCCAGAAAAAGAATTCAGAATAATGATAGTGAAGATGATCCAGGACCTCGAAAAAAGAATGGAGGCAAAGATCGAGAAGCTGCAAGAAATGTTTAACAAAGACCTAGAAGAATTAAAGAACAAACAAACAGAGAGGAACAATACAATAACTGAAATGAAAACTACACTAGAAGGAATCAATAGCAGAATAACTGAGGCAGAAGAACAGATAAGTGACCTGGAAGACAGAATGGTGGAATTCACTGCTGCGGAACAGACTAAAGAAAAAAGAATGAAAAGAAATGAAGACAGTCTAAGAGACCTCTGGGAAAACATTAAACACAACAACGTTCACATTATAGGGGTTCCAGAAGGAGAAGAGAGAGATAAAGGACCCAAGAAAATATTTGAAGAGATTATAGTCGAAAACTTCCCTAACATGGGAAAGGAAATAGCCCCTCAAGTCCCAGAAGCGCAGAGAGTCTCATACAGGATAAAACCAAGGAGAAACACGCCAAGACACATAGTAATCAAATTGGCAAAAATTAAAGACAAAGAGAAACTATTGAAAGCAGCAAGGGAAAAATGACAAATAACATACAAGGGAACTCCCATAAGGTTAACAGCTGATTTCTCAGCAGAAACTCTACAAGCCAGAAGGGAGTGGCATGATATACTTAAAGTGATGAAAGGGAAAAATCTACAACCAAGATTACTCTACCCAGCAAGGATCTCATTCAGATTCGATGGAGAAATCAAAAGCTTTACAGACTAGCAAAAGCTAAGAAAATTCAGCACCACAAAACCAGCTCTACAACAAATGCTAAAGGAACTTCTCTAGGTGGGAAACACAAGAGAAGAAAAGAACCTACAAAAACAAACCCAAAACAATTAAGAAAATGGTAATAGGAACATACATATTGATAATTACCTTAAACGTGAACGGATTAAATGCCCCAACCAAAAGACACAGGCTTGCTGAATGGATACAAAAACAAGACTCATATATATTCTGTCTACAAGAGACCCACTTCAGACCTAGGGACACATACAGACTGAAAGGGAGCGGATGGAAAAAGATATTCCATGCAAAAGGAAATCAAAAGAAAGCTGGAGTAGCAATACTCATATCAGATAAAATAGACTTTAAAATAAAGAATGCTACAAGAGACAAGGAAGGGCACTACATAATGATCAAGGGATCAATCCAAGAAGAAGATATAACAATATTAAATATATATGCACTCAACATAGGAGCACCTCAATACATAAGGCAACTGCTAACAGCTATAAAAGAGGAAATCAACAGTGACACAATAATAGTGGGGGACTTTAACACCTCACTTACACCAACGGACAGATCATCCAAAGAGGAAATTAATAAGGAAACACAAACTTTAAATGACACAATAGACCAGATAGATTTAATTGATATTTATAGGACATTCCACCCCAAAACAGCAGAATACACTTTCTTCTCAACTGTGCACAGAACATTCTCTAGGATAGATCACGTCTTGGGTCACAAATCAAGCCTCAGTAAATTTAAGAAAATTGAAATCATATTAAGCATCTTTTCTGACCACAATGCTAGGAGATTAGAAATCAATTACAGGGAAAAAAACGTAAAAAAACAGAAACACATGGAGGCTAAACAATACGTTACTAAATAACCAAGCGATCACTGAAGAAATCAAAGAGGAAATCAAAAAATACCTAGAGACAAATGACAATGAAAACACGATGATCCAACACCTATGGGATGTGGCAAAAGCAGTTCTAAGAGGGAAGTTTAGAGCTTTACAAGCCTACCTCAAGAAACAAGAAAAATCTCAAGTAAACAAACTAACCTTACACCTAAAGGAACTAGAGAAAGAAGAACAAACAAAATCCAAAGTTAGCAGAAGGAAAGAAATCATAAAGATCAGAGCAGAAATAAATGAAATAGAAACAAAGAAAACCAGAGCAAAGATCAATAAAACTAAAAGCTGGTTCTTTGAGAAGATAAACAAAATTGATAAACCATTAGCCAGACTCATCAAGAAAAAGAGGGAGAGGACTTAAATCAGTAAAATTAGAAATGAAAAAGGAGAAGTTACAACAGACACCGCAGAAATACAAAGCATACTAAGAGACTACCACAAGCAACTCTATGCCAAAAAAATTGACAAACTGGAAGAAATGGACAAATTCTTAGAAAGGTATAACCTCCCAAGACTGACCAAGGAAGAAATAGAAATTATGAACAGACCAATCACAAGTAATGAAATTGAAACTGTGATTAAAGATCTTTCAACAAACAAAAGTCCAGGACCAGATGGCTTCACAGATGAATTCTATCAAACATTTAGAGAAGAGCTAACACCCAGCCTTCTCAAACTCTTCCAAAAAATTGCAGAGGAAGAAACACTCCCAAACTCATTCTATGAGGTCACCATCACCCTGATACCAAAACCAGGCAGATACTACAAAAAAAGAAAATTATAGACCAATATCACTGATGAATATAGATGCAAAAATCCTCAACAAAATACTAGCAAACAGAATCCAACAACACATTAAAAGGATCATACACCATGATCAAGTAGAATTTATCCCAGGGATGCAAGGATTCTTCAGTATACGTAAATCAATCAATGTGATAAACCATATTAACAAATTGAAGAATAAAAACCATATGATCATCTCAATAGATGCAGATAAAACTTTTGACAAAATTCAACACCAATTTATGATAAAAACTCTCCAGATAATAGGCATAGAGGGAACTTACCTCAACATAATAAAGGCCATATATGACAAACCCACAGCAAACATCATTCTCAATGGTGAAAAACTGAAAGCATTTGCTCTAAGATCAGGACCAAAGCAATCTACAGATTCAATGCAATTCCTATCAAATTACCAAAGGCATTTTTTTACAGAACTAGAACAAAAAATCTTAAAATTTGTATGGAGATACAAAAGACCCCGAATAGCCAAAGCAGTCTTGAGGGAAAAAAACATAGCTGGAGGAATCAGACTCCCTGACTTCAGACTATACTACAAAGCTACAGTAGTCAAGACAATATGGTACTGGCACAAAAACAGAAACATAGATGAATGGAACAAGATAGAAAGCCCAGAGATAAACCCACGCACCTATGGTCAACTAATCTATGACAAAGGAGGCAAGGATATACAATGGAGAAAAGACAGTCTTTTCAATAAGTGGTGCTGGGAAAACTGGACAGCTACATGTGAAAGAATGAAATTAGAATACTCCCTAACACCATACACAAAAATAAACTCAAAATGGATTCAGACCTAAATGTAAGACCAGACACTATAAAACTCTTAGAGGAAAACATAGAAAGAACACTCTTTGACATAAATCACAGCAAGATATTTTTTGATCCACCTCCTAGAGTAATGGAAATAAAAACAAAAATAAACAAATGGGACCTAATGAAACTTAAAAGCTTTTGCACAGCAAAGGAAACCATAAACAAGACAAAAAGACAACCCTCAAAAATGGGAGAAAATATTTGCAAATGAATCAACAGACAAAGGATTAATCTCCAAAATATATAAACAGCTCATGCAGCTCAATATTAAAGAAACAAAAAACCCAGTCCAAAAACGGGCAGAAGACTTAAATAGACATTTCTCCAAAGAAGACATACAGATGGCCAAGAAGCACATGAAAAGCTGCTCAACATCACTAATTATTAGAGAAATGCAAATCAAAATTACAATGAGGTATCACCTCACACCAGTTAGAATGGGCATCATCAGAAAATTTACAAACAACAAATGCTGGAGAGGGTGTGGAGAAAAGGGAACCCCCTTGCACTGTTGGTGGCAATGTAAACTGATACAGCCACTATGGAGAACAATATGGAGGTTCCTTAAGAAACTAAAAATAGAATTACCATATGACCCAGCAATCCCACTATTGGGCATATACCCAGAGAAAACCATAATTCAAAAAGACACATGCATCCGAATGTTCATTGCAGCACTATTTACAATAGCCAGGTCATGGAAGCAACCTAAATGCCCACTGACAGATGAATGGATAAAGAAGATGTGGTACATATATACAATGGAATATTACTCAGCCATAAAAAGGAACGAAATTGGGTCATTTGTAGAGACGTGGATGGATCTAGAGACTGTCATACAGAGTGAAGTAAGTCAGAAAGAGACAAACAAATATCGTATATTAACACATATATGTGGAACCTAGAAAAATGGTACAGATGAACAGGTTTGCAGGGCAGAAACTGAGACACAGATGTAGAGAACAAACGTATGGACACCAAGGGGGGAAAACTGCGGTGGGGTGGTGGTGGTGGTGTGATGAATTGGGAGACTGGCATTGACATGTATACACTGATGTGTATAAAATGGATGACTAATAAGAACCTGCTGTATAAAAAAATAAATAAAATAAAATTCAAAAAAAAAAGTGAAAGCAGGGACTCAAACAGATATTTATATACTCACATTCATAGCAGAATTATTCACAATAGGTAAAACATGGAAGCAACCCAAGTGTCCATTAACAGATGAATGGATAAGTAAAATGTGGTGTATACATACAGTGGAATATGACTCAGCCTTTAAAAGGAAGGAAATTCTGATGTATGCTACAACATGGATGAAACTTGAGGACATTTCATGCTAAGTGAAGTAAACTAGTCACAAAAGAACAAATATTGTTTGATTCTACTTATAGGAGGTACTTAGAGTAGTCAAAATCATGTAGAAAGAAAAAAAAAAGATTTCATGATGTCAATAAAATGGTGGGAAGTTTTTTGGTAAAAAAGAAAAAAATCATTGAATGTCTAAGATAATTTAATAACCACATAAGATGATGCTTTGGAAATCTACCGTGTGTTTTCATCCTCAGGCTAAAATGAAAAGTGCTTTTTCTTATGGGAAAAAAAAAAAAAAAAAAGGAGTTAACAACAGCTATAGTCCATACTATGGGAAAGGAACAAAGGCTTACTTTGTGGATCCCAAAGCCTTCCTTTGAGTTGATATGGAAAGTGGAGATATGGAGACTCAGAAACATGAAATAATTTCCCTATTCAACACAACAGATATAAATGAGTACCTCCTCTTGGTTAGGCACTGTAATATGTACAGAGGATACAGTAGTGGAAGAAAACACACACACAAATTCCCAAACTCATGCAACCTACGTTCTAATGGGTGAGAGAAAAATAGGCCAAATTAGTAGGTAAATATTATACACACACAGTACGTACATACATAGTTACTTATTTACATACATACAGTCTTAAGAGGGATTGAGGAAAAGGGAAGAAAAGTGGGGAGTGTTTGGGATCTAAGAGGAAGATGCTATTTGAAATAGAGTGGTCAGGAAGTCCTCACTGCTAACATGACCAGAAGCTATGTGGGGGCTGGAAGAAACACCCCAGAAGACAGAGCAGATTTGAAGATTCTGAGCAGGAAGTGGACCTGGCTTTGAACTGGAAAGGCAAGCGTGGTCAGAGTGAGAGGAATGTGGTCAGAGATGTCTTTAGAGATGTAAGGAAATCAGATCATGCAGGGTCTTGAAGATTTTGGCTTTAACTTGCAGTGAGATGGGAAGCCACTGGAGGCTTCTGAACAGAGAAGTAATTTGAATTATATTTTACAAGATAATTTATATTTTTAAAATTTATATTTTTATATTATATAAAAATTTATATTTTTCCCTAGTTCTTACTCTGATGACAGTTTTAAAAATAGGCTGCTGTAGGGGCCAGGCTTAGAAGCAGGGAGACTAATTAAGAGTCTTTTAGACACTCTTTGCCATGCAGAAGAGATAGCAGAAAATTAAACAAAACAATACAGTAGCATGCATGTTCCTGTGTAAAAGCAAAACAAAACAAAACAAAACAATAAAAGCCCTGTAACGAAAATCCACAACGTCCTGAAAAAAATGCAATTGCTGACCAGTCCATTTTTCCAGGGTATGAATACAAATATCAGAAGGGAAAAGCCAACGAGGATGAAAAAATGCATGTTCTTCAACAAATTACACATATCTCTAGCATTTCATTTGCTTTATATTATCCCTACAAATATGTTCTACATCTACTTACTTAATGAAATTTATAAAACAGATACACGCAGACAAAAGGAAAAATTGAAATCCAAATGCTTAATTTATAATGGAGCCCCTTTTATGTTAGGACACACTAGTAATTAAACTTGGCCTAAAAGCTAAATTTTAAAATATTAAAATAATATAACAAGTCAGTACACTGAAACCTAGAGAAAGAATGCAAAATTTTTAAGCACTATGAGTAGAAGCCTCAGAAACCATATTTCATCCAGTTCTTACAACATCCTGTAAAGTAGAGGGAGATGAAAAAACTGAGGCTTCAAGACGTTAGATGACCTACCCAAGGTCCATAGCAAGTAAATATTAGGCATTGATTTGGATCCAGGTGTCTAATTCTAGATGCCATTTTCTTCTACCTAAATTCCTCAAAATAGAGATTGCATAGCAAATAATCAAATACCTAAGAATGGTCAGTACTGCCAATAACTTGCCTCTATATGACTGATCTGTACTCTATTGGTTTGTTCACTGAATTTCTGGTGAAGTAATGCAGGAATAGAATGCAGCGCTAACTCATGATAAAGCCTACTCATGAGGTTCTTCTATATTTGAAGGGAAGCAAAAGGCCTTTAAAAATAAATTCCTGAAATGTCCCTTTTCCCTAGTTCTTTCTGATAAATGCCCTACCCATCAGTATCTTTTTTTTCTCTACTGTTTACAGTGTAATCTTGATTGAAATCCAAGTTTTAATAAAACTTATCTTGAAATGCAGGTATATATTTTTTGTATAATATACACTCACTTTTTGGAAAACAGGTTTTGTCTTCCAGTGCCTAAATGAAGAGATAGAAAAATGTTTCAAAAATCATTCTGAATTCCTATGGTAAAAGTATGCACTTTCCACTTCTAAAATCTGTGAGAAGTAAAATGAATCTCATTCCAAAAATATACCTTATTTTGTAAAGAATTACGATGTAGATTTAATTTAAAAGAAGCAACATAATTAAAGAGGAAAGTCCCTCTTGTGTCAAAACTTGACACAAGAAAATGTGTTTCAAATTGCAGCTTTTAAATTTAAATTCCTCTTTAAATGTTTCTCTACAAAGTCAATCACTGCAGGAGAGAAGTACTTCAGGGATTTTAGAATTGAAAATACATCTTAAATCAAAATATGCCACTAGCAGCTTTATACAAAAACTCAAGAGACAGCCTGACATCATTGAATTTCTTTCAGTGTGTACAATATATTTTAAAATACATTTGAAGCCAATTTGGTCAAATTTAACTGGATGTATTTTTCTGAGTTTACCATAAAGAAAGACAAAATGATATTTTAATAGGATGAACAAAACCACTGATTCATCTACAAAACACCGCAAATTAATAATTAATAATTGATAAGGAGTCTCACTGGAGGAGTGTCCCTATACAATTTACAGATCCATTCAGTAATTTATTGAATGAATCCACTTACATTGTTTCAAATACCTTTCCTCAAAGGTCTATCTGCAGTGAGATACTGGGTATATTTCCTTTTTATTGTTTTCATTATATTTTACATACACATGCACACATATATATAATCCATACTCACAAATAAAAATGAACATATACATTTATAGTCTTCCTAATATAACTTAAAATTTAGCTTTATCCTCTTTTTTATTAATATAATGCTATTTAACTTTTGCTTGTTGATCTGTCTCAAAGCTTTACTCTCTAAACCCACCAGTACAGGGATAGTGTCCTGTAGTACTTTTTACATTCCCATCACATCAAACATAATGTGGGAAAGCAGCTGCTCAATTCATGAGTCTTAATCAACACATTTGCTTTAATAAAAATTATGGGAAAAAATGGACTCTAATCCACTCCTATATACTTACATTAGGAATTAAATGTGAAGAGCTAGTTACTTATTCCAAAAGCTAAAGGATATATTTATTTAATAAATTATATAAAGTCTATATCAATATTTCAGGCCTTAGCCATTTTTCACAAGGGGAAAGAACCTGTGTGATTTGTTTCCATATGTTTTTGCACCAGGTCTTAAGCAGCGGTGCAATGAATGAACAAAAGTCAACAGGGATTGCTAATACTAGTGGCTTCGTCATATAAACAGAAAATTAGGTAGGTAAAGGAAATTCCTTTCGTAGGCCAGGACAAAATGAAAAATATCACCAACAATAATGTTTAGAGAGGAAAGAGAAAATAAAATAGAGTTGATGCTGCATTTCACATAATTTTAAGATAATTCACTGAAGAGTAAACCAAAGAAAATCACATTTAAGTGAGCCAACAATAGATTTTCATATGATGAATGAAATTTTTACTGTGAATCTGGTATGACATTAAAGCTACAGAAGTATTTGGAAAGGCATGAAGAAAACATTTCCAAAGTGTGTTTACAAGGTTATTTGTTTTTTTCAAATATATATGGATATTCCAAACATATACATATTTGCATATAGATAAACATTATCTATATATATAAGTACATGTTACCTATACATAAAAACAGGTAATAAGAAACTGGGACATGAAAGTACATATGTTTATCCAAAATTTAAAAATAATACAAAGAAGATGTCAAAATTTTGTGATAACTGCAGACATAGATAAATCTAGGTATATCACTTTGAATTACATATGCAATTCTTTAAAAAAAACAAAAAACAAAAAAACAAAAAAACACAAGGCTGAACAAGGTGAAATTACTTTTTTTTTTTAACATCTTTATTGGAGTATAATTGCTTTAAAATGGTGTGTAAGTTTCTGCTTTATAAAAAAGTGAATCAGCTATACATATACATATATCCCCATATCCCCTCGCTCTTGCGCCTCCCTCCCACCCTCCCTATCCCACCCCTCTAGGTGGTCACAAAGCACTGAGCTGATGTCCCTGTGCTATGAGGCTGCTTACCACTAGCTATCTATTTTACATTTGGTAGTATATGTAAGTACATGCCACTCTCTCACTTCATCCCAGCTTACCCTTCCTCCTCCCCGTGTCCTCAAGTCCATTCTCTACGTCTGCGTGTTTATTCCTGTCCTGCCCCTAGGTTCTTCATAAGCTTTCTTTTTTTTTTTTTAGATTCCATATATATGTGTTAGCATATGGTATTTGTTTTTTTCTTTCTGACTTACTTCACTCTGTATGACAGATTCTAGGTCCATCCACCTCACTACAAATAACTCCATTTCGTTTCTTTTTATGGCTGAGTAATATTCCATTGTATATATGTGCCACATCTTCTTTATCCATTCATCTGTTGATGGACACTTAGGTTGCTTCCATGTCCTGGCTATTGTAAATACAGCTGCAATGAACATTGTGGTACATGACTCTTTTTAAATTACGGTTTTTCTCAGGGTATATGCCCAGTAGTGGGATTGCTGGGTCATTTGGTAGTTCTATATTTAGTTTTTTAAGGAACCTCCATACTGTTCTCCATAGTGGCTGTATCAATTTACATTCCCACCAAGGGTGCAAGAGGGTTCCCTTTTCTCCACACCCTCTCCAGCATTTATTGTTTCTGGATTTTTTGATGATGGCCATTCTGACTGGTGTGAGATGATATCTCATTGTAGTTTTGATTTGCATTTCTCTAATGATTAATGATGTTGAGCATTCTTTCATGTGTTTGTTGGCAATCTGTATATCTTCTTTGGAGAAATGTCTATTTAGATCGTCTGCCCATTTTTGGATTGGGTTGTTTGTTTTTTTGATATGGAGCTGCATGAGCTGCTTGTAAATTTTGGAGATTAATCCTTTGTCAGTTGCTTCATTTGCAAATATCTTCTCCCATTCTGAGGGTTGTCTTTTCATCTTGTTTATGGTTTCCTTTGTTGTGCAAAAGCTTTTAAGTTTCGTTAGGTCCCATTTGTTTATTTTTATTTCCATTTCTCTAGGAGGTGGGTCAAAAAGGATCTTCCTGTGATTTATGTCATAGAGTGTTGTGCCTATGTTTTCCTCTAAGACTTTTATAGTGTCTTGCCTTACATTTAGGTCTTAAATCCATTTTGAGTTCACTTTTGTGTATGCTCTTAGGGAGTGTTCTAATTTCATTCTTTTACATGTAGCTGTCCAGTTTTCCCAGCACCACTTTTTGAAGGGGCTGTCTTTTCTCCATTGTATATTCTCCTTTATCAAAAATAAGGTGACCATATGTGTGTGGGTTTATCTCTGGGCTTTCTATCCTGTTCCATTGATTTATATTTCTGTTTTTGTACCAGTACTATACTGTCTTGATTACTGTAGCTTTGTAGTATAGTCTGAGGTCCGGGAGCCTGATTCCTCCAGCTCCGTTTTTCTTTCTCAAGATTGCTTTGGCTATTCGGGGTCTTGTGTGTTTCCACAAATTGTGAAATTTTTTGTTCTAGTTCTGTGAAAAATGCCAGTGGTAGCTTGATAGGGATTGCATTGAATCTGTAGATTGCTTTGGGTAGTATAGTCATTTTCACAGTGTTGATTCTTCCAATCCAAGAACATGGTATATCTCTCCATCTGTTTGTATCATCTTTAATTTCTTTCATCAGCGTCTTACAGTTTTTTGCATACAGGTCTTTTATGTCCTTAGGTAGGTTTATTCCTAGGTATTTTATTCTTTTTGTTGCAATGGTAAATGGGATTGTTTCCTTAACTTCTCTTTCAGATTTTTCATCATTAGGGTATAGGAATGCAAGAGATTTAATTAATTTTTTAATTAATGCATTAAGTTTGTATCCTGCTACTTTACCAAATTCACTGATTAGCTCTAGTAGTTTTCTGGTAGCGTCTTTAGGATTCTCTATGTATAGTATCATGTCATCCGCAAACAGTGACAGCTTTACTTCTTCTTTTCCGATTTGGATTCCTTTTATTTCTTTGTCTTCTCTGATTGCTGTGGCTAAGACTTCCAAAACTATGTTGAATAATAGTGCTGAGAGTGGGCAACCTTGTCTTGTTCCTGATCTTAGTGGAAATGGTTTCAATTTTTCACCATTGAGAACGATGTTGGCTGGGGGTTTGTCATATATGGCATTTATTATGTTGAGGTAGGTTCCCCTATGCCTACTTTCTGGAGGGTTTTTATCATAAATAGGTGTTGAATTTTGTTGAAAGCTTTTTCTGCATCTATTGAGATGATCACAGGGTTTTTATGAAATTACTTTCTTGAAGCAACCTTCACAGTTCCCTAAGCCTGAGTTACTTGCCTTTCCTCTACACTGCAGGATGCAGCATTAGTCATATTATACAGTGTTTCCATTGTGTTTCTGTTGCCTCCACTAGACTATAAACATCTTGAAGGCAAGGATTGTGCCTTATATAGACCTGCAGTCCCTGTCTTTAGCATGATGTTTTGCTAAGTCAATGGTTTCTTGAGTGAATAAATGATATTTATTTGGGGGGATCCAGACATTGGTGGAATACTTGCAAAATCACCCCATGAATCACGTTCCAAAATGAATAGTTCAATTTTTACCAATGCCTTTGTCTGCCTCCCCTTTAACATTTTCAGAGTTGCAAATAAATATGCAACAAATGAAAAAAATGTCTTTTAAAGGCTAGATTCTCCTCTATATTTAAAAACATAGTTTGTGATATCCAACAGTCCAACTACTTATTTATAGGAGGGGCTTGTGTCCTTTAGTTTTGAAGATGACGCTATTACCTACCTTAAAAAGGCACATCCTTTTATTTCCAGTGGCCCTCCTATATGCTCAGTATAATAGATTTGCAAAAGTTCTATTCAGAATAGAGCAAGAGTATGGCATTCTGATTGAGTTACCTCATCTCCCTAGATGTGTTAACCACAAGAAGCTCAATATATCTTCATAATGCTTAGAATTACGTTTCCTTCATTTTCTAATTAAAGGCTGATTATATTTATGACAGAGAATTTAATATGTGCATGTTTAGTTAGTTGAAAAATTAAATTCATCAGCTCACCTACTCTTCACTACAGCTATTATACTAACAAGAAAAATGTAGGTAGCCTTAATGTTATTCTCTCAACATAAATTAGATAAATAATGCTTTCCCTTCATTGTATGAGGAGGGGAAAGAAAAAAAGATAGTACTGAGAAGAGCATTTAGAAAATAGGGAAAGAACATATACTTTAAGAAACTGATTGAAGGTGGAGTGGAATGAAAACAAGAGTATACATTAGAATAAAGTTTTACTTTACCCTCTAAACTTTTTAAAGTAGTTTAAAAGAATTTATCAATATGAATTAAAATATGACTCACTTCTCAAATTTGGATTTTGAATTTGTCCTAGAAAGTTTATTGATTTATTAGTGAACATTTGTATGAAATGTACTTAAAAATTCATATTTTGATTAGAGTACTCAATCCTGACTGAATTTCTGAGGGAGAAAATGTACACTTCAATGTAATTTTGACATGTTATCATGCTAGGTAATATTTTCAAAATGTATACGGAGAATAATAATACAAATGGTGACAAATTCACAGTTATTGATATATCAGGAGATCTTAGGACTTAATGATAGTCTCAAAACCACAGTACCACCTACACTACACCCAAATGTACTACACATCTCAGAACACTGAGAATGTTACAATCGTAGACTTATTTAATCAGTTTTATTTATTTAAGCTGTCTGGTTGTAAATCTTTGCTTCTCAGGAATCTTAAAGATTTAGGAGCAGGTACCTTATTCTCCAGTCTTGGAATAGGCACATATCTTCTATTATGTGGTTGTACTTTGCAAACATTTGTCTCTGTCAACTGAACTTTAATTTGGGGACCATGTCTGGTGCACCTCTGAATCATCCCACCCTATACTTTCACAAGTCTGGGCCTTGCCCTTGACTAATCTTTCTCCCTACAAGGCCTTCCTGTCCTCTACCTAGTAAAATGGTACTAGTATTTCAAAGCCCAACTCCAGTGCTCTGAATCTCTTCCTGACCCTCTCTGGATTCCACCTGCCCTCAGTCAGGGCCACATTATGATTTCCATGAACCCTAGGCTCTTCTGCCTTTACAGACACTTTCATCTTAAAAAAAATCTTACAAATTATATATAAGGACTGTGTTGTTATAAAGATGGATGTAGTAATATTACATATTAAAACATTTTATTTGACTGAAAAGGTCCTTGTTTTTCTTCTGATTTTAAAAGAAACTGAAACACTGTCATGTGCCCCACACTAAAAAGTATTGTGGGTCCAAAGCATTGTAACTACTGTGCCCAATGAACAGTCAGTTCTATCCCAGTGTCCTTCTCCAATGCCAGAGTTAAAAGATTCTACAGAACTTTGTTCCCATAGCATTTATTAACACCCAACACAGTGCCAAGCAAAGAGCAGCCCCTAAGAAATTTTGTTTAATGTTGCTAATTTACATTTCACTCTTTCTTTATCAGTAATTGATTACATTTTACCTCCCTAAAACTTACTGTGAGTTCCTCAAAGAAAGGGCCAAGGTGTTATGCACTTTTATAAATCTAGAGACTCATAAATTATTTGGTATACAGTAAATATCTATTGAATTGAATGAAACTGTGCTTATCTTTGCCAACTCACATCAGACGCCACTGACTGCCACTTGCAAGGAAATGTTCTTCCAATAGAGAATGCACACGAGAGCAATGTTTGAAGCTTCTGATTGTCATTCAAATGTAGCCAGTTGTCCGAAACTCAGTTCTTATACAAAGTACACAGATAGCTAGAAATTATTTGTAATGGTAATCCATTACAAAGAGTCACTGTTGGATTTAATCAGCTGTGTTCTTATATTGGCACAGGGCCTCTATTTGATTACTAAGGTTTAGCCATAGATCTCAAGATGAAAATACCTTATACAATACAAAAAACAAATGAGAGAATGAGAAGTTGCCTTAAAAATGATAATTTACAAGAGCTTCCCTCATTTATTTATTATAGTTTATTTATTTGTTATTGTAATAAAATTTATTTTCAATATTGATTTCCAATGAGTATAAAAGCACAAAATGAACTAAGAACTTGTAGCATATTATATGAACTGCAAATCTAATTAATTATTAACTGTTGAATATTGTCCCACATCTATTTACTAAAGTAAAATGAACTATATACATAAACTATTTGTTTATCCATTCATTCATTCATCTGACATGTAATAAATGCCTATTATAGATATTGCAGCCAATATAACTATATTTACAGAAGATCTCAGTCTAGAGAGATAGACAAATAAACAGTCCATTATAAACATTATCCACTCAGATAATTTTTAGGAGAGGCGAACTTTTGTGCTAGTGAAAGGTGAGTGGGGCGCCTCACCCTGATTCAGGTTACAAGGGAAGTACTTCAGGTTTTTGTTAATTAAATCTTCAAATGGCACTGTAAATTATAAAAGTCATGAAAGAGAACTAAAAATGTAAAGTATAAAGAACAAAAAGATGTAAGTCACCTATAATCATACCACACAGAGTTGAGCTGCATGTTGAAGAACAAGGAAAATGTAACCAGAAGAAAAATAGAATTTGCATTCCAGGCATGAACAAATGCAAACAGGAATGAGATGGCATCACAAAATCTGAAAATGTGCTAGAGGACTGGGGCCAGGGGCACAGTCTATGTTATATGTATAATGTAAACCAGACCAACCCATTCTGCCTCTGCAGAGAGGGACATTGGGGTCATCAAAGGCAGATAATAAGCAGGAAAATTGCTGTCTCCCTCTAGGCCCAGACAGAACCCTCATGCATCAGGAGATGCAAGGTTAGTGAATATTCAAGAACTTCTAAGTGGTTAAAGCTCAGAATGAAGCAGGGCTAGAGCAATTCTACATATTGTTTTTCCTCAGAGATAAAATATTTCAGTCTTCAAGTGGGTGACAAAGATTGCCCTACTTCAGAAGCCTGCATGGTGATAGCTATCTCTGCCTCCTGCGAGGGACTTACTTTTACAAAATATTTGCACATTCTTCATTTCATTAATTCTTCATAACAACACAAAGACTAGCAGAGGCATTTCTCACATTTAACCACCACAGAAATGGAGTCTCACAGACATGCAACGTTTTGTTCAAGATCAAAGGGTTTCAAAACAAGACCAGGACTAGTTTTTCCTTTTCCCTCTTTTGAGTTGGGAGACCAGGTTATTCAAGCCCTATAAATTCTACAGTGGACAACACAGAGAGGAGTCGATACTGCTATCTAAATGATTAATTATGAATGTTTCTTTTTTGCCTTGATTGATTTAGATAATCGCTTAATCTTCCGTTTTGTTGAGTATATGTAGCTACATCATTAGTCCAATTTGATTTTTTAAAAGGTTATAGGCTTAACAGAGAATGAGAAAAGGAATAATAAACTCTATTTTTCCAAATACATTTGTAAGCTTTTCAATAGTGACACCAATATGAATATTTTATAATTGCATATTTTCTTTTTGAGGACCAATAGCCATTTTAATATGGAAACCATCAATAGAATTACCAGATGGGTGCTTTATTTGCTTTTAAAGTGGGTTACAAATAGTAGCAATTAGTCATTGATGAAGACCTCTAAGTCGAGAGGTTTTTCATAATTCAGCACCATGATAATTTTTGATTTCATCTGCAAAACAATAAATACAAAATCATTTGTAAAAAGCAACATATGTCTTGACAATTTTCTAATTATCTGTGTGTAAAATACTCAATTCTCCTGCACAGATGGAACTTTTCACGTGACACATTTTTACTCTAAAGCCTACAAAAGATAACTGGAAATTGGTGAGTCCATATTTCTACAATTTGTTTTTATCTGATTCTACCCAACTGTTAGAGCCCAGAGTTATGTTTATTTTTCCCACAAAAAGAGGTAACTGCTTATATAAAAAACAAGGGAGGAGGATGGGTGCTGAGTTGAAAGCTGAATTTATTCAGAAATAGCATTAAAAACTAGACTCCACACTTTTCTCTGTGAAAATAAGAGGGGAAGGATACCAGATGGAAATCGGCCAAGTGGTGTTCTTTTAGGAATTGTGCCTAAGTTATCCTGAAGGAGGAATAAGAAAGAGAGAGAGAAAGATAGAGAGGAAATTTTTAACAAGATGCCCTGAAAAAGTTTTCTGGCTTTACTTGCCAGTAAAGAAGCCAAAACCAATTATTATTATTCAAACACCTTAACGAATCCATATGAAAAACTACCAAGTATTCTATACTAGGAAATGTAATTTTTAGTAACTTTTCTGTCATATTTGGAATTTATCAACTGTATTCTCTCTCTAAAATTAATGACTGATAATGGCATTTAACCCCTTTTCAACATGTTTGTTCATTTAGTCAGTACTGGCATCTCTTCCAACCATCCCACAGCCTTTGTACATGTTTGGATCTCACTCATCTTCTGCAAACACCAACACAGAGATGTGCCTACATGCCCACCTCTCCCTCCTACACCAGCTAAGAAAAGAAGCCACCCATGTCACTGTAGGTACCCCCGAGAGAGCCCACTGTGATTGCAGTTTGTGGCCACTGTCATTGTTTTGGTTCCTTCAGGAAAAAAGGAACCTGGGTTGAGACTTCTTTCTTGAGAGTCTCCAAAAATGTATGCTCTAATTAAACATCTCACTTTGGGATTTACAAAATATTTAAGGTCAGAAAGCCTCTCTCATCGTCCATCAATTGGAATTTTGAAAATGTGCCAGTAATCACCAAATTTTCTTTTTCACAAACAGATGATGACTGTTACAATATGTGCTGCATTAGGCCTAAGAGTATAATAATATTTAGCTGCTAAGTTAGAATACTTGCTCCACCCTATCTTTAAAAATGCAACCAGAATCCAGAAATGTAATATTTGTGGTTTCAGACTACATGTAGAAAGCCTAATTTTATATCCAAATCTTAAGTGATTATAAGGAGTTAGTTGGGGCTGCAAACATGACATTATGTTTGATGAATAAGAATCTATTCTATTTTTGTAGTGGAAAGCCCATGATTGCAGGTCATGCATGCCTGATATCCTCATATATCTACCTTAAAACAGTAATCCATGAACACGACTCTGTAGTCAATATCTTGATCCCAAGTGATATTTATAATCACAACACATGGATTCTCAAGTAAATATGTATCCTTGCATCAGAAATAATAAGTATGTTTTGCATTCTTTTACTCAAAAGGCAAGTGAATGTAAGGAAGACAATATCTTGGTTTTGTTTGTATTTCATTGATTATACTTTGGAGAACTATTGATATAACAATTATCTTCTGATATGTTAACCTTATTAATAAAATAATTCATGATTCAAGTGAAGTACTTATAGGCTTAAATACAACCTTCAGGTCATTTTAGCAGTTCCTTCTATTATATATATATATATATATATATGTGTATACATATATATATATATATACACATATATATATCATAGAGTTTATACATATATATATATACATATATATATGTATATACATATATATATATATATCTTCTATAAAAATCAAAAGAATAATAGCTTATTTTCCAAAAATAGTAGTTTTCCAAGAGAACTCCAGATCCAAAACAAGTACTATTTTATTCACGTCAACTTTTACGAATGTGAAGAGGAATGCTAGAGATGCTTACAACATTCCAAATGCCTAATACACCAGCAGACACCAGTGTATCATCTAATAATCACTTTACTTATATGAACAAGTATACACAAAAATAAAATTTAAGAACTCTGATGACCAAAATGTAAATAATCAAGTAAATCAAATGAAACTCTATGATAGATTTTTTTTATTTTCCCAGGTTTAGGTGTGATCATTTTGGGCGAACTAAGGTTTGGGTGGAAATTGCAGATCCAAATGAGTGCTACCAAACCTATAAAATAGAGCATCATGATGAAGAGGGTCAAGGAAGCCTCTGTGAGGACCTGATATCTGAAGTGAGATTTAAATGATGAAGAGGAGGCAGGCATATGAAGACTGGAGGGGAGAAAGAGTGTTCCAAACAGAAAGCATAACAAGTTCAAAGGCTCTGCAGGAGGAAATCTTTCGGCATGTTTGAGTGACAGAACAAAGGTTCATAGTGGCTTTGGTTTAGTGAGTCATTCTGAGAGTGAAAGGAGTTGAGGTCCCAGAGGCAGGCTTGTACCTAATCAGGTCATGCTTGTAGACCATTTTGGAAGATCAGATTTTATTCTCATTGTAATGGAAAGACACGGCAGATTTTAAACAGGGAAAAGACATGTTTGCATTTGTACTTTAGAAATAACACTCTAGGGGTATCACAGGGATCATAGTAGAATCAGAGACACAGCAGATGTTGGTGGCTTGGATTATGATTTAGAAGAGAAGGTCGCGAAAAATGGTCAGATTTGGTATAAATTTTTGATGTAAAGGTAATAGAAATTACTGAGGGACTGGGGTGGCATATAAGGGAAAAGAGCAAAAGATAATCTCGGGAGTTTTCCTCTAAAAAAAGTGAGTGGATATCTGTATTATTCACTCACATGAGGAAGATTTATGAAGATGGCAAACTGAGGTATATGAGGAAAAAACTCAATGGCTCTACTTTTACTCTGTTATGCTTGTGATAATATTAATAACTAGCAATTACTGAGCACTTATTCTGTGCCAAGTATACCTCTATACACTTGTATATTTAATTTTTTATATCTTTTACCTAATCCCCCCAAGAGCCCCATGAATTAATTCTTATTATCATCCTCATTTTAGAGATTAAGAAAACTAAATTACAGAGAGATTTGCCCTAGTCAGCCAGTTAATAGAGTCATGGAGAATCTGGTGCCAGAACCTACTGCATGACCACTGGGTACTACTGCCTTTACCAGTGGAAAAGCTGAATAGGTAATTGTATTGAGTATGGAGCCCAGGTGAGAAGCCTGAGATGGTGATACATAAAAACAAAATCCTGGGGCACCACATGACTTCGATATTTAGTAGAAGCAGCATAGGAGACTAAGAAGATGTAGTCAGCAATGGAGAGGAAAACCAAGTGAAGATGGTGATAAGAAGTGCTCCAGGGAGAGGGAGTGAACAACCACTCAAATGCCAAGATTTTAGACAAGGAGACAGAACTGACCACTGAATTTAGATTTCACTATGTTCTAGAACACTGTCAAAAACAGTAATCATCTTCCTATCTCAGGGCAAAGAGGAAGAGGGACATCCTCTTGGACTTCCCCTCCTAATTCTGAGACACTGTTCTATTATCTTAGTTCAATAAGCCCTATGTCTACAAAACCCAAACAATCAATCAAAGCATCTGTCTTCTAAATCTTGTCATCGACAAGTACTTCATCAATTCACTAGAATAATTTGGCAGCTGGCTTGTTTGTTTTCTCGTTTTTTGGGTGTTTTTCTTCTATCACTTGTCACTATCCTAGATGACTTGGATGACTCATTCATGTATTTAGCTTCAAAATTCTTTTGCCCCTATATTCAGTGACCGACACTCCCACTCAGCTTTGGCAAGCCATACCCATAGACACAAAATAAATTGTTTCTAAACAAAAAGTGTTCTATTGTACTATCCAGAATTGTGAAATTCTCTTCTCTCATTCCCATCCCACTCATGCCCACAAAAATTCCTCTTAGGCATCAAAGACTGATGCTCTTTCCTGGCTTGACTGTCATCTCTTCCTAATTGTGATCTCCCTGATAACACATTTCGTGGGTGCAATTGATTCTCCCATTCTTTGACCTTCTCTCACAGCGGCCTTGCCAATCCCATTACCAAATCAATCCTACCATCTGTTTGCTCTCCTCCTCCTCCTGGGCTGCCAAGAGTTACTGAGAAAATTGAATAACCATGCTGATTGACTCTGCTACAAATTTATGATTTCCGATGTCAGCTGAACTCTCAGAGCTGCTTAGCAGCCCTATTACTCATACCTACTTGGCTGGTCTTCCCATTCCACACAGCAGCTGTTCCCACCACACCCTCCTCAGATCCCCCACTCTCACCCTCACTCCCCTCAACCTCAACACATGATTTCACCTCCTACTACTGAGAACATTGGGACCATCAGGCATGAACGCCCTCCACTTCCCTCCTCTATGTCTCCAAATTTATTGGTTTCTTTACTCACTGGGACTTCACTTTGCATCTAAGAAGAAGAATCCTTATTCTCTGGTTCATCTGACCTTTTGATTCCACTCTTCCTGCCTCTGCCAAGATCTTGTTTCATCAATGTGCTTTCTCTTTTCCGTTCAACCTCTAACCTTCTTTCAACCTACAAACCTACCTGAATTTCCCTATTTTGTAAAAAAAGATCTTTTCTTCCCCTCTTCCACCATCAAGTTGCTGTTTTCTTTTCCTTCCTACAAAGATTCTTGGCAAAGGACCTTGCATTCAACGGCTCTGCTTACTTAAACTGGCTCCATAAAATCTGGTGTAATCTTAGCTGGCTACCATGCTGATGAAACTATTCGAAATGCTACACAAAGGACGCTTTTCTCACTCTTCAGTTTTCTTGATCTGAATGATGGGAGTTTGACTTTAATATGAATACATTTACTTACTAACTGTTTCAATTTAGGAAAGGCATTTAAAGTCCGTAAGATTTAGTGCCCTCATATGTAAATTGCGGATGTATGGGTCACTTTTAAGGATACCTCAGGTTCCTTTGAGCAAATTACTTTCACCCACTGAATTTAGTCTGGTAAAACTGTTATTCAAAGTGTGTTGCCCTTCTTGTCAACCAAAAGGTTGACAAGTTACCCCAAAAGGATATTTCAGCGTTCCCTCTCTGGAGTCTGAATAGTGAGCTTGAAAGGAACAGTTTACCAACCCCTGCTAACCTCTGAATTGACTTCTACCCTCTGGAGCTGGAACGGACCTTTCTCTTTCCTGAGCATATTTATCCTCTGCTAGCACTTTGTGAGCCCCATTTCTTGGTTCCCAAAGCCATCTTCAGTCTAAAATGCTAAATTGTAAACTTGGTTTCTATTGCTTGAAAATAAATTTTATTATTAGGGTTAAATGAGCTCATCTGTGTAATATTTTTAGTGCAAAGTTTAGTGACTAGTAAAAGTTAAGTCAATTTTTGCTATTATTATTGGTTTTGATATTGTTATTATTAGTACGTCTATGAGCAGAAACACTTTCCGTTTTTTTCCAGCTTTTCATCACACAGTTTTCTTCAGATTCTACATATACTTCTTTTATGGTGTCTTCCCCATATCTCCACAAGATTGGTCCTTTGTCATCTTCTGTTTTTACACTCTCTGTGAACTCCCTAGGGAGCTCATATACTTGACTGGAGTCAGCTATCACTAAATGTAGATGAACTGTTTAATTCTTTCTTTTCCCAAGCTTAATCTCCTACATTTCAAATTCCACTTTCTTATTAAAATGTTCAAATCTAAAACAAAATTGTTTTCCATTCCTCTCCTCTCTTCCCCAACCTCCAGTCATCTGCCAAACATTTTACATCCATCTGTCCATATGCCTCTTGATCTGTCTCCAAAGTCGTGGCATCAGAATCACATGATCAGACTTTATCAGACTATCCGAGTTCCCTAACAGGTATCCCTTTCTCTAGTACTTTTACTATAAACTGCCCTCCATTCTTCCCACAGAGCCATCATTCTAAACCAAGTATTGCATTATACCCCTGCTTGAAAACTGCAGTGACTTCCACATGTTCACAGGATAAACCCAAACTCCTAGGCATAAAATTCAAGGCTCCTCTTGAGTTGAATCTACTTAATCTTTCCGGTTCATATCTAGTCACTCTTCCATGTTCCCTATACTCTAACCAAACTGGATGATGTGTCTTTTACCAAATAAATGATTCATTTTGATGCTTTCATTATTTTGCTCATGATTTCTTCTCCAGTTGAAATGCCTCTTTCTTCCCTCCTTAGTGTAAATAAACTTAATTTATTGTAAGGTTCAACGCAAAAGCTTCTTGTATTATTCCCAAATGACTTCACTTTCCCTCTTTATCTCTGTTGCCCTATAGCGCTTGTAACACATCTGACCCTCTTGGTAACTAGCTCCTTAAAAGCACAGATGGCATCTTTCCCACATTTATATTCCCAGCCTCAAGCACAGCGTCTGGGCTAAAGTGGTATTCAGTAATTATTTTAGAGTAATTGTTTCCCTCTGGTGACTCAGAATAGAAAAATACATTCTGAAATATATATGTACATATATGAATATGTATGAATAATATATATGGACATATATATGAATATGTGAAACAGACATGTAGAGAAAATATATATTTCAAAATATTTATTATATATCTAAATATGTATATTTAGATATATGTGTATGTGCATCCAAAATAATCCAGAACTTTTATACTTTTATACTCCATTTGTTAATGCTTCACCAGTCAATATGTGACTCAACACTGACATTATTCAGTATGAAGTACTACATACAATACATTATGAAGTATTCCCGATATACTTCACTTACAATATCAAGAAAAGTTATATTCAGAATCGGCAAATCAAGCATTGAGAAAATTCTATATTATATACAATGGTAAGATATTCTGACAATATGATATATCACAGATTGTAGCTTTTCATAATAATATTAGTAAGACAATTTGGATTTCTAAGTTAATTTTTAAAAGAAAACATTTAACTCTTTCAATTAGAGAAGACGTGGTGAACTGCCAATCCATGGGTAACAGCAACATTAAAGGCATGATGGCATTCCTTCTGAAACCTATCAAACACAATACAAATTTCAAACAAAAATACAATCTTTTGTTTAAAAAATTATATTAAAAAGCATACTGAATAGGATTTATACAGGATTTTGCATAAATTTTATGATAAAGTATAAAACAGGCATTTTGAAAATTGCACATCGAGAATGTGGATATTTATCTATAGAACTGTGGGTTAAATACTTTGCATACATAGGATATGTGCAATGTCTGCATTATATGAATATTAAGAATAATTTCAGCAACACAGAATAACTTTACAGGACATATTTGCTGGAAAATTTAACAATGTTAATAACACATATTAATCATTATTCATAGACCAGGGGTTCTAAATTCTTGAAACACTAGATAGCTCATGGCATACTGTGGTCCCATTCAGCTCTAACAGATTGAAGCTACATTTCCTTGGTTGCAAGTCAAAGATCACACAGAAAACATCCAGGCAGAAAGCATCTAGTCCAATAGAATATGTATCTTTTAATTGGAATTAAAGATGCAAAAAAGAGAAAAAAAAAAGAGTAACTCTGCAGACTCTGCCTTCAGTATTGATGATCCTTAAAAATTCCACTGTTACAGAACTGCCAGAACAGTCTCAATACAAATGAAATCCTACAAATTATTTTATTTTTTCAAAAGAAAACAGTGAGCCTTATAAACAGTAGGACTATGAAAGTCATATCTGCATTATCTGTGGCATAAATTCTTTTTTATAAAACCATGACACACAAAAGCAAGCAAAAACCACTGAAAATACTTTAATGATATACTGCAAGGTCAAAATAAAAATACTTTTGGGTAAAGTGTGAAATAATCAGCTTATAGCTTGAGGAGTGAGTTCAGACAATGATAGAGGTAGAAACGGGATGGCATCGATTTGATGAGCGATGATTTTTAGCCTTCAGCCTCAAGATAGTCTCTGAGGCATGACTTGAGATCATAGCTTAACATCAAGGAAAGTCTTTTTTTGACAGTATTACAGCAAAAGAATTTTATATTTAAATGATGCTTTCTATCTATATCTCAACATCGTATAGATTTGCCAAATCATCACACATAAACATTTTAAGTTGGACTGAACTCCATGTTTAAAGAATAGTTTCAAGTCTATGGATTTTAGAAACCATGCATTTATATGTATTTCTTTCGTTATTAACTATACTAATTCCTCTAGAATAAGTCTAGAATAAGGAAATAAGTCTCTAGAGCAGAGCAGTGTATCGGTGCCAAGAAATGACCAAAGAGAGCTGTTGTCTCTACTACTTCTTATTCCACATAAAGTGTGGCCACTAATGGCATAGAATTCCAAGTCTAAGAGAAATATGTCTCCGTTAAGGCACAATCCAGATTCCTTTAGGGTTATTTGTTTCTTCCCTCTCTGGTGCTTCGTTCCCACTGCTTTGAGAGTTATTCCCCTAACAAATCAAAGCCTCCACTGCCCTGTACTTAAAGACCTCTGCTGTCTGACTCCCGTTTCTCCCAGGATCAAGTTGAATCTCCTTCACATGAAATCTAATGCCATTTACATCTTGATCTATTTCCCAGTCTCCTTTTATATCATCCTGCCTTGGCATCTACTTGTCCTCCACCAGACCCCTTACTCTTGGTACCATGTAGTTATCACATCTGGGTAATATAGTTATCTTGGTAATAACAGAATTTCTGCAATAGAGCAGATCCCGAGTAACACACAGAGTGTACATGACGTATGATATATATGTATATAAACAGGTGCACATCACCCCAACTGTTACCCAGCAGTTAATTCTTTATAGGAGTATGACATCCTCTGCACCTAATCTATTGTAGCAATGCAATAAATATTTATTGAATAACTATTTATACATTACATTGAATGCCCTAAAATCATGTAAAATTCCCCTTTATAGCAACAAATGAATTCAGTCACTGTTGAATAAGCATCTACTAACTTACCATAAGCAAGGCGCTTTGCTAAGAACTGGGGGGGAGACAGCAAATATGATTCAGGCTTGGACCTTCCCAGTCAAGAGATTATGGTGCAATAATAAAATAATACATATATTCACTTACATGCATAAAACAATTCCATCATTAAAGGTAGGAAGCTCCAGGTAACATAAAATCACACAGATAAAATGACTTAACATTAACACTCACGACCTGGTAATCAGAAACAGCTTATAAAAGAAGAATCATGGAAGGTAGGATTCACTCATGTAAAATTAGAAGACAGAGATTTGCTGGAGGAGATAACAGTATAGGTTAAGATAAACTGGTAGGAAAGTGTGAAGCAGGTAAAGTCACTCGAAACTTACCAAGCTTAACAGGAGCATCAAGTTCATGAAAAGAATGAAAAGTATAAATGGGAAAGGGAGATTAGAGTCAGAGGAACATGATTCTAAATTAAGAAGTTGGAAATGTATTAATTAGAAATGAACAGGCACTAAATGTTCCTGAGCATGGCCTAAGAAGAAGCAAGTTGTTCTGTCCTTGCAAGATTTGGGGGTGGCAATGTATGGGATACTTCAGCCTTCAGTGTAATATCTGAATCCATTATGTATACTTTGTACACAACTTTAATAGCAGTTCAACCATGCTCTCCATACCTAGCCATGATCTATTTTATCTCGTAGTCTTGATCACTTGCCAGTAGCACATACAAAGAAAGCACGAGAAAGCTTTCTTTATTTAACACATATTTTTATGATCCAATAGTGCTAGATGACACAGTACGTGAAGTAACTTCTAATAACAGTCATCAGGGCATATCAGTTTCAAGTTCAACTAAACAGCAAGTAATGGTGACTACTGGAGGATGGTGCGAAGCCTTACAAACCTCTACGTGAAAAGTAGTCAATAAAACAAGTTAATAGAAACATTACTGCAAACTATTTCAAGAAAACTGAAATAAAACATTCCTCACAGTTAAACAAAACTGAATGGCAACACAGATGATGCAGCAATAGCTGAAAAGAACATGTCACAGTATAAAAGGTGCTCCCCACAATCACAACAGTGATTAACATAATTAATCACTGAATTTATTTTGATTAATATAATTCCAAATATTCGAAGAAAATGAAAGTGAGAATATGAGCTTACCAAATTACCCTGCTGAAGTGTACTAGAAATAAATAAATAAACCTGTTAGATATTTCACCAATGTTTGTTTTAATGAGTAGTTTCTAAATGTTAAGAGACTCACGGAAACAGCTCAAAGTATCCACTGATAATTGATCATGTTTTATAATATTCTCATTTATAAATATTACCATGTTTTATAAGCACGTTTGTATGTTCTAAATAATCCCAAAAATACCTTTCCAAAACATACTAAACAGCAAGCTTGTTTGTAAAGTTTGTATAGTCCACACCAAAAAACAATTCTAAAATCAAGTTTAAATTCCTGTAAGGGTTTAAGGAAATAAGGGTTTAAAGTCAGGCATATCTGAAGTTCGAATCTCAAACTAACTCACGACCAGTGTTTTTGGTGTAAAGCAAATTTGTTTTTACTAGCAGATAGCACTCAGAGACACCTACTATATGGCGGGCACTATTGTGAATTGTGTTCAAACTGCTTCTGGAATCTTAGCTCAACTAGTGAATAGCTACATGACTGGTGTCAATTTCTGAGCCTTTCTTTAATAATAGTTGTTATTTATACATTCTCACTTTATGCCAGGCATGGCCATAAGTGGTATATATCAACTCATATTAACTCATTATATGACATATAACGTATAGCATACTAATTCATGCACTTTTCCTAATATTACCATAAGACTTCTATTATCTTCATTTAAATACATGACAGGTTAAGTAGCTTGCCCAAAGTCTCAAAGACTGGTCCATAATCAATGCTCTAAACACTTCATCTTTTAATTCATGAATTATATATACCTTTAAGTCATATATTTTCACAGGAACTCCAAGAGAGGACAAAATACAGCAATTCAAATACTCAGTAAATGTATTTAAACTGAAAGATCACTCACAGATCAGATCGTTATCAGGTAACTATCAGACCAAAAATTAAATTGCAACATTCTGATCATCTGAAGATGTAATAACAACTAAAAAGAAAGAAGCTTAAGAATCACACATCTTTGTCTTCATCCTAGCACAAATGTTTACTGAATTATTTTTATCACAAGTTCAATTGTCCTTATTTTAGAAAATAGAACTTCTAACTGATTATATACTATCAATTAAACATCCACAATTTTTATATACTTTCTATTCCATTTGCCACAAATTTCTGCTACATGATAAGGGAGCAATTTGAATTGATGTGTTAGACAAGGGAAAGAGTCAGGGGAAAAAAAAAACAAATTGCTTTTTCCTCTTTATAAAGTTTTGTATAACAGTGTCTTTAGATTTCTATAAATATTCAGTTCTGTGTACAATAAAATATCTGTGAGCAACATAGTAACCAAAGTTACATTCCAAGTGGCATTCATACATTAACTGCCAAAGGAGGCTACAGAATAATTTTTGAAAGGGGAAAAAAAAAAAGCCCTCTGGACCTACTATAGTATGCAAACTCAACGGAAACAAATAGGCTAATGATATATCCATGAGGAGGTAGCCAACAGAGTTCAGTGACTGGGAAAGAAAGCTTGACAAAATCTAGGTATATTAGTCATATCCTCAAAATATTTTATTTCTTTGCAAGTTCTGAACTGTCAACAGTGTAAAATGAAGAGAAAAGTACCTCCAGAAGGTTTGCTATATTTTATGGCTCAATATTCATAACTACTGTGGCCATTCTTTCTACTGTTGTAAAAAGGCAGAACCAATCAGCTGGCAGATGACTGTCTTTGGCTCGGCAGAAACTTCCATTTCATGTGATAAAGTCAAACACACACAATATGAATATGTTCTCACTGGGGAGGGAAGGAGGGATGAGAGACCCCTTTCATGTCATTTACTTTATAAATTATTTCTAAGATGCATATTTTTTTTTTCTTCAGGCCTGTCCAAAGGCAGAGTTCCATTGTCCCTTTCCAAACTGCAGTCCTTTGTAAGTCATTTCAATGGCCCTTAATAGAATCCTATCAATCACATTATACTTTCAAAAATATGATCACCCTAATACATATGTTTTACGTTTTCTCTCAAAATCGTAAATGGAACTTCTTTTTTATCGAAGTGTATCCTTTAGTCATCTACTTGTCATTTACTTGTGGTCACTTGGAATTTAAAATGTACTTCAGCTAACACTTGCACATATTTGATAGGCTTTTAATTCGTGGAAGTATTTCATACCATAAAAATTCTTTTAAAAAATCTGTTTCTGGATTCAGAAAAAAAAGCATATGTATGTTCTCTTCTTTTTTTTTTTTTTTTAAATTTATTTTTATTTATTTATTGCTGTGTTGGGTCTTCGTTTCTGTGCGAGGGCTTTCTCCAGTTGTGGCAAGTGGGGGCCACTCTTCATCGCAGTGCGCGGGCCTCTCACTATCGCGGCCTCTCTTGTTGCGGAGCACAGGCTCAGTAATTGTGACTCACCGGCCCAGCTGCTCCGCGGCATGTGGGATATTCCGGGACCAGGGCTCGAACCCGTGTCCCCTGCATTGGCAGGCGGATTCTTAACCACTGCGCCACCAGGGAAGCCCTCTCTTCTTTTAAAATGAAGAATTATTTTTAATTCTGGTAGCATGTGATATAACCATCAACAATTCTAAAGCTTTCTTTCTTTCTTTTTTCATTGTCTCCATTACACCCATTGGGAGTACAATGGCTTAGGTCACAGCATGAAACATCATGCTAATTAAACTGCCAATTAACTGGTATAAGAAATATATTGCATGAAATAGATTGCTGTATTACTTTGTTTTAACTTTTGTGTCATTTCAACTTGGTAACCACTCATTTAGAATCCTCTAATCATGCTCTTTCATCCAAATGTTAATCTCAGATGGCACGAGCACATGATTGCTGAGGAGCCCCGGAGTAAGATACGTACTGCATTTCTTCCTAGTATTAAAAATGGTTTATTGAAAGATTAAAAGATCCTGTGTTTACAGATTCTTGGTATTCATTTGAATACAACCTCTTTTTAACGTAGTACTAATAGCAAGACATCCTCAGAAACATTTTCTCAAACATCTTCATCTAAATAGTGAGGCATTTGCTTGACAAGTCATCATAGGATTATTAAAAAGTCTCATGTAATAAATTGTTTCCTTAATATTATCAGTGTTTTCCTTAACACATTTTTTTTTCAATTACATGACTTTACCAATCAAGTTTCAATTTTGGGTTCCAAAAAATGGCAGATTTATTAGTAAATATGCAGGGGTTTTAAAAAGTCAACCGGCAGGAAGTTAGACTATGCTATATCCACTTGAAATGTATTATCGGGAAGCAGCCAGTTTCTGATCCTTCTGGAATGCATATACCAAATGTCTGCTGCTTTCATGAGACTGACACATAGGGGAGAAAAAGCCCTTGCCGACCCGCCTTTTAACAGCTAGACACAGAGAGAAGAAGAAAGATTAGAGACCCAGGTCCCCCTCAGCTGCGACTAAGACAGAATTTTCACTGACAAAAATGGGAAGTGGCAATTAAAAAACAGGTTGAGCTGTACCTGATCTCAGAACTCCAATCTCTTAAAATAGGAAATATTCATTTTTCTCCAAACATCTAAGGATAGAGTCTAGAAAGACATTCATTTTTAATCACATTAATTTTAACTCCTCATTAGAAATTCACAAAAAGCAGCATAAGATAGGTTATTATAGAGGTATTAACGTCCACAAAAATATAGAGTAGCCAACTTTTTCACAAAAAGTGTAAAAATTAGGGCTTCCCTGGTGGCGCAGTGGTTAAGAATCCGCCTGCCAATGCAGGCAACACGGGTTCGAGCCCTGGTCTGGGAAGATCCCACATGCCGCGGAGCAACTAAGCCTGTGCGCCACAACTACTGAGCCTACGCCCTAGAGCCCGTGAGCCTCAACTACTGAGCCCGCATGCCACAACTACTGAAGTTCAGGCACCTAGAGCCCGTGCTCTGCAACAAGAGAAGCCACCTCAATGAGAAGCCTACGCACCACAACAAAGAGTAGCCCCACTCACTGCAACTAGAGAAAGCCTGTGCGCAGCAACGAAGACTCAACGCAGCCAAAATTTAAAAAATAAAATAAATAAATAAATTTTAAAATAAAATAAAATAAAATACCAAAAAAAAGTGTAAGAATTACTGAAACACATGGTCTAATAAAAATCTGTAGTTGGCTTTGTTTTTTTTTCAGATGCTCAGATGCTAAACTGTGATATGAACTTAAAATATAACTTTCTCATGTTTTCACCAGCAATGCTATGCGTTCCCAAAAATGCAGAGCCACTTCTGAGACCTACATTTTCCACAGTCACAATTGTTAGTCAATATATTTCACCTAAAAAGTAGTTTCAAATAGGCAAAACTGAGCATTTTCAGTGGTTGTTTATTTGTTTTTTCCTCTCCAATATGCTTACTTAACCAATAACTATGTTTAAAATGAAAGCCACTGGCTTCCCTTATAGTAAATATGTTCCAATTCAATTCAGCAAGTATTTATTTTGTTTATATTTCATACAGTCAAATCTTATCATCCAATAAATGCAGCACTATTTTCTGCTTAATGAAGGACTTTGAAAATAAAGCCCTAATCATATAGAATAGATATTTATTAAATACTTGCAAAGAATAACGACTTATTTATGGATTGGTTGTCATAATCGGCATTACCCTTAGTTTTTAGGATAACCTGACATAGTTCTCATTCTTAAGTTTCACAATTTTTAAGCTACTAATAATGAGAAAAAATTGTATTCCCTTATGATTGTGGATAAAGTGATCTCCAAAAATTGTTCTTTAACCTTTTGGAAACTTTCGTCATTGGATCATGACAAAGGTTTGGTTTCAGCTTTCACAATTTCCTTTCACTTGTCTATGCCTGAAAAAATTACAGCTCACAGAGCTCCCAGATTTGAACTGTAGCAGATCAGAAACTGATGCATTTTCCCTGGAGAACCTGGACCTGCACAATTTTTCTGAATTTCACACCATAGCATATGGAGAATACTGAGGGCTTGTCATTACACTTTTCTGTAAGGTGCCTTTTATTTCACTTTTGCCGGTGTTACTGAGTTTATTTTGGCCCATGAACATATCAGTCAACAACCTCACTCTTTTCATGTCAATTATAAAAACAACAGTAAGAAAATTAATAATTACCAGTGTTTATTGAGCTTTTGTTATGTCATACTCACTTTGCCTGGCTAAATCTCATTTAATCATCACAACTAATTTATGAGGTAGATACTGTTATTAACTTCATGTTACATATGAAGAAATGGAAGCAGAGAGATGTTGTTTGTTCAGAGGTCACCTCATTTATGTGTGTGAACCACGTTTCAAACCCAGGCTGCCTGGATTCCAGACCCTGAACTCTTAACCAATGTGATAGTCTGTCATTTAGCATATGGCATTGTAATAAATAGCCTGCGTGGCAGGAATTCCCATTAAACTGGGAGCTCTCCTGATTCAAAGAATGCAGCTGCCATTTTCCTCAGTCCACCCAGATTCCAGCAGCAAAGTCTTCATTAAAAGAAAAAAAAAATTGATGCAAATAGTCCATATTTATATTAATATAATTTAAGCATGCAAAGCAAGTAAGTTAGAGAAAACTTTCTCTTCTTCCCTGTATACAGTATTTAGAACAGACCTTTTTTATCACAGATTCCACCTTTATCCAATATTTCAGTGAGCTAGAACTCCTGAATACCTTTCACATCTAAGTCATGAATTCTGAATTGGCCTCACTCAGACTAATAGATATGTGATCTAGGGAACCACAAAATTTACCTCTCCACCCCCAAATAGTTCCAGAACCTATCTTGAACCCCCATCTATAATAGTGTTTGGCATGAAGGCTCTGTGGCCCACCTGTTGAGTGCAGCCTCAGAAACCAGACTGGCAGGGCTCAATGCTCAGCACTACTTCCTGCTAATTCTGTAGCTTTGCAAATTTACCAAAACCCTCTGTTCCTCATTTTCCTCATCTGTAAAATGGGTGTCATGGCAATAATAGTATCTACCTCATGAGGTTGATATAAATATTAAATAGGGCAATTAATATACCATCTACACAGAGTTGACTCTCGGTAACTTAAGTTTAAAAAATTATCAGAGAAATATGAAAATCTGTTCAACTAAATTATATTTACCAAAACAGAGAGTTAGAATAATAGCAGCTCAAAAAATAACAAGAACTAAAACCAAAAGCACGTATTTTAATTCCCAATAATATTTTCATTTTCTTTTATATCTTGGCGGAAGTTTTACCCATGTGCATCCAATCTGATGAATTCTGGACGTAACTTTTCAATTGGTAATTCTCATTCACGGTTGCTCCACTACTCTATATAGCCATTTCTCTTGAGCCAAGTGCAGTCTCCCCTTGCTCCCCATCTTTTTTTTTCCAGATGGATAGAGGCACGCGGCAAGGGTAGAAGTTTTATTTAGAAATAGTGGGACTTGGGAGAAGCCTGGTAGGTGGAAGCCTGCAAGTCTCCCATCTAAATTTCTAATCTTGTAAAACGAAGACTAAATTGACATTAAATTTTATTATCAAAATCAGTTCCATAAATGGCCAGAAATTCACCTAAATGAAAAAAAATTCAGTGTGACCAATTCTCTAAATAAGTATCCCTGAAGATTATCCATGCCCTCTTTGTGATATTGAAAGTGACACTATTTTGCAAGTCAGTATACTGCAATGAAAAAAAAATCCAAATGATATGTATGATTTCATTTTGCTTCCCACTGTTTCTCTGACCTTTCCCAGTTGGAGTAGTAGCAGGAAAGTAAAATAAAAGTACTGTTTTTCTGTGTGAGGCACTTTGCGACTAAAAATTAATCGTGAAATTATAACAGCTGCAAGACTCCTCTGCCTGTTGCTTCACCTACGCAGAGAATTACTATTAGATGAAAGAGCCTACAGCAATAAACATCAGGGGCTAGTGTTACCTTCTCCTCTGAACCCAACCAGGCTGATCCAAGTACAGAAATGCCTTTGAAGTTACGGGGACCTTCATGTGCTGATCAATCCTTGGGGGGTAAAGAGCAAGAAAAACTGGTTCTAGCACTTTAATATATTCTGCCAGGGAATGCATTCAACTCAGGGTAGTCCAAAAACATTTCCTCTGTTACAAATTGAGTGATTTTGTACTTGGGTGCTGCTTGGTTCAATTAACTTAGAGGGAGCTATTGATCCCAGACGTGATTATTTGTACCTCAGTACATATTCCTATTAAGTCAAACTAAGGTTGGAACAGCAACAAATATAAATTCATATTTTTCCTTGGTCCTAAGGCATATGTTGAGATTTGGGTCAGTTTTAGTGGAAAACAGCATATGATTCTCTTAACATGGATGATCAGTATTGATTATTGATATAATCAGTGTTCCATAGCACACTGTTAATATTTCTAAGTTATCAAAACCTAAGAATTAAGTTTACTTATCAAAAGTTAAGAATTTAAATGATCTTAAAATTGATAGTGCGATCCAAACCCATCATTTATGGATGAGAAATCTAAGCACCAGAAAACTCAAAAAATGTATCCTTTCAGGTCTGGCTGTTTAACAGCAGGGTAAAATTTGGCATCAAGACTCCTGACCCCATTCAGGGTGCTTTTCTCCAAACATTCTCTAATTTATCTCTGTCAAACCTTTCCTCTTTATCTTAAGTGGCTAAGCTCTTCATTTTCAAATTGTAAAGATGCAGAGAACGTAGTTTAAAAACCAGCAACATGAATATATTACATGTCCCATTATGTTTTAAGAGACTATTAAAATTAAAAAATACAGACATTTTATAAAGTAGCCTTTTTTATTATTCTGGTCACAGAAAAATATTCAATACAATAGAATTATGTAGCTTGTAGACTTATAATTTATTAAAATAGCATAAATAAAGACAAAAATCCCTGCAATAATATAGATAGGGTACCAGCTTCAGTTGATTGTCACATAGAAAGAAAAGGTAAAAATTTCAACTATAAAGTTAAAGGGTAAGATAAAGAGAAATGAATACAAATACCAGAGAACAATAGTTTCAAAATTATTATGGCACATGGTGACCTCAAAAAATATGTCAATCTGTTTTAAATACTTACTATCTTATCTATGTTAATATATGATCACTTGTTATATAATTTACACTGAAGAAAAATGGGGAAAAAACACATGTAACTTATTGGTAGGTTAAATAGTTATAGTTAGAACACAAATATTTCCCCAGTCTCGTCTATAAGAGAATCTGTGATTCACATCCTCTGTCACTGAGTGGAGACCTTAAGGAATATAATATGACTTTCCAACTGTCTTCAAACTGATTTCACAAGAGCCTACTCTCATTATTTCCAGACATTGGTACCATTTTAATTTAAATGGCTCAATTGCATTAAATATCATACTTAATTGGAGAGCCTTTGCAGTAGTCATTCTATCTTCAGAATTGTTTCCTTTGTGAATAATAATCTTTAATAATGATCACGGCACATACGAAATGGCTTAAGACGGTTTACTCTACCTCTTTACATTCTAGGTAACAAACCAAAGTGCAAATGTCAATCATTAAATTTTATCTTCTCCCACTTATACACGCACACACAAATGCATACGTATACACTCACACCCATACAAAAATTAGACTTTATACAGTATCTTCAGTTGAGTAACTATAATGCAAAGAGGTACTTCCTGCATGCAATTCATTTTTAACAAAATCTAAAAAGCCCTCCTCTGCATACATAAATGCATAGGACCACAAATTTTAAAAGCCAGTTTCCTATTAAATAATGGCCATACATTCCTTTAACACTTACAGGGTTTACCCTAAATTCAATCAGAAATTGTGTAAAATGTCTGTAAGATATATTGTGAGCTTCTACTTCTACACCATAATAAATTATGTTTCAACAAGTATCAGACTGACCTAAATTTTATTTTCTCTCATGTCCACTAGTTTCTCACTTTCCCTGATTGGCAATAGTATTTCTTCTTTGTGCCTTATGAAAGAGCCTTGAACAATCTAATTTTCTCGGAATTCAGTCCTGAGGTATACATTTCCATTTTCTTTGTTGATCTAGCACAGCCTCAGGTGATTTCTACATAATGCATCCAATTAGTTCAAGCAAGGCAAATGAAATCACATCTATATTAATCTCCACCTTATTAACCATAAACAGTAACAGGATACAGGTCTCCATTCTTTGCTTGAGTCCATTCAAGTGCAAACTGAAGGAAAGGGATTTTCTGTTATTTTCATACTCTTGAGTATGATGATATTTCATTCTGTTTCTCCACAGTAATTGATAAGATTGCAAAACCTCTCTCACATCCCTTCTTTATTCCATATGAGAGCTTGATTTTCTTTTTCAGTTGGTTGCAAATTATAGTTTGATTCCTTTTTGCAGAGATTGTAATTTAAAGCCATTTTTGTTTTCTTCAAAATCAGAGCTTCATTTTAATCAGCTAGTGGTCCTGCCCCTTGGGAATCGATTTCTTTTTACACAAGACAAATCCAGGTCTATTAGGATCCAACACATTGAGTTGGAACATTACATGTATTTCACTTACGAGCACATACATTCATTTTACACGATTCCTCAATGTGGCCAGGGGGTTTCGTGGTCTGCACTGTATCCACCTATAAAAAATACAAAAATATATGTCTGCTTTACAGGGATGTGAGTAGGGTTTTGCTAGCCTAGTTCCAAAGTTTGGATGCACATATTGGCTGATAGTATCCTTTCCTTCTTTAAGATGTATTTGCAGTGGCCATAACCTCTTTCAGGAGTCATGGAGACATAACTGTTCTAGCTACAATTAACAACCCTGGGGCACCTAGATCAATACTGCTGGCTAATCTCTTGGATGTTATCTCTGACAAGAGATATTTGCATGGTAAAAGGAACATTGAATTAATTGTTTTTCAGGCTCCAAGTATTTGAAGGCTATGAAATGTCACCCGGAGAGGGGCTGTCAGGAGGGTGTGGGTATTGCTGGCTTTACTTATACTATAAATACAAAGAATAATGAAATTGTAATTCTGTTGTCACTGCTTTTACAATTTACTGTCCTTAATATCTCTGGGAGGTGAGCTTGATCTGAACGTTCACACCCTTCAAAGTAGCTTTCTAGTCTCTAAATGCAATCATTAGATAGCTCACTGTCTATAGAAACCTGACCAATTTACACACTATCGTCCACTAATCTCTGGTCAAGGATGAATTACTCTCCCCTTCAAAGTCATGACCATAAGAAGGCAATGTTTTCCACAAATGAAAGTGATGATAATACTCCTTCAAAACGTTTTGGTGCTAATGTGAGTTTTAAATAGTGTTGAATATTTATTTCTCTGAACTTGAGCCTGACGAATAGGCTGATTTCTGCTCTGAGTGCCAAAAAGTACACAGAATATTGTTTCCAGTTTGATGGTGCAGTTGATGTCAGGAAAACCTTTAGTGAGTTTGAATATTGCCAAAAAGATAATGAATCACTTCCATAAAATAAAAGTGCTACAGTTCACTACCAAAAGAATTAGAATATTTTAAGAATTAAAAATATATATATATTGCACCTAATTTCCAGTGTCACAGTGCATCAGCAAATGAGAGTCAAAGTTAAAAAGAAGTAAATGATTTCTTTCACTGAATAATCAACTAACTCACATTTGAAAATAAATGGTATAAAAAAAGGTAATGTCGGGGCTTCCCTGGTGGCGCAGTGGTTGAGAATCTGCCTGCCAATGCAGGGCACACGGGTTCGAGCCCTGGTCCGGGAAGATCCCACGTGCCGCGGAGCGACTAGGCCCGTGAGCCACAACTACTGAGCCTGCGCGTCTGGAGCCTGTGCTCCGCAACAAGAGAGGCCGCGATAATGAGAGGCCCGCGCACCGCGATGAAGAGTGGCCCCCACTTGCCACAACTGGAGAAAGCCCTCGCACAGAAACGAAGACCCAACACCGCCATAAATAAATAAATAAAAAGGTAATGTCTAATTTAAAAATTGTTTATATTCAAGAGCATTAAATGTTTAAAAATTGCTCTGACTGCAGATTATCCATATTAGCTGTATAAAATTAAGCAGCTTTAAAATGTCTTAATTTATTAAATTAATGTTTATCTTTTCTTAGAAATAAAAAGAACAGTTTTTTTTCTTTCTCTAGCAGGTCTAAAAGTTAACATAACTTGGGATATTTTCTGGCCAATTACACACGGAGGACAAGTTTACCGAGGAATCTATGATAAGTGAGTGTTCATGATTTAAGTTGTAAGTTTAAGATGGACAAAGTTTATCTGATTTTACACAAACCATACACTACACGTCATTTAAAAACTGCCTATACAAAAGTGAAAGCTAAATATTTAAAAGTTTGAGATATTGTTTTTTATTCCCAAACCAACTACAGTGATGTAGCCATAATGCACACCTAGACTACATTAGATCTTCCTGTTAGGTACCCTTTGTGTGTGTGTGTGTGTGTGTGTGTTTGTGTATAAATGAATAACTTCACAAAAGTAGTTGAATACTTGATAAATAGTTAAATAGTTAAATAATAAATAAATAATAAATAGTTAAATACTTGATAAGTGCTGTGGCTATATATATGTGTATATATATTTTCAATAAATGAATAAGTAAAACAATGAAAACAGGAAATCAGAGGTGTCAGTGTTTCATTTTCTATTTTCAAGACCTTACATACTTTTAAATTAAAAGCATATCCAAGAATTAGAATGCATTTATGTAATATGGTCACCATACTGCCACGCAGCATAATGAAATCCTCTTATTAAAATGTTATTGAAAAATAGACCTCTCTCATTTCATAAATTAACTATGTAAAGGCAGGTTTCACGTTTTTGTGGTTTTAAATTTTGATGCATCAAACAAAAGCATCTCTGTAATAATATTCACCTGTCACTGAAGCCAAGAAAAATGGATTCTTTCCTCACCATTAAAGATTCATGTTTAAAAACAAAAGTGCATACCTCAAATCACTTACTGAGCTCAAGCAGAACTACTTAGGAATCACCATTCTGAAAACAATCATTGGTGAGGGTCAGGGTAGAAATGGATGTTACCAGGATGTGTTTGTTCTGATTTTAATCAGCTAATTAAAATGGCCCTGGAAACAATTTTCAGATCACCGCCACTGAGGAGATAGGCTCTAGTAAATCAGACCAAACCAATCTTTCAGTGAGGTCCTATTCTATTGAGGATGTATAGACACAGCTTTTGTCTTCCCCTGTCAGCCGGTCTCCTCAATTTCTTCTATCACCCAGGCAACAAGCCACACACACACACACACACACACACACACACACAGAGTAAGACAAAACCAAGCCATTCCTGGAGCACGTTTTACCAGGCCATCTTTGTATCTCACTCAGTTTCCATTTCCTAACCAAAGAGACTGAAATAAGCTGGGAATTTAATTATCAAAAATTATCAATAAGAAGTTAACTTATAAAAGCTTTGTTCTTCTTTTCCAGACTTCCCTGGCCAACAACTGGTGACTAGTGCTAGGAGAAGGAAGCTGAATCACGCAGAGAATAGGAAAAGAATTCATATTTAGGTGTAAGAATAAATGAACACTCACACAAAGGAATAGACACACTCTTAATAATTCTGAAAAAACTTCCAAACCATAAATAAGGAAATATATATATTTTGAAAGGAACATGTATCTAGTTTGTACTTATTTTTATTAGGTATGCTTCAAAACTAAATCACACACCTATGTAACTAGTAGAGATTAAGTACAAGGGTGTGTTGAATGTGTTTCCATATAATTGGCAATATGTAAAAGGATTCTATGACTATTCATTATTTTTTTTCTCTGACTGATGTTAAAATCTAGGGAAAAGTAAAAGGTATCATATAAAAAGTAGAGTTTATTCCATGACACAGAAAATCAAATTGATGGTACTTTCTGCAATCTAGGAACAGGAAGTGGACATTCGTATTTTAGAGCATAAATGCATGATATAGGAGCTGAGTCAGGGCAGAGCCACTATCAACATCGAAAGTTTATCTATTATTTTTTAAAATACTGGAAAATCATTTAAAATAGAAAGTGAGACAGAAGGTAAACATGGGATTTGGTGAATGGAGAACTATGAGAACGACAATTCTGAATGGTATTATGGTGTTTTACTTCATTTTGATTTATATAAATGAGGTACCAAAACTCATAAATTATAATTATTAGTTAATATATCACCTGCATAGATGTTTATTACAAGATTGCATTTAATTATCTAACTTAAACTCACAAAGTCCTTGTGAAGTAGCTATTATAAGTTTGCTCATTTTACATATGAGGGAATTAAAGATCAGAGAGCTTAATCTCCTTATATAAAAATCACATAGATAATGGGAGAATCAGGGCCCCAAACCAACTTTGGTTCTTGATCAAAGATTTTTTTCCTTTACATTATGTTTCCTCATAATTGTTTTTTAAATTTGACTTTGAATCTTTTAAAAATAAACAGCTAAGTTATAACTGCAAATGTCTCCATTTTTGCCATGGTTTAAGGAATAATAAGCAAAACTATGCAAGTTTCCTATACTATTATAAATGAATGTGTTATGAAACTCAGTTCTAGAAGCCTATGTATCTATCAGATTCAGGATTCTATCATAATTACTTAAATTTGTGAATAAATACGAAGCAACTTCAACATATCTGCAAGTTGTCTAAACTGCCAAAAAAAAAGAAAGGAAAGGAACCAATAAGACAAATCCTATCCAATCAAAGAAAGGGAAGTTTATATCCATTTACATGTATAAGAGTGCACACACACACAAAAGGGCCATTCATTAGCACTGTTTAATCTGCACTCTTTAGAAAAGAGGGCTTTTAGATTGTGAGTCAACCACTGAACTGGCCATGGAAGGAAAAGGGCTAGATAATATCATACCACTTCCTCATCATAGGTACTTTGCTCTGACTACAGAATACGAATGATTAGGGCCCTAACAAAAGCATCCCCTGGGTTGGATAGCCAAGCAATCAATATTTATTGACTGGCTGACTGTTAGAATCATGGAATCTCAGAGTTAGAAAGAATGTCAAAGGTTATAGAGTCCAATCATGTGAAAGGCATTGCAGGAGGCATCAGGGGAAATACAGAGCAACATAAGGCACAGTCCTGGTTCTGAGGAAATTATTTATACAAATATATACAGATTACTAATATAAACAGATTACTAACCTTGAGGAGGAAAAGATGAGAGCCCAGTAGATAAAATTATGAGAGCTCTGACGAGTGAGAAGAGACAGTGGCGAGGGGAGTAGGAAGAGGGCTCACGGACTAATTGAACCTAAACTGGGGCTTAAAATAAAGATAGGTAAGGTTGACATCTACAGAAATGAGGGAAAACTGCATTCCGAGAAGAGAGAAAGTTTGTGAGGAATGTGTGAGGTAAGGTGAGAAGGCAATGAGAGGATTTCCCTGCCGAAACCAGAGATTTCTCTAATTCCATTCAACTCCATCACGAGCTATCGTCTCTACTTAGCTCAAGTCTACATATAAAAGAAACCAATGTAATAACTAAAAACAACAACAACAAAACTGTCCTGAACATCCTAAATTAGAATTACACAGACAAATTAAGGTAACTGTCAAAAGCCAGAGAATGCAGAAAACAATTATTTGTTAAAACTAATGTAATTAAGTATTCAAGGATTCCTGCTCTAGAACCTCCTGTTCTTAAAGGTTAAATCGTGTATGTCTTATTTCACAATTTTATTTTTTCTTGCTTTTTTAAAAAATAATATATTAAAGAAATACTCTCTCGAGAAATAGGGATCAATTCAAACAGACGGCTAGGCACTAAACAACCAAAAACATTAGACTGGATCCCAGCATTACAGTGCCAATTACATTTGGTCAAAGTTGAGCATTAATGAATTTCCATTCTTAAAGCTCAGAATAAAAATGTAAAATAATGTAAACTTAAGCTGTCACCATTATCCTCTTCAGACCATAGTATTGGCCACCTTTGGAAACAAAGCAGAACTGGCTGGTATTCATGTGCCAAAGCAATAAGCTGCCCAAAAGAAACAGAGACTAGATGTTAATGAGAAGATGAAATGAATACAGCAAACTCAGCTGTTCTTAAATGCCACTGAAATTGCAATCGTGTGTCTGAAAAATTGAGAGCTACTTGGGGAGACTTAAACACCCACAGAGGGAAGTAGAAAGTAGTCAAAGTGTTTCCAGGTGATGGATAAACTTACTAAGAGTTTGATCCACTAACAAGGAAATGAAGTAAGTATCCAATGAATTAACTGAGTCTTGAAAAAGTAAAGGTGAGATAGGACAGAATTACAAAATCCAACCAACCAGTTTCCTGCTTATGAAAGATAATGTTAAAAGTGTAAGAACTGGTGCCGTGAGTATGTGGTCCCTTGGTTTATAATAGATAAATTTCTAAGTTGAATATATTTCTCTTTTGATATGATTTGTAGTTGACCAGCTTTAAAATCTTGCTTTCTGATCATTAGAAATTTCTAGAAATGTTTTTATAAATACTTTCGTGAATACTAAGTGGTGCTGGTTTAAGGATTGATATGAGCATATTAAAATATTGACTTTTAGGACACAGAAAGACACTGTATTAATAACTAATGCACAAATACAACTCCAGAGATAAGGAACTCACTTGAAATTATCCTCTACAAAATTATTCACTTTACCAGTGATAATACTGAGGCCCAGAGGGGTGACAAGACATTGAATGTAACACTACAGACCTAGGATTAAAACTAAATGTCCTCACTCCCAATTCAGTAGTTTATTTCCATTTAATTTATGGGAATTACATCTCAAGGAAATGGAAAACTGGGGGATGATATTATTTAAAGACCAAGTATCTCTAATTTCAGTACATTCCAGTTGTGAAATGCAGGGAAGATACACAAATTAGATAGACTTCCTTTTAAGTTATAGTGAACTTTGCATCAATAATGTCAGTGGGCTCATCAAAAACAACCAATGGCAATTATATGTTAAATACCAAAACAAGATTCTTTGTAATAAAAATGTTTCTGCATGGACTAAGTTGCAGAATCTTTTTTTTATTTTGAAGAGTTTGAAAAATCATTAAGAAATTAATAGAAATTACTTCAAGCCAAGCTTTTTTATAGTTTTATTTCAAAATTTTGGGGGGTGGTCCCAATCAATATTGCAAAGAACTTTTTTAACATGCCTTGTATGAAAAGGACTGTCAATCTCATACTTTAAAATAGGTCACAAGTCTTAAAGAGTTTAATCAAAAAGCAATATGGTGTTTTTTAATATAGAGAAGATTATTTGCTTCTTTTTTGCTCCTTTGTCTTATAAGTGCAATGTGATGTATTAGTTTAATTAAAGTCTACCAAATTATCATAAGGATTTTATGTGCTGCAAATAACTGGCTTTGTTCTCTGCTCACTTTTTCTTAATGGAAGCAGAACATTTTTTTACATGATACTTAGTGTAAGATACCAGAAAACTACAGGGAAGAAAGGCAAATGAGGTGCCTAATGAAGTGACCTTCCTCATCTTGGACATGAAATAAAACTAAGCCTACACTAATGCAATGAACGTAAGTCAGTGTTTTCAGAGAGTTAAGAGGATAGGTAATATTATGGCTCAGAGCCAAACCATACCAAGAATTCTTCCACACATAAAAATGACAATCCTATTAATATGAAAAGCTGATAGGCCCTAAAATGAAGTAAAACGTATAAATAGATCATGTTATAAGATTTTTTTATGGAAACCATAATGAATCAATCTTTTTCAAGGGACAGATTTAGATGATAATCCAGATAAAGCATATTACCAGGTATGCCTCTGATAAGTGACAATTTAAGCACATAAATGAACAGAGAATTAATGAATACAGCACATTAAATGAAAGTTGTTTCAGAAAGTAACAGTACTAACATAACCACTCTTGCCAAAGGTGAGTTGGAACAAATTATAATTAAAATATACACTCATTTACAAAACACTGCTATCTCTAACAGTAGTGTAACAAAAAATTGAGAATAACCTATGAACATGAAATCAGTTAACTGATTATTTTATGAAATCTGAAAGACAGAAATTACCAGTGACTTTCTTATAGTATAATTCCTAAAGTACATTACAGAATATGTATAAGACATAAAGGATAATCAGCAGTGATTCTTCTGTAAGGAAAAAATGTGATCACTACTCATTTACCACTGTCCTGAAAGAAACATAATCAATATATTACAGACTTCCTGAAATTTTTTGAGCTTTTAATTCATCCTCTGAATTACTTTTTAAAAAAAAATTTGTGCTTCTATTCCTGGCCTCATAACATGATAAGTGTTTTCAATTACGAATAACTAATACTCTATTGAGTGTTTATGAGATCTCAGGCTAACACACGTGGTCCCTAGAAAGTAGATACTATCATTAACCCCATTTAACAAAGAAGGAAGTCAAGAACTGAGAAATTAACTTGCTCCAAATCACAGTTCTAAAAAAATGGCAGCATTAGAATTTTAGAGCCCAAGAAGTCTCATCTTTGTGTCTGTGCTTTTAACTAGACTACACTCTACTGCCTCTCCAATTAGTGATAAAATTGCTCTTAAAAGCAGGTTTTATCACACTTGCTATACCTTTTCAAATATATGCAACATTTTTCGGGTAGATAATATTATTGCATTTTTAATATGGCCAGAAAATGTGTAGCATCTGATCTTAGGTTTATTAAAACTCTCTCTCTCTCTGTCTCTCTCTCTCTCTCTCTCACACACACACAGGCACACACACAATAATTACATTATTACATTTATGAAGAACATACGATAGGTGTACATAATGATATACTCAGATGGTGTTAAGCCAGGAGGTTTTCCTTTTCCTCTCTTCTTAAAGTCACACTATGTACTTGTGAAATCCCATGACCTCAAAATGTGCCTAACAATTAAGCCAAGAAAATGATAGTCTTCCTAACCCATGATACATGTTTTAAAAGTAATTCTCTCATCGGTTGTCTCTGAAGAAACATTCCTAGGAAGGAGTGCTTCCTCAGTGAGCGCACATGCATACTTTGAACAGATATACTTGATTTACTCCATTTGTTTTAAGCCAAGGAGTGAAAGGGAATCTTTGACAAAACTGTCATCTTTAAACCACAGTGATATTTCATGTTCCCCTTCTGCACTATTTAGATTGCCTGGAACTGAAATGCTTCCAGAGGATCCTGTGTCCAATTTTTCAAAGCTGTCACTTTCTAGCAAATCTGCTTAAGCAAAATACTTATGTTGTTAGAAAACAGAACAAACATACATTATAAAATACATTCTATTCTTCTGTTCAGGTCAAAGTCTTATTCAAGAATGGGAACTTGGAAGAAAATGTGGAAATAAATTAAAAGATGACTATGATGGATTGGTTAAAGTCAATGAATCTGGTGCACTTCTGATTAGTTTCCAGAGATACACTTGGACTTAGTAGAGTTTTTCACACAATAATCATATAATCAAAATGCTATTTTCAATACATTCACTAAAGGTCATTAAACTGAAAAAGAACAAATACAGAGGAAAATGGGACATTGAAAGATGACCATGGTTACTCTTCCTAAGATCATGTCTATAGCAGCAATTATAATGTTCTTGTCAAGCTTCCATGTCCCAGAGGGTAACAAAAAATTGTCAAGCATTACACTTGTAGACCTCTGGCCTCTCTGAATTGTGAGCCTCATAACGCACATCCTCTAGTACCTGACTAAGTAAAAGCACAACGGTAAAAAATGCAAAATAATGATGATAATAAGAATGGTGTGAAAGACAACAAAACTTCAGTTAACACCAAGCAACTTCCAAAATGTGAGATGAAACATGTTTTGAAAAAGTTCAGTCATATTGAATTGAAGTATTACTCAATATTCTTAGCACACAGTATGCTTTCTTTATTCACACATATACACATACTCTAAGTTGTCTCTATACATGTGGACCTTTCTTTCCTGTATGCATGATTACACATTTCTGGTTTAAATTAATCTTTCCAAGTTTATGCAGTACAAATTACGTAAGACTTACAATTCCTTCCATTGCTTTAAAAAGCTAGTCATGCCTCAGCAAAAGTCAGGACTGCTTATGGTGTACAATCTGAAACCCAATTCTCTCTCAGCACTTTAACACTAGATCTGTCACCCTTCAACACCACAAAATCAATACCCTGGAATGTCATGGTTCTCTGATGGCCCACAAAGTCAAGGCATGATCAATTTCAACTTCCTTACTAGATAGAAATAGACTTAGATAAATAAAAAAGATTTTATTCAAGTTAAATTCAATAAAACAAAGGAATAAAGGTAGAAAGAGTCAGAGTTGTTAGAATTCAGTCCAATAAATTTACACTTAAATCTAGCTCCATTTTTAAATCCAACTAAATTGCATACCCAGCCAAAAGGTATATATCAGAAATTAGAAGATGCCTAGAACTTACTGTAATCCCCAGATTAAGAAATGCTATCAATTAAATGTGTGTGTGTGTGTGTGTGTGTGTGTGTGTGTTCACTCACGTGTTTCTTTTATTGCATTAGTTAATAAACAGTAGGGAAAGGACGGTGTCTGAGTTCTTTATTGTGTATCCCTAGAAAACAGGGTAATTTTTGGCTTCATTGCTCAGTAAGAATAAGAATCTTGTCTTTCTTGTCATAAACTGTATATCCTGTATTTAGAACAGCCCAAGACATGGAGTAAGCCCTTCATAAATATTTGATTAGTAGATGAAAATCAATGCGTACATTAAATATAATCTGGTACATAAACTTACCTGAGGGCAAAACTTCCTCTTTCTTGTTCACTGCTGTATCCCTGGCTTCTATAGTGCCTAGGACATAACAGGCACTCAGTAAACAGCTGTTGTTTTGAAAGACTAGAGAATGCCTCCTATTTTACTAGTCAATTTCTAGCACTCTGTGGAATTGAAATTTTAGAGTGGTCATTTCAAGAGGTTGTTGGTTTTTTTTTTTCCTGTAATAAACACTTTATATGTCAGTGGTTGCAGTTTGCTCCTAAATTTCAACATACATAAACTCAAAGACTTATTATTTAGAAATGCCTAGAAAAAGCCAGGCCTGAGAGTCAGGAGACGTGGAGTGCAGTTTAGGTTCACTAACTTGCTATGCAGCTTTGCCTCTCCAGGCCTCTGAGTCTCATCTATAAAATGTAAAAGAGGGATAGAGGGAGAACAGGATGGCTCTCAGGTATCCTCTTGGGAATGTGTAGGTATGCAACCTCTTGGGTATGTGTAGAGATATGGATTCTTAAACATCAATGAAAGGGGCTCTACAGGTCAGAGAAAAGCTCGAGAGCGATCCTATTAAGAGAGTTAAAAGAAACTGGAGTCATTCAATTGAACAAAGAAAATGCTGAAAATGCCAAAGTGAAGCAGACCAGTGTGAGAGGACTCACAGGTATGTGGTACCCAGACCGGAGTTGCTACTCTCTGGTCCCTTAAAGCACAGAGTATAGCTTGGCTCACCCCCTTGTCTTCCTACACCATCAAAACTAAAAAGAAAAATACTCACACTCACATCTAGCTTTCTCCTAGAGGACAAAATGTTGGCCGATAAAATATAGAGAAAAGTCCTTGAGGAGGGAATCCTTCTCAGGACAGAAAGGAAACGGAATCAACGGAAGTTTTTCTTTTTCCTTTTCCTTTTCGCCCCTCTTCCTTCTTCTCATCTGAAACAGGGGCAGAGTGACTGGAGAAGCAGCAACCAACTTGGGAATATGAGAAAAAAACCACAAAAACTAAGGATAGTGGAGCAAGAGAACAGCAGCACCATGATTCCTCAGTGAAACTTGCTGACTGACGGCTTCTTGAAACTTGTTATAAGGGAAAAATAAACCCTTTACTTAACCATGATTAATTTATTACTTTCAGCTAAATGCATTCTTAAGTGACATATTTGCTAAGGGAAAAACCAGAGAGAAGGATCAGCCAAAAAAAGACCATGGGGGATAGGGAAAAAAAAAAAGAAGTTATGACTATAAGGGCTCCTATTATTAGACACCAAATATAGGGCTGTAAGAGTCTCAGTCTGTCTGACCAATTACCATGTTTCACAAAATTTTGTATCACTGACACCCTACAGAAAGGAGGCAGCTTCTAAGTGTAAAAAGCTCTAGAGCAGGAATCAGATGACATGGGTTTGAATTCTGGCTCTGCCACTTAAGAACTCACTTAAGTTTCAGCAAGAGTTTCTTCAATATAAAATGGAAGTCACAGCATTTCACTGATAAGGTGATTGTTAGGATTAACAATATAATGCATGCAAAGACACTTTCTAAATGCACAGTGCTTAACTAATAGCTATTTACATGGGATGATGCAAGTAAAACACTTAGGCACAGGTTCTGACACATAGTAAGTGCTTATTTATTATGATCATTGTATTGGATAATACCTGCGCATATCTTCTCTAGAATATCTTGCTCATGAGCCTTCTCCCCCAGGCATGGCTGATTGAAAAAGTCAGCTCTTAACCTAGGCAGAGCCAGAGTTTCTCTCGCTGGCATTTGAAATTGGTACCCAGAAAAATTACCAGTCTTGCAGACTGATGGGCATATAGCATGCAAATTAAGGAACTATGGAGTTGTCAGCCATGTTTTACCATATAGAGTAGAAAAAGATAAAAGGACCATTTCCAGTGTAAGAAGAAAGAAGTGGATGCACAGAGAAGAGAGATGGAGGGAGAGGGAAAGGGAGGGAGGGAGAGGGAGAGAGAGAGCGCACAGGTGCTGGTGGTACTGAACTTCGAATACGTTTATGAAGATTGAGTTCCATGTACTTCTAATTTAGCATAATATATTTTGAGCTACTTTCTCTTACTGGCAATCAAAGAGTGCTAACTAAATAAATATATATTTTTTGGTTTTAGCATTGAAACATGTCACCAAGTTAGTTATAGAAAATCTGAATCTATGAAAGCTTTATAAGAAAAGGCCACACATAATCCCCTTCTGCTTCTATAATTTAATGTTAGCTCTATGATTTTATGATAATATTTCATGAAGAATTTTATAAAGGGAAAAGGTATATACAATTTAAAACAAAAAATATTTTTCTATTTATTTATGATTCCCGATGGCTGCAATCATTAAAGAAAATATGAGATTAGTTAAAATGCTGAGGCTACACAATATTTTCTTGAAATTTTTAATATGGGTGTCTTCTTGAAAAATAAAATCAAATGGAAAGTCACATTTATATATGCAATTTTCCACTTTTCCCTCCTGTGAAGAGCAAATAGCCTGAGTAAGAAAATTCAGATTTTAGGTGCCAGGAAAATAGAACTGACCAAATTCTAAACACTCCCTGACAATTTAGTGAATGCTAGGATACTCTGAGTACATCATGGTACCCAGAACTTAGAATCAAAGTATGGGTTTTCTGAAGGTGGGCACAGCCAAATTGCTAAATGCTTTTGGATGGAGTCCCAGAATGCAAGGGCTTATGTGTACACTTTTGTTTTGTTTTGTTGACAATGAAGAAAAACCCCTGGGTTTCACTACAATTCTGGTTTAACAATAGTCATTTTTCAGAGGTAGGACTGTTCAAATATGGTCAGTTCCATGTAGCTAGGACAAAATTTTGAATTTGTTCAAAATAAGAAGTAGAGATTAAGTATAAGAAATACAGGAGAATGCTTCCATCTGGTGACAATAAATAAATCAAATGTGTCCTGTTTAAGACATTCAGGTAACTGATTTTGTCAGTGAAATCTTAGCTTCCAATGGAGAGAAGTTCTAGACATGTCCTTCCCAGAAAAGAGAAGACCCATATTTAGAGTGTTGATGCTTTAAATTGTCACAGCTCAGATCTAAGCCACCTGCTCACTTGTCGGATTCAGTGGCAAAAATAATAGTGATATAAAGTAAGTCTATAAGCTTATATCTTGCATAGTTTCTTTAATAATAAATCTTGAAGTGTATACAGATATTTTTAAAGACACATTAAAGACAAACTATATTTTTTCCCCTTAAAATGTTGTTCATTGTATAATTTCAGCAATAACCAATGGGATTTTTTGATAATTATTAAATGAACCTTTTGTTCAGTTTTCCAATTTTTCAATGAGGAAGCTGTATTTCATTCCTATGTTTTTAATAGGAATTTTAACAGGCTTCTAATTTATAAACATCTGGAGCACAGCTTATAACTAACTTCTACACTAGAAGTTAGCATGATGTAGACAATTAGTATTCGTGGGGTGAATGAATCTATAATAAAAAGAAGAGTACATGCTATCACTGAGCACTCTATTCCCACCTGAGTTTCATATTTCTCTTTCCATTTACTTCACCCCAAACAGTTTCCATAACAAACACACTGGGTAACAGGGCTAAGACACTCAACGCTATTTCTCATTGTTAAGAAGCAGGAAGTCATAAACCAATTTCAAACCACAATCCCATAACTAAGAAAACCTGCCAAAAGACATGAAAGCCATAATGATTTATTTCTTGAAAGGAAAGAAAACCTGACACCCTATTTCAGGCAAGGACAACTGGAACCTGGTGCATTAGCAGTATCTGTGGGATCTACTTTTAGAACAGATATTCCTTGTTCGAAAACAGAGCATGAAATGATGTTAATCTGTAAGTGGAGGAAGCTGTTCACGGCCCTCTAATCAGAGCATGGTGTACTTGAATTATCCGCCCCTTCACTTTTCAACTCAGAATACCCACCAAGCCTGCACCAATGGCCATGATGAGTACTCCACTCTTAATAAATTCATTGGGTATTTTACAAGTACAAAGCCTGTAGGATTGGACACTTCAGAGTAAATTTTAGCTTCATAATCAAGAATATGGCTGAAAATGCCAATTAATGGTACAAAGCACAAATAATCAAACTTTAGCTATAGAAAAGCCCTTTATGGACTAAAAATATCCACTATGCAATCTATCCCTGACTTTGCAAGGAGGCTCACCAGAATATTAATAATCAAAGATATCCAAATAAATTCCTGCTGAAAAGTGATCTCTTGGCTGAAGAGAATTATGTAAGATAAAAGTGAAGTGGGAAAAAATGCCATTATATATTTAAGTAATCCATTCTGCTGTTATTTAAACTTTAAAGCAAACAAAACTCGCACCATGGTAGATCTTAATGGATTAAGACATTCAAAATGGAATAGGCAACATGTAAAAGGACTCTAATAAGCTTAACAGAGTGTATCTTAAAACAGAAACATCTCAAAAGTTAAGAATTAAGTAAAAATAACAGGTACAGCTAAAGGGAAAACACACCCATGGAGAGATTTCATTTTGAGTCGCGACCTGGGAAGGCAAGTCTTAAAGCCAAATTGAGGCTCATCAGACAAATATATGCATGCCAGGCAAGCAGTGAAAAAAAGTCACGAAAGAATATCAACACAGATGGGAATGAGATAGCTGACTTGCAGGAAATCATGCGGAGTGACAGCTCGGCAGGATCTCCACACCTGATCTGGCAGCAGGGCCTATGGGGACCGCGCTACAGCCAAGCCAGTGGGGGCCTTAGGCAGATGTGGCTGAACACTGGGAGCTGTGCGCACCAAGTCCTGGTCCTGCAAGCCTGCGACTCTGCGAGCAGGGTCTCAAAAAATACACAGACATCAAAACTCACTCCTGGACTCATCAGTACTTAACTGGATGCAAATTATACGTCTATTTGGGGGAAACTACTTATCAGAAGGGAAATGTCTGCCAATAATTGCTATGAAAACATTTATTTGACCCTGATCCATGTTGCTCACCAGATTCAAGTTATTTTAAATAATGAATGGAAGTAGAAACAAAATCACTGTTAATCAATATTAGATTGATTCTGTTGCAAAAAATCTACATTTTTTTAAAGCTACCTGAAACTATCATCATCTCCTAAACGTGATTTAAGAAATTTGATTGAAAGAAACTTGATTTAAGAAATTTAGTTTCAAATAATGCTTTATTTCAATTTGTTTTCACAACACATATCATCACCTGTTTGCCCATAGTTTTGTTGCTAAACACAAGGCCTTCTAAGAGAGGTTTCTAGTTGATTTTAAAGAGACAGGGGAAAGAGCACAATAACAGAAATTGGAAATCAAGTCAGAGGTAAGATGGAAAATATATATATATACCCGACAGCACCTAGTTAAATAAACTTACTGACATCGTAAACAGCAAAATCGTGTTTGTAAAGAACTTTTCTCTTACTTGAAAACTTCCTACTCTAAAACTTTCACTCCGTTACAATATTTATTGAGTGCAATTTCCTGCTTTAGGCTGACAGAATTGCAGGGAATTAATCTCTGATTCAGGCTAAGGTCTTCCTGTTCACATCCCCTTTGCAAATGGAGCTTCTTGGGGAAGCTGAAAAGGCACCAAATGTTTCACAGCTGAAGCTGTTCACCTGACCTTCTTTTGGTGACATAATGTTATGTTTTTGAAAGTTCTGAGGTTTCCGGTATTAAGCAAATGAAAGTTGAAGATGTAAACATACTACTTATAATAGCCAGTATACTTAGTAAATGTATATTCAATTGTGGAATTCAACAGTAAATTCAGAGATCAAATAAGTTACAATTGCTCATCAACTGATGCATGGCATTAGATTTATTGTAATGGCAGCCACATATTTATATCTACTAAAAATATTTTATCCAAAAATAGCATAAAAACTACTTTAAAAAAATTATTCTGTCTAGTTTTTCTGTGTATCATATTGTTAGGGTACGATGACGATTAAAAGATTATTAAACAACTTTCTCCAACGAAGTGGAAGTGGATATCACTTTCAACTGATAAAACTATAGCAATGTAGGATGGGAGATGAGTTACCTAAATTGGAATTTTGCCAGCTCCTTTAATGGTTTTAGTGTAACAGAGCTTGAATTTTCCTTTCTGTTGATGTTTATTTCACTGCCTGAGCAATAAGATTTTTCTGAGAAGTTTAATTCTCTCAAGTTTCCAGTTCAATGTTCTAAGTTGCAAGATAAATACCAAATTCTACCTTACTAGTAAGATCTGATATGACTGTTTTATTTAAATTCTAAAACCCTTTTTCACTCAGTACGTCTAGGAGACTAAGGGTTTCCTGATTGTTGGCAGAGCTACTAAAGATTCATAGCCCCAATGAAAGTAAGATTTTCATCAGTCCAAGTTTTTAGGAACAAACCGTCACAGTTCTTGTTACCATCTCTTTCTCTTTTAAAAATGCACGTTGCACTTCTGCTAGCAAAAGGTCTCAGATTGGCTGGAATATCCGATAGACACTACCTTGTGCTGTGAAGTTACCCGATTAGTATTTTCTCAGAGGCAAGTTTACCACTTGATAAATCATTAGCATCATTTCCTGTAGCACTAAAGTTTTCCATAGGGGTTCCTAACTAACTAAGGGCTAATCATCCGAGTTCTTATTTAGCTCTTGAGTTCTGATTAGATCGTAGTTTAAAGTGGATGACTGCAGACTGCTAATTCTTACCTGACAACAGGGTGAACAAAGAATACATATTCAGCAAATATGTTTTATCTTCCTTTTAACAAATCCATACCTTACTATTGTATCATTAAATGTAAAATCATGATGAGTTTAGCTGTTCAGGGGAAAGATACTGATAAGATTTCAGTGGCCACACGTTATTACTATGGGAATTTGTACTGGCTAAGTTATTTACAGCCCATTACTAATTTTAAAATTTGATATGTATCAGGTGAGGGTTAAGGCCAATAACAATGTATTATAGGTCAAACTCACGCAACAAACATTTTAAAATAATTTAACCAAATATTTGAGATTATTAAACATTTTTATTCATATTTCTTTTTCACTTGTAAACCTATCTTTTAACATCTTTTTGATAAACAGTACATTTTATGCATCTGTTTGTAACTGAAATAAAATTGTATTAATTCCAAACTATTGCAATTTGAAGAGAATGTGATGAAAATGGAAATAAGTATAATATAAATGAATCAGATATAACATTCTAGAAAATCATTTTTTGGTAAATTTTTATAAAAAATATTAATAAAATACAAAAGAGATTTTTTCTTATATAAATGAGCCACTGTTTTACTATTTTATATATATAATTGGTCCTCTAGGTTTGAGATTTTATATAATACAGTACTTCTACAAATAACACACATTATTATATGATATTTGTAAATACAGCCGTATCTCAGTTAAGTAAATTTAAAAACATGTGTTTTCCCTCCACTCACTGAAGCACTGAAGCAGTTATCATAAAATTAAAATTCCAAATCATGTACTGTTATCATTTAGCACATCAAAAGTCTTGTTAGATCATATCACTTTGCAAGTGAATTCTTACCAAAAAAAATAGTAACCAAAACTTGAATTTTAGGTGCCCTTTTTAAAACTGTACATAAACATCCTCTCAAAATTCTGGTAGTTGCAATACTAGATCTAGCTTCCAACACAGTAGCGTTTTACATTTAAGCGGGGGGGCGCTTTTCAGTTTCTTTTTTTTTTTTTTTTTTTTCTCCTACACGTAAAGGAAAAGATCCCACTGGTATGGAGTCCCCAGCCTCTCTTTCCTGTGACATCTTTTCCAAGCCCACTAGTGTCTCTTAATAGGCATTACTGGGTTCCCTTCCTGTCTCAAGGGAGTTTGGCTCCGCCTCACTCCCTCCCAATTATACATATGCGGGCTAGATAATTGACCCACCCCCTTGACTGACACATTGTCTAAATGGAACTGACTGCCTTCTAGTAAACCACTAACAAGTGGGAGAGGAAGTACTAATTAATCAACCTGAATATCTTAAGTCATTATTGACTCAAATCCTTTCATACCTTCTTTAACTCTCCCAACTGTTAAAACACTCCACCCTCTAACCCCGGCACACTGCACACTCTCCTTGGTTGGAGAATACAGAAAAGGGTTTAAAAATTATGTAGAATCTGCAAATAAAAAAAAAAAAAAGAAAAAACATATGTGCACACATGCATATTTAAATTACTTTTTTTTTCTCAGGATCCTAGATTTACCAATCAGATCCTAAAATTTAAGCAAGTGTAAAGTCTAGAAAATACAATTGTGAAAATAAGGAAAAACTTATCCCCTTGGCCCCCTTGGCATCTGTTCATGCCAATGTCTCCACCAGAAGTACAAGAGTAGCTCATGAAAGTGTAAAATCAGAAAATAAGCAGAACCTTGGACAAGAAGTTCTAAAGGTACCTAAAGTTACCAGGCCCTAAAGATACATTTCCAGAATGTTTAAGAAAAAAAAAAGGGGAAAAAAAATCCAAACCAAAAAAAAAAAACATTCCAGAGTGTTAAAAACAATAAAGAAAAATCTCTGTGAGGACAACGTATAGCCTCTATTCCAGGCTAGAAGGTATGATCTATGATCATTAGCTATACAGTCTTCAGATGCCACGGATAAGAGGCCTTTCTTGCTCTTAGATTTAAGGTGGCAAAATAGGATTTGTATATCAAAGTTAGGAGGGTTTTCAGGTTGGTTATCCAATATCATGACTTTATCATTCCAGGTAGTTTTCAGGAACAATGTGCAGGAAATGAGACACCTTAATACATAATTGCCACTTTCCTTTCCTTCTTACTTGGACTCAGGTACCTGAATCCATTCTAAGTGACCGCAGCCCTACTCCCCTTTCCCTTAAGTGGCCTCTTCTTCATTACAAAGAAAATTCCCCAAGCAGATCATATATGCAAGAATACAGATGAGATAAGAGACCAAACAGTCAATCAGGTCAATTGTGTGCATTTTAGTAGAATTAGGATGGCAGTCATCATCTTAAAAAACAATAAAGATTTGGTGAAACTTAAGGCCAGTATTTCAAGGCCACTTGCACACTTTATTTCTTTCAAGATCTTTATATTGAGATATATCTATATATTTAACAGTAACATTTACTTCTATGTCTTTAAAAAATCTGCCATCATGAATTGATTGGGCATTGTTACATAGATAAACGTTAGGGTCAATTATAAACTATAAACCCTTTATGATTCGAAATTCTTGAGTCGTTACTTAAAATTATATACAAGGATGGCTCATTGATGTTCGTGACAATTAAATCTGTATGGTAACGTACCCATTAAACACACATTCAACCATTTGGGGTGGAAATTTTACAAAATGTGTTCCATAGTAACCTGAATTCTTAAACAAAGGATACATGAAGACTCCAAGATCATTATAAATACTAATCAGGCTGTCTAAGCTAGTGTCATCTGAAGTCAATGAAGTATGTGTAACTTTACTTATGGATCCAGATAAAGATTCTCTTAGATACATATATTAAATACTTATTTACTTCTGATATCAGAACACATATGTAGTGTTAATGACTTCATTTGGATTCTAATTGGCTGCTTTAAGTTAGGAGTGGGAAAATAAATAAGTACGTTTGGTAAAATCATGGATAAATGAGAAGCAGCAGGTTCTGAGTAAGGACCCAGAAGTGAGTTATGTGAGGTTTCCAAAGTACATTTGGTAGCACCCTTTTTTAGTTCCTTGGTACTCTTTTTTCTTGTTTCTAAGTTTCATTTTTATTCCAAATAGTAAAGGTTATGCAGTGAATTATGCTTAAAATGTATAAATTTATCAAAATGCAAGTAAGTATTTATAGTAAAGCAAGAAGAAACTTAGATACCAAATTACTAGGATGTGAGCAGCATAATCTTCCTTTTTCTCTTTCCAAGTGGCAGCTTAGGATATTGAGACCCTATTTCATCATTAATGAAAAGGGATTTGAGAAATAGTGGGATCAAAACCAAAACTGATCCTGAAATCCCAGGCTAACAGAGCACTCTGGGATTATATTTCCTACTTCTGACTAGACAGCTACACCCATGAGGTAACAGCTGTACGTGATGTAACACTGTGACTTGGTAATGAATGTAGCCTCAACATCAAGAGAAGTTTCTAGGCTTCCATGTTTATCTTATACATGGGTAGATAATTTTACATAAACAATTTAAGAGAGCCATCGATATGCAAATAATTTATACTGAATTGTCTACGTATGAGAGATCTTCATGGTGAATCATCTACACAAAAATTTTAACTCTAATTTGACTTTATATCAGAATGTCTCTAGAAAAATCTTACTCACTGACATATCACTCTACACTCAGGATTAGAACAATAAAGATTTAAAAATAATACACCTATTTTAGGCCAAATATAATATGTTTAAATTGCTGTTTGCCATTTATCCATGCCCTTCTCATTCGGGTGACTAATCAATTTTGGAACATTCTGACTGTATGTAGATTCAGTCTAATGATATATAAATATGAATCCAATAAGTTGATTCTGCTTATAAAAACCAAGATAAATAACACGTTTGCTCGATTTTGTGTTTATTTTCATTCTACATTGTACAACTGGCTTTACATTTTCAAAGCACTTGCTGCCTTAATCTGAAGATCTAATGCAATCCAGCCCAAGACAGTAATAATAGAAGACTAACGTTTTCCATTTAAAATAATATTTTCTTTGGTCTTTGAAAGTCCTCGAGGGGTAAACTATTTTAATTTAATAGCTGCAATTGATCTTCAAATATGCAGCAATATTAAAAGCAAAGGGAGCCCTTTTTCTTTAATCAACCAAGTTAGAACTAAAATAAATGAAGATGTTCACAGCTTGCGTTCAGGAAGCAAGAGAAAAGAAGAGTAAATAACTTTTGACAACCTTCTTTGAACAAATGATGATATGGTGAGAGTCTTGCCCTTGAAAAACTGCAGCTCTTATAGTTTTATTACACATTGGCCCACTTGATTTATTTATTCATTCATATTTAAGATAATAATCATCAGGAAATGGCCTTATTATATTATTGGTTATAATGTTTCCTATTTCCTCAGAGAGAAAAAACCCACTAATCTTAAGAAATATAAAACTGATAAAAAAAAAAGCCACTCATAATATTTTGGCATTTTTCAAAATACACAGTTTTTATGTCCAGTCCTCCCAAGCATCCCATGCCAAGGATGATTATTCCAGTTCTGGGAGTTTAAGTGGCATGAGGGTTAATATATGAATATAATCCAGTTAGTTATCTCTGAATTCTATTTTATGTTGTATTTATATCACACAATGCCTTGAACATGTGTCTAAGACTTTAAATTAGAGAGAAGCCCGTGTTTCATTTAATTGTTCGAGAAATAAGCATGGAATAGAACGGGGTACTCAAGGGTGGTTAGCAGATGCCCTCTGAGAGCATATCAAACCATTCTGTCTCTTACTTGCTTTATGATTTTGACATACTAACCTCTAAGTTTGTGTTCTTCCAACCAAGTAGGTAGAATAGCACACCTACCTCCTATTTCTGTTGCTTGGATTTTATAATATGATGCATTTTAAGAACTTAGTGCCAAGCACATGATAAGCACAAAAAGAAAGCATGTTTTTATTTAGCACTGAAAGCTTATTTACTAGATTTGAAAGCAATTCTCTGAAGCTGTGTTGTCCAATACGGTAGTCAGTAGCTCCATATGGTTACTGAGTACTTGAAATGAGGCTAGTCTGAACTGAGATGATACGCTCTTGTTGTAAAATACATGCCAGATTTTGAAGACTTAATTTTTTATGAAAGGAATGACAAATATCTCATTAATATTGGGTCGGCCAAAAAGTTCGTTCTGGCTTTTCTGTAACGTCCTATGAAAACCCCAAACAAACTTTTTGGTCAGCCTAATAATTTTATATTGGTTAAATACTGAATCATAATATTTTGGATATATGAGGTTAAATCAAATACATAAGTAAAATTAATTTTATCTGCTTCTTTTTTATTGTATTATTATGCCTACTAGAAAATGTAAAATTACATGTGTGGCTTGTATTATATTTCTATTGGATGGTGCTGCTCTAAAGTATTTTCCATAAGAATTACCCAGGGTGCTTTTTAAAAATGTAGGAACCTGGCCCACGCCTGAGGTGAACAAAAGCAGAACTGCACTTCCTAAAAGCTCCTCCAGTGAATCCTTTGCAGGCAAAAATCTGAAAACCATTTCCCTAGGTCTACATATGTTAGATGTTGCCGAGAATCCAGCCTCTTTCTGACCTTCAATCTAAAAGTCCTAAAAGATTTGACTATTCCTACTTAGTGTCTGATGAGAATATAGTTAGATACAAGCAAGAGGCGCCTATTAGACAGCAGTTCCTTTAGGAAGCACCCAACCAAATGGTCAACCTCAGGATTAAGGGGAATTTGCAGACACCTGATTTTAGAAGTAGAGTTGGAGCATGTGGGTCTTTCTTAATGTAGGGTGCAGACAGAATTACAAAGAGGATGACAAGGAAGAAGGCATTCTGTGAGACCCGATGTGATTCATTTCTGGATATGTCTCCCTAAGACACACACACAGTTGAGATCCAGAGGAGGGGAGAAGAGTCAAAATGAAAGGATGCCTTACTAAGTTGTGGCTCTCATGTGGGCTTGGTGGTGGGCTCATCAGTGCCATTTGTCCTTTGAGGAATATCATGGTAGAGTGAAGTATTTAATACATTCAATCTAATTAAGAATAAAGAACAGTTTACATATAGAAAAATTAATACATTAAACTTGTTAAATATAAAATCATATAACAAGCTTATTTGTACTCAAAAAAGTGGCTCATTTTTTTACATTAATATTAGAATAAAAGCTTGCTGGTTGTTTATTCAATTTGCACATTTTATTCTGTCATGTGCCAGAATCAGCAAAGAACTGATAATAGGCAGCAGAAGTAGAAGCCAAATGTATAGAAGAAAATCTAAATTGAGAAAAAAATGAATGCATTAATTATTTTTTCCAATAATTAAAAAAAGACCACTAATAATTTACTTTAGAAATAGAACACTTCATTCTAATTTCAAATATTATCACAGAACCACCAGCCATCAGCAAGAAGAGACAATCACTCATCAGGAGAAGAAACCAGCGGATTTTCTGTGATAATAGTCTAGTGGTAGCCAACACTTCTCAGAGCCCTGGAAAGTGAGAGAAGACTTAGGACGAGAAAACAAGAGTTCTGGGGGAAGAGAAGAGTCACAACTCCAAGGAGACTGTGAGAAGGAAGGAGGGAGGAGGAGAGCTGGCAGAAAGCCAACAATGATGAGTGTTTGGAGCAGCTGAAGATCTTCTTCTCCCATTTCTCTCTTCTTCTCTTTTAACGTCTTCAGTAAGAGTTATGAAACAGACATTGTGGGAGGAATTTTGGCAAGGGAAGACCCACAAATATGTAGAAACGCTGGGAAATAGTGTCCTTGAGAAGGAAACAATGGAACCTGAAGCTTAACTATCGTACTTCTTGGGTTGTTTTTAATTTGATTTTTCTTTCCGGTAATAAAAATTGTATGCATGTGTTTATATATACCGTGTCTATTTCCAATGTACAGAGGTGATGCCAATATTTTAAAGGAAGAGTTTAATGAAAAGATAGGCCTAAGATTCATTATTGGGGGGTGGGGCTGGAGAGTACAAATAAACCCAAAGAAATAGAGAGAGAAATACAGCTCTAGCCTTCTGAGCCACATTTGTTTGTGACCAAAATATAATATGTAGGATAGATCTGTACTTAGAATGAAGATTTGTGTATGACCAATACAATGATGACACTTTCTGATGTAAGCTAGCATTTGTTATTAATTTATTTTAAAAACATTTCAATTAAATTAGATCACGGTATTGCAGAAAAAGCCTTTGACATCTATTATATAGGTAGGTATTTATATATATATATACACACTATATTTTATATTTTAATGTATTTATTTGTATTTCAAAAAAATTATAGGTAAGATAAAGAAACATTTCTACACTTCATTCTTTTTTTCTTTTCATATAAAGATAAACCTCTGGCATCCAATCATTTAACATTCAACATTCAGTCTCCATTTTTTGACTCTTTCTAGAAAATAGGAACTTTATCTTTCTCTATACAACACAGATTAGCATAAACTTGGCTGTTCGATGGGTTTTTTTTGGGTTTTTTTCGTCTTTCAAACAACATTTACTTTCAGAATTTCCTAAGCACTGATCTAACCAATTCCAGGAAACTCAATATCCTCTGCCTTACCATTAAAAAAAAATGACCTCAAACTAACTATAAAAGCAACAAGGAATCAGGATAGACAATAAATAGAATGATTGCTGTACTTATCCAAGAAGAACTCTGACATCCTTTACATCTCTTGTCTCAGCATTTTTTTCATGGCACTTGCCACCATCTAATCTTAATACTTTACATACTTATATCATTAATTATCTACATCCCTCCAGTAGATGTGATAGCAGTGATTTTTATCAGTGCTGTTCTTTGCCGTATCCCAGTGCCCTGAGCACTGCCTGGCACAGAACATGTTAAATATGTGTTAAATAAAAGTTTGTTGCTTACATTCATTAATTTGACCACTGAAACTGTTCTATAAGCTTTTATTGAGAGCCTACTCGGTATGGGACACTGGGTATTCAATGATAAATTAGATATAATCCTTTTTGCTGAGCAGGTCACATTATTGTGGGAATAGGCATATAAAAATTAATTACAATGCAAAGTGACTAGTGTATGTTGAATAAAGACCAAAAGCAGGAGAATAACTCATTTAGCATGGGAGGTAGGGAAAGCGCTGCATAGGAAGCGACACTTGAGCTGAGTCACTAGGTCATGAAATATACGTGTGTTTCTGAGGAATGGAGAAGGATCAAAGGACATTTCAGAGGAAAAGGAATGTACAAAGGGATGGAGCTAATAAAGGGAACGTTCCACAGGGCAAATAGCAAATAGTTTAGTGTGGCTGGAGCAGAGTGAACTTGAGAAATAAATCAAGAAGCATAGATGGATTAATTCATTTGCTAAGAATCTTTCTGTTCTGCTCATCAGGCTTCACTTTATCCCATGGGATGCAACTGAAGGTTTTACTTGTTGAGAAAATAACTTAGGAGAACAAAGATGTTTTGAGGGTTCAGACTAGAGGCCTCTCTTTTTATTGTGAGCAGCAGGGAGGAAGGAGTATGGGGAGGCGAAAGGAGCTTTCAGAAACCAAGAAGAAACTTGGTTATAATAGCTTTTCACATGTAAACTTCTCTAAACAATTGTAAGAGAACCAAAACAGTGCATCACCTCTGAACACCACCAATAGATGAAGAAAGCAGTAGCTTATTATAAAATTTAAGAAAATAAATTTTTATATGCAGTTTACTTATTCAAAAATAGAGATGCACGTGCAATTTTAAACACTTAAGTTGTTTAACTTTCTAAGATCGTGCACATTTAAGCTTCTGCCCCGATTAATATTATAGAAAAGCACAAACACTGTGAGAAGCTAGGTGCAGCTGGTGACTAATCAGCCTCTTAGAGAAAAGCATCTGTGATGTCACAGAGCTCTGGTCTCCAGTCCAGCTCTACCCCTTACTAACTATACAATCTTGGGCAAGTTATTAAAGCTTGAGCCTCAGTTTCTTCAGCTGAGAAAGCCAACATAAAAACGATATCCATCAGCACCGAAAGAATGAAACGACCTAATCAGCCTAAACACACCTGGCGCAGTGTCTGATATACAGTAGATCCTCTGTCGATGTGGATTTCCTTAAGCCTCATTATAAATAAAATTGTTGAAGCCATCTGAACACCACCAAATAATTATAGACACTCATCAGAAACCCTGACCACCCATCCACTTGTTAAACTATGCAATTAGATAATGTCAACAAAATACGTATGGGTTTCTCAAGAGTTGACTTAAAATATTTAAATACCAAATCAAATCGGAGATAAAATACTGAAATCTCTTAAAAGGGTATCTGCATGTCATATGAAAAATGATGAATCTCTTTAAATGTCTCACATACTTCCCTGAATAGTATTATCTTGTGACCTTCATTCTTTTTTTACAGCAATAAAAGTAACTTGAGCCTGACAAGATTTATTGTTTCCAACCAATAACTCCTGCATTGGGTGTGAATTTCATTCCCATTAACACCTTACAATTTAGGACCTTTAATTCATAACTTTTGCAAGCATAAAACACCTTAGACCCTAAACAATCTAAAATAAATCAATATATCATGTTTTCTACACAAGAAAGGGAAAATAATAAAGTGATACACTCTTCTTCACATCACTGGGGCTGCTTCAATATGACAACATCCTTCCCTTTCACTTGATTAATGACTTGGGAATGCTTTGCTGCTTCCCTGATACGGAGCTAAACTTATTTCAGGACATGTTCTAATGAGTCACCTTAGAGGCTAATAGTAACCCCTTCTACCACTGCCTCCTTCCTCCAGAAAACCCTAGGGAGTGTTTGCAGCATAGCTTGATGGCTCTAAGTCAATAAGACAGGGCTAACTGCTTTAGAAGGCTTAATTTTAAGTTAATAACGACTGTCCAACCTGACTCCGATGTGACAAGCCTGTGTATTAGAGATTCAATGTATCTTATGAAAATGTATTTCAGAAGCATACTGTGCCATTATGTTTGGTGGTTTCTATTATCAGTAACACTTCTGGATAAAATCAAGGTTTTTATCAATAAATTTCATAGTAGTCAAATATAATTCAAACCTTATATTAAATTACAGATATAATAATTTATTTTCCAGTGCAATTCCTTATTTATGTGTGCAATGAAATCAGTAGTACTGGTAATTACTCCTTTGGGAGGAATACTTAGAAGGGGCTACTTTGCAGTTTTTAAAAATTCATCACATATGCAATAATTTTTACTTCTTCATTCTAAATTAGAATGTAAGCAACACGAGAACAAGAACAGAGCCCAAAACAATGTAGGTGTTTAATAAATATTTGTTGAATGCTAAAAGAATCAATCTGTCCTCTAACAGAGCCTAAAAAAGGCACCTGCTGTGGAAGCCCAGCTTGAACACAGTCTGAACCCTGTGCCAAAATTCCATAGATCATACGGCACATGGAATGCCACCTCACATGGTGAGTCCTTGGTAGTCTCCCCTGGGCTAAGTGCCTCCCTGAAGAAATGTCTCAAGTTTGCCTACAGTACACCTTCATACATCAACTTAGCAAAATTTGTAATTTATGTGAAAATATACTTCTTATAAGATTCCTGCTAACGTAACCACATTACCACTCAGAAAAATATGCTGTTCACAGATTACAGCAACTGCATATAAACTGAGCGACTTTCATTCTGTTCCTTATCAATAAAAGAGAGAGTTGTAAAGGTTATCTCTCTCTTTACAGTTAAAGATACGTGAAGGGAAATGAGAGATGTACCGGAAACAAAAAGAATCTGTATGGAAGAATTAAGAGAAATGCTTTGGCCTTGTCTTTTGTAGTGCCCATGATTGTTTATAATGACTTAAAGAGTCTCCCAGGCATGATGCTGACATTTATGGTATTTTATCTTTCATACCAGCCAGTTGAGAACTCTTCCACTTTCATTAACATAATTTAATCAAAGATTCCTGGAATCTAAACACTTCCTATTCTTTTCAGAACTTCCCAAAATCCATGACACCAAGTTCAAATGCTCCCATTTTGAAGCCTAATATTTTTAATTGGGTTATAGTAATATATCATTTACTTACTCCATTGGAAACTGAATGACCATTTATTTAAATAGCAAACGTGTATGTGGGGCCAAACACCTTTATTCACAAAGTTTGTCCTGTTTATTTCCAGGCGTTTTTACCCCAAAACAAGAAATCTAAAGGGAAGAGGAAGACAAGAGACTGGGTGTGTAAGAATCTGGGTCAAAGTTCCATCACCAGCTTCGGCAGCCGCCAGTAATCACCAAGATTCACTGAAAGATGAGGACTTAGGAAGGTTTGCAAAAAAGTATCAGTAGCAAAGAAGAATCCACATCTTCTAATATTTACTTGCATTTTTAACATTCCTCACATTCAGATCAAAAGATAGCTTTGGACATTCATTATTTTGAGAAGTGGAGATATTGAGGCTAATTACTCAATTATAATGAAATTTTCCTTCAAGCCTCAGGTTCAAAACTAAAGAGAAGAGACAGCAGGTAGTTGCTGCTACACCCTCACTCCTGGCATTATTCCCTTCGTTTGGAAATGTGTTGGGGAGACAAAATGATTAATAAATTTTACAGAGGCCAAGAAAAATATATGTGCATTCATATTTAAACAGAATCAAGTTTAGATGCATCCACATAATTTAAAACTTGAGTCCCAATTATATAGCTGACAAACTTAAAAAATCTGTCCCCCAACCATGATCATTTCACAACTTTCTAAAAGATAATGATATAAGAAATATTTCCCAGTGTGCATGTGAGGATTTAAAGAACATTTTTATAGTTGAGAAACAGAAAAGGGACTCTTATTCTTGAAATGTTTCTAAGATCTTTGATCCTCTAACACTTTAATCAGGATAACCCAGCAAAGGACATTTATTAAGTGCTATCACTTTTGAACATCCAAATGCCTCTGTAAAATCTTCATTAAATTAAACTCACTCAGAAAAAACTGAATTGTTACAGCATCATGTTTATGGTATTATTTTAAAAGATTTTAATTTAAAGACAATATTCTGAATGGCTCATACCATACAAGGGTATAGAAGTTAGAAAATTTTCAAAAAGGTAAGTCAGTTTGCACTAGCATTACCCATACAGCCAATGATTCTCGACTACTTTGTAGATACAGTTCCAATATTTTAGCATGGCACAAAAGATCCTTAGAAATAGGAACTCCACTTTATTTCATCACCCACTGTTTCCACTCTGTTACAAAGGACACCTCTAAGTCTCGTACTATTTCTACTTCCCTGTCCAGAAAACACCTACTTGACCTTGGAGGCTCTGTCAAGGTCACTTTCTACATGCCAGGAAAAATGAGTATCTCTTTTCTCTCTACCATACTACTTCAGACATACATGCTCCAAGTGCTGCAGTAGTTTGTTTATATAAATATCTCTCCTACTACATCCAAAGAAGCTTCCAGAGTGGGCACCATTTTATATCCACTTTTTGCATCTTCTGTACTTGGACAAATACCTGGCACTCAGCGCACTTTCAGTTACTTGGTAAATTATTGAATGAACACAAATGGAGAAAGGCATATAGTTGAACAAGGTACAAGCAGATGCTTACTCTATTTTAATATGGTGAACAACACAAACTATCTGGGGAAGAATTAATTTACAGATGTATTTCTGAATTTTCCTTCTCTTCAAATTTGTACCCATGGTTGATTTTACTCTCTGCATATATATGAACCTATCCACAGACATTATTTCCTCATGGACTCACACAGTTGAATATTAATTAGAGACAGTGATTCATGGTTGGGGTTAAATATTTTCAATTTCTCACACACACCTGTTCTGTCCGCTCTCATCCTTACCCATATGATCATGTTTTACACCCAGGAGGTTGACCAATATAGATTACGTGCCCAGGATCCCTTTCTCTCTGGCTTACAGCCAGGTTTGGCCAGTGGAAATTCTTGGCCCAGACTAAAAAGAGAGAGAAGAAAGAGGTCAGAGTTTTTATTCCCTGACTCCAAGGCCACTTTGGGCAGCCCTCTCCAAATGTTTCTCCTTTTCTATTCCATTAACTTCTCTCTCCCCTTGTCGCCTTCAGCCTAGAGATGGGACAGAGTGGTCATTACTCAATATAGGGCAGGGTCTCTCTACCTTGGCATCATTGACATTTTGGGCATCACATTTCTATGTTGTGAGTAGCTTCCCTGTGTTCTGTACAATGTTTAGCAACACCCCTGGCATCTACCCAATAGATATAAATAACCTTTGTAGAGCAATCTACAATTTATAGATTACTTTCACCTATTTAATCTCGCCTGAGCTGCATAATTCTATAAATAGATATTATTAGAATACTTATTTTTACAGATGAGAAAATGAAACCCATAGATATAGAAACTAAAAAACATGAACCTAAAAATCCTACAGAGTAATAATAATTTGTACAAAAATTTTTATATCCAAATCATAATCTCATTTCATACTGGCCTTGTAAACATTTATTGAACTTAATTTCCTTATATTATCATTTGCCTGAATTCCAGTGTTTCAACATCAGAGATATTGAGTTTCCTATGAAATGCAAAAGTCATGATGTAATACTCTGGGCATTATATTAAATGTGAGTGATATACTTAGTCATCTATTATCTCTTTTTCTATCCCTTAGGAGAATAATGTTGCAGGCATGTTGTATTGACAATTGAAATCCTCTTCAAAGATAATTTATTCTGAACCCCTTCTACAAAAATGCCCACCAGAATTACAAAATAAAAATAGAATAACTCCAGGCATGCTTATGTATTTGGTCATTTTATGTTAAAGAAAGATGTTTAATGCATTTCAGAATTCTAGAGACTGCTTCTATCTTTCCTCTTCTCTTACAGAAAACCTGGCCCTATTGAAATTTGCTCATTCAGACAAAGAGATACAAACTGCCATCAAACTTTAAGGAACCAAGTGATGTCAGCATATATGTGCCCTGAGAGGTTCAGAACTCAAAGAAGCAGCAAGTAATGTCTCCACTAGGATCTCAGGGAACACTGATTGATGAGAGTTGGTGAGACCACATCTTTTCTCCAGTGTCAACACTTATTTATTTATTTTTTCTTTCCTAGGGGGACACTGTCTTGGATCCACAGTCTCCATTGAAAGTACAGTTAAGACTAAACTGGATGCATTTGAGTAAAGTACAACTGAATAGTCTTTCCTAATTCAAAGCATATCCTTTCCTCGGTTAATAACTAGCCCAATCATGGTTAGTATGGGCTCCTGCAATCAAACAAACCATAAGCCATGGCAGTTAGAAAGAGAGGAATTATGACTAGTGCCAGATATAATTACCTTTTACTACCCTCAAGATAGTCCTGCCGTCGTGTTATGCCTCTAGTGGTAGTATCACTGTGAGGTCAAGTCCTAAAGAGTAAAGACACTATCCTTTGTTGAATTTCTGTATGTCCCAGGATCTCTGTGTCCATTAACCCATTTAACCCTCATAACACCTCTACTTGTCAGACATTGTTGTCCTCAAATTACAGATGAGGATATTGAGAGTCAAAGACGAATCAGATTTACTCTACCGCAAAGCTAGTCTCACCTCTTTACTGCTTCTGGCTGAGCAAGTCAGTCAGACCCTATCTAACAACAATCATAGTATTTGTACATAATTGGTACTTAATAAGTTCAATGAATAAACAGTTTGAAAAGTCGATGCAGTCATAAACTCCTAATCAAGTTGAGAGTGAAATCACTCAATCATATTATATCTCAAAACAGTTAATGGCTTTATATATAGAAGTTTATCTTACAGAAAAAAAAATTACTTCAGCTTTTTTTATCCTTAAGCTTTTTCAAATACAAATAAATTCTTTTGAGGGAAAAATAAGATATAGTAGAGGTAAGAATGAAATACCTATTTGGTGATAAGATAAAATGTTGAGATTTCACAGGAAAAGAAAACTCAGGCTGGAGACTGCCCGAATAATATTTTGTGGTTTATAACATGTCGTTATCAAATTTTTGGAATGTTTGCCTGTCAGACCTATAGTGAGCAGAACGATGCCCCCCTCGCAAGACATCTGCATCCTAATCTTGGCAAAAAGGAATTAAAATTACAGATGGAATTAGCTTCTAATCAATTGACCATAAAATAAGGAGATTTTCCTGGATCATCCAAGTGGGTCCAATGTAACCACAGTGTCCTTAAATGATTAAGAGAGAGACAGAAGAGAGCCAGAGTGATATATGAAAAAGACTTAACCAGCCATTGCTGGCTTTGAAGATGGAAGGGAGTCAAGAGCCAAAGAATGTAGGTAGCCTCTGGAAACTGGAGAAGGCAAGAAAATAGATTTTCTCCTTGACCCTCTAAAAAGAAAAACATCCCTGCCAATACACTGATTATAGCCTGGTGAGACCCATTTCGGAATTCTGACCATCAGACGTATAAGAAATAAACGACCGCTGTTTAAATCACTATGTTCACGATAATTTGTTACAAGAGCAATAGGAAACTAATTCAAGGCTAAAGTAAGGCCTGGAAGACACCTGGGAAATGATGGTTAGATGCATTAGGCAACATCACGTAGGACCTGAATTAAGTCCCCTGGCTGGGGCTTCCCTGGTGGCGCAGTGGTTAAGAATCCGCCTGCCAATGCAGGGTACACGGGTTCGAGCCCTGGTCTGGGAAGATCCCACATGACGCGGAGCAACCAAGCCCGTGCACCACAACTACTGAGCCTGCGCTCTAGAGCCCACTAGCCACAACTACTGAGCCCGTGTGCCACAACTACTGAAGCCCGTGTGCCTAGAGTCTGTGCTCCGCAACAAGAGAAGCCACTGCAGTGAGAAGCCCGTGCACAGAAAGGAAGAGTAGCCCCTGTTGCCGCAACTAGAGAAAGACTGTGCGCAGCAACGAAGACTCAAAGCAGCCAAAAATAAATAAATAAAATAAATCAATTTAAAAAAATAGAAATAATTTTAAAAAATAAAGTCTCTTGGTTGTATAGTACCACAATGCCTCCATTTTCTTAGACGTAGTTCAACATTAACTGTTTAAAGTGTATTAAAACATTTTATCGTTACACAAATGGTTTTAGCCAACACCTTTTAAAAAATGATGATATAAATTGCCATGATGGAGAATAATTAAAAATGCATTAAAATACTTTAAGTATTAAGACATCATATATCTTGTTCAAATGATTAATTATACTGCTCTATTCTGATTCATGAAAGAATTCACCATGATACCAATGGTATGAAAGACCCAGTGATGAAAAGAACCTTTATTACTAAATCCTCAAAAGCCCACTGAAACAAACATGTATTTACGGTTTACTAGACTCTACCCAATTAAAAAACTGAAAAAGAAAAAAAAAGGAATGAAGGAAGGAAAAGAAAAACAAATTCTCTTCCATTAGCCAGACTTAGTTGAAATAACCATTGCTAGCTGGAATGTTTTTACGTCAATTTCCAATTCCTAAAAATAGTTGCTAGTAATATTAACATAGTAACCCACTAAGTCACCAGTGTAAATATACTCTCAATAGAATATCCCAACCTATGTATTAGCTTAAACCATTGCCCTGAGGGAATTATACAGAGACTCTGCAAGATTTTGTAGACAGTGAATGGAGTGGATTTCAGGAATAGTTACTGAAAATAAGGCCTCAGGAGACTGAAAAAGTTGGCAGCACAAAAACAAGGAAACCGAGATGCCAAAATATGAAGGGAGAGATTGCAACCAAGGCTAGTTAAACAGTGACACCCGCTCCAGAACATCTACCTCTCTGCTCTCTCTTCATGCTGTAGGTCTTACAACTGAAGCTAATTTCCAGAAAATCAATTGGGTTGTTCTTCCAACAAGTAACCCTTTTTAAGGGTCTTTTACCATGAGGCTTGACAAGGACGTTTAAAACATGCAACCTTCCTACATGCTGCTTCTTTTTAACACTTTTCAGAAATGATAGACATATAATTTTTAATTTTTAAAAAATTATCATCTAGGTTAGAGTTAACAGCCTCTGTTATCTCCTGGGGGTGAGAGGTTTCCAGACCAAAATTTACCCTAGAATTTAAAATATAATATTATCTCTTTTGAGGAAAAATTATATATACATATATATGTATATACACATGTATATATAAAATGAACTAAGTAATTAGACCCTGAGTATCATTGGCAGTAAATAAGGAATACCTTACTCCTTACTGCCACCTGGACACAAACTAAAGATCTATTGTGAAGTGATCCTTTTAAGAGATCAAGGGACCAAGAATGATAGGAGAAAGGTCAACCAGGATTGCTTTGTCTCCAAATGTTTTCCTCTGTATTCTGGATAATGCCTTATATAAATCCCTTCATTAGAAAGCTTCACATCAGGGCTTTTTGTTATTCCAGAATCCTCTGTGAGTAGAAATATAACTTGGAGAGGCAATATCTTAAAAGCTGTCATCAACCAGTCACTTAAGCAGGATTATCTAGAAGCCAGTTGATAACAAGTACCAGTGTCAATAGAACACATGAAAGGTGCTCGGCTAAAACAAGACAGCACCTAGAAGAAACGAAAAGCACCTAAAATAATTAGAAATCACAAGAAAAAATCATTATGATTTTTCTTAGGATCTCCGGGGCTATAACACTTTTGATAATCAATGCATAAAATAAATACAAGGTGTGAAAATACAAGATTACATGACTGTTTTTAGGAAAATGTAACTTATGGCTCAGACGAATTGTTCTATTTTTCAAAGAAGTTGCCTCAGGCGGGTGTAAACATTCCAGTAATGTTGCCATGATTAAAAGCACCTATATGACTCCTCTCTTGGAAATCGCTTTGCAGCACGTGTCTCTTTTCTTTCAATTTCTTCAATGATAACAATAGTTCCCATCTGAAGGTGGTTTGACATCAGAAAATTACTTAAAATCATCCAGAACCAAGTGTGAAGAATTCAGAGTAAACAGTTACAGTGAGCAAGTTCAGTTCTTGGTCAAAATGACAGAATAACAACAAAGCGATGAGGCTAACTTGAATTGCTCATGAGCTGGCTCTAATTTCAACAATCAAAGAAAAAAATCCTTTTGAAATGCATAAAAAGCAAAAACCTGTTGAAATGTAAAGGAGGATGGGGTTCCAGCTCAGCTCCCATGAGCACAGTTAATGCCTGTGGCCAAGGTTGCCAGATTGGTGCAGGGTTGATGCAGGAGAAAGAAATTACAGCCATGTTAGAACTTCCTTGTGAAGTCATTATCTATTATCAACCTTCCTAGGAATCAGTAAGTCCTTCCCAAAGTACGTATAGCTCCCATTATAGTCGTTGTCATACTACATTAAAACAATACTTTTACAAGACTGTCTCCTCCACGAAACTGTGACCTCCTGCTTTATATGCCTGGTACAATGAGACGTCAATAATTGGGGTTAGATACATGAATGAACAGCATTCATTTGGACACGTAACTTCCGGTAATCTTATTTAAGGTCCCTCCTTATTTAGAGTCATATAGGTTGGTGGGGACACATCTTAGACAAACTTCGAGTTTCTATCTTTGCTTTTACTATTCTTTAGTTATGTGATTGAAGAATATTGGAAACTTGCTGATAAAAGAGAAAATCCCAAATTTGTTAGTCCTTTATAGCTTTCTTAATGCAGCTGGGATCCTGAAAACTTCAAAAACATTCAGCGTTTAAAACATTCTTATCACTTGGCTGCTTGGTACTTAACTGACATCTGACTTCCTCTGAGACAGTGAGAAAACTCAACCCGCCTGGTGGGAAAAATGTAGCTAAAGCAAGTATAAAAGCTTACAAGATGCCACAGGGGAAAGACAAGAAAGTGCAGCACCTCAGACTATCACAAACTGACTCCGCTGCAGAGGATGCTGCAGGATGAAGGGAAACACAGATTACCTACAATCCGATGTCTTTCGGGAAAATTGCCAAGTGCAGAATGTCCACTTTGCTAAAGTCATTATTCGAGCAATCTTCCTCCACAACTTGAAATCTTCTGGGAGGATTAATAATCATTTTTGTGAAAGCAGCTTTCAAAAATGCCAACATGCCCCCCAAATTTCAATGCTCCCTAAACTGATTTATCAACGTACGATTGTGTTAAAACTTGATGAAGTTTGAGCTCGTGGGAGTGTTGTGTGTGCTTGTGTGTGTACGTGCATATGCATGAGAAAGAAAGAGAGTAGAAGCGAGAATGAGGAGTAGAAGGAATGCCGGATGTTACGTTTTATTCTCTAGCACTTTGCTCAGGGCTGGATATTTTTTTCAGAGTTTTTCAACGATAAGTTTAGGGGGAAATGCAGGCAATCATGAAAGTACAAAAAGATACAACTTCCTATCTATATTCCCTTAGCACTTTTATTCTTTACTGTCTTTTGCCTTTGCTGTAAAAGTTCCTCCCCAACCTTTTTTTTTTTCAATTATTCAATAAAAAGGCCCAGCAAGAAACCAGCTTAAATGATAAAAAAGAAATAAGCCAAATATTTTTTTGGACCCCTGAGCAAAACCCTTCATTTTTTTCCTTTTGTAAATGGAGACTTTCCTCTCTAGTTCTGAAGCATATTTTTTCTCCTTTCTTCAATAACATATTTCTGCTTTTACTCAGAGTGATAAAATAATGTCTTCAATTCTCCTCCACAGGTGAGTGCTAGGAATAAAATGACAATACTATTATTTTTGGTAACAAGATAGTTTTTAAACTAATTCTTCTAGGAAAATACTAAGCTTCAGCTTTGGCACCATTACTTCATTTCTGAATCTCCCTCCATCCTCCTTGAAGATAGTTTGTTTACTAACAGAGAAATTACATTCATCAATATCCAATGTTTCACTGTTTGATTTTTACAGTTTATTACATTTCCCATGGAGTTTTGAATAAGCTGGAAAAATGAGATAGAGAAAAACTGAGGGATCTGTTCAACAACAGAGATCAAGACCAAAATAACCCTTATAAAAGCTGCATCTGTCTCTCTGCCAGGATTGTACCCACTAATGCAGAGGCGTATTATATGGTAAGTCATGCTTTTAGATGCAAGGATCTGTCTGCATTTCAACGTCTTTTTATATGAACTAGATTGTGATGAATAATTTCTTTCTTTCTGATACTATTTTATATCAAAACAAAATTCACAGCTCAAGTGGCAGCCCTCTTCTAGTCTTTACTAATGCTAGAGATGAAAAGAGCAGCACACAGGTCAACTCTGAACACAAGATAAATTGCATAAGTGTGAATGACACAGTAATTAAGGACCAAAAGTGTGGCTGGATTTCCTCTGTTTAGGCTTCACACAAATCACTCTCATTTTCTTCACACGGCACCTCTGTAGCCTGAAACATAGAACTGAGAATTTCTGATGTAGAGAAATGTATACAGACATGTATAGATTACAGAAGTACTGTGTACAAATTGATTTTTTATTCACAAGCCATGTCTGTTTTTCCTTCACAGTGTGCATATGTTACCCCATTCACTGTAATGTGACATAGTGGGGACATCAAGCAGTTTAAGTTCCTCAAGGTTCACATCATCTGATGATCGGCAAACAATATAGATATTTGAAAGCATAAGCGTACAGTAAAACTAAATTCTTCGCTGAACCACTTCTCAGGATAAACAGAGCAGTTACATGGTTGTAAATGCTTATCTGCCATTAGGAGTTTCTGCCTTGTGCTCTGGCAACAACTGTTCTTGCTTTACAAAAGAACAATCAAAAAGTTCAAAATTAATAGCAGTGAATTCTCAAGAACACATAAGCAAGTAATGTACTTTTATAACTTGCTTACTGTGGAAGGTAGGTATTCATACTGTTTGCTGCTGGGGACTGAAAACAATTCCCACTTGCCTAAGTGGATTTAAAAAAAAAAAAAAACTCACAAGGTATATCCAGGGAACATTTTTCTAGAGTGATAATAATACAGACAGACTGAATTATGGATTTCATCAGGTCCTTACAATGTGGTTGTGCCCTATACATGGCATTCTTTGTCTTTTCTTCTCTTTTCCTCTTTCTGAAAGTGTACCAGTAACTACATTGAAGTGTACAGATTCATAACTAATTATCCCTTTTCAGACACTAAATTTGAATGAGCTTTCCAACTCAAACCAAATTGTTCCATCCCCTACTTTGCTCATACTCTAATGCTCCAGTAATTTTAGAATGTATGTTTGATGCTCACACTTAGTAGGCCAATAACTAACACTGATTAATTGCCAGAGTCCTTTGGCTTTAAATTGGTTGTTTCCAAGTGGGAGTTAAACTTTTAACCAAATGGTAAAGAGGTGATATATTGCGCTCTGTAAGAATTCAAGTGAGGTCTGGAGGGGATTATTAGTTGGGTTCCATACCAGTTTATCATACTTTCTTCCTATTAGTAGGAAATAACTGTGAAGCTGGCAATATTTTTAATACTTATTGTTAAGAAAAGAAAATTCCACAAATTGTTGACTGTGGAAATAGCCTCAAAAATTTGATTCACTAATTCTGAAGCTTAAAAATTTTAAATCATATAAATCATATACTAAGATCAATCCAGATCAAAAGTGTATAGAGGTATTGTATAACTGAATCCAGAGCTATATTACAAAGATTCATATTTTGAGCCATCTACCTGTTGAATAAACATCCTATAATAAAAAGTATCATCAACACGTTAGGAAAACACTATCATAGCAAAAATGAGTACATCATTATTGTCATAAAGAATCAACTTCAGATAGGCTTCACTGGTACTCATCTGAATTTTAAGTGATTAAAAATGTGTCTCAAAAAGAAACATATATAATGTTTAAATAAAGAAATAGAATGATAATATGTTTTGAGAGAAAAAAACTGTGAAATGATGTAGGTCATATTTTAATTGCATGTTTAATAATGAGCACCTAATTTAAAGAAAACCAGAGTATGTTATAGGAAATCTTACAAGGAATTCACTTTCATCTTGTTTTCTTTTGAATGTTCTGAATGATTAGGGGAAAAAAAACAAAAATAAGAGAAAACATGTCTTTTTAGTAAAAGGTAAACAAAATGTATGATTTTAAAATCTTCTAAGTAAAATTTTATTCTCTATATAAAGGCATTTCCTATCCTATATCAATTGACAATTCACAAAAATTAATCAATTTGTTTTCTCCTAGTTGTATTAATAACATACACCACAGACGATGAAAACTTAACAAAATGAAGAATATTAAAATAACAAAAAAAGGGAAAAATATATTTATGAGGTGTTCCCCAAAGAACAGAATGGGTAGAAGGAAGGAGGGAAGTGCTTACTAGTCTAATAACTATCTTCCCATCTTTTGATTTGCACTTTGATTAAGGTTTAAGATGGCACTATTTAAAAAAAATTGGACTGAGTGACCTAATTTCAAGAACATAGTAAAAGGTATTAAAATAGTAAGGTTGAAATTTCACTGACGCCTTTAAGAGAAGTCGAGTGAATTCAATTTCATCCTCACAGAACTAGTTGGCTGTAAAATAAATGTGTTCCCTCTACTTTGCATATGCACAGTGGTGGAGAGTATGGCCTCTGGAGCCAGACTGTCTTCACTTGAACCTCAGCTCTGACGCTTTGTAAACTGTGGGGCAATGAGCAAGTTACTCAACTCCACTGTGCACACACTCTCCTCATCTACAGAATGAAGACAATTACAGGTGTTCTTCATAGGGCTGTTGGACCTATTTAATAAGTTAATATATATAAAATATGTTGACCAGTGCGTAGAACATAGCGTGTAGTATAAGTTTACCTATTATTTATGTATTATCCAACTATAATTGAATCTCCATGGGGGAAGACATGTGTGTCTGTTTTATTTTGCTGCTTCTCCAGTGCCTAAAACAATGCCTTGCATATAATCACATAATTGGCATAAGATAATCACTCATTGAGCATCTGCTCGCTGTAATGTTAACTGTATTACATTTGTGTGTGTATTGTGTATTTATATGTATATATGCATATACATATCATACATACATATGCACATACATACACACACACTAGTTTCGTATTAAAGAAACATTAAAACATTAAAGAAAAAGGCAAGAAGTTTTTGTAACAAGGTAAATTTTAATGCTCCTGATCTAATAGTATGCGCATTGGTTTGGAAAAAAATTGGCATTACCATCTTTTGTCCTTAATCCCCTATAGAAAAGCCATCTCTGTATCTAAAATTGGTCCTTGTGTTCAACAGTTAAATACACCAAAAAGCAGATTTAGATGCAATTTTTAAAAAAGCAAAACAAAACCTTTACATTCATGCCATACTTATTGCCATTTCCCTGAACAAAAGAACTGATTAACTCGCCATTTTTATTATAGGGGGTCAAATGTAAAATTAGCTCAGGAAGCTTAGAAAGGTACTTCTTAGGAAAGGTCTATTCAGCTGTTATACTCCGTTGCCTAGAAATTCTGACCAAAGGACAGAAAAGAAGTTTCTTTTCCCGACATTGATGAGTTAATCCTGTGTTATTACCCTAAAATATAACCACTTCCTACAGCCCACTGGATACATACATAGTTCCCAGGCTACTCATTATGTATTTTATCACATGACTCTTTAATTTTATTAAGAAAATAAAAAGGCACAGTGAAAAAAAAATCCTCGATATGTCCATGGATTTGTGTTGATGCAAAGTGTTGCATGCATACATAATAATAGTTGGTGAAGAGTCACTCAGAGCTTGGGACCAGCCTTGGTTACAGGTTTGGCAGTTTCCATATGCCAGGAGAAATCAAACCCATTGGATCTTTGTCAGACCAATTATGCCGCTGTGTGTGAAAATCCACTGAGACTGTCCTTTGAAAAGAGGGATTATTAAGCCTGCATTATTACTGTTTCAACTGACTCTCCCCACCCCTTAACTCCTACTCCTTTTCATTTGGACTTTAATGCTGAAAATATACTAGACATTTAAGTCTAAATATTAACATCATCATTTTAAAAGACCACTGTTACATTTGTGGAACAAGTTTTGGACTATTTTATACTAATATTGATTTTACATTAATTAATATACCTACATGCACTTATACTGGTTGGCAAAATTAAAATAACTAAGATGTTATTTAATATCACAAATCCCTGTGAAAACTGAAAATTGCAAAAAACATTCAAAGATGTGCATAAAAAGTTAGATATAATAAGCTAAACAATGAACTTCAAATTTTATGCACATGCATACATGTTATAGATTCATATTTTTTCACAAAAGCTATAGCAACTGTACCAATTTTTCATTGGTGCCAAGAACACAGCTAAAGGGCTGCCTTTTGGAGCCAATCTGAAAAGGGAAAAGGTTCTTTTAAAATGGAAAGTATACCTTCCTTCCTATGACTATACAGACTGTGGTGAATGACAAGCTCATGAAGAAACAATGGTCTATTCCAATGTGTTCTGCTCGGACGAAGAATAGAATCTGTTATGGAGTGACTTGTGTCTCCCCAAAATTCATATGCTGAAGCCCTGACGTCCAATGTGATTTACTTGGAATTAGGATCTTTATGGGGCTAATTATGGTTAAATTATATCAGAAGGGTAAGGCCCTAATCTGATAGAACTGGTGTCGTTAGAAGAAGGGAAAGGAACACAAGAGCTCTCTCTCTGTGAATGTGCTGGCACCTTGATCTGGGACTTCTACCCACTAGAACTGTGAAAAAGAAATTTCTATGGTTTAAGGCACATAGTCCATGGTATTTTGTTATGGCAGCCCTTTTTGCTGAGGATACATCGCAAATATTGTGGACTAGAACGAAATACACATAAAAGCCTAAATATTGATATATATATATGCAAATTCAAATCTATCAAGACTACTATATCAATAATAATTCTCAGATTTGGAGAGAGAACTATGTCAGAGAAGAGTTGACTGCAGGTAGCTGAAGGCCCCTGTTTTACGTAGAGAGGATGGGACCTAAGAGGTTGTGTTTGATTTTATTCCCCAGTTACATGTGTCACATGGAAAAAATAATAGAACCTGCTTCCTGGAATTGTTAGGAGGAGTCAATGTTATAACGTGGTACACGTCGTTGCAGAGTGATTGGCACAGAATTAAAGCTCCATAAATGATCGCACTTAATGTTAGAGGCCGGACATGAGAAGTGAAAGAAAAACTCCCAGGAAATATTGTAAGGAAGAGGAAAGGACTGTTAAAAAGCAGTGAATTTTTTAAAGTATCAAAATGGATACAAACTATTTTAAGCCTTTCCTAAACTACTTGCTCTACAGCAATAAGCTATTTCTTCTCCTTTTTCCCATCGAGATGTCATAGGCTCTGAAATGACTTCAGACAAAACCCAGTGGCTATTGCTCTAAGGACAGCACACACCCTAGCTGCACCTTGATCGGGGATCAGCATAACTTTGAAGAAATCAACCAGAATAAGAGAACATCAGAGGCTTCAATCAAGTGATTGTGACAAAACAAACAAACAAAAACCACTGAGAGACTGAAACCAAAAAACTTTTAAAAATAATGGATAGTGAAAATATCCCAAAAGTGTACAATAAATGCACTTTAAGAAGGGCTTAGAGAAATTCATGGATAAGGAGAAGTACTATCTTAAGTTTCCGTGGCGTTTTACACATGCCAAACGTTTTATGTGACCCTCATAAACCCTGTCATGTAATCAGAGCAGGGGTTATTATGTAAAATGACACAAGATGAGTTTGAGAGGCTTCAGGACTTGAAAGGACTTACATAGGGCACACTGGCCAGTTAGTGAGAAAGCCAGGGCAAGAAGGCAGATTTTCCTATCACCTTACTAGGCTTCAGTTTTCTATTTTGCCGGAGGCTGTCAAAAAGCAAACCAGTAAGCAGAAGTTAGGAATTTCAGGGGCTCTAAGCCTCACGTTTTGTAGTCTTACCTACCCTCTGCAATCAGAATTGAAAAGGGGGAAGTGTTAAAAATTCAGGTTTCTGGGATATAGTATAGACCTATTAGAACTCAATTTCTGAGAATGGAATTAAGTTAGGATAAGAAACAGCTACATGGCAATAATATGGCAAGCATCTTGATTACAGTAATCTAATAATAATAGTAGGGAGAAGGTGAGTCTATTGCCATGCAGTGGTTGTACTTTTTTTTTCCCTTTCTTTCCTCCTTCTTTGTTGTTCTCTTTCTCCCAAAAGTACAGGGGTAGAAAATGAATGAAGACAGAGCACTTGGACCTGATACTCTAGGCTGAAAACAAAAACCAAACCAAAGCAAAACAACTAGTAGAAATGGGAGAAAGTAAATGTTTACGACTTTTTAACACCAGTCTTGCAATCATATCAAGCCTTGACACTTAGTGTCATCCTTCTGGTCAGCAGGGCCCTGGGCCAAAATCAAGGCCACATACATTTGCTTTTGTCGGGACTGAATACCCTTTTCTGCTATAACCTCACCTTACCTCCTGACCCCCAGCTGGAGTCCAAGACGCTTGGTGCCTTAACAGAGATCTCAGTCTTCTAAACTACTGAAGGCTGTTCATTCTTCCTCATGGCTCTAATCAAAATTCCCATTTCTTAAGAACTATTGATCTTTGTGAGGTGCTGACCTAGTTATCTGCTTACAGCAATTTACACCCAGGTGTGCCCAAGACTGAACCAACTCCTTCAGAGGTCATTTGCAATTTACAAGAGGTGCCTCTTAGAATCTCTGGACTTCTAAGGAGTGCTTTTAATTTGCAAGACATTCCTCAGCTTCAACCTCACTGCCCATCACTCCCCAGTAAGGGCCTATTCTTTCTTCTAGACCTCTTTCCTGAGTACACCAAGTACACGTTTCTCTTTACAGATATGCTAGACTCTCATCTTTAAAAATGACTTCTCCTCAGGGGCAGTCAGAATGAAAATGGGGAAAAAAAGATCCATTATCAGTGAGCATAGGTTGGTACAGTGATTGAATAATACCTGCAGGACTATATAAATTGACGAATACAGAGACCCATGCGTGTGTTTGGGTGTGCGTGTGTCCATTTTTCCTTGCAGATGAGGATCTCCAGAAAAATCTTGAAAACCTATGTGTCTGCACACTTCTGCACAGCCCCTCTAAATATATCAGAAGTCTGTTGTGTGACCAGTGCCTCCCTCACATGTTTGCTTTAGCTTTGTCTTATCTTTTTTAAGGGTTTGGTGTTTATAACACCACCAAGAAGAAGCGAGGAGGGGAAATCAGAGAATTAGTCATTTGGTACAGAAACAAGTCATACATCCTACAGAGAAGGTAGGGACTCTAGCCAACCTAGCAGGTAGTCTTCTATCATGGAGACACCCACCCAGCAGGGAAAGAAAATAACACTCAGGATGTTCTTAGAGTCCAATAAAAAAGGGCCATACCACAGTCTGGTGATCCCATGTGGATGGATTTTCAGTCTACCTAGCAATAAAGCCCAGGCCCTTTGTTCATTCATTTGTTCCACAAGTATTTTGGGGGTACCTCCTATATGCTGAGAACTCTAGTAGGCACTGGGAATGCCACGACGGACAAGACAAACTTGGGTGCAGTCTCTCTGAGCTTCATGTATCTCTTGCCTTATGTATATTATTTTTGCACAGAGGATAAGGGCCTTATTTTAGCCATCATTTTAATTACAAAGCCTTGCATGGTGTATAAAAGATATCGCAAATCAATCTATTCTCTATAAAATAAATGGATAAAAAAAAGTCACACACATCCAAGAAAAGTGTTTTGCAAAGTTACAGATAGAAGTTATTCCCAGAGAGCTATTTCAAACTGTGGGATTACTTCTGAAGGATCTCAGTCGTTTTTCTAGAGATAGGCTCAAAAATTAATTAAGATTAGAGTGATTTACCTAATTCTTGAGGTTCGTTTGTTTGTGTTTAACCACATATGGGGTTGTTGTTTGCAAAGTAGGGTAATTAATTAGATCTCCAAATTATACCCACAACACTTTTTTTTTTTTTTTTGTAGTATAAAGTGTAGTTTGTGACTGGAAAATGTTTGAAAAGCTGGGCCTTTTCTAATTCTTTTGGGAAGAATTTACCTAGGTAAGTCTAAAAATATAGTGTATTCAAAAGCACAAATTTCAAATGCTTTCAGTACTTTTGAATTCTGACTGGCTATTTCTTCAAAGACTTGATAAAGTTCTTAGCTAGTTCCATCAGAGTGCTGAAAAAGCTGTTCATTACTCTAGTTTGCTCACCTCAGAAATAATAATGGTGCTTTCTTCACAGATTACTCTGAGGCGCAAACATGCATCCAATGCTTTGACACTTAAGAAGCATAATGCAAATATAATCCATCATTTTTCTGCTCTGTAATCTTCTTTATATTAATTGCATGAGGACAAAGACTCTATCTTATTTTTCTTTGCATACCCAGTACCAGCTTATATTAATTGTGTTAAAAGAAAAAAACTTTATTTAAGCCAGTCTCTAACATTCTCATATTCCTCTTTAGATTTTGTAATGGAGAAGGAAGTATTGTCTTGTCGTTTTAAATAAAATGTCCAAATGCTAAAATATATAAGGTGGGTGGGTTGCTCTGAGTTTATCTCCAACTGTCCACAGACACCTCCCTAAATGGTAAATTCTAGTAACTGAAAAGGAGACCTGAGGAGGAGGATGACATTTGGGAGCAAGGGGTTGGAGCAGAGAGAAATCTGGAAGTCTGTGCGGGGATAGGAACCAGTGGCGAAATGCTCAGATTTAAAAACAAACAGAGGAATGATAACAGACTTCTCAAAAGCTTGTTGCTGTTGATTATTTTGATTCAGCTAAAAAGCACACTAAAATCCTTGGGAGTGTTAGTAATTTTTTTTGTTTTGATTTATTATGTTTTTTCTAATCATAACAGTAAAATAGACACTGTTCCCTACCCCGAACAATCTAGAGTGATGGTTCTCAATCCTTTTCAACTGCTTCCACAATAAGACAAATTTTTTACATAGCAACCAAAAGCAGGAAGACACACATGCATACAAACACAACTGAAATAAAGATTGCACAGGACAATATTTACTCTTACTACATGAATGGCGTACTTGAAATTTTTCTGCTTTATTTCTTATCTTTCGAATTGTGGTAGAAACTCACAGACTGATTCATGTCCCAATAGTGTGTTGCAACCCAAGTTTGCAAAATTCTGCCTTAGAATGGTCCTTGTGAAGGTATTCATAAATACCCCCTCCATGTGGTTACAGATTAATTTATCCCCAAATTCTGGACTTCTTTTTTTGGTGTTTTGGTCTGTAATTTGTTTTGAGTTGATGTGACTTGTTACAGGATTTAGTTTAAGTATATATCTAAGGAAGTTTACTACTTGGGATGAGAAAACATAATATTTCCTAGAAGCCAAAAGTGGAAAGAAGTTTTTTCACCCGTTTCTTACACTGGTCCGTGTGCTCAAAACAAAATGAGAGGTTGATGAAAATTAGGTTTTATTCAGGAATTTCACTATATTCTCTGTGATATTTCTGAAAATTTCTATTTTGCAAAATTAAATAAACAGTTAATAAAATAAAAAGCCTGAAATACATGCACTGGTGATTTACATGGGTTAGCGTGCATTTTAATCACTCTACATTTTAATGTTGTTCCAGTATTTATTTATATTTCATAAAGGGCTTTTATATTGACAATAATTCACCGAAAAATTCTCAAGAATCTTGAATTCTTAGTATTTCAAAACTTGGGGAAAACTTTAATAAGGCAGATGATAGGATAAATATAAAATTATCAAAGTTTACATACGGAACACTTATTTTTAAGCACATAAACACATATAACATAACAAATAGAGACATAAAAATATAAACAGAGAGAGTTAGAGGGACCATACAGAGAATTCTTGACTTACCTAGCAAATCACTATTTATACAACTAAAATTCGGCTACTTGCTTTCTCAAAAATGTATAACGTGCTGAATTCTCAGAAGCTGCCTGAACTTATGTTATCTGACATCAAATAGAATAGCCTTCAGATAAATGTAGCCCACAAAAATAGGTAGCCACATATCCCTTCTGAATGTGACCACAGTGACTTCAGTGAATCTAATGTAAAGGTTCTAAATTTTCTTAAGGAATTTAATAACAACAGCAACACAAATCTTAAAAATTCTACAGATATTTTGGTCAGTATTTCAAGATTAAGGAAAAACCAGTCCATTGGCAGTGCCTGTGGTAAACACAAAATAAATCTCTCAAGTTTGTCTTACAGACAATATTTTTTATAAATATTGCTCCAAGTCTTTGTATACACATGTGTGGGAGCAAACACGCACAGTGGCATTTAGAAATACACCCACACAATGCAAAGGAGACACCATCCTTCACTCTGACAGACCTATCTCCCTGATCTGGAAAAGGCTTTGATTACGTAACACTTTAAAACTATTGATCAATTTAGGATTTTATTCAAAGTCATTTTTTAATGTATTATAGACGAAGACTTCATAGACTTGATTTTCCTTGGTTTACACAAAGCCAGCGTCTTAAAATCATTGTTGAAATACGCTTTTGGGTTTTTTTTAAAAAAGACTTCACTGTTAAGTTCTGCTAACCACCACTCTGAGAAAGGAATTCCTGGTGCCTTAGACATCCATTAGTAGCACATTTCTTTATTAATACTGTTTTTTTTATATGTTTATTTCAATACTATTTTTCCTTAAATGAGAACAAAACAAAACAAAACAAAACAAAAAACCTTGAAAATCAGATGCACAACAAGTGGAACAAGCAGTGATTGGCTGACACCCCACGGCCAAGGGCAGGCTCCAGCAGGTTGTGAAGTAGCAAGGTCATCAGAGTATGGTGCATAATGGAGCATCATATTAGAGTGGAATTCAGCCAAACACAGTAATGTATGGATGCAGACGCATCTGAAAGAAGGAAAATAAAGATTTATGCAGGTCAAAAAAAAAAAAAAACGCTATGAAGAAATTTCCCCAATGGCTTATGCCCAATTGGAATGCTGTGATGGAGGTTTTGGAGCAGAGAAATTTTTATTTGCAAATTATGTGTTTGTAAATAATAAATATGTTCAGGGGGAAAAAAAGTTAACTTGTCAGATGAATCCTACTTGGAAGCTTTAATAGTTTTTTTTGTTTGTTTGTACACAGCATTAGAGTTCAATAATCTCGAATTTAGTTCATCACTAAATTCCAGAAAATAAACCTTTAGTCTGCCTTTAAAACATTAATTCACCAGAAGTGATAATTAAGATTAGTTTTAGTGGTTTCAGCTCAGTTCTTGGAATGTGATTTCTCCCACAACACTAATGCTAAATAAAGCACTGTGTAATGTTCCAAAACATGGTCCCTGCTTTAGAAAAGATTCTAAGGGCTTTTAAAATAAATAAGAAAGAAAAGCAAAGCTGACTCAAGATATATATATATACACACACACAGACACACACACACACACACATATACAGATTCTACTATTTCTATAGAGTCATAGTAAACAAATAGATATATAGCCTTGCTACAGCCTAGAAATTGGTTATATAAATTTAAACATAAAGCTCTGAACAATTATTATACTAAATTTTCTACATAACCTCCACTACCATCCTCTGTTAGGAAAAGAAATGATGTTAAAATGTCTGAAAGCATTGGGGGCTATGGTGAAGCAATGGTTTTGTTATATTATAGTTAGTTTTAAAAATAGTTCACATTTTATTTTTGAAATTAATAAATTCAATCTTTTATATTTTATCAACAGGTAAATTTAGAATCTAAAATGCTATACTGGTTAACTGCCTAACAAGGAAGCAATTCAATTGAAAAATAGCAAAATGTCACATTCTTGTATAAATTTTCTAGAAAAAAAATTTAGAGGAAAAATTAGTTCAGAATTGTGTGTTAAGGACGGTAATAAAGTAAAGTGCATCTACAAAGTTGGCAAAATGCAAATGAGCATAGAGCCAAAGGAATCATCACTATTGATGGAAAAGGTAAAAGATTATCCCAATTAGAATGCATAGAAAGTTTCACACATAATGTATAGAAAGCTTTATTCATTTCCATTACAAATATGTTTTTACTGAGGATATACTAAATGCTAGGTAGAAGCTTATATCTACTGTCATTGTTCTGCTAAAATGAAAAATTCTCTCAACTTGTTGAATATATGTTCTAAACCATGTTAAGTTACTTTAATGTCCATCATCATTTGCTATCTTACAAAAGAGGGAAATAACTATGAATTTCTTTTAATCTATCAAATTTGGATTATAATTTCCCTGATAATTTTACAGATATAAACTAGAGCCTAAAGCAGAATTTTATACTATTGTAAAAAATATCCGTTTTAATAGCCAAATATAGTTATACACACATAACTAAACCTCAAGAGATTTCTGTCACTATTGAAATATATACAGAGAAAGAGAGAAATTCAATTTTTTTCCTACAGGTAGCATGATAAAAAAAAAAAAAAGAACATTGGACTCTCTGCACTCCATGACTTGGACTCTAGTCCACACTGTATCCCTGATAATCTTAACGATATCAATCAAATTAACTTTCATACTAGGCCTCAGTTTCTTCTACAAAATAAGGGGGTTGGTTTGGTTGATATCTTTTAATTCTAAAATGTGATAACTCTAGTAATTTTAGATACAAACATAAAGCAATTGATTATGACATATATTATGTCAGTTTTATATGTGTTTAAGTTCAAATGTTTCCTACATATCAATGTATGAATATCACAGGAAATAAAATCCTAATGGCAACATAGTTGGTTTATATGAAAACATCTGTGATGTATGTGTGAGAGAGAGAGAGAGATTATGATATATATTTACCACACGTGCATGCTTTCCGGCATAAAAGATATGTACTTACTCAAAGATAAAAGATAACAAGAAAGAATGATTTTGCTATAGTTGTCCAGCTGCATGATTTACTTAGAATCCTGACTTAAATTGACTTTGTGGTCTTATGTCAAAGTCAGTAATTGACTTAGAAGTTTGGGATAAGATTCAAATGGTCATACCTGGACTTCAATAAAAATTTGTATATTCATTAGAGAACAAATCAGTGGATGACCCTTTCCTTGTTTCACAGACATCCAGAAAGCCAAGTATTGTTGCTTTAGTAGATACCTCCTGACTAAAGACACAGCCTAACTTTCATCAGTTATTAGTCTCTTGCCTATGATTTCAGGTCATATGTAACAAAAATCCCAACATATACAGATTCATTGTGCCTCTTGAAAGTGTCCTTGGTCATAGACAGGAGAATCATATTGTAGAAGTTATTTTTATAGAATTAAAGCTGGAAGCTGTGGTTGGCATTTCCACTATAATACATATGGTGTAATATACATTCACAAATAAATTGATATTCAGTTTTATTCAGTGCTTAGAACTCTAATAGATGATGGCAAGTCATTATTTGTTTCCAAAATGGAAGTAATTTAAAAAAATAATTTCTGCCATAATTTTACTAAGTATACAATGAATAGACTGAATACAGTTTGATCAATTAAAGGGAACTTTATTCAGATGACATTCAGAAGTTCCTTAGGCAAGAGAAACTGTCACTGGAGTTAATATGAATTTTTCTTGAGTATTTCAGTATCAGCTACAAATGGCTTTTTAAATTAATGTTTATTCAAGCTGTATCCTCTATATGCTTGCAGAAATAAAGTGCCTTACTTTCCATTTACTAAATAAAATGAAATTCTTACTTGCCAGTTCATTATATAAATAACATCATGGCAAGGATAAGCTCAAAAGAACTTGAGAGCTTCCCTGGTGGCGCAGTGGTTGAGAATCTGCCTGCCAATGCAGGGGACACGGGTTCGAGCCCTGTTCTGGGAAGATCCCACATGCTGCGGAGCAACTAGGCCCGTGAGCCACAACTACTGAGCCTGCGCGTCTGGAGCCTGTGCTCCGCAACAGGAGAGGCCACGATAGTGAGAGGCCTGCGCACGGCGATGAAGAGTGGCCCCCGCTTGCCGCAACTAGAGGAAGCCCTCGCACAGAAACGAAGACCCAACACAGCCAAAAAATAAATAAATAAGTAAATAATAATTAAAAAAAAAAAAAGAACTTGAAAATAATATGCAAAGTGGGAACTATACTTTTATATTGCCTATTAATCTTTTGGAATTATACTATTTTTAAGAATATTGAAAAATACTTAACACATAGGAAAATAAATAGAAAAATAGAATGATTCTGCCTTCATTTCACAAATCAAAAGCACAGCTAAACTTCCAGTTCACAAAACTTTAACAGCCACCAAGACCAGGTTTACCAAGTAAAGGAAGAATGAAATGGAATGGTGTACACTTAATGCTGTCAATGATCCCCATTCTTCTCAACTAGACAGATTATTTAGTTGAGAACAAGGGCTTTTGTTTGAATTGCAAAGGTATGAACTATGAAAACCTGAGCTACATAATCAGTTTTCCTAATGTGTGAATTTCAGAAATAATTCCGGCATCTCTGCAACACATTATCTCCTAGATTCTGTCCAAGAATAACTATAGAAGATTGATTTGAATGTCTCTAGAGCCTATGAAAACAAAACAAAAAGAAGGGGAGGGGGGCATTATTTACAAACTTTTATTTCTACAAAGCTGTTTAACTCATTATAATGTAACCATTAAGAGGACTTAGGAGCAACACTTCATACCAATTCTCATGAAGATAAGAACACTGTAATAGACATCATTTCCATTATATCACAATTAAAGAACTATGATAAGAAATTCAGGAACAATATAAATAAAAAACGCTTTATGTCAGATAAAATCTCATATTTTTAATTAATCCCTACTGTAAGAAATTAAAAGACAGCAACCCTCAAGATTTTCTTTAGATAAATTTGGCATTAAAAGGGAGAAATTATAAGAAAATGCTGTATTCTTTTTTTTGTTTTATTTTTCAGTTTTAATCAAGGAAAATACATTTTGGCAATGTTTAAAAACTAAACGTAATATCTTTTAAAAATAAATATAGAAAATCATCTATCTACATTACAAACAAAAATGAGAACAAAAAAGATCCTGTTTATTATGTGAGATGTCTAAACAGAATGTAACTTTGTAAATGGATCCCTTGTCTCCTGACAGCAATATTGAGGAGATGAAGCATATCAATTACTATTACTAATTACATTAAGGGGAGTGTATTTCATTTGCCTTTCTTTCATTTTAGATCAGCTATTTATTGTGGTTAAAACTTTACTCATCTTTTGAATGCCTAACAACACAGAAGTTTTCCAAAGTCACTTTTAGCAAAGCGCATGGTTTATTTCAATGGCTTTGTAGTTTTTCTCTTCTGGTATATGGACGTCTTTGCTGAGTTAAGAGACTAACACCATACATTAGTTTATTTATAAGCATATCACTTTGCCTTTTAAACAGGATGCCACAACAGTCTTGATATTAGCTGTTTTAAATATTCAAGAATATAGAGCTAACCCCATTTGATGAGCTAAATAAAGCGTAATGACAGCATAGAACATAGGAAGTGGTTGCATAAAGTATCAATAAATCTGCCACTTGATATGTCTACTCAAAAGTTTAAGATTACATAATTTAGAATGCCACAGGACAAAAGTCCTATTAAGATGACAGTGGAGAAGTAAGTTTTCTGCAGAAAAATCTCTTCACATGCTTTTGCATAACACATTACCATTTTCTAAATAAATTTCTACAGATCTTTATTTGTGGGTGTTATTATAACTAACGTTATAGAAGTGCCGTTATTTTTAACTGGAATCGTCCTTGTTTACAAAACAGATAAAAGCACCGAAAACAAAACAAAAATCTTCTACTAGTTCCAGGTAAAGCAATAACACAACAACAGATATACTCTCCACTTGCTATATTTCAGTTTAAAAGAAATAACTCAGGCTCACGTGCATGAAAAGACATCTTTTTGAAAGTCATTTAATTCAGTGTAGTTCAAACCTGTGTTTTCTTGGATTGCTTTGATAACTGGATATAAAAGCATGTTGCCTTTCTCCTTATCCAAATACCTACAGTAAACTACTATATATCAAAGACATTTCTTTAGAAAGTTGATTATTTTAAATTATGACAATAAGAAATAAATATTTATCTCTTTTCTATAATATCTTTACTTAGCCCATCAATAACATCTTCAATGAGGCTATAAAATAACTCTTTTCTTTGCCTTAATTATTCTAAGATCTCACATTTCACATGCAAAACATATTTAATAGAAAAACTATTATTGGATATTAATTGACAGACATAAATGTGTTTCTTGAGACGTTCTGGTGATAAGAAATATGTGACGTTTTATTAGCAGAGTTGCTACAGCTTTAGACAGAATTTTCCAAAAGGTTTTATTTGTTGTGTGTCAAACTTTGATGGGCGTGAAAAGTAAACTTTGTGAGTTATACACACACACACATATATATTACATGAGCAAAACTTTCGAAAATAAATTTTATATTTTTTGAAGTTCACCTCAGAATACACTTTTTTTTTTTTTTACTCCTGCCACATTTCACTGAATGCTAACTGTGTCAAATACTCCATAAAACCTTTATAGTCTCAGTATATCACAATGCATATCAAAATATTCTTGCACACACTGCATCAAACTTGAACTTTTTGTTGCTTGGCTTAAATAATAAATGGTTCATGTAATTTACTTTTGCTTATGAACTTTTATTGCCAAATACAAATAATATAAAGGCCGACTGCATATCCTCATAGAAGCCTAATTGTATAGATACTTAAATAATAAAAATGTAGTTTTGCATGGTAGCTGAATATCATTTAATATTGTAAGTCAGCATTTTGTCAAAGTAGTCAGTTTTTCAATATCTCAGACTTAGTACTTCATTTGCATAAATCAGCATCTGCTTATCTGTAAAATTCTGATAGTGTATAATGTAGCTAAAACTTTTTTAGTGTCCAATTTGCATAGACAGCAGAAGTAACTTTAGAAATTTTGTCTTTGGATACAATTATCCACTTAGTAGCACAAAAGAAAATAATTTCAGGTTAAAACTAGCCATCCAAACAATACTTACATATTTATCTGGAAACAGAGAATGTAGAATGAATTAGGATTGTCAAGTACTAAAAGAAGTGTAAAACACTGCCTACAGTGTTTTCTTTAGTAACTTAGTAAACTCTGGTATAACATGCAAAATACAGTGGTGTACCTTTTGTACATGGCCTCTACTAAATAAATGGTGTATGAACTACAACAACACTAAATTCCTGCTATTAAAATTTTAACTGGTAGCTTTAAGAGAGAAGACAAAACTTTGCAGAAGATGCTCTGTCTCAGATATTTAAATATATTTGGGATGCATCTTACCTGTTTGCTGTACTTGTTATTGGTTTGACAGCTGTACTCAGAGCAGTGATCTGATCCAATTGAAATGTTGTCTCCTGCTCCCACAAATGTGTTAGCTGGTGGCAGATCTTGTACGGCCTGGTGTTTTTTTCCTGCAGTTGGTGATTGGGGGTGAAGCTGGACAGTAGGCAATGGGGAACTAGATTTGTAATGCCTGGCCAGGTCAGGACTGCCAGGCCCACCGTTAACTGATCGGTATCGGCCCATGCTTGGGCTGTCTGACAGCTTCTCATTGACACTATCATACCTCTGTCCATTTGGTTTAGAAGCTTCTACAGTGACAATGCTGCTGTAGAGAGGTTGCTTAGATTTTTTGTTTCTCTTGTCCTTTTTAGGCTTTTTAGATTTGTCATGCTGTTGGGGTGTAAAAAAGTCTTCATGATCTTTTTTGCCGGCTTCATAGCCATTTTTATTTTTGGACCGGCAATATCTTGCCATCACTACAATTAAGATGATTAGAATCACTGTCATAATTCCAGCAACCACCCCAATGACAATACTGAGTCTCTGTTTGCTTATTTCATAGCTTGGGTCACCGGCTATATCCTGGGTGAGTGGGGTGTGCAAACTTCTGGCTATCTGGGAGTCAATCACAGTTGCATTAGAAACACTTTCATTGACAAACACATGCACCAGAGTCGTGGTAGACTGGGAAGGCTGCCCACTATCATTCACTTGCACCACCAATCTGTGCAAGCCATAATGCTTTTGGGTGAGTTTCCCCACTAAGGAAACCACACCACTGGTGGAATCAATCTCAAACAGCTTGAAGGGATTCCCTCCCACAATGCTGTAGTTAAGGTCTGCATTGATGCCATCATCGCTGTCTCTTGCCAACACCGTAGCTACTACTGTCCTGACATTACTTGAAGGTGGCAGTAAAGTGTAGGAAACATTTCTGGGAAGGGTAACTGTGGGGGCATTGTCATTCTCATCCATCACAAAGAGAGAGACTGTGGCTGTTGCGGATCTGGGAGGATCTCCCCCATCCACAGCCTTGACTCTGAATGTGTACGTGGTCTGATGTTCCCGGTCAAAAGACATTGTGGAGTAAATGGTCCCCGTGTCATTTTCAATGGAAAAAATGCTACTGTTCTCCTCTATGTACAGACTCATCTCCGCATTGCGCCCCTTGTCAGCATCCATCACTGTGACCATTCCCACGGGACTGTTGGGCTGCAAATTTTCTTTCACATAAAAGGTAAAGACGTCCTGCATAAACTTAGGGTCATTGTCATTCTTGTCAGCCACCTGCACAATCACTGTGGTGCTGCCCTGTAGCACCGGGATGCCTTTGTCTTTGGCGTTAACTTTAAACTCATACCTGTCAGTCTGCTCGCGGTCCAGCACCGTATTGACGAGGATGTCCCCAGAATCGGGGTCGATGGCAAAGATCCCCATCACGGAAGAGTCCAGCGAGTAGGCGATTTCAGCGTTTTTCCCGCTGTCTGCGTCTGTCGCCAGCACCGTGGCTACCCTCTCGCCGGGGATGTTGTTCTCAGGAAAGTATACCTCCACCACCGACTGGCCGAAGACGGGCGGGTTGTCGTTGGTGTCTCCCACCTTGACAATCAGGGAGTTGTTGCTGGAGAGGCTGGGACTGCCCGAGTCCACCGCCACTATGACCACGTTGAACTCCCGGGTGGTCTCATAGTCCAAAGGGGCCGAGGTGTGCAGGAAGTACTTCTTCTTGTTCTGGTCGCCCTCTGTGTCACTGGCCGGCTTGAGCTGGAAGGGCACATCGCCCACCACGGTGCAGGTGACCACTCCGTTCTCGCCTTGGTCCCGGTCAGACACCTGTACCAGGGCGATGGGGGTGTCGACCAGAACGTCCTCGGCCACGTTGGCCACCCCGTCCTTTAGTGGGATACGCCCGATCTTGCGGATTTCAATGGACGGCACATTGTCGTTCTCGTCCTTGATATTAAGGACCACCGTGGCCTTGTCGGTCTTGGGGGGCTGCCCGCGATCGCGGGCCATGACGGTGAAGCGCAGCTGGTTCACTTCCTCGCGGTCGATACGGTGCAGGACACTGAGCCAGCCGGACGTCTCGTCGAGGCGCAGCAGGCGCCGCACGGACTCGGTAGCCGCCCCGAACACGTACTCGATCTGCCCGTTGACCCCCACGTCCAGGTCGGCGGCACGCAGCTGCAGGATGGGAGTCCCCGGGGCGCTGTTCTCCGCCAGGTCAGCCTCGTACACGCTCTTCTCGAAGCGGGGACTGTTGTCGTTCACGTCTGTGATGAGTACCCGCAGGATGGCCTGGGAGGAGCGAGGCGGGTCGCCACCGTCGCGCACACGCAGGGTCAACTCGTAGGAGTCTCGCTGTTCGCGGTCCAGCGCCCCCTTCACGATCAGCTGCGGCTGCTTTTCGCCATCCGGGGTGTCGGCCACCTGCAGTTCGAACACGCTGCTGCGGCCGCCGGTGCTGGTCCCGCCGCCGCCCTCTGGCGCGTCCAGCCGCCTCTTGGAACCACCCGGGCCGCTGCCGCTCGCGCCGTTCCCGCCGCCCCCGGGGTAGGGGGCGCTGTCTGCAGGCCCAGCGCGCCGGCCCTCGCCGCCGCCGCCGCCCCCGGGCTCCTGGAGCAGCTCGTAGCGTTCGATGCCGTTGCGGCCGAAATCACGGTCGGTGGCAGTGGGCAGCAGGTAAAGAGTGCCCACTGGCCGGTTCTCCTCCACCGTGAGCGTGAGCACGGGCGACGGGAAGGTGGGCGTGTTGTCGTTGATGTCGAGCACGATGACCCGACCCTCGAACAGGTCCACCCAGCTCTGCGAGGGCCCGATCACCGAAACCTCGAAGTCCAGGAAGCACTCGTTTTCGTCGAAGATCATCTGACACTGGGGTAGCTTCTCGCGGTCGATGCGCCGCTCGCTGGTACTCAGCTCGCCGGTGAGGTTGTCGATCTTCAGGTACTCGGAGCCCGACTCGAGGCTGAAAGTCACCTCACCGGAGCCGGTCACGATGCCCAAGTCCGAGGCGACGTTGCCGATGCGGACGTCTGCTGGGCCCTCCTCGGCCAGTCGGTACCGGAGGAGTTGCTTGGCGGCCGCCAGGCTTAGCGAGAGCGGCAAGAGGAGACAGCAGCCCAGGCACCAGGCGCGCGCCCATCCCATGGTCCGCATCCTCAGCATCTTCTCCTGCTGCTGCTGCTACTGCTCCTTCTAATCACGGCCCCCTAGGCGCCCCCCTCCTCCGGGGCCGGTCGCCTGCCCTCCTCCCAGTCCTCTCCCCTCTCTGTGAAGGGAAGAAGCGAGAGGGAGAAAAGGGAGGGGGCAAGAGCAACGTCCAGAGTCGGCCAGGGGGGGACCAGCGATAGATCCTTCTTTTTTTTCTCCTGCTTCCTCTTAAAGTTATTGTTTCATAATTCATGCAATGGGTGCTAATCGCCCGCTCGCCGGCCGCCGTTCAGTCGCAGTACTCACAGTTCACGGGACACTGAGCGCCGCGGACTCGGAGCCCCCCCGCCCCCGCCCCCGCAGAGTCATCACCGCAACGGGCAGAGGATCCCGGGCTCCTGTCCCCGCTCTGTCGTATGGGGCCGGAACCGGTCCGTCAGGCCGGCGGTGGAGCCGGGAAGCAGCGGGGAGCGAGCCTGCAGCCTCCCCTGCCTGCCAACCCCGCTCGTCTTTGCTGCTACACGAGTTGAGTCCAATTCACGTTCCAGCCACTCACTCCAGACCCAGCTTCTGCTCCGGCTGCCCAGGCAAACGTGAGTCGCTTCCTGCACGAGGTGCTAGGGCTAGCAACAAGCCAGTCTCAACTCCGACTCCGCTCAGGCAGCGGGGGAGCCAGTCAACAGATCGAGAATGAAAAATCCCCGCAGGTCGCTTCGGGCACCGTGCAGTGGAGACGACTCGAGTCACACAGCGGTCCGCTTCAGGGTTCCCCCCGCGCGCGGAAGAGCAGCCCGAGCCATCTTCAGGGACGCCCAGATAGTCAGTCCCTTTTCACCCCAGAGAGCTCGGGTTTCTCTTTTTTTTCTTAACAACTCTGCGCAAGGTCATTAGTCACGAAGCCGCCGCCTGAAACCGCAGCAGCCTTTCGCCCGTGGGGGTGAAGGCTGAGCCGTGCGCACCGCGCGGTGCCCAAGTTTGGGTTCGCAGCCGCAGAGTCTGTGCCTTTCCTCACCTGCATTCGGCCCGCATGTCAGAGCACTGGGATCTGCAGCGCTGTGCGCGATTCAGGGAGGAGATTGCAGCCTCCCTCTCTCCCCGCTCTCTCTCGATCCCTCCCCTCCCTCCCTCTCTCCTCCTCCTCTCCTCCCTCCTCTCCCTTCCCCTTTCCCCTTCTCCCACTCCTCTCTCCTGCACGCTCCCTTCTCCTTTCTCCCAGTCCCAACGCAGGCTACTCAAGCTGAACTTGATCCCTACGCAGTTCAAAGGTGAGCAAACCAGGCTCGCTGCGCAGGCGAGGTTGGCCTGGCGAAAGACCCCAGCCGGGCTCTCCCAACGGCAATTAACAAAGATGCCCAATTCTGTCCGGATTTCCGAAGAAAAGCAAAAGGCATGGGGGGTGGGGGAGGTGGAGTCAGAGGCAGCTGCCAAGTAGCTTTAAAAAAAAAGAAAAGAAAGAAAGAAAAAATCCAGTTTGCCAAGGGGACAAAAAGTGCCAGTCGGTTGTTGCCTCGGAAGTGCCCTGGCACGGCGGGTGAATTCCGCAGTTGTCTCGTCCCCTTTGGTCTGGAGAGTGGTGCGGGCACTCCCGCCGCCCCTTTGGCTGCCACGGCTCAAAGACACTGAATGGCAAGCGGGAAGCTCCCGCTCGCTAGCCGCGAGCCGGAAACCCGCAAGTTTGCCCAAAGTGGTGGTTTGCTGCTGGGAGCTCACTGCCTCGCTCGCGGCTCAAGTATGTCCCTGACGCTGCTGCTGCTGCTGCTTCGGCGGCGGCGGCGGCGGCAGTGGCAGCGGAGCCGCGGAAACTACACACTTGCAGAGAAGGAGGGAGGAGTACGGGGGGGAGGGAGACAGGAGGGAGCAGTAGCCAGCCGCCCCGCTCCGGAAAGCCCAGCTTCAGCTCCGGGGGCCACTCCAAGTATGCACAACCTCATCAAGTCCCCCATAAGCCAAAGCTTGCCACTCTCCCTCCCCGGCGAGTGCAGCCGCTGCGTTCTGGGGGGAACTTGCTTTCCCTCCCTGGGGCTGGTAAATTTCCTCCTCGCTCTGACTAATGCCGTGTGTGTGTAAGAGCGCCGGGCGTGTGTCAGCAAACGTTTCTCCTTCTCCCCCTTCTCAGACGATGTTCCCCACCTCCCGAAGTGTCTCTGGTTCGCGAATTAGCGTCTTGGTTAAGGCTTGGTCAGCTGTGGCTTCGGGGACCCCGCGTGCACCCAAGGAGCCACGCTGGTGTTCTGAGAAACCATGATGGGCTGCAGTGGTTAAGAGAGAACAGCGAACTCCAGAGAGAGTGGTAGAGGGATCCTTTTTTGGGAGCGCAGAGTTAGGAGGGCTGGGGTTGGGGGGGGGGGGGGAAGCGCGCGGCTGTCTTTGTTTAAATGCTTGGCATCCCTGTCGTCGCGCTTGCTTACGGGGGTAGACCGTGTGTGTGCGCGCGCCTGGGTAATAAACACATGTTGGAAGCCTCGATATTATTTTCTGAGCAGAAAACTGTAGCCTTTAGTAACTGGCAAAGTGTAGCGTCACCTATCTGGATAAAAGGGAAATAAACTTTAATGGCAACTTTGTGTACCTAAGTGTCCCTAGTTTCTTTTCTCTCCTTCTTTTGACTTTGTGCCACTTGATCGTACATGGTATTCCCCCACGCGAGGCTTCCCCAGTTTTCAGTCACGGCCACCGCAGCCCGCCTCATCGGATCTCAATTCTGGTCGTGTTTTCTAAAGTGTAGCCAGTTACTCTTCATTTATTTCAGCGGCTGTTAAATAAGGGGTCCCAGCCAGGATTGGGGTGGGGCGGTTTGAGGTGGGCAGGAGATAATTGGAGAGAATTCTTTCCACCTCAAAAAAGAAAAGGGGCTACTGCTAGGTTTTGGTTGGTCCTCAGCTGGTCTGCTCAATTTATCGGCATTGAAGGGCCTCCTCTTAAAGGAAAATTTAAAGCGAAAAGAAGCAAAGAGAAAGAAAGCCGTCCAGAGTGGGTACTCTGCTTTTACGAGACCTATGTGAGGCGGCAGAATGATTTAAAGAAGACAAACACCAATAAAGTCTACAAGCAGTTGTAGCGCGCGGTTGTTTAGGCGGGTGCAGGCAGCAGGAATGGGGGAGGGGCGGCAGAGATTTCCAAGCATTCCCTATGGAGGACCGTAGAGGTGCGGAGGAAGGAAGCGTGTGTGGTATGTGCCAGGGAGCGGGCGGGTATTTTCCAGTCTGCTAAAACAGCAGCACTCTGGGGGTAGCGGCTCCTCCTCCGAGGCCAGGCTGGGAAGGCGGCCTTCCCGCCCCACTTCCCCATCCCCTATCTCCCACTTCCTACCCTCTCGCCGCCACCAGAGCGTCTCCGCTCTGTTATCTGCAACATCAGCGAGAACAGCCCGGCGCGCAGACTCAGTGCGTACCGCCGCAGTCTGAAGTCGGGGGGCGGGGGCGGGCGCCGCAGCGCCCCAGCAGCCGGCTAAGTGTCAGTAACGCCAAATTCCCCTTATATTTGGCAAACTCTGGTTTATCAAAACGCCTGCCTCCCTGCGACATCCGGCTCCATTTTTCCAGGGTCCAAGGCCAAACACTGAAGCCAGTCCACTCCGCGGCCTTGCGCCCGCGCGTTCCACTACGCGGCAATATGGTGCAGTGCACTCACCCCCCCTCGCCGCCTTTACTAAGATTTTGCAAACTTCAGGCAGCTGCATGGGCAGAGACGTTGTGTACTCCCTCTTGCCTCGCCAGTCCATAAACTTGAACAAGCCCCTGCGCATCTTCACACATTCGCCCACCGCTGCGGCGCGCAGTCTTCAGGCGCGCACCAGCGAAGTGCTAAACAGTGAGTGACTTTGCCCCAGCGCGCTGAAATTTCCTTCCCAGTTGACCGGAGGTGGGGGGCGGGGGGAGAGCTCGTCCTTCACAGCGGAGTGGTTTCCTCATTGCAAGCGGGAGGTAGTCTCCATCCCGCACCCCCTACTCTCATCCCTACCAACTCCGCCGCCAAGCCAAACCAGCATGGGAAATGGATCCGACGTGTGCTGCATGGAGAATTGCGCAGCCAGACTGCTGAGGCCTTGAAGCCTTCTGGACTTCCTCCCTCCCCCCACGGTCCCCGGCTCCGACCTTTACGCCGGAGCAGCCAAGAGTGTTGGCAGATTTGCCTAGCCGTTTGGTTCTTGGGAAAGGGAACGGAGTTGGGGGGGGGGGTAGGGTTGTGGGCGAGGTGAGGGGAGCCCTCGGGGTGCCTTGCCGACGCCGGAGCTCCCAGTTCTCTTCCGCCCCCTGTCTAGGGACTGACACTCCAACTCCAGCCTCCAGCCGGAGCGGAGGATGAATGGAGGCGAGATGCCGTCTTCCCCACCCCCGCCCCATTTCCGCAGTCTTAGAGCCAGTGTCTCAAGTGCTCAGCAATTTCATTAAACGCAACCGGGGACTAAATCCCCCCGCCCACCCCCCGCGGTACAAGCCCTCACCAAGGGAATATGATATCCGGATTCTCTCCCGCCCACAAACCCCTCCCGGCTTTTCAGACCCGAGGCTGCATTTATCTTCTCAACCTGAGAGGAAAGGGTTCAGAAGGAAATGGGATCGAAAGTGTAACCGGCTGCAATAAATTAAAGAGCCCGCTGCTGCTACTGCTGCTTTTGCGGCCAGCATTGAAGAGAGGAAACGAGATCAGTGTCCTAAAACCTGAGTTCCTCAGATAGGACGTCATCTCTCGTATGAACCAAAATGTTTGAGAGACTTTGAAACGTTGGGGATGTTTGTTTTTGTTTCTTTTTTCCTTTTTTTTTTTAGGACAATAAAAAGAAATGTCCCTTTGAAACCTAGGTTAAAAAAGAAAATTGATTATAGAAATACCATCCCATTCTAATAGACATTTTATAAAAGCTCGGCCAACGATTTCTTTTCCTTGCCAAATATTTTAGCCTAACTTACAATATCCGGTAGTTTTTGGTTTTAGTTTTTAAATTTACCGACTAAGCTTGCTTGCTTGAAACTACTTTGCAGTTAAAACATTTCAGTGACTGAGCTGAAAAATAGCATTCAGGATCCGTGATGTAGTTTAAGCCTCAAGAAAAGACAGGAAGCGGAATAACAACGACAACAAAAGTTTACAGGTTAGAATGAATTACAAAGAAGTAGGTGTCGGAGATACAATCTCTGGGGGGCTTTCATTTATTATAGACGCTGTATTTACGATAATACAAGAAAAAGGTTAAATACAGTAAACAGGATAGCCAGTTCTGGAAAGAAATGTAAAGCAGTTTGACGGGAAGGGAGAAAGTGACTCAAGAACGCCACCAAGGGACAAACTGAGGAAATGACACCCCTACATCCTCAAATTCACTGACCTTTCATCTTTTTCAGAAGGGTCGTCTGTATCCACTTACATAGGTGTAAACAAGTTTTTGAACTCTTTACGATCAATCATTTCTCCAACTCCTGTTAAATTTGATACTTTAGTCTTCTTTCTCTAAATAATTATCAAAAATGACGTCCCTTAAACCTATAAAATTTCAAACAGTAAATATAACCATTGTCTTATAGCAAGTATGATTCTGATTCTTGGGACTGTGAGAAGCTATAGGCATACTTTGCAGTCTTAAATACACGCTTGTATTAAAAGGTGTAGTAAACTGAAATGGCTAAATTATTCATTGCAGTAACAGACTTTTTGATGGACATTAAAACTCAGCAGTTTAAATAAGGAAACCACAGATTTCCTTTTAAGCAGGTAATAACTGCTTGCATCAGTGGTTATTTAATTGGTCTCCGGCCAAGAAATAAAACAAATTGTACTGTTTAAACCATGAAATCATGTAATGCAAAGCCATATATTGCAATATATCAATACAAGAACACAAGCTAAGAACTAAACTAAGTTGATTCATACTGCCTATTTGGATGACTATTAAACATTTCCATAATGCTAGTATAAAAACTCTGGTTGAAGAGAAAGAAATTCATGAAAATAATTTTGAGTTTATCTAAATATTAATTTATAGGCTGTGTGATTTATTGATTTAAATGGAATGTTTTTGGTTTTAAAGTGACACCTGGTAGAAATACTTTTCACTTTAAGTTTAGCACAGATTGAGAGATTTTTTTTGATTTCTAGAGTTTTAAATGCCAAAATATATGCAATATAGCATAGATTTACAATTTATGTGATATATGTATATTTATATATATAGCCAGTTACTATAACTGACAAACACATTGTCTTTTATTTACAAGATAATTTGTGGATTTTTTCCAACTTTACACTAATTTTTATACATTTGCAAAAATCTAAACTTAGGAGGAAAAGAGTATTTAGCAAAATCTGGGTGAATTTTTGGGAAAAAGACCCTTGATAGTTCAAAACAGTATATCCTATTATTCATGGCCATCTGAAGCTGTTCCCTGTCACTATCTATGGTAAAAATTGAACATTCCAATGCCCTTTGCAGGGACTTGAGACATTTGGCATTTCTTTACTACCATGGCAGGATATGTCAAATGCTGCTGTGAATAATGACCTCTAAGCTAGATAATATACTAAGGGTTTCAGGGAAAAAAATCTCATTATAATGGCTTATATGAATATAATACTCAAATAAATGACCTTGCTTGTACTAAGAATGGTTGAAAATTATGAATTAGCTTTATAAGTTTTAGCCCCTATGTTGACCTATGCTAACTAGATCACATCTTATGTTAATTACCAGTACCAGGTGGTACAAAACTTCACTCAATCAAGTTTAACCCACTGTATTTAGAAAATACAAAATGTAGAATGTTTCTAGGGTGGTTAATATAGTAAATTTGACTGACCACTTTAGCAGCAATTAATTTTCCAATGATAGATGCTGATCTTTATATGGTAATCCCTGGGACCTTTCCCCAAATATTTCTGACTTCTGGACCTAGGATAGGATTACTCTTTTGGCCCCCTTGTGGCTAGATGAGGCCATTGACTAGGTCTGGGCAACCCTGAGTGGAAGTGGAAGTTCACCTCCAAAAGGAACATGGATGGCTAAAATGAAATCATTGTTCAACTCTGTCAGTCACACAGATTATTAAGCTGACCTAGGACCAATACCTGGAAACCATCAATACATTTCAGACCCACATTGATTTTGGAAAGCAGTAGTATGTTCTAAATCCCTGTTTCAGCACTTATTTGATGAATTATATAAGTAAAGCTGGATTAAAAGGCCTACCAAATAGACAATATGGGTTTCAACTATAATCCCTATAAAGCAGCAGTTGTTCTATTTAGTCACAGGTGGAGATGCAAGTTCCAGTGCAAGGCAAGTTTTTGCTATTTACATAAAGCTATATGAATTTGTACCTGGTGATTTTCAACATTAGCAAACATATTTTACTCTCTTTTCCCCTCATAACTGGTGTAGTGTTTTAACAGTTTGAACAGGACTTTGATAAAGTATTGTTGATGCACAGTGAGTTGGAAAGATAATATTGATTCTTTGTACTTACGGTTATTCTTTTTATTTCTTGTTTTGGCTGTGTAGCTGATTTTCAGTTTTGTCTCCAAATGACTAGATTAAAAAAAAAAAAAAGAACACTATATGGATGTAATTAGAAGCTTTTGATTTGGCTGACTTATGAATAAAATATTAAGTGTTTTGGTGCATTATTAAACAAACAGCTGTGATTAGTAACAGTATATATCATCAACAGTATATATCTGAATTCAGCACTGAGATGTTTACTAGATCTTTCTGGTTTTGAGTGTTTCCTTATTTCTCTCTCCAGATGTTAGCCTGATCATATCTGACTGTTTGGAGGAAAGAAATAGTACCTATCCTTGTCTTTTCAATGACATCTGATATAAAACTTCTTTTTTCATCTAACAAGTGGGAAGCTTTGCTTCTATCTTTCTTGTAAAACAGATTTATTTAAAACATAGGAGAGAGGGTGAAAGAAAAATACGGGAAACTTAAAAAGGTATCACTGAAACTAAGGTAACGTCCCAGTTTCTGTTTTATTTTGCCGGATAAAATCGTATTTTGCAAAGGTCTACAAACCAATATTGCCTTCAACTACCAAAAGTTACTCTTTAGGCATCCCTGTCAGTGTTCCTCAGTTTCTGAATTACTCCCCTGGGCAGACTTAATGTTATGCTAATGAATCTCAAGCTTTCAGGGTCTCTCACTTGCACCAACATCTTCCAAGACCTTGGGGTGAGGGGGGATGCAATAATGTTTACACAGTCACATGTTTTTGAAATTTGCAAGAGTAAGAATTTTAAGCACAATAGGTTAATAACACTGCTTCCTTCCTGTTCAATTTCCTCTGTCGCACTTCTTGTTTAAATGGTGTTAGAGAGCCCCAGGCATTTTGGAGATCTAGTTAAGGGAAAATTGAGATGGGGATACATTTAACTTGGGTGTGTTAAGAATATATTTTTATGGATTTACAGTCTCTTTCATTCATAGTCATTTCTAACAACCGTGGTACAGATTTGTTTCCAAGAATTTGACATCCACTGCACCAGCTTGCACTGTGTGGTGGCACAAAGGTTCAGTGCCAGAGATTCTAAAGTAATGGAATATCCCCTACTGTGGGTTCCTGGAAATATATGGGTGGTGAAGTGGAATCAGGGCTTAAGTGTGTGCAGACAGAAAAAAGTCTGTAGAAAGTTCTTCTAATTATTAGGCATAAAATTCCAAATGGAGAATGTGCTTCTCATTGACATCTAATTAAAACAAAAATTCTCTCTTGTAGGAATTACTCAATAAGGCAGAAGATATACACTATTCTTTTGAGTGCCTGTGTGTGTGTGCAATTTCTAAGCAGAAATTGTACTACTACAGAATTTATCAGAGTCCCTGTGTTTGAGGGAACAAATATACAGCAATACTGCAGAGTCAGTGTGTGTGTAGTTGGGTGACTTTTGCATCCCAGTGTATTGGAGTTAGCACATCTGAAACATCTTTTCCTGACAAAGTCTGGCACTTGAACATGAAATGGCACACCCTGTATCCACCAATGCAATAAAGATACCCTAAAGAAACAAATGTTTCAGTGACAAACTCTTACTGTAAACTATTCATCAATATGTCAAAGTATGTTTTATTTATTCAATTATCAAGTTTAATACAGGGCAGTAACACTTAAAAATCTATTTCAATCGCTCTTCTGTATGCCTTAATTTCAGATTGGATGTATATGTCATTTTTTCAGAAGTTTTGATCATACCAAAGTTCAAAAAAGTAGTATTATAGACATATGTTATCAGTCCATTAATTAGTTAATAAGTTATGGGCTTGGGGGAGACATTGTGATACTTTTTTTATTTGTCAGATCTATAAAATGTGGAATTTCTTATAATTTATGATTTTTAAATACGTATTTATTTTGTAACTATTTTTGTATCTTATTCTATATACTTTTTCTTAAGGAAGGCCACCCAAATTATGTAAAGTTTGCAAAACCTGATTCTGTCCTTGCTTGTAATAATTAAGAGCATAGATAGAGAGTGGTTTAAATGAGTAAAACATGGACATCAAAGATTCCCCCAAATCATAAATTCAATTCTGCAAAATAAACAAATGCTAAGACTTTAAATAATCTAATTTATAGATAAATACTGCTTAATGGTATTTTCCTAAGGACAGTAATCATATTGCTATAAGAAATTATTTTTGGACCAGATTGTTGGTGCTGGAAGTTGTTAAAGTGGTAGCATGGTGAGAAAGAATTGGGCAAAGTATTTGGAAATAAAGAAACTGGTTTTGAATTCCAAGACCTCCACTTTGGACCTCTGTGATTTTTGATGACTCTCCCTGAACCCTGATATTTCATCATTTAATTCAATTAATCCAACATGTATTTAAATTCTTTTTTATATCAGCCCCTGTGCCAGATTTTGAACATAAGTAAAATCCAATACTTGCCTTTAAATAGCTCATATTTTAATTCTGTCTATATAATGGGAATAGCAAATCACCTTTTCGGTTGCTGTGGGTAGTAAATATGATAATTTCATAAGAGAACCTAATACTGCCGAGAACAAATTAAATTCTTAATAAAAGTTATTTTTCCTTTATTTTTCCTAATGCTCTTCTGAGAACTTAGGGTTGAGTATCCTAGATTTTTCAGGATCTTCATTTCTGTTTTGTATGCATCTTCATAGTTCAGAATTGGAGCCATTTACACTTGCATAGCTCTTCATTTGTTCAGGGGTCAGCAAGCTATAGTCTGTAGGCCAAATCTGGCTCTTGGCTTGTTTTTGTATGGCCCCCTGTGTTATGATTTTTTTTTTTTTTTAACACCTTCAAAGGGTTGTTAAAAACAAAAGAAAAAGAATATAGGACAGGAACACAGCATGTGGCCGGGAAGGCCTAAATTATTTACTATCTGACCATTAACAGAAAAAGTTTTCTGACTGTTTTTTGGAATATCAATTTCATGAGTATAACGACAATACTGAAAAATACAGTATTTCACGTTCCATGTGAGAAAGGAGCTACTGCAATATGTAAGTGCACAGATGGAACATATGTTGCTAAGCGCCATGTGTAAAGCTCCATATCCATAAAGCTCTAACTCAAGTATACCCAATGTCACATTACATAATCCATATGCATAACGATACACTTTCATTATAACACAAAGAATTCATAGTGTACCTTGTAATTATGGTCATTCCTCTTACTGAGAGGTCGATTCTCTGTTCCCTCTCCTTGAATGTGGGCAGATTATGTGACTGGTTTTACCAATAGTACACAGTGGAAGTAACACTGTGTCAGTTCCTGTCCCTTGGAGCACTCTCATGGAAGCTGTAAACTACCACTTAAGAAGTCTAATTACCCTGTGACCACCATGCTGGAGAGGCCTCATGGCATGTGGGCACTATAGGTGACGGTCTCAGCTGGACCTTGACTTTCAGTCACCCCTCCAAGGCACCAGACATACCAGTCAAGCCATCTGGAACCCTTTAGATCAGTCCATCTGACAACTGAATACCACTGAGTGGTTGACACCACAGTCGGCACCATATGGAGCCAATGAATCACCCACCTGAGCCTTGCACAAATTTTGACCCACAAAAGTTGGGTGACATATTAATAAAAGTTTATTATTTTAAGCCACTATGTTTCAGGGTGTTCATTACCTAGCACTAGATGGCTGGAACATAAGAATTCTGTTTGCAAATTTAACAGATGCTGAATGTCAGCTCCAGATTTAATAATGATAATTGTTATCATATTGTGGCTCATCTGTGTGCCAGACACCATTCTCAACACATTTCATAAGGTTATCATTTAACCTATGAAGATTATTGTTTAATATAATATACCTATAAAGTTATTACATTACAGAGATTATTTTTTATGTAGCACTGAAGAGGATACTGAGACTTAAGGAGGTTAAATTTCCTAATAACCCTATGAAGTTATTAGATTATGGGGATTATTTTATCCATAGTAAGATGAGGACACTTAAACTTAAAGAGGTTAAGGAGGTTAAGTAATGAAAAGATATCACAGGTATTAAGTGACTGAGGCTGGGGGGATCCAATTTAGTTCATTCATATTTGAAAACTCTTGCTCTGATATATTATAAATAATACCTTATATTATGATGGAGAACTGATCTAATTAATTTATAAAGTTTTACCCATAAGTAGACTCACCAAACACCTTTCTTGTTTATATACTTCATTTAATTAATCTTATGTGGTTCCCTCTTGTAAAAATCTGTCTTCAGTGTAACTGATTTTAACTGACAGTCTGCTCATAGTTCTCTGGACTGAAACATAGAATAGGGCTGTATTCAAATGCACCTATCTCCCTTATGACAGATCAAAGCAAGTATGCCATTTGTTCCTAACTTTCAAGGGCCCTTCATTTAATTCAGAATGTTTTGACGGAAATATTCAGTCCAAGGAGCTTTATTTCCAAAGATGACACACAGTCAATATTTATGGAAAAATCCCATGCATTGATATTTCATTTCTGCTTCACTGTAATGTTTTTGTTACCTTTATGATCCATGCCACGAAATATTGTTATAGTGTGTTAAGCCACAGTATGGTAGCAATTATCATTATCTTGATATTTTCAGAAAGAGGCCCTCTTTAAGACGGTTATTGATAATCTAATTTTTGTCTGTAGAGCACCATTTTGTAACAATGATCAGAGCAATTGGTAATATTAATTGAGCACTTATGGTATACCAAGGACAATTCTAGGCTCTTTACACACATTAAATTAATAAATAGTCCAATGGATTAATATTCATAACCCCCTCAAATTTGTATGTAGTTTCTGCTTTTTGTACTTATTTTGATCCTCCATCTTCTATTATGGCCTCGACCTTCATTACATGCCTGAAGGATAGACAAGTAATATGACAAGAACTTTACTACAAGCTAGGAGCGTCTTCATAAGTGGACTAAATTACCGTGCTAGTCATTTTTCGTTATTCACCAAAGTGCATTCCTGACTACATTCAAGCATAGGAAGGACTATACTTCTATATATCTAGAAGTCAGGGTGGCCATGGGAATTGCATTGGTCAAGGACATATAAACAGAAATGATATGGGTGTTCTCCTGGTGGAGTCATTTAAAAGCCAGCACACAATGCTCCATCTTTTCTTCCTTAACATTATATTAGCATTCTCCAGAGAAACAGAGCATATATAATATGGGAGGGAGGGAGGGAGAGAGAGAGAGAGAGAGAGAGAGAGAGAGGACACCAGAAGAGCCCATGGCATAAATTGTAGTCTAAAAATAGCACACTCAACCCAAGAAGAGCTGATGTTTCAGTCTGAGTCCCAAGCCTAGAAAAAAAACAATGTCACAACTCAAGCAGTCAGGAGAAGTTTCCTCGTACTCAGTCTTTTTGTTCTATTTGCGCCGTCAACTGATTGAATGAGGACCACCCACATTAAGGAGGGAAATCTGCTTTACTCAGTCTACTGACTAAACTGTTAAACCCAACCAAAATCATCCTCACAGACAAAACCCAGAATAATGTTTGTGGAAACAAGAAACAAACATTTTTTTATGGATCACTAGGGGTAATAATGGTGCTACTTGAATTTCTATCCCTTGATTCCTACTTCATTCCTGATGTCTTGATTCCTGTGAATCCTGGCTATCAGGGAAACAGCACCGTGTATTCAACATTTATTCAGAGCATATACTGCCTTCTAACGAACGTTTCCCCAGCCCTTCAAGATACTGCCACCTAACTGGCACTGTAAATGAGTTTTCAAAAGGCCATTTAACAGTTTTATCAAGCCAGCCACTTCAGGATGGTGGGAAATGTACAGCAAAACACCTTGCACACTTAACCAATGCCAAGGGAGGACTCAAAGTATGTGGGGGAATGACAAAGATCATCACACTGCTGGCCACCAGGATTAGAAGTCCAAACACTTCTGCCCACTGCATTTTGATATCAAAGTTGCTACAGAAAACACAATACAGTCAAACCCTGGATGGGACAGGGGTTTTACTCACATAGTGAAGAGACAGAGAAAGATCAGCCTCAGTAGTGTACATTGGTCCCTTACGATTAGCAAGTTCCGTCTCATCCACTCACCTCCATTCTACTAGCAGCTGAAGAAGGGCCACTTGCCTAGATGTATACCTCTCATGCTACAGTAGAAGGACTTTGACCCCTCTTCCATGAAGTCTGAAATACTAAAAGGTAGGGTTCTGCCTGAGGGCCATTGATGTACATGCCTAAACAGAACAAAGCAATGCTTATTGAGACAGAAACAGAGAAAGATATTCCCGCACAAGTTGATAAGCCTGCGACAGGCCGTGTGGGCTCTTTATCTCTTGGTGAGGAAGTGGTCCAGGCCCAAGGCCCATTCTTATATGGCCAAGTGGGGGTGGAAAGACTGCACACATGAGACTGCCTTTCCAAAAGGGAGCATGATAAGAACAGTGAATTCCATGAGCATGAACCCATTGCTACACTTTTGCTGTGAAGTGAGTGCCTTGATCAGAAGCAATGCTGAGTACAATAACAGGATGGTGGATAAGGCATCATGTAAATTGATGGATGGTAGTTTTGGCAGAAGTAGTACATTCAGGAAAGGCAAATTTCCATCCAGAGTGAGTTTCTATTAAGGTAAGAACAAGAGACTGCCCCTTCTATGATGGAAGTAGTCCGATGTAATCAACCTGCCACGAGGTGGCTTGTTGATCACCTTCAGGAATGGTGTTGGACCTGGCTGATGGCAGCTTGGGCATTCAGCCTTCACTAGAGCTAGGCTAGCCTTGGTGAGTAGGAGTCCATGTTGCTGAGCCCATGCATAAATTTCATCCCTCCCACCATGGCTACTTTGTTTTTGAGCCCATTGAGCAATATCAGGGGTGGCTGGGGAAAGATGCTGACTGGTATCTCAGAACAGGTCACCTTATCAACTGGATTATTAAAATCATCCCCTGCTGAGGTCACCCTTTGGTGAACATTCACATAGGACACACAGACCTTCATATTTTTTGCCTTTTCAGAGAGGCCTATCCACATACCTCTTTCCCAAATTTTTTTATCACCAATTTTCAAGTCATATTCCTTTCAGATCTGTGACCATCCAGCCAACCCAATGGCCATAGCCCATGAATCATTATAACCATACTTCTGGCCATTTCTCCTTCTATGCCAAGTGAACAACATCTGTACTGCTTGAAATTCTGATCACTAGTAAGGTTTCCCTTCACTACTGTCGTTCAGGGATGTCCCATAAGAGGCGATAGAGCTGCAACCATCCACTTTCAGGTGATGGCTGCATATTGTGCAGAATCATTTGTAAACAAGAATCTTGTGTTCTCTTCCTCTGTCAACTGATTGTAGGAAGCTCTCTATAAGGTCAGAGATGCAGACAGAGAGAGAAGGTAGTGTAGCAGGAGTGGGGACCATGATCATTTGGACCGCTTCTTCATGTAACTTTCTTGTGCCTTCTGGGTCTGCTTGGGTTCAGTCATATATATACATATCACTTCCATTCGATAATGGATATTGCTGTGCATATCCAACTTTATGAGACCCAGCTCATGACGGGCAGCTCACGTCATAACATATCATTTCTTCCCAGTTGATGCCTTCATTTCAACAGTAGACACTGTGAAAAGCTGGAAATTCAACTTGAATTGTAATTCAGCCAGCTACAGGAAATATTTTGTGTTTAATTTTCAGCAATCTCAGCACTATAACTACAGGAGATAAGAATCTGCTTGAGGTCACATACAGAAACTTTCAGGTCATGTATATGGCACTTGAATGGCAATTTGAATCTCTGAGCTCATCCTTATTTTCCCCACTTTATCCAGCTACAATAGGAGTAACTAGCCAATCTCATTATATATCTTAGGAAAGGTAACAAATATAGAGTCACCAAGATCCTTGCTTCTTCTAAGTGGTTAATTAGGAGTACCCAGTGGTGCTATTTTGCATATCTCTAGAGCCAAATCACACCATGGACTATCAGTACTTTCTCTACTATTGCAAATATATTCATCAGCATCTTTACATTTAAACAGATTAGAAAGCCAACTCCAGAAACCTCAGAACCAATTCAGAAAACTCATCCTTAAAATTCTGTTTCTCTAGAACCTCTCTTGGTACCAAAATTTGCATTATGTTAGCCTCCAGAAAACCAGAAACTATGAGATATAGGATATATGTGTATATATATATACACATACATCTCACATATTTGTGAAAGAGAGAGAAAGAGCTAGAGAGATTATCAAGAATTGGCTCAAGTGATTTTGGAAGCTGAGAAGTCCCAAGATCTGCGTTTGGCAGGCTCAAGCCTCAAGAGGCGCCAACATTTCAGTCCGAGTCCAAAGACTGAGAAACATTCAATGTCCCAGCTCAAGTGGTAAGACAGGAGAAGATCCCTGTTACTCAGTCTTTTTGTTCTATTCAGGTCTTCAACTGTTTAGATGAGGGCCACCCACATTAAGGAGGGCAATGATTCACTCAGTCTACTGATTCAAATGTTAATCTCATCCAGAAACATCCTCATGGACACACCCAGTATGTTTGACCAAATACCTGGGCACTGTGTGGCCCAATCAAATTGACACATAAAATTAACCACCACAACAGGTTAATATATATGCATTGTGAGATTAAAGCAGCCTGGAGTGTTTAGCCAACATGCAGAGTACACAAACATTCCCTGGTCATCCTTGGTAAGATCTACCATAATAAATATTCAATTCAGTAACTGGTCATGGGAGTTAGGGGTTTTAGTAGTACCTAATTAATTGGAGCTTTATTAAATTATTTAATACAGATGCCCAGGTGAGTGACACAAACCTTGAGTAGTCTTTGTAAGAGTGAGACATAAACCCTTGCTGTTTTATGTTCCTGATATTTAGGGAGTGTTTGTTTCAGGGGCAAATTTTGATGGATGTAGTCTCGATCTGTAAAATGTGGGATTTTTAACTAGATATCTCTAAAGTGACTTACAGAATTTACATTCTATGATTTTAGGTTTCCCAATTTCAAATAGGAAAACTCAATCATATGAAAGCAAAACAACTATACCAAAGCCACTCAGCCCATTAAATGAAATTCTGTGGCCAGAATTGTGGTTTTTTTGAATTATCTACCCAGTAATTTGTTTCCATTACATTGCCTCGTGCTCTTCTAAACTCAGCAATTGTTCAAAGGAAGCATTAAAATATATAGCTTATTTGGGAGTGATTTTTATCTTGGAATTAATTGATTGTTATGGCAAAGTTTGGGATGTATCATTTGAAAATGCCAGAGTTGCTCATCAGTAGTCAGTTTCACACATAAAATTTAATTTAAACTCATGTTATTTACCTACTTTGTACCTAAACATTAGCAAGGGACTATGGGAGATGCAGAAGTATATGATGTGACCCAAGTAATTTCATTAATTTAATCTTAACCAGCATGGAATATAATCACACATAAATCACACATTTAACTTGTTTAGTATGAATGTATTTATGCCTTGAGTTCTCATGGAGAACAACACTCCTCTAGGGTAGGGCTAACTATGATGTAATATAAAATTATTAAAGGCATTTCTGAAAGCTAGCAAATCAGAGTCTAGCATCTAATAAGTTCAAGTACCTTCAAATTTGTCACTTTGAAAAGTTGTGCAATCACTTCCATGATACTGCAAGTGCTCTGAACATTCTTGGATTTCCTCTTCCAGGTACTTGAGGCATTTTTGTGACTATTCCATTCATTCTTTGAAGGTGCTGCTCATTATTAGAAATGGTCATTCAGAGCCTTTTTATGTGGATTAAATATGTGATAGATGTGGACAATATTACACTTATTCAAACAGTAAGTTGAATTTCTTATTTTGAGTCTTTTGTGGTGTGTAAAAGTAGCTCTGAATGCAATTATAATAAAAAGGTGTCCCTTATAAATGTCAAATTATATCATAATCATTGGATTTAGCTGATACATGTAGTTTCCAAACAGACTATATTGAGGCCAATCATCCAATAATTGATTTAAGTGTGTGTACGCATATGGGTGTACATATTATGCATATTGTGTGCACGTATGTGTGCATATCTGAAAGGGAGAGGATGAGGGAGAGATTCATTACTTTATGCTTTATGAAAGGTGTTATCTCTATTTTTGAAGCATTGTGATCTAACCTGAGGACATATATGTATGTGGAACAACATATAAGGAAGCCTGAGCCACTGTACTGCAGGCACTGAACCAATATGATGTGACATGTTAAACAAGGAGGTTTCTTTTTCTGGAGATTTTAAAGAAAATGATAGATGGATATTTATGGGATTTTTGGAGGCTGTGGTATTGCCTGGAGGTAAAAAAAAATGAACAAGATTAATAAGGTTATTTCTATATCTCTGAAACTCTCTGAATGGGGCAAAATGAAAGATACTAGCATGGACTTGCCTTGGAGGACAAGAGAGAGGAAAAATAGAGCTATTCTGTCTGATCATTATCTGTACTCCTTCTGTAAGGGTCAGAATCCTGCAGAAGGAATAGAGGGGCTACTCACTAAGAAAGTAATTGTGAGGATTTAAATGAGATCATGTATATAAAGTGCCCAGCACAGAGATCAACATAAGAGTTATGCTTCACAAATATTAGTTTGCATTTCTTTGGCCATTTCACACGTTTTCTGATTACTTGCTTATCTTTGGATATAAGATGAAAGTGAAATTTAGCACTGATATTCAGTATAATGAGGAACTAAATGGAGAAGAGATAAGATCTAATCAAAATGAGTTAGTCATAATCCCTTGCCTTTGAAAAATAATAATATAGTAAAGTCATATTTATATCAAGCTCTTAACTTTTCATATCTATGATTTTTCTTTTATTCCTTGAATAGGCACAAGACTTTGGCCAGACTGGTTATTATCATCATGTGCTTGATGAGAAAATTAGTGACTGTGACTTGCTGAAGTCGTCAGTATTTTGTAGCAGATTCTAAATTAAAAGAGAGGTCTCATGATTGGTAGACTGCCTCTAAGATGGCACCCAATTATCCTTGCTCCTTGATATACATGTAATCTCCTCCTCTTTGGTGGGCTGGATTCAGTGACTCACTTCTAATAAAGAGATTATAGTGAAAGTAAAAGCGTCATTTCCAACATTAGGTTAAAGAGAGACTGTGGCTTGCACCTGGACTGTCTCTTGTTCTCTCCTTCGTTGTCTCTGAGGAAACCTGCTGTCAGTTAGGAGTAACTCCATAGCGAGGCCCAAAGGGACAGGACCTATTATCTCTGGCCAACATTCAGCAAGAACCTTAAGCCTGCCAATAGTCACCCGGATGTGCTTGGATCTTCTGAGACCTGCCAACTGCCACGTGAGTAAGCTTAGAAGAGGATTCTCCCCAGTCAGACTTTCAGTTGAGACCACAGACCAAGCAGACATCAAAGCACTGTTGTGATAGATCCTGAACCAGAAGCACCCGCTAAGCCACTCCCAATTTCCTGACTCAGAGAAACTGTGAGATAATACGTTTTGTTGATTTAAGCCACTAGCTTTTTGGGTATTGTGCTATGCAGAAATAGATATCTAATATACATGATTTTCAAGTCTGTGCATTTCAAACATCTAGTCTATAGAGCAGATGTTATTTATTAACTAATCATTGAAGCTTTGGAATTAGTCTTCTGACGCTTAACTCTGTAACTTTGGCCAAGTTGTACAAACTCTCTGTGACTAAGATTTCTTTTCTATAAAATGGAAATAATACAAGTAGAAACTACCTATGGGAAAAACAAAAAGTAAAATCTATATAAAGTGCTTAGAATTGTGCTGGCCCAGAGATAGTGCTGAATACATGTTATTATTATCATTCTTTCATTAAAGTAAACAGCACAACTGTTATCACAAATAAATGGAGACAGAAAACTAAGCAAGCATTCAAACATTCAATTGTAAATATGAACCAATGATATTAACAATATACACCAACAGAAGAATAAATGCACAGGATAATGTGGTAAATAAAAGGACGAATCATGAACCAGAAGTTATAAGACAGGGAGGTTCTGGCATACAGTAAGTCCTCTACATATGAGCGAGGTCCATTCTGAGAGCTCGTTCTTAAGTCCAATTTGTTCCTAAGTCCAACAAAGTTAGCCTAGGTACCCAACTAACACAATCAGATATATAGTACTGTACTGTAATAAGTTTATAATACTTTTCACACAAATAATACATAAAAAACAAACACAAAAAATAATGAAAACATTTTTAATATTACAGTACAATACCTTGAAAAGCACAGTAGTACAGTACAACAGCTGGCATACAGGGCCTGGCATCGAGTGAACAGGCAAGAAGAGTTACTGACTGGAGGAGGGAGGGGAGGTGGGAGATGGTAGAGCTGAAGGATCGTCAGCAATAGGAGACAGAGGGCAAGCTGCAATTTCGCTCACGCCTGACATTGATGGCACAGGTTCGGATTCCTTGCTGGGTTCAATTCTATCTAGCCTCTTGAAAAAACAATCCAGTGATGCCTGGGTAGTAGCTCTTTCTTTCTTGTCATAGATGACATGGTAGCACTGGATTGCATTCTGAATGGCTGCTGCAACCTTCGTGTACCATTCTAAGTTCAGGTCCTGTGCCTCAAAAACTAACAGTGCCTCCTCAAATAAAGAAAATACCCTGCCATTTCCTGTGTCCTGAATCTCTTCAGTTCTTCAGTTACTTCTTCCTCTTCTTGTCTCTCTTCATCCTTTCTCTGGGCCTCCAATTACATCAGGTCGTCATTAGAAAGCACCTCGTGTTGCACAGCAAGAAGTTCAATGAAGTCGTCCTCTTGCACATCTAGTTTGCAATAAAGATACTGTACTACTGTACTCTATACAGTACTGTTCAGTCAAGTACACAAAAGCACAACAACTTGTAGAGGATGGACGCACGTGACAATGTACACCAGACACATGAACTAACTTACATGATTGGACATGTGAATGCATGTTCGCATCTTTGAAAGTTCGCAACTTGAAAGTTCGCATGTAGGGGACTTACTGTATTTCAATTTATGATGATTACTCTTTGAGAAGATAGTATTTTTCTATTTAATTGTATTATTTGCTAGCTGTCTTTATTTAGAAACCTCTTTGCATGGAAGTTTATAGGTAATTTGTCATCTAATTATATAAATGTTAATATTTTAATAAAGATTTTTATTAAATTTGTTATACTTAGATATACATAAATATATATATGAGTGTATTTGTGAATATATTTAAGTACAAACGGAGACATGCCAAAAGTATTAAATAGCATGTATTTAGAGGAAATTATATATAGAAGTAGCTTGATTTATGATATCCTAAATAAGGAATGGAGTGGAAACAGTCAATGTTGCTTTTGGGCATCTTCTGAGAGATACCACTAAGAACAGAAATAACCCTTAGGCATAACTGCAACACTCCAAGAAGGACAAACAGGGAATTCCAGGACTGAAAGACTGAGACACAAGATAGGCCTTAAAATATATAATGATGATTGCATTTAGAAACTAAATCACATATAAAAGAATTAGAGGGACACTAAACACTACCATTGCTGTTTTTGTTTTTTAGAGCATTTTAAAAAATGAATTTAAGTAATAAAGACTCTTGTGTAAATATGTAAATTAAAATGTGAAGAATTATAATACAATAAACAAATACAATTTACTAGAATTGCTTTTCAGCATTTTCTAGCCTGCATCAGACCTCTTGAGTTCAGCAAAATGTGTATATTTTAAAGATCTCTAGGAACAACAATTTCTTTTAATATATTAAGGGAAAAACTCCTAGGGACTTTTCTTGGAAAAGCTGAAACTAAAAATTACTTTTATCAAATTTATTAAGTAGCACTGTATGTTAATATTTGTAAAACATGGCTTTTATATTTATGGTAAAGAAAAGGTCTTCTTTTTTGCATATAGTATCTAAAATCACTTTACAGATAAAGTTTGTTCTAAACCTTAACATTATAATGACACAATATGGTTTATACTCCAAATTTGTAAACGCATATTTTCTAGCTTGTTCCTTATGGACGTTATGTGTGTGTGTGTGTGTGTGTGTGTGTGTTGCTTCGATAAATAATAAGCAAATTGGTGGTATAGGGATGTTTCACAGACCATGAATGCATTCTAAGCCTATTCTTTGTTTCTTTCCTTTACTGCCATTGCCATTTTTAAGTAAAAAAGACAATGATATTTCATGATTATTAAATATCATCTAGGGATGAACTTACATAATGGGATTGAGTTTTATGACCATCTACCAAATTATCTTCAGTGAAGGGCCACTCCGATGGAAATCTCCTGACTGATTTTAAAACCAAATGCTCATGTTTCATTTCCAGAAGCAAGCTTAATTGGAATTTGATGTCTTTGACACCACAGTGTCTTCCTTCAAGGGCAGTGAAAACGCAGAATGGCACGTGCCACAGAAAGCAGAAGTATTATTTGACAAGTAAGAGCAGAGTAAAAATGAAAGATGTCAGGTATGGTCAGGTGCCTGCAGTTGCTAAAGCAAATGTTCCCACAGTGGAGAAGTGAGGCTGCTAGGTGTTTCCCTTTCCTCATCCAACAGTACTAACTGACCCAAAGTGCATGATCTAGTGCTGAGTTTTTCTCATTTTACTTCTATTCTATTTCAGACTTACCTGTGATATTTCTTCTACCATCTTCTCTTGCTGTTTCTTTTCCTTTGCCCTCATCTATTTTTTCTCTCCCATGTCTTTAAAGTATATATTGAATTTTAAAAATTAGAAATGTCATACCTGCTTCTTGTAACAAGTCAAACAATACAAATATTCAAATATGAAAAGTAATGATATTCCCTTCCCAAAAAGTGTCATCCCCTGAGGTAACAGATACTGACATACTGGTGACGTAGCTTTCCTCATTTTACTCTAATTTCATACAAACCTACAACTTGTGTGTGTCTGTATGTGTATATATATATATATATATATATGTGTGTGTGTGTGTGTGTGTGTGTGTATATATACACATATATGTATCTCTTTTATTTTTGTTCTTTAATAAACAGTTAAATTATACCAAATACTTTGCCTACAAATGAAACTTTCTCCAAGTCAGTATGAGCAGTATAACATGATTTTACATAGCTGTGTAATATTCTATATTCTGGATGTATTATCTAATTCAGTTATTCTCCATACAGAAAGAATTTAGTATGTTGGTAAAATTTTATCACCAAAAAAAAAAAACAAAAAAAAACAAAGAAAAAAATGCTTACTTCCATGCCAGCATATAGCTGGTGCTTTTACTTGTACAGGATAGGTTCCAAAGACAAGAGTGGTTAAAATATATTCACAGTTTGAATTTTAACAGATATTCCAGATTAACTTTTAGAAAGATTTACACAATTCACACTTCCTCCATGAAAGTCTGAGTTCACACTTCCTAAGTATAGTCTTAATATTTTTAATTTTTTGCCAGCCTATTATATGAATATAATATTTCATTTTAAAAACTAAAATATTTTCTCATCAAGACATCATTGAATTTTTCCTTCTTTGAATTTCCTGTTAATATTTTACTCCAGTTTTTACTTTTAATATTTGTATTTCATTTTTGATTCTAGGATTCCTTTGCATATTAAGTATAAACTAACCAGTTTTCACAAGGTGAAGCAATTGTACTAGACACCATATTTTTCCCAGAAATTCTTTGTCTTTTGATTTTATTTATTCTACTCTTTGTCACAGGTTATTGATTCTAAAGGTCATGAATTCAGCTGCACCCATTTGTTTCCCAGAAGCATTAAATGGATGTCAGATATTTAGGTTCTCACCAAAAGGCTTGGGGCACACCAGAGGGCAGACAGCAGAAGCAAGAAGAACTACAATCCTGCAGCCTGTAGAAAAAAAACACATTCACAGAAAGATAGACAAGATGAAAAGGCAGAGAGCTATGTACCAGATGAAGGAACAAGATAAGACCCCAGAAAAACAACGAAACGAAGTGGAGATAGGCAACCTTCCAGAAAAAGAATTCAGAATAATGATAGTAAAGATGATACAGGACCTCGGAAAAAGAATGGAGGCAAAGATTGAGAAGATGCAAGAAATGTTTAACAAAGACCTAGAAGAATTAAAGAACAAACAAACAGAGATGAACAATACAAGAACTGAAATGAAAACTACACTAGAAGGAATCAATAACAGAATAACTGAGGCAGAAGAAGGGATAAATAACCTGGAAGACAGAATGGTGGAATTCACTGCCATGGAACAGAATAAAGAAAAAAGAATGAAAAGAAATGAAGACAGCCTAAGAGACCTCTGGGACAACATTAAATGCAACAACATTTGTATTAGAGGGGTCCCAGAAGGAGAAGAGAGAAAGGACCTGAGAAAATATTTGAAGAGATTATAGTCAAAAACTTCCCTAACATGGGAAAGGAAATAGCCACCAAAGTCCAGGAAGTGTAGAGAGTCCCAGGCAGGATAAACCCAAGGAGAAACATGCCGAGGCACATAGTAATTGAATTGACAAAAATTAAAGACAAAGAAAAATTATTGAAAGCAGCAAGGGAAAAATGAAAATAACATACAAGGGAACTGTCATAAGGTTAACAGCTGATTTCTCAGCAGAAACTCTATAAGCCAGAAGGGAGTGGCATGATATATTTAAAGTGATGAAAGGGAAGAACCAACAACCAAGATTACTCTACCTGGCAAGGATCTCATTCAGATTCGATGGAGAAATCAAAAGCTTTACAGACAACCAAAAGCTAAGAGAATTCAGCACCACCAAACCAGCTCTACAACAAATGCTAAAGGAACTTTTCTAAGTGGGAAACACAAAAGAAGAAAAGGACCTACAAAAACAAACCCAAAACAATTAAGAAAATGGTAATAGGAACATACACAGTGATAATTACCTTAAAAGTGAATGGATTAAATGATCCAACCAAAAGACACAGGCTCGCTGAAAGGATACAAAAACAGGACCCATATATATGCTGTCTACAAGAGACCCACTTCAGACCTAGGGACACATACAGACTGAAAGTGAGGGGATGGAAAAACATTTTCCATGCAAATGGAAATCAAAACAAAGCTGGAGTAGCAATACTCATATCAGATAAAATAGACTTTAAAATAAAGAATGTTACAAGAGATAAGGAAGGACACTACATAATGATCAAGGGATCAATCCAAGAAGAAGATATAACAATATTAAATATATATGTACTCAACATAGGAGCACTTGAATACATAAGGTAACTTCTAACAGCTATAAAAGAGGAAAACAACAGTAACACAATAATAGTGGGGGACTTTAACACCTCACTTACACCAATGGACAGATCATCCAAACAGAAAATTAATAAGGAAACACAAGCTTTAAATGACACCATACACCAGATAGATTTATTTGAGATTTACATGACATTCCATCCAAAAACAGCAGATTACACTTTCTTCTCAAGTGCACACAGAACACTCTCCAGGATTGATCACATCTTGGGTCACAAATCAAGCCTCAGTAAATTTAAGAAAATTGAAATCAGATCAAACATCTTTTCTGACCACAATGCTATGAGATTAGAAATAAATTACCGGGAAAAAACCCTAAAAAACACAAACACATGGAGGCTAAACAGTACATTACTAAATAACCAAGAGATCACTGAAGAAATCAAAGAGGAAATAAAAAAATACCTAGAGACAAATTACAATGAAAACATGATGATCCAAAACCTATGGGATGCAGCAAAAGCAGTTCTAAGAGGGAAGTTTATAGCAATAAAAGCCCACCTCAAGAAACAAGAAAAATCTCAAATAAACAATCTAACCTTACACAAGGAACTAGAGAAAGAAGAACAAACAAAACCCAAAGTTGGTAGAGGGGAAGAAATCATAAAGATCAGAGCAGAAATAAATGAAATAGAAACAAAGAAAACAAGAGCAAAGATCAATAAAACTAAAAGCTGGTTATTTGAGAAGATAAACAAAACTGATAAACCGTTAGCCAGACTCATCAAGTAAAAGAGGGAAAGTACTCAAAACAATAAAGTTAGAAATGAAAAAGGAGAAGTTACAACAGACACCGCAGAAATACAAAGCATCCTAAGAGACAACTACAAGCAACTCTATACCAATAAAATTGACAAACTGGAAGAAATGGACAAATTGTTAAAAAGGTATAACCTTCCAACGCTGAACCAGGAGGAAATAGAAAATATGAACAGACCAATAACAAGTAATAAAATTGAAACTGTATTTAAAATTTTTCCAACAAACCGAAGGTCAGGACCAGATGGCTTCACAGGTGAATTATATCAAACATTTAGAGAAGAGCTAAAGAGCTCATCCTTCTCAAACTCTTCCAAAAAACTGCAGAGGAAGGAACACTCCCAAACCCATTCTATGAGGCCACCATCACCCTGATACCAAAACCAGACAATGATGTCACAAAAAAAGAAAACTAGAGTCCAATACCTCTAATAAACATAGATGCAAATATCCTCAACAAAACACTAGCAAACAGAATCCAACAGCACATTAAAAAGATCATACACTATGATCAAGTGGGGTTTATCCCAGGAATGCAAGGATTCTTCAATATATGCAAATCAAATAATGTGATACACCATATTAACAAACTGAAGGATAAAAACCATATGATAATCTCAAGAGATGCAGAAAAAGCTTTTGACAAAATTCAACACCCATTTATGATAAAAACTCTCCAGAAAGTAGGCGTGGAGGGAAGATACCTCAACATAATAAAGGCCATATATGACAAACCCACAGCCAACATCATTCTCAATGGTGAAAAACTGAAACTATTTCCTCTAAGATCAGGAACAAGACAAGTTTGCCCACTCTCATCACTATTATTCAACATATTTTGGGAAGTTTTAGCCACAGCAATCAGAGACGAAAAAGAAATAAAAGGAATCCAAACTGGAAAAGAATTAAAACTGTCACTATTTGCAGATGACATGATACTATACATAGAGAATCCTAAAGATGCTACCAGAAAACTACTAGAGCTAATCAATGAATTTGATAAAGGAGCAGGATACAAAATTAATGCACAGAAATCTCTTGCATTCCTATACACTAATGATGAAAAATCTGAAAGAGAAATTAAGGAAACAGTCCCATTTACCATTGCAAAAAAAAGAATAAAATACCTAGGAATAAACCTATCTAGGGAGACAAAAGACCTGTATGCAGAAAACAGTAAGACACTGATGAAAGAAATTAAAGATGATACAAACAGATGGAGAGATATACCATGTTCTTAGATTGGAAGAATCAATATTGTGAAAATGACTATACAACCCTAAGCAATCTACAGATTCAATGCAATCCCTATCAAATTACCAGTGGTATTTTTTACAGAACTAGAACAAATATCTTAAAATTTGTATGGAGACACAAAGACCCCGAACAGCCAAAGCAGTCTTTAGAGAAAAAAACGGAGCTGGAGGAATCAGACTCTCTGACTTCAGACCATACTACAAAGCTACAGTAATCAAGACAGTTTGGTACTGGCACAAAAACAGAAATATAGATCAATGGAACAGGATAGAAAGCCCAGAGATACACCCACACACCTATGGTCAACTAATCTATGCCAAAGGAGGCAAGGATATACAATAGAGAAAAGACAGTCTCTTCAATAAGTGGTGCTGGGAAAACTGGACAGCTACATGTAAAAGAATGAAATTAGAACACTTCCTAACACCATACACAAAAATAAACTCAAAATGGATTAGAGACCTAAATGTAAGACCGGACACTATAAAACTCTTAGAGGAAAACATAGGAAGAACACTCTTTGACATAAATCACAGCAAGATCTTTTTTGATCCACCTCCTAGAGTAATGGAAATAAAAACAAAAATAAACAAATGGGACCTAATGAAACTTAAAAGCTTTTGCACAGCAAAGGAAACCATAAACAAGACAAAAAGACAACCCTCAAAAATGGGAGAAAATATTTGCAAATGAATCAACAGACAAAAGATTAATCTCCAAAATATATAAACAGCTCATGCAGCTCAATATTAAAAGTACAAACAACCCAATCAAAAATGGGTAGAAGACTTAAATAGACATTTCTCCAAAGAAGACATACAGATGGCCAAGAAGCACATGAAAAGCTGCTCAACATCACTAATTATTAGAGAAATGCAAATCAAAGCTACAATGAGGTATCACCTCACACCAGTTAGAATGGGCATCATCAGAAAATCTACGAACAACAAATGCTGGAGAGGGTGTGGAGAAAAGGGAACCCTCTTGCACTGTTGGTGGCACTGTAAATTAATACAGCCACTATGGAGAACAGTATGGAGGTTCCTTAAAAAACTAAAAATAGAATTACCATATGACCCAGAAATCCCACTACTGGGCATATACCCAGAGAAAACCATAGTTCTAAAAGACACATGCACCCCAGTGTTCATTGCAGCACTATTTACAATAGCCAGGTCATGGAAGCAACCTAAATGCCCATCGATAGATGAATGGATAAAGAAGATGTGCTACTTATATACAATGGAATATTACTCAGCCATAAAAAGGAATGACATTGGGTCATTTTTAGAGACGTGGATGCATCTAGAGACTGTCATACAGAGTGAAGTAAGTCAGAAGGAGAAAAATAAATATCATATATTAATGCATATACGTGGAACCTAGAAAAATGGTACAGATGAACTGGTTTGCAGGGCAGAAATAGAGACACAGATGTAGAGAACAAACGTATGGATACCAAGGGGGGAAAGTGGCCGGGGGGTGGTGGTGGTGAGATGTATTGGGAGATTGGGATTGACATGTATACACTATTATTTATAAAATGGATGACTAATAAGAACCTGCTGTATAAAAAAATAAAGAAAATAACATTTAAAATAAAAAAAAAGAATTCTGAAAGGATGAATTTCTGGAAGAAAAGTCTGAAAAAAAAAAAAAAGGCTTGGGCCAAGAAACAAAGCAGGGGATATTTAAATAATTAGCATAATAGTAGGCACTGACTTCCCTTTCTAGGTTCCTAACACTGGGAAAGTAACATAACTTCTAAGACAGAATATTAAATGTTAAATGAAAGTTCCCAAAGCACCATAAGCCAAAATGAAGTTTCAGACTATGCAGCTCATTTTCAAAGACAGACATTGTAGAGTTTATAGATGGATCAACCCATTAAGATATAATACTTAAAAACATACATGCACCTAACAGGGTCCCAAAATACATGAAGCAAAATGACAGAATTGAAGAAAGAAACAAACAATTCAGCAATAATAGTTGGAGATGTTAACACCTCATTTTTAATAAGGGATGTAACAAGTATGGAAGATCAACAAGCAAACAGAAGACTTCAACACCAGAAACCAACTATACCTAACAGACATCTATAGAACGTCTATAAAACACTACCCCCCAAAACAGCAGAACATTTCCTTTCAAATGCACACGGAACATTCTCTAGCATAGACCCTAGAGAATGTTTTTATTGCAAGGCCAAAATAAATTTAAAAGGATTGAAAGCAGATAAAGTATGTTAGAACTCAATAAGAGAAAAAAAAGGGAAATCACAAATATGTGTAAATTATATAATTCTTAATGACAAATAAATCAAAGAAGAAATTACCAGAGAAATCAGAAGGTACTCTGAGATACATGAAAATGAAAACACAACCTAAGAAAACTTAGGAAATGCAATGAAAGCAGTATTCTGAGAGAAATTTATACCTGTAAATACTTATGTTAAAATGAAGTATCTCAAATCATAACCTAAGCTTCCACCATAAGACACTGGAAAAGGAAGAGAAAATTAAATCTGAAGGTAGAAAATAATAAAGATTAGAGTGAATATGAAGAAAATACAGAATAGAAATATAACAGAGAAAATCAATGAAAAGTTATTTCTTTGAAAAGATCAACAAAATTGACAAACCTTTATACAGACTGACTAAGGAAAAAAAAGATGACTCAAATTACTAAAATCAGGAATTAAAGAGGGACATAGCTGACAACCTTACAAGCATAAAAAGCAATATTAGGGAATATTATAAAATCTGTATACCAAAAAATGAGGTAGACTGAATGAAATGGACACACTCCTAGAAAGACATAAACTACAAAAATCAATTCATGAAGAAATAGAAAATGTGAATATATCTATAAAAGCAAGGAGATTAAATTAGTAATTTAAAAAACTTTCCATAAAAAAATCCCAGGCCCAGATGACTTTTCATTAGTAAACTCTAAAATTTAAAGAACAATTAATGTGACTCCTTCACAAACTTCCTAAAAAATAGAAGAGGAGGAAATACTTCCAAAATCATTCTATGAGATCATGTATTATCCTGATACAAAACCAGACAAAGACATCATAAAAAATAAAATTACTGAGCAATATCCTAATGAATATATATGTAAAAATCCTGAACAAAATACTAGCAAGTGAAATTTACCAACATATAAAAAGAATTATACCCTTTAACAAAGTGGGATTTATCCCTAGAATGCAATTAATGTGACACATTATATTAACAGAATAAAGGAAAAGAAACACATCATCATTTCCAGAGAAACAGAAAAAGCATTTGACAAAATCAAACTTTGTTTTATGATTAAAACACTCAATAAATTTGGAATAAAAAGAAACTTTCTCAACCAGATAAAGGGCATCTATTAAAAAAAACCAAAAACCCAAAGACATAGCTAACATCATATTTACTGATGAAAGTCTATATAGTTTCCCCCAAGATCAGGTACAAGACAAGGCTATCTTTCACTACTTCTATTTAACACTGTGCTGAATGTTCTACCAAGAGCAGTCAGGCAACAAAAATAAATAAAATGCGTCCATGCAGGAACGGAAACTGTTTCTATTTGCCAATGATATGATCTTAAATACAGAAAATCCTTAAGAATGTCCACAAAAACTTTTTTAAATAATAAAGGAGTTCTGAAAGGTTGAAGAATATAATATCATTATACAAAAATCATTCGTATTCTGTAAACTAGAAATAAATAATCAGAATATAAAATTAAGAAAGTAATTTCTTGTAAAATAACATCAAAAACTAAAATGTTTAGGAAAAAGTTTAATAAAAAGATAAATGTAACACGTGTACTCTGAAAACTGCAAAACATTGTTGAAAGTAATAAAAGAAGACCTAAATAAATGGAAAGACATTCCATGCTCCTGTATCAAAATAATTAATATTAAGATGACAATACTCCCCCAGATGATACAGATTCATTGCATCCTTATCACAACTTCAGTTTGCTTTTCTGAAATTGACAAGCCATTCCTAAAATTCATATGGAAATGAATAGTCAATATAGTCCTTAAAAAGAAGAACAAAGCTGGAGGATTCACACTTCCTAAGGAGATTTCAAAACTTACTGCAGAGTTACAGAGATTAAGACATAAGCACAGACATATAGATCAATGGAATGGAATTGAAGGTCCAGAAATAAACTCGTATATTTATGTTCAAATGATTTTTGACAAGGGTGCTATGACAATTCAATATGGTAAAGAATAATCTTTTCAGTGAACGATAGTGGAACTGGATATCCATATGTAAAAGAATGAAATTGGACCCCTTTTTTAAATCATATACAAAAATACCTCAAAATGGATCACAGACCTAAATATGAGCTAAAAGTATAAAACTCTTACAAGAAAATATAAATATATCTTTGTGACCTTGGGTTAGGCAAAACCTTGTATATAACACCAAAAGCTCAATTAACAGAAGAAATAAAGATACATTGGAGTTTGTCAAAATCAAACACTTCTGTGCAACATACAATACCATCAAAAGCGTGAAAAGACAAAATACATAATAGGACAAAATATTTGCAAATCGTGTTTCTGATAAATGTTTTATATTCAGAGTATATTAAAAAAAATCTACAAATAACTTTTAAAAAATAACTGAATTAAAAAATGCTCAAAGTGGGCTTCCCTGGTGGTGCAGTGGTTGAGAGTCTGCCTGCCAATGCAGGGGACATGGGTTCGGGCCCTGGTCTGGGAGGATCCCACATGCCACGGAGCAACTGGGCCCGTGAGCCACAACTACTGAGCCTGCGCGTCTGGAGCCTGTGCTCCGCAATGGGAGAGGCCGCGATAGTGAGAGGCCCGCGCACCGCGATGAAGAGTGGCCCCCGCTCGCCACAACTAGAGAAAGCCCTCGCACAGAAACGAAGACCCAACACAACCAAAAATAAATAAATAAATAAATAAATTTAAAAAAAAATGCTCAAAGTATCTGAATAGACATTTCTTTAAAGAAGATATACAAATATCCAATAAGCAAATGAAAAGATACTCAGCATCATTAGCCAGCAAAGAAATGCAAATCAAAACCAAATGGGATACTACTACACATCCACTAGAGTGACTATAATTCAAAAAGACAGATAATAAGTGATGACAACAATACAGAGAAATTAAAGCTTTCATACACGGCTGGTTAGAATGTAAAATGATACAGACCCTTTGGAAAATACTTTGTCACTTCTTAAAGATGTTAAACATGGAGTTACCATATGACACAGAAATTCAACTCCTATGTATTTTCCTAGGAGAAGTAATATGTCCACACAAAATCTTCTATGTAAATGTTCATGGAGTATTATTCATTATAGCCAAAATGTAGAAACAACCCAAATGTCCATTAACTGAAGAATGGATAAACAAAATGTGGTGTATTCATACAATGGATACTATTTTACAATGAAAAGGAATTAAGTATTGAAACATCCTAAAACATAGATAAACCTTGAAAACATTAGATTAAATGAAAGAAGCCAGTCACAAATGGCAATATATTGTATTAATTTAAGTAAGATTTCGAGAATAAGCAAATCTACAGAGGCAGACAGTAGATTAGTTGGTGCCTAGGGCTGTGGTAATTGGGACGAATGGGGACTGATCGCTAATGTATACAGTACTATTTCTTTTGGGAGTGATGAAATGTTTTCAAATTTAGTATGGTGATGTTTGCACAATTCTGTGACTATACTAAAAAAACTATTGAAGTTTATACATTAAGAAAAAGAAAGGGAATACTTTAAAACCCTGTTAAATGGCTCATAATCTACTCATCCACACTGAGGGCATAAAAAATTTCAGAGCTAGAGATTGGGAAAATATACTTTGGTGAGAGTTATGCTGTGAGTTCCAGCTTCCTCAATTACAAAATAGCAGTTTTAAGGTGACCATTCTGAGGGCTCATTAACATGTATCTCCTGGACTTTGGAGGACACAATGGGCTGGCATCCCCAAGTCTGATTAATTGAAAGGGTGATGACTGGCTGGCTAGCTACTCCAGTAGTGGAAACAGGAGAGCTTGCTGCTTTGTCTCGTAATCTAAATCCCCAGAGTTTGTTCAGGGCAAAGGATGTGTGAATGTTTCCCATGGATCAGAGATTGATCATCACCATGAAGAAGATGCAGTATAGAGTAATCACTGGCCCTGTCCTAGTCACCTTCCAAAGGCCCTGCCTCCTAATGCAATCACACTGAACATTAGGTTTCAACATATGAATTCTGGGGGTACATGAACATTCGGACCATAATAGAAATGTTATCTTAGAACCAGTTGTTATATTCAAGCTGATAGAGGAGGAAAACATATGCGAGGCAGAAGAACAAGGAAGAAGCCAACCAAACTTCCCTTATCCCATGACATCTTCCTGCCAGCTATGGGCCCAGACTGCAGGGAGGGTGAAACCTCAATTTTAAATCAGTTTCAGAGCTTTGATAATTACATGGGACCAGAAATTCTAATTATTGAATTGATACTATGTTTTGTGACTTAAAGTCATTGTAGAAATTTCTTGGAGTGACCAGAAAAGTCACAGGCTGTCTAAATTTTCACATAGGAGCCAGAAGAAAACTCGCCCCATTGAATGTATTTGAAAGGCAGTGGGAAACACAATTTAAATTGTTTGTAATTATATCCCACCAGTCATGCTTCTTCTAACTCTGAAATGAGGATAATAATAATATCCAATCCCTTCTTAACTGCCTAGCAAATGAGTACTTTTAATTAGTGTTATTACTTCACTTTGCTTTTACCATTGTTAACATGTCTTCTAGAAGAGTGGTACCAAACAGAATTTCTCCTGTAGATAGGAATGTTCTTTATACTGTCCAATTAAGTTAACCATTAGCTGTTGAGCACATGAATGTGACTAGCACAACTGAGGCACTTAATTTTTAATTTAATTTAATTTTAATTAATTTAAATGTAAATAGCTACATGTGACTAGTGGCTATTTATTGGACAGCTCAGATTCTAAACCATATAACAAAGAAAAAAGACATGGGTCAGAAAAGTTGACTGTAAATTCAATCCTAAATTCAGCCTTTGGAAGACCTTTCCAAACCAAATTATTGTTTCATTAGTGTAAGTGGTGATGCCAGAAAAACCTCAGAATGAATCACAAGCTAGTAGAAATGTAATTTATACACAGATTAGAGTTGTGCGCAAGAAGAATAACAAACATATACACAATGAACTTTGCCAATACTAAAATATATTCAAACTAACTTTTAGACATCTAGTCTAGTTCATTAGCATTGATAGTAAATTGCCTGTGGGATTTAAACTAGCCACTTCCTAATGATACAAATTGTTAAGCATAGTATCTTACTAAGAGAAGCTGCATCATCTTACTCTATGAATCTTAGACAAAAAGATACGTATCCACCTGATTTGAATACTCCAGCATAAACCTGTTAAAGGTTTGGTGCAATTCCTCTGTAATATTAGGGGAGATTACAGACTGGTAAAGGGAAGGACATTTACCTGCCTTTGGTAAATTTCCTGACCTACTCTTTTCTATAGCTTTAGTAAGCAAGGTATAAAGCAAGCCCTGGAGTAAGAAGGCAGAGTCAACAGGGGTCCATGTTGAAGTCTATAGCCTGGGAGAAAACACTAGAGCACATTTAGCATTATACTCAAGCCATATCAGACGTGGGGGGAAACCATACCAAAAGTTCGGTAATTCTGGCTGTGTTCTAACTCAATGTAGAGCCAAACAGCTGTGTACTGTGGTATTTACTATTGTTGTCACATTAAAGATTTATGTCCACTGTGGCATCTTCCATATAATGGATCTAAGAGCTTTGACTTTAATTTTTATGAGTAATATTTAAAATTGCTTTTGCTTTCTCCCCCTGTCTACGCACCCCCCTCATCCTCACCCCATACAGGGTTTCTTGTACAAAGTTAGCAGTGCAACATCTGCTTGGGAATAAGGCAGCTGAAGACAATTTATAATATTCAGGGTACATTCTAAGCTAGAGACTGCCTTTACATTGTATCTAGCCTGAACTTGACTGGATGCTGTGGCAGCAGATCATAGAAATCAGATGTTCTAAAAGAAATGTGAGATCAGAACTGCTTAAGAAGGTAAATGATTGTTATAAATATATTTATATATTTGTACAGCATATCTAACATTTGTAAAGTGCTTACTCTATATGTGGCACTTTATATGAATTGTTACTCATACATATCTTTATGAGATAAGTGATATTTTAGTCCCAATATACAAGGAAAGAAACCAAGGCTTGCAAGAGACTAAGTAATAGCATGCTCAAGGGGACATAATTAATTATTGATAGAGGTCCTGAGCCATTTGTTAAGCACAATGCAATGTGGTCTCTCTGATACAGAATAGAATTCTCCTCATCAATCAAGGTGAAAGGTGGTGCCATCATCTCCCTGGGGTTGTAATGACCTCCTGATATATGAAACAGCATGCAGGCTCTCTATAAATATAACTTGTATCTAACCTAAATGCTCTTTTCATCTTTTTAGAATGAATATAGAAACAACTGAAAAAGAAGGGATGAGCTTCCTAATGTTGCAACTTTGTGAGGTCCTTACTGGAATCTGATCAAGGGAGACTAGGATGATCACTTAAGTCTATCAAAACTCTAACTTTCTGAATTTAAAATCTTGAGATAAAACTTTCCCTCAATATATATTCAGAAAATATTTTATATTTTCACTAAACCTGTATCCTTCAATATAGTCGTGCTTCAAAAGCACAACTCTCTTTTATGAGGATGTGTTTGCATTTGGGTGTCTGTCAGGGTTTTTTGTTATTGTTTTTGTTTTTCTGTAAACAATAGGCTCTACCCTGGTTAGCTCAAGCACACAAGTATATTAGGTTTAAGTTTACAAGTATATCAGGTTAGAATTTCCTGGAGGACTGGAGCCAGGCTAGGAAGTTATGCTGCCATGACTTATGCCAAACCACAGAAGGAGAAGGGGTTGGAGAAGTGAGGAGGAGTGAGGCAAGTGGGCGTGGGGGACTTCTTTAGGCAAAAATCCGCTGCCACTGCTGCTGTGTACCTAGGATATGGGGACTGGTCACCAGGGGCACTGCCTTTGCGGGAGGTGGAGTATGTGTGGCATGTGTGGCACCTTCCTCGTGTTGTTCACGTCCAAATTCACATCTCCACGGGTGCTTCTAATTGTCAGAAGCTAGGTCACATGCCTGCACCCAGCTGCGGGAGAGGCTGAAAATGTGAATTTTCCGACTTGTACTTTGGAAAGACAAGGATTTGTAACCTGAGAAAATGGACCAAGAGTAAGGAGTTAGGTTATAAGAGATGTTGTTGAGCCACGGTTAGGACAATCCTCTACAGTTGAGAAGAAAAATGTTGGCCTTGAATTCATCTTCCAGACTGAAGTTTATTCTTAAAAGTGTCAATATTAAGTAAACAATAATAAAAATGGAAAACTTTCATAGACACATTAAATGAACCTCTGGCTTTTCAAAGATGGCTAAACAAAGTGTAAACTTTTCTTGATGACATAAAATTTAATACAAACTCCAATACTGTGAACATGATTACATAGTATGAGGGAACTGATTACTCATTATCTGAACCCTTGAAGTTACTAGTCATAAAAGAACTGATCACTTAAAAATCTGATTTCATTTATTGGACATTCTTCCACTTCTAATTATCATGGGGGTATGAAATATCCTGGGATCAGATATATCTAGGTTCAAATCCTAGCAGAAGAACTTTGGGTGTTTTAATAACATTTTTGATGGTTATGTGAGATGATGAATGTGAAACATGGTTCATAGAGCCTGGTGCATTGTAAGTACTCAATGAATGAGGGCTGGTGTTGTTATGCTTGCTTTCTTTCCCCTGATTTTTCTTTGTAAATCTGCCTAATCTTACTTTTACTGAACATGCCTGCCTCTCACTCCGCTAGTTAGAGCTCTTCCACTTTGCTGCTTCTACTCTGTTATGAGATTTTTTATTACGACCATTCGGTTAATAGCTCTTTAGGGTATTGATTACTCAATTCCATGGTCTGCGTCTGTCCTGTGTATCTTTATAGGGGTTGTCATAAAGGAACCCCACTGCCCACCGAATCAGCCTGTATTGTTCTTGACTTCTTGATTTCAAACCTTTAATTTCTCATCATCTCTGTTTGGTGTTTCCAGAAGGGCTAGCCTGCCTTGCAATGCTTTAGAGGTAGATTCTAATGTATAATTGAACATCTTATTGGGCAAAGGTTAAAGAGAGAAGAAAAACAACAACAAAAGGAATTTTTCTCTCCTCATTAGCACATAAGAAGGGATTTGGAGCCAGAGACATCTTTGATTCTAAGCCAATTCATTTATTACTCAAGATATTTAAGCAAAACAGTTAACTTCTCTGAAAGATTTTCCTGATCTGTAAAATGGAAGTTCAACAGCTGACTTGCAGGGTTTCTGTGTAGATCAGAGATGCACTAATTTCCCAGGGTAGGGTCTAGCATGCAGTTGATGTTCCATTGTCCTTTTCATTACAGACGGGAGCAAGCCAACAGATAGCAGTAGACTCCTGGGAAGTGAATGCTGACTAGCATGAGGTGGGAAGACGCCCCAGAGAAAATATTATCTACTTCTGCTCAAGGTCAGCCCTGTCAGCTTGCCAGGAGGCAAAGACCTTTAATTTCATTGTGTCATTTTCTCTTCCTAAAAGTACAGTCTGACATATATCTGCTTTTTAAATTGAGGTGAACTAAAATTAATCTCATTATGGGAATCTTAGAGTCCTTAAGGTACTTGGAGACTCCAGAGTGTCACAGAACTAGGATCAAAATCCCTGGCAAGATGCCAGAGGGAAGAACGAAGGCAGGTAAGTGGACGCCTGTGGGGCTGGGGGTGAAGGGGAAGGGGATGCTTATGTATAATTTGACTCCTTTTGACATTTTATCAAAATATTGTAGCTCACATAGACAGTTGAAGCCAGACTATTTCTGAGAAATCCTTAAAGACCTGCCTTGTTTCTTAGCCAACAGTTTATATTTTTGAAAGTCATTTAAATTTAATTTAAATATTCAGTAGGGGGCCATTATTAAGCATTAATGTGCACACATAATTTGCACAACCATAGATTCTGGAGTTGTTTCTGGAGCTTCATGTGTACCTGCTCTACATTAGAGGACAGGGCATATGAATATATAACTTGAGGTTGCTGTGCTCTCCAGGTAGAAAAGTCTGTGCTTTTCCATAAGAGAAGGAATTAAGGAGTAGCTCCTGGGAATAGAATGAGGTTGATTTCCAGAAATCCTTATTTTTTCAGATGAGGTCTTCCAGTCCCAATGTGATAGCTTCCCCTGGTCAGGCTCTCTACTGTCCCCTTGGTTTCCTGGCTCTTTAATTCCCCACTGGTGGTCTTCTGTCCACTCTGACATCCTGAATCTCTGTACCTTAACTCTGTGAGTACAGGACACTATCTTCCTCATTATCTTAAGGGTTCTAGAGCTTCCTGGAGAGAAAGCTTTTAAGATTGCCTCTTGCCACGTACTTTAAAATATTTAAGAAGCAATTTGCTTAAAAATGCCTATTGCTTTGGTCTAAATTTAAGCCTCTGTCTTAAGTTTTATTATTTCAATTTTCTTGATTTTGAGAGCCATTATACCATCTATATGTCGCTCTCTCCAAAGATAGAAACTATGTCCTTCTTTTCTATGCTGATCATGAAAGTTCTCTGTCAGTGTTACCTCTTTTGCCCATGATATTTTGTACTGCAAGTTTGCCTGTTGTCATTTTCTTATTAAAAACAGCACAATTCGCTATATGTATCCATCCCTTCTTCTATCTGAAGACAAAATAGCATAATCATTAAGAGCATGGCTCCCAGGGTCAGATTCTCTAGATTTGCTCACTTCTTTTTAGTGGTGTAATCTCTAACAAGTCATCCTTTGCCTTAACTTCCTCATCTGTAAAATTACTATCTTAATAACACACCTCCAAGAAATTGTGACAATTAAATGGGTTAATCTATATAAAGCACTTACAATAAAGGGGGAACCTAACTTGGCCACATGCCGCCTCCCAGGAGTCTTTAATCCATGACTGGTTCATGTTGGTCTATAAATACCCTAGTTCTATTGCCCCTTGTGTGGGTTGTGTGGACAACCCTGAGACACACCATCCTCACTGAGTCTCAGAATTCCTCGGTGGGATTAAGTTCCAGTTATCCACTGGTGTAACTGAATTAATAACACACACTTTACTCCTCACGTTCCCTTGTCTATCTCACTAACCCACTCCACTGCTGGTTCTTCCTGGGACTACCTTCCAAATAAACTACTTGTGCACAAATACTTTGTTTCAGGGTCTGCTTCTGGGGGAAAACCAAACTAAGATTGATGCCATGAGAATATAACATTGTGAAAAGGTCATAGAGTGACAGGTCCTGGCACGTGGTACATATTTGTACATTTCTTTGTTCTTTCATTCATTGATTCTTTTTTTTTTTAATTTAGTTGGTCAGTGTATTATGGGAGAGATCCACAGGGTCTCCAGAAAACAGCCCACCAAGCTAGCTGAGAGAAGCAGAGCCCTGAAAATTACAATGGCTGGCAAGAAAGGAAGCTTTCTGGTGGCCTCACTGGCTCTGGCTACTCGCTGCTATAGGTGCAGGAAGTGCAAAGATTTTTATAAAAAAGTATTTTTTTAAATAAAGGTCTTCTTCTCAGACTTTACTGAACTTGCTTCCTTCGTCCCATATTATTATAAGTGACATCATGAAGTGGTTCTCAACTAGGAATAATTTTGTTCCCCAGAGGACATTTGTCAGTGTCTAGAGATGTTTGAATGTCATGACTGGGAGGGGATGCTATCAATATATAGTATCCAGTGAGTAGAGGCCAGGGATGCTGCTACTAAATGTCTTAAAATGCACAAGATAGCCCCTCATAACAAAGAATCGTTCAGCCCAAAATGTCAATAGTGCTGAAGCAAAGAAGCCCTGAACAGGGAAAGATAATTTGTCAACCTGAACTGTGATCTCTTTGAAGAAGATCGGTAATTATTTGGGTTTGAAATAAGCCCTATTGCATCAGGTAGGAGAATAATAATTTCTGATAAAACAGTGCAGTCTATTGCAACACTGTCCTAGGGGACTTTCTGAAATGACAGAAATCTGTATCTGTCCTGGCCACTAAATCCATGTCACTACTGAGCATTTGAAATGTGACTAGTGAGACTGAGGAAGTGAATTTAAATTTTTACTGACTTTTAATTAATCTAAATTTAAATAGTCACAAGTGGCTAGTGAGTACCATATTTGACAGTACAAGTGTAGTGGTTGAGATATCAGAGGCTAGAGTCAGAGAGACCTGAGTTCAAATCCGTACTCTGTCACTGCCTTAGTAGTTCTATGAGCTTGAACAAGATATTTATCTCCTCCAAGCTTTTGTTTCACCATCTGTACAATGGGGATAAAAGTTGTACATCCCTCACAACACTATTGCAAGGATTAAAGACAAAATATATAGCACAGCATTTGCATGTATACATGTTCAATGAATTATTATTAGTCATATGTGAACCATTAATATTCACTTACTGAGGCTTCTTTCCACACCTCAGTCAGCCTTAGCAAGAGGAACTGGAAAAAAGTTAAAACAGCACACTCCCTTCCTGGAGCCCTGAACTCTCAATCCGATTTACATCTCTATCTATGGGTTTAATCCTGAGTATGTTTATGTAAATATGTGTGTGTGTATGTATGTATGTATGTATGTATGTATGTAATCTACCATCTATCACATTTTAACTACAAATTGTCTATTCCTAATCCATCCACATGCAACCCTCCCTTCTTGTTAATTTTGACTTCATGTTTGAACCACACTGCTAGCTTGCATTCCTGTTAATTATGATTCTGCCTGAACTTGGCATGCATTTTGAGAATTAGGGTAAAGGTCTTTCCTTTTCCTCCTCCTGACACCTCTTCACATGAAACAAAGCCGTTTGTAAATATTTTCACCCAACTGACCCTGACATTTACAGATAGGGTTCTAGAAAGGCTGTTGGAGTGTTTCATTTAAAGAGAGAAATTAAAATAAAACTTTATCTAGAGTTTTTCAACAATGCTTAACATTACTTGAGAAAAAGGGTCACTGTAGTTAGTTTGAAATATACCTACTTCGTGTGAGTTTTATGTAGCTCATATAGTGCTCCCATTATTCAGAAAGCAAAGGGAACAAATGATCATTAAGAAGACACCGTAAAAAAGTATTTAAAAGTATGTAATGGTTTAGCTTTATGTGCACATTTACTAGTTTGTGAATAAGTATGCAAGACAGAAAGAAATAGAGATGAAGAGAATGTTTTTTGTTTTTGTTTTTTTTTTTGTGCTGGGGGAGTTTAAACCAATATACTGAGTAAGTACATCAGTTCATTTATCTCAACAGACATCGATATCATTGTGCCTTCTGCAGAATAATGCATCTTGCAAGAATGATGCCTTGAATACCTGAAGTCATAATAAAATAGTATGTCTACAGATACACACACAGATACACATGAACATAGACACACTAACATCACATACACACGTTTGAATAAACAATGAAAGGGCAGAAAGAATACAGGATTTCAGGAGGCACAGACACTTTTAAGTCAGCACTAGATAGATTTCCACCATCATTTTCACAAATTTCCACTAGGATTAATGTTTTATTTTTAATATTTAAGTTATATATTATTTTTAAAAGTATGAACACTTAAAAATCATGTTATTCTTAGTAATGACATCCTAAGGGACACCTGGCCATGCTGGGACATTGTGGGTGTCAACAGGCTTAATAGTTGTTACAGGAAAAAGAAAATGTGTAGCATGTAATGCACAAAATCAAGCTATTGAGTAAAAGGCAACATTTACTATTCTTTAGGAAAATTGGCAACATCAAAAATACATACTGTGCATAATTAAAACCAAATATGTTATTGGGCCTATTAAATTAGTTCAAGGACAAAAGGATTAAGTATAGAATGAACTACATTTATAAATACTTTATTTCAAAATGAACACTGCAATTTAAAAAGATAGCCCTTTAGACATTTTTTGTTTTCGAATCATTGCCATTGTTAATCAAATACCCAAATTGTGATCAAAACAAAACATTTATATTCAACTTATATAATAATGTGAATACTCTGCTGTATATATATTCTGTAAGTTTGCATATTTCTATTTTTATGTTTTATCTTCTCTTTCCTGTAGTGATAATTTAATAAGAAATATTTAGTGAGTACTTATACCAGTACTGTTCTAGGCATTGGATAGTGTTGATATATATACTAAATGTATATGTGTGTTGAATAGATTTTGAGGGAATTGAATTGAACGTTTTTTATTTTTTTAACATCTTTATTGGAGTATAATTGCTTTACAGCATTATGTTAGTTTCTGCTGTATAACAAAGTGGATCAGCTGTACATATACATATATCCCCATATGCCCTCCCTCTTATGTCTACCTCCCACCCTCTCTATCCCACCCCTGTAGGTGGTCACAAAGCACCGAGCTGATCTCCCCGTGCTATGAGGCTGCTTCCCACTAGCTATCTATTTTACATTTGGTAGTGTATATATGTCAATGCCACTCTCTCACTTCGTCCCAGCTTAATCTTCCCCCTCCCCGTGTCCTCAAGTCCATTCTCAACGTCGGTGTCTTTATTCTGTCCTGCCCCTAGGTTCTTCAGAACCATTATTTTTTTTTGATTCCATATATATGTGTTAGCATATGGTGTTTGTTTTTCTCTTTCTGACTTCACTCTGTATGACAGACTCTAGGTCCATCCACCTGACTACAAATAACTCAACTTTGTTTCCTTTTATGGCTGAGTAATATTCCACTGTATATGTGTGCCATGTCTTCTTTAACCATTCATTTGTTGATGGACACTTCGGTTGCTTCCATGTCCTGGCTATTGTAAATAGAGCTGCAATGAACAGTGTGGTACTTGACTCTTTTTGAATTATGGTTTTCTCAGGGCATATGAACAGAAGTGGGATTGCTGGATCGTATGGTAGTTCTACTTTGAGTTTTTTAAGGAACCTTCACACTGTTCTCCATAGTGGCTGTATCAATTTACATTCCCACCAACAGTACAAGAGGGTTCCCTTTTCTCCACATCCTCTCCAGCATTTATTGTTTGTCGATTTTTTGATGATGGCCATACTGACGGGTGTGAGGTGATACCTCATTGTAGTTTCGATTTGCATTTCTCTAATGATTAGTGATGTTGAGCATCCTTTCATGTATTTGTTGGCAATCTGTATATCTTCTTTGGAGAAATGTCTATTTAGGTCTTCTGCCCATTTTTGGATTGGGTTGTTTTTTTTTTTTTTTTTTTTTTTTAATTTTTATTTATTTATTTATTTATGGCTGTGTTGGGTCTTCGTTTCTCTGCGAGGGCTTTCTCTAGTTGCGGTAAGTGGGGGCCACTCTTCATCGCGGTGCACAGGCCTCTCACTGTCGCGGCCTCTCTCGTTGCGGAGCACAGGCTCCAGACGCGCAGGCTCAGTAGTTGTGGCTCACGGGCCTAGCTGCTCTGCGGCATGTGGGATCTTCCCAGACCAGGGCTTGAACCCGTGTCCCATGCATTGGCAGGCAGACTCTCAACCACTGCGCCACCAGGGAAGCCCTGTTTTTTTGATATTGAGCTGCATGAGCTGCTTTTATATTTTGGAGATTAATCTTTTGTCGCTTGCTTATTTTGCAAATATTTTCTCCCGTACTGAGGGTTGTCTTTTCGTCTTTTTTATGGTTTCCTTTGCTGTGCAAAAGCTTTTGAGTTTCATTAGGTCCCTTTATTTTTGTTTTTATTTCCATTTCTCTAGGAGGTGGGTAAAAAGGATCTTGCTGTGATTTACGTCAAAGAGTGTTCTGCCTATGTTTTCCTCTAAGAGTTTTATACTGTCTGGCCTTACATTTAGATCTTTAATCCATTTTGAGTTCATTTTTGTGTATGCTGATAGGGAATGTTCTAATTTCATTCTTTTACATGTAGCTGTCCAGTTTTCCCAGCACCACTTACTGAAAAGGCTGTCTTTTCTCCATTGTATATTCTTTCATCCTCTATCAAAGATAAGGTGACCATATGTGCATGGGTTTATCTCTAGGCTTTCTATCCTGTTCCATTGATCTATATTTCTGTTTTTCTGCCAGTACCATACTGTCTTGATTACTGTAGCTTTGTAGTATAGTCTGAAGTCAGGGAACCTGATCCCTCCAGCTGAGTTTTTCTTTCTCAAGATTGCTTTGGCTTTTTGGGGTCTTTTGTGTTTCCATACAAACTGTGAAATTTTTTGTTCTAGTTCTGTGAAAAATGCCATTGATAGTTTGATAGGGATTGCACTGAACCTGTACATTGCTTTGGGTAGTAGAGTCATTTTCACAACGTTGATTCCTCCAATCCAAGAACATGGTATATCTCTCCATTTGTTTGTATCATCTTTAATTTCTTTCATCAGTGTGTTATAGTTTTCTGCATACAGGTCTTTTGTCTCCTTAGGTACGTTTATTCCTAGGTATTTTATTCTTTTTGTTGCAATGGTAAATGTGAGTGTTTCCTCAATTTCTCTTTCAGATTTTTCAACATTAGTGTATAGGAATGCAAGAGATTTCTGTGCATTAATTTTGTATCCTGCTACTTTACCAAATTCATTGATTAGCTCTAGTAGTTTCCTGGTAGCCTCTTTAGGATTTTCTATGCATAGCATCATGTCATCTGCAAACAGTGACAGCTGTACTTCTTCTTTTCCAATCTGGATTCCTTTTATTTCTTTTCCTTCTCTGATTGCTGTGGCTAAGACTTCCAAAACTATGTTGAATAATATTGGTGAGAGTGGAGAACCTTGTCTTGTTCCTGATCTTAGTGGAAATGATTTCGGTTTTTCACCATTGAGAATGATGTTGACTGTGGGTTTGTCATATATGGCCTTTATTATGTTGAGGTAACTTCCCTCTATGCCTACTTTCTGGAGGGTTTTTATCATAAATGGGCATTGAATCTTGTCAAAAGCTTTTTCTGCATCTATTGTGATTATCATATGGTTTTTATTCTTCAATTTGTTAATACGGTGTATCACACTGATTGATTTGCATATCATGATGAATCCTTGCATTCCTGCGATAAAGCCCACTTCATCATGGTGTATGATCCTTTCAATGTGCTGTTGGATTCTCTTTGCTAGTACTGTGTTGAGGATATTTGCATCTATGTTCATCAGTGAAATTGGCCTGCAGTATTCTTTCTTTGTGACATCTTTGTGTGTTTTTGGTATCAGGGTGATGGTGGCCTTGTAGAATGAGTTTGGGAGTGTTCCTCCCTCTGCTATATTTTGGAAGACTTTGAGAAGGATAGGTGTTAGCTCTTCTCTAAATGTTTGATAGAATTCACCTGTGAAGCCATCTGGTCCTGGGCTTCTGTTTGTTAGAAGATTTTTAATCATAGTCTCAATTCAGTGCTTGTGATTGGTCTGTTTACATTTTCTATTTCTTCCTGGTTCAGTCTTGGAAGGATGTGCTTTTCTAAGAATTTGTCTATTTCTTCTATGTTGTCCATTTTATTGGCATAGAGTTGCTTGTAGTAATCTCTCATGATCCTTTGTATTTCTGCAGTGCCAGTTGTTACTTCTCCTTTTTCATTTCTAATTCTGTTGATTTGATTCTTCTCCCTTTTTTTCTTCGTAAGTCTGGCTGATGGTTTATCAATTTTGTTTATCTTCTCAAAGAACCAGATTTTAGTTTTATTGATCTTTGCTATTGCTTTTTCATTTCTTTTTCATTTATTTCTGATCTGATCCTTATGATTTCGTTCCTTCTACTAACTTTGGGGTTTTTTTGTTTCTCTTTCTCTAATTGCTTTAGGTTAGGTTGTTTATTTGAGATGTTTCTTGAGGTAGGTTTGTATTGATATAAACTTCCCTCTTAGAACTGCTTTTGCTGCATCCCATAGGTTTTGTGTCATCGTGTTTTCACTGTCATTTGTTTCTAGGTATTTTTGATTTACTCTTTGATTTCTTCAGTGATCTCTTGGTTATTCAGTAGTGTATTGTTTCGCCTCCATGTGTTTGTATTTTTTACAGTTTTTTTTTCCTTTAATTGATACCTAGTCTTAGAGCATTGAAGTCGGAAAAAATACTTGATACGATTTCAATTTTCTTAAATCCACCAAAGCTTGATTTGTGACCCAAGATATGATCTATCCTGGAGGATGTTCCATAAGCACTTGAGAAGAAAGTGTATTCTGTTGTTTTTGGATGGAATGTCCTATAAATGTCAATTAAGTCCGTCTTGTTTAATGTATCATTTAGAACTTGTGTTTCTATATTAGTTTTCATTTTGGATGATCTGTTTATTGGTGAAAGTGGGGTGTTAAAGTCCCCTACTATGACTGTGTTACTGTCGATTTCCCCATTTATGGCTGCTAGCATTTGCCTTATGTATTCAGGGGCTCCTATGTTGGGTGCATAAATATTTACAGTTGTTATATCGTCTTCTAGGATTGATCCCTTGATCATTATGTAGTATCCTTCTTTGCCTCTTGTAATAATCTTTATTTTAAAGTCTACTTTGTCTGATATGAGAATTGCTACTCCAGCTTTCTTTTGATTTCCACTTGCATGGAATATCTTTTTCCATCCCCTCACTTTCAGTCTGTATGTGTCCCTAGGTCTGAAGTGGGTCTCTTGTGGACAGCATATATACAGGCCTTGTTTTTGTATCCATTCAGCCAGTCTATGTATTTTGGTTGGAGCATTTAATCCATTTACATTTAAGGTACTTATCGATATGTATGTTCCTATTACCATTTTCCTAATTGTTTTGTGTTTGTTATTGTAGGTTTTTTCCTTCTCTTGTGTTTCCTGCCTAGAGAAGTTCCTTTAACATTTGTTGTAATGTTGGTTTGGTAATGCTGAATTCTCTTAGCTTTTGCTTGTCTGTAAGGGTTTTAATTTCTCTGTTGTATCTGAATGAGATCCTTGCTGGGTACAATATTCTTGGTTTCATATTGTTCCCTTTCATCGCTTTAAATATGTCCTGCCACTCCCTTCTGGCTTACAGAGTTTCTGCTGAAAGATCAGCTGTTAACCTTATGGGGATCCTTTGTATGTTATTTGTTGTTTTCCCCTTGCTGCTTTTAATATTTGTTCTTTGTATTTAATTTTTGATAGTTTGATTAATATGCATCTTGTCATGTTTCTCCTTGGATTTATCCTGTATGGGATTCTCTGTGCTTCTTGGACTTGATTGATTATTTCCTTTCCCACATTATGGAAGTTTTCAACTATAATCTCTTCAAATATTTTCTCAGCCCCTTTCTTTTTCTATTCTTCTTCTGGGTCCCCTATAATTTGAATGTTGGTACGTTTAATGTTGTCCCAGTGGTCTCTGAGACTGTCCTCAATTCTTTTCATTCTTTTTTCTTTATTCTGCTCTGTGGTAGTTATTTCCAGTATTTTATCTTCCAAGTCATTTATCCATTCTTCTGCCTCAGTTATTCTGCTATTGATTCGTTCTAGAGAATTTTTCATTTCATTTATTGTGTTGTTCATCATTGTTTGTTTGCTCTTTAGTTCTTCTGGGTTCTTCTTAAACATTTCTTGTATTTTCTCTATTCTGTTTCCAAGATTTTGGATCATCTTTATTATGTTTACTGTGAATTCGGTTTCCAGTAGACTGCCTATTTCCTCTTCATTTGTATGGTCTGCTGGTTTTTTACTTTGCTCCTTCATCTGCTGTGTATTTCTCTGTCTTCTTATTTTGCTTAACTTACTGTGTTTGGAGTCTCCTTTTCGCAGGCTGCAGGTTTGTAGTTTCCAGTGTTTTTGGTGTCTAAAGCCAAACTTCCCCAATGGCTAAGTTTGGTTCAGTGGGTTGTGTAGCCTTCCTGGTGGAGGGCACTGGTGCCTGTGTTCTGGTGGGTGGGGCTGGATCTTGTCTTTCTGGTGGGCAGAACTGCATCCGGTGGTGTATTTTGAAGTGCCTGTGAACTTATTATGATTTTAGGCAGCCTCTTTGTTAATGGGTGGTGTTGTGTTCCTGTCTTGCTAGTTGTCTGGCATCAGGTGTCCAATACTAGAGCTTGCTGGTCGTTGAGTGGAGCTGGGTCTTAGCGTTCAGATGGAGATCTCTGGGAGAGTTCTCTCCAACTGATATTACGTGGGGCTGGGAGGTGTCTGGTGGTCCAATGTCCTGAAATCAGCTCTCCCACCTCAGAGGCTCAGACCTGACACCTGGCTGGAGCACAGAGGCCCTTTCAGCCACACGGCTCAGAAGAAAAGGGAGAAAAAAAAAGAAATAAAATAAAGTAAAAAAAATAAAATAAAAAATTCATTGAAATAAAAAATTTTAAAAATATTACTAAAATAAAAAAAGTTAAAAAAAAAAAAAGAAGAGAGCAACCAAACCAATAAACAAATCCACCAATGATAACAAGCAGTGCTAAAAACTATATACTAAGATAAACTTATAAATCAGAAACTAGTCAGTCGCATACAGCAAACCTGAAGTCTACATTTGCTCCCAAAGTCCATCACCTCAATTTTGGGATGATTCGTTGTCTATTCAGGTATTCCACAGATGCAGGGTACATCAAGTTGATTGCTGACATTTAATCTGCTGCTCCTGAGGCTGCACAGAGAAATTTCCCTTTCTCTTCTTTGTTTTCACAGCTCCTGGGGTTCAGCTTTGGATTTGGCCCTACTTCTGCATGTAGGTCACCCTCTGGCATCTCTTCTTCACCCAGACAGGAGGGGGTTAAAGGAGAGGCTGAATCGGGGGCTGTGACTCACTCAGGTCCGGGGGAGTGAGGGGTAAGGAATGTGGGGTGAGCCTGTGCCGACATGATGTTGCAACAGCCTAAGATGTGCCTTGTGTTCTCCCAGAGAAGTTGTCCCTGGATCATGAGACTCTGGCAGTGGTGTGCTGCACAGGCTTCCGGGAGGGGAGGTGTGGATAGTGACCTGTGCTTGCACACAGGCTTCTTGGTGGCTGCAGCAGCAGCCTTAGCATTTCATGTCCGTCTCTGGTGTCCGTGCTGATAGCTGTGGCTCACGCCTGTCTCTGAAACTCATTTAGGCAGTGCTCTGAATCTCCTCTCCTTGTGCACCCTGAAACAATGGTCTCTTGACTCTTAGGTGGTTCCACATTTTTTCCCGGACTCCCTTCCGGTTAGCTGTGACACACTAGCCCCCTTCAGGCTGTGTTCACACAGCCAACCCCAGTCCTCTCCTTGGGATCTGACCTCTGAAGCCCTAGTCTCATCTCCCAGCCCCCACCTGCCCCAGTGGGTGAGCAGACAAGCCTCGCAGGCTGGTGAGTGCTGGTTGGCACTGACCCTCTGTGCGGGAATCTCTCCACTTTGCCCTCTGCACTCCTGTTGCTGTGCTCTCCTCCATGGCTCTGAAGCTTCTCCACTGCCGACCCCGTCTCCACCAGTGAAGGGGCTTCCTAGTGTGTGGAAACATTTCCTCCTTCACAGCTCCCTCCCAAAGATGGAGGTCCCGTCCCTATTCTTTTGTCTCTGTTTTTTCTTTTGCCCTACCCAGGTATGTGAGGAGTTTCTTGCCTTTTGGGAAGTCTGAGGTCTTCTGCCAGCTTTCAGTAGGTGTTCTGAAGGAGTAGTTCCACATGTAGATGTATTTTTGATGTATTTGTGAGGAGGAAGGTGATCTTCATGTCTTACTCCTCCACCATCTTGAAGGTCCTCCTGAATATGTTTTTATTCAAACATCACAAGTTTTCAGATGGGATATGGTTTCTTTAGAGACCATTGTTCATATGTTTTATATGTTTGTATTTACTTTTTTCTTGTCTGATGAATCCCTACCACATGACTAAACATATTGTTATTGCAATAAGATTTTACTATTATAAGTAGTTCCTGAAATAGGACAGGGGCATAAGTAAATTTTAAAAATTGAATACATTAACAATACAATATTATTCAAGAAGTATACATCAAAATATGATTCCAGATAAAATTCCATTTGGTATAATGGCTAGGAATATAGACATTGAAATTTTAAATATTAATTAAAGTAATATTTATTTATTTAAATATTTTTATCAGTTCTTAACACATCTTTCATGTAACATCAAATATTTTTAAAAGAATTTTCATTGATGGAATAATGTATTTCTTAAGTGACATGACTGGGGAATAGAGTATTTTAATTCATTAAATTTTCATGGGAAATGAGTATTTTTACCTTACTAAGGAAACTTTCCAGACTGAGGGTGCTGACATGGTTTGGTTGTTAAGAGATGTGCCTTTGAGTTTTCTTATACATGTGGATGTATCTCAATTTTTAGCTTTATAAGCATATCATCAACTGCAACATAAATTCTCTTTAAATAAGTATCATATGCCTCCACTTGTGGCCATTGTGGTTTAAAGGACTGGACTTAACTTGTTGTTGATCAAAACTAGAAAAATAAGACAAAATACATGTAACTACTATTTTCAGGTCTGTTCTTGAAAGAAGGTAATGAATGAGGTTTCCTATTATATGTTGATTTCTGCATAACTGCATTTTTTAAGATGAAGTATGAGAGGGAGGAATCCCAAAGTTCAGCAGATTCATGGAATTGAGGAGATGGTGATCAGAGTACAGGGAGACTGAGGTCATTGAAAATTGCAAAGCAGAGTTTTGGAAAGGAGGGAGTCACACAGTACACTGGTTGTTGCCTGGGGCCAGGCATGAGGGTGTTGATTGTTTGCTAAGGAGCTCAAGAGAATGTTTTAGGAATAACGGTATCTTTCAATATATTGATGGTGATTACATGGGTATATACAATTTCAAAACCCATCAAAATATTCAATTAAAACTGATGCAGTTTACTGTATATATATTATACCATGATAAACTTGGTTTTTAAAATCATTCAAAGTTGGGAAGAAACAATCAGAAGAGGAAAGTATTTAATTTTGGACTCTGAAACGATTTAATCCAAATATAGAAAAGCCCATTAATATCCAAATTGTACAGAATAACAAGAATTTTAATAAAAGTCTACATTTACTGAGTGCTTACCATCTTATAAGCTTTGCTTTCAATACTTGATATGCATTAACTCAATCTTCAAAGGAAACCAATGAAGTAGGGAATGTTATGATTCCCACTCTATAAATGAGGAATCTTAGCATAGGAAGGAAGCACCAAAGATTACCCAAGATTTCACCAACATTAAGGTGGAGTCAGCATTCATTCTTTTGTATTCTGTCTGTTCTCTTAACCACTGTATGAGTGCCTACACTGTTCTGTATTAAGTGTTGGGCATACAATGTTGAGCAGAAACATATAATATGGTGAAAGAGTCAGAGATTAATTGAAGAGTGAACATACATATAGGGAAACGTCATCTAGGTAGTAATAAAATCCACTTAAAAACAAATTTAAGATATTATTTTGTAAATATGGAACTATAATTAATGATGGCAATAAAATTTTTGCCACAATTACTGTGTTAACTGTGTCACTGCCAGTGACATTCTTAATTAGAAGAACTTTTTTTTTCCTAGAAAGTATTTTGGCAATGCATATTAAAATCTTAATATATAAAATAATGTATAACCAGTTATTCCATTGTAGGAACCTTAGCCTAAGAAAATATCAACTGGGAAAAAATGAAAACTCTAAGAAGAAAGTGTTAATTGTGGTTTTCCTATGACAAAAAACAATGATATTGTTTTACTCTGCCTAGAAAAGTAAATATCCATTAAATTATATCCATTAACATCATAGTTATAAAGGTTATTTAGAGACATGACAACAGGCATGATTTAGTCACTAACTCAAGAAAGATATTATATGTCAGTGACATTATTACATGTTGTTATGGATTGAACGTGTCTCTCCCAAATTCATACGTTGAAGTCTAATGCTCAGTACATCAGAATGTGATGTTATTTGCAGATAGGATCTTTACAGAAGTAATCAATTTAAAATGAGTTTAAAATGAATTAGTGTAGGTCCTAATCCAATATGACTGGTGTCCTTATAAAAGAGAAAAATTTGACATGAAGAGAAGATGATGTGAAGAGACACAGGGAGAAGATGGCTGTCCTCGAGCCAAGGAAAGGACCTGGAAGAGATCCTTCCCTAACATCCCTCAAAAGGGCTTTTAGGCTACAGAATTGTGAGACAAAAAATTTCTGTTTAAGCCACCAAATCTGTGGTATTTTGCTATGGCCATGCTGGGAAACTAGTCCACATACTTAGTTAGAGAGCCTGATTGTAGCTGTTGACTGTTATTAGTGTTATTCACCAAATATAACTCTCTTCTGGCACATATAGCAGTCAGCTTCTTTCCTCTTGAGTATAGAGATGGTCATATCCTTTCTTTGTCAATGAAAGGTAAGCAGACATAACATGTGTCACTTCAGGGAGATGGTTTAGGAGTCATTGTACACTGCATCATGCTTTCTCTTTTCCTCTGCCTTAGCAGCTGGTACTCTTAGAGACGATGGCAGCTTTGTCAGTTAAAAGTGCACAAAACAGAGCTTCCAGCTGCTCCATGATGCACGTGTAATGTGAAGATGAAATAAACCTGTGTTGGAAGACCTTCAAGATGGTGGCGGAGTAAGACATGGAGATCACCTTCCTCCCCATAAATATGTCAGAAATACATCTACATGTGGAACAACTCCCACAGAACCCCTACTGAATGCTGGCAGAAGACCTCAAACTTCCCAAAAGGCAAGAGACACCACATGTACTGGGGTAGGGCAAAAGAAAAAGAAAAAACAGAGACAAAAGGATAGGGACAGGACCTGCATCTCTGGGAGGGAGCTGTGAAGGATGAAGTTTCCACACACTAGGAAGCCCCTTCACTGGCAGAGATGAGGGGTGGTGGTGGGGAAGCTTCAGAACCACGGAGGAGAGCATAGCAATAGGGGTGCAGAGGGCAAAGCAGAGAGATTCCCGCACAGAGGACCAGTGCCAACCACCACTCACCAGCCTGAGAGGCTTGTCTGCTCACCCACCAGGGTGAGTGGGGGCTGGGAGCTGAGGCTCTGGCTTTGGGGGTCAGATCCCAGGGAGAGGACTGGGGTCAGCTACATGACACAGCCTGAAGGGGGCTAGTGTGCCACAACTAGCCAGGAGGGAGTCCAGGAAAACGTATGCAACTGCCTAAAAGGAAAGAGACCATTGTTTCGGAGTGCACGAGGAGAGGGGATTCAGAGCACTACCTAAAAGAGCTCCAGAGAAGGGTGCGAGCCATGGCTATCAGCGTGGACACCAGAGATAGGCACGAAACACTAAGGCTTCTGCCGCAGCCACCAAGAAGCCTGTGTGCAAGCACAGGTCACTATCCACACCTCTCCACCTGGGAGCCTGTGCAGACCGCCACTGCCAGGGTCCTGTGATCCAGGGACAACTTCCCCAGGAGAACACACAGCACAGCTCAGGCTGTTGGAATGTCACGCCGGCCTATGCCACCACAGGCTCACCCCACATTCCGTACCCCTCCCTCCCCCGGCCCGAGTGAGCCAGAGCCCCCTAATCAGCTACTGTTTTAACCCCATCCTCTCTGAGCGAAGAACACACACCCTCAGGTGATCTAAATGCAGAGGCGGGGTCAAATCCACAGCTGAACCCCAGGAGCTGTGCGAACAAAGAAGAGAAAGGGAAATTTCATCCAGCAGCCTCAGGAGCAGCGGATTAAATCTCAACAATCAACGTGATGTACGCTGCATCTCTGGAATAACTAAATAGACAACAAATCATCCCAAAATTGAGGCAGTGGACTTTGGGAGCAACTGTAGACTTGGGGTTTGCTTTCTGCATCTAATTTGTTTCTGGTTTTATGTTTATCTTAGTTTAGTATTTAGAGTTTATTATCATTGGTAGGTTTGTGTATTGATTTGGCTGCTTTCTTCCTTTTTTCTTTATATATAGACATATATATATACTTTTCTGTTATCTCTTTTTGTGAGTGTTTATGTGCATGCTTCTTTGCGTCATTTTGTCTGTATAGATTTGCTTTTACCATTTATCCTAGGGTTCTGTCTGTCCGTTTTTTTTGTTGTTGTTGTATTTGTTTTCTTAGTATAGATTGTAGCGCTTGGTATCATTTTTTTTGGTTTGGTTGCACTCTTCTTTCTTTCATTTTCTTTTCTTTTTTTTAAATTAGTTTTTTTTATTTTTAATAATTTGTAAAAATTTTTTATTTTAATAACTTTCTTTCTTTCAAATTTTTCTTCTGAGCCATGTGGCTGACAGGGTCTTTGTGATCAGGCCGGGTGTCAGGCCTATGTCTCTGGGTTGGGAGTGTAGAGTTCTGGACATTGGTCCACCAGACACCTCCCAGCTCCACGTAATATCAAATGGTGAAAGCTCTCCCAGAGATCTCCATCTCATGCTAAGACCCAGCTCCACTCAACGACCAGCAAGCTACAGTGCTGGACACCCTATGCCAAACAACTAGCAAGACAGGAACACAACCACACCCATTAGCACAAACGCTGCCTAAAATCATAATAAAGTCACAGACACCACAAAACACAACACTGGATGTGGTCCTGCCCACCAGAAAGACAAGATTCAGCCTCATCCACCAGAACACAGGCACCAGTCCCCACCACCAGGAAGCCTACACAACCCACTGAGCTAACCTTAGACACTGGGGGCACACACCAAAACCAACAGGAACTACGGAGCAGCAGCCTGAGAAAAGGAGACCCACAAACACAGTAAGTTAAGCAAAATGAGAAGACAAACACACAGCAGATGGAGAAGCAAGTTAAAAACCCACCAGAAAAAGCAAATGAAGAGGAAATACGCAGTGTACCTGAAAAAGAATTCAGAGTAACGATAGTAAAGATGATCCAAAATCTTGGAAATAGAATGGAGAAAATACAAGAAACGTTTAACAAGGACCTAGAAGAACTAAAGAACAAACAAACAATGATGAACTGCACAATAAATGAAATTAAAAATTCTCTAGAACGAATCAATAGCAGAATAACTGAGGCAGAAGAACGGATAAGTGGCCTGGAAGATAAAATAGTGGAAATAACTACTGCAGAGCAGAATAAAGAAAAAAGAAGGAAAAGAATTGAGGACAGTCTCAGAGACCTCTGGGAAAACATTAAATTCACCAACATTTGAATTATAGGGGTTCTAGAAGAAGAAGAGAAAAAGAAAGGGACTGAGAAAATATTTGAACAGATTATAGTTGAAAACTTCCCTAATATAGGAAAGGAAATAGTTAATCAAGTCCAGGAAGCACAGAGGGTCCCATACAGGATAAATCCAAGGAGAAACATGCCAAGACACATATTAATCAAACTATCAAAAATTAAATACAAAGAACAAGTATTAAAAGCAGCAAGGGAAAAACAACAAATAACATACAAGGGAAACCCCATAAGTTTAATAGCTGATCTTTCAGCAGAAACTCTGCAAGCCAGAAGGGAGTGGCAGGACATATTTAAAGTGATGAAAGGGAACAATCTACAACCAAGATTACTGTACCCAGCAAGGATCTCATTCAGATTTGATGGAGAAATTAAAACCTTTACAGACAAGCAAAAGCTAAGATAATTCAGCACCACCAAACCAGCTTTACAACACATGTTAAAGGAAATTCTCTAGGCAGGAAACAAAAGAGAAGGAAAAGACCTACAGTAACAAACTCAAAACAATTAAGAAAATGGTAATAGGAACATACATATTGATAATTACCTAAAAGTAAATGGATTAAATGCTCCAACCAAGAAACAGAGACTGGCTGAATGGATAAAAAAACTAGACTCATATATATGCTGTCTACAAGAGACCCACTTCAGACCTAGGGACACATACAGACTGAAAGTGAGGGGATGGAAAAAGATATTCCATGCAAATGGAAATCAAAACAAAGCAGGAGTAGCAATTCTCATATCAGACAAAATAGACTTTAAAATATAAAGACTATTACAAGAGACAAAGAAGGACACTATATAATGATCAAGGGATCAACCCAAGAAGAAGATATAACAATTGTAAATATTTATGCACTCAACTGGAGCACCTCAATACATAAGGCAAATGCTAACAGCCATAAAAGGGGAAATCGACAGTAACACAATCATAGTGGGGATTTTAACACCCCACTTTTACCAATGGACAGTTCATCCAAAATGAAAATAAATAAGGAAACACAAGCTTTAAATGACAGATTAAACAAGATGGACTTAATTGATATTTACGGGACATTCCATCCAAAATAACAGAATACATTTTCTTCTCAAGTGCTAATGGAACATTCTCCAGGATAGATCATATCTTGGGTCACAAATCAAGCATTGGTGAATTTAAGAAAATTGAAATCGTATCAAGTATCTTTTCCTACCACAATGCTATGAGACTAGATATCAGTTACAGGAAAAAAACTGTAAAAACTACAAACACATGGAGGATAAACGATACACTACTTAATAACCAAGAGATCACTGAAGAAATCAAAGAGGAAATAAAAAATACCTGGAAACAAATGACAATGAAAACACGACAACCCAAAACCTATGGGATGTAGTAAAAGCAGTTCTAAGAGGGAAGTTCATAGCAATACACTCTTACCTCAAGAAACAAGAACAATCTTAAATAAACAACCTAACCTTACACCTAAAGCAATTAGAGAAAGAAGAACAACAACAAAAAAAAACCAAAGTTAGCAGAAGGAAAGAAATCATAAAGATCAGATCAGGAATAAATGAAAAAGAAATGAAGAAAACAATAGCAAAGATCAATAAAACTAAAATCTAGTTATTTGAGAAGATAACAAAATTGATATACCATTAGCCAGACTCATCACGAAAAAAAGGGAGAAGACTCAAATCAATAGAATTAGAAATGAAAAAGGAGAAGTAACAACTGACACTGCAGAAATACAAAGGATCATGAGAGATTACTGCAAGCAAGGTTACTACAAGCAAGATTACTAACATATGGCAATAAAACGGAAAACCTGGAAGAAATGGACAAATTCTTAGAAAAGAACAACCTTCTGAGACTGAACCAGGAGAAATAGAAAATATAAACAGGCCAATCCCAAGCACTGAAATTGAAACTGTGATTAAAAATCTTCCAACAAACAAAAGCCCATGACCAGATGGCTTCACAGGCGAATTCTCACTTCTAAAGAAGAGGTAGCACTTATCCTTCTAAAACTCTTCTAAAATATATCAGAGGATAGGAATACTCCCAATCTCATTCTACAAGGCCACCATCACTCTGATACCAAAACCAGACAAAGATGTCACAAGAAAAGAAAACTACAGGGTAATATCACTGATGAACATAGATGCAGAAATCCTCAAAAAAATACTAGGAAACAGAATCCAACAGCACATTAAAAGGATCATACACAATGATCAAGTGGGCTTTATGCCAGGAATGCAAGGATTCTTCAATATATGCAAATCAATCAATGTGATAAACCATGTTAAGAAATTGAAGGAGAAAAACCATATGATCATCTCAATAGATGCAGAAAAAGCTTTTGACAAAATTCAACACCCATTTATGATAAAAACCCTCCAGAAAGGAGGAATAAAGGGAAGTTACCTCAACATAATAAAGGCCATATATGACAAACCCACAGCCAAAATCATTCTCAACGGTGAAAAACTGAAACCATCTCCACTAAGATCAGGAACAAGCCAACGTTTTCCACTCTCACCACTATTATTCAACATAGTTTTGGAAGTTTTAGCCACGGCAATCAGAGAAGAGAAAGAAATAAAAGGAATCCAAATTGGAAAAGAAGTAATAATGTCACTTTTTGCACATGACATGATACTATACATAGAGAATCCTAAAGATGCTACCAGAAAACTACTAGAGCTAATCAATGAATTTGGTAAAGTAGCAGGATACAAAATTAATGCACAGAAATCTCTTGCATTCCTATACATTAATGTTGAAAAATCTGAAAGAGAAATTGAGGAAACACTCACATTTACCATTGCAACAAAAAGAATAAAATACCTAGGAATAAACGTACCTAGGGAGACAAAAGACCTGTATGCAGAAAACTATAAGACACTGATGAAAGAAATTAATGATACAAACAGTTGGAGAGATATACCATGTTCTTGGATTGGAAGAATCAACATTGTGAAAATGACTATACTACCCAAAGCAATATACAGATTCAATGCAATCCCTATCAAACTACCAATGGCATTTTTTACAGAAGTAGAACAAAAATTTTCACAATTTCTATGGAAATACAAAAGACCCTGAATAGCCAAAGCAATCTTGAGAAAGAAAAACGGAGCTGGAGGAATGAGGATCCCAGACTTCAGACTATACTACAAAGCTACAGTAATGAAGACAGTATGGTACCGGCATAAAAACAGAAATACAGATCAATGGAACAGAATAGAAAGCCCAGAGATAAACACACGTACATATGGTCACCTTATTTTTGATAAAGGAGGCAAGGATATACAGAGGAGAAAATACAGCCTCTTCAATAAGTGGTGCTGGGAAAACTGGACAGCTACATGTGAAAGAATGAATTAGAACACTACCTAACACCATACACAAAAATGAACTCAAAATGGATTAAAGACCTAAATGTAAGGCCAGACAGTATAAAACTCTTAGAAGAAAACATAGGCAGAACACTCTAGGACATAAATCACAGCAAGATCTTTATTGACCCACCTCCTAGAGAAATGGAGATAACAAAAATATTCAAATGGGACCAAATGAAACTTAAAAGCTTTTGCACAGCAAAGGAAACTGTAAAAAAGATGAAAAGACAACCCTCAGAATGGGAGAAAATATTGGCAAATGAAGCAAATGACAAAGGATTAATCTCCAAAATTTACAAGCAGCTCATGGAGCTCAATATCAAAAAAACAAACAACCCAATCCAAAAATGGGCAGAAGACCTAAATAGACATTTCTCCCAAGAAGATATACAGATTGCTAACAAACACATGAAAGAATGCTCAACATCATTAATCATTAGAGAAATGCAAATCAAAACTACAATGAGATATCACCTCACTCCAGTCAGAATGGGCATCATCAGAAAATCTACAAACAATAAATGCTGGAGAGGGTGTGGAGAAAAGGGAACCCTCTTGTGCTGTTGGTGGGAATGTAAATTGATATAGCCACTATGGAGAACAGTATGGAGGTTCTTTAAAAAACTAAAAATAGAGCTACTTACAACACAGCTGTCCCACTACTGGGCATATATCCTGAGAAGACCATAATTCAAAAAGAGTCATGTACCACAATATTTAGTGCAGCTCTATTTACAATAGCAGGACATGGAAGCAACCTAAATATCCATCGACAGAGGAATGGATAAAGGAAGATGTGGCACATATATACAATGGAATATTACTCAACCATAAAAAGAAACGAAATTGAGTTATTTGTAGTGAGGTGGATGGACTTAGAGTCTGTCATACAGAGTAAAGTAAGTCAGAAAGAGAAAAACAAATACCGTATGCTAACACATACATATGGAATCTAAAAAAAAAAAAAAATGGTTCTGAAGAACTTAGGGGTAGGACAGGAATTAAGAGACCGATGTTGAGAATGGACTTGAGGACACGGGGAGGGGGAAGTGTAAGCTGGGACAAAGTGAGAGAGTGGCATGGATTTATATATACTACCAAATGTAAAATAGCTAGAGGGAAGCAGACGCATAGCACAGGAAGATCAGCTCGGTGCTTTGTTACCACCTAGAGGGGTGGGATAGGGAGGGTGGGAGGGAGACGCAAGAGGGAGGGGATATGGGGATATATGTATATGTATAGCTGATTCACTTTGTTATAAAGCAGAAACTAACACACTACTGTAAAGCAATTATACTCCAATAAAGATGTTTAAAACAAACAAACAAAAAAACCTGAGTTGACTTAAGCCTCTGATATTTGAGTATTCTTTGTTAATAGAAGCCAAACATAACACATCCCAAGTTAAAAGACTAGTAGGGCACAGGCTTTGCTTACAAGCACAGTCTTTCTGAGAGCTGTAGAAATAATCAGATGATTATAATTGAATATGAAAAAATGCCCTGACAAAAGTATGCAAAGAATTTTATGGGCACATATAAAAGAGTCACTTAACCTGGACTAGGAAAATTTCCTGAAGGGAGGTGACACATCAGCTTAGTCTTGAAAGGCAAATAGGAATTAGCAGAAGAAAATGAAGTCAGACGACATGTGTACAAAGGTGAGAATTGCAAATTTTGCGTTATGTTGCAATGAATATATGAGGGTCAAATGAGTAGAAGTGACGTTTGGTGAGGATAAGTTGACAGGATCCAGGTCTGAGGAACTCTTTTTACCATGCTTTGAAGGTTGTATATTACTTTCTCATGTACCTTCCCTAGGCCATGAAACGTTCACAAAAGAATGAAATAATCGGTTATCTTTACAGTTTTGAAATTGAAAAAAAGAAAGTATTATATACCTATGATTGCAGTTATGTAAAATATAAACATAGATAATTGAAAAGTAATATGCAAAAATGGTTATGTGAGAGTAGTATGAACATAGGTAAATAGTGTTGCCTATTTAAAATGTTATTATATAGTGCATTCAATTAAAAGGAAAGTTAATATAATGGTCTGACTAGGCAAGAAAAATAAAACTAAAAATATTTTTCCCCAAATCTTAAAAACCTATGGGAAATGAAAATATATGTTTACAAAAATGCAGTTAAAAATCTGATGGGAAAGGACTTATTAAGATAAGCAGCACAAATGAGATGAAATGAGCTTTCTGTAGGTCTCTTGCTAGGAAAATTAACTTATACAAAAGGCAGAATAAATATTTTAAAAGACTGTATTTCCAGATTGAAAATTCAGAGAGGGAAATTTTTAAAAAATGAAAAAGAAAGCCTAGTAAACAGAAATCTATGAAAGATAATGCCCTCAAGTTTTCTGTTCTCTGGTTATCTAATCAAAGACTAATCCAGGTACTGCTGTGAAGGGAGTTTTCAGATGAAACTAAGGTCACTAAATCAACTGACATTAAAATACGAAGATTAGATTATCAAGGTGGAACCAATGTAATCACTTGAGCCCTTAAAAGCTAAAGAGGAGGCCAGAAGAGAGAGAGAGAGGGGTGGAGGTTTCAGAAAGGGAAGCAGAAGAGATATCTGAAGCATGAAAAAGACTCAATTCTTCATTGTTTGCTTTGAAGATGGAGGAGGGGTGGGCATGACCAGGGAGTGTGGGCAGCTTCCAGAAGCTGAGTGCAGCTACTGGCCCACAAGGTAAAGTAAAGCCTTAGTCCTATACCTACATGGAACTGAATTCTGTCAACAACCTGAGTGAATCTAGAAGTGGATGTATCCCTAGAGCCTCCAGAAAGGCATGCAACCCTGTCAATATCTTGATGTCAGCCTCATAAGACCTGAAGAAGATGGCACAGATGAACCCACTGGATTTCTGAACTAAAGAACTGAGATAATAAATCTGTGTTGTCTTAAGCCACTAAGTTTGTGCCAGTTTGTTACAGTAGCAATACAAAACTAATCACTTATAAAAGAAAATGTGAAATAAGATGGTAGGGAGATGGTGAAACACACGTTTCAGTCTTTAATCAATAGGTTGTAATATACTGTAGTGATCAAGGCTGTAGATTCTGGAGCCAGATGGCCTGGGATCAAATTCTAGTTCCATCACTATTTGTGTGGCCTTGGGCAAGTCTCTGTCCCTCAGTTTCTTCATCTGTATAATGGGGATAATAATAGTTCTTACTATAGGTTATTAAATTATTATATGCAGTGTTATTAGGATAGTGTCTGGCATGTGGAAACTTCTGCATAAATGTTAACTAGAGTTGTTAAATTTGAAAGGATTAAAGTTTAACCCAGGTGTTGGCAAGTCCAGGGCCTGTTTTGTATGGGCTGAGAACTAAGAGTGTTTTTATTTTTTAGAAAATGTTTTCAGACCCATAGGTTAAGTTTACCTATTGAAAGATATTTCAGATTGGATAAATAAAAATAAAAATTTAACTGTTTACAAAAACACATCTAAAACAAAATGACACAGAAATGTTGAAAATAAAGGATGAGAAAAGAATTACCAGAGATATGTAAAAAGAGTAATAGAAGCAATGATGTTAGATATAAAAGATAAATAATAGTAACATTATCAAAATGGCTAAAGAAGAATTTAAAATATAATTTTTTAAAAACATAATTTGGTTGTTCAATAAAACTACCTAGTAGATTACCAGAATTTACTTATTTTTCTATTGTTGAACATTTAGCTTGTTTCTAATTTTTTGCTATTTTAGATAAGGCTACAATGAACATCTTTGTACATAAATCTTTTACCATTCATTGGATTCTTCCACTAGGATACATTTCCAGAAGTGTAGGTGCGAAAGCATAACCGTTCTAAGTTTTCTGATACTATTTCCAAATTGTCAAAACTGAAACAGGAGGGAAGGGGGCAAGGCACAACCTTAAAAAGAATGACATAGCCATAGTATGTAACAAAAACTGATTAGAACTAACTAGGTCCAAGATGGCAGAATATTTGACTTCCAGTGGACCTTGAGCGTCATTATATGCTCACTGTAATATATTAGCATAAGCTAAGTGACACACCCATCAGCACCATGACAGTTCCGAGGCTGACCATCAAAGATTAAAAAGTGGGAGGCAGCCCAATTCCTGGAAATCTCAACCCCTTCCTCCAAATAGTTGGAATAATCCTCCCACTCATTATCTTATGAAATTACCCACTCCGTAAAAACTAACTGCCCCATATTTCAGGGCCTCTTGCCTTCTGATATGGCCCATACTCTGTTTGTAGAGTATGTTTCTCTCTAAATAAATCCACTTCTTACCTATCACTTTGTTTCCCACTGAATTCTTTCTGAGATGAGACATCAAGAACCTGAGCTTCATTAAGTCCTGAGACCAGGTGTGTGATCTCAATTAAAAGATCTTGTGTTCAAGTCCCAATCTGAGTTGAATGATTTCAAAACAATTGTACTAATTAGTACTCCAACCACATAAATTAATCTTTTTTTAATACATCTTTATTGCACTATAATTGCTTCACGATGCTAGGTAGTTTCTGTCGTACAACAAAGTGACTCAGCCATATGCATACATATATCCCCATATCCCCTCCCTCATGAGCCCCTCTCCCATCCTCCCTATCCCACCCCTCTAGGCCATTACAAAGCACCCAGCTGATCTCCCTGTGCTATGCAGCAGCTTCCCATTAGCTATTTTACATTCGGTAGTGTATATATGTCACTGCTACTCTCACTTTGCCCCAGCTTCCCCCTCACCCCCGTGTCCTTAAGTCCATTCTCTCTTAAACTTTGAATTTTTTTCTGAAATGATTCTGTTACTGGCAAGAATCGTTAGGAGAGTAATATATATTTTCAATTCCTCTTAATGTTTTAGAGAAGCACTTCTCAAATTTCAATATGCATACAAATTACCCCCCCCCCGCATCATGTTACAACATATTGATAGAACCTGATGCAGTACATCTGGGGTGAAGCCTAAGACTCTTTTCTAACAAGCTCTCAAATTGTTCTGATGCTGCTGGTTTGATTCCCTGTGAGTAGGAAGGCTTGAGGCTTAAGCTGCCATAGAGAAGGAAGTAGGAAAGTCTTTCCTGAGTTTTAAAAATGAAGCAAGTTTGAAAAATCTCACTTTGAAAGAATGTTCCAAGCAAAGTACTCTCCCAAAATTATCTCAGTCAGATAAAAGATCAGGAAAATAATATGATAATCAGGAAAAACTTGTTAGTAATATCCCCACACCATGAATGTATATATAAACAGCTATTTACATATATGACATATTTTACATATTTATCATTTTAGTCTTACAATAATCCTATTATTACTAATCCTTTCTAAGTTTAAAAAGGCATCAGTAACATGACATTTCCTGAGTCATTAAGTATTTTTATAAAACATGCTTTCCAATGCTAGCAGAGTACTCTAGTTCATGAATATGTGATTTATTTAGTTAGTTGCATTATTTATACACTGAATTTGTTTCCAGTTTTGCCTATATAATTCTCCAGTAGTCATTCTTGTGTATACATTTTATGTGTATATTTTATTTTATTTTATTTTATTTTTATCTAAGACTAAGTTTCTAACTTTCCTAGAGAAAGTTTCCATAGTAGCATTCATTTCTGGATCAAAATATAAACATTCCTTTTTAAGGCTCTGATAAGTGTTATGAACTCACCTCACTGACATTGGATATAGGCTTATGTCTAAAAGGGTACCAATTTGAACATGAGTAATGATCTCATGATTTGAATTTTACTTATTATTATTTTAATGAACCAAACCAATTGATATCAAATAAGTCAAGAAATGTATCTGAAGGGGCATCAACCTATTTTAGCCAAGTGGCTTATTTATTAGTTTTTTGTATTTGCTAAAATACCAGAGGTGGGTGTTGATGATCTAGGTACAGGAGGTATTTATTATGGTACAAACTCCTTCTTCAGGGAAAAGATCTTCAACTAAGATGGAAATCAAAACATCCCTATGCTTTAGATTTAGAGCTGCATGTCTTTGGAATGTTTTAGTAAATCCTTCTACAGTGGTTTCAGAATAATTTCCTGTCCTTTTGGGTGCATAGTTTCATTTTAGCTTATGGGAAAAGGCCTAAAAAAACGGTTCCAATCAGGTTCTGAATATAAGCTTCCAATTTGGCCAACTTCTGATCATAGAGATACTAAAAAAAAAAAACAAAAAAACACCTTTTAAATACCTTGTCAAGTTTCAGCCAGAGGAAACAGTAGGTATTCTTGGCAGTATTGAACAATGTCATGCACACAAGAGGGGTCCCCAACAGGGTGCAAAAGCTACTATTCTCCCAGGATTCAGAGCCACTCTCAAAGATAACCAAAAGAAAGACTTAAGACACTTCCCCTGAGAGCTGGAAGCAGTCAATAGGACCCCAGCTATAAATGGAGGGCAACCCACATTTTTGTCCAGCCATAGTTTGAGGGACCACAAACTGACAGCTGCCAAGCCAAGTTCTTAGACAAACAACAAGGCAAGAAAGGACTGATAACCGATGTTTTCTTTCTGCCTAATTCGGAAAGAAAGAGACAATGTGAAGTTTTACCTTCTTCTCTTGACCAGACACCACAGATAGAGATCTGGGAGTGCTGACTTTGGTAGGAATTCTTACCCTTTGACGGCTTCTTCCGGTTTTGCCAGGATGCCATCTGTAGGTTCCAGAGTCAGTGGATTGTCCCAGTGGGTCTCATTCTGGTCACCAGAACCTGTAGAGGAGAAAAAATAATTTTCCTTTTACCCTCTAAAGTGTGTGCCTGGCTGAGACCTCTTTTGCTTTAGGGCATCTTGTAAATGTATAAGCTTATCTCATACGGTTAAAAGTTCTCCAGTGTGGCCACTGTAACTTAATTTTATCTTTGGTAACTTTAACCTCTGTAGAACCAAAACTAAAATGGAGTCACTTATGTTGGGGACAAAATGGAGCTGACCAACACAGGAGCATTTAAGAAAGTTAGGTAACAAAACTTTACCTAACAGAAGTTGCAGGAATTTGCAGTTCTTAGAAATCAGCAGAGGATGCCAGCCAGTCTCCAAATGCCAAGTCTGTTTATGCCCTCTCTGGACGTTTTTGTCCCGTGACTAGGCTATCCTTCCCCAAATAGGAAAGAAGACCACCAGGCCTCCCATCCGCTGAAAAAACCAAGTAACTCTCGAAGTTACCCCATAAAAAGCCACAAGTCTGTGAGCAACTGGGAACACGTTGCCTTCATAGCCGTAAGTTTTCCTGCTTGCCGGTCAAAACCTTTGCAATAAACTAATTTTTTTGCTTCTTTTACTCAGTGCAGTGTTTGGCTTTTGATGCCTACTTGTTCAGCCTTAAAACAAAACTTTGTTCACCTGGGCCTCACACTGGACCCAGTCCGGTTTCTCAGTCGGACCGGGTCCGATCCTGGACCCGGTCCGACTCCGGCTGGTTTCCTGACTAAGCCGGAAGAAGAAAGGCTTCAAAAAGTTCTGAAAGCTCAGAACGAAAAGGCGCTAAGAATCCAGGATCCGGTAGGGATTTACCCGCCACCCCATAGGCTTCAGGCCCAAAGGTACCTACACCTGCTCGGTCATTGTTTCTGGGGGGCTGTCTGGGGTCTCACTAGGTTCCCTCTGATACCAGAACTGTTTAAGATAAACTGACGCATATTACAAATTTTAAGAGTTTGAGCGAAAATCAATTCCGATAGAGCAGCGCTGAACTGCAAGTGGTCAGGCAGGCCCGCAACTGTGATTTTATTTCGTCCTTCACTTACTATTGGTTAGGTTGTGTATTTTCACCCCTACTGCCCAGCCCCTTATACCACTACTTACATCTTCATCTATTTTGTTTGGGGATATTTTCCTCTCACGTTATTTGCTTTTTGTTATTGATTTGTGAGAATTTACTTTATAGTAATAATACGAGGTCTCTCTCCTAAAAGTTGCAAGTGGTTTTTCATTGATGATTGTCTTTTTTTTTTTTTTTCCTTTGTTTCTGAGAATGTTTGACCTAAAATATTTCACATTTCCTAGATTCTAAAAATGCATCTCTTACATTATAGCTTCTTCCTTTGCTTTTATGATTAGGTACACCTTCCTTTCCTTCCAAGCAAACAAAAGTAAAATCTGTTCTTTCAGTGATGAAATAGTTTTACTTTTTAGCATTTCACATTTTATACAGAGGGTGATACTTTTACCCTTCAGAACCAGTTATCTCGGCACTTTTTATTTGGAAATTCATCCTATCCTTATTGATTTAAAAATTCTCCATCTATCCTATTAGAAATAAAACATTGAATTTTGAAATATTTTCTCTAATTCAACAAAAATATGTGTGAAACACTTTGTTTTTAAAGGGCAGGCATTGAGATTTTTTAATCCCTACAAAATATGATGCAAGATCTCCGACTTTTGAGTTAAAAACAGTTTCTCCATCATTTTTGAAAGTTCAACAGGATCTTGAATACTGAATCATTTTGCAACTGGTTATAAAAATCTAACTTATTGAGTTATATTTCATATCCTAACTCCTGTCCTTACTTGAATTTTTGTGGTCTTAAAACAAATGTACATTCTTCTCAGTTTCCAGATATATATTTTTATGAAGGGCAAATTATATAAAGTTCATGTGCAAGGTCAATAAGTTTTTTTTTGTTTCCCATAATAAAATTCACTTTTAAAATATCTACTAAATTTTTACAGCAAAAGATATTTCAATTAAAATATAATAAAATAATATGTAGCAAATATTATAATACAGAGGACAATAATTTTTTAGTTACAGAAAATTTGATTCATCTTTAAAAATCAGGTCTCACAGATTAAACTAGATATATATTTAAAATCCATTTTCTAATAAAAACCACCAAGTTTTCCTCTTTTACTGTTCCCTCATCCTCCCAAAGTATTACATCTGCATTTGATACATTGATTGGTTCATTGAAATTGAGCTCTTCAGTAGATGATGTTTAAATATCAATCACCTTATGAATATTTAAATTCAAGAAATGTCAAATTAAAGGTTTGCTCATCTTATTTACTTTTAAGAGTTCTTCAGAAATATCAGATAAAATGAGATCATACTTGGTGGCAGTTTAAAACTCTTAAAAGGCTGATCTTTGCATAGTAATACTCCAAAATATTCAAGGGGAACATATTCAACTATAATGTCACCTTTGGGTTTATTAAAAGAAAGCTGCTTCCATCTCAGCAAAACCTGTTATATTTAACTTTAACAACATTTTCCAATTAACTCTTGATTTAATGGTACTGGACTTAATTCTAAGCTAATGCAATGGAATGAAAAATCATTTGTATTAAGCATTTATTGTATGATTTAAATAAGTATCAATATAGTGGTAATTTTTGTTACATTCCGTTTCTGACTGATTACATTTAACTTTTGAAGAACCCCAAAGGCACTTTTGTTATATATTTTTCACTTCTTTTCAGACAAATATTTAATACTTTGAATTTTGAAGCACTACATTAAATCTGTAATCTAAATGATACTCACATACAATTTAGCTTAATGGGTAAATTTTATTTCATAAATATATTCTTAAAAAGGAATCCAACTGAGTCCTTGGAAAAGCAATGTCTTCTATTGCCTTTAAATATGATTTAGTTCATCAACATGTTATATATACATATATATCTGAAGTTGTTTACAAAGTTTATCCATTGACTCTAAGAACATCAATGTTCACTGAATAGTGTATACTGAACCCTTTCTACTTTCTGAGCATAGATTAAGAGGGGATAGGTGCATATAAGAGAACAAAGTAACTGCCATGAAGGAGCTTATTGCAAGATCATATCTGTAGCTTATTCTTCATATAGATATAGATATAGATATAAATCTATTTGAAAATGCCCAGAAGCAGCCTGACCAAACTCAGAGAAAAATGTAGGGTCATAATGTTTTCCAGAGGCAATTTGGTTTTCTTTATGAAGTAGCAGGGGTAGAGCTAACTTCTTCAGGGACATGTTAGCTATCCAGTTCATCTGTCCAAATTCACATCTACATCTTGTCTACATACTACTCCCCTTTCCCTCTCACACACAGCCTAGAATTATTGATACCTTCAGCTTTTGACTCTGTTCCTCTGTTTGACTCTAGTTTCTAACCTTATTTCTCATCTCCCTGACACTCACAGGTAATTTGACTTACTTTGCCACAGGTCTTCGATCCCAGACTTCATAAAGGATATGCACGTCATCTGTCTTGCTTGGTTTCTATCTACCTCTCACCTTTACAAATCACAATCCATCCCTCAACTTGCCCCAGGACTCGGATTCCCACCATATCTAGTGGGATTCCCACCATATCTATTCCAACCATATCTAATTAGCTCACAGAGATTTTTTGACAATAAAAGAGATAGCCATAATAAATCAGTCTTGGCTGGATTAGAATATTTTTCCTCTCTTCACATGATTTTCTAAGCAGTCATCAAATTCCTAAAGTTTGAATTTCTTAATTCTCTTCTAAAAGACTCATTTTTGTTCTACCTTCTTTTTCTTTTAAATGAAAAGTACAAAGCATACTAGAAAACACCTATGTTACATCTTCCTAGAAATTAACAAATGTTAGAATATTGTTACTGTCAATTTTTATAAAAGAATAAACCATCTTATTTGAAGTTGAAATCCATTATGTAACTTACCCCAGGCCCACTGCATTCTCTCTTGGATATATTATCTATACTCAGTGTCCCCATTCTTGTCTTTTGTTCGTTCTTAATATTACTCCTGTTTGGTTTTTGCCCCATCACTTCACATAACTGTTCTTTTCAAAGTCACAATAACTTCTAAATTGCTAAGCCAGTGGGCAAATCTCAGTCTCTTTTTAAGTAATCTAGCAGCATCATTTGATACATTTGATCACACCTGTTTCCTTGAACACATTAATTTCTTAGCTTTCAGCATATCACACACTATTAGTTTTCCTCCTGTAAACTCAATCTTGCTTCCTTGTTCATTTTCTTCTCCTAGATCTCTTAAAATTGGAGTGACCTTGTCATCTTTTCTAATTACACTCACACATTTGGTTGTTTCATTCAATCCAATGGTTTTAAATAAAATTATAGACTCATAATCTCTTATTTTTTAAATTCCTCCTTCTTTCCCCCAAACTTGACTTCTACACGTGGATATCTTATTGCCATCTCAAACTTGTATGCTAAGTGGAACTCCTAATCTTCTCCCTAAACCTGCTGTACCCACAACCTTCCCCATATCAGGTAATGACAACTTCCTTTTAGTTGCAAGTTAGAAGTTAGATCTTGAATCTAACTTTGACTTTTATTTCTCTCACATCCCATATTAAACCCACTTGGAGAACTTGTGGCTCACCTTCAATACCCTTCTGACCGCATCTCTGTACCTCCATCTCTATTACCCTGGTCTAAGGCATCACTTTCTCACTTTTATAGCAATATCCTTCTAACATGTCTCCCTACTAACACCCCATTGTCCATGTCATCCAGTCACAGCAGCTACAGTGATTCCTTTAAAATAAAAGTTAGATGACATTACTTCTTTGCTCAAAACTCTTCCTTTACTCTAAAAGCCAAAGTCATTACAATAGCCTACAAAACCCTACAAAATTTTGTTCCTTCTCCCGTCTCTGCACTTGACAACTTCCCAGCTTGCACACTTTTCTCTATTCACAGACATATTCCCACTTTTTGCTCTGGCTGTTCATTGTGCCTGAAATTCCCTTGTGCCAGGTGTCTGCATTGCTGTCTCCCTGTGGCAGGTTGTTATGGTTGCCAAACATTCTTTGCTTTAAAAAGAAGGTTTTTGCTACCCCATTGGGATGTATGACTGATCTGGCTAATGAAATGCACAGTGATATATGCCTCTCCAAAGTAGAAGCTTTAAGAGCTATTGTATGATCTTTTCTCTCTGCCATGAGATCTGCATGATACAGATAAGGGCTGCTCCTTTAGCATAGACCCTGGCATGAAACAATGGAGAGCAGAAACACAGCTGATTCATGAGATACTTGTAACACAAGAGAGAAATATATATTTGTTGTTGGAAGTTGATGAAAATTGGGATTTTTGTTATTGTATCATACATAATGAAAGTGATTATAGAAATTAGTACCAAGAATTGGGGTGCTGATTAAACAAATACAATCACCCTTCACATTAACTTTCCCTTTTGATGGTACCCAGGGAACTGTTATTGGAGTCTCAACAGATGATTACAATGTTGTTCAGGGATGAATAAGAGAGAGAATATTGCTAAACTGCCTTGGTTGATATTGGCTGCTTTGACCAGCCACTATAAGAAAGACATTAAATTAGAAAATATATAATTGGCTACCTTGTAAGCAAAAACGAATGGGAATATAGAAAGCTCAGAAATCCCCAAAGCTTCCAGGTGTAGAAGCTGTCACTACTTCTCATTTCCAACAGATAAAAAATAAAACTGAGATAGACTTTGAAAACAAAGGCTAGTTTAAGCTCAGTCTCTTCTGAAAGTACTAAATTAGAATCATGGCCATAAAACCCTTTGTTAAAGTCTCCAAATTGATTAAGGTAGTGCCTGATGAAAACTTTGTTAGACAAAATGGCTCAAGGAAAAAAGAATAAAGGCATGGATTTCCCAATAAGGATTGGTAAGTTCCATTTACCTGCAAATAAGTCTTGAAAAATGAATAATTTGTGGGTAAGCTGCTAACATATGAATTGGGTAACAGAAGAAAAGCAAACTATGCTTTTGAAAGAGTTGTACTGCCAAAGGAGTCATTAATCTGGATTTAAAATACACTGCGACTCCTTGAGACTTAACTTTGGGTCCCCACTTTCCACAGACAGAAAGGAAGATGAGAAAGCTGTGTAGCCCTCAGGGAGAATATTTTCTTCAATGTTCTCTTCAGATGAGAACTTAGGAGACACAGAAAAGGAAAATCTCCTAGAGGGAGCGACACATACCAAAAAAACAGTGGACCAGGATTTACTTCAAAGTAATGCAAGCTGGGCCTAATTAAGGAACATTCTCTTCCTCCAGGGTGGGGGCCCTTTGTAATTTCTCCCTGCGGAGATTTCAGTGTTGCTACATATTAGTGATGATGTCTGTTTTCTATTCTCACCCTGTTTCAATGGGAATGTTTCTTGTGGTCAGTCTGTCTGTATTCCACCACTCTGTGTGACGTGTGTTGGTCAGATAACTTGACTTTTCAGTTCTTGGATCTTTGGATCAGGAAAAGCTAATTATGGCCCTGATCTAAAGACTACCATATCATGGACTTTGAGCATGATGGCACAATTAGGTTGTTTTTTTTCGTGTGGGTGAGGCAAGTGTATTTTATATGAGAAGGAGAGGGAAACAAGATGGTATTATTGCTTCCAGTTACTCCTAACACTCCTGTGAGATGAGTACTCCTACTCCATTGCTATCGGGTTTGACCAAGTGCCATGCTTGGGGCAATAAAAAGTGAATGGAAGTGGCATGTTAGTCCAAGAAGAATGACATGTAAGGGCATTTTGTGGTTCCTCCATTTATTTTCTCTCCTTCTCTGACATGGGAATGGCATGCTCCAGATAGAGGCTGCTTCTCTAATCTGTTTCCTGAATTTACAACAACTTGAGGCAGTGCCACAGCTGATCCATGAAGGTCATGCCATGTACCTGGGGAATACACACCAGTTTTTCTAAACCATGGTGACTTGGGGGTGGTTAACACAGCATAACTCAATGAAAGCCAAATGATAAACTAATATTCCTTGAAGTCTTTGCTCAGATGTCACCTCAATGATGTCTATTGTGACTATATTTAGAAACATTTCAAACCCCATTTCATCACTTTGAATTTCTCTTATCTTGCTCTATATTTTCTATACCATCTATCCTCTAAAACACTAATGGATTTTTTTTTATGGTCTTCCTCCCCTGACTATAGACTCTATGAGGTCAGCAATTTTTGTCTGGTTACTGATGTCCCTGGCACAGAGTAACTCCCTAAATTTATTTGTTAAGTCAATGAATGAGTTGTTTTGTATCCAATATGATTTACATAAATTATATTCTAATCTATGTGATTGTTAATTTTATATGTCACCTTGACTTGACTTGCCCAGTTGTTGGCCGAACGCTAGTCTAGATGTTGTTGTGAAGATATTTTGTAGATATGATTAAAACTTAAGATCCGTAGACTTTAAGTAAAAAAGATTACCCTCAATAATGTGGGTGGGCATCTTCCATTCAGTTGAAGGCCGTAAGAGAATAAGCAGGTTTTCTAGAGTGGAAGAAATTCTTCAAGACAGTAGCATAGAAATTGTGCCTGAGTTTCCAGCCTTCCAGCTAGCTCTTCAAATTTCAGACTCAAGAATGCAGTATCACTCGCCTGACTTTCCAGCCAGCAAGTCTGCCCTACTTGCTGACAAGATTCGGGACTTGTCAGCTTCCACAATTGCATGAATCACATAATTGAAATAAGATAAATCCATAAATATATATATACACATACACACACATATATGTATATATATATATTCTGTTTCTTGTAGAACTCTGACTATACATAACTTTATATATTTAACCATATGTAACTTCTAGATATAACTTTATAAATTCTATTTGTTGCCCAATATTCTACTTATTTGCTATGGTAGGAATAAGAGTACAATTTATTTATCCATTCTCCTACTGATAGACATATGCGTTGTTTCCGGTTTTACTGGGTTGATGCTGCAATGATTAATTTTATACATGTTTTCCTGTCTACATGTACAATAATTCTGTTAGGATATTTATCTAGAATTGGAGTTGCTCATAAAGTTTAATGGTTAATCTTTATTAACAAAAATGAGAGCTATAACATTTCACTTACTATTTATAATTTCATTTTTTTAACATCTTTATTGGAGTATAATTGCTTTACAATGGTGTGTTAGTTTCTGCTTTATAACAAAGTGAATCAGTTATACATATACATATATCCCCATATCCTTCCCTCTTGCATCTCCCTCCCTCCCACCCTCCCTATCCCACCCCTCTAGGTGGTCACAAAGCACTGAGCTGATCTCCCTGTGCTATGTGGCTGCTTCCCACTAGCTATCTATTTTACATTTGGTAGTGATATATGTCCATGCCACTCTCTCACTTTGTCCCAGCTTACCCTTCCTCCTCCCCATATCCTCAAGTCCATTCTCTAGTAGGTCTGCGTCTTTATTCCCGTCTAATTTCACAAAAGTTTTTGGAAAATATTTTATCAATAAACATTTTATACATAATAAAAGTAATAGATATTAAATGTGAAAAATATTAAAATGTAGAAAACATTTTTTAAAGAGTTCCTAAGTTCTCATCACCTAATTGAACCACAATAAACATTTTGGTGAACTTCTTTCCATTATATTTTAGTGTAGACTGTTTTATTTTTAGTTACATAGTGTATATATTTTTTAAGCCTATTTTCAATTAATAGAAATATTTCCGATGTAATGAACTTTACTAAACCTAATTTTTTGTTGTCTAATTTTTTTATGAATTGGATGAACTAAAATTTAATTATTTCTCTATATATGTTTAACTTCTTTCCTTTTTTCTTTTTTTTGTTTTTTTGCAGTTTCAACAAGCATTCTATAAAAGCCTCTGGATAGAATGCTTTTTCTCTATTTAGGATTATTTCTTTGGTCTAAAGTATGAACATCTTACAGTCACTTTGAATACAGTCTGCCTGATTACTTTCCAAAGGTATTATACAAATTCACCATCCCACAAACAATATATTTCACAAAACTGGAATTTCACATGTCTCTTTAAATTACTTTGACTTGAGTAGATAATTTTTATATTAGGTCTTATTATGGATTAATTATATTCCCCCCTAAGAATGCTATCTTGCAGTCCTACTTTCCAGGACCTCAGAATGGGATGTTATTTGGAAATAGAATTGTTGCAAAATAATTAGTCGAGATGAGATCATACTGGAGTAGAGTGAACCCTAATCCAATGTGTTGATGTCCTTATAGGAAGATGGCCAGGTGAAAGGCAGAGATTAGTGTTATGAAACTGCATACCGAGATATACCAAAGATTGCTGGCAAACTGGCAGAAGCTAAGAAGAGACAAGGTAAGATTTTCCCTTATAGATTTCAGAGGTCCTGTGAGAAAATAGCTCAGGCTTCATTTTTCCCTACATTTTCTCCCCTTTCTCTTTCTACTCAACTGAAGGAAACTGTTTTGATTCTTCACACAGATGTGATCTGGCATCTCCCTCACTCTTTCCCACATTTACAACTTAATTGGTTATATGTCTCTTTCCTTACCATATAATCTCCTGATATTTTCAGGAGTTTTTTGTTTGTTTCTATGTTGTTTTCCTGGCGGTTGTTTTGTATCACAGTGCCATTATTTTTCCTGGTTTGCAAGACTTAAGAAGGCAGAGACATTTTCACTTACGCTTATGTTCTTAAAGTGCCTGACGGAGTACTAAGCACACAGTAAGAACTTACTATATGTTTATTGAATTAAATAGGTTAAATATTCCTAAATGAGTAAAAGCAGTATTTATGCCAACAACTATTTGTTATTAATAAGGAAAGAAATCTAACATCCCTTGTGTGGCTCTTGTATGGAGTTGCATGAAGGTAGAGCCTTCATCAGGTTCACTGCCAAACCCCTAATACCTAGAATAGTGTCTGCCACCCAATAGATACTCTAAGAAATTGGGTTAAATGAAAGAAGTATCCAAGTACTGTAAATGTAAACTCTCCTTACTTTACCTTATAGACCGTGTTATAATAATTTTTTTCTTGGCAAATATATAATGCATTTATTGACTTTATTTCTATAATTTAATGAAAGTTACTTAACTAAAATTGCCTGTTTAAGTAAAAAAATTGACAGGACAAAATTTATTTTATTTGGGGAAGCAGAACAAATCATACTATCCTTGTCATAACCAAGCCTCATTAATACAGGTTCCATCACCATGGTGTCTGTAATAATTTTAGTAGTTGTAACTTAGTTTGCTGTTGCTTATGTAAATCTTTTCATTGTTTTGTAGATTTGTATATTAACACTCCACTATTTTTTAGAGAATCTCTATTTATAGAGAATCTTTAAAACAAAGAGAAGTTGTTGAACATCCCTTAATAATGATGATGATGAGAATAACAATTCATCTACCCATAATGTGAATGGCCAATAGTTTATTGCTTGATAATTGTATCTATGCTGAAGATTTGATATTTGTAAACATTTAAATAGTTAATATTTAATTTATTATTACTGAATAATACATAGGTAGCACTGCATGTAATTTTAATGGAGGTAGTAATGTTACATTTTCAAAAGGAGTATTATAATTCAGATTTTATTAACTTAGGTTAATCAGCATCAGTCAAAATGAGTGAGATAATGTAACTATAACTGCATTTCTTAGAGTAAAATCTTAGAATGAGGCAGATGTTGGATGCTCCCCTTATGAATTTCTCTTCCTCGCTCTCTCCCTTTATATATGCACACACATGCATATTACACAAAGCATGAACACATATATGTGCACACACATATATACATACGTATGTGCATGTGTATGTATAAATTTATTTGGAAGGTTATGATCTAACAGAAAGAATAATTCACAAAATATTTTTTACATAAGCTATATATGTTTAGTAAATATGTATCTGTGAACTATATACAGAATATATTAAAATGCATTAGCTTAAGTACGTATTCTACTGCTGCTGCTATTGAATACTACTGCAAATACTACTAGGAGTAGCTAATATTTACTGGGCATTTTTCTATGTACCTAGCACTGTGCTGAATACATTACATCTATTATCACATGTTGTAACCCTCACAACAATATGATGAGTAAGGTATCATTGTATTCTCCCTTGCAAAGATGAAAAAATCGAGATACTGAGGGTTCAAGTGACCAAGTTCATGCAACTACTAAGTGGCTATGTTCAAATCTGAACTCATGCTGTCAAATGCTGTTATGATTTGTGCTTGTCTTTCCTTCTGACATTATAGGGTATCAAACTGTTGTCTTAGAAGCTCATTTAACCGCCAGGATTATTAGCATCTCTAATGCCTTCCATGAGAGAGTGAAACAAATGCCCTTGAAAATCCAAGAAGAGCCTAGCATGTGCTAGCCATTCAATTATTATTTAGCAAACAAAGAAGTAAATGAATGGGGTTCTGAACCAGTTGCATTAGTCTGAGAACAGCAGAATTTAATAATTTTAAAAGTCCAATTTGATTAGAAAACTGTACCTTAATAAGTATTTTAAGAAATAATTTAATTCAAAATATTTATTACATATGTCCTTCAACTTACTGTTGTCAGTTAATATATTCCACTGCTAAGTATTTTAGAAGTCTGTGGGTTTTGTTTCCAAGAGCTTCCTTGTAGAAATTGGGCTACGTTAGAAATAAACCTTTGAAAAGAGCAACATGGTGCAGGAAAAATGTTCATTTTATGGAGAAAAACCTGACAAGTTAGAGGTCTTTCTCTAGACATTGGGCTTCATTAAATCAAGTGTAAGCGCACAGTCTAATGCTTGACAATTTGCATCTTTCATATTTAATTTGAATTTTTCTGCACCATCTATTCCTACTGGTGTATAGTTATCCTATTTTCTATTAAATGAAAAGTGTGAGCTTTTAGTCTCAAGTTCCAAAGATCAGGCATTATGTTCTTTTCTAACACAAATCTTGAGGTGTCAACATTTTTCAGGCTGATTAAGCCCCTTGTCATACAACTAAGTAGTAAAGCATAGCCTGGTCCTATGACTTGAGTTACTTATAGCATGTTTGCAGTGAAGTACCTCTGAGGGGGGAAAAATGTGTATTTTTACAGGAAGCAGCCTTAATTTGTATTCCTCCAGACTACATTTAATGTTAAAAGTTTATAAAAATTTAAAGTTTTACAAGCCTTGCTTCCTCCAGGCTTAAAAGCCTAGCTGACATTTATGAACAAATAAATTTATCATAGAGCGAATATATTTTTTAAACACTTAACGTGTATTCTCCAACCTAACATCTGCTGAGCATGAATGACAAGAATGTTTTTAGTTTTTAAAAAAATCTACAGTTTAGTACAGTAAAAAAGTGAACAAACTGGTATGTAGGGATTACTTAAAAGTTTACATTTATTTCATCAATAAGTGCAGCTTTTGCTTAGATACTTAATGAAAGAATAGGAGCATATTGTAGCTTTCTAGAATTAAAAAAACTGTTCAAGTGTATAAGTAGGGCCAAAACTACTCCATGAAAATATTTTTCTAAATTTGATAACTTGCTGGGCAATCATTTATATACGAAATAACCAAGCTGACAACTATTTGCCTCTGTGTTCTGTGAAGAAAAGACCAACTAAGGTTTTCCAAAAAGGAAATTATAAAGCCCAAATATTTGGAAATTTCAAGGCCTGAATAACTAGACAAAAAGATCAATCAGTTTGTCCACAAATCCAAGACTCATGCGTTTCCTTTTCTCCCACTCTGCCTTGTCTCCTTTTTCATTGGGCAAGACATCTAATAGTTTACTTTTGTCATTTCTTCAAATCCATAAACTCATAGAAATCTCAGCCTTGTATGGAGATTTTTATTTTTCATTCTGAATCTCCCTGGAATGCTAAGAAATGGATATTTTATAAACACACAGGGACGAAGGGAATACATTTGTTCAGGAATCTGGAGTGAGAGGGGACATTGAGAGAGTCATTGAAAGCATAAGGACATGAGGGCATTAAATGGGGCTCCATTGGCCTGAACGAGTCGACACATCTCACCACACAACACAGATTTACTACTGTGGAGAGAACAAAAAATGAGGAAGGAAGGGGATTAAAATTCAAGAGGAAAAACACTTTTCTTTTTACCTTACCTGACACATCATGTGCTTAACATGTTGTGTTTCTCCCAAAACAGTTGGTAGCGTTTGCATACATTGCAGAGAATGCAGATGGTTTTCTGCTGAGAATCAAGTAAGCCCAGGAGGTCACACTGGGAATAACTAAAGTCTTAAACTACATCCTTGTGAATGCTATAATTTTTAAATCAAGGCCTTATTATTTAGTACCTTAACATATTTTTCTGTGGTTAAAACATTTGTGCTCTTGACCCACTTAGGAAAAAAAGAAAAAAAAACACAAAAACAAAACCTCAACACCCACCAGTAAAGCAAAGGCTAGTAGCATAAATGATTGAAGTGTCTGTAAAAACACCTTCCCAGGAGAACAGCCTGCTATTGAAGTTCAGATCAGCAAATATACTTGCCTCATTATTTTCACATGCCTCACATACCTGCTGCTTTTCCAAACTTTGGCATGTTACTTTCTATCTTTACAAGTATTCTGCTCTCATCTAGTATTTTAAGAAATGAAGGAATCCAAAAACCCTTGAAGAGATAGGATATTTTAAAATGTATTACCAGACTAACTATTGAACTATATTCTAAAGTTTGTAAAAATTGGCCCAACTCACACTCAAGTAAAATATTCATATTATTTTTAAAACAGTGATGCCAACTAACAAGAATAGATGTACTAGTGCAATGGCACTTTGGTTAATAGTCTCATGGTTGGGCTTGAATTGGAGGCAAGAGAAATTAAGGACACTGAGAATTAGGGAAGGCAGTCATTTCTAATTTATATTAACTCTTATTTTTCCTGAAACAATTTATTGCTATCAACTATAGGTGGGTAATTTAAATTTGTCAGAGAATGTTTATCCCAAATGAAAATCATTATTTAGTTAATGACATTTTAAAAATGTATTTTAAAACATTCATATGTTCATTTATTAAGTATATCTTTTTCAAATGTCTATAATAAGAATGGCACTGTGTGGGTACTTTGCATGGATATAAGGATGGTTAAATATAATTTTTTCTTGTAGGTTGACCTCTTCCAAGATTGTATTAGTAAATAGAAACACATTTTAATAAGTGTAAAGTTACTTCAAACTGTAGACATCAAAATTGTAAATAAAACAATATTATGCTAAACATATCAATTTCATACAGTTAAACACTAAACAAATATCTTTTAATAATTCCAGGCAGTGATGAGGGTAATGCAGCCATCTAAAGGGATGGAGAGTGAAGGGGTGGAGAGAGGAAAAACATGGGAGAGAAGGTTGTTTCTGATAGGTATGCTGGGGACAGTTGAACAGATACCTAAATAATTGAGGGAGGGAATCATACAAAGATTTGGGAGAAGATTAGGAGGAAACCACAATGTCACAAAGTGCAAAAGCTCTGAGATGGAAACCAACTTGGTGATGTTTGAGGAGCAATAAAGATGGAGGGGAGAATGGTTGCAATGAGTTGGAGATGTAGGCAGGGGCAAAATCATGAAAAATTATGCAGGCCTAAGTCATGGTAAGAAGTGTGCATTTTGTCAAAAATTCAGAAACAGGGCTTCCCTGGTGGTGCAGTGGTTAAGAATCCACCTGCCAATGCAGGGGACACGGGTTCGAGTCCTGGTCCGGGAAGATCCCACATGCCACAGAGCAACTAATCCCGTGTGCCACAACTACTGAGCCTGTGCTCTGGAGCCTGCGAGCCACAACTATTGAGCCTGCGTGCCACAACTACTGAAGCCCACTCACCTGGAGCCCATGCTCTGCAACAAGAGAAGCCACCACAATGAGAAGCCCGCGCACCGCAACGAAGAGTAGCCCCCGCTCGCCACAACTAGAGAAAGACCGCGCACAGTAACGAAGACCCAATGCAGCTAAAAATAAGTAAATAAATAATAAATTTTAAAAAATTTCAGAAACAGCAAAATTAAAACCACCAGATCAATAAAATAGTATTTAGTAAGAGTTTATTATGCATATAAGAGCAGTTATTGAACGGGGAGCTTTCAAATTCAAGACTGATATGAAGCTCAGAGGTCCTGTGTTACAGGATGGCTTACAGAGTGAAAATGAGGAAGTTGTTTAACCTTTACAATGATTGGTTATTACAGTGAGGTTTCCAGAGGGCAGGGATTGGTTAAAAGTGATTATCTTGTATCATTTTTAGGAAGATGACAAGTTTGTTTTGATTATCAAAGGCATTTATAAGAAATAACCTGAGTTTCACTTAAATTCATGAAAAGAGTTAGATTTAGTTTTGCCCACATGGCTTAAATGGTTTTGTCTGCTCAAGGAATTTTCAAGTCTGGTCTCTATTTTGTGTTTTACTTTAACACAGTGGATGATGAAAAGCCATTGAATGGTTTTAAGTATAGATGTGAGTATATAACAGTGTGACTTAAGAAAGCAGGCTGCCTCAGTTTCAATCCCAGTCTGTTTGTTATCAGCTATGATCTTGGGCAAGTTACTCATTTTTCTTATCTGTGAAATGGAAAAGTAAATGTAACCTTCTTATTAGGTTGTTGTGAGAAATAAATGACCTAATATATGTAATGTATTAATTATTCATATTTAACAGAGTTCACTCCTGTTACTTGTGGAAAACAGACCATAGGAAGCCAGATAGGAAACATGAAGGCATTTAGGTGGCAACAGTATACAGAAGTCCATTCTGGAGACAAAGAAGCTCTTGATGTTTAATGTTTGAAGTGATGAAAAGTGATCAAATTTAACATATATTATGAAAGAAAACCTGGGAGGACTGAGATGGATTAAATTTAAATTATAGGAGAAGAAGCAGAGATGATAACTGAACAACTGGCATGATAGTTATAGCAATTGCCGAGATAGGAAAAATTATTGGAGGGGATGAGTTGGGGTGGGAAAGAGTCTAGAGCCTTGTTGGATGTATTAGGGTTATGCTCTTTATTAGACATTTGGAGATATTGGGTAGAAAGTTAGATATACAAATTTCATGGGGCTGTTGATGACTATAGGTATAAATTTCAGGGTCACAGTTTAGAGTTGATATTTAAAGCCTTGGGAAAGAACAAGTGTGACCAGACAGAAAAAGGAGTAATACCAAGGACTAAAGACTGGAATACTACAACATTTAGGAGGAGAAACAAAAAAAGAAAGAGTTAGGAAGAGTCCAGGAGACTGTGGGAGACTGTTGCAAATCACATCTGCAACAGCCCTATTTCCAAATAAGGTCACATTCTGAGGTATTGGGGGTTAGGATTTTAGCATAATATTTTGGGGGGGCAAAATTCAACCCGTAACAATGTGTTAGGATGAGACATAGAGGGACAGATTTTGAAAAGTCTTGTATAAAATGCTAAGTAGCTGGGTTTTATTCTAAAAGGCTCTGTAAAGGCAATGAAAAGATTTTGAGTGACAAGAGTGGAATTAATATTTTTGTAAAGATAATCCTAGTAGCCATATCGTAAATGGATTTTAGAAGGGTAGAAAAAGAGGGTGAGATTAAGGGAGCAAACTCAAAGGCAGGAGCACAAATTAGTGACAACTACTACAGTAATTCAGGAAAGAAAAGACGAACACCTGAATTTGAATAATGACAAAGAAGTTGGAAATAAAACCCCGTTAACTTACTCCACTACCACTGCCACTTTCTCTAGAACCCTGTCATGTTCCTAGGCTTAAACCTATTTAACTATTACTAGGATAATTAGCCTCTTAACTGGGTCTCCCAACTTCATGACTTCCTTCACTCTAATCCCACCTACATTACTTCTAAAACATTACTACTAAATACAATATTTTACTGACTAGCCTTTGAATATAGAACGTATTACTCAGCTCAGCCTATATTTGTTTAAGTTGCTTTTGGCTGCAAGGAACACTATACTTAACTCAATTTGTTTTAATCAATGAAAAATTTACTATCTTAATTAATAGGGAATCAGAGGTAGAACAGACACCAGGGTAGGTTGATTCAGTAGTTCAGTGGCATCATCATCTTGCTCTTCTATGTCGGGAATCCCTTCACTCTCAGGCTGGTAATAAGATGGCTGCTGTGGTCCCAGACCCGTATACAGACAAGGCAACATAAGAAGGAAAAAAGTGACTATCTCTGCCTCTGTTCTCTCTTATTGGTAAGGAAGCTGTCCCCAGAAGCATCCCTACTACCTCATGTCTCATTGGCCAGAAATGATTTAAGACTGCCAATCCATGAGTTGATCGTTGGCAAGCAAGGGGCATCAAATTACCATGATTGGTTAAGATTCATCATTTGAAGTAGAGTGTAGGTTGAGTAGTCAAGATACTGTCCTAAGTGTTTTATATGTATTATATGTATCAATTCACTTATTTATATTATCAACTCCAACATATATATCTAGCTTTAACTTCCATTACTTGGTATTTATGTTGCATAACTGAATAAGGTATTAATATTACTTGGCTAGGGCTGCCATAACAGGATACCAGATGGCTTAAACAATAGAAATTTATTTTCTAACAGTTCTGCAGGCCGGAAGTCCAAGATCAAGCTGTGAGCATGGTTGGTTTCTCTCCCTGGCTTGCAGATGACCACCTTCTTGCTGTGTCCTTTCATAGCCTTTTCTCTGTGTGCATGCACCTCTGGTGTCTTTCTGTGTGTCCAAATCTCCTCTTCTTGTAAGGACACCAGTCAGATTGAATTATGACCACCCTAACAGCTTCATTTTAACTAAATCATCTCTTTAAAGGCCCTATACAAATATAGTTATGTTTTGAGGTACTGGAGGTTAGGTCTTTAACATATAAATTTTGAAGGAAAGGAGTTCAGCCTATAACATTATCCATGAGCATACTCTGAACATGTTTATCTCCAAAACCTTGATTCATATTTATTTAACTGGGAATATTCTGTACCTTATCTCTGTCTTCCAAATCATTTCATTTTGTTCAAGATGTATCTCAGTTGTCATTACAAATGAAGTTTATCTCAACAGTAGATTTTAATATCCTCCCAAAATTTGTATGTACTTTTCTTAGGAAAATGTCCTCACTCTTTTTGATATTACAATCATTTGTACACTTATCTTGTACCTCCACTAGATTATAATATTCTTTAGAGTAGGGATTATATCTTCTTTACCATAGTATCCCTTGTACTGTCTGACAGTGTCTTGGCCATAGTTGCTACTTAGTATAAGTGTGTTAAAATGAAAATGTCCACAGGAATGTAATTCATATACAGCCTCTTAATGGGAATTGAGTGGAAGAAAAATTATTATTTCTTAGGTGACGAGGGAAAGATTTGTGGATGAGTTGAAATTTGAAACAGGGCTTGAAGGATGGGTAAGATTTTAAAGATGGAGATCTGACAAAAAGGAAATTAAAGATTAGGTTTAATCCTCATTCAGACCAGAGGTAGAGGAACAGAACAAGCTGAACTCAGAATTTAAAATAAGAAGCACACATCTGTGCAATAACATGTAGTCAGTTTGATTGTACTCTAGGGTTTGTTATATAGTAGTGAGAGCTAAATCCAGAAAGACAGTTTGAAACTAAGTCATAAATGATGCAAATGGCATTCTAAGGAAATTGGAATTCCTTTGGTAAGCAATGGTTAGTCGCTGAAGGATGTCATGTATAGGAATAATGTTAACCAAAGCATTGGCTAAGGAAAAATATGCAGGCTCTAGAAGCATCAAGTTTCATTAATAAAAGTAACATGAGGAATGTAAAGGAGCTTTGAAGGTGGAAGGATGATGATGAATTTGAAAATATGAAAGGATATCAAATAAAAATATCCAGAGGACAGTGTGAAATAAGAAAATTACAAAAACAAATATTCTTGCTTTCCAACATGAGATTAGATATTAGAAAATAGAAAGCTATTTGGTTATTTGAATGTATCTGCTCACTTCTGTATTAGAACTGGTCTATGGCTAAACATTAGTCTATGGCTAAGCATTAATGCTCATATTTGGAATTTGTGCTTATTGTATATTTATATCAAGGCAATGCAAATTATTAATCCTTAACATTTTTTAAAGCCATTTTAGTTTGCTTTGTCACATATTTAAGAACATATTAATGTGAGCAAAGTTATATGGTATATTATATGTACATTTCTTTTCAAATATCCACCTTCTTAGGCACCTCATTTATAATTAATTTGCAAAATGTATATCAAACATAATGTTCCAGATAGATCTTCATTAATAAATATAAATATTAAACCAGTTTAACTAAATTTTATTGTGCTTTATTTTTCTAGCTGGTAAAATTAGGTAACAGCTATACTGAATTTTCAATTTTTAATTAAAACCTAGACTAATTCATTGCTCCAATTACTTTTAACTTGAAAGATACTATTTTGCTTTTGACAAAGCATTTTTAAAGAGATACTATAAATTAGTTCACATTTACCTTTTGTCTATTTCTTTTCCATAACTAATTTTAATGACCAGCAATGAACTGAATTGATTTACATGAATTTACATGAATAACTTACTGGCAGTGTTTGCCCTATGTTTGTTAAACACTGGCAGTGTTTGCCCTATGTTTGTTAAACATATGTATAATGTGTAACATTTTTAAAAATAAAGGTTTACCTTAAAAAAATTGTTGTTACAGCTCAAGGTATATTATGCATGAATATTAAAACATATTTAGCATTTACAAAAATAAATATGTATGTATGTACACAAATATATATTTTTTTAAGCAGGCTATAAATGTATAAATATATGAAGTGGAAAAAGATGCAATAAATCAGACAAACTAAGTTAAAAATAATGTAAATAGAGCACTGCTTTAAAATTATGGTGAGGAGACACATTTCAAATAATTTGGAGAAAAAAATTCAAATTGTAGTGTCCTTGGCCACCCACTTTTATAGACCAGTTTTCTTGTAATATAGTGACTATGATTAGAAAACATGGCGTATTTTTCTCCACATCTTTTTTTTTTTCCTTCCTATTCCCCATTTTTCAGAGAGTTCATTTCTATTTAAAAATTGCACATATGTTTTGCACTCTTTGGATTTGGGGACTATAGTGGTGTGACCCCCCCCCCCACCTCATCCTACCCCAGAAATTTGGAAATGGATGAAAGACTGATTTTGGAATCTTTAGATGGATTACTCTGAATATTTAATCATAGGACACAGAAATGAAAAACACTAGAAAGAAAGAGAAGATCTTTTAAATCAACTATCTTGGATTATAAATAAAGAAAAAAAATAGCGTATCTAAAGAATGTGTCTATATGAAAAGAAGTGGAAGTTGAACAACCATGGAATTATAGAAATATAGTCACAGGGCAAATAAAGCAATGCCCATTTGAATATGTTGGGAATACAAATGTGAGCAAAATCGGATCCCTATCTTATTGTGTCTCCTGGTGAGAGAGACAGAAAAATAAACTGAAAATAATAATTCACAGCCCTAACTGCATAGTAGATGAATGCACAGGGTATACAAGGAACTAGAAGGTCCACACATTGTGCCAGCCTAGTGTAAGTCCAATAATGCTTAAATGAGTATGAGTTCCTCAGTGAAGGGGAACAAACAAAGATATAGGAGTAACAAACTGTATCGTGTATTCTAGAAAAAAAAAGCAAGTAGTTTGGTGTAAAACTTTAAAATTTGGGAGGTGAAGCTAAAATGGTAAGGAGGAGTCAGCCTATTTGTCTCCCATCCCCCGCCCTGATTTTTTTTTCTATTGCACTTATCACCTTTTAGCATATTTACTTATCTTGTTTATTTGTCTGCCTCTTCTTCTAGACAGTCAATTTCAAGAGGACAGATTTGAAGAGCTCAAACCTAGAGACAAATCAAGAGATTCTATCCGCCTTTGAGAGAAACAAGAATCAAGTATAGAGAGGGCTGTATTTCGGGAAGAGAAGGGTGGGGGACAGGCAGGGAAGAGGGTGAGGGCAGGCCACTCTTTTAGGTAATAAAAGCAAGGGGACTCACTTGGTGATGGGTAGAGTTTGAGGATAAGAGAAGGATGCTTAAGGGTTGACAACATGACTCAGTTTAGTGGGCTGTTGGATACACGACTTTTAGAACCATGACAAATTTTGTGCTGGAGGTATAGATTTAGGAATGTTTAACATATGTTTCATGCTGAAAACCTGTGCTTATAGAGTAAAAAAGGTTCTGAGAACAAAAGCCTGGAATGGATGAAGGATAAAGAGGCTATATGGAAAGGGGAAAGGAAAGGTGTAAAATTCATCAAGGGATAGTGGGGATGAGGTAAAAGGAAAGCCAATTTCAAGAACAGTGAAATGATGCATAAGCTTAAAAGCAGCAGTGAGTTTTAGTAGGGTAAGCAATAAAATGCACTCTTCTAATTTGGCAATTTGGATGTAAGTGGTTACCATAAAAGGATATTTGCTGGAATGGTAGGGACCAAAGCCAAATTCCAGAAGACTGAGGAGTGAATGGGAGGTGAGAGGTTGAGAATATGCATATGTGCTGTTCAAAGGAGAAGAGCTTGTCCTATAGTATGATCTTGTCTGCTTCCTGGTTTGCTCGTCATGGACAAATAAATTTGTTAATATATCACCTTTCTCTGATGTACTTTGATTTTCAAAAGGACATTTCTGGAAAGGCAATAACTTAACTTGAAAGACAAATCATCTCATAATGGAAAATACAGGTCACATATAGTATAATACCTACAAACACTAGCTCATATACCACTAACACGTATCCACCATGGCCCCTTGCCCTTTCTAGTCCCCGCTCCCCTGGCTCTCCCTCCTCTCTTCTCCCCCAAACCAGCCTAATTCACAAAGACAGCAGTGGTTTAGCAGGCAGTCAATAGCTACTCAGCCAAGCTTTGCAAAGGATTTTGCTTTTTGGCTTATAGACCATGTCCCTGTAGCATGACTAAGTTGGTCCTCGATTGCTTGATTTATTCTTCATTTTTTGCCTTGGATGTATTAATAGAACAATCAATCAGACCTTGGCAGGGATCAGAATTGGTCACTAAAGAACCCAATACAATGAATCATGCATAGATTTGCCCTTTTTTGGGCGGTAAATAAATAGACCTGACCTTGGTTGTGCAAATGTTACATATGAATGCACTGTACAGCTTTTTATTATACTTACAATAGCTACCTTTCAAAAGCATTAAATGAGAATCTTTCTGCTTTATAATCCTCCTGAAAAAATAATACAACATATTAAATATGCAGTGTAAGATACACTTAAGCAGGTGGCTCTGTACTCCAGGTGCTTCAGACATTTATTCAGGTTGACAGTTATTTAGGCGGCAGTTGGAAAAAGAGATGATCAGGAATGTTATGTTTGTTGCAGTTTTGTAAGATTATGTTTGTTTTTGAACATAGGTTTCTGACATTGTTTTAAAATTAAAATTGTATTATTTTACAATTGGAGAAGATGAGGCATACATTAAGAAGACCAATACAATGATAATTTGCAAGGAAAAACTGTTTTAAGTAAGAGTTATTTATCCTATTATTTGGGAGCTTAAGAAATGGAATGTTTTATATATGGGCATAAATGTACCTGAGCATCTGCAAAAAGACTTGAGGTAATTGAAGGCCGTCCTGAGGAGAAATAAAATAGCCTTTCATTTCCACATGATACCAGATTTCAAAGTACATTTAGATCACAATTTTAAGAAAATCTATGTATATGCTTGTCGGATCAACAGGAACTGGAAAATTCCATCCAGGCCTATGTTTGTTACCATGTAATCATTTCATACTATGGATAAAGACATCCCTAAGAATCAATGAATCTGACTGATTTTCTTGGTCCTTTCACTTTGGTACTACTTTGTCCACTGAATAGTAGCTTTTTTTTTTTTTAATTAATTAATTAATTAATTTATGACTGTGTTGGGTCTTCGTTTCTGTGCGAGGGCTTTCTCTTGTGGCGAGCAGGGGCCACTCTTCATTGCGGTGCGCATGCGCGGGCCTCTCACTGTCCCGGCCTCTCTTGTTGCGGAGCACAAGCTCCAGACGCGCAGGTTCAGTAGTTGTGGCTCACAGACCTAGTTGCTCCGTGGCATGTGGGATCTTCCCAGACCAGGGCTCGAACCCGTGTTCCCTGCATCGGCAGGCAGACTCTCAACCACTGCGCCACCAGGGAAGCCCCCTGAATAGTAGCTTTGAAAGGCATGGAATATTGAGGAGATTTGTCAAGAGGGAGAAGTTATTTCAGATGATGATAATATGTAACTGGAATATCAGTTTCTTCATTTTCTTTTCAGTCATAAGCTTGCTAATCAGATCTTATCCAGATTCTCCTATATTTAACCAGTTCTTCCCAGTGTAAAAATATTGAGGGTGGGAATAAGATTTGCCCTATGTGTTTTTCCTGTGTCTTATACCAGGACATTACTGCCCGTTGGGTTTCTTGAGGACTCTAATCTAGTTGAAAAAATAATATCAACCTCTTCTACCCACCACCCTTGCAGCCAGAGACTCAGCTAAAGGCTTTTGGGTCCTGCTCAATGTTCAAGGTACCCAATTTCTCTGGAGCTGTAACTGAATATAACCAGAAAAATATGGTCTGGAGAGAAATTTGTTATTGGGTAGAAGAAGTATTATTAGAAATATTGTTTGTCCTAGTATTTGTAAAATGTTGGCAATGTACTAATTCCTCAAAATTATTATGAGTTTTGTATTATAGTATTGTATATAAAAGACCTAGAGGAGTGACTGGGAAATTATGATGTATTAATTAAAAGTTGTTTTTATGATGTGTTGGCCAGACGAAAAAAGCTTGCTACAATTTTTAGTATCATCTTACTTGCACCTATTTTTCCCTTTTCCAATCCTTTTGCTTACTTCATATTTGCCAAATGTTTTCTTCTTTTCACCACTTTGCTTCTCATGCAAATTTACTAACAGATTTCCTTCTATAAATGTCAAAAAGGACTCTGGTGAGTTTAGTACTTGTGCCCCAGTGTGTTAAGAGCATTAAACACTAGACAAGATCAACCCTAATATCAGAATGAGTAAATGGCCCAGTCTCTGGGACCTTTTTGTTTGTTTGGTTTCTTGAAACAGGTGAACAAATAATACATTCTTCAACACTACCCTGAGGTATAAAGCTTTATATATACAAGAAGCTTTACAAATATTAATTAATGTTAATAACAGCCATATGGCAAAATCAATTTATGTTTGGTTCAGCTTTGCAAAGATTACTAATAGTTATTACTAAAGAATGACCATCTAATTTTGGAGTCTACGCTGGGACACATAGCTCAGAGGACATGGGCAGAGCAAGGGTGTGTAAAGGCAATACTGGTACTGCCTGGACTTATTAGATGTATGAAATTAGGCAAGTTATTTGGCTTCTCTGTGTCATAGCTTATTTGCTTGTTTGTTTTGTTTTGTTTTTCATTTGTAAAACTTAACTACTTCATAGGGTTGTTATAAGGATTAAATGAATTCCTGTATTTAAACACCACAGTGCCAGGGACATAGTGTTTGCTGACTATTAGCTAATGTCTCATTATTAAGCATTTTTAAATTCAAACTGCACTTATTGGGTACTTCATAAATTTAAGAACCTGTAGAAATATCATAGGAATCTTTTAATTAAGAATTTCTACTTAATACCTGGATATTACAATTCAGCCATTGTTTAAAGCACATAATTATAGCTTTGTCTTCTGGCAATAGCCTTTTGTCCTCATTCAATTAAATCTAGAGTTCAAGATTTTCCATTGTTGAGTCATTTGATTTAATCTTAAGATTTAGTGCCAAGACAATTACTCCTTTCTGCATTTCTGATTAATTGTAGTTTAAATCCACATATTTTGAAATATAATAACAATTATTTCAGGGAAAAGCAACACAAAGCCCCCATCAGAGAAAGAGGAGCTTCCTTTTAGCAGAGGAATAAATAAAGTAACCTGTTGACATAGAATATTCCAACATCAAAATTGATCCAAACATTCCAAAAGTCATACTTAGGGTACACAGATTTCTACTTAATTTCAGAATTTCAGAAAGTTAGAATTGAATGGGGCCTTATGTAGTGTCTAGCCTGACTGCCCTCACTTAGGAGAAGTGTCTGACTTTCATAAGGTTGTAGTCAACAGTGGAAGTGAAGTCAGAAAGCTGCTCTCCCAATTATCTGGGCAAAAGGATTTCCTGCCTTGAGCATCACCTATTCTTCGAACAAGATGCAGAGGGGATGTTTAATAAGAACTTGTGGAAAGATGAACGCTGATGTCAATTCAGGACTCTTTCTATTATTTCTCAATACCTGTAAATGCTTTAATATTACTCCAGTCTTTGATAGTAATGTTATACCCAGGCCTGAAAAATATATATTGTCCTTGAGGGTATTCCTAGAGGAGAACTGAATAAATATTGTATCCTGGCTTAGATTTTGAGTGTCACTCTCCTAGTCACTTGGTGATTTGGGTCCTTTTTCCATGTGATGTGTGTTCCTGTGGGGTAACTCAGTTGATTAGCTATGGGTAACCTCTATGGACCCATCTTTCCCAGCGGCTGGAATGCTATCTTGTTCCCTTTTCTCTTCTTGTGACTTGACTCCCTGCGAGGTCTCTTCAGTAATAGAATTCTTCTGGGCACTTTACTTCCCAGTGACTGGGATTTGCTATTGATAGCTTCTGCTGGGTGCAACTTCTTGCCTATTCTGGTCCTTTCCACAACCCTCTGATCACCTGCCTCACTTTTGCTATGAAAGATAATCTGGGGTTTTGGCTCAACTGGGAACATTTGCTGGCAATCCTCTGCCTATCTTTTTACCAGATGCTTTAGGTGTCTTGTAAGTCTTCACTAGGATAGAACAGTGTAATCTAAGACCTGTTTTCACAGATTCAACTTTTAAATAATTATCCATGAAATGAAAAAAAAAATGCGGCTAAAGAATCACCCAAAGATATGGAGATTGGGTTTGAGAATGGGTTACACTGTAAGGGGAGAACTTTGTTCTTTCTAGAGTCGAGGAACAATAAATGCATGTGGATGAGGAATTGTGTGGTTCTGGTTGCCCTTCTCATCCTAGTGGCTATAATTGGTGTTGTCAGTACTGTGTCAACTACCTCTCCAGCTCTGAAAAACAAACTTCTACTTGTAGAACTGACTACATCAGTCAGTGATTTCATCTCTAAGTATTATTGTGGCTGAGACTCATACGCCACACACTTGGTTTGGGGAGCAGGTTGTCAACCACAGCATTGACTTTGTACCCTCTGTGACTTGGAACAGTGCCCGTTCTATAAAATGGGCATGATAAACTCTCTGATTTGTAAGGTTACTGTGACGATTTATTGAATTAATACATGTAAAGCCCTTAGATCTAGGCCTGGCTCATAATAGGTCTTTAATAAATATTAATTATAATAAATATTAATTTATGGGACAATATACCTAATGTAAGTTATTGGTTTAAGAGCTAAGTTTTTCTTCACTGAAATAATTTAATAGTCAGTAGAGAACATGCTTAAACTACAAGTTTCTCTTTTGTACTACATCCAAGGATCTACCCGGTTTCATGTCATAATTGGAATAAAGTAAGCATGCTCCTGAGAGTTTGTGGAGAGACAGGACCTGGTGTAATATGGCTTTAGATGTTTCAGATTCAACTGGTAATGTTGAGAGCAGAAGTCACTGGTGCTAAGGTGAATTATTCCTAGCCAGTCTTATCCAGCACTTTGTCAAACAGCTGTTGAGACAAGAAAATTCTAGGTAAAGAGAAGAGGGCTAGTGAAAGCATGGGTGAACAGCCAGGAGAGAAACAAAGGCAAAAAAGGCCAGAGATTATCAAAAACTTGGCTGATAAAAGAAGAATAAACAGTAATATAATGAGGGAGTCTTGATCAACAATTGGAGGAGTCAAAGGACAATTTTTAGTTCACATGTCAGTGAAATCTCTTAGATGTCTCTAGGAGAGGTAAGTTATCATGACACTCATTGCTCCTGCCCTTGTGGGAAGTAGTCAGTGTACCATCAGCCGTAAGTGGATTTTCCTCCTTGTGTCTATATGGACTGCCAAATTCTCCTTTAAGGCTATAATGGTTGACTTTATGTGTCAACTTGACTGGGCTAAGGGATGCTCAGCTGGGAAAATATTATTTCTGGGTGTGTCTGTGAGGGTGTCTCTGGAAGAAATTAGCATTTGATTCTGTAGACCGAGTAAAGAAGATCACCCTCACAAATGCAGATGGGCATCATCTAATCTGTTGAGGGCCTATATTGAACAAAAAGGTAGAGAAAGGCAAATTAACTCTCTCTGCTTAGGCTGAGGCAGCCATCAGTCTGAAGCCCTTGAACATCAGGGTTTCGGATTCAGACTGGGACCTACACCATCAGCACCAAGATTTTCAGTCCTTTGGACTCACACTGAATTATACCACCAGCTTTCCTGGTTCTTCAGCTTGCAGAGAGCAGATAGTGGGACTTCTTGGCCCCCATAACTGTGTGAGCCAATTCCCATAATGAATCTCCTCTTATATCTTATATATATCCTATTGGTTCTGTTCCTCTGGAGAACCCTAATACAGAGGTCATGTCATGGATAGCAACTGGAGAAATATTCAAAGTAGCTTTTACAGCTATGCAGTGGTGATTATAGCAAGACTAAAGAGAAAGAGATCAGTACTTAAGTTTTTCAGAGAAAGAATCAGTAGACTTGGAGATTGATTGTGTTTGTGAATGAAGGAGAGGAAGTAATGGGGTGGAGAGTTATTATGTGAATGGTGATGCTAATGCAAATGATAAGTGATATGAAAGGACTGGATGGATTTAGAAGTCTGCAGAAATGCAGTCTGATTCACAAAGATTCCTCCTTCAAGACAGTTGCAACTTCTTTCACCACCAGCAGCAGCATGGAGGTGGATAAGCCAAAATCATGCAAAATTTATAAAGCATCATATATGTGCAAGGGAGATGCCACTGAACAGAAAGCTCTCTTTTAAGTGCATTTTGTTGCAGAAATTTTTTTTCATTGCAATGAATTCATTTTTCTATATTTAGTTTACAGCATATAAAAGCAAATATGGGTCTTTGAACAAGATTCTTTAAAATATTCATGTCTTCTTCCATCAGAGCTTGTATTATAAGCAAATTGCTACTTAGTTGCACAAAGCATACATAAATGTGTTGTGAATAACTTAACTTTGAGAGGGTTCAGTAAGTTAGTGACTAGTATTGGAAGCATATTATTTTTTCAGTTTTTAAATTTGTTTCAAAGTTAAAGACACATTGACTTCATAGGAAAGTATTGGAAGCATATTTGAAATAACTAGAATTATGGAACCAGAACATTAACCCACTTTTGCCATACAATAAGAAGCCATAAAATAATACTTCACATTTATCTGGGTTGAACATTTTGATTAGAGCTTGCTTTATAGTTGCAAAAAAATTAACACTGTTGCATGGAAAAATGGCAGTAACTATGCATTCAATTAATGAGAATTTACTGAGTTTCCATGATATGCTCACCACTAGGCACTAGATGTGGCAAAAATTGTTGCTTACCCTATATCCCCTTCTCCCCATTCTCTTTACAAACAGAGCTCCGGTATCAACCAGAGTAATTCTTTTAAGACATCTGTAATTCATCTGTCGAAAACTGTGTAACGTTCCAACCTTTTTATTCAGGGAAAAAGGCAAACTTCTTACACAGGCATCCAAAAAGTCCTACAGGATCCAGACCCTTTTTACTTTTCTGACTCCATCTCCCACCTTTCTCTCACCTCCGTATGCCCTGCTACTGACATTGGCTTCCTTGCTTTTTCTAACATGCTTTGTATTATTCTAATGCAGGGCTTTTGCACTGGCTATTTCCTCTCTGAAATGCTCTACCTACACATATTGATAAGGCAAATTTCTTCCCCTTTGATAAACCTTTACTTAAATGTCATATTCTTAAGGAAAGCCACCCTGACTATCCTCTCTTTTATTTAAACTATTATATTGATCTTTGATTGTCATACAAAAGGTGTACATATTTAATATATACCATTTGATGAGTTTGGAGATATGTATACATCCATGAACCCTTCATCACAATCTGTTTTATTAATATATACATCACTTCCAAAAGTTTCTTCCTGCCCTATTTTTTCTTGTTTTTCTCCTCCTCCTCCTTCACCTTTTTATTCTTATTCTTATTTTTATTATTGGAACACTTAACATAAGATCTACCCTCCTAGCAAATTTTAAAGTATACAGTACAGTGTTGTTAACCATAAGCAATATGTGGAATGGTAGATCTCTAGGCCTTATTCAATTTGCATAACTAAAATTTTGTACCATTTCTCCCTCCTCCCAGCTCCTGCCAACCAAAATTCTACTCTATGCTTCTGTGAGTTACACTATGTTAGGATCTTCATATGAGTGGTAGCATGTAATATTTACCTGTGACTGGTTTACTTTACTTAGCATAATGGCCTTCAGGTTCATCTATGTTGTCACAAATGGAGGGTTTTCTTCTTTTTTTAAAGGCTGAATGATATTCCATCATATCTATATATTGTATTTTCTTTGTCCATTCCTCTGTTGATGGACATCTAGATTGTTTCTATATCTTGGCTATTGTGAACAGTGCTGCAATGAACATAGAAACGTAGATATCTCTTTGAGATCTTGTTTTCATTTCTTTTGGATATATACTCAGAAGTGGGATTGCTGGATCTTATAGTAATTCTATTTTAATATTTTTGAGGGATCTCCATGCTGTTTTCCATTAATGGCTGAAGCAGTTTACATTCCTACCAAGATTGCCCAAGTGTTCCCTTTCTTCACATCCTCGTCAACACTTATCTTTTGTTCTCTTGATAATAGCCATTCTAACAGTTGGTAGGTGATATCTCATTGTGATTTGGTTTGCGTTTCCCTAATGATTTGTGGTACTCAGCAGCTTTTTATACATCTGTATATCTTCTTTGGAGATATGTCTGTTCAGATCCTTTGACATTTTATAATTGAATTATCCATTTTTTGAGTTGTATGAGCTCCTTATTTAACTGATATATGGTTTTCAAATATATTCTCCCATTCTGTAAGTTGCCTTTTTATTTTGTTGCTTGTTTCCTTTGCTGAGCAGTCTTTTTGTGGTTTTTTTTTGTGTTTTTTTTTTTCTGTAGTCCCATTTATCTATTTTTGCTTTAGTTGCCTATGCTTTTTGTATCATATCCAATAAATCATTGCTAAAACCAATGTGAAGAAGCTATCCTTCTATGTTTTCTTCTAGTAATTTTATAATTTCAAGTCTAATGTTTAAGTCTTTAATCTATTTTGAGTTAATTTTGTGTATTGCATAGATAAGGATCCAATTTCTTTCCTTTGCATGTGGATAAACAGTTTTCACACCATTTATTGAAAAGACTATCCTTTCCTCATTGTGTGTTCTTGGCAACCTTGTCAAAGATTAGGTTACCATATATATGTCAATTTACTTCTGGGCTCTCTATTTTGTTCAACTGATTTATGTGTCTTTTCTTTCTTCCAGTACCATACTACTTTGATTACTATAGCTTTGTAATGTAGTTTGAAATCAGGAAGCATGATGACTTGAACTTTGTTCTTCTTGCTCAAAATTACTTTGTCTATTTTTGGTTCTATATAAATTTTAGGATTGTTTTTTCCATCTTTGTAAAAAATGCCATGGTGATTTTGATAGGGATTGCATTGAATCCATAGATGGTTTTGAGTTGTAGGGACATTTTTAACAATATTATTTCTTCAACCCATGAATAGCATGTCTTTCCACTTATTTGTGTTCATTTTAATTCTTTCAAAAGTGATTTATAATTTTCAGTGTACAGGTCATTTACCTCCTTGGTTAAGTTTATTCCTAAATATTTTATTATTTTTTATGATATTGTGAATGGAATTGTTTTCTTAATTTCCATTTTGGATAGTTTGTTGTTAGTATATAAAAACGCAGTTGGTTTTTGTATGTTGTTTGTTGTATCCTGCAACTTTATTAAATTTGTTCTTTGGTTCTGTTTGTGTGTATGTGTGTGTGTGTGTGTGTGTGTGTAGTCTTTACAGTTTTCTATTATATCTTCTGCAGAGATAATTTTGGTTCTTCCTTTCAAATTTGGATGGCTTTATTTCTTTTTCTTGCCCAAGTGCTCTGGATAGTTATTCCAGTAAGTACTATGTTGAACAGAAGTGGTGACATTAGGCATCTTTGCATTCTTCACAATCTTAGAGGAAAAACTTTCAGTTTTTCACCATTGAATATGATATTAGTTGTGGACTTTTCAAATATGGCCTTTATTATATTGAGGTGCATTCATTCTACACATAATTTGTTGAGAGTTTTTGTCATGAAAGGATGTTAAACTTTGTCAAATGCTTTTACTACAACTATTGAGATGATTGTAAATTTTTATCCTTTATTCTGTTTATGTCATTTATCAAGTTTATTGATTTGCTTATGTTAAACCATCCTTCCATCCCAGGGATACACCCCAACCGGTAATGTTGTATGCTCTTTTTAATGTGCTGTTGAATTCTGTTTGCTAATATTTTGTTCAGGATTTTTGCATCCATGTTCATCAGGAGTATTTGCCTGTAGTTTTCTTGTGTTGTCTTTGACTGGCTTTGGTAATGCTGGCTTCATAGAATGAATTTGGGTGTGTTCCCTGTTCAATTTTTTTGAAAAACTTGTCTTAATTCTTCTTAAATTTTTGGTAGAATTCACCTGTGAGGTCATATGGTCCTGGGATTTTCTTTGTTGGGAAGTTTTGATTACTGATTCAATCTCCTTATTTTTTTTGGTTTGTTCAGGCTTTCTTTTTCTACTTGATTTAGTCTTGGTATGTTGTATGTTTATAGGAATTTATCCATGTCTTAAGTTGTCCAATTTGTTGATATATAAGTGTTTGTAATATTTTTTATGATTTTTAAAATTTCTGTGACGTCCATTGTAATGTATCTTCTTTCATTTCTACTTTTCTTTGAGTCTTCTCTTTTTTTGTTTCTTGGTTAGTCTGGTTAAAAGTTTATCTTATGTTTTTCAAAAAAAGATCTCTTAGTTTTGTCAATTTTTTCAAATGTTTTTCTAGTCTCAGTTCCATTTATTTCTGCTCTAATCTGATTTCCTTCCTTCTGCTAACTTTGGGCTTAGTTTTGTTGTTTTTGTTAAATAATTTTTGAGTTATAAAGTTAGGTTGTGTATTTGAGATTTCTTCTTTTTTCATGTAGGTGTTTTTTGCTGTAAACTTCTCTCTTACTACTGATAAGTTTTGGTATGTTGTGTTTTCATTTTCATTTGTCTTAAAGGTATTTTTTAAAAATTTTCCTTTTGATTTTTTGACCCAATGGTTGTCCAAGAGTGTGTTGTTTAATTTCCACATATTTGTGGAGTTTCCTGATTTTCTTTATTACTGATTTCTGGTTTTAATCTGTGTGGTTAGAAAGAATACTTGGGATGATTTCAATCTTCTTAATTTTTCAGACTTTTTTGCAAACTAACCTATGAGCTATCCTGGAGAATGTTCCATGTGTGCTTGAGAAGAGTGTGTATTCTGCTGCTTTGGGTAGAATTTTCTATATATTTTAAGTTAATTTGATCTATAGTGATGTTCAAGTCTCTTGTTCTCTATTGATTTTCTTTCTGGATGATCTATACATTATTGAAAGTGGGCTGTTGAAGTCTTCTATTAGTATTATATTGCTGTCTATTTCTCCCTTCAGATCTGTCAATGATTTGCTTTATATATTTAGGTGCTCTGATGTTGGGTGCATATATTGGGTGTAATTGTTGTATCTTCTTGTTGAATTGACTTTTTTTATTATGTGATGACCTTCTTTGTCTCTTCTGACGGTTTTTGACAAACTGTTTTTTTCTCATATAAATATAGGAACTCCTGTTTTCTTCTGGTTACCATTTCCATGGAATATCTTTTTCCCATACCTTCACTTTCAGCCTATGTGTATTCTTAAATCTAAAGCTAGTTTCTTGTAAAGAGTATATAGTTGGATCTCACTTTTTAACCCATTCAATCACTCTATTATCTTTTGATTGGTGAGTTTAAACCATTTATATATAAAATAATTATTGATAGGTTAGAATTTACAATTGCCATTTTGTTATTTGTGTTCTCTCTGTTTTGTAGATCTTTTTGTTCATCTCTTCTCATGCTCTTTTCCTTTGTGTTTTGATATTTATCTGTAGGGATATGAATTGATTCTCCTTTATTTGTCTTTTTTGTATCTACTGTAGGGTTTTTCTTTGTGCTTATGATGGCTTGTGTAAAAATTCCTATAATTATAACTGTCTATCTGTTATAATTATAACAGATAACACCTTAACTTAAATAACACCTTAACTTAAATCACATAAAAAACTCTATTTTTTTTTACTATGATAATCTTTCCAAACTAGAAGCAGTCAACAATACCATTTTTTCCTCATTGATATTTTATATTCAAATTTTCAACTACCTACTTATTTTATTTGTACAGTATCTAACACTTTCCCACTCTTGCAATTTCCACTGTCCCTTTCTGAATTGTCTGCCTCTCACTTCATTATAATGTATTATAATTACTAAAAAATTCTGTATTATATCACTCCATCTTTCATAATTATTTGCTTTTTACCTATAGAATAAAGTACCAACTCCTTGTCATGGAATTCAGTTGTCCTTCAGAATCTGTTTTCGCTCTGTCTTTTAATAGTAATCTTCTTAGTATAACCCCCATTCTCATGTACCCTAAGCTCCATTCACACAGGTATAATATTTGTTGCCCATATATGCTGTGAATCTTTCTTCAACTGTGCCTTTGCAAGTGCTGCCTTTTAACTAAAACTACTTTTCCTCTTGTTGTCTATAAATTTCCTACTTATTTATACTGATCAGGATACATAGGTTATGCTGCAGTAGCATGCAAGCCCTAAACTCATGGTTTAACACAATTAAACAGTGATACTCCAAGTATGGTCCACGGATATATAGAATTCCCTAAGATGCCTTTCAGAGTGTTGGTGAGGGCAAACCTACTCTCAAAATAATAGTAAAATGCTGTTGTCTTTTAACCTTGTTGGCGTTTGCACTGATGATGCAACATTACGATTAAAGACAGTGGTTTCAAACTAAGCTACTATTAGACATTAAATTTTTCACTATATTTTGCTGGCAAGAAGGAAAAACAAGGACAGTTTCACTTGAAAACGTCCTTGATAAAACAGTAAAAATTATCAATTTTATTAAGTTTTGACCCTTGAGTACATTTTTTTTTAGTATTCTATATGACACAATGGGAAGTATGCACTTCCACTACACATAAAAGTATGATGAATGTCATACAGGAAAAGTACATGTGCAGTTGAATTGCCAGCTGAATTAGCCCTTTTTTCATGGAATGTCATTTTTACTTAAATGAATTACTGAAAATCTATGCTTATTTAAAATTGGGTATTTGGCAGACATTTTCTAAAATAAATGAATGAAATGAGCCTGTTGCTTCATGGAAAACAATTGACAGCTTTTATGACCAATGATTTACATTAAGATTTCAAATGAAATAACTTTGGAAATCATATATCTTTCATAGTGAACTTGACAACTTCCCAATACCTAAAGATTTTGCAGATGAGATTTGTGATAATATCAACAATTGTTATTTTTAAATATTGAATTTAAAAACATATCAAAAGCTGGAAAGTCTGAATAATTCAGTAAATTAATTTTTTTTCAGGTGACCAATGCATGATATTACATAATTATGCCTCAGTAAAAGATCCATTCAAAATGCAAGATAGATAAAATGTTTTAATGAAAAGAGTATAAAAAGTTAATTGATATGGCTTTAGAGTCCTAATTGCCATTAACTCTTAAGAAACTATGACTTGTTGAGTATTTTTGTCTAATACCAAAGAATAAGATCCATAATTATCTGAAAAGCCTTAAAACACTCCTCTCATTTTTAACTATATATGTGTGCAAGGTAAGATTCCCTTCATGTACTTCTATTAAAACATTTTTCAACTGATTGAATCCAGAACCAGATAAGAAAATTCAATCTTATTCTATTAAGGCAAATATAAAGAAATTTAATGTTATTAGATGCAACTGTTCTCACTAATTTTGTTTTTTGAAATATACATTTACTTTACATAAGATATGCTATTTTAAATGTATTACAAATAAAAGGTTTAAACTTTAATACATTTCTGTTTTAATTTGAAATATAGGAATCATTGATAGGTAAAACACATATAAACAAAGTTTTTAATCTCAATATTTTTTAGGAGAGCAAAGGAGTTCTGAGACTAACATGTTTGAGAACCACTACAAAAAAATTTATTTTTCATTTATACTGCATCTTTGACACGAGAAGGTAGGAGACTGTATTCCAAATTGATGTTTATAGACCCAGGGTAATAGAGGCCTTACTATCTTATATTTGTACCATCTGTTTATTGTGAATCCTATAAAAAACAACAAGGAAGCAGACATGTAACACACAAAGGAACATACTAAATTCTGTGCAATGGTTTAAAAGTACCCGGAGATAGGGAAAACAAATGAAGGAAGATGTCACTAAGAAGTTTTAAGCAGGAAGTGGCACTTGAGTTGAATTTCCAGTGAGTGGCTGCATATGAACAGGGGCATGGATACAAGAGGATTATTCATAGAGAGATAAACAATATTAAAGAAGGCTCTTCCAGATTTGTCACAAGTTACCTTCATAGTCATGAGGAATTGATTCCAACTTTAATGGGAAGTCTATATTGGCCAATAGAGGAAGATTATGTATTCAAAAAGCCAAGTAAGATTAGATTGTAATTGATTTAAAAACTGAAGCCGAAGAGTTGAGGTTTGATTTACTAAACACAAAGGTTTTGGTTTTGAGGAGGGACATGATGTGTGTAGCATTTGAAGAAGTTTAAATTGGTGTTGATGGTTCGTGAGATGATTAATTGGATGTGGTTGAGACAAAAATCAGAAAAGCCAGCTAAGGATTTTTGAAGTAATTTTAAGTGTTAGCAGTATGAATTTTTAAATGGGGGGTGAGGGGGAGGGAGGATAGAAAAAATTAGGAGAGGATAATTTTAAGATGCAGTTAGAAGAAAAAATAAATCAGTTTTGTTGACTGACTGAGAATTGAGAATGAGATATTTGTCTGTTACTAAATACTCTTTAGTATACATTCTTCTGTGGAACTTTTCTTGACTCTCTTTTTCAGCCATTCCCCTACTCAAAAAGCATTTCTCCCAGCACTTAGGGTCCACAGAGAGTATCCTTCCTAATTTGTATCATGATTTGTTTCCTTACATGTATATTTAGATGGGTATATATCAAAAGTCATTAAGATAATTTCCATGTCTGACTTGAGCCTAATACAATGCTTAGCACATAACCAGTGTTTAATAAATACTATTTGTTGAGTGCATGATAGTATTGTATAATCAATGTATCAATTCAAGAAAAATGATTTTTTATTCATTTACCTAAGGTTCAGAATGTGTAGATGAGTGACATTAAATAAATAATAAAAATAAGTACATTGGCTAAATTTTTCAGTTTCAACTTGGACTTATTAAATTCTAAAGGCAGAGCTGGAGTGTACTTACTATACAGAATACATGTAATACATAGTGTGACATTCCTCTTCCCTCTCTGTTACTTAATAGTGTAGCATATATTCCTAGCAAATATTGCATGTAAGTCAATGTGAGAAACTTTCCGACAAAATGACAGTGAAATATAATATAAACCAAGACATAAGCCTACAGTTACATACCACCAAACATTTGCCAGATACTTTTCTAACTGCTTTCCACATATTCATTAATTTTATTCTCAATATAACCCTATTATCCCTGCTTAATACACAAAGGAACTGAAACACAGGCTAGCTAGGTAACTTGCTAGATGTTACATGTGTATCACATATGTATGTAGCAGACGCAGTATTTGTTTGAGGCACTCAATACTCCTGACATCTGTCCTTGGAACTGAGATTTTCCTACTAGGACATTACGAAGTTGCAAAAAAAAAAAAAAAATCATTAAAATGGTATTAAATTCTACATGATAGTATTTTATAATTGTAAAGGGTGACTTTTTTTCTCTTTCAAGAAAAAGCGATTGGTTTTTGCCAAACGGAGATTACATGAAGAATTCATAATTGTTTTGAAAATCCCATGTATTTATACATCCAAAATAGTCAAATGCTTCTTATTTTACCAACTAAAATTGAAAGATAAGGATTTAAAATAGGGAAATAATGATGCAAATCTCTCCTATATAGATTTAGAAACCAAAAAGTTCTAGAATACAGATGCAGAGTTGGATATGTAAATGATTCATAGCCTATGTGGATCTTGAAAATAGCAAAAGGCTCTTACTAAAAGAAAAAGCAACACATTGTACACTAAGAATTTCTCAAAAAATGTGAATGTGAGAGCTACTAAAATCATGAACACATCATCATTATTATCATTAACATCATCATTTTCATCAGTTGCTTTTTAAATATATATACAGTGTTCACGATACTGAATTAAATGCTGCAAATCCATAAAAATATTTTTAAAAATTGCAAAAGAGCTCAAAAAAACCCCCCAAAACCCACCGTGTATTACTAGAGACAGTGGCTTATTTATTGATCAAAGCTTAACAGTTTCCAATAAACGAGAGTATAACATTTTAAATTTTTAAATAATTTATATAAGAAAAATACTCCTACATGAAAGAGTTAACATAAAATTATCTGCAATCAGAGTCTTCTGAATGTTGGAGAATCTGACTCAATATTTGCAACCAATTAAGTTTCCCTATATATAGATTTGACATTCATACTTAAAAAAATCAAAAAGTGCCTTTTTTTCTTTATTATTTTGCTGTGGGTAGATTTATAATTTTTGGATGGAAAGTATTTTTTTTCCCACAAAAGTGCTGCGATTTGAAATGAAGACTTGAAGTAAAAATGACAGCCTTTATATGCATAAGTATACAATCAAATTCAGTGATATATTTGTTTTTTTGAAAAAAAGAAAATTTGCTTTTTTTAAAAGAAAAAGTATTCATTTCACATTTCTACAAACTAAAATTAAAAATAACAAAAAAAATAAAAACACAGTTGTTCTAATCATAATTGGTATGCTGAGAAATAGGTTAGAATTAAGATAATCATTCTGATGGTTTTTCTGCAAGAGTCAGTAAAAAATAGTGGGTCAGTTCAAAATAAACTAGAAAAATATGATGCACAGATATACTTTTTTTATGTAGAATGGATATGCTTAAAAATTTGGAGATATTTAATTAAGTATTTTTAAATTGAATTAAATTCCAGTTGGCTAGATGAGTTTACAGTTAAAATGGTCCTGGTCTAAAAAAATGTTTCTTGTACTTTCAGAATAATAATTTTTTATATACGTTTAACATAGTGTAGTTCTATTTATGTCAGTGTGTGTGTGTGTTTCATAAAAAATAGACTTGAGTATATACTGCTCATTTAATTTCAGTATTCATTTGAATTATCTTTTTTTCTGAAGACCTAAACAAAATAATATAAACATTTGAAAAGAAGATAGGCATCTTATGTGAAGGTGTTCTTCTCTGTAAAAAATAAAATCGAATTCTTTTTTCTTCAAACAAATAAATTAGAAGATGATGATTTATATCTCAAGACCACCTTGAGTATTTTTTAAATTGTGATTTCCCCTGATGAGTGTCAGACACACCTAGTTCAGTTATATGGAATTTAACCAAGATCCACAGGTGATGCTGATAGATGTACACACAAAAAAATCATTGCTTTAGTGCATTTCAAATAATCCTAATTTACAAAAAAATCATAATATATTTATGCACTTTCTTGGATTCCCCTGGCATTACCTCTAAAACCTTCAGACACTGGCTTCCAAAGACTGTTCTGAGACATGATGTCTCCATTTAGCATATCTGGATATGTACCACTTGGCTGAATGGACACATCTGCCATTCACTGGCTGTGTTGTTTCAAGGCTCATTAAGAAGCCAGTCAAGTGCTTCTCATCCTTCCCTGTTTTACTAATTTTTATGCTCACTTATCTTTTTTAAGGAACTCAGTCTAGAACATTCTATGTATACACAGTTTAGAAGAAAAATATCTTTCATATTACGTCAAATACACTTGTATTTACAAGGTGTCTTTAAGTCTACCACAATGAAATGAGTCAGAGAAAAAACAAATCTAGTCTTATAAGAGCTAATAATGCAGAAACCAAGAGTTGAATACAGAATAAAAATTAGCTCATGATGGTGTGTGATCCTCTTAATGTGCTATTGAACTTGGATTGTGCATATTTTGTTGAGAATATTTGCATCTATATTCATTAGGGATATTAACCTGTAGTTTTATAAGTTTCCTTATCTGGCCTTGGTATTAGAGTAATGCTGGCCTCCTAAGATGAGTTTGGGAGTGTTCTCTCCTCTTCAATTTTTTGGAAGATTTTGATAGGGATTGTTAATTCATTCTTCTTTAAATATTTGGTAAAATTCACCAGTGAAACCATTGGTCTTATGCTCTTCTATGCTGGGAGGTTTTTGATTACTGAGTCAGTCTTCTTACTTGTTGTTGACTTGTTCCAGTTTTCTATTTATTCATAGTTCACTCTTGGTAGGTTGCATGTAAATAGAAAGGTACACATTTCTTCTAGGTTGTCCAATATGTTGGCATATATTTGTTCATAGTAGTATCTTATGATCATTTCTACTTCTGTGATATCAGTTGTTATGTCTCTCATTTATAGTTTTATTTATTTGGGTCTTCACACACCATGAGCAATTGTAATTCATCCCTGATATACAAGAATGGTTTAATATCTGCAACTCAATAAATGTGATATACCATATTAATGAAAGATGATCATGTGATCATCTCAATAAATGCAGAAAAAGTATTTGACAAAGTTCAACATCCATTTATGATAAAAACTCTCAAGAACTTCAATTTGGAATGAAAATATATCAACATAATAAAGACCATATATGACAAGCATGAGGCTAATGTTATATTTAATGGTGAAAGGTTGAAATCTTTTCCTTTAAGATCAGGAACAACACAAGGATGCCTACTATAACCACTCTTATTCAACATAGTACTGGAAGTCCTTGCCTAGGAATCAACAAAGGAAAATAAATAAAAGGCATCCAATTAGGAAAGGAAGTAAAATTATATCTGTTTGCAGATAACATAGTTTTATATATAGAAAATCCTAAAGAATCCACCAAAAATCTGTTAGCTCTAATCAACAAATTTAGTAAAGTTGCAGAATATAAAATCAAAATACAAACATCAGTTGTATTTCTATACACTGAAAATGAGTTATCCCATTTACAATAGCATCAAAAACAATAAAATACTTAGAAATAAATCTATCCAAGGAGGTGAAAGATTTGTACACTGAAAACTATAAGACATTCATGAAATGGAAGAAGATGAAAATAAATGGAAAGATATCCCATGTTCATGAATTGGAAAAATTAATATTGATAAAATGTCTCACTGCCCAAAGCCATTTATAGATTCAGTGTAATCCCTGTCAAAATTCCAATGATATCTTTTACAGAAATGGAAAACATAATCTTAAAGTTCTTTTGGAACCACAAAAGTTTCCAAATAGCCAAAGCGATTTTGAGCAAGAAAAACAAAGATGGAGGCATCAAACTTCCTGATTTCAAACTATTTTACAAAGCTATAGTAATCAAAATAGTATGATACTGGCATAGAAACAGAAACATAGAACATTGGAACAGGATTGAAAGCCCAGAAATAAATCCATGAATATACAATCAACTAATGTTTGACAAGGCAGACAAGAATACTCAATGAAGTCTCTTTAATAAGTAGTGCTTATTAAATAAGTAGAGAAAATGGATATTCACATATAAAAGAATGAAACTAGAACCCTGTCTCACACCACTCACAAAAATTAACTTGAAATGGATTAAAGACTGAAATGTAAGAAGTGAAACCATAAAACTCCTAGAAGAAACATAGAAAGAAATATTCTTGATATTGGTCTTGGCAATGACTTTTTGGATATGACACCAACAGCACAAGCAACAAAAGCAAAAATAAACATATGAGACTACATCAAACTAAAAATCTTCTGCACAGCAAAAGAAATGTTCAACAAAATAAAACAGCAACTTACAGAATGGGAGAAAATATTTGAAAACCACATATGTGATAAGCAGTTAATATCCAAATATATAAAAAACACATAACTTAATACCAAAAAAGTGAATAAAGAAATAAAAACAAATACTTTAATTAAAAGTGGGCAAAGGACCTGAATAGACATTTTAACAAAGAAGACCTTCAAACAGCCAACAAGTACATGAAAAGGTGTTCAACATCACTAATTATCTAATCATAAGGGAAATGCAAATCAAAATCACAATGAGATATCACCTTACCCTTGTTAGAATGGTCACCATCAAAAAGACAAGTGATAACAAGTGTTGATGAAGATGTCGTGAAATGGAACTCTAATAAACTGTTGCTGGGAATGTAAATTGGTATAGCCACTGTGGAAAACAGTATGGAGGTTCAGTGTGAAACTAAAAACAGAACTGCCATATGATCCAGTGATTCTACTTTGGTGTATGCATTTTTAAAAAAAAGGGGGACCTTCAAGATGGCAGAGAAGTAGGACGTGGAGATCACCTTCCTCCCCACAAATACATCAAACATACAGCTACATGTGGAACAACTACTACAGAACACCTACTGAATGCTGGCAGAAGACCTCAGACTTCCCAAAAGGCAAGAAACTCCTCACATACCTGGGTAGGGCAAAAGAAAAAAGGAAAAACAGAGACAAAAGCATAGGGATGGGACCTGCCTCTCTGGGAGGGAACTGTGAAGGAGGAAAACTTTCCACACACTAGGAAGCCCCTTCACTGGTGGAGACGGGGTGGGCGGGGGGTAAGCTTTGGAGCCACGGAGGAGAACGCAGCAACAGGGGCACAGAGGGCAAAGCAGAGAGATTCCTGCACATAGGATCAGTGCCAACCAGCATTCACCAGCCTGAGAGGCTTGTCTGCTCACCCACCAGGGCGGGTGGGGGCTGGGAGCTGAGGGTCCAGCTTCAGAGGTCAGATCCCAGGGAGAGGACTGGGGTGGGCTGCATGAACACAGACTGAGGGGGCTAGTGCGCCACAGCTAGCCGGGAGGGAGTCCAGGAAAAAGTCTGGAACTGCCTAAAAGGCAAGAGAACACTGTTTCAGGGTGCACAAAGAGAGGGGATTCAGAGCACCGCCTAAACGAGCTCCAGAGATGAGCGTGAGCCGCAGCTATCAGCTCGGACACCAGAGATGGGCATGAAATGCTAAGGCTGCTACTGCAGCCACCAACGAGCCTGTGTGCAAGCACAGGTCACTATCCACACATCCCCTCCCAGAAGCCTGTGCAGCCCGCCACTGCCAGGGTCCCGTGATGCAGGGACAACTTCCCAGGGAGAACAACTGCACACCTCAGGCTGTTGCAATGTCACGCCGGCCTCTGCCGCTGCAGGCTCTCACCGCATTCTGTACCCCTCCCTCCCTCCGGCCTGAGTGAGCCAGAGTCCCCTAATCAGCTGCTACTTTAACCCCGTCCTGTCTGGACGGGGAATAGATGCCCTCAGATGACCTACACGCAGAGTTGGGGCCAAATACAAAGCTGAACTGCAGGAGCCGTGTGAACAAAGAAGAGAAAGGGAAATTTCTCCCAGCAGCCTCAGGAGCAGTGGACTAAATCTCCACAATCAACGTGATGTACCCTGAATCTGTGGAAAACCTGACTAGACAATGAATCATCCCAAAATTGAGGCGGTGGACTTTGGGAGCAAATGTAGACTTGGGGTTTGCTTTTCATATCTAATTAGATTCTGGTTTTATGTTTATCTTTGTTTAGTATTTGGAGTTTATTATCATTGGTAGATCTGTTTATTGATTTGGTTGCTCTCTTCCTTTTATATATACATATATATATATATTTGTTTTTTCCTTTTTCTCTTTTTCTGAGTGTGTATGTGTATGCGTCTTTGTGTGATTTTATCTGTGTAACTTTGCTTTTACCATTTGTCCTAGGGTCTGTCTGTCCATGTTATTTCTGTTTTTTTGTGTTTTTTTTAATATAGTTTTAGCACTTCTTATCATTGGTGGACTGGATTTTGGTTTGGTTGCTCTCTTCTTTCTTTCTTTCTGTCTTTTATTATTTATTTTTAATAATTTTTTTTATTTTTTATTTTAATAACTTTAGTTTTTTCCTACTTTCTTTCTTTCATTCTTTCTTTTTTTTTCTTCCCTTTTCTTCTGAGCAGTGTGGCTGACAGGATCTTGGTGCTCCGGCCAGGTGTCAGGTCTGAGCCTCTGAGGTGGGAGAGCAGAGTTCAGGATATTGGTCCATGAGAGACCTGCTGGCTCCACATAATATCAAATGGTGAAAGCTCTCACAGATCTCCGTCACAACACTAAGACACAGTTCCACTCAACGACAAACTAGCTACATTGCTGGACACCCTATGCCAAACAACTAGCAAGAAAGGAACACAACACCACCCATTGTCAGAGAGGCTGTGTAAAATCATAATAAGTTCACAGACCACCCAAAACACACTGCCAGACGTGGTCCTGCCAGCCGGAAAGACAAGATCCAGCCTCATCCACCAGAACACAGGCACCAGTCCCCTCCACCAGGAAGCCTACACAACCAACTGAACCAACCTTAGACACTGGGGGCAGACACCAAAAACAATGGGAACTATGAACCTGCAGCCTGCAAAAAGGAGACCCCTAACACAGTAAGTTAATCAAAATGAGAAGACAGAGAAATACAGTGCAGCTGAAGGAACAAGGTAAAAACCGACCAGACTAAACAAATGAAGAGGAAGTAGGCAGTCTACCTGAAAAAGAATTCAGAGAAATGATAGTAAAGATGATCCAAAATCTTGGAAATAGATTGGAAGAAACACAAGAAATGTTTAAAAAGGACCTAGAAGAACTAAAGGGCAAACAAACAATGATAAAAAACACAATAAATGAAATTAAAAATTCTGTAGAAGGAATCAATACCAGAATAACTGAGGCAGAAGAACGGATAAGTGACCTGGAAGATAAAATAGTGGAAATAACTACCGCATAGCAGAATAAAGAAAAAAGAATTAAAAGAATTGAGGACAATCTTAGCGACAACTGGGACAACATTAAACGCACCAACATTCGATTATAGGGGTCCCAGAAGAAGAAGAGATAAAGAAAGGGACTGAGAAAATATTTGAAGAGATTACAGTTGAAAACTTCCCTAATATGGGAAAGGAAATAGTCAATCAACTCCAGGAAGCGCAGAGAGTCCCATACGGGAAAAATCCAAGGGGAAACATGCTGAGACACATATTAATCAAACTATCAAAAATTTAATACAAAGAAAAAATAAAAGCAGCAAGGAAAAAACAACAAATAACATACAAGGGAATACCCATATAGTTAACAGCTGATCTTTCAGCAGAAACTCTGCAAGCCAGACGGGAGTGGCAGGACATATTTAAAGTGATGAAAGGGAAAAACCTACAACCAAGATTACTCTACCCAGCAAGGATCTCATTCAGATTCGAAGGAGAAATGAAAACCTTTACAGACAAGCAAAAGCTAAGAGAATTCAGCACCACCAAACTGGCTCTAAAACAAATGCTAAACGAATCTCTCTAAGTGGGAAACACAAGAGAAGAAAAGGACCTACAAAAAAAAAAAAAAAACCAAAACAATGAAGAAAATGGTAATAGGAACTTACATATTGATAATTACCTTAAACGTAAATGGATTAAATGCTGTAACCGAAAGACACAGGCTTGCTGAATGGATACAAAAACAAGACCCATATATATGCTGTCTACAAGAGACCCACTTCAGATCTAGGGGCACATACAGACTGAAAGTAAAGGGATGGAAAAAGATATTCCATTCAAATGGAAACCAAAAGAAAGGTGGAGTAGCAATTCTCATATCAGACAAAATAGACTTTAAAATAAAGAGTATTACAAGAGACAAAGAACGACACTACATAATGATCAAGAGATCAATCCAAGAAGAAGATATAACAATTGTAAATATTTAGGCACCCAACATTGGAGCACCTCAATACATAAGGAAAATGCTAACAGCCATAAAAGGGGAAATCAACAGTTACACAATCATAGCAGGGGACTTTAACACCCCACTTTCACCAATGGACAGATCATCCAAAATGAAAATAAATAAGGAAACACAAGCTTTAAATGACACATTAAACAAGATGGACTTAATTTATATTGATATTGATAGGCCATTCCATCCAAAAAGAACAGAATACACTTTCTTCTCAAGTGCTTATGGAATATTCTCCAGGATAGATCATATCTTGGGTCACAAATCAAGCTTTGGTAAATTTAAGAAAACTGAAGTCATATCAAATATCTTTCCCAACAACAATGCTATGAGACTAGATATCAATTACAGGAAAAAAACTGTAAAAAATACAAACACATGGAGGCTAAACAATATGCTACTAAATAACCAAGAGATCACTGAAGAAATCAAAGAGGAAATAAAAAAATACCAGAAACAAATGACAGTGAAAACACGATGGCCCAAAACCTAAGGGATTCAGCAAAAACAGTTCTCAGAAGGAAGTTTATAGCAATACAATCCTACCTCTAGAAACAAGAAAAATCTCTAAAAAACAACCTAACCATACACCTAAAGTAATTAGAGAAAGAAAAACAAAAAAACCCCAAAGTTAGCAGAAGGAAAGAAATCATAAAGATCAGATCAGAAATAAATGAAAAAGAAATGAAGGAAACAATAGCAAAGATCAATAAAACTAAAAGCTGGTTCTTTGAGAATTTAAACAAAATTGATAAACCATTAGACTCTTCAAGAAATAAAGGGAGAAGACTCAAATCAGCAGAATTAAAAATGAAAAAGAGAAGTAACAACTGACACTGCAGAAATACAAAGGATCATGAGAGATTACTACAAGCAGCTATATGCCAATAAAATAGACCACCTGGAAGAAATGGACAAATTCTTAGAAAAGCACAACCCTCTGAGACTGAACCAGGAAGAAATAGAAAATATAAACAGATTAATCAAAAGCACTGAAATTGAAACTGTGATCAAAAATCTTCCAGCAAACAGAAGTCCAGGACCAGCGGCTTCACAGGCAGATTCTATCAGACATTTAGAGAATAGCTAACACCTATCCTTCTCAAACTCTTCCAAAATATAGCAGAGAGAGGAACACTCCCAAACTCATTCTACGAGGCTACTGTCACTCTGATACCAAAACCAGACAAAGATGTCACAAAAAAAGAAAACTACCGGCCAATATCACTGATGAACATAGATGCAAAAATCCTCAACAAAATACTAGAAAATAGAGGCAAAGAATATACAAATCAATTTTCACTGCAAAGTAAAGGAGCTGTTACAGTGGAGGATTACTGGACTGAATGTCAGTATTATGACATAGTATGAGTGTGTTTCATGTTTGGTAATTGCAATCATTCTTGCTTTTGTTGTAGTCATCCATGTACAATGCTTGGTGTCAGTCTATTTATCTCTTGTAAAAATAAAATACAGTGTGTGTGTGTGAAAAAAAAAAAAAAAGAAAAAAAAAAAAAAGAATAAATAACCCAACTGTCAAAAAAAAAAAAAATACTAGAAAATAGAATCCAAGAGCACATTAAAAGGATCATACACCATGATGAAGTAGGGTTTATCCCAGGAACACAAGGATTCTTCAATATACGCAAATCAATCAATGTGCTACACCATATTAACAAATTGAAGGAAAACAACCATGTGATCATCTCAGTAGATGAAGAAAAAGCTTTCAACAAAATTCAACACCCATTTATGATAAAAACTCTTCAGAAAGCAGGCATAGAGGGAAGTTACCTCAACATAATAAAGGCCATATATGATAAACCCACAGCCAACATCGTTCTCAATGGTGAAAAATTGAAACCATTTCCACGAAGATCAGGAAAAAGACAAGGTTGCCCACTCTCACCACTATTATTCAACATAGTTATGGAAGTTTTAGCCACAGCAATCAGAGAAGAAAAAGAAATAAATGGAAACCAAATCAGAAAAGAAGAAGTAAAACTGTCGCTGTTTGCAGATGACATGATATTTTACATACAGAATCCTAAAAATGCTACCAGAAAACTACTAGAGCTAATCAATGAATTTGGTAAAGTAGCAGGATACAAAATTAATGCACAGAAATCTCTTGCATTCCTAAACACTAATGATGAAAAATCTGAAAGAGAAATTAAGGAAACACTCCCATTTACCATTGCAACAAAAAGAATAAAATACCTAGGAATAAACGTGCTGAAGGAGACAAAAGACCTGTATGCAGAAAACTGTAAGACACTGATGAAAAAAATTAAAGATGATAGAAACAGATGGAGATATATACCATGTTCTTGAATTGGAAGAATCAACATTGTGAAAATGACTCTACTACCCAAAGCAATCTACAGAGTCAACGCAATCCCTATCAAACTACCAATGGCATTTTTCACAGAACTAGAACAAAAAATTTGTATGGAAACACAAAAGCCCCCAAATAGCCAATGCGATCTTGAGAAAGAAAAACGGAGCTGGAGGAATCAGGCTCCCGGATCTCAGACTATACTACAAAGCTACAGTAATCATGTCATTATGGTACTGGCACAAAAACCAGAAATATTGATCAATGGATAGACAGCACAGAGATAAACCCACTCACATATGGTCACCTTATCTTTTATAAAGGAGGCAAGAATACACAGTCAAGAAAAGACAGTCTTTTCGATAAGTGGTGCTGGAAAACTGGATAGCTACATGTAAAAGAATGAAATTAGAACACTCCCTAACACCATATACAAAAATAAACTCAAAATGGTTTAAAGACCTAAATGTAAGGCCAGACACTATAAAACTCTTAGAGGAAAACCTAGGCACAACACTATATGACATAAATCACAGGAAGATCCTTTTTGACTCACCTCCTAGAGAAGTGGAAATAAAAACAAAAATAAACAATTGGGACCTTGAAACTTCAAAGCTTTTGCACAGCAAAGGAAGCCATAAACAAGATGAAAAGACAACCCTCAGAATGGGAGAAAATATTTGCTAATTAAGCTACTGACAAAGGATTAACCTGCAAAATATATAAGCAGCTCATGCAGCTCAATATCAAAAAACCAAACAACCCAATCCAAAAATGGGCAGAAGACCTAAATAGACATTTCTCCAAAGAAGATATACAGATTGCCAACAAACACATGAAAGGATGCTCAACATCATTAATCATTAGAGAAATGCAAATCAAAACTACAATGATGTATCAACTCACACCGGTCAGAATTGCCATCATCAAAAAAATCTACAAACAATAAATGCTGGAGAGGGTGTGGAGAAAGGGAACCCTCTTGCACTGTTGGTGGGAATGTAAACTGATATAGCCACTATGGAGAACATTATGGAGGTTCCTTAAAAAACTAAATATAGAATTATCATACGACCCAGCAATCCCACTACTGGGCATATACCCTGAGAAAACCATCATTCGAAAAGAGTCATGTACCAAAATGTTCATTGCAGCTCTATTTACAATGGCCAGGACATGGAAGCAACCTAAATGTCCATCGACAGATGAATGGATAAAGAAGATGTGGCACATATATACAATGGAATATTACTCAGCCATAAAAAGAAACGAAATTGAGCTATTTGTAGTGAGGTGGATGGACCTAGAGTCTGCCATACAGAGTGAAGTAAGTCAGAAAGATAAAAACAAATACTGTATGCTAACACATATACCTGGAATGTAAAAAAAAAACATAAAGTTTCTGAAGAACCCAGGGGCAGGACAGGAATAAAGACACAGACGTAGAGAATGGACTTGAGGACACTGGGTGGGGGAAGGGTAAGCTGGGATGAAGTAAGAGAGTGACATGGACATATATACACTACCAAATGTAAAATAGATAACTAGTGGGGAAGCAGTCACATAGCACAGGGAGATCAGCTCGGTGCTTTGTGTCCACCTAGAGGGGTGGGATAGGGAGCGTGGGAGGGAGACGCAAGAGGGAGGGGATATGGGGATAAATGTATATTTATAGCTGATTCAATTTTTTATACAGCGGAAACTAACACAACATTGTAAAGCAATTATACTCCAATAAAGTTGTTTAAAAAAAAAGTTAATCACTATCTTGAAGAGATATCTGCACCTTCATGTTCATAGTCATATTATTTACAATAGCCAAGACATGGAAACAACCTAAGTGTCCACTGATGAATGAATGGATAATAATATATATATATATATATATATATATATATATATATAAAACATTATTTAGCAATAAAAAAAGGAAATCCTGTCATTGCAAAAATGTGGATGGACCTTAAAGACATTATGCTAAGTGAAATAAATCACACAGAGAAAGCCAAATGATCTAACTTATAATGTGAAATCCAAATAAAGAACAAAAAAACCAACAACAACAACCCAACTCATGGAAACAGAGAACAGATAGTGGATAGATGGTTGTTGGAGATGGGGACGGAGCATGGGGGAAATGGGTGATGGTGGTGAAGAGATACAAAACTTTCAATTACAAGATAGACAAGTCTTGGGGATGTGATGTACAACATGGTGACTATAACTAACAATTCTGTATTCTGTATTTGAAAGTTGCTAAGAGAATAGATATTAAAATTTCTCTCACAAGAAAAAAAATAACTGTGGGGTGATGGAAGTTAACTAAACTTACTATGGTAAATCACTTTGCAATATATACATGTAACAAATCACCATGTTTTATACCTTAAACTAATACAATGTTATGTATCAATTATGTCTCAATAAAACTAGAAAAAATTAACTGGTACTTCCTTCATGTTTTTGACTAATATTTCCTAAAATTTTCAGTTCACAGTCTACTTTATGGGAATAACTGAAAAGTTTTTGTGCTTTTTCTCTCATCCCATGTGCCCACAAGATCTTGCCAATCATCCAAAGAAACCTACTCAGCAATAATTTTTCTTTGGGGGATGGAGGCTGTCAAATTTGTTTACCTGCTATTGTGAAGTACAAGAAGTCATGACATGTGGAATAAGTGGGAGTAATACTGTCTTATTCAGTTTTGACCAGTAGGGGATATGGGGGACAAAGATAGACAAGTGTGTTTAAGTTTGATTAGTACATTTCTAGTATGAATCCCTCAATATAAGCACTCTTCTTCTCTTATTTTCCCTTTTCTGAGTAGAAATTTCACTCAAGGAAAATTTATCTTAGTAATCTGAAGCATGTTTTTCATGACCTAGTTGATCTACTTTGTCATATGCTATATCTAGACCAGTTCTCTGGATTAGGTAGTGTTAAATATTTATATCTGAATTTATATTTTTAAAAATACTATATTGACCATACCAAGTGTTCATGAGAATATGGAACAACAAAAACTCTCATACACTGACGTTTGTAGTGTAAAATTTTAAAACCACTTTGGAAATTAATTTGTCAGTTTCTTTAAAAATTTAAACATATACCAGGACTTCCCTGGTTGTCAAATGGTTAAGGCTCCACACTCCCAACGCAGAGGGCACAGATACAATCCCTGGTTGGGGAACCAAGATTCCGCATGCCGTGTGGTGCAGCCAATAAATAAATAAATAAGTAAATAAATAAATAAATAAATAAATAAATAAATAAAACATATACCTACCATATAAATCAGCTATTCCATGCTTAGGTTTTTATTCAAGAGAAATGAAAATATATATCCATACAAGCAATTATGCAAATATGTTTTAGCAGATTTATTTGTATTATTGGACACTGGCAACAACTCAAGTGTCCATCAAGTGTTGAATTGCTAAATAAATTGTGTCATATCCATACAATGTAATACTACTCAGCAATGAAAAGTAATGCTCTCTTAATATACACAACAATTTAAATCTCCAAATAATTATACTGAGTGAAAGAAGGAAGATCAAAAATGTATATACACTGTGTGATTCCATTTATGTAAAATTCTAAAAAATGCAAACTAATCTACAGTGACAAAAAGCACTCAGTGGTTACCCATGGATGGGCCGAGGGATGGCAGGACAGGATGTAGGGATGATAAAAGGACATGAGAAAACTTTTGGAGGTGATTGTTATGTTCAATTATATTGATTTTGGTGATGATTTTACAAGTATATACATATGACAAAATCTGTTAATTTAAACACTTTATATACGCAGTTTACCATATCCAATTATGGCTCAGTGAAGCTAAAATATAAATAGATCAAATACTGTTATTTCTAATTATAACCTCTATTAGTTATCTACTGCTTTGTAACAAATTACCAGAAACTTAGTGGCTTGAAATGACAGCATTTATTATCTCAGTTTTTCTGACTCTTTGGATCAGGAGTCCAGGCACAGCTAATCTGTGTTTTCTACCTCAAGGTCTCTCTCAGGCTGTAATCAAGGACTTGGATAGGCAGTAGTCGTCTCAAGGCTGGGCTAGGGAAAACCCACTTCCACACTCACTCACATGGTGGATGGTAAGATTCAGTTCCTTGGGAACTGTTGGACTAAGGGTCTTAGTTCTTTGCTGTACATTGGTGATAGGCTGCCCTTAGTTTCTTGCCATTTGAGTCTCTCCATAGGGTAGCTCAAAATATGGCAGCTTGCTTCATCAGAGTAAGCAAGTAAGAAGAGTGAGAGAGCATAAGACAGAGACAGGGAAAGAGAGAGAGAGAAGGCATAAATCACAGTCTTTCTTCACCTAATTTCAGAAGTGACACCCCACTTCTTTTGTCATATTCTATTCATTAGAAGCAAGCCAAGAGCAGGGGGTTACACAGGAGCATAAATACCAGAAGGAAGGCATCACTGGGAACTATTTCAGAAGCTGTCTAACATGTATTTTCAGAGAATTTATTAAAGATGCTGGGAATAGAATATATATTAATTCATTATACACTTAGTGTCTCACAAGTCATTTGAATAAATAATAATTATTGTGAAAGAGTGTCTTAGAAAAAAATTCCCTTACAGAAGAATTTTGCTACAACAGTATCATTTAAAATAACTTTATTTGTGTATCATCTCAATGATGTTATGCTTGGTAATATTCATTTGGACCCAACTTCAATCTAGCCATTAATCACCCTACTATCTGTGTTTGGGGTATGTTGTATGTTGTGATAAAATATAAAAATTTATAACATGTGCTGTGTCCTCAAGGAACTAATGATCCTGTTGAAAAGATAACCTATAAAATGTGAAAAAATTCTAAAATAGAGTTAATACATATAAATGATAAACTGAATGACACCGACACTAAATAACCCTGAGGTTGTCAGAGGGAAAAATGATAAAGTTGAAGTGTTTTGGAAAGGTTTTATTTAAGAGTTGAGGCTTAAGCTGGGCCTTGAAAAACAGTACATTTGTCATTGTTTTCTGTACAAATATATGACCTTTCTTAATATTTGAGGAATTCTCAATTGTGTATTTTTTGGCAAGAAGAAAAGTCCTATTTCCCAAGGTACATGTTTCCATGCCAACTGGCATGAAGTGCACTGGCAAATGATTCTATCAAAAGTTTCTACCTAGAATTTTTCATATGGAGCAAGTTAGACATAGACGAAATAAATTCCTTTGTGCTGTTGGTGTATGGCGATGTGTTCTCTGCTGCTGGGCCCTCCAGATCTGCTTTGATTTTTCTTGATTTTCTAAGTCTAGTTGTCCAGTCTCCCAGTAACTCTGTGGGCTACTCATAACTTTCTTTTTTGCTTCAGATAGCATCTGTTTCGCGTGCTTCCATTCAACAACTTGGTTAACACAGCCAAATGTCATGTAGGCACAGAACCACTCGAAGTTTGTTTCAGGTTAGTGAGACAGCACGAACAGAGGGCTATGTCCTTACACTATATTATGGTATTTTAAAACAATTTGGTATTTTTCAGTATAATTAATAACATGGACAGATGTGTATGTCTGATCTAGTAAGCATATCTCTAACAAGAACCATGAAGTAAACAGATAATGCTAATTAGACAACAGCTGTCTCTGATAAAGATGAATGTGCATATTTTTAGTCTTAAAATTTATAAAAGCTTTGTACAGCCTCATGGAATTAGGGACTGGAAGAAAGTTGTATTGTCAGGGTTTGCAATGATAACAGAAGAATGTCCACCTGTTACACATCTGTCCTTGCAATAGCTTCTCTACTGGAAAATGGAACTTGTAATAGAGGAAAGATCAGCAAGAGTAACCAGTTTTCCATGATTTTGGAGTATAGGGTAAAGGAGAGAAGGTGGATGCATCAGAAATTTAATTCAAGACTCCTTTACCTCTCTCATTGTCCTATTTACTTTTCATATGAGAAGAATGAGTCTGCACAATACCTGGGGATGAAAGAGAATAAACCCTTGACTTTTAGAAAATTGTCTTATGTCTATGTGAATACTAGCCCCTTTGGAGATGGAATAATTTCTAAACCCGGCTAAATGCCAAATAGTTTACTTCATTGTTGCAGCAACAATAAAGATCTTAAATATAAAAAATATTTTTCAGCTATTAACCTAGCCTTTAAAAATAATATTTTATTACTACAACCTGGAACTAGATGGCTTTAGATGGGACTATAAAACCAGTAAAGCATTCAGCATAACATAATATGAAAGTCGAGGTAATGCTATTTAATAAACATTTAAGTCCATCTAAAGCCATCTGCATTTTTAATCACTTTTACCTCTTTGCTGACCTGAAAGGGAAACTGCTATAGAGTAGCACTTGTTTTTATGCATATCATTGAACAGTTGGCTTCTGAAGTTTGTGGAATCCATTTCCAAAGTGAAGGCTGACGTTTTAATGTGACTCCCTCTGTATTCTGTTTTGGCTAGACCCGTAAGTACTAGAAGTGCAGAGTTAACAGTGCATTTCGCTCTGACTTCAGCATTTACCAGTAAACCTAAATAGCATTTTGAGAGGAGTACATAATAAATGCATTCAGACACTACAGCTGTTTTTTGTCTGTTTTCCAAACACATAATGTACTAATTTGGAAAAAAATCAACAACAGCTGCAAATACATGTTAACAACAAGGTCTTCAAGGGAAGGCCTTAATAGGTTTTGTTAATCAGCGGTGAACCAGGTGTGAATAAATAATTAACACGCTTAAAAACAGAGCCCTGTTGCCCCTACTGCTGTAGCTAAAGTTCTGGTAGCCTTTCCTCTAAGTTCAGGGTTTAACTGCAATATTTAAAAGAGAAAAATATTTAAGTTGCTACCAATTCAATAAAACTAAAGTAAGATTAAAAGAAAAACAGAATATTGGATATGGATACCAGGAGTTACCTTATATAATCTAAATGCATTTTAATCTTATAAATAAAAGTAGATGTCAAATAATCCATTTCATTGGCATATTATTATTATTATTATTATTTAACAAAGAGCTAGTGCCTGTGAGTCTAGAATTGATTAAGCAAAATTTACTTCATGGAGAACATACCAGTATATTTATTAAGATTCTGATTGTTACATTTTCCTTTTGAAGAAAGGAAATGTTATAAAAGATACATGGTCTCAACAGTAAGTGACTATGAAATGCACACCAGAACTCTGTGGTTATTACCCTTAAATCCTGTGCTGTGTCAATAAACCTACATGTATTTTAAATACTTACTGTGTAAGGGAGTAGAAAAAAGTGTAAGACATTAATTTTATTGCATGTAAAATATAATTGATGAAATCCCAACTTTTGTTAAGATTTAATATTTTGTTGGATATTAATAAAGCAACATGACAGAAAAGTTATCATTTTATAGGAGAATGTACCAGGCTCTGGGTTTAGAATATGTTGGTAGTTCTCAAAGAGTTGTCCCAGGACCAGTTGCAGCAGTACTACCTAGGAGCCTGTTGAAAAGGCAAATTCTCAGGCCCCTCCTCAAAGCTACCAAATCAGAAATGTGTGGGTAGGGCCCAGAGATCTGTGGATTAAGAAGCTCCTCAGGTGATTCTGATGCTAAAAATTTAAGGCCAACTCTCTATGCTTGTCACTAATTCATATTAGAGTAATGTTAATTGACCATGGCATAGTTTGATGACTAAAGCCCACATCTGGGGACAAAAGCTGTTTAGTATGCCCCACACTGTCAGATAAAACACCAGCTGTTGGTGTCTGTCACTGAGGCTTGCTGAGAGGTACCAAAGAGGAGAAAAGTCACATGCCACCAAGTTATTTTTCTGTTGCTATAGGAAGTGGCCTGTGTGGGAGATCACCTGCTGCAGAAGTGCACTGTTCCCAAGGGATGATTGTCCCTCCCTTCTTCAGCTAATGCGGATTGAGGAGATTAAGGGTAATTTACTCTCCAAAGCTAAAAGTGGGAACTTCAAGTAAAGTTACCCTTTCCAAAACTCTCACTCCTCCACCAATAGCAGCATTGATGTTGACCTGTCAACTGATATTTGCAATCAGAATGCCGAAGGAGACCATGGCAGATGCTGCTTAGAAGGAAGGTTACAGGAGTCTTCCATAGATGATATGAACATCTTCAAAAATGCTTAGGCTTTGAGCTATCTTGCCCGCTTCACACACCCAGTGGCATTTGTCTAGAACATTCTTCTACAAGAGGGCCATTCATTAATATGGTCGACAACTGACATTGGAGGATGAGGAAGAGAGGAAAGGGCCAAAGAAAATCATCAGGGAAGGTTCAATCCCTGCCCACTAAAGGCCCACACTCTATAAAACTAACTGTTAGGAACTGAAAGTTTGTGTCCCCCCCCAAATTCATATGTTGACGTTCTAACCCCCAAGGTGATGGTATTTGGAGATGGAGACTTCGGGATGTGCTTAGAGGGTAAGTCCCAAAGAGGGTCATGAGGGTATGGTTCTCATGGTGGGATTAGTGCCCTCATAAAAAGAGACACCAGGGAGCTTGCTCTCTTGCTCTCTCCATGTGCAAGCACTGAAGAAGGGCCACGTGAGCACACAGTGAGAAGGCAGTCCTCTGAAAGCCAGGAAGAGAGCCTTCACCTGAACTCAACCATACTGGCACCCTGATCTTGGACTTCTCACCTCCAGGACTGTAAGAAAATAAATTTCACTTATTCAAACAACTTACATTTGAAAGTGAAGAAACAGAGCAATTATTCGAGTGGACTAAGGTCACAGACTAAGGGCAGGTAATTTAACTTGTGTTCTATTAACTTAAAGAAAACTTCCCTGAGTAAATTTCTGTTAAGCCACCCAGTCTATGTAATTTTGGTTTTGGCAGCTTGAGCAGATTAATACATTAAATGACTTTTGTTCCTTGTGAATATTCTTGGGCTTCGGGAGAGATGGTATCCCTCTCTTCGTCCAATCTGCAGGAACACTGCATTTTTTCAAAGGCAAATTCTTCCCCTCTGGATCCTAGTGGGAATTCCATTGATCTGAGGGCAGTGAGGATGTGCTTGTGGGAAGGGCACTTCTCAGCCAGCCTTGTGGGGAGGTGGCTGGCAGCTTTTTCAATTTATTAAGGGATATAATGACCTTTCATTCTCAGCTCAGCAGCTGTGTCCCCATGTCTAGAACTTGATACTGAAGGACATCCTGTCATCCTCTTTGAAAAATGAGGAGTCTTTTCTCAAAATAGGAGTGCCAAAATTAATTATAATCATGTTATAATCCCACATTTACTGAAAGGTTACCATGTAAGAGGCCATGTACTAATACAACATAAATGTCTAATCCTCCCAACCAGTCTGACGATGGGTACCATTAGTGTTAGGTGAACTGTGTCATCCCAGAATTTACATGTTGAAGTCCTAACCCCCAGTTCTTCAGAATGTGACTGATATGGCGATAGCATCTTTACAGAGGAAATCAAATTAAAATGAGGTTGTTAAGGTGGGCCCTAATACAGTACAATCGGGGACCTTATAAAATGATGAAATTTGGACAGACAGGAACACAGGGAGGACAGTGAGTGAAGATGAAGGCAGCAATCAGGGTGATGCTTCTATAAGCCAAGGAACACCAAAGAAGCCAGCAACCCTTTAGCCAGCAGCTAAAGGAGATTCATGGAACAGATTCTCCCTCCCACTCCTCAGAAAAAAAAAAAAAAAAAGCCTTGTCTACCTTGATTTTGGACTTCTAGCCTCCAGAGCTGAGAAAATCAATTTCTGTTATTTAAGCCACTCAGTGTGTGGTACTTTGTTAATGCGGTCCTGGGAACTAATAGAGTTAACATTACTATTTTATAAATGAGGAAATTGGGTCTAAAAACTCATTAATAGGTTGTGTAGTGGATGGACACTACGGTGGCTCCCATGATCCCCGCCTCCCCATGTTAATTCTCTTGTGATCCCTACCCCTTAAATGTGGGTGGGACCTATGATTTACTTCTAACCAATCCATTATGACAAAGGTGATGTGACTTACATGATTGATGCTCTGCACTGAATTCTGTTACATAAGATGGTAACGTCTGTCTTACTGGGGACTCTCTTTTGCTAGCTTTAAAGAAGCCAACTAACATGTCATGAGCTCCCATATAGAGGGGGGCATGTGACAAGGACCTGCGGGCAGCCTCAGGCTGACAGTAAACAAGAAACTGAGGTGTCTCATTCTGGCAACCTTGAGGAACTGAATGCTGCCAGCAACAACAGTTTGGAAGCAGATCCTTCCTCAGGGGAAACTCAGATGAAAACCCAGCCCCAGCCAACACCCTGATTATAACCTTGAGGAGAAACCAACTAGGCCATGCCCAGACCCCTGAATACAGAAACTATGAGATAATAAATGTGGTTTTTCAAGCCACTTTTAAAGTTTATTACTTTTAAGTTTGTGATCATTTTTTTTTCAGCACTAGATAACTAACACAGGTGGTACTGCCTCCTTAAAACTCTATTGTTAGCAGACAAAGAAAATTCCCATCCAAGTTTTGTTGAATAAAAGACCTGGAAATCCCAGAGATTTTTTTTTTTTGAAACCAACATTCTTTTGTACAGAGAAAAGGGCACCACACTTAAAGACAATGGTGAATTTAGGATTCTGAATTTAGAGTTGGAAGATTTGATTTTAAGCCCTGTCACTGCTACTTAAGTGACAGTAGGACCTGGGGCAAATTTATTAAAATGTTGTCTTCTCTGCTATAAAATGGGATTAATACTATATGTGAAAGAACCTAGTATAAGGTGTGGCATTTACTAGGAATTAATAAATGCTTCTTTTACTTCTCCACCTCCTTTAATTCCCTGACAGAGCCATGTACACACACACACACACACACACACACACACACACACACACACACACACACACACACACACACACACACACACACGGCCTGGGACCTGGGATTAGGTAGGCTAGTACCTTTGAATAAGTCGGGCCATAACTAAGTTAAATTAATTAACAAGTGACACAAGGAGACTGGTATTAGGTCGCGTTTTAGTGATGATACAAATTACAACACATTATCATATTATCTTACATAGCTTCATGGCATTATTTCATGAACTTCTACAAATCACTGGTCCATGAGAAACATGTGCACAGCTTACTCTCAGCTGCCATTTTGTTATGGATATAATTTATTTGTATCTATTTTTTTTTGCAAATAATACTTTCAATTGACTGGCCTGATTACCTGAGGGTTATATATTCTATGATGAGTTTGGCGTCATTTTAACCATATAGCAACAGTGGAATAAAATGGATAATTTGGGGCTCAGGGTGGGTAGAGAATAAAGGAACTCTTGCACTGGATACTGAAAACCTAGGGAGTTATTGCCCTAGGAGAGGTGGAGTTATGAGGACATCCTTACAAATTACCAACTAGAAGGGAAGTAAAAGAATCAACCCAGAATGAGCACCCAGCCTCCGTGAAGAAGATAGCTCACCCAGCATTTCTGTATAGGAAGGAGTTATGATTCTGGTGGGAAATGAATAGGCAGGGAGACTTGTTTTGAAGCTGTGTCGGCATAGTGATTTATATTAGATCAGAAAGTCTCACTTACCTGTACTAAAGAAAGGGGATGGGTAAGAAATGAAGACCTAGTGTCTAGAAAATCACTCTCTTGACAACATTTCTTTTATGGTTGTGAAACCTTGAGCAAATCTCAATTCTCTCATTTGTAGAATGAGAATCATAGTGTATAACTTATCCGGTTGTTGTAAAATAAAGCAGTGTACATTAGCTACTTGACATGATACATGGTATATAGTAATTACTCGATAAATTGTGTTTTTATAAAAATGTCATATTATTAATCAAGAACCTAAAAAGTAGTAGTTTATCAAATCAGCCACCACTATAGGGATACAGAACTCAATGTAATACTTGGAAACTTATTTTCTTTCTGAAGAGTTTTATATTTTCTTCTGGATAAAGTTGGCCTTATATAACCAATTTGGTACAAGAAATAATTGCTACTACCTGGCGATGTACAGGGACACTTTGTTTCAATATGAAGCATGTGTTCTGAAAGGTGACAGGGATGTTTACATTTATTTTAGCCAGCCAGAGATATTCTCTCTCTGATTTTGTTCGTGGAATCTGACTGCTTTGTTTTCCATCAAACTGAGGCAGATTTCAAGTTTCCATTTATTTTCAAAGGCCCATGCACATATTCTTTTCTCTTTTTATACTCATACAAAATGTAATTTCTCGAAAAGTGTGCATGTGCATAATATTGAGCTAGAGCCGTCCATCACATAAGTGATACTTAGAAGATAAACAGAACACATTAACATTTAAACAGAAATGAGTTTGGTCCCATCCTGTTATCTACTTCTGATATAAGGACAGTGAGAAAGAGGCACGGAACAAAAATACCTATTGGGAAACATGATTGAACCTGCAGTGAAGCTGGATTCCTGTGATGGGGAAATGTTTTATAATGACGTACGACTTGAGTTAAACACCTGGTGCTTCCAATATCAAATTAAATCACCCCTTTTGAACTCAATTTCACTCTTGAAGTAACTGTAGTTTTGTGTTGTTTTTTTTTTAAACACAGAGTGAAAATAAACTTATCAACTATAATTGTGCTAAATTGTTCCTAAGGTAAGGGAAAGCTGGTTTCAAAAAGGCCACATTATCATCTCTTCCTAATTAATAAGGCCACATTCCATCTTTGTATTTATTCATCTCCATAAATTAATTTTGATAAATGATTGCATAATGTCTGTTTTACATATTTCCAAGTGTGGGTTACCAATTTATGTCATCCCTTCTTCTACTCAGTTTCTTTTAATAGGTAGGTGTCTTAGTCTACCTGAGCTGCTATGACAAAATACCATATACTGGGTAGCTTATATTTCTCATAGTTCTGTAGGCTGGGAAGTCCAGAATGAAAGTCCCAGCAGATTTATTGTCTGGTGAGGGCCTGCTTCCTGATTCATAGAAGGCCATCTTCGCTGTGTGTCCTCACATGTCAGAAGAGGCTAGGGAGCTCTTTGGGGTCTCTTATAAGGGCACTAATGCAATTCATGACCTAATCATCTCCCAAAGGCCTTACCTCCTAACACTAGCACATGGTGTAGGGGGAGGGGTTAGGATGTCAATATATGAATTTAGGGAGTGGGAGACATGACCATTCAGTCCATAACAGTAGGTGATCAAAATTATAATTTAACACAGCAATACTACTATGCATAACGATAGCCAACATCTATTAAATACTTTCTTTATAGCAGGTATCATCCTAGGATTTTTATATACATTAACTCATTTCATAAGGAAGACCCTTCATATTGCTTACCTCTCCAAGGTTAATAAGAACTCCTAGGGCTTCCCTGGTGGCGCAGCGGTTGGGAATCCGCCTGCCAATGCAGAGGACACGGGTTCGTGCCTCGGTCCGGGAGGATCCCACATGCCGCGGAGCAGCTAGGCCCGTAAGCCACAACTACTGAGCCTGCGCGTCTGGAGCCTGTGCTCTGCAACAAGAGAGGCCGCGATAGTGAAAGGCCCGCACACCGCGATGAAGAGTGGCCCCCACTTGCCGCAACTAGAGAGGGCCCTCGCACAGAAACGAAGACCCAGCACAACCAAAAATAAATAAATAAATTAAAAAAAAAAAAAGAACTCCTACTCTCTAAACCTACCCTTGATTCTTCAGCATAATATAAATAAGATCATCTGGCTGCCAAGAATGACACAAGATTCCTTAAGACTACTGTGTTCTTTTCCACCTCTGAGCCTTGGCCTGTGTTTTGCTCTTTTCTAGAATGCTCTTTTGTATCTTTCCCCTTGAATTCCAATCATCTTTTAGGACTGGTTTTAGATATCACTCTCTTTAGGGAGACTTCCTTAACCCAGTAAGACTAGAAAGGGAACCCCTTCTTTGGACCCAGAGTGGTGGATACTTCACTCCATCATAGCCCTTACCAGATTGGGAAACTTCTTGTATATGTTACGCTCTTTGATTATAGGGACTACATCTTGTTTATCATATATAGCAAAGTGCCAGGGCACAGTGGGTAGCCAATACATACTTGGTGAAACAATGAATAATTAGATTCATTATATTTCTAATTCCATTTGGATTACTTTCCAAATAACTCCTGGGTTATAAAACACAACACAGAAAGGAAAGGGAGTGAGTATTGCAGGGCAAGAATATTCAGTTACTAAAGAACAATTTGTTTTTTTGTGAAAATCCTAGATAAGTTGAAGAAAGGATAGGGAAATAGATCTCAGAGCTTCAGACAGTTAATTCTAAGGATATTAACTTTAAAATGTCCTTAGTCAGGGTTATTTTTTTTTCTCTTTAGTTATTGAGGGATTTTCAAGTCCATTTAAAAAGCACTGCCAAAAACGTATTAGTAAGAGTGATTTAAAGCTAATGGTAAGGAAATTGGATGAACAAAAAGACAGAAACAAAGAACAACTCCAAAATAAAATAAAAATGCAAAATAAAAATCTCCACTCTATGGGCCTTCAGAATGAGCAGTCAAACTACTTACATTTCTGCAAGGTAGATTAATCTGTTTCTTAAGAGTGAAATAATGTTAAAACTAACTACATTTCCTTGTTTTTAAAAGGTTTTTGATGATTAATGATACCTCTAGTTTGAATGCTTTGAGGACTAATATTTAAACAGGAATCAAGTAGTGTTTAAATACCAAACAACTTCTTTGAATATTTAATCTATGGCTTTCAGAAATCAGATACAGAAATAAAAACCATATATATATTTTAAGATAAATATTGAAAACAAATCAGAATGATGTGTGCTGTAAGTGGCATGCATTATTTATAGAATCGATTACAATCAAAAGTATTACATATGCACATATATCAATTATGTTAGAGTTCAGATATTTAATAACTGAAGACTTTCATAGCAGCTTCTGAACTAATTATAAAATGAACAAGCTATTATCCATCTTTCCAGATGTTTCTGAAATATCTTTGAATATTTAGCTTTGTTTTGAGCCAGCTGTTGTATATTAGTTTTATAAATTTGACAGGAAATTAAATTTATTAATCAAATATATTTGCATTCATTTTTTTTTCACTAAATCTTACCCGCAAGGATTCAAATCTAGAATTATCTAAAGGGATTTTCTCAAGATGACTGAGACATTATGAAACTCTGAAATAGAATGTCTTGAAAGCCTTAGGGTTAAATATAATACCATTGTCATAACAAATGCCCAAGAAATAGATGCTTTAATTATTACATAACATTGACAAGACAACAGCTATGGTTACGAGTTTAATCTTATGGTGTGAACAGAATTTGTTTTCATAGGTAGTTAGTTGATCAGCATGGAGCTAAACGGTAAAATACGTGAATGAAAGAACCCATCTGATTTCTTGGCATTGCATGGATTCTATGTGGTTGTGGAGGTTGCTCCAAATGTTCTGATTTCATTTCATCTTTCCAGGCAATGGAGACACTGACTCTGGGGTGGACGTATCCACATAAAATTGAAGGCCTTATTCAGAAATGTGGTTTTCCTTCAAGGTAAAGACATGTCTTTCCTGTGTACAAAGATGAGCTCAGCAATTACTAGCAGATATGAAAAAAAAAAAAAAATAGCAGCTGCCATTTATTGTGGCAGTAATTGTACATACTTGATATCATCTAATTTACAATCTGTTTGCAAAGAAATATCTGCCTTTGTCTATGAGGGTCACAAGTCTCAGAGAGGAAATAGTTTTCCCAAAGTCAACGCTGATGATGGGAGGTAAATTGAGCACTGAGCCAGAACTGCATGGTCTAAGCCTGTACTGTGAACCACGGTGCTGCACTTCTTGTCCAACGCATAGGTGCTTCTTAGAACACATTCTCAGGTTCCCTTTTCCTGACTCATTGCGAGGTGCCTCTGATTAATAAAATTCTCAATAGCACAACCAAAAGAGAGGGTTAAAATATCTTGGATCAAATACATCTTATTTCAACGTAAAGCTAATATCTTGAAAAAATTGGAGATGAAAATAAAACATTTATTATTAGATTTTTTCCCATATCTATGCTTCAGTTTTCAGGCTTGTTGTGTTTTGTTTTGTTCAGTTTTGTTTTAAAGTCCTCAAGGTCTTCTAGCACCTTGTTACTCCAAGGTAGACCAAGGACCAGCACCAAGGGCATTTTATGGGAGCATCTTAGAAATGCAGACCTTAGGTTCCATCCAGACCTACTGGATCAGCACCTGCCTTTTATCAAGATCCTCAGGTGATTCATAGGCACATTAAAGTTTGAGGCTTACTGCCCTAGCAGGCCATGAGAATGCTTTTAAATAGCCCTGAGAACCAGAGAGTAGACACAAGTGTTATAATCTTTCAAGGATCAACAACTCTATTTTGATATTGCCCATACTTCCAAATGGGATCAGAAGCTATTTCATAAATAATCAATCAGCTGTCAGTCCCACCCTGGTTCTCAGCTTCAGCAATTATTTCCCTAACAGTTGACATCACTTGATTTCCATCTGTAGGACTCCCTTGCCTTGCCTCCTATTTCTGGAATCAACCCTTATCTATGAAAAGAATGGTTTACCAACTCCAAATTTGTTATCTGTGGTTTGATTTCAAGTCATTCCCAAATGCTGTCCTGGTTCCTGCCATTTATGTAACTTGGCTTCTCTCTTGTTCATTGCTCCTCTACCTTCAGGCCAATAATATCTCATATATTAATCTCTCTCTCTATCTCTCAAGATTTGTATTTCCTTTTCTTCTTTCTATCTTCTTGGTGCCCCGTACCTCTTGAGCTATGTCCTACTTATAGTTTGCCTCCTAGATTTTCTGGTGGCTTATGCCTGCTCAGACATTCTATGATTTGGCTTCAGTATTCAATGATGGTAAACTATGCAACCACTAGTTTCATGTTTCACTTTGTCCAGAAAAGAATAACAAATACAGATCAATTCATAGTAAATCAGTTATTATGGATATAATTTTTTTAATGTACAGATTAACTATGAACTTGCAAATTTAGTGTCTAACTCTCCTACAACTATAGTCTGTTAGTTTTTGATGATCAAGAGTTTGATTTTCAAAATTACTGAACTTAGAAAAATGTGGTAACTTTAGGTCTTTTAGACTTTTTTTTCAGAATCCACTAAGAGCAGAAGATATTATTAATTCATTATATGAAATGGAAGTTTTGGCAAAAACAAAGTCTACAAAACTTTAGAAAACAAATGATAAAAGTCATTCAGAAAATTATACTTAAAATGTAAATTATACTTAAAAGGTAAAGACTTAGTGTTAGGTTTATTATTTGAATGTGAAAGAAAGAAAATGAACCTTAAGTCTCTGCTGCCTGGTCTTTTTTTCTGGCCCAGGAAAAAGACCAGGAATCTTGACCATCTTCAAGATTCTGGTTTTGGATGTATGTGCCTACCTATCCCAACTGCCTACAATGAAGACAGAGGTTTTTGCAGAAATCTACTCTGTGCCTCACTTTTCCTTCACTCTGTGCTTCAGGCCTATCTAAATGCTGCCTGAGGTCTAACATCTTAGAACAAAATACATTCACTGCTCTCTGTCATGTTACATTTAATCCCTTCTATTGTCAGCATGCCCTCTAAGATTCACAAGATCCTCTCTTTTTCCACCAAAAAAATCTCTCTTTTGATTAGTACGAAACTATGTTGCCATAATCCCCTTCTCACTGGCTTCTCGATGTCCATTTGTTCTGTCTCCAAATAGTTCTGTCTATGGCTTTCACATCATCTGGAATGCCTCCTGCTCCCATCATGCCTGTTTCTCTAGTGATTTTATCCAACTTCCACAAAACAGTAAATGAGTTCAAACTGTTCCACCGATTACTTAAAAAAAGCTTTTAGAATTGAAGATTTTATGTATGGAGGTATATATATATTTACCTGTACACACAGATATAGGAAAGTACATATATGTATACAGATCAGTGCATTTTCAGAAACTGAACACATTCATGTAACCAGTTCTCAGATCAAAGAAGAGAACATTTCTGCCCACTCCTTTTAGCCACTTTGTACTAAGACTAAGACTTCATTAATACCCATTTTCTGTGCTCCCCGCCACCGTCAGCCAGGATGCGCTAGAGTATACTGCAGTAATAATCTGATTCTCAGTGGATTAAAAGATTAAAGATTTTTTTTCCAATGCTACGTATCCACCGAGGCCATTGCAGTTCTGCTAAACCTTAACTTTATTCATTATCTGAATTTTTTTTTCTCATGGTAAGAAAATTGAATTATGGAGAATTACACCCAGATACCTGAAGGCTTACATTGTTCATATTCTCTTTTAACCATCTTTCTTTGAATTCTACACAACTCATATATTTCTTTGAAGAGTTAATCCAATTTTCCAATTTACAGCTATAAACACTATCATTCTCAACACAGATCATATTGATTGCATACCTACTATTAAGTACTGTGTATACCCAGTATTAAAAACTGTGTTTAGTCCTATTAATAAGTATAAATAGGAGATATGGATTTGAGTCAAAGGGCATAAAATCACATTGGACGATATCATAGGGGTTTTGCTTATAAGAGGCTACTTTTCCCCTTTTTGTTGGACGATACTATCCAAATTGCACTCAAAGCTTGTGCTGAGGTTTTCGGCCCACCCTTGAAGTTTCTCTCTCATGTTTACAGAATTGTAAGGTAGTAGGTAAATATTTTTTGTCCTCACTGATTTTGTGTCATAACGAAACACTTTTGTCTAATTCCAGTTCACAAAGATTTTATTATATGTTTTCTAGAAGCTCTACAATTTGAGGTTTTACATTTAGGTCTATGATCCATTCTGAGTTGGGTTTTATATATGCTATGAGATATGAATCAAAGCTCTGATTTGATTTGATTTGTATATGGCTATCCAGTTTCAAATTGTTCCAGCACCAATTTGTAGAAAAACTATCGTTTTCGACTAAATTGCCTTTTGCAGCTTTGTCAAAAATCAATTGTCCAGATACATGTGAGTCTATTTCTGAGTTCTATTCTGATTTTTAAAAAATCTATCTTTATGCTCAAACCTCAGCTTCTTAATTACAGTAGTTTTATAATAAGTATTGAAATCACAAAATGGTCTCCAAATTTTTCTCTCACTTTTTTAGCTATTCTAGATTCTTTGCATTTTGATGTGACTATTAGAATCAGTTTGTCAATTTTTATTTTAAAAACCTGCAGTGATTTTGACTGGATTATATCAGATCTATATGTCATTGGGGAAAATTGATATCTTAACAATATTAAATCTTTTGAACTAAATTTCACCTTTCATTTGGGTCCTTATCACTACAATTCATTCTCCTTTTCAGTTTATCTGTTTTGCACATCTTTCGTCAGGTTTAGACCTACAAATTTCATTGCTTTTGATACTAGTGGAAATGTTATTTTTTTAAAATTCAAATGTTAGCATAACCCTGTTGTACTTATTTAAGTGATTGCTTTAGGATTTCCAGTATATATCTTTAACTTATCACAGTCTACCGTCAAGTGATATACTACTCCTCAAGCAGCATATAAATCTTCCAACTCCCCCCCATAAACAAACAAAAAACCCAAAGCAAGATAAAACCCTGGCCTCTCTTGTAGTTTGTTCTGTAATTCTAGCTGCCTTGGTCTTTGTGGACCCACAGCTCTGTCTCCTCAATTCAGAAAGACTGGAAGCCTCTACCTTGTCTCCCTTCTTTCATTCTTTTAAAGAAATATCTTGGACAATCATAGGGCTTACCTCATTGGTTCCCTGTGGTAGGCTGAATAATAGTCCCCCAAGATGTCTACCCCCTAACCTCCAGAACCTGTGAGTGTTACCTTATAGAGCAAAAAAGTCTTTGCAGGTATAATTAATTTAACAGTCAGTCTTTCAGTGGGGAGCTTAACTTACGTTATCCAGGTGGGCCCAATGTAGTCACTATGCTCCTTAGAAGAAGAATGAAGGAAGCATCAGAGTCAGAGGAGAAGGTCATGTGATGCTGGAAGTAGAGAAGCAAGTGATGCACTTTGAAAATGCAGTTGGGAGCACAGGCCAAGGAGTTCAGGGGACCCTAGAAGCTAAAAAGGGTGAGAAAATGAATTCTCCACTCAGAACCTCCAGGGAGAATCAGTCCCGCCCACACCTTCACTTCAGCCCACTGAAACTGACCTCTAGAACTGCAAGAGAATTTTTAATTCTTTTAAGTCATTAAATTTTCAGTAATTTATTACAGTAGCAAAAGGAAGCTAATACATTTTACGTCTTTCAGGGGTCAGTGTCTTTTGATTACTGATGTTCAGTGCCTTAAAAACCATTATTTTGTATGTTGTGTTTGTTTGTTTGCTTTTGGCTATTCCAGGTTGGAGGGTGAATTGATCCCTACTACTTTATCTGGACTGAGTATGGAAATCCAAATATGTTTTGTAATTTTCAGGGAATAAAAAAAGAGAAATTCCTTGAAGATCCATGTGCAGAGTTGCTTGTTGTAGAGGTAAAAGTTAGTATTCTGAAGTGCATGATTTTATGCAGTTAATGAATTGACGGTAGGGAAAGTGAGTGGCATAAAGATGGTGTCTTCAACTAATAGAAAAAGAGAGAGAAATTCATACTGTTGTGTAGTGGAAGTAGCATAGTATGGTGAAAAGGCAAAGAGCTTTGGAGTCAGACTTCAGTTTATTTCTTGATTTTACTCCCTTCTTTGTAAGTGAGGTAAGACATTAACTACTCTAAGCCTTGATTCTGTCATCTGAAAGACAGCGATAATGTTCTATGATTGTTGCAAATCATGAATGTAAAGGACTGGGCACATAGTAAGGATTTAATAAATGTAAATTTCCTGATTCATAACGTCTTCTTTTTTTAAAATGAATTGTTATTGGAGTATGGTTGCTTTACAATGCTGTGTTAACCTCCACTGCACAACGAAATGAATCAGCCCTACACATGCAGATGTCCCCTCCCTTTTGGATGACTTCCCTCCCAGTTAGGTCACCACAGTGCATTAGGTAGAGTTCCCTGTGCTATACAGTATGTTCCCATCAGTTGTCTATTTTATACATAGTATCAATAATGTATATGTGTCAATCCCAGTCTCCTAAGTCCTGCCTCCCCACCCCTTTACCCCTTGGTATCCATACATTTGTTCTCTACCTCTGTGTCTCTATTTCTGCTTTGCAAATAAGGTCATCTATACCATTTTTCTAGATTCCACATATATGCATTATAATATGATATTTGCTTTTCTCTTTCTGACTTACTTCACTCTGTATGGCACTCTTTAGGTCCATCCACGTCTCTACAGATGACCCAATTTCATTCCTTTTTATGGCTGAGTAATATTCCATTGTATATATGTACCACATCTTCCTTTATCCATTCCTCTGTTGATGGACATTTAGGTTGCTTCCATGTCCTGGCTATTGTAAATAGTGCTGCTGTGAACATTGGGGTGCATGTGTTTTTCTGAATTATGGTTTTCTCTGGGTATATGCCCAGTAGTGGGATTGTTGGGTCATATGGTAGTTCTATTTTTAGTTTTTAAAGGAACCTCCATACTGTTTTCCACAGTGGCTGTATCAGTTTACATTCCCACCAGCAGTGTATGAGGGTTCCCTTTTCTCCACACCCTCTCCAGTGTTTATCGTTTGTAGATTTTTTGATGATGGCCATTCTGACCGGTGTGAGGTAATACCTCATTGTAGTTTTGATTTGCATTTCTCTAATAATTAGTGATGTTGAGCATCTTTTCACGTGTTTATTGGCCATCTGAATGTCTTCTTTGGAGAAATGTATGTTTAGGTCTTCTGCCCATTTTTTGATTGGGTTGTTTGTTCTTTTGATATTGAGTTGTATGACCTGCTTGTATATTTTGGAGATTAATCCTTTGTCAGTTGCTTCGTTTGCAAAGATCTTCTCCCATTCTGAGGGTTGTCTTTTTGTCTTTTTATGGTTTCCTTTGCTATGCAAAAGCTTTTAAGTTTCATTAGGTCCCATTTGTTTATTTTTGTTCTAATAAGAAAGTGAGGTATTAGGCAACAGAGGAATTCTGGAAACTGGCTATCAACTCTTCTTAAAAAATGGTTAGGAAGGGCTTCCCTGGTGGCGCAGTGGTTGAGAATCTGCCTGCTAATGCAGGGGACGCGGGTTCGCGCCCTGGTCTGGGAAGATCCCACATGCCGCGGAGCGACTAGGCCCGTGAGCCACAACTACTGAGCCTGCGCGTCTGGAGCCTGTGCTCCACAACAAGAGAGGCCGCGATAGTGAGAGGCCCGCGCATCGCGATGAAGAGTGGCCCCCGCTTGCCACAACTAGAGAAAGCCCTCGCACAGAAACGAAGACCCAACACAGCCAAAAATAAATAAATAAATAAATTTAAAAAAAAAAAAATGGTTAGGAAGAGGGAAGGAGGGTTTGGACTCACTGGTTAGTAGCAAGGGGCTCTTGGATGAAAACTGGAGCGTTAAGGAAGCAATTGTAAATTTTTATATGGAAAGTGATACTGTATAGTTTAAAGTTGAGACTTGACCTGTCTGTAAGAGCTTTTCAAATTGGAGCTATCCTTGAGTTTCAAGGCTGAGCTAGAATTGAGCCAGCACTGAGTGCCAAAAATCTTTTGTTCCAAAGAAAATACTTAGAATGATTAGGTTAATTAACTTCAAAGTAAATCCAAAACTGCTTGGCCTGAGCCAGCCCCCTGATGGAGCCACCATCTCCCTAGTGAGCTCTGGGGCTTTTGTAAAAGGAAAACAGCACATACTGAATGCCTAGAATTCATAATTTTAGCTCTTGAGCCACAGGACTTAACAAATCCTACACCATTCATCCTGAGTTTCCTTCTCCCATCCTCTGACCTCAACTCCATCCATCTGTGACTGAGCCATTGCTTTTTATCTTCTGCTCACCTCTGTCATTCCATACATGTTGATCTTGGGAACTTCCTGCCTGTATCTGGTCCAGGAACTTCTCCTGTCCTTTAGAAACCTCCTGAACTCAAATGAGCAGCTCACACAAAAGTTAATTTATAGAATGAGGTAAAATTGAAATTTCATGTTACATAACTTTTCAAAGATTTTTAAATTCTTTAAATTTCATATTATTCTGTCTTAGAGGTAAGCTGCCTGGTTTGAATCCTTGTCCTTTTTTTTTTTTTTTTTTGGTTGAGAATATTGTTTTTTTTTTAAACAATTTTATTGAGATACAGTTCCGTTCATATACCATGCTATTCATCCAATGGAAGTGTGCAATTCAATGGTTTTTATCATATTCACAGATTCAGTCTTCGAGCATTTTCATCACCTTAAAAAGAAAACCAGCGATTTTTGGCTATCATCTATCCCTATATCCCCCTGAGCCCTAAGCAACCACTAATCTACTTCTGTATCTATAGATTTCCTTATTCTGAACTTTCGTATAAATGGAATCATATAATATGTGGTCTTCTGTGACTGGCTTCCTTCACTTAGCATAATATTTTCAAGGTTCATCCAAATTGTAGCCTGTATCAGTGCTTCATTCCTTTTATGGCTGACTAATATTCCATTGTATGGATATATTGTATTTTGTTTATCCATTCATCCATTAATGAACATTTGGATGGTTTCTATCTTTAAGCTATTAGAAATAATGCTACTGTAAACATTTACATACTAATTTTTGTGTGGACATATGTCATCATTTCTCTTGGGAGGAGTGGAATTGCTCTTAGGAGTGGAATTGCTGGATCGTCCATTATTTTCTAGCTTTGTCACTTTGGAAAATACACTTAATTTTTCTTAGCTTTTCCTCTCACTCTCCTTTATTTAAAAAAGACAAAAATGTACCTTCATTATCAGATACCTGTAAGAATTTTATGTATGTAAAAGTGCTTACAACTATCTGGTGCATGATAAGTACTAAATAAATTTATAATTATCAGTATTTCAAAATTATGCAAATATATTTTGATAATTATTGACTATGCTTTTGTTATAGCACAAGCTTATATTTAATACAGTTACTTTAACAAAGCTTAAAAAAACTCAAAATATTTACTAAATTTGGGGTTCTTTTCTCTTTAGAAAGCCTAGATGTTTTATCCATATAATCCTATCTTTCGATGCCATTATCAGAGGCATCAGAATGCTGTCAGAGGCAACAGACCTAGTGGCTGTTTCAGAACTGCTTTTGCAAACTCAGTGCCCTAGAGTACCAAGAGGTAAGGGAATCAGACAACTTATAGACTTTGAAACATTGGTTTGTGTTATTTAATCCATTAAGACAGAAGTAAGTGATCATGGGAATAGGCTATGTAAACAATATATGTTACTTATTTCTAATAAGGATTCCAGAGAAGATCTAGTGCTTTTCAAAATGTAATATGCCCGAAAATCACCTAGAGATCTTGTGAAAATGTGGATTCTGAATCAAAGTCGTGAGTGGGATTAAGCTTCTTCAAGTATAGCAAGGTCCCAGGTAGTATGTCTGTGCTGCTGGTTCTTGAACTACACTGTGAAGAGCAAGGTTTTAAGATGTGGAGGATTAGAACAATGACAGGTGAATAATTGAAGCTCTTTAGCTATTTTGAAGTCTATTATTGTACACCAGGTACATCTCTTACACATTTGAGAGGAATATACTCTGTGGTTTTGAGGTTCTTTAGAAATTGCAATCATAAAATATCCCTCTTAGATGTTATGTTTCTCTTAATGTTGATTTCATCCCATTGGTCATTTCATTTGTGTGGCATATTCTATTTTAGAGCTAGGATACCAAATATATATCCATTAGGAAGTAAAGATAAAATTGGCAATCTTCTGATTGATCATATATGATCATAACATAAACATGATGAGTTGAAAATTGGAACATTTTAAAAATCATTAAAATAATTAAGTTGCCTATAAAATACCCAAAGTTTATGTCCTCCCTCCCTACCCTCCACAAAAAAAGTTGTAATCAACAGAACTATTGCCATAGATAGTAATAGGTTCATATACATGTTGCCTAATAAACAAAAAATAAAGACAAAATGTTGGCTGAGAAAATATCTGAACCCAAGAAAAATCTCTGAAGACTTAAATTTGATAGCAACAATTAGAAAAGAGCAAATCATTAACATATTTTAAGGCAAAGATTTTGAGGAATAATGAATTTTCAAATTAAGGTTTATATTTAACTGAAAAATATAAATATATCAAAATATTCTATAGAAGAGAATTAAATGTTCCTTAGCAGTAAAATCCCAAGAATAAATACTTTTGAAATATTCAATTCTCTCATCTCTTTACAGAATAATTTATTTACTTCATGTGCACAAGCATTCTACTTCCAAGTGGTCTTGTTTTTATCCCGTTCACATTGGTGTCAGGTCTGTTTATCTACTGTTTTTCAGACTCCCTGTTCTTAAAATTAAGATATTCTGTGCTAGTGAAATATTGCCTAAGGTTTGCAATGCCATGAACTAATAGAAATTTATTTTTAATAAGGGACTTAAACCAGAATAAAACCAAAATAAAATGATACAAGATAGGTTTGCTTCTACAAAAATGCTCTTTGCTTTTTCCACAATTTCCTTTAGTTTCCTTGATTGTTATTTCTAATTACTGCAGAATTTTACATTTGGGTCCAACTACCTTTTAATACTGTTATCTCTTGCAGTGTTCATGACAAGTTTGAATGTAACCATGGAAATCATTGTGCTACCACAAATTTTACATTCTGACTTTGATGTAATATTAAGATGATTATGGATTACAGTTCAAAATTTAAAAGATTTAGTAGTAAGATGACAAGGAATAAAATGTTAAACACTTAAAAGTTAACAGATTTATGTTATAATGAACATTTCCAAGGTTCTCTTTTTCTGTTTGAATATATTCATTAGAGGGAATAATACAGTTTAAGAACCTCTAAATATATGAAGTTGTCATATTATTACCAATTAAGTCAAAAATTATTCCTTCAGTGAGAACAGATTTGGTTTACTATCATTATAAATATAATCAATTAGGTGCAATAAGTATAAAGTCAGTTGCTGTCTTATAAAATCCATATTCTTGATTGTGTCAAACAAGTGACTTTCCAGATATCTCTGATTCATTTAATGTGAATTCATTTAGCTTCTAACAAGTGCCTGAAGGATGTAAGTCACTGCAATGTGTGTGATTTGTCTGTATTTTAATTATTTGGAAGATACTGAGCTGGTTACTGTGATAAAGAGTGGGAGCTGCCCCTTGCTCTGCTTAATTTCAGGAATTTATTAAAATGATATATTTTGGCTTCAAAAAGAAAGACACTCTCAGCATCAGAAAAGTAGAAATCCTAGTGAGCTAGTCAAATGCCAGCTCTTGGATAGTAGACTGCTTTCCCATATGTTATTTCTGGAGTAATGAGGGGATCTTTAAATAACTCTTTATGGAACTATCATTTTGACTTACTTCATCATTTCACTTAGCTCTCTGCTAAAACATCCCAACCTAAGAGAGCCTCCCCTGAAGACTCTATGTAAAATAACAATTCTCAACTCCCAGCTCTTACACCACTTTAATTTTTTCCTCATAGCACCGGTTACCCCTTAGGATTGTATATCCTTTGTTTAAAAAAAGCCTATAATATAGTTTAAATATTTTAATATACCCACTGGCATATAATTTCCATGAGAGCAGAGGCTTTGCCTATTTTACTCATTGCTAACCTAGCATCTGGAGCAATATCTGGTAAATAGTAAGTGCTCAATAAGCATGTTTTCTTGAGTGAATAAATGAATATATTACTTACCGTGGGCATTGCCCTTCAGCAAAGTATGCAACTTACATATTTGACACCACCCTTAGACTTAGGCAGAGTGATCAGAGTTGATTTCTACAAGATACCAAAGTAGGGTAGGGCAAGTCAATTGCATGAATAGAGCATGGGCTCACCATCTGCTCAGAGGTCTGTTTTTATATTTTATTTCTTGATATCTAACTTATCCTTGATTTACATATATTTTTTCTTTCACACTAATCTTCTTTTTGCAATTCAGAATGGATTGGTAAATAGTGAAATAGATAAAACCAAAAAATAAATGAATCTTTATTGTACAACTGCTGAGGTTTTCACAAATGGTTAACAACAAGAAATGAGAGGAACAGATAAAAGAACATGGGTGAGATGGTTCTGGGTACACTTAATTCTCATTTCTTTACCCAATATGTAACATTTGGGAAACACATTTAGTAGACTCTCTTGTTGTTTTTGTTCAAATCACTGTTGCTAGGAAAAGATGACTCTTCAGAGTGCTGTATTTTTTAAAAAACAATTTAGTTTTAAAATATTTAATATTTCTTGAAAGAGAGTCCTCTAATACAATGTCCTTGTTGTCCAAATGAAAGTTCATAGCAATTCCATGAGGATAAAGGGTAAATTCTAAAGGAAAACAAATTTGGGTAGAGGACCATCTTCCTGTATTTGTTTTCCTTTATTTATGTTTCTGTCTATACACCATGTCGTTGCTCATGTGCCTCTGGGCACTGTTAGAAATGATCAAGACATTATTAACAATTGATCTTCTACATCTAACTCAGGATAAAAACTAAACTAAATCAATAATTTTACCATTGTACAACACTTTGCTGTAACTTACTTCTAGGGTAATTTACTGTGTATGTGCATGAATGAGTGAGAATTTTATCCCCAAGTGTGTCTTCAACTCAGCCTTAAGGCACTGTTGCAAAAATGTCATTTTACTCATTCTCATATTTTACCTGCCCTGGACAATTATAATTTTGGATCTACTAACTACAATTAATGTCTGCACATTTCAAAGAAGGGAATGTGGTTCCACAGGTGTCGTGTCATTTGTATTCTTATAATAACTGATAAACTTAGGGCTTTGTATTGGATTTACAGAAAACTCACTGTGAGAAAATCACTTTACAATCAGCTGGAGACTCCCAGGAGGTAGATTATTCCCTGGGAATAAATGTGTGACTGTGCGAGAGAGACAGAATCAGGGCTGAAATTTCACTTGTCCATTTCACTACAGCTCGGCTAAATGACTAAACAGTGTGGTAAGAATATGAAAAGAAGGGTTCCATTAAGAGAGTCTCCAGGGGGTTTAGAAAATGAATCTTGTGGTTACATGATGGGCTTATCTGTGCCTTGTAGTTCTGATCTGAGTTGGTCATTTGGGGACGGGTCTTAACTTTTCTTGCTCATTTAAGTAGTAGTAATGGATCCTGATCTCCACCAAACAAAAATAAAAACATAGTATTAAAACAAAAATGGAAACTCCACAAATCCTAACTTACTATCTAGAAGTAAAATATTTACTGGGTGAACCCAAGTTCTAAGGCTACATCAGAAACGTGAGTGTTATTTGTGGCTGGGCCCTAAGTGGATGGGGGAGGAGACTATAAGCAATGAATGGTTCTGATTCTGACTCAGGCTAATTAAGTTACATTAAGCAAGTCGTTTCACCTTCCAGTACTTCCATGGTCTCCTCATATGTAACATAAAGATGATTCCTGTCTCAAAACATCTCTAAAGTGATAAAATGATATTGTGGATACAAAAGGGCTTGGAAAGGCTATGACAGTCATTGAAAACTATGAATAACATTTTCTGTTTATGAAGGTATATGTGTGTATGTACATATACATAGAAATTGGTATATATATGCATATATATCAGGTAAATAGATGGTATATATGGATTTTACATTATCCAGTTTATTTATGAAGTAATTTTGGAAAAAAAATAAGACTTGAATAAATATTTGTGGATGAATAAAGATTAACAGTACTCTAGTTAGAAAACAGGTGAATCATGAGAATTACTGTAAACTTAACCAGGTCAGTTTGGTCATTTACAATTATTGGATGATTTTTGGTAGATATAGATAAATCTCCCATAGTTACAGATGGTTGGAAGTTTAGGTTGTTCTCCCACAAACTTACTACAAAATAGAAATGAAGGCAAATCTCAAATTCATTCTACCTCATATAAACACACAGTTATATGAAGCCTCAGGTTTCTAATCTTTTAGTCCCTTTTGATAGTATCTTTCTTTAAAGCCTCATCAAAGCACATGCAACAGTATTCTAGCTAAATTTCATGCGAGAGTGAGGTGATAACACCTGCCTGTAACTTTCTGGACATAGGATCTATTTTTTTTAATGTCTCACTGATGAAGTTTTTGAGTGCTGTGGCATAACCAAATTTTCCCCATAAGCTCTATTGTTTATTTTTATGACTTGATTTTTGCATAGCCCAGTGATTTCTGGGAACATATATATGAGGCTTTATTGCAGAACTGACTATATTTACAGTAAAGCTTCCTATGTGGTGTTTTCAGATGGCTGTAGTACTGTCCAGAAGCACAAACAGCATATGTCACCTGTGTAGAATCTATGCAACTCTATAACTACTCTTTCCCTTTTCTTTCTTTCTTTTCTTTCTTCCTTTCTTTCTTTTCTTAGTTTTTTTTTTCTTTCTTTCCTTCCTTTCTTTTTTTTTCTTCTTTTTTTTTTTTTGGTAAGAAGTGGTCAGTGGCCTAAGCACATCTGGATAATATTGTGCTGGGGGAAAGGAATATAAGTGTGCTTCTAGATAAGCCATGGGACTAACTGAAATTTTTAAAATGCAGGATGAACTTTCTTCTATCATTTAACTTGGAATTTGCCCTGATTGTTAATTTTATTTTCCTCAAGTTTTCACATATCACAGAATCCTATGTAATAAACTATTAGTATTGCGTGAGTAAATGTAAATACCCATAGAAGAACAGCTTGAAACTCCCTCCTTAAATACACCAGTGACAGAGCTAGTATTGTAATGGGTAATGGCAACACCTGTCAGGCAGGAGCTGCTATAAATGGGCCAAAGTCATGGCCAATCCATAGAGATACTAGTACTCCTCTACTGAAAACAGAATATAGGGTCTACTTTTTAGTCTCACTAAAAGACCACTATGTTGATTAATAGATATAGCAATAATTTTGTCAAGTTATTTAAATTGAAGGAAAGTATTTTACAATCATTTTAACTTTCTTGTATACAGAATTACAGAACCAAGAAAATTAACAATATTAAAAAATAGATATTGTCTAAACTAATGTTGAATGAAATTATAGAATCACTGCAGCAAGTTTTAATTTATCAAATAATAACCACATGTGTGACTTTAACTCCCATGTTCAAGTCTATCAGCCCAGAGAGTATCCCACATTCACTGGTTCTCAGTATGATTGGGCCCTTGTAGGAATAACAGGGGATTTTAAATACTTTCTGGGCAATCAGTTGCATTGTTTCAATGACATTTGTTCTTTGGACTATGGGTCACTGCCTCAAAGGTTTGTACCAATAACCATGGAGATTTTGTAATGTTCAGAATGAGGGTTGTAGTGATATTCATTTCTAGGCAAAGCAGAATCCTATTAAATAGACTCCACACAATTAGAAAGCTTTGTCAGAATTGTCCTACATGTATGTATGAGCCTTAATTATTTCTGTTTAAAAAAGATGAACCTCAGGTTCTGTAAAACCCCAAATTGTTTATTGAATTATCAGTATGCATTTGGAGTAATCAGTATATTCATATTCTACTGAATACTAATAATTTGAAAATGTGTGATACATGGATTATTTATATCAGTGCTGAAACAGATCATTCAGTGAAGCAGAGCTCTTTGAAATGGAAATCTTCACAGACTTGAGTCATTCAGACCTGAGTTAAAATATTGGGTTTGCCACTACTTACCTATAATTTCTGTCATGTCACTTAACTGCTATAAACCTCAAGATATTCATTTATAAAATGGGTATTATGTCTTCTTTACATGGTGGCTATAAGAATTAATTGAGAAAATATAATATTAAATTCCCGGCATACCCATTCTCTGCAAACAAATTGGTTCTAAGTCCCTTTAATTCTCTGATCCTAGTTTTGAATGGTATTTTATGACATCTGTAATTCAATAATTGATGTCATTTTATAGACTATACTTGATTTATAAAAGTACTATTTTGTTAGGTTTGGAAGATTGATACTGTGATCTAAGCTATAGTATAGAAGATACAGTAATGACTTTCTCCGTTATAACTTGATAATGTTAATAATAGAGATTATTGGCTTTGGTAAATCTTGTAGTAATTCAAATATAGCCACAAAACTCCCACCAAAGCTCCTCCTGCTTGTGATATCACAGTGGCTAGCAGCAGCAAATTTTTCACAGTACCAGCAGAATAGTAAAGTCTCCTCCAATGGAAGGAAGCTTACATGGTTGATCAACTATGGTAATTGCCCAATGAAATGTGTAAATAATGAAATGTACTAGAGGAGTTGAGGTGTCTTCTTCATTTGGATCTGATAACCAGTTTTGCTTTTTCCTAACTACATATTGACAACAATGTATTGGGAAATCAGAATCAGTTTTATTTGTTTGTTGTGAGAGATGCCTGAATATCTTATTGGTAAACAGTGGGTCTACATTCAAATTTGATTGATAGGGTTGCTTATGGAACACATGAGAATAAGTAATTTTCTTGTGAGTCACACAGTCCTTATATAAATGATATGAAAAGAGATTGTGTGGATAATATTAAAATAAATCTACAAAAGTCTTTAATCACTGAATGTTTAAATTTAACTTTCTTAGAGCAGTATTTTTTATCCTTGAGGTTTTATTATTAAGAAGAAACCAGAATAAGTAAGAGTCCTTGTTTGGGGGTGGTTTATGTTTGTTTGCTTATTTTTATTTTGCAGGAGTTATTACATATTTAAAGTTATTTTGTCACTGGCAATCTTGTGAGGGACATAATAGAAATAAATTCCAGCTGTCTCATTTTCCTACAATTGGACCTGAGGAATCTTAATAGGTCCTTTGATCAACTGTACAGATTAGGTAACTGCCTTTTAAATGGCATGAAATCAACTGTGTGAATCCAGTGTCATTAATATTCATTTTGATCTGAAATTTGTGTATTTTACCTACTTTACTTGGAGAAATTTAAGAATATGATAATAGGTATACCATGTTGTAGAGAGCTTAGGATTTTTCCTGAAAGAATCAGAAAAGTCCTCTTACTTAAATTGTTTCAAGTTAACTTTTCAGGCCTGAGACATCCAGAATTTTTTTTTTTTTTCAGTTGACTAGGCAAAGCAAGGGACTTCATGAAATAAAAATTTGGTGTTGAGAGATTTCAAGGAGGGATAGCCTTGGTGAACTGCCCAGTCTGCATAAAAATACTAAAAGGCTAAACCTTTTGAAATGAGGATAAATAGAAAGAGATGGACTTTTAAAGGGACTGACTCAGGTTTAAATCATCTCAAGCTGATGGAATTAAGGTGTTCTGAGAGTGCTAGTTTCCCTAGCATAGACATTTATCAGATGCAGTTATAAGTTCTCTCTTATGAAAGAGAACAGTGATATTATATTAGCTTTGTAATATTTTATGTACATTTTCTAGTGTGCAATTAAAAATAACAAGACATATCAGGAGGCAATGACATATCACTGAAAGCAAGAGAAATAACAGACAATAGAAAGAGACCTATAGAGAATCCAAGTAATGGAGATATCCAGAGTAAATAATATGAAAGATTATTGAGATTGGTATAGAAGTATAAAATATTTTAAGAAATAAGTATAAATTCTTGATGAATATATAATGAAAAATGTTTAACTGAATTTCAGAGCTAAATCAATTAGTTAAACAATAGATTAGGCACAGGTAAAGAGATGAAGTCTGTGAATAGGGACATGGGTCAAAAGAAAATATCAAGACAAATTTAAAGAAACAAAAAAAATAATAAACACAAAAGATTAAAACAGATATATGATAAAGGTGACAGTATAATTTATTTCTAAACTGGAAGAGTTTTTAAAGTAAAATTCATCACTCAGTTAACAGATATTAATTGATATTCATAGGTGGAAAGTTTTACAGATTGGTCAAACCAGGACACATGGTCACTCTACACAGATGATATAGTTAAAAGGCCAAACATTCCTGAAAGTATAATTCAAGCCACAGTAAGGGATAATTGAGAAAATGGAGAGAATAAATGTTCATAGAAATAATAGTAAAGAATTTTCCAAAACTGATGAAAGATACCAAGCCAATGAAAGCCCTTCAGGACTATGAAGCCATTCAAACTCTGTCCAAGCTTAATTCCCTTTTTGGTATGAAAGATTAGATTTATAACAAATAAATCATCCAAGTAAATACTCAAAAAAAAAAAAAAACTATCGGAATGAACTAACACAGGCACATATTGTTGCAAGTGACAACCAGAGTGTGAGTTTCACATTTTTAGTGGCTAAATTCTGAATGACAAGCTTGCCATATTCTTTACTTGAGGAACCAAAAGAAGGTGCCTCAGGTATGAGCCACAGGACAATGCACAGAAAAGCTTAGCAAAGACAGAACCAGAGAAAGTATATCACAAATTTAGTGCATAATCTCTGCCATTTTGTCTACCTGATTATTGCTGTTTATACACACGATAGACAAAAAGCATTCTGAATTGAGATCCAAATCGTTGTAGCTTTCAGACATGACAAATTTGCAGTTTGAGTTTTACTGAGTTAATTGTCAGTTAAAACAAAAATACTTTTTGAACCCTTATCATGGAACCCAGAACAATATGAACACTCTAACCAAGGTCATGGAGAGTGAGGGGTAGCCAGAATGGTGGTGGAGCTATCCTACCATCCCAAGCTGAAGCTGCCTCAAAGGTACCATGGCTGTTCATGTTGCATCTTCCTGTGCTTCAGTTTTCCTTAAAAACTAATAATAGAGTTGCTGTATGATCCAGCAATCCCACTCCTGGGCATATATCTAGAAAAAAACTATAATTCAAAAAGATACATGCACCCCAGTGTTTACAGCAGCACTAGTACACAAGACATGAAAGCAATCTAAATGTCCACTGACAGATGAATGGGTAAAGAAGATGTGGTATATATACACAATGGAATACTACACAGCCATAAAAAAAGAAATAATACCATTTGCAGCAACATGGCTGGACCTAGAGATTATCATACTAAATGAAGTCAGAAAGATAAAGACAAATACCATATGATACCATTTATATGTGGAATCTAAAATATGACACAAATGAACATATTTATGAAACAGAAACAGATTCACATAGAAAAAAACTTATTTTTACCAAAGGGGAAAAGGGGTGGGGGGAGATAAAGTAGGGGTTGGGATTAGCAGATACAAACTACTATATATAAAATAAACAATAAAGTCCTACTATACAGCATAGGGAAATATATTCAATATCCTGTAATAAACCATAATGGAAAAGAATATGAAAAAGAATATGTATATATATGTATAATTGAATCACTTTGTTGTACACCAGAAACTAACACAACATTGTAAATCAACTATACTTCAATTAAAAAAAACAAACAAACAACTATGTACTGCTTAAAAGAGACATGCTTAGAAAAATAAAAATTAGTTTCTGCATACATATATTTTATAATTCTATATAAAAGAAAGTTGGAAAACTCTTTTAATATCAGAATAAGGTAAAATGTTTAGTTAAAAATTGACATTTCAAGAGATATGGGAACATATGTATATGTATAACTGATTCACTTTGTTATAAAGCAGAAACTAACACACCATTGTAAAGCAATTATACTCCAATAAAGATGTTTAAAAAAAACAAAAACAAAAACAAAACTGACATTTCATAATGATAAAAATTTGGGGATAGCAGAAATATATAGCAATTCTAAATTTTAAGGTCCCATTAACATAATTTCAAACACATAAAACCAATGAGAGCTGCAAAGATAAATACATCAACAATTACATTTGGGAATTTTCAGATAATTATCAGTTACATATAGAAAAAGTAGACTGAAAATTAGAAAATGTATAGAAAATTTTAACAAAAATGAAGTCAACAATCATGCCCTAATTGTCATATAAACAACACTGCATCCAATGAATGAAGAATAAAGATCTCTTTAGATTGCTCAAAGATAATTGAATGAAATTGAACATATGCTGATGCATAAAGCAGGTATCAACAATTTCAAATGAATGAAATCATAGAGAGTATGTTTCAGACCCAGGGGAATTATGATGGAAATCATGACAAAAGGAAAGCTAGAATTCTCACCAATAATTTGAATTCATATAATACATTTCTCATAACTTTAATTTATTTATTTATTTTAACATCTTTATAAGACTATAATTGTTTTACAATGGTGTGTTAGTTTCTGCTTTATAACAAAGTGAATCAGTTATACGTATACATATGTGCCCATATCTCTTCCCTCTTGCATCTCCCTCCCTACCACCCTCCCTATCCCACCCCTCTAGGTGGTCACAAAGCACCGAACCGATCTCCCTGTGCTATGTGGCTGTTTCCCACTAGCTATCTATTTTACGTTTGGTAGTGTATATATTTCCATGCCACTCTCTCACTTTGTCCCAGCTTACCCTTTCCCCTTCCCATATCCTCAAGTCCATTCTCCAGTAGGTCTGCATCTTTATTCCCCTCTTGCCCCTAGGTTCTTCTGACCATTTTTTTTTCTTTTTTTAGATTCCATATATATGTGTTATCATACAGTATTTGTTTTTCTCTTTCTGACTTACTTCACTCTGTATGACAGACTCTAGGTCCATCCACCTCACTACAAATAACTCAGTTTTGTTCCTTTTTATGGCTGAGTAATATTCCATTGTATATATGTGCCACTTCTTTATCCATTCATCCGATGATGGACACTTAGGTTGCTTCCATGTCTTGGCTATTGTAAATAGAACTGCAATGAACACTTTGGTACATGACTCTTTTTGAATTATGGTTTTCTCAGAGTATATGCCCAGTAGTGGGATTGCTGGGTCGTATGGTAATTCTAGTTTTAGTTTTTTAAGGAACCTCCACACTGTTCTCCATAGTGGCTGTATCAATTTACATTCCCACCAAGAGTGAAAGAGGGTTCCCTTTCCTCCACATCCTCTCCAGCATTTATTGTTTGTAGATTTTTTGATGATGGCCATTCTTACCGGTGTGAGATGATATCTCATTGTAGTTTTGATTTGCATTTCTCTAATGATTAATGATGTTGAGCATTCTTTCATGTGTTTGCTGGCAATCTGTATATCTTCTTTGGGGAAATGTCTATTTAGGTCGTTTGCCCATTTTTGGATTGGGTTGTTTGTGTTTTTGATATTGAGCTGCATGAGTTGCTTGATGTTTTGGAGATTAATCCTTTGTCAGTTGCTTCATTTGCAAATATTTTCTCCCATTCTGAGGGTTGTCTTTTCATCTTGTTTATGGTTTCCTTTGCTGTGCAAAAGCTTTTAAGTTTCATTAGGTCCCATTTGTTTATTTTTGTTTTTATTTCCATTTCTCTAGGAGGTGGGTCAAAAAGGATCTTGCTGTGATTTATGTCATAGAGTGTTCTGCCTATGTTTTCCTCTAAGAGTTTGATGGTGTCTGGCCTTACATTTAGGTCTTTAATCCATTTTGAGTTTATTTTTGTGTATGGTGTTAGGGAGTGTTCTAATTTCTTTCTTTTACATGTAGTGGTCCAGTTTTCCCAGCACCACTTATTGAAGAAGCTGTCTTTTCTCCACTGTATATTCTTGCCTCCTTTATCAAAGATAAGGTGACCATATGTGCTTGGGTTTATCTCTGGGCTTTTTATCCTGTTCCATTGATTTATATTTCTGTTTTTGTGCCAGTACCATACTGTCTTGATTACTGTAGCTTTGTAGTATAGTCTGAAGTCAGGGAGCCTGATCCCTCCAGCTCTGTTTTTCTTTCTCAAGATTGCTTTGGCTATTCGGGATCTTTTGTGTTTCCATACAGATTGTGAAATTTTTGTTATAGTTCTGTGAAAAATGCCAGTGGTAGTGTGATAGGGATTGCATTCAATCTGTAGATTGCTTTGGGTAGTAGAGTCATTATCACACTGTTGATTCTTCCAATCAAAGAACATGGTATATCTCCCCATCTATTTGTATCATCTTTAATTTCTTTCATCAGTGCCTTATAATTTTCTGCATACAGGTCTTTTGTCTCCTTAGGTAAGTTTATTCTAGATATTTTATTGTTTTTGTTGCAATGGTAAATGGGAGTGTTTTCTTAATTTCACTTTCAGATTTTTCATCATTAGTGTATAGGAATGCAAGAGATTTCTGTGCATTAATTTTGAAACCTGCTACTTTACCAAATTCATTGATTAGTTCTAGTAGTTTCCTTGTAGCATCTTTAGGACTCTCTATGTATAGTATCATGTCACCTGCAAACAGTGACAGCTTTACTTCTTCTTTTCCAATTTGGATTCCTTTTATTTCTTTTTCTTCTCTGATTGCTGTGGCTAAAACTTCCAAAACTATGTTGAATAATAGTGGTGAGAGTGGGCAACCTTGTCTTGTTCCTGATCTTCGTGGAAATGGTTTCAGTTTTTCACCATTGAGGATGATGTTGGATGTGGGTTTGTCATATATGGCCTTTATTATGTTGAGGAAAGTTCCCTCTATGCTTACTTTCTGGAGGGTTTTTATCATAAATGGGTGTTGAATTTTGTTGAAAGCTTTCTCTGAATCTATTGAGATGATCATATGGTTTTTCTCCTTCACTTTGTTACTATGGTGTATCACGTTGATTGATTTGTGTATATTGAAGAATTCTTGCATTCCTGGGATAAACCCCACTTGATCATGGTGTATGATCCTTTTGATGTGCTGTTGGATTCTGTTTGCTAGTACTTTGTTGAGGATATTTGCATCTATGTTCATAAGTGATATGGGCCTGTAGTTTTCTTTCTTTGTGTCATCTTTGTCTGCTTTTGGTATCAGAGTGACGGTGGCCTCGTAGAATGAGTTTGGGAGTGTTCCTCCCTCCGCTATATTTTGGAAGAGTTTGAGAAGGATAGGTGTTAGCTCTTCTCTAAATGTTTGATAGAATTCACCTGTGAAGCCATCTGGTCCTGGGCTTTTGTTTGTTGCAAAATTTTTAATCACAGTTTCAAATTCAGTGCTTGTGATTGGTCTGTTCATGTTTTCTATTTCTTCCTGGTTCAGTCTTGGAAGGTTGTGCATTTCTAAGAATTTGTCCATTTCTTCCAGGTTGTCCATTTTATTGGCATATAGTTGCCTATAGTAATCTCTCATGATCCTTTGTATTTCTGCAGTGTCAGTTGTTACTACTCATTTTCATTTCTAATTCTATTGATTTGAGTCGTCTCCCCTTTTTTCTTGGTAAGTCTGGCTAATGGTTCATCAATTTTGTTTATCTTCTCAAAGAACCAGCTTTTAGTTTTATTGCTCTTTGCTATTGTTTCCTTCATTTCTTTTTCATTTATTTCTGATCTGATCTTTATGATTTCTTTCCTTCTGCTAACTTTGGGGTTTTTTGTTCTTCTTTCTCTAATTGCTTTAGGTGTAAGGTTAGGTTGTTTATTTGAGATGTTTCTTCTTTCTTAAGGTAGGCTTGTAAAGGTATGAACTTCTCTCTTAGAACTGCTTTTGTTGCACCCCATAGGTTTTGGGCCGTTGTGTTTTCATTGTCATTTGTTTCGAGGTATTTTTTGATTTCCTCTTTGATTTCTTCAGTGATTTCTTGGTTATTAAGTAGTGTGTTGTTTAGCCTCCATGTGCTTGTATTTCTTACAGAATTTTTCCTGTAATTGATATCTAGTCTCATAGTGTTGTGGTCAAAAAAGATACTTGATACGACTTCAATTTTCTTAAATTTACCAAGGCTTGATTTGTGACCCAAGATATGATCTATCCTTGAGAATGTTCCGTGAGCACTTGAGAAGAATGTGTATTCTGTTGTTTTTGGATGGAATGTCCAATAAATATCAGTTAAGTCCATCTTTTTAAATGTTTCATTTAAGGCTTGTGTTTCCTTATTTATTTTCATTTTGGATGATCTGTCTATTGGTGAAAATGGGGTGTTAAACTCCCCTAGTATGACTGTGTTAGTGTCGATTTCCCCTTTTATGGCTATTAGTATTTGCTTTATGTATTGAGTTGCTCCTATGTTGGGTGCATAAGTATTTACTATTGTTAAATCTTGTTCTTGGATTGATCCCTTGATCATTATGTAGTGTCCTTTTTTGTCCCTTGTAATAGTCTTTATTTTAAAGTGTATTTTTTCTGATGTGAGAATTGCTACTCCAGCTTTCTTTAATTTCCATTTGCATGGAATATCTTTTTCCATCCCCTCACTTTCAGTCTGTACGTGTCCCTAGGTCTGAAGTGGGTCTCTTGTAGACAGCATATATACAGGTCTTGTTTTTCTATCCATTCAGCCAGTCTATGTCTTTTGGTTGGAGCATTTAATCCATTTATATTTAAGGTAATTATCAATATGTATGTTCCTATTACCATTTTCATAATTGTTTTGTGTTTATTATTGTAGGTCTTTTCCGTCTCATGTGTTCCTGCCTAGAGAAGTTCCTTTAGCATTTGTTGTAAAGCTTGTTTGGTGGTGCTGGATTATCTTAGCTTTTGCTTGTCTGTAAAGCTTTTAATTTCTGTGTCAAATCTGAATGAGATCCTTGTTGGGTAGAGTAACCTTGGTTGTAGGTTTTTCTCCTTCATCACTTTAAATATGTCCTGCCACTCCCTTCTGGCTTGCAGAGTTTCTGCTGAAAGATCAACTGTTAACCTTATGAGTATTCCCTTGCATGTTATTTGTTGCTTTTCCCTTGCTGCTTTTAATATTTGTTCTTTGTATTTAATTTTTGATAGTTTGTTTAATATGTGTCTTGGCTTGGTTCTCCTTGGATTTATCCTGTATGGGACTCTCTGTGCTTCCTGGACTTGATTAACTATTTCCTTTCCCATATTAGGGAAGGTTTCAACTATAATCTCTTCAAATATTTTCTCAGTCCCTTTCTTTTTCTCTTCTTCTTCTGGGAACCCTACAATTCGAATATTGGTGTATTTAATGTTGTCCCAGAGTTCTCTGAGACTATCCTCAATTCTTTTCATTCTTTTTTCTTTATTCTGCTCTGCAGTAGTTATTTCCACTATTTTATCTTCCAGGTCACTTATCCGCTCTTCTGCCTCAGTTATTCTGGTATTGATCTCTTCTAGAGAATTTTTAATTTCATTTATTGTGTTGTTCATCACTGTTTGTTTGCTCTTTAGTTCTTCTAGGTCCTTGTTAAACGTTTCTTGTATTTTCTCCATTCTATTTCCAAGATTTTGGATCATCTTTTCTATCATTATTCTGAATTCTTTTTCAGGTAGACTGCCTATTTCCTCCTCATTTGTTAGGTCTGGTGGGTTTTTGCCTTGCTCCCTCATCTGCTGTGTGTTTCTCTGTCTTCTCATTTTGCTTAACTTACTGTGTTTGTGGTCTCCTTTTTGCAGGATGCAGGTTTGTAGTTTCTGTTGTTTTTGGTGTCTGTCCCCAGTGGCTAAGGTTGGTTCAGTGTGTTGTGTAGGCTTCCTGGTGGAGGGAACTAGTGCCTGTGTTCTAGTGGATGAGGCTGGATCTTGTCTTTCTGGTGGACAGGTCCACATCTGCTGGTGTGTTTTGGGGTGTCTGTGGCCTTATAATTTTAGGCAGCCTCTGTGTTAATGGATGGGGTTGTGTTCCTGTCTTGCTAGTTGTTTGGCATGGGGTGTCCTGCACTTTAGCTTGCTGGTCATTGAGTGGAGCTGGGTTTTGGCGTTGAGATGGAGATCTCTTGGAGATTTTCGCCATTTGATATTACATGGAATTAGGAGGTCTCTTGTGGACCAGTGTCCTGAACTTGGCTCTCCCACCTCAGTGGCACAGCCCTGATGCCTGGCTGAAGCACCAAAAGCCTGTCCTCCACACGGCTGTGAATCAAAGGGAGAAAGAACAGAAAGAAAGAAGATAAAATAAAATAAAATAAAATAAAGTTATTAAAATAAAAAATACAAAGTAATTATTAAGAAAAAAAATTTTTTTAGTATAAAAAAAAAAAGGACAGACAGAACCATAGAACAAATGGTAAAAGCAAAGCTATATAGACAAAATCACATACAGAAGCTGTAATCACATACACACAAAAAGAGAAAAAGGGAAAAAATATATATATCGTTGCTCCCAGAGTCCACCTCCTCAATTTGGGATGATTCATTGTCTATTCAGGTTTTCCACAGATGCAGGCACATCAAGTTGATTGTGGCGATTTAATCTGCTGCTCCTGAGGCTCCTGGGAGAAATTTCCCTTTCTCTTCTTTGTTCGCACAGCTCCTGGGGTTCAGCTTTGGATTTGGCCCCGCCTTTGCGTGTAGCTCGCCTGACGGCGTCTGTTCTTCGCTCAGACAGGACGGGCTTAAAGGAGCAGCTGATTCGGGGGCTCTGGCTCACTCAGGCCGCGGGGGAGGGAGGAATAAGGAGGCGGGGCGAGCCTGCGGCGGCAGAAGCCTACATGACGTTGCACCAGCGTGAGGCACGCCGTGCGTTCTCCCGGGGAGTTGTCCTTGGATCACTGGACCCTGGCAGTGGCGGGCTACACAGGCTCCCGGGAGGGGAGGTGTGGAGGGTGACCTGTGTTTGCACACAGGCTTCTTGGTGGCGGCAGCAGCAGCCTTAGCATCTCATGTCCGTCTCTAGGGTCCGCGCTGATAGCCTCGGCTCGCGTCCATCTCTGGAGCTCCTTTAAGCGGCGCTCTTAATCCCCTCTCCTCACGCACAAGAAACAAAGAGCCAAGAAAAAGTCTCTTGCCTCTTCGGAAGCTCCAGACTTTCCCGGACTCCCTCCCGGCTAGCTGTGGTACACTAGCCCCTTCAGGCTGTGTTCACGCAGCCAACCCCCATCCTCTCCCTGGGATCCGACTGAAGCCCGAGCCTCAGCCACCAGCCCCCACCCATCCCGGCGGGTGAGCAGACAAGCCTCTCGAGCTGGTGAGTGCTGGTCGGCACCAATCCTCTGTGCGGGAAACTCTCCTCTTTGCCCTCCGCATCCCTGTTGCTGCGCTCTCCTCCGTGGGTCCGAAGCTTCCCCCCTCCACCACCCGCAGTCTCCGCCTGCAGATGGGCTTCCTAGTTTGTGGAAACCTTTCCTTCTTCACAGCTCCCTCCCACTGGTGCAGGTCCCGTCCCTATTCTTTTGTCTCTGTTTTTTCTTTTTTCTTTTGCCCTACCCAGGTACATGGGGAGTTACTTGCCTTTTGGGAGGTCTGTGGTCTTTTGCCAGTGTTCAGTAGGTGTTCTGTAGTAGTTGTTCCACATGTAGATGTATTTCTGATGTATTTGTGGGGAGGAAGGTGATCTCTGCGTCTTACTCTTCCGCTATCTTGAAGCTCCTCCCCTCATAACTTAGATTTAAAGCAAACATCACAATGGAAGTGAGTAAATTTGACCTATCAAAATTTGGGCAATGCAGTTATATTTCACTAAAAGGAAATTTAGAGCCATAATTCATACTTTAAAAAGAGGACTGAACATCAATGATCCAAGACTATGATAAAGTTAGAAAAAAATCAACAAATCATACCTAAAAATAGCAAAAGGTAGAAAACAATACAGAAATGAACATATATTATTAAAATTGAAAATCAACCTACGATAGAGGTGATTAACTAAGACACCTTCTACCTTAGTTCTTTGTAAAGACCAATACAATTGACAAATGCCTGGAACCTCTGACAAGAATGATCAAGGAAGAGAGTAACTAATAAGTAACCAATATCATAAATGGGAAAATGTTACTAAATATATCTCTAATTTTAGAGAAATTTTAAAATCTGGGGGTTATTATGAATGTTAGGTCAATAATTTTGGAAAACTAACTGTATACATTCTATAAAAATAAATTTACCAAAGCTCACATAAGATAAAACATTAGAATTGTTGATATATATTTAATATTAAAATTAGTGACTTTCTATAACTCTAGGCCCAGATTGGTTCACTGATGAATTCTAACAAATATTTAAGGAGGGAATAACATCTCTCTTTACAAAAGCTCTAATAAATAAGAAGAGGAGAAAAGATATTTCTCAACTCTTTATGAAATCAACATCGCTTTGATATCAAAACTTGACAAGTTCATGTTAATAAAAATACAAATCAATCTTATTCACGAACGTAGAAGCAAAAATCCTAAACAAATATCAGCCAATAAAACTCAGTGGTTTAAAGAGGCTGTTACATCAAGAACCAAGGAGGTAGTATTTTAGGAATTCCAGAATGGTTTACTATTTGAATATCTATCAATACAGTTCAGTATGTTAATATACTACTAATAATAAAAAAAAAGATATAATTATTTCGAAATATTCAGAAAAATAATTTGATATTATTCAGTACCCATTCATAAACAATCATTGGAAACTAGGAGTAGAGGATAACTTTATTAAGAAGATAGCTGTACTTAGTGTATTCAGAATAGATCACATATATCTGCGAATTTTTAAAAAAAGTCTGCTTTATTCACATGGTACTCCATCTCCTTACAAAGCTGTATGTAATTTCCTTTTTGTTGGGAACCATGTTATACAATTAATTTTGTATTTGTCTTTGGCAAATACAAATACTGGGAAAATAGTACACAGTTTATTACAAAGTCAGTGCTTTTTCGTGTCTTTACTTCGAATTCTGTTGATTCATAGCTTTGTATTGCTAATTCCTTCTCTTTATTCTGATTTACTCAAAGATCATCTTTTCAGGTAGGAGTTCTCCAAGCATCTTGGCCAAAATGATTCCCTAAGGTCTCTCTGAACACGTATTCAGCTAAGTTATCAGGGATAAAAACAATCACCTTATGTGATTACACATTCATACTTGCATGTCACAATATTTTTTGAGTGCTTCTAAGTGTCAAGGGTTCTTCTACTTACCATGGATAGAGTAGTGATGAAAACACAATCCCTGATCTGCTTTATTTTGGGAGGAGTGAGACAGTTAAAATAACAAATATTAAAACTTCAGAAAATGACAAAGACTCCTTGATAATAAATCACAGTAGCAGATATAAAACAAATTGTTGTAGTACTTTTCATACTTGGGTTCCTCCTTTCAGTGGCCACCTAAGATTAATAATATATGTTCATAATCCAAGAAAATACATTGTGATAATCACTTTTGGTTTAAAGATACATGGTCCCAAAAAATAGTGAGAGGAGATTATATACATATTTTTATGGTAATCCTTACAACTAAATTAAAAATAAAGTCTATGTGTTTTGATCAACATTTTAAAATAATAGTACCACATACTGAGGACTTTCAAGTATACTTAAAACAATTTTAATGGATTATTTAGTAGAAGTTCTGTATTAATAATATCACTTTTCCTTTCCTCTAACCTCCAGAATTTATCCTACAATTTGTAGAGCACATACTTCTCTTTTATAAAGCTCTTGTCATTTTGTAGTGGTGCATTACTAATCAGACAATTATTCCATACTGGTAAAACATTACTTAAAGTATTTATTATAGCTCATAGACTATTAAAGTTACCCAGTTATAAATTGCTTACATTACATAAGGTGTCATTTGCTACACAGTTCAAAACTACTTGTCCTTTCTCAAAGCAAGTGTTGCCTAATTATAATGGCTGCAATTATAAACACATAACTTTCAAGAATGACATTTATTGACTTAATTGAAGTAAATTTCGATGAAAATTTTTTCCTCAAACATAAAATTAATAAAGACTGTCCTTTGTAGAAAATCTCAATTATGTACATTTTGTAATTTTTACCTCCCGTGTTCATTTATGTATTCTTTTGTTCAATGAATACTTTTAGAATATTTAGTATATATAAGGAAATGTACACAAGAAAGTCAACAGAACCAGCACTATAAGGTAATGGGTGTTAATTAAACTGTCAAGCAAGTGGCATCTGTGGCTTATTATCAAGAGTAGAAGTCTGAACACTTCTGTCCACTGCATTTTGATATCAGAGTTGCCAGAGAAAACACAATGCAGTCAAGTATTGGATGGAACAATGATTTACTCACCTAGAGACAAGGCAGAGCAAGATTAACTTCATTAGTGGGTGTCAGTACCCCATTGCCAGCAGGTCCCTCCCAGCAGTGGACACAGGGCAATTAACCTGCAGGAATGCCTCTTGTGCTGCAGCAAAAGGATCCTGTCCCCTCCTGGCAAGGGACAGATATAATAGTGGGTTGGCCAGGTGCCATATGAGGCACATGCTTAAGCAAAACAAAGAAATACACATTGAGTCTGAACAGCAAAAGCTATTCCCACACAATGTGATAAATTCAGCACAAGCTGTGAGGTTTCTTTATCTCTTGGTAAAGAAGTGTTCCTGCCTCAAGGCCCATTCTTATGTGGCCAAGTAGAAACCCAAAAACTGCATGTAGGATATTGCCTTTCCCAACAGAATTCCTGCTGAATTCATGCTCAGTGGGAGCCACCTAGGAGATTGGGCCACCTATATGCAATCTTAGCTTGACTTGGTAAATGCATGGTGGCTAAATTGAGAGAGACTACATTCTACGATAATCCATATTGGTCAGATAATATGGAATTCTACCTTATTTTTAACATCGTATCTTAGAAGAGCATTACCGTAAGACCGTACATAGAGAAAAATATTCAGAACAGTAAGACTGGAAACTTTCATGTAAGACAGAGTTGAAGGAATTGGGGATGTCCAGTGGTAGCCAAAGAAAAATAAAATGAATATTGAGGAAAGATAAAGGAAGTATAATTTGTGCTAAATTTCTCATAATAAGGGTGCAATTCTCAATAAGGTTCTAACTTACATAGTAATTTACATGTAAATACAAAATAAATTTACAATAATTAATAAAAATGTTTTAAAGAGACAGAAACATAGAGTTAAAGTAGACAAAAAAAAGACTATAAAAGATATAAATGGGAGATGCTCTCTGGAAGTAGCCGGTGGTGAAAGGAGCGTGGTGGGCAAAGATGGTTCAGGCAATTCTGGTTTTCAATAACCACGGGAAGCCGCGGCTGGTCCGCTTCTACCAGCGTTTCCCAGAAGAAATTCAACAGCAGATTATTTGAGAGACCTTCCATCTAGCTCTCAAGCGGGATGACAACATCTGTAACTTCTTGGAGGGTGGAAGTTTGATTGGTGGCTCTGACTACAAACTGATTTATCAGCATTATGCTACCCTCTATTTTGTATTTTGTGTGGATTCATCAGAGAGTGAACTTGAGATCTTGGACCTCATCAAGGTTTTTGTGGAGACTCTGGATATATATTTCAAAAATGTTTGTGAATTGGATTTGATCTTCCATATGGATAAGGTGCACTACGTTCTTCAGGAGGTGGTGATGGGTGGGATGGTGTTGGAAACAAACATGAATGAAATCGTGGCTCAGACTGAAGCTCAGAACAGGCTGGAGAAATCCAAGGGTGGCCTTTCAACAGCGCCTGCCCAGGCCATGTCTGCCATGAAAAACATCAACTTGCCAGAGATGCCTCGGAATATCAACATTGGCGATCTCAACATCAAGTCCCCAGCTTGTCCCAATTTGTCTGAGGGTGGAAGATGGCTACACTGAGTCCTTGGAACCAGCAAAGCTGAGCCAGTCCTGCAGCAAAACCCGCTCTGTGCCCTGGAGGAGTCCCGCCTCGGGCAGTGGCCCCTGTTGTCCCGAATCGGGAAGGAGTCCTGTGTCCACTGCCAGCCTGTGCTTGCTTCTCACATATGGAGCACATGCCTACTGGCTCTACTCGAGTTGGCACACCCAGAATCCTTTTGTATAGCCACGCTGTCTCATCACCACCTCCTGCGGCTCACACTCTCCACTGCCACGGTCTGGGCTCTGCTCTCCCAGGTGTTTATGTGCAGGACACAATCCAAATCGTAAGCCTGTTGTTTGCCTGCCCTCCACATTTCTGCCAATAGGGAGGGCACACCCCCACAGCCAGAGGGGTCCCCCTCAAAGGGGAGAGGCCCTGTGTCTGTAGAAGGCAAAGCTGACAACATGTGGAACATAGAAATTATGACTCTTGCAGGTTTAAAATACATTCTCCTCCCGAGGAGCAGAGGGGTCAGTTCTGAATGATGAGTCTTCTTTGTCCAGGAAACCCACTGCTGTCTACACCAGCTTCTGCAGCATGAGAGCCTGAGCTGGGGTCATGTGCTCTGGACCTGGCACAGGCGAAGGCTGGGGACACGGGCAGCCTGCTGGCTGAGACCGGTGGCAGTGCAGCATCTTCTCCCCAGTGTGCGAGGGGTCCCTGCCTGAGCTCCCTCTGGGCACGCCCTGTTGCCCTCAGATGACAGTCCTCTAGAGCTAGCTGTGGAAACCTGTAAATGTTTACGTGTGCTAAGAGCCTTTCTTCCTGTGGTTAACTTAGAGCTGAAGCTGCTTCTCGAAGTAGTGCCTCTTACTCCTGCGCTGCCTCGGGGCCAGGTCTCGGGTGTGATGTTGAGCTCCCTGGAGATTAGGGAGCTCGCTGCACCATCATGGTAAAGTCTCCCGGCCTGGGGACTTTTCGTGCCTGCCGGCCGGTGGCCCAAACTGTTTCCTCAGGCCTCCTGATGCTGTCGCAGAGCCCATCTGAGATGGTGCCCGGCAGGACCATGGTCAGGACCACGTCTTTTCCCGCTTTGAACAGTGCTTCCTGTGGTTGGTGCCCTTTGCTCCCTGTAGCCTCTTAGCCTCAGTCTTTTGGAACATCTCTGATAACCTCATAGATGGGCAGTGTTGATCAGAATGTAGGCCCTCTTATGTTGGAAGAGGGAAATGTAGGTTAATATATCTATCTGATGTTAAAACCTCTGATATTCTTTTAAAGAATTTATTTTTTTTTTAAACAGACATTTCAGCATATTCACATCCCTCTCACATTTGCTGAAAGTGATACAGGAGCAAAGAAGGAAAACGATATTTATTTTGCACCTACTGTAAGGTGGCATGAGCGAGATCCTTCCACAATCCTTACAACAGACACTGTTATCTCCATTTTGCAAGTCAAGAAAGTAAGACTCAGAGAGGTCAAGTAACCTGCTTTAGGTAGGTCACAAGGGCTAAGAATTGAGACTGTCTGCCTAAATCCACAGTTCATTTTCTTTTCACTGCTCAAATGGTTTCTCCCAATTTTATTTTCTTTCTTATGGATAAGGAAACCTCAAAAAGTTCGGGTAGCTTCTCAGAAACTGTGATAAAAACCAGCTTGGTAGCCAGTGACAGCATCAAAGAGTGTAAGCTGGGGGGTCCTCCACATGCCTCCATTGAACTGGTGAGGAAACAGAAGCCCAGAGTGTTAAGTGTTGTATCAAGGGTCACAAAGCTAGAACCAAGTCATTTTTCTTTTTTCTTTTTTTAAAATTTGTATTGGAGTATAGTTGATTTACAATGTTGTGTTAGTTTCAGGTGTACAGTAAAGTGAATCAGTTATACGTATACATACCAAAAAAAAAAAGATATAAATGATGTATTTAATGAATAAATCCGAAAGACATATATTGAATTCACATCCTGAAAGAAGGAGTGAACTTTCTTTTCAAGGGCTCGTGGAACTTTATAAAACTTCAATAGATTAGAAATTTTAATAACTGAATCTATAACAGAAACCTGGAAAACAAGAACATCAGAAAAATGAACATTAAAAAACATAAACTATCCTTAATGATTATTTTGTGGCAAAAAAGAAAAATTGATCCTAACTTGACATATACTTTGTAAATAATAATAAACATGTCATAATTAAAACTTTGAAAATTAAGTAAAACAACCCTCAGAGGGATATTTATAGCTGAAATATTTAGATTAGTAAAAGGAAATAATTTAGTTAATTGAATTATCTAATTTAAAAGGGTTAGAAAAATGATCAACAAAACAAACCAAAGGACCTGAAGAAAGAGCACAGTGAAGTTAAAAACAAATGTGAGTGAATTGAAAAACAACGATCACATTTTAAATATTATTGGTTTTTTGAAAATGAAAGACAGCTAAGCCTATTAAGATAAAATAAGGAGGAAAGTGGTATTAAATTGTACATGAAAAAATGAACTCTAAACTCTGTAAAAAGAAACTAGAGAAAATTAAATATTTTATACCAAATGTAATTGTAAGAATGGACTCCAAAAATATTGGGATAGTAAACTGACCAAATATTCTGGAAGAAAATTATGACGCCAGGTGCACAGAGCTCTGTGCCCCCATGTCAACCCCTTCAAATCTTTCGGAAATATAAAATCCTGCTACTACTTAAACTGTTTCAGAGTTGAGAAGAGGGAAAATTACAAATCATTTTTACAAAGCATGTATTGTATCATTGTATCAAATTCCACAATAATATGCAAATGAAAAAATACCATACACTAGCCTTACTTTTGAAAAATGTGAAAGTACTGGAAACACATTAAAAGAAAGAAATCATCATGTGAGATTGATTCTAGTAATAAAATGTAGAATTTATTATTCAAAATCTGCTATTTTCAGTTTATCAACAAGATTGATCAAAGGAGAAATGACATTAAAAATCTCTATAGATGCTTAGAAAGCAGTTGACAAAAATTAATATCCATTTCTGTTAAAAAAACTCTTTTTGGAATACATATGCACACACACACACACACACACACACATGCACACACTGAAAGCCACAGTTATGCTTAAATGTGAAATACTAGGTCGTTACTGTTAAAGTTAATGATGCCCAATATTGCCACTATTTATGTACACTTTCTGGAAGAATTTGACAATGCAATTAGGTAAGAGAAAGACATGATTGCTATAAACATTGGAAGGAAAGTATCTAACTTATTATTTGCAGATGATATGGAGATACGGATTTATACCTGGAAAACATGAGAAAGTCAGTTGAAACCCCCTTGGAAACAACAGAAGAATTCAATAAGGGAGCTATTTACAAGATTAAGATATAAAAAGCAATAGCTTTCTTAGATAAACATTTAAAAAATAACTGGTGAACTCTCTGCAATTGGACCTGTTAAAGCAGAGATAAGTAACCAACTACCAACGATAATGTAGAAAGACCCCTCTGAATGGGAGCACAATTATTTTGGATGAATTCTAAACTTTTAGCCATGAGTTTGGGGAATCTGACCCTAGGAACAAAGGCTTTTGACCCTAGTGGCATAATTCCTATGATTCAGCTTCCTGTAGAACCTGCACCTATTCTGATAATTCTTGTATGTGCAATAATTTTTGTTGAATTCTTCATTCTGCACTCTGGTCTTGGTGCCTGAGTGTCTTCTTGGACATTGAACCTTAGCCAATTGCTCTAATCACCTGAATATACATATTTTAATTCCTGTCTCTCTGTTATTGATCTGAACTTAGCTTGATCCTGACAAATAGACCATCCCAAATTGTGAGTTTTTTTTTTTAAACATCTTTATTGAAGTATAATTGCCTTACAATGGTGTGTTAGCTTCTGCTTTATAACCAAGTGAATCAGTTATACATATACAATATGTTCCCATATCTCTTCCCTCTTGCATCTCCCTCCCTCCCACCCTCCCCATCCCCCACCCTAGGTGGTCAGAAAGCACCGAGCTGATCTCCCTGTGCTATGCGGCTGCTTCCCACTAGCTATCTATTTTACATTTGGTAGTGTATATATGTCCATGACACTCTCTCACCCTGTCACATCTCACCCCACCCCCTCCCCATATCCTCGAGTCCATTCTCTAGTAGGTCTGTGTCTTTATTCCCGTCTTGCCACTAGGTTCTTCATGGCCTTTTTTTTTTTTCCCTTAGATTCCGTATATATGTGTTAGCATGCTGTATTTGTTTTTCTCTTTCTGACTTACTTCACTCTGTATGACAGACTCTAACTCCATCCACCTCATTACAAATACCTCCATTTCATTTCTTTTTATGGCTGAGTAATATTCCATTGTATATATGTGCCACATCTTCTTTATCCATTCATCTGTCGATGGACATTTAGGTTGCTTCCATGTCCTGGCTATTGTAAATAGAGCTGCAATGAACATTTTGGTACATGACTCTTTTTGAACTATGGTTTTCTCAGGGTATATGCCCAGTAGTGGGATTGCTGGGTCGTATGGTAGTTCTATTTGTAGTTTTTTAAGGAACCTCCATACTGTTCTCCATAGTGGCTGTATCAATTTACATTCCCACCAACAGTGCAAGAGTGTTCCCTTTCCTCCACACCCTCTCCAGCATTTATTGTTTCTAGATTTTTTGATGATGGCCATTCTGACCGGTGTGAGATGATACCTCATTGTAGTTTTGATTTGCATTTCTCTAATGATTAATGATGTTGAGCATTCTTTCATGTGTCTGTTGGCAATCTGTATATCTTCTTTGGAGAAATGTCTATTTAGGTCTTCTACCCATTTTTGGATTGGGTTGTTCGTTTTTTTGTTATTGAGCTGCATGAGCTGCTTGTAAATCTTGGAGATTAATCCTTTGTCAGTTGCTTCATTTGCAAATATTTTCTCCCATTCTGATGGTTGTCTTTTGGTCTTGTTTATGGCTTCCTTTGCTGTGCAAAAGCTTTTAAGTTTCATTAGGTCCCATTTGTTTATTTGTGTTCTTATTTCCATTTCTCTGGGAGCAGGTTCAAAAAGAATCTTGCTGTGATGTATGTCATAGAGTGTTCTGCCTATGTTTTCCTCTAAGAGTTTGATGGTGTCTGGCCTTACACTTAGGTCTTTAATCCATTTTGAGTTTATTTTTGTGCATGGTGTCAGGGAGTGTTCTAATTTCATAGTTTTACATGTAGCTGTCCAATTTTCCCAGCACCACTTATTGAAGAGGCTGTCTTTTCTCCACTGTATATGCTTGCCTCCTTTATCAAAGATAAGGTGACCATATGTGTGTGGGTTTATCTCTGGGCTTTCTATCCTGTTCCATTGATCTATATTTCTGTTTTTGTGCCAGTACCAAACTGTCTTGATTACTGTAGCTTTGTAATATAATCTGAAGTCAGGGAGCCTGATTCCCCCAGCTCCATTTTTCGTTCTCAAGATTGCTTTGGCTATTCGGGGTCTTTTGTGTTTCCATACAAATTGTGAAATTTTTTGTTCTAGTTCTGTGAAAAATGCCAGTGGTAGTTTGATAGGGATTGCATTGAATCTGTAGATTGCTTTGGGTAGTAGAGTCATTTTCACAATGTTGATTCTTCCAATCCAGGAACATGGTATATCTCTCCATCTATTTGTATCATCTTTAATTTCTTTCATCAGTGTCTTATAATTTTCTGCATACAGGTCTTTTGTCTCCTTAGGTAGGTTTATTCCTAGATATTTTATTCTTTTTGTTGCAATGGTAAATGGGAGTGTTTTCTTAATTTCACTTTCAGATTTTTCGTCATTAGTGTATAGAAATGCAAGAGATTTCTGTGCATTAATTTTGTATCCTGCTACTTTACCAAATTCATTGATTAGCTCTAGGAGTTTTCTGGTAGCATCTTTAGGATTCTCTATGTATAGTATCATGTCATCTGCAAATAGTGACAGCTTTACTTCTTCTTTTCCGATTTGGATTCCTTTTATTTCTTTGTCTTCTCTGATTGCAGTGGCTAACACTTCCAAAACTATGTTGAATAATAGTGGTGAGAGTGGGCAACCTTGTCTTGTTCCTGATCTTAGTGGAAATGGTTTCAGTTTTTCACCATTGAGGACAATGTTGTCTGTGGGTTTGTCATATATGGCCTTTATTATGTTGAGGAAAGTTCCCTCTATGCCTACTTTCTGCAGGGCTTTTATCATAAATGGGTGTTGAATTTTGTCGAAAGCTTTCTCTGCATCTATTGAGATGATCATATGGTTTTTCTCCTTCAATTTGTTAATATGGTGTATCACATTGATTGATTTGCGTATATTGAAGAATCCTTGGATTCCTGGGATAAACCCCACTTGATCATGGTGTATGATCCTTTTGATGTGCTGTTGGATTCTGTTTGCTAGTATTTTGTTGAGGATTTTTGCATCTATGTTCATCAGTAATATTGGCCTGTAGTTTTCTTTCTTTGTGATATCTTTGTCTGGTTTTGGTATCAGGGTGATGGTGGCCTCGTAGAATGAGTTTGGGAGTGTTCCTCCCTCTGCAATATTTTGGAAGAGTTTGAGAAGAATAGGTGTTAGCTCTTCTCTAAATGTTTGATAGAATTCACCTGTGAAGCCATCTGGTCCTGGGCTTTTGTTTGTTGGAAGGTTTTTTTTTTTTTTTTTTTTTTTTTTTTTTTTTTTTTTTTTTTTAACATCTTTATTGAAGTATAATTGCCTTACAATGGTGTGTTAGCTTCTGCTTTATAACAAAGTGAATCAGTTATACATATACAATATGTTCCCATTTCTCTTCCCTCTTGCATCTCCCTCCCTCCCACCCTCCCCATCCCATCCCTCTAGATGGTCACAAAGCACCGAGCTGATCTCCCTGTGCTATGCGGCTGCTTCCCACTAGTTATCTATTTTACATTTGGTAGTGTATATATGTCCATGACACTCTCTTACCCTGTCACATCTCACCCCACCCCCTCCCCATATCCTCAAGTCCATTCTCTAGTAGGTCTGTGTCTTTATTCCCGTCTTGCCACTAGGTTCTTCATGGCCTTTTTTTTTTTTTTTTTTTTTTTTTTTTTTCCCCTTAGATTCCGTATATATGTGTTAGCATACTGTATTTGTTTTTCTCTTTCTGACTTACTTCACTCTGTATGACAGACTCTAACTCCATCCACCTCATTACAAATACCTCCATTTCATTTCTTTTTATGGCTGAGTAATATTCCATTGTATATATGTGCCACATCTTCTTTATCCATTCATCTGTCGATGGACATTTAGATTGCTTCCATGTCCTGGCTATTGTAAATAGAGCTGCAATGAACATTTTGGTACATGACTCTTTTTGACCTATGGTTTTCTCAGGGTATATGCCCAGTAGTGGGATTGCTGGGTCGTATGGTAGTTCTATTTGTAGTTTTTTAAGGAACCTCCATACTGTTCTCCATAGTGGCTGTATCAATTTACATTCCCACCAACAGTGCAAGAGTGTTCCCTTTCCTCCACACCCTCTCCAGCATTTATTGTTTCTAGATTTTTTGATGATGGCCATTCTGACCGGTGTGAGATGATACCTCATTGTAGTTTTGATTTGCATTTCTCTAATGATTAATGATGTTGAGCATTCTTTCATGTGTCTGTTGGCAATCTGTATATCTTCTTTGGAGAAATGTCTATTTAGGTCTTCTACCCATTTTTGGATTGGGTTGTTCGTTTTTTTGTTATTGAGCTGCATGAGCTGCTTGTAAATCTTGGAGATTAATCCTTTGTCAGTTGCTTCATTTGCAAATATTTTCTCCCATTCTGATGGTTGTCTTTTGGTCTTGTTTATGGCTTCCTTTGCTGTGCAAAAGCTTTTAAGTTTCATTAGGTCCCATTTGTTTATTTGTGTTCTTATTTCCATTTCTCTGGGAGCAGGTTCAAAAAGAATCTTGCTGTGATGTATGTCATAGAGTGTTCTGCCTATGTTTTCCTCTAAGAGTTTGATGGTGTCTGGCCTTACACTTAGGTCTTTAATCCATTTTGAGTTTATTTTTGTGCATGGTGTCAGGGAGTGTTCTAATTTCATAGTTTTACATGTAGCTGTCCAATTTTCCCAGCACCACTTATTGAAGAGGCTGTCTTTTCTCCACTGTATATGCTTGCCTCCTTTATCAAAGATAAGGTGACCATATGTGTGTGGGTTTATCTCTGGGCTTTCTATCCTGTTCCATTGATCTATATTTCTGTTTTTGTGCCAGTACCAAACTGTCTTGATTACTGTAGCTTTGTAATATAATCTGAAGTCAGGGAGCCTGATTCCCCCAGCTCCATTTTTCGTTCTCAAGATTGCTTTGGCTATTCGGGGTCTTTTGTGTTTCCATACAAATTGTGAAATTTTTTGTTCTAGTTCTGTGAAAAATGCCAGTGGTAGTTTGATAGGGATTGCATTGAATCTGTAGATTGCTTTGGGTAGTAGAGTCATTTTCACAATGTTGATTCTTCCAATCCAGGAACATGGTATATCTCTCCATCTATTTGTATCATCTTTAATTTCTTTCATCAGTGTCTTATAATTTTCTGCATACAGGTCTTTTGTCTCCTTAGGTAGGTTTATTCCTAGATATTTTATTCTTTTTGTTGCAATGGTAAATGGGAGTGTTTTCTTAATTTCACTTTCAGATTTTTCGTCATTAGTGTATAGAAATGCAAGAGATTTCTGTGCATTAATTTTGTATCCTGCTACTTTACCAAATTCATTGATTAGCTCTAGGAGTTTTCTGGTAGCATCTTTAGGATTCTCTATGTATAGTATCATGTCATCTGCAAATAGTGACAGCTTTACTTCTTCTTTTCCGATTTGGATTCCTTTTATTTCTTTGTCTTCTCTGATTGCAGTGGCTAACACTTCCAAAACTATGTTGAATAATAGTGGTGAGAGTGGGCAACCTTGTCTTGTTCCTGATCTTAGTGGAAATGGTTTCAGTTTTTCACCATTGAGGACAATGTTGTCTGTGGGTTTGTCATATATGGCCTTTATTATGTTGAGGAAAGTTCCCTCTATGCCTACTTTCTGCAGGGCTTTTATCATAAATGGGTGTTGAATTTTGTCGAAAGCTTTCTCTGCATCTATTGAGATGATCATATGGTTTTTCTCCTTCAATTTGTTAATATGGTGTATCACATTGATTGATTTGCGTATATTGAAGAATCCTTGGATTCCTGGGATAAACCCCACTTGATCATGGTGTATGATCCTTTTGATGTGCTGTTGGATTCTGTTTGCTAGTATTTTGTTGAGGATTTTTGCATCTATGTTCATCAGTAATATTGGCCTGTAGTTTTCTTTCTTTGTGATATCTTTGTCTGGTTTTGGTATCAGGGTGATGGTGGCCTCGTAGAATGAGTTTGGGAGTGTTCCTCCCTCTGCAATATTTTGGAAGAGTTTGAGAAGAATAGGTGTTAGCTCTTCTCTAAATGTTTGATAGAATTCACCTGTGAAGCCATCTGGTCCTGGGCTTTTGTTTGTTGGAAGGTTTTTTTTTTTTTTTTTTTTTTTTTTTTTTTTTTTAACATCTTTATTGAAGTATAATTGCCTTACAATGGTGTGTTAGCTTCTGCTTTATAACAAAGTGAATCAGTTATACATATACAATATGTTCCCATTTCTCTTCCCTCTTGCATCTCCCTCCCTCCCACCCTCCCCATCCCATCCCTCTAGATGGTCACAAAGCACCGAGCTGATCTCCCTGTGCTATGCGGCTGCTTCCCACTAGTTATCTATTTTACATTTGGTAGTGTATATATGTCCATGACACTCTCTTACCCTGTCACATCTCACCCCACCCCCTCCCCATATCCTCAAGTCCATTCTCTAGTAGGTCTGTGTCTTTATTCCCGTCTTGCCACTAGGTTCTTCATGGCCTTTTTTTTTTTTTTTTTTTTTTTTTTTTTCCCCTTAGATTCCGTATATATGTGTTAGCATACTGTATTTGTTTTTCTCTTTCTGACTTACTTCACTCTGTATGACAGACTCTAACTCCATCCACCTCATTACAAATACCTCCATTTCATTTCTTTTTATGGCTGAGTAATATTCCATTGTATATATGTGCCACATCTTCTTTATCCATTCATCTGTCGATGGACATTTAGATTGCTTCCATGTCCTGGCTATTGTAAATAGAGCTGCAATGAACATTTTGGTACATGACTCTTTTTGACCTATGGTTTTCTCAGGGTATATGCCCAGTAGTGGGATTGCTGGGTCGTATGGTAGTTCTATTTGTAGTTTTTTAAGGAACCTCCATACTGTTCTCCATAGTGGCTGTATCAATTTACATTCCCACCAACAGTGCAAGAGTGTTCCCTTTCCTCCACACCCTCTCCAGCATTTATTGTTTCTAGATTTTTTGATGATGGCCATTCTGACCGGTGTGAGATGATACCTCATTGTAGTTTTGATTTGCATTTCTCTAATGATTAATGATGTTGAGCATTCTTTCATGTGTCTGTTGGCAATCTGTATATCTTCTTTGGAGAAATGTCTATTTAGGTCTTCTACCCATTTTTGGATTGGGTTGTTCGTTTTTTTGTTATTGAGCTGCATGAGCTGCTTGTAAATCTTGGAGATTAATCCTTTGTCAGTTGCTTCATTTGCAAATATTTTCTCCCATTCTGATGGTTGTCTTTTGGTCTTGTTTATGGCTTCCTTTGCTGTGCAAAAGCTTTTAAGTTTCATTAGGTCCCATTTGTTTATTTGTGTTCTTATTTCCATTTCTCTGGGAGCAGGTTCAAAAAGAATCTTGCTGTGATGTATGTCATAGAGTGTTCTGCCTATGTTTTCCTCTAAGAGTTTGATGGTGTCTGGCCTTACACTTAGGTCTTTAATCCATTTTGAGTTTATTTTTGTGCATGGTGTCAGGGAGTGTTCTAATTTCATAGTTTTACATGTAGCTGTCCAATTTTCCCAGCACCACTTATTGAAGAGGCTGTCTTTTCTCCACTGTATATGCTTGCCTCCTTTATCAAAGATAAGGTGACCATATGTGTGTGGGTTTATCTCTGGGCTTTCTATCCTGTTCCATTGATCTATATTTCTGTTTTTGTGCCAGTACCAAACTGTCTTGATTACTGTAGCTTTGTAATATAATCTGAAGTCAGGGAGCCTGATTCCCCCAGCTCCATTTTTCGTTCTCAAGATTGCTTTGGCTATTCGGGGTCTTTTGTGTTTCCATACAAATTGTGAAATTTTTTGTTCTAGTTCTGTGAAAAATGCCAGTGGTAGTTTGATAGGGATTGCATTGAATCTGTAGATTGCTTTGGGTAGTAGAGTCATTTTCACAATGTTGATTCTTCCAATCCAGGAACATGGTATATCTCTCCATCTATTTGTATCATCTTTAATTTCTTTCATCAGTGTCTTATAATTTTCTGCATACAGGTCTTTTGTCTCCTTAGGTAGGTTTATTCCTAGATATTTTATTCTTTTTGTTGCAATGGTAAATGGGAGTGTTTTCTTAATTTCACTTTCAGATTTTTCGTCATTAGTGTATAGAAATGCAAGAGATTTCTGTGCATTAATTTTGTATCCTGCTACTTTACCAAATTCATTGATTAGCTCTAGGAGTTTTCTGGTAGCATCTTTAGGATTCTCTATGTATAGTATCATGTCATCTGCAAATAGTGACAGCTTTACTTCTTCTTTTCCGATTTGGATTCCTTTTATTTCTTTGTCTTCTCTGATTGCAGTGGCTAACACTTCCAAAACTATGTTGAATAATAGTGGTGAGAGTGGGCAACCTTGTCTTGTTCCTGATCTTAGTGGAAATGGTTTCAGTTTTTCACCATTGAGGACAATGTTGTCTGTGGGTTTGTCATATATGGCCTTTATTATGTTGAGGAAAGTTCCCTCTATGCCTACTTTCTGCAGGGCTTTTATCATAAATGGGTGTTGAATTTTGTCGAAAGCTTTCTCTGCATCTATTGAGATGATCATATGGTTTTTCTCCTTCAATTTGTTAATATGGTGTATCACATTGATTGATTTGCGTATATTGAAGAATCCTTGGATTCCTGGGATAAACCCCACTTGATCATGGTGTATGATCCTTTTGATGTGCTGTTGGATTCTGTTTGCTAGTATTTTGTTGAGGATTTTTGCATCTATGTTCATCAGTAATATTGGCCTGTAGTTTTCTTTCTTTGTGATATCTTTGTCTGGTTTTGGTATCAGGGTGATGGTGGCCTCGTAGAATGAGTTTGGGAGTGTTCCTCCCTCTGCAATATTTTGGAAGAGTTTGAGAAGAATAGGTGTTAGCTCTTCTCTAAATGTTTGATAGAATTCACCTGTGAAGCCATCTGGTCCTGGGCTTTTGTTTGTTGGAAGGTTTTTAATCACAGTTTCAATTTCAGTGCTTGTGATTGGTCTGTCCATACTTTCTATTTCTTCCTGGTTCAGTCTCGGCAGTTTGTGCATTTCTAAGAATCTGTCCATTTCTTGCAGGTTGTCCATTTTATTGGCATAGAGTTGCTTGTAGTAATCTCTCATGATCTTTTGTATTTCTGCAGTGTCAGTGGTTACTTCTCCTTTTTCATTTCTAATTCTGTTGATTTGAATCTTCTCCCTTTTTCTCTTGATGAGTCTGGCTAATGGTTTATCAATTTTGTTTATCTTCTCAAAGAACCAGCTTTTAGTTTCATTGATTTTTGCTATTGTTTCCTTCATTTCTTTTTCATTTATTTCTGACCTGATCTTTATGATTTCTTTCCTTCTGCTGGCTTTGGGGTTTTTTGGTTCTTCTTTCTCTAATTGCTTTAGGTGCAAGTTTAGGTTGTTTATTCGAGATGTTTCCTGTTTCTTGAGGTAGGCTTGTATTGCTATAAACTTCCCTCTTAGCACTGCTTTTGCTGCATCCCATAGGTTTTGGGTCATTGTATCTCCATTGTCATTTGTTTCTAGGTATTTTTTGATTTCCCCTTTGATTTCTTCAGTGATCACTTCGTTATTAAGTAGTGTATTGTGTAGCCTCCATGTGTTTGTATTTTTTACAGATCTTTTCCTGTAATTGATATCTAGTCTCATAGCATTGTGGTCGGAAAAGTTACTTGATACGATTTCAACCAAATTGTGAGTTTTTTGATGGCATGGATTTTTGTCTTCATGTTAGATCTTCAGCATGTATTAAAAGGTCTGACACATAATGGGCATTAATTAAATACTTATGAAAAGAATACATACAGTTGTCCCTCTGTATCTGAGAGGAATTGGTTCCAGGACCCCTCTGGATACCGAAATTCATGGATACTCAAGTCCCTTATGTAAAATGGCATAGTATTTGCATATAACCTATGCACATCCTCCTGTATGCTTTAAATCATCTCTATATTACTTATAACACCTAATACAATGCAAATGCTGCATAAATAGTTGTAAATACAGTGCAAATGTAATGTAAATAGTTGCCAGTGCACCTCAAATTTAAGTTTCACTTTTTGAAAGTTTCTGGATTTTTTTAAAGAAATATTTTTGATGCACAGTGGTTTAAATCCATTGATGAGGAACCTGTGTATAATGGAGGGCCCATTGTACCCTGATATGCTACATAATTCAGATTCACAAATTTGTTTTTAAGATGAGGACTTTTCCCAGTTTCGCTCTGCATAGCTGCTTCCAGGCTTCTGTCCCAAATTTGTGGTATGGAGCTTTGCTCCTATTCATCCTGTCCAAAATTATTTTTTCTAACCTAGAGTTTCTTCACTGGGGATTCATGCAAGCCCAGGAAGCCTAGATGAAGCATTCAGTTTTTGATTTTTTTTTTTACTACTACCCTAATTGTACTCAAAAGCTTTTATTTATATGCATATATTACTAGTTAGTTTTTTTTTTTAAGTTGGAGTAGAAACTTTTTTTTTTTTTAATTATTTATTTATCTATTCATGGCTGTGTTGGGTCTTCGTTTCTGTATGAGGGCTTTCTCTAGTTGCGGCAAGCGGGGGCCACTCTTCATCGCGGTGCGCGGGCCTCTCACCATCGCGGCCTCTCTTGTTGTGGAGCACAGGCTCCAGACGCGCAGGCTCAGTAATTGTGGCTAACGGGCCCAGTTGCTCCGCGGCATGTGGGATCTTCCCGGACCAGGGCTCGAACCCGTGTCCCCTGTTTTGGCAGGCAGATTCTCAACCACTGTGCCACCAGGGAAGCCCCTATTACTAGTTTTATAGTTCATAAATTTCACCCGAGTCACATTATCTCTCCTTTTCCTATGCTTTGCTTCATCTTGCTGATCCCATACCAGTGCCTTCCAGTACTAAACCTCAAATTGGAAACTGACAATGCTGGTACTGTGTTTTATGATAATATATGTAGCATGATATCAATAATTTTTTATTTGTATGAAGGCTACATCTCCTGGGATGTTGTTCTTCATGGCACACTCTCTCCAAGAAACAGTGTAGCAATTATAAATGAATTTTATAAATTTTTTACCACATTAAAGATATATTTTCTGCAAATAATAAATCCAATGATCTATTCTCCTTTTATTCTCCATGTGCTTGATCTTTACACATAGTGTTAGATCAAATATCAAAGGTAGGACAATAGTCTCATGGTATTGACCAAACAGGACCCACTTACTTATATTAAAAATTTGGTTATTTTTCCTTTTTTAAAATTAAAGACTTGTTTTTGGGGCAGTTTTAGGTCTACAGCAAAATTGAGAGGAAGGTGCAGATATTTCCCATATACCCCTTACTTCCACATGTGTATAGCTTATCCATTATCATCATGTCCTACCAGATTGTACATTTGTTACAATAGATGAACCTATCTTGACACATCATAATCATCTAAAGTCTGTAGTTTACATTAGGGTTCGCTTTTGGTGTTGTACATTTTAAGGATGTGGGCAAATTTATAGTATGGGTCCACCATTATAATATCATACAGAGAAGTTTAAAATCCTTTGTGCTCCACCTATTCATTTCTCCCTTTCCACTAATCCCTGGCAATCACTGATCTTTTTACTCTCTCCATAGTTTTGCCTTTTGCAGGATGTCATATAGTTGGAATCATACAATGTGTACCGTTTTCAGATCAGTTTCTTTCACTTAATAATATGTATTTAAGTTTCCTCCATGTCTTTTCATGGCTTAGTAGATCATTTCTTTTTAGCACTGAATAACAGTCCATTGTCCACAGTTTATCCATTCATTTACTGAAGTACATATTGGTTGTTTCCATGTTTTGTCAATTATGGATAAAGCTGATATATACATCCATGTGCAGGTTTCGTGTGGACATAAGTTTTCAGCACCTTTAGGTAAATGCCATGAAGTGTGATGTGATTGCTGGATCCTATGGTAAGAGTATGCTTAGTTTTGTAAAAACTACAGTAAAATTTCTTGCAAAGTCGTGCCATTTTGCATTTCCACCAGTAATGAATGAGAGTTTCTTTTGCTCCACATCCTCACAAGTATTTGGTGTTGTCAGTGTTCTGAATTTTGGTCATTCTAATAGATGTGTAGTGGTATCTCATGGTTTTAATTTGTATTTCCCTGGTGACATATGATGTGGAACATCTTTTCATATGCTTACTTGCCATTTGTATATATTCTTTGTTGAGGGGTCATTTAAGGTCTTTGGCTCATTATGATGGAGAAAAGATAGTCTTTTTTAAAAATGGTGCTGCAACAACTGAATATCCACATGTCCAAATGAATCTAGATACAGACCTTATACCTTTACAAAAATTAACTCAAATGGATTGTAGACCCAACTGTAAAACATAAAACTGTAACACTCCTGGAAGATAACATAGGATACAACCTAGATGACCTTGTATATAACAGTGACTTTTTAGATACAACACAAAAGTCCTGACCCCTGAAAAAAATAATTGATAAGATGAACTTAAAAAGCATTAAAATAATGTCTGCTCTGTAAAAGACAATATTAAGAGAATAAAAAGATAAGCCACATGCTAGGAGAAAATATTTGTCAAAAAAACAGCTGGTAAGGGACTAATATCCAAAACATATAAACAGCTCTTAAAACTCAACAATAAGAAAAGAAACAGTCCAGTTATAAAATGGGCCAAAGATGCTCCTCAGTTACAGCTCAGGTTTTCCTACCCCAGAACTGATTTCCATGGAGGTTCTGCATATGAGTCTCTGCTCTGGTAAGCAGTGACTCCCTGGGTTTGCCTGTCTCTCCAATCTTGAGGGCAGTGGTTTGTCCTCTGTCCTCATCTCTCTTAAGAATACAAAGGGAGCTGTTGATTTTTCAGTTTGTTCATCCTTTTACTTGCTGTTTGAATGGAGTAGTAATTTTTAAGCTCCTTACGGGCAGAACCAGAAACTGGAAGTCTATCCTGATTTTTTTTTTTAAAGAACAAATTTATCCCCTGCTTATTGAAAAATTGGTAGTATTTTAAAAACAATGTCCTTAATGTCTTATATTTTTTAATTTAAGAAATATATTTTAGTGTTTTTCCACATATGTCAGTATATAGAGAGCATTCTTATATTTTCTTATAGCTGTACATCATTCAATTTTATGTAGGTACCAAACCTATTAGTAAACCTTCAAAATATCTTCCAAAAACTTTCATGTATATCATTTTGCACACACACACACACACACACACACACACACATAGACATATATAAGATAAATATTGATAGGTAGGTACCAAATTTACCCTCATAGGAGTTCTATCTATTTAAATTCTCACCAGCAATGCATGAGAGCACCTGTATGTCTATAGCTACATCAACACAGTGAGTCATCAAATTTTGGATTTTTCCAGTCTGAAAGGTAAAAATGGTATCTCAATGTGTTTTTAAATTTCTATTTATGTTATTATAAGTATTAAGTTTGAGCATATTTTAATATATTTAAAACCAATTGGCATTATATATTCTTAACCTGTTACTTCATATCCTTTGGCCATGATTTCTAGGAGTTCTTTGTATATGAAGGTGATTGGCCTTTTTGCCCACATTATGAAATAACATTTGTCCAGTTTTTCATTTGTATTTTGACTAACATCCTTATTCTCCTTTTTCTTTCTCATCTTTAATAGTATATTTGTATTGTGCCCTGTACTAATTTTTCTTTATTGTTCATAATTTAATGAGTTAGCATTTTCTGGATGTCTGTGAAATTTCTTTATGTTATGTGTAAAACCCCCGACCCCTTTATCTTCCATTCTAAGGAGTTTTTCCATCTAAAAAAATTCTCCTCTGCTATTTCAGAGACTGTGTCCTGCATATATGACTGACTTGGGTGATTCTTTGTATTGACCTTCCACATCTACATTTCTGAATCAAACTAGGTTGAGAACAACTTCTATTATATGTCCTGATCAACAGTTTCTGCAATTATTGTTATAACCAAGAGATAGGGTTTTGCCCTTCAGAACATGCTCTTTCTCATCAAGAAGTTGTTTTGCTGGTGCTTTCTTAAATCTGCTACCACTAGTCCCTCTTATCACTGATGATGTAAATACTATTCATTTCCTTCTGTGTGGCATCTGCCTGATCTTAGCTTCTCTTTGCCTTTAGCCATATTTTGGAGATTAAGGATTATATTCCTTCAAAAGTACATTTTTTGGGATTTTTCACATATTTTGTGTTTTTAGTTGACATCCAAATGGTGAAGAGAAGTTTTTTGAAATGTATGTTTTTTTCATAGCTAAAGCATCAATACGTTTTTGAGTACATGTTCTATGACATGTAATGTTAATGATTATATGAATCTAGTCTTTTTAAGATTTGTGTTCATGATATAAACTTTTAGAGCTTTTGTTAGTATTTCCTACTTCGTGTGGCATTATTAGTATTTTGTGACTAGAAAGACTGATATGAACTCAGTATAATAAATTTTAACAACAAACAAAAGACCTTCAAAAAATGTTAATCTTCATGTACTTTCTACTTGGGTGTGAGAACTTTGTCCCCCAAAATGACACATCTGGTATTTTGACCATCATTTTCAGTGATCTATGTGAATGATAACACTCATATTTGGTATCATATAGGATAATGGGTGTGAGCTATTTTTGTAGCTCACAGTATATTTTTGTAGCTCACCCAGTATATCACATGGTGTTTAGCATACGTAATAAGTGAAAAGATTTTTTTCATGGTTTAATGCATGAATGAATGAATGAATCCTAGTGGAAAGTTAACTGAAGATAATCTTTTTTGGTACACATTTGGTTTAGCAATCTAGAAATAAGGAAAAAGAATGACTTAATTGATAGAGAATACTCGACATCATGAGTTTTCATATGGCTAGTTTAGAGCTAACCAAACTGGGATAACTATAATTGAAAATGGACAAAAGAAGGAAGAGATGGCTTTAACAGTGTGGAGTTCTTCAATCTTAGTTCCTGGGAGGCAGCTCTGCCACTGTATAATTACAAATGTCAAACAAAACTTTGAGTTTTGCTCTAATTTCCATCTCACTTTTTACACATTGTGTTACTGTGATCTAAGCCTTAGGGAAACTTGTCTTGCTAATTATTTTAGTCTTAATATTCATAACCAGTAGTGTATTTGTGCTACATGTTAGAAAGATAAGGAAAGTTACTATAAGCACAATCTTCAAATTTTGGTTCTGCAGGGTACATCAACTATAAAGGGGAAATTTTCTTGCCCACTTCTGGGGATAGAAAGCCAAAGGAGAGAGTAGGAAACTCAATTTCTTCTATTCATATACTTCTAAGAACAAAAATGATAGTAATGTTAAATATATAGTTGAACCTTCACCTTTCTAAATTTCAATATGCTACATATTCTTGCTGCAAAGTAGTTGTGCTGGAGTAAAATGCTACTGCGTGAGAGTACATTTTGCTCTCCATGACTTGGTTAGAGAAATTATTTGAGCTTCTATCATCCAGCACTGCACCTCTCAGTCCTTCCAACACAGTCACTGCTTATGCTGATCAAGCCAAAAAGCCTACGTGTTTTCTAATCTCTAAGAATTACACAATTCCTGATAAAAAATGTCATTAGGTTATGTAGTGATATGTAGTAAAAAAAAAAAAAAACAAAGTGCATTTTTGATAGTTTGAATACTCTGATATCCAAATTATGGAAAAATTGCAATTATACCAGAGAGAAATTTTTCTTCAAATACTTTTGGGAAGAAGATATGAGCTTTATTGTTTATTACATTAGAATGGCATTTGTCCTATAAATTTTTATAAATTAAGTTATATTGAAATACTTATGTTAACTCATGATTTTTAAATACAGTTCAACTTTTTTGAGATTTTCTTAAATCCAATCTTACTTTTTAAGCTACTTGAGTTAAGCAAGCATTTATTGAGTCTCTGGGATGTTAACCCATGATTTTTAAAGCCAGATTCAATTTTAAAAATTTATTTAAATTCAGTCTTTTTTAAAAAAAAAATATCAGTTAAATAAGCATTCTCTGAGTCTCTGGGATGTTACAGTATTCTGTGATAGGATGGGATAAAGATGAATAGAATTTAGTCCTGCTCTCTATCAAAGAGACCACTGTCTTGTTGATAGATAGTGCAAAAGCAATAATAATAAGAAGATGTATGGTGAGGAAAACTATGATGAATTGTATAGCAAACATAATAAAGTACAAAGATGGTAGGTGTGCTTATCTAAATTTTTTCATAATCCAATGATTTTACATGACATCAAATTTTGTAATTCTTGTAGATAAATATTAATATGTATAAGATAAATACAAAATTTAAAGCAAATTCTATTTTTCCTCTCAGGATTAGATTTAATCCTTAGTAAAAATGTTACAGTGAAAATGTCTAAATCTAGGTGCTATTCTGTAGTAATGTGATTAGATTGGATCTGACTCTTCTGGCAAAGATTAGGAATGAGATATTCCCTGATTAGTTAACTATGTAAATTTGGCTCATTCTTTTCTGGAATAGAGGTATAACTTGAAGAATTAATCAGATTTCCTTTTTTTCTAAAGGGGGCTCACCACCAGACACGTCTTTGTTCAGGGCATCATTGAATCAGTTACATTGTCGTCTTGTATACTTAGGGAGCTGTCATTCAGGACAGTGCCTGTCTTATTCAGGTAGGAGGAAGTAAAGCAGGAAGGAAACTAAGCAAATTAAGGAACATATGTAAATTAAGTTGACTTACTAACACTTTCGAAGAGTGTCTTACAAATTTGCACCCAGTTAGAAGTGTTGCTTCCTCAACTTTGTTGGATGAGATGCAACAAGCTGTAGCACAGGGGCCAGTTCCGCCCACACAGGTGCTTGTTTTGTTTGATACACACAATATTTGCCTGCACCAGTTTTAAACTGAGTGTTGATTGCCAACCCTTAATAATCATAAGATTTTGCATTTAACAAAATCAAGGTTTCTGCCTTCACTTCAAAAACCAAAAGTTGTGCTTTGATTCTCCATTTCCACAGTGAATGATCCGTTGAATCTGAGCGTCAGCTGCCTCTTTTGGGCAGGTTTGTTCACTCCTGTTTTCCACTGTCAACACAAGGCAGGAGTGGTGTGAGTGTCATTTACCATTGCATTTGTACTATTGCTTGTCTTATGCTGGGCCTATTCATTCATTTTGTGGCAAATTATTTTTAACACACTTCTGATCCTAGAATAAATGGCAAAAATACAAAATATAATTGAAAAATCAAAATATTTATAAATTACACAGAGACTAGCATAAGTTACCCAAGCAGTTTGCTTGTGTAAATGCCTTCTGAGCGGATTATTTTGTTCTCCCTATATTAAAAAATTCACATTTCCAGCTACTCTTTTTATCTCTCTTGGCTTATAAAATTTATATCCAACAGACTGCTGTAGATACAATCTACATTTCCTAAAACTCTCCAGTGCTTTGCTCACTTTCCAGATTTCATATAAACATACTCCTTTATTCATCTTCCATTCCCATTCCCCAATCACTCTCTTTATTCTTCTCTGTGTTCTTTTGTATCACAACTTTTTCCTCTCATGACACTCAGTTCATCCTCAACTTCAATATTAAGAGTGTTTCTTAGTATAAAAAAGAAATTTGAGAACACCTGGGAAAATTTATATAAGTACAGAGTAATTGACAGTGCTATGAAATTATTAAAATTCTTGGTGTGATATTATTGTGGTTATGTAAGAAAATATTTTTATTCTTAGAGATGGATACAACAATACTATGAAGAAAATGTCAAATATTGTAATTGATCTTATACTTCAATATATTATTAAAGGTTAAACCTAGAAGATATATGTATATATTTTCTTTATAATTCTATTATATAAATTTGAACTTTTTCATAACAAAATATTTTAAAGGATGCAGAGGTGTTTGAGTCTTAGATAAAAAGCAATACATTAATGTACCTGTATTCAACCCATCATCCCTGCTACATTGTTTTCTCTTCCCTTATTGTTTACAAATTTAGTTTCTAAATTGTTTAAGCATAGGATTCTCTCATTTATAAACTTTAGGAATAAATCTTTTTATTTTATTTTATTTTATTTTTTAAAAAATTATTTATTCATTTATGGCTGTGCTGGGTCTTCGTTTCTGTGCGAGAGTTTCCTCTAGTTGCGGCAAGTGGGGGCCACTCTTCATCGCGGTGCGCAGGCCTCTCACTATTGCGGCCTCTCTTGTTGCGGAGCACAGGCTCCAGACGTGCAGGCTCAGTAATTGTGGCTCACGGGCCTAGTTGCTCCGCAGCATGTGGGATCTTCCCATACCAGGGCTCGAACCTATGTCCTCTGCATTGGCAGGCAGATTCTCAACCACTGCACCACCAGGGAAGCCCTATTTTATTTTTTTGTAGAGCAGGTTCTTATTAGTTATCTATTTTATACATATTAATGTATATATGTCAATCCCAATCTCCCAATTCATCCCCCCATGCCACCACCCCACCCCTGCCACTTTCCCACCCTGGTGTCCATACGTTTGTTCTCTACATCTGTGTCTCTATTTCTGCCTTGCAAACAGGTTCATCTGTACCATTTTTCTACATTCCACATATATGCGTTAATATACGATATTTGTCTTTCTCTTTCTGACTTACTTCACTCTGTATGACAGTCTCTAGGTCCATCCACGTCTGTACAAATGACCCAGTTTCGTTCCTTTATATGGCTGAGTAATATTCCATTGTATATGTTTACCACATCTTCTTTATCCATTCATCTGTCAATGGACATTTAGGTTGCTTCCATGACCTGACTATTGTAAATAGTGCTGCAATGAACATTGGGGTGCATGTGTCTTTTTAAACTATGGTTTTCTCTGGGTATATGCCCAGTAGTGGGATTGCTGGGTCATATGGTAATTCTATTTTCAGTTTTTTAAGGAACCTCCATACTGTTCTCCATAGTGGCTCTATCAATTTACATTCCCACCAAGAGTGCAAGAGTGTTCCCTTTTCCCCATACCCTCTCCAACATTTGTTGTTCTTAGATTTTCTTATGATGCCCATTCTAACTGGTGCAAGGTGATACCTCATTGTAGTTTTGATTTGCATTTCTCTAATAATTAGTGATGTTGAGTAGCTTTTCATGTGCCTCTTGGCCATCTGTGTGTCTTCTTTGGAGAAATGTCTATTTAGGTCTTCTGCCCATTTTTTAATTGGGTTGTTTGTTTTTTAAATATTGAGCTGCATGAGCTGTGTATATATTTTGCAGGTTAATCCTTTGCTCATTGATTCATTTGCAAATATTTTCTCCCATTCTGAGGGTTATCTTTTCATCTTGTTTATAGTTTCCTTAGCTGTGCAAAAGCTTTTAAGTTTCATTAGGTCCCATTTGTTTATTTTTGATTTTATTTCCATTACTCTAGGAGGTGGGTCAAAAAAGATCTTGTGATTTATGTCAAAGAGTGTTCTTCCTATTTTTTCCTCTAAGAGTTTTATAGTGTCCAATCTTACATTTAGGTCTTTAATCCATTTTGATTCTATTTTTGTGTATGGTGTTAGGAAGTGTTCTAATTTCATTCTTTTACATGTAGCTGTCCAGTTTTCCCAGCACCACTTATTGAAGAGACTGTCTTTTCTCCATTGTATAGCCTTGCCTCTTTTGTCATAGATTAGTTGATCATAGGTGTGTGGGTTTATCTCTGGGCTTTCTGTCCTGTTCCATTGATCTATATTTCTGTTTTTGCACCAGTACCATATTGTCTTGATTACTGTAGCTTTGTAGTATAGTCTGAAGTCAGAGAGTCTGATTCCTCCAGCTCTGTTTTTTTCCCTCAAGATTGCTTTGGCTATTCGAGATCTTTTGTTTCTCCATACAAATTTTAAGATTTTTTGTTCTAGTTCTGTAAAAAATACCACTGGTAATTTGATAGGGATTGCATTGAATCTGTAGATTGCTTTGGTAGTATAGTCATTTTCACAATGTTGATTCTTCCAATCCAAGAACATGGTATATCTCTCCATCTGTTTGTGTCATCTTTGATTTCTTTCATCAGTGTCTTATAGTTTTCTGAGTACAGAATTTTTACCTCCTTAGGTAGGTTTATTCCTGGGTGTTTTATTCTTTTTGTTGCACTGTTGAATGGGATTGTTTCCTTAGTTTCTCTTTCTGATATTTTGATGTTTGTGTATAGGAATGCACGAGATTTCTGTGCATTAATTTTGTATCCTGCAACTTTACCAAATTCATTGATTAACTCTAGTAGTCTTCTGGTGGCATCTTTCGGATTATCTATGCATAGTATCATGTCATCTGCAAATAGTGACATTTTTACTTCTTCTTTTCCAATTTGGATTCCTTTTATTTATTTTTCTTCTCTGATTGCCGTTGCTAGGACTTCCAAAACTATGTTGAATAAGAGTGGCGAGAGTGGACATGTTTGTGTTGTTCCTGATCTTAGAGGAAATGCTTCCAGTTTTTCACCATTGAGTATGATGTTAGCTGTAGGTTTGTGATATATGGCTTTTATTATATTGATGTTTGTTCTCTCTGTGCCCACTTTCTGGAGAGTTTTTATCATAAATGGGTGTTGAATTTTGTCAAAAGCTTTTTCTGCCTCTATTGAGATGGTCATATGGTTTTTATTCTTCAAAATGTTAATATGATGTATCACATTGTTTGATTTGCATATATTGAAGAATCCTTGCATCCCTGGGATAAATCCCACTTGATCATGGTGTATGATCCTTTTAATATGCTGTTGGATTCTGTTTGCTAGTACTTTGTTGAGGATTTTTGAATCTATATTCATCAGTGATGTTGGTCTGTAATTTTCTTTTTTTTGTAATATCTTTGTCTTGTTTTGGTTTCAGGGTGATGGTGGCCTTGTAGAATGAGTTTGGGAGTGTTCCTTCCTCTGCAGTCTTTTGGAAGAGTTTGAGAAGGATGGGTGTTAGCTCTTCTCTAAATGTTTGATAGAACTCACCTGTGAAGCCATCTGGTCCTGGACTTTTGTTTGTTGGAAGATTTTTAATCACACTTCCCATTTCATTACTTGTGATTTGTCTGTTCATATTTTCTATTTCTTCCTGGTTCAATCTTGAAAGGTTATACCTTTCTAAGAATTTGTCCATTTCTTCCAGGTTGTCCATTTTATTGGCATAGAGTTGCTTGTCATAGTCTCTTATAATGCTTTGTATTTCTGCAGTGTCTGTTGTAACCTCTCCTTTTTCATTTCTAATTTTTTTGATTTGAGTCCTCTCCCTCTTTTTCTTGATGAGTCTTGCTAAAGTTTTGTCAATTTTGTTTATCTTCTCAAAGAACCAGCTTTTAGTTTTATTGATCTTTGCTATTGTTTTCTTTTTTTCTATTTCTTTTATTTCTGGTCTGAACTTTATGATGTCTTTCCTTCTATTAATTTTGGGTTTTGTTTGTTCTTCTTTCTCTATTTCCTTTAGGTGTAAGGTTAGATTTTTTATTTGGGATTTTTCTTGTTTCTTGAGGTAGGATTGTATTGCTATAAACTTCCCTCTTAGAAGTGCTTTTGCTGCATCCCATGTGTTTTGGATCATCAAGTTTTCATTGTCATTTGTCTCTAGGTATTTTTTGATTTCCTCTTCGATTTCTTCAGTGTTGCCTTGGTTATTTAGTGACATATTGTTTAGCCTCAATGTGTTTGTGTTTTTTACATTTTGTTCCCTGTAATTTATTTCTAATCTCATAGTGTTGTGCTTGATATGATTTCAATTTTCTTAAATTACTGAGGCTTGATTTGTTACCCAAGATGTGATCTATCTTGGAGAATGTTTTGTGAGCACTTGAGAAGAAAGTGTAATCTGCTGTTTTAGGATGGAATGTCCTATAAATTTCAATTAAATCTATCTGGTCTATTGTATCATTTAAAGCTTGTGTTTCCTTATTAATTTTCTGTCAGGATGATCTGTCCTTTGTTGAAAGTGGAGTGTTAAAGTCCCCCACTATTATTGTGTTATTGTCAGTTTCCTCTTTTAAAGCTGTTAGCATTTGCCTTTTGTATTGAGGTGCTCCTATGTTGGGTGCATATATATTTATGATTGTTACATCTTCTTCTTGGATTGATCCCTTGATTGTTATATAGTGTCCTTCTTTGTCTCTTGTAATAGTCTTTGTTTTAAAGTCTATTTTGTCTGATATGAGAATTGCTACTGTAGCTTTCTTTTGATTTCCATTTGCATGGAATATCTTTTTCCATCCCCTCACTTTCAGTCTGTATGTGTAACTAGGTCTGAAGTGGGTCTCTTGTAGACAGCATATATATGGGTCTTGTTTTTGTGTCCATTCAGCGAGCCTGTGTCTTTTGGTTAAAGCACTTAATCTATTCACATTTAAGGTAATTATTGATAAGTATGTTCCTATTACCATTTTCTTAATTGTTTTGGGTTTTTTTTTTGTAAGTTCTTTTCTTCTCTTGTGTTTCCCACTTAGAGCAGTTCCTTTAGCATTTGTTGTAGAGCTGGTTTGTTGGTGCTGAATTCTCTTAGCTTTGCTTGTCTGTAAAGTTTTTTATTTCTCCATCAAATCTGAATGAGATCCTTGGCGGGTACAGTCATCTTGGTTGTAGGTTCTTCCCTTTCATCACTTTAAATATATCATGCCACTCCCTTCTGGCCTGTATAATTTCTGCTGACAAATCAGCTGTTAACCTTACGGGAGTTCCCTTATATGTTATTTGTTCTTTTTCCCTTGTTGCTTTTAATAATTTTTCTTTGTCTTTAATTTTTGTTGATTTGATTACTATGTGTCTCAGCATGTTTCTCCTTGGTTTTATCCTGCCTGGGACTCTCTGCACTTCCTGGACTTGGGTGGCTATTTCCTTTCCCATGTTAGGGAAGTTTTCGACTATAATCTCTTCAAATATTTTCTCGGGTCCTTTCTCTCTTTCTTCTCCTTCTGAGACTCCTAAAATGTGAATGTTGGTGCGTTTAATGTTGTCCCAGAAGTTTCTTAGTCTGTCTTCATTTCTTTTCATTCTGTTTTCTTTACTCTGTTCCACAGCAGTGAATTCCACCATTCTGTCTTCCAGGTCACTTATCCATTCTTCTGCCTCAGCTATTCTGCTATTGGTTTCTCTGGTGTGTTTTTCATTTCAGTTATTGTATTGTTCATCTCTGTTTGTGTGTTCTTTAATTCTTCTAGGTTTTGTTCTTTAATTCTTCTAGATCTTTGTTAAACATTTCTTTCATCTTCTGAATCTTTGCCTCCATTCTTTACCAAGGTCCTTTATCATCTTCACTATCATTATTCTGAATTCTTTTTCTGGAAGGTTGCCTATTTCCACTTCATTTAGCTGTTTTTCTGGGGTTTTATCTTGTTCCTTCATCTGGTACATAGTCCTCTGCCTTTTCATTTTGTCTATCTTTCTGTGAATGTGGTTTTCATTCCACGGCTGCAGGATTGTAGTTATTCTTGCTTCTGCTTTCTGCCCTCTGGTGGCTGAGGCTATCTAAGAGGCTTGTGCAAGCTTCCTGATGGGAGGGACTGGTTGTGGGTAGAGCTGGGTGTTGCTCTGGTGGGCAGAGCTCAGTAAAACTTTAATCTGCTGGTCTGCTGATGGGTGGGGCTGAGTTCCCTCCCTGTTGGTTGTTTAGCCTGAGGTGACTCAGCACTGGAGCCTACAGGCTCTTTGGTGGGGCTTGGTGCACTCCAGGAAGGCTCATGCCAAGGAGTACTTCTCACAACTTCTGCTGCCAGTGTCCTTGTCCCTGCAGTGAGCCACAGCTGCCCCCCACCTCTGCAGGAGACCCTCCAACACTAGCACGTAGGTCTGGTTCAGTCTCCTAGTGGTCATTACTCCTTCCCCCTGGGTCCTGATGTACACACTACTTTGTGTGTTCCCTCCAAGAGTGGAGTCTCTGTTTCCCCCAGTCCTGTCAAAGTCCTGCAATCAAATCCCACTAGCCTTCAAAGTCTGATTATCTGGGAATTCCTCCTCCTGTTGCCAGACCCCCAGGTTGGGAAGCCTGATGTGGAGCTCAGAACTTTCTCTCCAGTGGGTGGACTTCTTTGGTGTAATTCGTCTCCAGTTTGTGAGTCACCCACCCAGCAGTTGTGGGATTTGATTTTGTTGTGATTGCACCCCTCCTACCATGTCACTGTGGCTTCTCCTTTGTCTTTTGGTGTAGGGTATCTTTTTTGGTGAGTTTCAGTGTCTTCCTGTCAATGATTGTTCAGCAGTTTGTTGTGATTCTGGTGCTCTCACAAGAGGGGGTGAGCTCATGTCCTTCTACTCCACCATCTTGAACGAATCTCCAGGAATAAACCTTGTATTCAGCATACTTACATCCCTCTTAAAAATTTTATGTCATTTATGAATGTCTAAATGATACACTGGAAATAGCAGTGGCTTAAACAAGATAATAATATATGTCATCTCTATTAATGAAGTCATGGTGTGCGTAGTCTGGGACTGATATTGTCACTCCACATTATCTGTATCTACACCCTCTTCATTCTAGAGTGGTTTTAGCCTTAAGGTTGTCTTATAGACCAAATGATTGATGGGAGTCCAGCTTACCTATCCCTAGGGGGATATCAGTGAGAAAGGGATTAAAAAAGCCCATATCATATATCATGTATCCTTATTTTAAGGAATCTTCCTTGGCGTACCAAGCAACAACTTCTCCATATATCTCCATGACCATGTCTGGTTGGGAGGAAAACAGGGGATTCAGTCTTTTAGTTGGACATGATGCTACCTTGAACAAAATTAATTTTATATTTCTAAGAAAGAAGAGGAGAGTGGAGTAATCAACTTACAGTCTCTGTACAGTTTTAGTTGATAATAAATTAAAATTTTCTGTTTTCACAGAAGTGAAATTTGAGTAGAAATAACAACATTGACCTTTGCAAAAAAGGGATAAATATAAATTTCCATGCAAAGGCAGTAATAGTGAACTTACCCATACTTTAAGAAAGTTAAATAATCTTGCTTTATGGAGAAAGTTGATGTTAATGAAAAAAGATATTCATCTTCTTTCTTTTTAATTAGCTTTATTATGTAGCAGATATGTCTTTTCCTTTTTTTCCCCTTCTGTTTGTTATCATAATTATTGGACTACAAATACATGCTTTAACATAAATATTAAAAGAAGGAAGAAAGTACAGTAAGGTCCCTACATACGAAGGCGTTCCATTCTGAGAACACATTCATAAGTCCAATCTGTTCGTAAGTCCAACAAAGCTATCCTAGGTACCTAGGTAACACAATCGACTATATAGTACTGTACTGTAATAGGTTTATAATACTTTTCACACAAATAACACATAAAAAAACAGACAAAAAAATTAAAGAAAACATTTTTAATCTTACAGTACAGTACCTTGAAAAGTACAGTAGTATGAGCTACATCACCGCTGCTTTTATGCTTGCTTCCACACATCCTGGGCTTGAAATAAAGATACTGTACTACTGTACTCTGTACAGTACTGTACAGTAAAGTACACAAAAGCACAACCACTTGTAGAGGATTCATGCATGTGATAATGTACTCCAGACACTTGAACTAATTTATGTGTTTGGACATGCGAATGCACGTTTGCATCTTTGAAAGTTCACAACTTGAAGGTTCATATGTAGGGGACTTACTGTATGAAAAACTATATTTTATGTTATAAAATGCATTATTTTTTCTAGTTATTACAAATCATCCACAAAAATTACCAAATCTTTGCTTATGTTTCTACTGTGTAATCTGATTATTTTTCCTTAATGCAATGATTTTTATTCTAGTAATTGAGGAGTCTTCAACATATAAGAAAGATTCGCCAAAGTTTCATATTGTTTTTGTATTCTAATACTTTCAAATGTGTCATTGAAGCTAATTATTTATGCCACCCCACCCATTTTCATTCTCTCCCTCTCCCCTCTTTCTCTCTCTCTCTGCCTTTCTGTCTTCCCCTCATCTTTGAATGAGGCCAGCATCACCCTGATACCAAAACCAGGCAAAGATATCACAAAAAAAAAAAGAAAAAAAAGAAAGAAAATTACTGGCCAATATCACTGATGAACTTAGATGCAAAACTCCTTAAGAAAATATTGGCAAGCCCAATCCAACAATGCATTAAAGAGATGCACTGCATCTCTGCATTAAAGAGATGGTCAACTGGGATTTATCCAGGGATGCAAGGATTTTTCAATAACCACAAATCAAACAGTGTGATACACCGCATCAACAAATTGAAGAATAAAAACCATATGATCATCTCAATAGATGCAGAAATGGCTTTTGATAAAATTCAACATCCATTTATGATAAAAACTCTCCAGAAAGGGGGCATAGAGAGGACATACTTAAACATAATAAAGGCCATATATGACAAACCCACAGCTAACATCATACTCAATGGTGGAAAGCTGAAAGCATTTGTTCTAAGATCAGAACAAGACAAGGATGCCACTCTTGTTACTTTTAGTCAACATAGTTTTGGAAGTCCCAGCCACAGCAATCAGAAAAGAAAAAGAAATAAAAGGAATCCAAATTGGAGAGGAAGAAGTAAAATTGTCACTGTTTGCATATGACATGATACTATTCATAGAAAATCCTAAAGACACCACCAGAAAACTACTAGAGCTCATCAATGAATTCGGTAAAGTTGCAGGGTACAAAATTAATATACAGAAATCAGTTGCATTTCTATACAGTAACAATGAACTATCAGAAAGGGAAATTAAGGAAACAATCTCATTTACCATTGCATAAAAATAATAAAATACCTAGAAATAAACCTACCTAAGAAGGTAAAGACCTGTATTCAGAAAACTATAAGATGCTGAGGAAAGAAATTGAAGACAACACAAATGGATGGAAAGATGTACCATGCTCTTGGATTGGAAGAATCAATATTGTTAAAATGACCATACTACCCAAGGAAATCTACAGATTGATTCAATGCAACCCCTATCAAAATACCAATGGCATTTTCCACAGAACTAGAATAAATAATTTTAAAATTTGTAAGGATTGCTTTTTTCTTGTGATCTATCTCTGACGAAGAATTTTATGTATTGGACAAGACAGGAAAGACGTGATATGAGTGAGGAACGAGAACTTCATTGTTAGAGCAGTGAGGTTGATGCTATAGATCCTCAATATGTCTCTGGAAGTGAATGAATAAATGAAAAGCTGAACTTAAGACAAAAAAGCACAGTTTTCTGAAACTGAAAATTAGACTTCAAGCCCTGCATGTGTTTCAGTTGTCTTTGTAGTTTAAGCTCATTGACAAACAAAATGCCACTTGTTAGAAAGCATCCTTTTCATCCATCCTGCAGCCCAGTGGTTCTTAAGCTGGCTACACACTGAAATCATCTGGTGGAGCTTTTTAAAAATTTAAAGATCTGAGCCCCATCTTTAGAGAGCCTGATTTAATTGGTCTGGTATAGAGCCCTGGTATCCTTAGATGATCTCTCTGTACATCCAGAATTGAGAACCAGTTTTAAACTCAATAGCTTTCTAAGTTTTGTGAACAGAAGTGCAGATTGTCCCCGACTTACAATTGTTCAACTTACAATTTTTTGACTTTATGATGGTGTGAAAGCGATAAGCATTCAGTAGAAACCATACTAAGAATTTTGAACTTTGATCTTTTCCTGGACCAGCAATATGGTGCAATACTCTCCAGTGATGCTGGGAGGTGGCAGTGAGTTGCAGCTCCCAGTCAGCTAAGTGATTGAGAGGGTAAACAACCTATATGCTTACAACTATTCTGTACCCATACAACCATTCTGTTTTTCACTTTCAGTACACTATTCAATAAGTTACACAAAATAGTCAATACTTTATTATAAAATAGGTCTCATGTTAGAGAATTTTGCCCCACTGTAGGCTAATGTAAGTGTTCTGAGCACCTTTAAGGTATGCTAGGCTCAGCTATGATGTTCTGTAGGTTAGGTGTATTCAACATATTTTCGACATATGGTATCTTCAATTTACGATGGGTTTATTGGGATATAACTCCATTGTTAAGTCAAAGATCTGTGTTACCTGTTGAGTTTTGTTTAAAAATAATAATGTTATGACTTTTCTTTTAAAAGTGTACCTTTATTTGGTTATCACAGTTAATTGTGATACAGGTAGTTCAAGAATTAAACCAATAAACATTAGTTGATTATTGATTTAATTAGATACAGGATAATAAACTTTGCTGTTTAATTATTCTTTGAATTGTCACCAAATTTAATACTCTACTCAGCTAAACACTTGTTACACTGGTGGTTACCTCAGTTGCTTTTGACAGAATCTTAATTCCATAAAGAATGAGAATTATTTCATAGGTGGGAGAATTTTAGCTCTGGTTGTTTACTGAATAGTAATTTATAGGAATTAGAATTGGAAACATGGTGCTAATCTTTGAAAATGGTCCTTGATGTCCCATATCAGCAAAATTTCCAGTACATTTTACATCCTAACGTTTTTCCAGAATGTATTAATGCCCTTGTTTTTCTTTTTAACATTAGCTTTAGCAAATAATAGATTTTAATTAACAAATTGTGAGTTTGGAGAGTTTTGTAAAATTCAAAAATAAAGCCTTAAACATGATTCCAGGTTAGTCTTTCCAGGAATGAGACCAGTAAATATGATTACCTTTTATGGAAGGAGTGAGGTGGGATAGTGTGTAAAATATAAATTTTTTAAAAGTAATAAAAAAATCCAGGCCTAGGGTGCCAAATTTATAGAATTACCAAATGAATTTATTTGTATCTGTAAGCCAAGTATATCAACGAGGAAGATAGAGCAAAAAGGGGGGAAGAAGGGAAAACACAGCCTTATTCTATTTATTTACTTTTTTACTCAGATTGACAGTGTAAATTGTCCTGAAATCACTGGGTAATTAGGCAACCTTCTGCATGGCCCTGAAGTGGCAGTCTTGATACTACATAATTAATAATCTCTTCAAAGTATGAGTGATAATCCCGTGATTGAATGCTCCATTTTCATTACATTACTAAATAAAATGAAACAATAACTAAAACAATGTGCAAGGTAAGGGAAGTCCATACCATTTTGTGTTTGTATGTAGGGAAGCAGAAGAATTAATCAAATGAAATGTGAAATTATTATGGATAATTGCAGGCATATGGAGATGATCAGCTTGCTTGAAATCAGAATTCTGAAAAGGGACCGTACACTGCTCATCTTTCCTTGATGATGCCATGTACATTTTGGGTTATAACTGAGCTCTAGTATTTAGAATTACAGTAAAGTATTTATTCTTTTTTTAGAGGTTTCTGTAAGATGTCTATTGAAAAATCGAACATTTCCTTTTAGCTAAGCTCTATTCCCAATTCCCCTTGTGAAAATTTTCCTTTTCACTCTCAAAATACCTTCTTTATATAATTCCAAACATTGTTGTTTTAATATATTCTTTTTTTTTTAAATTTTATTTATTTATTTATTTATTTATGGCTGTGTTGGGTCTTCGTTTCTGTGCGCGGGCTTTCTCTAGTTGCGGCAAGTGGGGGCCACTCTTCATCGCGGTGCGCGGGCCTCTCACTATCGCGGCCTCTCTTGTTGCGGAGCACAGGCTCCAGACACGCAGGCTCAGCAATTGTGGCTCACGGGCCCAGCTGCTCCGCGGCATGTGGGATCTTCCCAGACCAGGGCTCGAACCCATGTCCCCTGCATTGGCAGGCAGATTCTCAACCACTGCGCCACCAGGGAAGCCCAATATAGTCTTTTGTTACCCTTATCTCATATCCTTTCATCCCCTTGTATGGAGTACCTGTAACTGCCTTACATCTTGCTCTTTGTGGTCTCTCCCCACACTTAATACTATGAGCACACATATGTGGTCTTCAATAAGTGCTTGATGAATTCAATCAAATGGAAGACATCATTAAAGATAAATAATAAAAATAAAGCTATGGGTCCTGGTTCCTAAGGGTAATGACTCAAAATGAAACAAGCCTTTACCTAATGAAAAAATTAAAAATTACTTTTATTGATTCATTTGATAAGTAGTCAGTGATTATGGGATATGGATCGCACAGTACTAGAAAATTCAATGCATAGTGAATTAAGAGCTAACACTTATGACATCAGTATAGAAATTCTTACTATCAATCACCTGTCAAGCTCAAATTCCGAGTTCTTAACTGCTGATGGGACATCTTAGCCACTTAGGGAAAGAGAGAAAAAAAAAAGGTTTGTTAAACATCTAATATTTGTGTAGGACTATGCTCTATATTTTCAGAATTAAAAGGATAAGAGGGTTATCACAAATGGCTATGCAAGTTGTACTGTAGGAAGGGGGAGAGGAATTTATTTATACACAGCATTGATTTTATTTCTTAAGAGTTTGGTAGAATTCACCAGTGAACACATCTGGGCTTTGGCTTTCTATTTTGGAAGATAATTAATTATTTATTTAATTTCTTAAATACATTGTACTCCTTTTTAGGAACATAACCTTGCAATCTATGGCAGAGTGAAAATTATGTGGCACTGAATTTTATCTTTTAAAGCACTCCACCCTATCATGACACACATTTTACTAGCCAAATCAAAGTATGTGGCCATAACCAACTTTAGGGAGAAGTGAAAGTGTGATCCTACTATATGCCTACTATGTGCCTGGAAGGAGTCTGAATTGGTACAAATTTGGTGAGTAGGACTAATATTACACCATCATTGACTTGAATGATATTGCAAGATTCTACATAGCACTTAAATATTTTTAAAATATCTGGAATTTTGGCAAGAAAAGAGCTACAGATCTGTATAGGGGAAAATATGAAGAACCAACCAACCTATGTGAATAAATGAGCACAAAGTGAATTCAGACTACCTGTATGAACTGCTGTCACAACATATTAGATGTCTGTGTGATTATCTTCCCCCCATTGTGATCTAAGATTACCAGGATTGAAAACTTGGAGCTATCTGAGAAGCACTGCTAACAAAATACTTGATTTGGGTCACATTTAATGCTTTGGTATTGCTTTAATAGCTTCTTAAGTGGTCTCCTTGAATCTAATAATACCCTTCTCCAATACGTTCACTAATAATTTTATTTTTCTAAAATTGTCTTTGGTCAGTTTTGTGCTTAAGAGCAATAATTATTCTTTGTTATCTCTTGGGTCAACAACCTAAGTTGTCTTTTAGGTTCTTCTGTGTCCAAGAACCTAAGTATATCAATATTTAATATAGTATATCTAAACTATTTAAATTTATTTATGCATCATTGTTTTGTACACCCAAGGAGTTGGTTTCCTTATTTTAACAACAAAACAAAACATGTTCACGAATAGTTCTTTTGTATTGTTCTCCACCTGGAATACCCATTTTCCTCTTCACTAGTCCATAAAGTGATCCCATTCATGCTGCACTTTATCCATGAGATAATTTCCATATTTCCTCTTTAAACTGTATATACAATAACAAAAAAGAAACAAAGAAGACATTAATGTATTAAATGATTATAATAGATAATTATAAGTATTATCTTTGATATAAATATATTTTCATTTGAGAAAGGAGAAAACTGAAGCTTAGGATCTGAGCAAACACCTACAAGTTATAGAGGTCATACGGCACATAGCTGGGATTTAATTTCAGGCCTATGTAATGCTCAAACTTGATTAAAACATCATAACACTCCCTAAATTCTTTTAAAATGGTAGTCTATCTTTTTACCTAAATGTAGATTCTTATATTATTTTCATATGCACATTTTCTCTTCCCAAGTAGATTATATGCATTTCAAAGCCAGGGACATATCTTTGACTTGTTTTGTATCCCCACACCATTGAGCACTGTAGAAAGATAAGACGATCAACCAAATGAGAAAAACAAAGGCTATTTATTCTGAGCTTACTGTAGTAAGGGAGTCAGCCACCTTCACTTGGGTTTTGGCAGATTCAAAGGAAGGCAGAGGAGTGGGAAAGCTTTATAGTGGAAAAAGAGGAAGACCTCAGGTATGCCCTGACTGAAGCCTGTTGACATAGGAAGCTGTAGGTGGACAGCTAGAAGTGGGACATGCTATGTAATTGTTTAGGGGGTACATATTTGTTGCTTTGTGATTGGTCTCAAGTTGGAAGCGGGGAGAAAAATTTAGGAACCTTTCAGTTATTAATCAAGTCTTGGCCATTTGTGGATGATTGTTACAGAAGTTATTGTTTAGCTTCCTGGTTTGTCACTAGAGATAGCAATCTGCCTTCCTAGGTTGCTTATTATAGATAAAGGGTTGGTTTCTTGGGCAGGTTGCTGTAGCTTGTGGGTCAACACACTATTTTTATATATGGTCTAGCCATTGTCCATTTGCATGTTCAGACTACCAGCACTGTGTTGAACAGTTGAGAAGGTATCAGAAAAACTCAATTTTAATTTGGCTATGCCATAAGGAAGGTAAAATGAACCAAAGATACCTTTGCAGGTTTCTTCATGCATAGGTGAAGTGGCTCTATTCTGTCCCTGAATTTTAATGAGTTGGCCACATTTAGAGTCTATCAAGTGCAATTTCTTCACTACTGGATCATTTTCTACCTTTTTAAGAAAATAAGCACAGGGATAGATGAAAATCTCTGCTTTGAGGAGAGAGGTTATCATTGTTTTAAAAGGTCAAAAGTGGAGTTTAACTACCTGAATTCCAGTCCTGATCCTTAGTCTAACATGTCATATGATCTGGAATTAATTACAAAATATCTTTAAACTTCTATTTCTTTTTTTTTTAATTTTAGCTGATATACTTTATATTTCCCAGTTTTATTGAGAAGTAGTTAACTTATATCACTGTAAAAGTTTAATTATTAACATATATCGTTGTATAAGTTTAAGGCATACAGCATGACGGTTTAATTTACACATATTATGAAATGATCACCAAAATAGGTACAGCTAACCTCCATCTTCTCTTATAGATAAAACAAAAAGAAAAGAAAGAAAAAAAGAAAAAAAAAATGTGCTCTTGTGATGAGAACTCTTAGGATTTACTCTCAACTTTCCTATACATCATACATCAGTGCTAGTTATCGTCATTATGTTTTATGTTACATCCTTAGTACTTATTTATCTTATAATTGGAAGTTTGTACCTTTGACCACCTTCCTCCAGTTTCCCCTACTCCCACTCTTAACCTCTGGTAACCACAGTCTGATCTCTTTTTCTATAAGTTTGTTTTTGTTTCATTTTTAGATTCCACATAAGTCTGACTTATTCACTTAGCATAATGTTTTCAAGGTTTATTCATGTTGTCACAAATGGTAGGCTTTCCTTGTTTTTTTATGGCTGAATAATAGCTCCCATTGTGTGTGTGTGTGTGTGTGTGTGTGTGTGTGTGTGTGTGTATATATATATATATATATATATATGTATATCTCACAACTTGCTTATCCATTATCCATCAATGGACACTTGTTTCTGTATCTTAACTATTAATGAATAGTGAATAATGATGCTATGAACATGGGGTTGCAGATATCTTTTCAAGTTAGTATTTTTATTTCCTTTGGATAAATACCCAATGTAGAATTGCTGGATCATATGGTAGTTCTATTTTTAATTTTTTGAGGATCCTCCTTACTGTTTTCCATAGTGGCTGTACCAATTTACCATTCCACCAACAGTGCACAAGTGTTCCCTTTTCTCCACATCCATGCCATTATTTATTATTTCTTGTCTTTTTGATGGTGGTCATTCTAAGAGGCATGAGGTGATATCTCATTGTAATTTTAATTTGCATTTTCCTAATGACTGTGATCATGAGCATCTTTCCATGTACATGTTGACCTTTCATATATCTTCTTTGGAGAAACATCTATTCAGGTCCTTTGCCCATTTTTTAGTTGGGTTATTTGGCCTTTTTTTTTTTTTTTCTGCTATTGTTTGAATTGTTTATATATTTTGGGTGTTAACCCCTTATCAGATGTATGGTTTGCAAATATGTTTTCCTATTCTGTAGGTTGTCTTTTTACTTTGTTGCTGGTTTCTTTTTCTGTGCAGAAGCTTTTTAGTTTGATGTAGTTTCAGTTATTTTGTTGCTTGTTCTTTAGGTGTTATATACAAAAAAAAGTCCTTACCAAGACCCATGTCAAGGACCTTTATTCCTATGTTTTCTTCTAGGAGTTTTATGGTTTCAGGTCTTACATTTAAGTCTTTAATCCATTTTCAGTTAATTTTTGTGACTTAATTTAAGATATAGGTCCATTCTTTTACATGTGAACATTCAAGTATCCCAGACCACTTATTGAAAAGTCTGTCTTTTCTTCATTTAGTATTCTTGGCTCCCTCATCAAATATTAGTTGGTCATATGTGTTTGGGTTTATTTCTGGGCTCTTGATTCTGCTCCATTGGTCTGTTTGTCCATTTTTATGTCAGTACCATACTCTTTTGATGACCATAGCTTCATAGTATAGTTTGAAATCAGGAAGTATGATGCCTCCTGCTTTTTTCTTCTTTCTCAAGATATTTTTGACTATTCAGGGTCTTTTATGGTTACATATAAATTTTAGGAGTGTTTTTTCTACTGCTGTAAAAAATGGCTTTGGAATCTTGATAGAGATTGCCTTGAATCTATAGATGGCTTTTGGTAGTAGAAACCTCCATTTCTTTATCAGTACATTAGAGATTATTAAATTAATTATCTCATAGGACTGTTGTAACAAATAGGGGTAAATTAAGAAGCTTAGAAGCCTCAAGCACTGACTTGTTTATTAAATTTCCTCATATGCAATTCAAAAATGAAAGTATTTCTAAACCATAAATTAAGTGGAAGAAAGTCCAACAAATTTTTTTATTTTCCCTATGAGAAAATTTTATGCCATTTAAAAAATATCAATTATTAAATAATTTCCTGATCCTCTTTTGGGAGGGGGTTATTCAGGCATTGCTGGTGCCCTAAGTACATGTGTAGGGTACCTATAATATCCATTGCTGGTGGTGATTAAAATAAGCCTCACATATAAAACATTAAGCAATAAATAACTGAATATTAAAATGATGATTAATTTCATTATTGTGAAGTTTCATGTAATCTTATAATGATAAATAATAAATACATAGCCATATAAATAAATATTATGGGCAGAAATATATCCATTGTGTTTAAGTTCTATTTTTAAAAGTTTTCAGAAAAATTCTATTTTTAAAAGTTTTCAGAAGAATTCTTATGTTAACAGGTAAAGTTTCTGTTAAAATTGTAAAATTGGTAGAAAAATTGTTGTTTTTAAATCAAAAGAACTTTTAAAGGTACTGAGAAATGGAAAAGAACTCATAACATTCTGAAGGGTCAAGTCTTGAACCTCTTTTAAAAAATGTAAATTTAGTTTTTTCCTTTTAACTTAAAGAAGACTTGAACAGCTTGGTTAAAGATGGAAGGGTTATTTTATAAATGTAGAATAAATCATAACAGTGATGTGCAGAGTGACCAAAACACACATTACCCCGCATAAGAAGGAATTAACTGCAGAACAAATGGAAAAGTTATAATTTTAGGATGGCCAAGTGAATGTACTTTTAAAGTAATTTATTTCAAGAAGAAATTTATTTTGTTATAATATTTTCTTAGAAACAGGGGAAAATAATTTCAATTTGAACTTTCAGGTCAAATATATTTTTTGGTTGGGTTTTCCTCTTTTTTTTTTTTTTTTAAATAAATTTATTTATTTATTTATTTATTTATGGCTGTGTTGGGTCTTCATTTCTGTGCGAGGGCTTTCTCCAGTTGCGGCAAGCGGGAGGCACTCTTCATCGCGGTGCACGGGCCTCTCACTATCGCGGCCTCTCTTGTTGCGAAGCACAGGCTCCAGACGCGCAGGCTCAGTAATTGTGGCTCACGGGCCCAGTTGCTCCGCGGCATGTGGGATCTTCCCAGACCAGGGCTCGAACCCGTGTCCCCTGCATCGGCAGGCAGACTCTCAACCACTGCGCCACCAGGGAAGCCCTCCTCTTTTTTTTCCAGCAAAACCTTTTTGTTTTAACGCTCCTATTTATTTATTTAAAAAGTTTATTTATTTATTTTTGGCTGTGTTGGGTCCTTGTTGCTATGCGTGGGCTACTATGTTGCGACGAGAGGGGGCTACTCTTCCTTTCTGTGCATGGGCTTCTCATTGCGGTGGCTTCTCTTGTTGCAGAGCACCAGCTCTAGGCTCACGGGCTCAGTAGTTGTGGCACATGGGCTTAGATGTTCCATGGCATGTGGGATCCTCCCGGTCCAGGGCTCGAACCCGTGTCCCCTGCATTGGCAGGTGGATTCTTAACCACTGTGCCACCAGGGAAACCCAACACTCCTATTTAAATAAATGTGTTCTTTTTTATTTTGATATTGTGTATTTTCATTAATTCTTACACTAATTCTTCAAAAATGCATCCATTTGTGAATATATAATACTGAGTACCTTTTATATACTCGTCATTGGGCTAAGTACTTGATATGAAAATGTTGAATATGACAGACATGGTGCCTGCCCCCAAGATAATAGTTCAAATAGGAAACTAGACTGTAATGTGATTGGGGCTATGATGGAGGAAGTCTCATGTGCTGTGACATCACATAAGAGAGGACTCTAATACAAACACTAATATTATGTGGGTGGAGATCAGAGGACAGAAGGATTTGGGGATAGAATGCTTCCTGGAGCCTAAGGAATGCCTCAAAGGAGATCTAAAGAATGAGGTATGGGGGAATAGTGTTCCAGATTCAGGGGAAAAAATGTGGAAAGACCCAAAGGCAAATGAGAGCAAAGAGGTAAATGGGAAGAAGAATGAAATTTAGAAGTTTATTAAGAATCAATTTGCACAGGGCCCTGTATGATGTTTAACTGGCTTTGGATTTTATTCTATAGTCAAGGGGCAGCTGTTAAGATTTTTCATTAAAGTATTTCAATTAAATATTTAATTGATTTTTAAAAAATTTATATACTTAAAAATGATTTCAAGTTTTTGAAAGCAGTTATAGGGATTAGGTGGGTGTCTTATTCTTGGTTTTTTAAATTTTATTTGTTTTAGCCACTTAAAATATTTAAAATATATGACTTTGTATGTGTTTTATAAATATTAACTGAAGATTAGATAAAACTTCAAAAGAGAGATTTTGTTCCTTTTTTTTTTTAACTTTGATGACTTTCTAAGATTAGGTCGTTATGGATTGGAAGGGGTGATACTGCTGTAAATGTTCAAATATTACCTGGACATTTCAGGTCAAATTACATATATATACTTCAAAACACTATGTGCTAGAGATTGATACAGATTCTGATTGAATTAGGTGCACTAAGAGTACTAGGTGAAAATTCAATATTTCATATATTCTGTTGCATTGCTGATCAGTCTAGAAGCTAGGGCTCACCTTAGGCAGGGATAGAGTAGTCTGTTACTTATCTAGTTTGATTTGGGGGCTAGAAAACTTGCAAGGCTTAAAATATCCTTTATTGGAAAGCTTTGGAATCTCAAATACTTATTCTGGTGTCCTTTTGAAGGTCTAATGGAAGTATCTTACTCATGTAGAAAAATCCATTACATTAGGATCACCATTACTGTAGGATACCTCTACTTATAACATGTAATGGGTGGTGTCAATTAAAAGCAAAACACCAGAATTAATAGGGAAACTTAAAAGCTCACAAAGGAGTTATAAAGTCAAATTTAGAATATAGTATACCAAAATTATATTTGTTTCAAGGATATTTATAAATTATATGTATTTTCAGAGTCAAAATCAATTTAAATGCTATATATATATATGTTAAAATTCTGTGCTAGATAATTCAAAAAGAAAAATTGCAGTTATGTAAAAAATCATTAAATGTGGAAAGACTACTTTTCAAGCTCTGCTGTCAGGAGGAGATCTTCAGAATGTTATGTTTGAAAGTTAAAATCCCTGGAAAAGTTAACATAAAACAATACTGTGAAAGGCTATTTAGGAGGAAAGAAGAGCATCATCCCTGAGGATTTTTATGTCCTTTGATAAGATCTTCACCAAAAAAAGATTAAGAGAGAAAGAGACTATTTTTCCTTAACCTATCTCCCCCACTTTTTTTTAAAAAAGCTCTGAATCAAAGTATAAATTTGAATGGAATTATCAGAATATTTATTACTGAATCAATATTCTGTATATGTTCCATAATTATCTGGTGACTTTTAGTTTCAAATGAAGTAGGACCTATATCATCAATGAGTTCATGATGTTTTCCAGTGTTTTTTTTATTTTTTGAGGACAACGTGTGTGTGCACATGTGTCTGTGTGTATGTATCTCAACCTTTTACAGCCATACCAACAGTTGTCTCAAGTAGCAGTATGATTACATTGGGAACATAGTGTTTGTAAAAGCTGACTGACAACTGTTTTCTTCTTCAACCTTGTTTTGAATCAATGGAACACTGTGGTGAAATTAAATTATAAGGAACTGGCTTATAATTAGTATTTAAAACATTGGTATGTCTGTTTCTGCCAGGCACTAGTTTAACAATACAGTAAATCTCCATGCTTTAAGTGTGGGGAGAAATTGAAACTGTTTACAAATGCTTTATTAAATGCCTATTAAGTACATGTATAGTCTGAAGCGGGGGTTGGGATATCTTCAATACACCACAGTTGAGAGTGATTCATCTGAGTAGTTGGTCTGCTAGACAAGAACAAGTGACAGATTCCCTTGGGTTGGTGAGAGAGGGAAGAAAATGGTACGATTTATGTGTACAGTTAGAGAGCAAATCTCAGAACTATGACAGTGAGAGATACTTATTAGTGAAAATGTTGTCAAGGGAGGGTGCTGAAAGCAGAGGAAGAGCAAACATGACAAACATTACCTACAGAGGGTAACAGCATACTGTCATTTTTCTGTGTTTCATGAAAGTTTATTTATTCATGAATCATGGTTTAAAATTTCTCTTTGGGACAATCTGGGTTAATCCCATTAGCCTTTCACAATCTGTTTTCCATTACACACTTGTACTTTTTTTCCTTCATCCACATGTTCGTTCATTTCATGAGTTTTCCATGGGCAATCATCCATGGAGGACTTATTGCAGAGCTAATGCAAACCTGAATGGGAAGCAGTTTTTCCTAGGACAAATCTCAACTCTGTATGTTGCCAAATAGTTCTCCAGGGTATAGAATTATTATTTATTCAGAATGCTAAACCTGATTCAGTTTTCTGGTATATCTACAAAATAACTTAACATGGATTATTTGGATTTCAGGTACCTGGATATAATCTAAGTGTTGGTATTCAGTCATATTTAGAAAATAACTTTAATTAAGAGACAATTACCAGAATTATAAAAATGCCTCTTTTAATTTGTTCACAAGGTTTCTGGGTTTATATCCAATGTACAAAGTTTATGTACATAATCCTAAATGATTATGATAATGAAAGATTAATTGATCAATCAACTAATGTTTATTCGTACTTACTAATACTATAAGTGACCTTATATCCTTAATTAAAACATTTTAAAATTAAAATGTGGACCAGCTCAGAGATTCAGTCACTTTTTAGAAAAGGGATTGCACTAAACAATTCTCTTTTCGTGACCAAATCATGATAATTTTCAGTCTTCATCTACCATAATCCTCTGCATCATTTGAAACTGGTGACCTCATTCTACTTGGAACACTCTTATTAGTTTCCACACACCAACACACATGTTTGGCCTATTCCTAAATTCCTTTCTTAGTCTCCTCTTTTCCATCTGTGCCATAAAATTTAGTTGTTCTTCGAGGTGCTGTTATGAGCCCTATTCTACTTTTCTTCAGCTAACATGTATATGCAGACGATGACACAAATTTTCATGCTTAATCTCACTTATGAACTTTTATATACAATGTATTATTGAACATCTCCACCAAAAATACCTCATGATGACCTCAGACCCAACTTATCCAAAACCAAACCTATCTTCTCCCTATCCTTTAATTCATTTCCTTCCCTTATTCTCTAACTTGTCTTCCCAAATCCTGAGAGTCTTCCTTGATTTCTTTATTCAGATTCAATCAGCCACATGCATTCATTATTATTTCTCACATATGTCCACTTCTTTTCTTCTAAAATCATGGTTCAGGCCGCATACTCAATCCTGGATTTTACATTCACTTCTTCAATAGATTCTAGCCTTGCCTTCCAACTTATTTATCCCGGTACATATTAAGTACTCATTCTAATATTTAATCTGACTATTTTTCTTGCTTTTAAACATGTGGTTGGCTTTATTTGTTTTCTCTAACATGCATTCAAGATCTTCCATGATTTGGCCCTTGCTTATACAAGTTTTATCTCCTGCCCTCTCCACCTACTCTAAGGTCCAGCTAAACCGAATATTTTGCAGTCTCATGAACGAGCATACCCTTTCTGGCTTCTTGGACTTTGCATATGATTTTTGCTCTAAGTGTAATTTCTATTATTCCATTTCTTTATATGGCTAACCCTTATTCAGTTTTGAGCTTTGATTTAAAGAGTAACGCCTCTAGGAACTTAGACTGCCTCTCTTCGTACCTCCTAAGAAGTGTTCCAGAACCTTGTTCTTATCTCTGTATTAGCGATTATCATACCACCTGGAAATTGCTATTTAAAAATTTTTTTCAGTATAAACTGTTAGAGGGCAAGCACTCTGTCTTCTTCCTGGTTGTGGTCCCAGCACTAAAATACTCTCTAACATACTATAAGTACAATAAATACTTGTTAAATACATGTAGGCATGATACATTACTACAGAATTAAACCCAGCAATTCCTGCTAGCACAGATGGAATTTAGATGACATAATCTATGCCTAGGGGTATAGACTGGTGAGCAAAGCATGAGATAAATTTCAGTCCCTATCCCCTAGCTCCCCTGTGAGGTTGGAGGGAGTATTGCAGGACACAGTTGGTACAACCAACCACACACTTTGGTCCTAGTCTTGCCTAGGACTAGTTGAAGGCATGAGGATATCAGTTCAGAGCTGGCACAAAGTACACATCTAACTCATGATAGAGCAATTAAGGTAGTTGAAGAGTCAGTCTAAGTTTTGAAACTGGCATTGAGTGGGGTTACTATGAATTATACTGGTTTATCTTTAGTGACTTCAGAGCTGCTTTCATTACCATTTTAGGTTACTTTTGGTGTTCCTTCCATCAGATCCTACTAAGGAGAAATAACCTGAAATGCAACTCTACTAAGGTATATGTAACCAATAATCTTGAGTTTATTTGAAAATTCTAATTATCCATCAGTACTCTTATTGACTGAACATATCTTCTAGGATTATTCAGCGTTAGAAATCCTGTGAAGGAGAGGTATCAAAACAAAACAAAAAAAATTTACAACATTCTTGGAATAATACCACTATATTAGTTTCCTGGGCTGTCGTAACAATGTACTACAAACTGGGTAGCTTAAAAAACAAGTCTATTCTCTCTCAATTTGAAAGCCAGAAGTCCAAAATCAGAGTGTCAGCAAGTCCACTTTCTAAGGGAGCACTTTCCTTGCACTGTCCCAGCTGTTGGTAGTTGCTAGCAATCCTTGGCATTCTCTGGCTTGCAACTGTATAACTCTAATTTCTGCCTGTCATCACATAGCCTTCTCTTCTCTGCCTGAATATGTGTCTTTACACAGCTTTTTTGTAAAGATACCAATTTTTGGATTTAGAGTCACCCTAATCCAATATGACTTTATCTTAACTTGATTACATTTGCAATGACCCTATTTCCAAATAAGTTCACATTCACAGGCACCAGCAGGGGTTAGGACTTGAACATATTTTTTTGGAGGATGCAATTCAACTCACAGCAACCACATATACTACAGCTTACTTTGTCCGTCTGTAAGATTCACTCTGAAAACATATTCTTCCCTCTGAAAATGGAATGAATGTTTGTCTTGGAGGACAGTGGGTCTGGACCAATATGGTTCTTTTACACTGCAATGTTGTTTGCTTCATTTCTTGTCTAACTCCCCCATTTATGATATTACCTATGCACAAGGAAGAATCCCCTTTCTCTTTGAGCACTCCCTCCTTACCCTCTTATCCTCTTTCCAGCTTCCCACCCCAGCTCTTTTCTCTTTCATAATTTCCAGTCTCCTTTCTTGCTAAAACCTGAAAGGTGAGCTTCCAAAACGTGTATTGGTTTACACTCACTGTTCCTATCCTCTCTAAAACCACTTCAGTCAGGTGTTTGCCCCCTCTTGCTATAATGAAACTGCCCTCTCAAGGTCACCGATGACCGTTATGCTGTTATTTACAGTGGTCATTTCTCTATCTTCAATATCTTTTATCTCTTAAGAGCATTTATCATAATTAATTACATGCTCTTGTTTTATCTCCTAACCCAATGGTCACTCTTTAAAATCTCTTTTGCTCACTACTCACCTTAGATGTTGGTCTTTTTCTCCTTTCTAATTCACTCATATGGTGATTTTTTTCTGGTCTCATGAGTTGAAATACCAGTTTTATGTTGATGACTCTCAAATGTATACATCCAATTCAGGCTTCTCTTTTGAACCCTATACTTGTTTATCAACTCTCTATTTGATATTTTCACTTGTATGTCTGATAAATATCTCAAAAACAGTATTTCTGAACTCTAAGATTGGCTTCTTTCTCCTCCCTTACTCCCAGCTCCCTCCACCCCACCCCACCCCCCAAAAAACCCCACATAAATTATCCTGCTCTTGCTACATTCATCCAGGTTTCTTTTTGAACAACTCTTTTTTTTTTTTTTTAATTGGAGTATAGTTGTTTAACAATGTTGTGTTAGTTTCTACTGTACAGCGAAGTGGAGTTCCCTGTGTTACAGTTCTACTGTACAGTGAAATGGAATTCTCTGTGCTATACAGGTTCTCATTAGTTATCTATTTTATACATATTAGTTAGTATATATATGTCAATCCCAATCTCCCAATTTACAGCTGCTGAGTTCTAAGAACTTTGAGTTATTGGAGACTCTTCTATTTCTCTCACAACCCAAATACTATCCGACAGGCAATCCTGTTGTATTTACATCCAAAGTGTATCTTAAATCTAACCCTGTCTCTCTCTTTCCTGTTATCACCCTCAGTGGGGTCATCAACATTTCTCTCAGAGATGACTTCAGTAGCCTCCTAGCTAGCCTCTCTACCCTCTAACCCCTTACTCTGTTCTCAACAAAGCATCTAGAATGATCATTTTAAAACAAATATAGTCATGTTACTCTTCTGAACAAAACCCTAAATTTGTTCTACATTTTACTGAGAGGAAAATCCAAAGCCTTTGCAATGTCTGACAAGGTAGTAGCTGATCTGGGCATCCTTACCTTCCTCTTTTCATATCATACTTCTCTCTGCTTTGCTGGTTCTGCTCCAGCTACACTTGTCTCTTTGCTGTCTTAGGGTCTTTGTACCAGTTATTCCTGATATGTAGCTCAAACTTCCTTCAAACCTTCGCTCAGAATTCACCTTCTCAATGAGTTGTAATTAAAATTACACCATTCTCCATTCCCAGGTCTCTTTATCGTGATCTCTATGTTTTTCCATATCATCTCTCTCCTTCTAATATGTTACAGTATTTATGGCATTTGTTTACTATTATCTGATAGAATGTTAAGTCCACAAGACTAGAGATCTATGTGTTTTATTTACTCGAGTATTCCAAGTACCTAGATTAATGCCCTGCACATAAAAGATATTCAAGTTTGTATTTTTGAGTAAATAAATGGATAAATTAGCAGTAATGTAGTTAAGTAGTAGTCTCACAGTGGATGCCTGAAATCATGATATTTGTTCACTTTATATTTACTTAGGAATAAGATTACAAAGAAAAATAATGTCATTACAATAATCACCATCATTATTGTTGATAGTGTTTTTCTAGATGCCTAGGGATTGTTTTACATAGTTTAATTTGATACATATCTATGTTTTAAGTGTCTATAAATAAGACCACCGAGGTTTGCAAAATTAAATAACTCGATCAGGCTTAAACAGCTTGTGCAGTGGTAGAGCTCGCAGTCTACACCAGGTCTGTATAGACTGAGATTCTACTTTAACCATTCTATGATATTACCACTTTTATAACCACTCAAGTTGCAGGCTGGAATTATCTTTTCTTTCCTCAAACACGTATGCTCTCTTACATGTAGCTGAGTGTCATTCATTTATGTGAAACAGCTGCTGCTCATTCAGCCCTGAATTTGTTAATCTGTATTTATTAAAACTATCACTGATACTGTTATTTTTTTTCCTGTTGTCATCAACTTCTTTTTTAAAACAATCTGTGACACATTGAGAAATGCTTCTAGGAAATAGCTTTGCAACTCAAGAATAGCACTTCAGAACTAAGGAATTTAATATTTCACAGAGGAAGGTACTGGATGCACCAATTTCCTCAGGGCTTTGTTTGGACTCACAGAAATGACAATGTGCTGCTCTGTAATAGGTCTTGAGCTTTCTTCACAATAGGCTTTTTTATGTCGGTGGCCCAGAAATCCTTGTGACATTCGCCTTAAAGAGGATTCACTAACTCTGCCTTATTTATTTGGTCCCTTTTTTTTTGTTTTAATGTGTGTGCTGCTGTTACTTGAAGATGGCTTTCTGAAATAAATAATTTTCTTTCCTATAAATGATTATAGTCATATTTCTTATGAATTTGAGCTTCAATTCACTTTCCTTTTTTTAAAATAACTTTTTTAGGTGTGTCTAGCGTGACTTCAAATTCTTGGATAGAAAAGAAAAACCTAGCATTAATCCGATAGAATGCCAGATATCTAAATACAATGAAAACCATATAGAGCTTCCCAGCAGAGAGACCAGAACAATAGAAAAGATTGAGGAAACTGTATTGTCACTATGACTTAATTTCAAGTGCTCACATTCTGAAGCACTCAGATTAAAAGAAAACCTCACTTTTACAAGATGACATTGATAATTATAGCCTTCAAAAATAAGAAGAAATGATAGCTTAGGTAGAGTGCTGACATGTTTGACAGTTGTAAATTTGGAGAATATTTGCTTAAGAAATGCAGGTTGGATAAATACACAATTACTTTTCATAGTGGAACTATTTACCAATGGTGCATTATGACAGGATGATTGAGAAATCCTTACATCAAGTTTAATAATACAAATCTTAATCTAAACCTATATGCCTTTGTGGAATGAAAGGAGAGAACTGAGGTTGGGGATGCAGATAAATGACAGTTTTCTAAAGAGAGCCAAAATTTTAAAATAGTTGTTAAACTATTTTGATTAACTTGAATCTTATATATCAAGAGCTGTGAATCTTTATGAATATAATATTATTACTTAAAAAAATTATAGTGAAAGGTTGCAAACTGCCCAGGAACCTTGAATTCCACATATGTATAAAGTTTTATCTTTGGAACTTGGGGCCATTGGAAATGTAATTCTTTTATCCATACAGAAAGTATTCTTTAGTTAAAGATTCTGTTGTTTACAATAAAGTTGTATGGTGGGTAGTCATGTGTTGAATACCTCTATCTGTCTATTGACCCACAACCTAGGAACATACGATCATAAAACAAAACTCAAACACTAATATTATGCATATTTTGAAAACAATTCCAGAATTATAGATTCCTATATATTTGTTGCTTTCTTCACCCAGGGTAATTTGCCCACATAAATGGGCAGCCTTCAGCTAATTTTATATTTTATTATCTAGTATTTCTAATCACATTTCATATCAATAAACAGGCATTACTGAGTCTAGCAATATTTGATTGCTATGTATAACCTTCACACACCTATATTCCAAAAAGTCTCAAATAAATTCTTCTTACTGCTGACGTCCAGTTTTTCTGTAGTCAAAAAAGGATTAAGGAAATCTTTCTGAAAGATTTAAACCCAGAGATCAATGTCAAAACTTATACTGATTTTTGATAGGCATTTTGTTTAGGTACACACAAAGTTGTTAATTGGAAGAATAGTAGTTTAAAAAGTTGGTTTGTGATCACATCTAGGGAAAGAAAGAAGGCAGGTGACTTAGTGTAATCTTCTTGTAAACATCTTGGTAAGTGGACCTCCTAGTAAAGAGACAAATGATGCTTGCTAGAAGGCTAGTACTTATCTATGAAATGCTTTTAGCAAGATGTTTCTTCTTCAGGATTGTTTACAGTAAACAAACATGTATTGTAGGAACTTATGAGGCATGGCTTCCTAGAAAATGTCATGCAAGCCATATAACTGAGGGTATAAAGTGGAGCTGTTTCATAATCTAAACTCTCCTCACTCTTTAAGGTATCCCATAAACCTCAGGGGACACCTCTTTTATTACTCTGAGTCAGGAAGTACTTACCTACTGTTGACAGAAAAGACATAGTCATATGAAATGTTCACTATCTCTAACTTACCCATACTCCTTGATTGCTTGTATCTTTGAAATTACTAGTAATGCTTGCTACTGAGTAAGACCTCTGATTTGTGTGAATCTGACTTTATTCAACGTGATCCATTAACATTAGCTAAGGAATCCTCAGAATTCACTTCTCCACTGATTACTAGTTCATATCTTCTATAGCAGATACATGGTATTTTTTAAATAAAATGTTAACTTTGTATAATTCCAATAAGGAATAATTTAATGAATCATTTAATAGGTCTTTAATAGACCTAGGACACTCTCTTCCTACCAAATATGTAGGTAGCCAGTGCTTCAGAAATTAAGGCCCCAAATTATTTCTTGGGTAGGAAGTAGATACTTTAGAAAGGGTTTTAACTCAGAGACAATTAGATTGTCATTCTGTTGATCATTTAATGTTTAATAATATTATAGTTATTTGAATAAGTTAAAGGTCTGAAAGACTTGTTCCTTTTAATAGAAAACTATAGCTTATTCTTGATAAATTTCAATTGTATTTTAATCTGCATAATCTCATCTTCTCAAAGCATCTAAAAGATTGAAACCCCAAACTTTCATTTCTAGCGCATTAAATATTTGGTGAATTTTCTTTCAGGTTTCTGCCTGTTTATGTCTTGTAGCCTAGTCTAACCAGAAGTATATGAAATATCTACATGAGAAATAGAGAGAAACTTCCAATTCTCTTTCAAAACTCCAGAGAAGTATACAATCCAAGGAACAAAGAGAAAACCCCAGGATGTGAATTCAGTTCCCACCTAAACACAGAACATTTAACAAAAGGCTGTATATACCAGCAGTGAAATTACTGGGGAGGAAATTTCATGTAGAGTAGAAAATGAGAAACAGAAGTTGGAGAAGGGCATTAAAGAAGACTGCTATTACATCTGGAGTTCTAATGAGTCTTATCCCTATCATCCTAAATTTATCTATTGAACTCTGTTGATTAGAAGAGAAGTCTAATGAAGCCAAGGTCTAGGGCCTGAGAATTTAGACCCTTCATAATTCCTTCATGAGAATAAGACAGTATGTTGGAACAACTCAAGAGCCATGCAACTGCTAGAAAACTTACCTGGTAGTTATTAATATAACTTCTTTGATGAATAACACACATCAGCTTGATGTAATTATACTAATAGACACCTCTATAAGACATAGACTAGCTCCAGGCTAATATAACAAAAATATATTATTCAGATATAAAATTTATATTACCAAATTTACTTTATTTGTATTATAATTGGTAGAATAATTTCTAGAGGAAATCTTTTTTTTTTTTTTAAAGATTTATTGATTGATTGATTAATTGATTGCTATGTTGGGTCTTCATTTCTGTGCTAGGGCTTTCTGTAGTTGCGGCAAGCGGGGGCCACTCTTCATCACGGTGCGCGGGCCTCTCACTATTGTGGCCTCTCTTGTTGCGGAGCACAGGCTCCAGACGCGCAGGCTCAGTAGTTGTGGCTCATGGGCCTAGTTGCTCCGCAGCATGTGGGATCTTCCCAGACCAGGGCACGAACCCGTGTCCCCTGCATTAGCAGGCAGATTCTCAACCACTGCGCCACCAGGGAAGCCCCCAGAAATATTTCATATGAGAATTTTAAAACTGAATGGAATCTTAGACTTGTGTTTCATAAAGTTGGGAGTAGGGGACTAAAATCAGAAGAAACACATAAATTAACTTTATTTAAGGAACCTAGGAGAATGAAAACAAAAGTTTTTCAGAGATGTAGCTAAAAATTGTTAGGGGAATAGAAGCTCCTGGATGGAAATTTTGAATATTATAAAGATTTCAAATCTTCTTGAATTCATCTAAAAATTTAATAATTTTCCAGTCTCAGGCCCCATATGATTTTGTGGTTACTTGGTTAAGTCATACTAAGGTTATTCTGGAAGTATAAATAGTTTATATATTTAAAGGACACATACTAGTAAACATTAACATATATTCAGAAAGTTACAATAACTTAAGGAGTATAGTAAAGACTAAGAACCTCTCTCTCTATCTCTCTCTCTCTCTCTCTCTCTCAAACACACACACATGCACTCACTTTATAAACATAATCTTACATATATTTTCATTGACTATACAATGAAAGTAGTCACAAAATCACTGGGGAAAAAGGGATTAGTTGATAATTCATACTTGGAATTATGATAAATATTTGAAAAAAATCAAGTCATATCCATATTTCTTTATACATGCAGATGTAAATTCCAGAGGCATTAACATTTAAATACAAAATTTGCATATATAGAAGTTCTAAACTAAAAAATTGATGACTCTTGTCATCTTGGAACATGAGAGTCCTTTCCATACATAACAATGTATGAAAGAAAGCACCAAAACAAGAAACAACCACAACAAAAGAGGTGGGTTTGACTTAAAATTTAAAAACTAATTTTATCAATATACATAATAAATAAGATAGAATGTCAAAAACCAAAGCCAGAAAAATTATCTGCCTAAATAAACCATGTCAAGAGTTAAAATTTTTCATAAATAAAATGTTTGTGATTCGATGAGAAAGCATAACAACTCCAATAGATAAATGGTTCAAGCACAAACAGAATATTCATAGAAATAAATACTAATTTCTGTTTATGAAAAATGACACATATATATGAACTATTCAATATAGATTTTTGTATTTTTATTAAATTTCTGTAATGAGAAAGACTCAAAATTATCAATGCAAAGAGATTTAAATTTAAGATAAAATGTAAAGAAAAACTACAATCCTGCAGCCTGTGGACCAAAAACCACAGTTACAGAAAAATAGAGAAGATGAAAAGGCAGAGGGCTATGTACCAGATGAAGGAACAAGAAAAAACCCCAGAAAAACAACTAAATGAAGTGGAGATAGGCAACCTTCCAGAGAAAGAATTCAGAATAATGATAGTGAAGATGATCAAGGGCCTCGGAATAAGAATGGAGGCAAAGATTGAGAAGATGCAAGAAATGATTAACAAAGACCTAGAAGAATTAAAGAACAAACAAACAGAGATGACCAATACAATAACTGAAATGAAAACTACACTAGAAGGAATCAATAGCAGAATAACTGAGGCAGAAGACCGGATAAGTGACCTGGAAGACAGAATGGTGGAATTCACTGCTGCGGAACAGACTAAAGAAAAAAGAATGAAAAGAAATGAAGACAGCCTAAGAGACCTCTGGGACAACATTAAACGCAACAACATTCGCATCATAGGGGTCCCAGAAGGAGAAGAGAGAGAGAAAGGACCAGAGAAAATATTTGAAGAGATTATAGTCGAAAACTTCCCTAACATGGGAAAGGAAATAGCCACCCAAGTCCAGGAAGCGCAGAGAGTCCCATACAGAATAAAGCCAAGGAGAAACACGCCGAGACACATAGTAATCAAAGTGGCAAAAATTAAAGACAAATTATTGAAAGCAGCAAGGGAAAAACGACAAATAACACACAAGGGAACTCCCATAAGGTTAACAGCTGATTTCTCAGCAGAAACTCTGCAAGCCAGAAGGGAGTGGCATGATATACTTAAAGTGATGAAAGGGAAGAACCTACAACCAAGAATACTCTACCCGGCAAGGATCTCATTTAGATTTGATGGAGAAATCAAAAGCTTTACAGACAAGCAAAAGCTAAGAGAATTCAGCACCACCAAACCAGCTCTACAACAAATGCTAAAGGAACTTCTCTAAGTGGGAAACACAAGAGAAGAAAAGGACCTACAAAAACAAACCCAAAACAATTAAGAAAATGGTCATAGGTACATACATATCGATAATTACCTTAAACGTGAATGGATTAAATGCCCCAACCAGAAGACATAGACTGTCTGAATGGATACAAAAACAAGACCCATATATATGCTGTCTACAAGAGACCCACTTTAGACCTAGGGACACATACAGACTGAAAGTGAGGGGATGGAAAAAGATATTCCATGCAAATGGAAATCAAAAGAAAGCTGGAGTAGCTATACTCATATCAGATAAAATCGACTTTAAAATAAAGAATGTTACAAGAGACAAGGAAGGACACTACATAATGATCCAGGGATCAATTCAAGAAGAAGATATAACAATTATAAATATATATGCACCCAACATAGGAGCACCTCAATACATAAGGCAACTGCTAACAGCTATAAAAGAGGAAATCGACAGTAACACAATAATAGTGGGGGACTTTAACACCTCACTTACACCAATGGACAGATCATCCAAAATGAAAATAAATAAGGAAACAGAAGCTTTAAATGACACAATAGACCAGATAGATTTAATTGATATATATAGGACATTCCATCCAAAAACAGCAGAATACACGTTCTTCTCAAGTGCGCACGGAACATTCTCCAGGATAGATCATATCTTGGGTCACAAATCAAGCCTCAGTAAATTTAAGAAAATTGAAATCATATCAAGCATCTTTTCTGACCACAACGCTATGAGATTAGAAATGAATTACAGGGAAAAAAACGTAAAAAAGACAAACACATGGAGGCTAAACAATACATTACTAAATAACCAAGAGATCACTGAAGAAATCAAAGAGGAAATAAAAAAATACCTAGAGACAATTGACAATGAAAACACGACGACCCAAAACCTATGGGATGCAGCAAAAGTGGTTCTAAGAGGGAAGTTTATAGCTATACAAGCCTACCTAAAGAAACAAGAAAAATCTCAAGTAAACAATCTAACCTTACACCTAAAGAAACTAGAGAAAGAAGAACAAACAAAACCCAAAGTTAGCAGAAGGAAAGAAATCATAAAGATCAGAGCAGAAATAAATGAAATAGAAACAAAGAAAACAATAGCAAAGATCAATAAAACTAAAAGTTGGTTCTTTGAGAAGATAAACAAAATTGATAAGCCATTAGCCAGACTCATCAAGAAAAAGAGGGAGAGGACTCAAATCAATAAAATCAGAAATGAAAAAGGAGAAGTTACAACAGACACCACAGAAATACAAAGCATCCTAAGAGACTACTACAAACAACTTTATGCCAATAAAATGGACAACCTGGAAGAAATGGACAAATTCTTAGAAAGGTATAACCTTCCAAGACTGAATCAGGAAGAAACAGAAAATATGAACAGACCAATCACAAGTAATGAAATTGAAACTGTGATTGAAAATCTTCCAACAAACAAAAGTCCAGGACCAGATGGCTTCACAGGTGAATTCTATCAAACATTTAGAGAAGAGCTAACACCCATCCTTCTCAAACTCTTCCAAAAAATTGCAGAGGAAGGAACACTCCCGAACTCATTCTATGAGGCCACCATCACCCTGATACCAAAACCAGACAAAGACACCACAAAAAAAGAAAATTACAGACCAATATCACTGATGAATATAGATGCAGAAATCCTCAACAAAATACTAGCAAACAGAATCCAACAACACATTAAAAGGATCATACACCACGATCAAGTGGGATTTATCCCAGGGATGCAAGGATTCTTCAATATACGCAAATCAATCAATGTGATACACCATATTAACAAATTGAAGAATAAAAACCATATGATCATCTCAATAGATGCAGAAAAAGCTTTTGACAAAATTCAACACCCATTTCTGATAAAAACTCTCCAGAAAGTAGGCATAGAGGGAACCTACCTCAACATAATAAAGGCCATATATGACAAACCCACAGCAAACATCATTCTCAATGGTGAAAAACTGAAAGCATTTCCTCTAAGATCAGGAACGAGACAAGGATGTCCACTCTCACCACTATTATTCAACATAGTTCTGGAAGTCCTAGCCACAGCAATCAGAGAAGAAAAAGAAATAAAAGGAATCCAAATTGGAAAAGAAGAAGTAAAAATGTCACTGTTTGCGGATGACATGGTACTGTACGTAGAGAATCCTAAAACTGCCACCAGAAAACTGCTAGAGCTAATTCATGAATATGGTAAAGTTGCAGGATACAAAATTAATGCACAGAAATCTCTTGCATTCCTATACACTAATGATGAAAAATCTGAAAGAGAAATTATGGAAACACTCCCATTTACCATTGCAACAAAAAGAATAAAATACCTAGGAATAAACCTACCTAGGGAGACAAAAGACCTGTATGCAGAAAACTATAAGACACTGATGAGAGAAATTAAAGATGATACCAACAGATGGAGAGATATACCATGTTCTTGGATTGGAAGAATCAATATTGTGAAAATGACTATACTACCCAAAGCAATCTACAGAGTCAATGCAATCCCTATCAAATTACCAATGGCATTTTTTACGGAGCTAGAACAAATCATCTTAAAATTTGTATGGAGACACAAAAGACCCCGAATAGCCAAAGCAGTCTTGAGGCAAAAAAATGGAGCTGGAGGAATCAGACTCCCTGACTTCAGACTATACTACAAAGCTACAGTAATCAAGACAATATGGTACTGGCACAAAAACAGAAACATAGATCAATGGAACAAGATAGAAAGCCCAGAGATTAACCCACGCACCTATGGTCAACTAATCTATGACAAAGGAGGCAAAGATATACAATGGAGAAAAGACAGTCTCTTCAATAAGTGGTGCTGGGAAAACTGGACAGCTACATGTAAAAGAATGAAATTAGAATACTCCCTAACACCATACACAAAAATAAACTCAAAATGGATTAGAGACCTAAATATAAGACTGGACACTATAAAACTCTTAGAGGAAAACATAGGAAGAACACTCTTTGACATAAATCACAGCAAGATCTTTTTTGATCCACCTCCTAGAGTAATGGAAATAAAAACAAAAATAAACAAGTGGGACCTAATGAAACTTCAAAGCTTTTGCACAGCAAAGGAAACCATAAACAAGACAAAAAGACAACCCTCAGAATGGGAGAAAATATTTGCAAATGAATCAACGGACAAAGGATTAATCTCCAAAATATATAAACAGCTCATTCAGCTCAATATCAAAGAAACAAACACCCCAATCCAAAAATGGGCAGAAGACCTAAATAGACATTTCTCCAAAGAAGACATACAGACGGCCACGAAGCACATGAAAAGATGCTCAACATCACTAATTATTAGAGAAATGCAAATCAAAACTACAATGAGGTATCACCTCACTCCTGTTAGAATGGGCATCATCAGAAAATCTACAAACAACAAATGCTGGAGAGGGTGTGGAGAAAAGGGAAACCTCTTGCACTGTTGGTGGGAATGTAAATTGATACAGCCACTATGGAGAACAATATGGAGGTTTTTTAAAAAACTAAAAATAGAATTACCATATGACCCAGCAATCCCACTACTGGGCATATACCCAGAGAAAACCGTAATTCAAAAAGACACATGCACCCGAATGTTTATTGCAGCACTATTTACAATAGCCAGGTCATGGAAGCAACCTAAATGCCCATCAACAGACGAATGGATAAAGAAGATGTGGTACATATATACAATGGAATATTACTCAGCCATAAAAAGGAAGGAAATTGAGTCATTTGTTGAGACGTGGATGGATCTAGAGACTGTCATACAGAGTGAAGTAAGTCAGAAAGAGAAAAACAAATATCGTATATTAATGCATGTATGTGGAACCTAGAAAAATGGTACAGATGAGCCAGTTTGCAGGGCAGAAGTTGAGACACAGATGTAGAGAATGGACATATGGACACCAAGGGGGGAAAACTGCGGTGAGGTGGGGATGGTGGTGTGCTGAATTGGGCGATTGGGATTGACATGTATACACTGATGTGTATAAAATTGATGCCTAATAAGAACCTGCAGTATAAAAAAACAAACAAAACAACTAATACTAAACTCTCATTGGGTTATTTGTATGGAAATATGTTAATATAAATGTTTCAGACATTACATGAAATTTCTAAAAATCTTATATTTGTATGGAAATATGTATGGAAATATGTTAATATAAATGTTTCAGAAAAAAAGAAAAAAAAAGATAAAATGTAAAATGAATGTTAATTTTGAAATTATTCCAGTTTAACTCAGCAAAATATTTTTTTCTTTACTCTTGTATAAGATAGTCACTTTATTTTCTACTCAAAGCTAATGAACCAAGAAAATGCAATTGGCATGCTTTTTCAGCCAACAATATGTTTCACCTCAGAAAACAAACACATTCTTTGTAGATGTAATCAACTTTAAAATTTTCCAAAATGGTACTAGTAAGACCTTTGACGGGAATTTCTATCTCAATCAACACAAGCTTACTTTATTTTTAATTGATTTGATTAAAGCAGTATATCTGAATCATGTTTGCATATTTATTTATCATGCTTGAAAACTTCAAATATATGTAAGATTTATACTGCTAGTTAGTTATAAACACTTGTCAGAGACACAGGTGTTAATCTGTGTCTGGCTTCTTTTCATGATATCACATTAATATTCTTAACTACTTTGCAGGGTGAGAACAAGTGTATGGGTTTATATGAAGCATAAATATACAAATTATAACTATTTTAATCTATAGCATTTTTATACTGCATGCAACATATATGTCTCTGTGTACCTATCAACTATATATATATATAGACTGCTATACAAAAACCTCATGGTAACCACAAAACAAAAAATCTATAGTAGAAATACACAGAAAAAAGAAAAAGGAATCCAAACATAACACTACAGATAGTCATCAAATCACAAGAGAACAAAAGAAGAAAGGGGAAAAAAAGACCTGCAAAAATAAATCCAAAACAATTAACAAAATGGCAATAGGAATAAACATATCAATAATTCCTTAAATGTAAATGGACTAAATGTTCCAATGAAAAGACATAGAGTAGCTGAATGGATACAAAAGCAGGATCTGTATGTATGCTGCATGTAAGAGACTTACTTCAGATCTAGAGACACATACAAACTGAAAGTGAGGGGATAGAAAATGGTATTCCGTGGAAATGTAAATCAAAAGAGATCCTGAGTAGCAATACTCATAATAGACAAAATAGACTTCAAAATAAGGACTGCTATAAGACACAAAGAAGGATGCTACATAATGATCAAGGGATCAATCCAAGAAGAAGATATAACAATTGTAACTATATATGCACCCAACATAGGAGCACCTCAATATATAAGGCAAATGTTAACAGACATAAAAGGAGAAATTGACAGTAACACAATAATAGTGGGGGACTTTAACACACCACTTACATCAATGGACAGATCATCCAGACAGAAAATCACAATAAGGAAACACAGTCCTTAAATGACACATTAGACCAGATGGACTTAATAGATATTTATGGAGCATTCCATCCAAAAGCAGCAGAATACCCATCCTTTTCAAGTTCACATGGAACATTCTCCAGGATAGAGCACATACTGGACCACAAAGTGAGCCTCAGTAAATTTAAGAAAATTGAAATCAGATTAAACATCTTTTCCAATCACAACGCCATGAGGTTAGAAATCAACTACAAGAAGAAAACTGCAAAAATCATAAGTGGAGCCTAAAAATATGCTACTGAACAACCAATTGATCACTGAAGAATCAAAGAGGAAATTAAAAAAAAAATACCTAAAGACAAATGAAAAAGAAAACACCACGATCCAAAATCTAAGGGACACAGCAAAAGAAGTTCTAAGAGGGAAGTTTATAGCAATAAAAGCTTATCTCAGAAAACAAGAAAAATCTCAAATAAACAACATAACCTTACACCTAAAGCAACTAGAGAAAGAACAAACAAAACCCAAATTTAATAGAAGGAAAGAAACCATAAAAATCAAAGCAGAAATAAATGAAATAGAACTGAAGAAAACAATAACAAAAATCAATGAAACTAAAAGCTGGTTCCTTGAAAAGATTAAAAAAAAAAATTTGATAAACCTTTAGCCAGACTCATCAAGAAAAAGAAACAAACAAACAAAAAGGAGACGACCCAAATCAATAAAATCAGAAATGAAAAAGGAGAAGTTAGAACCAACAGCACAGAAATACAAAGGATCATAAGAGAATTCTATGAGCAACTATACACCAATAAAATGGACAACCTAGAGGAAGTGGACAAATTCTTAGAAAGGTACAATCTCCCAACACTGAACCAGGAAGAAATAGAAAATATGAACAGACCAATTACCAGTACTGAAATTGAATCAGTAATTTAAAAACTCCCAACAAACAAAAGTCCAGGACCAGATGGTTTCACAGGTGAATTCTGCCAAGCATTTAGAGAAGGGTTAACACCTATATTTCTGAAACTATTCCAAAAAATTGCAGAGGAAGGAACACTTCCTAACTTATTCTATGAGGCCAGCATCACCTTGATACCAAAACCAAAGTTATCACACACAAAAAATTATAGGCTAACATCACTGATGAACATAAGTGCAAAAATCCTCAACAAAATACTCACAAACCAACTCCAACAATACATTAAAAGGATCACACATCATGATCAAGTGGGATTTATTCCAGGGGTACAAGGATTTTTCAATATCTGCAAATCAATCAAAGTGATAGATGACATTAACAAATTGAAGAATAAAAACCATATGATCATCTCAATAGATGCAGAAAAAGCTTTTAATAAAATTTAACACCCATTTATCATAAAAGCTTTCCAGAAAGTGGACATAAGGGGAGTATACTTCAACAAAATAAAGGCAAAGTATTTATACCTGTGAGGAAGTATTTCTCACATCATTTATCCTCTCAAGGAGTTTTTGTTGCATACCTATTGTTAGTCTGGTACATTTTAGGTACAGAGATAGTGATAAACAATTCTCTATATTCAGAGATATTAATGTCACTGAAGTCAGGCTTTAAACAGCGTCACATACAGAACATTATTGCAAGTGATTTCGAGGAGAAATACAGAATGCTATGAGAACTTGTAATGAAGGGACTAGGCTAATTTTATGTTAAAACCTTAATGTTGATTAGATATCAGCCATGTGAATGAGGTTTGGGGCTGGGGATGGTGGGTGAGAGAAGGGAAGAATATTTTAGGCTGAGGAAACATTGTATGAAGCCCTAAGGTGGGAAGGGGAACAGTGATTTCAAGAAACAGCAAGCAAAATGCCTTAGGTGTAATGAACAAAGGAAAATTTATGACAAAATAATGGAACACACATAGTCAAGGGCAATGTCATTTTCACAAATTGCATGCTTGGACCTGGTAGAAAAAAAGGTTTGAATAAAATTCAACCACTTGTTGTATACAAGGATTAGACTGAGTTATTCCATGATCTGGTAGAGCACAAAGTTGAAAATTACTACAAAAGAGTTCCTAGTGTGTACCAAGTTCTTCAGGGGCCATCTAGTCTAGATCAGACAGTGATCGTAGGACCCTTAAGAAATGAGGTCTCTGCCACAGTCAGTAGATGGGAAAGGAATACATTGGATGTCCCATTCTTGCTTTAGCATAGATGAAAATAACCTTGAACTTTGGCAGTGTTCCAAGACTTATGCTATTACCAAAGGTTAGTGTCAATCTCAAGTTACCTGGGGGTTGTCAAATCTATACCTGCTTTATGTGCCTGTTATTCATTTTCAAGTATTAGCTCAATCTTCCAATCCTCCTCCCGACAGCCCAGCTGTTACTTCACTTGTTAGATTATGAATTTCTTTCCCCCATACCTTAATTTAAAATTGTAAAAAAGAATCAAAATCCTACAGCAGTGCTTAATTGCAGGGTTCTGTTCAATAACTCTGAATTGGCCACACACTAAAATGTCACTTTGTCATATCGATGTTTTCTTCCAGACATCTAATTCCCCAAATACTCATCCTGGTTCACAAGGTGAAACATTTATTATTTGAAAGGAGAATAGCAGTCAGAAGTGTTTGTTAGCTCTTTTAAAGCTGTGAGAAACAGTGGCTACTACTTCCCCCACTTGATTATTTGTGTCACATGGGGAGGATGAGGTGACAGACCTTAAAGAGACGTTATCTTGTGCTTTTTTCTTCACTTCATTTCTCAGCTCCCTTGGCTCTTCCTCTTCTAACACACAAAGCCAATAGTTTCCAAGTCATTTAATATTTTAAAGGAATTATATTTTAGTTAGTGACGGATCAACCTACTAAATTGAATCTTGGCTTGTAGATTGATGGATTGAATTCAGTCCAGATGAACAGTGACCAGACTTGTTGCTCTCCTGGAAAAAAAAATGCAGGCAAAAACTGCTACATAGGGCTTCCCTGGTGGCGCAGTGGTTGAGAATCTGCCTGCCAGTGCAGGGAACACGGATTCGAGCCCTGGTCTGGGAGGATCCCACATGCCGCGGAGCAACGAGGTCCGTGAGCCACAACTACTGAGCCTGCGCGTCTGGAGCCTGTGCTCCGCAACAGGAGAGGCCGCGATGGTGAGAGACCCGCGCACCGTGATGAAGAGTGGCCCCCACTTGCCGCAACTAGAGAAAGCCCTCGCACAGAAACGAAGACCCAACACAGCCATAAATAAATTAAAACAAACAAACAAACAAAAAAAACCTGCTACATAAGTCGGGTCCTGGTTATAATCTCACCCTCAGTAAAGTATGTAGTCATCATTTCACTGGCACTTTCAGATAGCAGTTTTTCTTTTTAAAGGGACCATTTACAACCATTCCTTTCCATAATCATGTGTTTACTTGGAAGAGAAATACATTTATTCCCATGATTAGCCTTTAGTGAGAATGAGGGGCATGTGTGAGATGGTGTTAACTCTGTACTCAAGACCAGTGTTATTTGTAGAGAAACTTTCTCAAACTATCCTATTTTAATTTCTACTTTTATTCCTCAAACCTCAGGCTAGAAGAGAGTCTGTACACCTAGAGTGAACAACAATAAGACCAATATTAATAATTACTAGTTTTAGTCTTAGTTACTAGTAATTTTTCATGTTAATTTTTAAGCTACTCCTAATTTTTAATTACCATAATTATAACCACTATCTGTTTTTGATCTTTCTCCTGTGCTTCACTTTATTCACAACTACTCTCTATATAGCATGACCATATGTGTCTCTTTGCCTGGGATAAGTCCTGATTTTGCCTGTTTCACTAAAAAACACCCTCGTTTGGATGAATAGGAAACTCACAGATATCTGAAAGGTCGAGATGTTCAGACTTGACTGCTGGCACTAGAGCCTATATTACCAACTAGAACAATGCTGTGAAGACCATACTGCAACCACCACTGGGAAAAAGTTCCTGACGTTGCTGAAGCTGAAAGTTAAATGTTCTTGCTAGAACCTCTCCTGCTGCAGCCACTGAAAGTTGGATCTTGCTAAGCACCCTTTCCAGAATGGATTTCTTGCAACACCTGTTTCATCATGCTTTCAAACCCAAGACTCACAGGATTGTTTCTGACTGACAGAGCCAAGAGACAAGGAAGGCTGAGCAAGTGAGTTTAAATTTGTACAGTTGGACGAGTCATGCAGATATAACATAGGATAGTCCACAAACATGTGAAAATTGTTTCAAACCTGGGGATTCAATAATCACAACAGTTTACCATCAGAATTGTTCCAAATCCATGCTTGTGTCTATGTATAGGTAGGAAGGGAGAAACAAGAAAAGAGTACAAAGGATGCTACAAATTAGCTGTAAAGTTTAATTTCTTAAAAGAAATGTCTGAAAGCAGCAAAACAAACAAAAAGCCATGTAAAAACAATAAGTAAATAAAATGAACAAAAAAGAATATTTGAGTACCAATGAAGCCCTGCCTGTTAACAAAGAATCCAGATCTAGTGTAAAGCTGTGGGTTTGAATTTTATATTATAATGACTTTTAATAATAAAACTAGTTTCTTTTTGTGTAAAACTTCAGAGAAAACCACAAGCTATTTCACAAAGTTCAAGTAACTGACATGTCATGTATTACATAGAAATTCTAAAACTGCTCTTGCAAATTGTTTGGATCCATGAAAAGAAGGAGCCCTTTGGGATTGATGCTGTGAGGATTTTAAGGTAGATTCTCCCCTTCCTCTTGCTGACAAATGTCTTTGGCTTTTCCAAATTTTTTCCAGGTTGAAGAGTAGGTGACTTTTGTGGGGAACTTTTGTTGTGAAACATGGACATAAAAAATAAAATAGTAATACTGTTAGATAATGATTTTTTAAATTCATTTTTCTTGGAGTATATTTGATCTACAATGTTGTGTTAGTTTCAGGTGTACAGCAAAATGAATCAGATATACATATACATATATCTACTCTTTTTTAGATTCTTTTCCCATACAGGTCACTAAAGAATATTGAGTAGAGTTCCCTGTACTATACAGTAGGTCTTTGTTGATTATCTATTTTATATATAGTAGTGTGTACATGTCAATCCCAATCTCCCAATTTATTGCCCCCCCAACCCCCTTGGTAACCATAAGTTTGTTTTCTACATTTGTGACTCTACTTCTGTTTTGTAAATAAGTTCATTTGTACCATTTTTTAGATCCCACATATAGGTGATAAGATATTTGTTTTTCTCCGTCTGACTTACTTCATTCAGTATGACAATCACTAGGTCCATCCATGTTGCTGCAAATGGCATTATTTCATTCCTTTTTATGGCTGAGTAATATTCCATTGTATATATGTACCATGTCTTCTTTATCCATTCATCCATCGATGGACATTTAGGTTGCTCCCATGTCTTGGCTATTGTAAATAGTGCTGCAATGAACAGTGGGGTGTATGTATCTTTTTGAATTATGGTTTTCTCTGGATATATGTCCAAGAGATAATGATTACTAAGGCAGACACTGCTAGATGCCTACTCAATATCCATTTGCTCTTTTGTTCACTGACAGAAACTATTGTTTGGGATGACTATGTGCACAGCTTAAAAAAAAATTTTGCTACCTTCCAATTAGAGCTGGTCACATGACACAGTCTCATCCTATGAGAAATAAGTGGAAGAGCGCTTTTATCCTTCAGGCCCTCCAGGAAGTAAAGTGGAGGCAGAGTACTAAAGCAGTGCTGGCTTCTTGTTTCAAAGTTTAATCATTTTCCTACTATAGAACTTGGAAATTTGAATGAAACTGGTGGGTAAGAGAAGCAGCAAATGCACAGACATAAACTCTACAGAGTCCTATACTATTTCTATGGCTAGGAACTAGTGTTAATGAATAATACTTAGAAATCATAAGGGCTTTGTTAATACGATTTTTGTTTAATGAAATCTTACTTAAATCTCAAGCTCTAAGCTAATGTACTTTTCTCAGTTAAGAACATCAATCTCATATTCCAAACATTTGTTCAATGAACAGACATCAAAACATGAAGCTAACACTGCTCTATATATTTTTGCATCTCCTTTACAACAAATATTGGCAACAACCATTCAATATCTGCAAACAGTAATGGATTGGGAAATTTGCCAGCAGTTCTCAGTATCAATTGTTGCTTTAATCTGGCTTAAACCATGAGTTATTTTTCAGGTTTCAGCAGCCTCTCAATTATTGCTCCATTATAGTTGTAAAGTTAATCCCACAAACATACTTTTACAACCAATAAATATGCTCTCTTGTGCATCATTTAGGACATTGCTAGAAGCATTTTCTATTGATACAATAGCAAGATGTTTCATCAGTATAAAGCAGTATCTCTCTAACATTTTTGCAAACTGTTTAAAAACAAAGGAATAGACTATCTCTTGCTGGAATGCACTGCCTTATTGTGCTTTATAAATTGTTTTCTCTCCAAACACACTGAATATTACTATAGAATAAAAATTGTTCTTTTCTTAACTAAATTTGAATAACTCTAGTGCCATGGCATATATTCTATTCCAGTTTTATTTTTACATGATGCTGCTGAGCTGCATTAGAGTTTTATTTGATTTTTAGGAAGATACATTTTGATGATAACAACTTCATCAAAGTCTAGATGAACTATGAAATTTTAATATCTGAGTACTCTTTCTCTATGTTAATGTTCCATTTATACTTATAAATATGCAGTTAAATTTACATACAGTTCTTAGCAATGGTGTTTTTATTGCTTTATAAGAATTAGGAAACATAAAATAGTGACTACTGAAAAGTTGCATATTATGGTGAAGGTACAGTAGAATTCTATTTTATTAGTTTAGGATCTCAGTATGAAAGCAAGGCTTTGGAGGATATATGATGAAGCTCATTTTCTATTATTATATTTTTGGAAACAAATTCTGTATATATTTATTAGGTTAAGCTTGTTTGAAATTCAACTTCTTTCTACTTGTTTGTTTATTTAACTGATAAATCAACTTCTGAGAGAGATGTTCCAAAAACCTGCTATGTTGATAAATGTGCCAGTTTCTACTTGCAGTTCCGTTAATATTTGCTTTATATATTTTAATATTTTACTAGACTCATTAAATTATAAATTATTATATTTTCTAATGAATTTAACACCTTCATTTGTATTAATATTTTCTTCTTTAATTCTAACTTACTATCTGATACAAATATAGTTATACTAGCTTTTTTTTAACCTTTGCCTGAAATACTGTTTTAAATGACTTATTTTTAATGTTTCTGTGAGTGTACTTTTTCTGAGGTTTTTATTAGCAGTGTCTACCTATATTAAAACTGATTTAAAAAGAAACTGAAGATATGAATATATCTAATACCTATATCGAAAGCCCCATATGTAATTGAAATTGCTAACAAGACTTTCTTATAAAGAAACTCCAGGCCATGATAGTTTCACAGACAAATTCTATCAAAAGTTTAAGGAATAAGTAATATCAATCTTATAAAAAGTCTTTCAGAAAATTTAGAAGGAGAAAACTTTTTGTAATTTATTTTATAAAGCCCAATGATGATACCCATTTCTGATATTAGAAAGCCAGATATTTCTTGACGTTACAAGAAAATTACAAATCAGTGTTGTTCAACCACATATATACAAAAATACTCAATAACATAAATAAAAGAATAAGTATATCATGAACAAGTGGGATTTGTCACAGAAATGCAAAGTTCTTTCATTATTCATAAATCAAACAATGTAGTTTACCATCTCAATATAATTTACGTCTCAATAGATGCAGACAAACTATTTGACATAATTCTACACCCTTTCATGATCAAATATCTCAGGTAACCAGAAACTAATGAGATCTTTCTGAATGTATTAAAGACCATTTTTTTATGGACTGAATTATGTTTCCCTCCAAATTCATATATTGAGGCCCTCATCCCAAATGTGACTGTACTTGGAAATAGGGCCTTTAGGAGGTGATTAAAGTTAAATGAGGTCTTAGGGTGGGGCCCTAATCAGATAGGATTGGTGTCCTTATAAGAACACAAAGATATCTCTCTCTCTCTCTTTCTGTTTGTGTGTGTGTGTGTGTGTGTGTGTACGCACACACATACGGGCACACACAGAGGAAAGACCATGTGAGGATACAGAGAGAATGTGCCAGCTACAAGCCAAAAAAAGGCTTCATCAAGAACCACCCCTGCTGGCATCTTAATCTTGGACTGCCAGCCTCCACAACAGTAAGTTGTGGAGCAAATAAATATCTGCTGTTTAAGCCACCCAGTTTGTGGTACTTTGTTATGGCAGCCCAAGTCAACTAATACAGCATCTATAAAAGTCTACAATAACCTCATACTAAATGGTGATGTACTGAATATATTTCCTCTAAAATAACAAAAGAAGCAGGGATGTTAATTCTTACCATTTTGGGTCAACATGAGATTGGAAGACCAGGCCAGTACAATAAGAAAAGGAAAAAACAAAGAATTAAGGATTGCTTTTATTTTTAGATAGCAAGAGAGTCTACATAGAATATTTTAAGTAATCTACTACAATACTAGAACTAAATCGCTAGAACTAATAAGTAAATTTATCAAGACTGTAGCATACAAAGTCAATTTACAAAATTCAATTATATTTTTATGAGAGCAACAGTTGGAAGAAGAAATGTAGATAAACCAAATGATTTACAATAGCATCAAAAACTTCTACACTACAAAAATAAAAGCTTTTGGTGAAGTTAAAGGCCTAAATAAATGGATATATACATCTCATGGATTAGGAAGTCTCAATATTGTTATCAGTTCTCCTCAAATTGATCTATAGATTTTAAAAATCCCAGAAACATTTTTAATAAAAATTAATAAATTCTAAAATATATATGGAAATGCAAAGATCTAAAATAGCCCAAATACTTTTGATAAAAAGAATAAAATTTGAGGATCTATACTACCAGATTTTAAGATTTACAAAACTGCATTAATCAAGATAGTGTGGGATTTGTGTAAAGATAGACAGGTCATTAAATCTGAATAGAAAGTCCAGAAATAGAGCCACATATATGCAATTTAGCTGATTTTTGACAAAATCACTCTGGTAATTAAAGATGAAAGTATAGACTTTTCAAGAAATCATACTAGAAAACATGGATAAACACACAAAACAAGATTAACTGCATGCCTTAGCTCATACTAAAGACAAAAATTGCCAAAGGATCATAGACCTACATATAAAAGCTAAAGCTATAAAATTTATGGATAAACATAAGAAAAAAATCCTTGTAATCATGGGATAAACTAAGATTTCTTAGTACAAAAAACCAAACACTAACCTAAGAGTAAGAATAAAAATGTATGGATGGATTTCCCTTTTGTAGAGGCCTAATCCATGTCAGCTATTTTTCTGAAATGTGCACAGTTGAAATATTTACCTCAAATGGGGAAACTCGAAGGAAATAAACTCTCATCTGCCTCTTCCTGATTCTGAACCTGGGTCAAGCAGTCCCACAACCTTCATTCCAGCTCGCTCCTCTGAGTGTCTGTTCCTCCTCATATCCATAGAGACACTATTTTGATTTATACAGCAGTAATTCTTCCTATTTTCAGGTACCTTAGTGTTTGATGTGGAAGGGGAATAACAAAGTATGAGCTCAAAAAATCTTCTTAACTGGAGGTTTCAGCAGTATTTTTAGACAAATTAAAAGATAAAATCCTAAGTGAAAAAGGAAGAAGGCACATTGTCTTCCGTGGATAAAAGCACAACAATGTGTGTCCTGGGAGAGCTACGCAGGCACTGATGTGAGGGCTGTGGTTGCTGGGTGACTTGGAGGTAAACAGATTAAGGGGGGGGGGGAAGGACATAAAGAGGAAACAAAACACATTTGTCAATTTCATAATTTAGTCCAGGGCTGCCTTTTGGTCAGTCAAAGCACTTTGCATTACTAAGCTATTTGGACCACATCCCCATCAGCTGCCACAACTTTGAATCCAGAATGACAGCACAGATTATAAAATGAAAGAAAGTAATAACAACCACCAAAGACTAGCTCATTAGTAAATAGCACTTTATACAAAACCTTTTTAGTGGCTCAAAAATTAATACTAAGTTTGAAATGTTTGACTTCAGCCCAAGAGTAGAATTTCTTTTATGCCATCAGGGTAATCAGTTGAATGATTTCTGGAAAAAAAAAAAAAAAAACATGAAAAATATGCACTTTCTCCTAGTTCAACAAGTTGGCATGCTGTTTCTGCATGTCAGCAGTGGAAAGAAAAAAATCTCTAAGCTTTCCATGATCATAGGTTTTGGAGAAGAATGCTTTTAAACAACCATATTTCTGAAGCAGGCTAAAAATATTTCCACTTGCTTACTATTAAACTTACATATCTTGGTAGACACAAATGTTACCAAATCACAAACTCACGCCTTTGTATTTTTTAAAAAGCAGGTAATGACTGCATTTTCTACTTGGTAGGTCTGGGAGTAAATTACACTCATTTGTTCCTCTTATCATTTTTATTCAAACTAAAAATAATGATTAAAATGAGCTAGTAAAGCAAACTTGAAGGAAACTATTGGAAGGGAATAACTTTGCTGATGTGATGAAGGTTGTTCTGGAGTGCTCATTTGTATGTCTGAGTAGTATAAATTTTTTGTTATTGTCATTGGGTGCTGCAATACTATTTCCAGAATACCTTTGTATAAATCTTGGTGTGAGTATTTGACGCCTGAAGAAAGACTCAAAAATTTGTATTTGAACATCAACAAAAAAATTTGATTTTTAATACCCTTGTCCATATAATTCTTTATGAATACTGTTATTGTGCTAAATATCCTATTACTTTGTCTTAATTTTTATATGGCAAGGGGTATTAGTTTTCTATTGATGTACTAATAAATAAACACAGACTTAGTGACTTAAAAAAACCCCAAACCTTTTATTATTCTACATTTCTGGAGGTCAGAAGTCTAGAATGGGTTGGCAGGGCTCTATGTTCCTTCTGGAAGTTCTAGGGGAGGATCAATTTTCTTGCCTTTGCCAGCTTCTAGGAACTGCCCACATTCCTTAGCTTGTGTCCCAACCTCTGCTTTTTCATCACATTCCCTTCTTTTATTCCGACACTTATTGCCTCCCTCTTATAAGGACCCTTGTTAATAACAATTACATTGGGCCCAACAAGATAATCCAGAATAATCTTCCCAGATCAAGATTTTTAATTTAATCACATCTGCAACATCCTTTTGGCAATATAATGTAACATCTTCACAGGTTCTGGGGATTAGTATATGAACATATTTTGGGGGAAGGCATTATTCTGTGTGCATGCACAGAATTTACTATTAGAGTATTTGTGACTACATTTTAAAATATATAAAATATTTTAAAAGAAAACTAATGAAGTATAGATATAGATCAATAAAATGAGGGAAATTAAAAAAATAACCTCTAATTTTGCCATCTAGAGATAACCACCACTGAATTATCTGATATATCTTTTCAGATTATTTATTGGGTACATGCCTGCCCACAATTATATATTTTATAAAAATTGAAAGAAATGTGACATTTTACTGTAACTGGTTTTTTTTTAATATAACAATACTATTAGGAGTATCTTTCATCTTAATAAATATTCACCTTTAGTATATTTACCAGCCAAGTATTGCCCTATTTTATATATCTATACTTATTAGCCCAGTGGATTAATGCTGAAATTTGTATTGGCACATACTTACATCATTTTCTTAGGCTAAATATCTAAACATAGAATTGTTGTGTCAAGGTAGGACATTTTATTTTTTTAAATTATTGTAATATGAATTATCAAATTATTATTTGCTAGCTGTATTTAAAACACTTATTTTCTCAAACCTTCCTGCATCTTGGTAGTGTGATTTTATTTTATCTTTGTCAATTTGTTGGAAGAAAATTATATCTGACTTTGGTTTTAGCCTGATTGAATCATGACACAAACTGCTTGCAAGTCAAAATATCAGGAAGTCCATAACAGGGACTTGGATGTAGATTGTACAATTCCGACTAATAGAAGAGAGGAGATGAAAAGCTCCATCCTTTGATTCTTTCATTTGTGCCTTCATTCATTCATTTAATTTTTAGTCTTTACAGATTCCTTTTACTGTTAAGAGGCAGGGGATAAAGCAATGAACAAGACTGTCAAGGTCATTATTTTCATTCTTACTGTCTTGTGTGTGTGTGTAAGAGGGTCTCACACAATAAACAAGCAAACGTCTAAGTGAATGAGATAATTTCATATAGTGAAATGTCCTGAAAGATGAAACAGGATGGTGTGGAGTACACTCTATTTGAAATGGGAATAGATTGAATATGAAGGAGCCAGGTATGTGGAGAACTGGGGACTGAACATTGGGCAGGCAATTGCCCTGAGTTACAAATGAGGGAACTGAGATGAGGTCTGTATGGCTGGAGTGTCTTGTCTTGAGCTGGTTAGCACTGAAGGTCAGCAGGGCTTGGTGTGGAGACCTGCAGACCATTGTTAAAAAAAAAATGAACTTTTTCTAACTTCAATGAGAAGCCACTGTGGGATTTTAAGCGGCAAAATATATGATGTAACTTATGGTTGAAACAGCTTACCTTGGCTGATATGTAGAAAATGGTGTGCTATGTTTCCAGAGGGAAAACAGGAAGACCAGTTAGGAGCCTATTTCAAAGGGCTGCTGGATTGATTTAGGGTAGCAGCAGTAGAGATGGAGAAAACTGGGAGGTTTGGGGATGTGTCTTGGATCTATAGTGGTGTTCTTCTCTAGGCTATAGGTACTACACTAAGGAACTGAAATAGGATTCTCTTGTTTATTCCATACTCTCCAAAGCTCCATCCCCAAGCTACAACGGGTCTTCGGTACTCATCTGATGTTCATTTTAATGAAATAGAAACAGCTACACCCTGATCCAGTAGCAGTCAGAGAGGGCTCTTAATGTGAGTTAGGACTAAATAATTAGAAGTGAAGAATAAAGGCAGTTCTGTCCTATAAGACATTTTTAAGAAACCAATCTTTATAAGTGTTTTTTTGTTTTTGTTTGTTACTTATTTATTTATTTATTTATTTATTTATTTATTTATGGCTGTGTTGGGTCTTCGTTTCTGTGCGAGGACTTCCTCTAGTTGTGGCAAGTGGGGGCCACTCTTCATCGTGGTGTGCGGGCCTCCCATCATCGCGGCCTCTCTTTGTTGCGGACCACAGGCTCTAGACGCGCAGGCTCAGTAATTGTGGCTCACGGGCCCAGTTGCTCCGCGGCATGTGGGATCTTCCCAGACCAGGGCTCGAACCCGTGTTCCCTGCATTGACTGGCAGATTCTCAACCACTGCGCCACCAGGGAAGCCCTGTAAGTGTTTTGTTTTGTTTTTTTTTTTCTATTTTGGCTTGCTTGTTATGGGTGCCTGAAATAACCACCAGTTTCTTTCATAGTGAGGCTTTGTTTCCAGAATGCCACTGTATAAACACAAATAACTTATCTAGAAGTAATAACTCATTAGCAGTCTCTAACACTTTAGCACAAATTAGATTATATAAAGATGACTGAATTTAAAGTTGAATGTGTCCTTAAAAGATCTTCTAATGTGATGGTTTGGGCTGAGTTTTCCAGAAGTGGACCTAAGAAGAGGATTAATAATAAATGTTTGGGATTAAAAATATATGTCTAATAAAAAATGTTTATTAGAATTTTTTCCCAGGAAAAAGATTAAGGGAGTGAGAGGGAGAAGGGAAGGAAATCAAGCAAGGGTGAACTACCAGGCCAAGTTGCACAGACACAATACAGCAGCAAAGCTCATACTACAGTTGTCCCATGTGGGGCAAGAGAGTTGGAGTATTGAGCTCCCTGTCCTTGACAGATGTCAGTCATTGGTTAAGGACCGAGACACGGAAACATGAATCCCTGTGTCTGCAAGTAGAGTCAGCTCTCTGTGTCAGCCCGAGGGAAGCCCACTGATGAAGACCCAAAGATACAGGCCATTGAGGAAATAAAAAACACACCCACCAGGAACTGCACGCAGTAAGATGGACAACGGATCTCAAGCATGGTAGCATCTGGGTAGTGGGGTCAGGAATAGTAAAGGTCAGGGGTTTTGCAAATATCATCAAAGCCCACAGACAGTTGACTTTAATTTAATCAAAAGGGAGGTTATTCTGGGTGGGCCTGACCTAATCAGACAAGCCCTGTAAAAGACACGTGAAGCAGCAGTAGAAGCTAGCCTATTGACCTTGAAGGAGCAAATTGTTATATTGTGAAGGCCAAATGGGAAGGAACCGTGGGCAGCTTCTAGTGGCTGAGGGCCTCACTCCTACAACTGCAAGAAATTGAATTCAGTCAACCACCAGGGAGCCTGGAAAAGTCTCCACTGGTAGCTTGCTACCCAGAGCCCCAAATGAGATCACACCCCCTCCAACAGCTTTGAGGCCCTCTGCAGATGGTGCCCCATTGTGCTGTATCCAGACTCCTGAGCCATGGAATCTGTGAGATAATAAATGTGAGTTGCAATAAGTTGCTAAGTTTGTGGTCATTGGTTAAACAGCACAAAAGTCCAATATATAAGAAAACAAATAACCTAATTAAAAAATGGGCAAAAGATCTGAACAGACACCTCACCAAAGAAGATACACAAAAGGCAAATAAGCATAAGAAAAGATGATTAACATCATATGTCATTAAGGAATTGCAAATGAGAACAACAAGGAGATACCTCTACATACCTATTAGAATGGCCAAAATCCACAACATTGACCACACCAAATGCTGGTGAGGACTTGGAACAATACAAACTCTCATTCATTGTGGGTGGGAATGCAAAATGGCAGCAGCATATTTGGAAGATGGTTTGGCAGTTTCTTATAACGTTAAGTATATTCTTATACATGACTCAGCAGTTATACAACCCTTGATATTTACCCAAATAAACTGAAAACTTACATCTAGCCAAAACCCTGCACATTCATGTTTATACTGCTTTCTTACTCTTAAGTTCCCAAACTTGGGAGCAATGAAGGTATCCTTTAGTAGATGAATAAGTAAACAAACTATGGTACATCCACGGGATATTATTTAGTGTTAAAGAGAAAGGAGCTATCAAGTCATGAAAGACATGGAGAAAACATAAATGCATATAGCTAAATAAAAGAAGCCAATCTGAAAAGGCTACAGACTGTTTGATTCCAGCTATATAACATTCTGGAAAAGGCAACACTATAGAGACAGTAAAAAAGATTAGTGGTTACCAGGGGCTTAGAGAGAGGGAGGGAGGGAGGGAAGAAAGGATGAATAGACAGAACACAGGGGATTTTTTAGGTCAGTGGAACTATTCTGTATGATACTATAATGATGGATAATCATCAAAACCCATAGAATGTACAAAACAGAGAGTGAACCCTAGTGTACACTATGGACTTTAGTTAATAATAATGCAGCAATATTGGCTCACCAATTGTAACAAATGTACTACACTAATACAAGATGTTAATAATAGGGGTAATTGGGAAATAGGCATGGGGGAGTATATGGGAAATCGCTATACTTTTCACTCAATATTTGTGTACACCTAAAACTGTTACAGAAAAAAATCTGTTAAATTAAAAAAAAAACAGAATCAGGATTAGTAATCAGGTCATCCTATTCCACTCTTAATTACTCTTATTTCTACTTTACCAACTTTTACTGAGATCCAATTTATCTCCATAGCCTAATATATGAATTCATTTTAAAGAAGTTTTATTCTCATTTTCCTGTTGTGTGTGTGTGTGTGTGTATTATATGTATATATATAATATATATATATTCAACTTTATTAATTACAGAATTTAGATCCTTTCCTCTAGATTCAGAGAATTGAGGTAAAAGCTTCAATTGTGTTACTTGAATAGTCTGCTTGCGTTTCTTGAAGTTTAACTTGACTATTCTGGTACTACATGATTTGTTGCAAAACAGTATTATGATAATTCTATTTGAACTTCAGGGGAGGCTAATTCTAGTGACTGGTGAAGCTCACTGCCTTTCCCTTGCACCGCTCTTGTCTCCTTTCCCCATTTTTGTAGTTTAGAAAGGCTGTTCGAAATGAGCTTAATGTAGGTAATAGTCTGATTCTGGCTGCTGTGCTCCATAGACTCCTTTTTCCAACAAGGTCATTTCCTGAATCAGGAATCTCCTGGTATCACATAGTTCCCACTAAAAATGTATGTCTTAGAGTGATAAACCTGTCCCGGAGCCTTAAAGACTGCATGTAATTTATGCTTATCACACAAACTGTGTCTTATTCTTCTTTCATTTAGAATCATAACAGATATATTTTCATTATGTCATCTTATTATATATATATGAATATATGCATATGAATGCATATACAGTTAGCCCTCCGTATATTCAGGTTCTGAATCTGCAGATTCAACCAACTGCAGGTTGAAAATATTCAGAAAATAATTCCAGAAAATTCCATAAAAGCAAAACTTGAATTTACCTTGTGCCTGCAACTATTTAAATAACATATTGTGTTAAATAACATATTGTGCCTGCAACTATTTTCATAACATATTCATTGTATTAAGTATTATAAGTGATCTGGAGATTAGTTAAAGTATACAGGAGGAAAATGGTCCCCAGGTTAGGTGCTTTTCACTTCTCTGTTTTCTGCTTCCCTTTATGATTCTCATCTATAAAAGTGTAGAGTGAATTAAGCCTTTTTTTTTTTTTTTTTTTTTCTGCTTTTTCTTTTCTCTCTCCATTCTACTCCAACTGCTTATCTGGACAATGTTTAAATCATTACTTTTGCGTTTAGGCTGGGAGGCTGCACACTTCTCATTTACGAGCTAACAGTTAATCCTGTGTTTCAGAGGAACCAGAGGGGTAAATCAGACAGCAGTTCCCCTACAGTCTGTTGAATCCTGGCCTTTTCCCAAGAGGAGAAGAGGTTAAAGGGGGCTTATGGATGTATATTTTCCTTGCTTTAGGTTGAATATATATCACCCAACAGGAGTCTAGGTCACTGTAAAGACTCTTGGATCAAAGGGCTCTTTTTTGATGGATCATCCTTTATTTCTCCTGCCTTGTATTTGGTCAGCTGCCCTGAGTCCTGTTCCCAGATTAATGATTCCTGCCTCTGCTCTAACTCAGTTCCCTTCATTTTCCCCTCATAGTTAGAGCATGGTTGAGAAAAAAATAAAATTCACATATTTTTACTCCCTCTTACAATGCTGTGGACATGGTCCCCAAGATGAGTGCTTTTCACTTTTTCTTTGTTTTTGCTCCCCCAGTTTTTTCTTCCCTTCTTTTGCTCCTCTGTTTGTTTTTTGTATGTTTTTTTTTCCCCTTTTTTATCTGTAAGAGCTGTTGATGAGTCTTTCAGAATGACTCTCCTCTCCAGTGTGTGCTGTTCTTCTGATAGGGGAGAGACATATAGGATCATGAGGTACCACTTGGTTGAATTCTAAAATTTATTTTTTTTGTCACTTGTATTTCAGAGTGTATTTTATTTTATCACTCTGCTTTTTATTAACACAATGTATATTTCCTTCTTAGTTTGGGCTTTTTGTTTGTTTGTTTGTTCTGTTTGTTTCTCATTTGGAGAGTAGAGCAAATATCCAAACATTCCAACCTCGGCAGATAACGTGTAGAATATGCACTGAAACCCCTAGGCAAGGGGAATCAGTACAAGGACAGTAACAATACTGAAAAAACAGTAGTTGGGAAAGTTTTAGAAATTACTCCATTATAAATTTGTACCCAGCTCCCAAGATTTGTTTTATCACTCTTGTCTCTTTTTCTATGGACAATTGGAAAAACATTGGAATGCATTCGGAATCAAAGCCCCCATCCCTGACCCCTCCACCAAAAAAAATTAAAAAGCAGAGATAAGTTCAGCCTGTTCAGATACTCTAATACTTGGGTTAAGGGAACTAGTATTGTTTGAACACATAGGTTTCATCATGCACTGTGCTAGGTACTTTGCTCGTGCAATAGGAATTTAATCCTAAAGTAATTCTTTTTGGTTAAACGTAATTATCCTTAGACATATTATTCAAGGCATAACATACTGTGGTACAAAATGACCTCGTTTGAATGGTAGAAAAGATGCCATGCTAGCTTTGCCTCTGGGCTTCTCGATTTTAATGCAGAGCACATTAGAGGTGTTATAAATTTCAGAGAGTTTACATTAATCACAATACTCATGTTTTCCAGCTGGTGATTGATGGTCCCTTAGTAAAAGATATAAAATTATTATGAAGGATTTGAGAATTCATGTTTATTTTTATTAATCTGTTCATTATTTCACTTCCTGACCCAAGAGAATACAAACTTCATGATGGTGTATAGTGCAGGACAGATATGATTATATTTGAACTAACTAACAAATATTTGTTGAGTAATGAAAAGAATGATCTTGTACCAAGATGTCTGCAGATGCAACATAAAATATATCCTTGCACATAAATATTACATATATGTATATATATATATGAATTTTAAATAAACATTTATGGTGTGATAGGCATTATGTAGAATATTGGGGGTTCAGTAATGAGTAAAAATTAATATAGATGTATAATTAATTTAAATAAACACAGAAATAAATGTGAAACAGCAACTGTGTCAAATTCTAAGAAGGACTCCATTTCTCAATTAACAAATAGTTTCTGGATACTATGTATTTGTCTATTCGCTTATGATTTTTCCCTATTGCCTCTCCCAACTATGTGGACAGAGATTTGGTCTATTTCATTTACTGCTAAATATATTCCAACCTATAGGACAGTTTCTGGAACATAATAGGTTCTTAATAATATGTATTCAATGAATAAGTGAGAATAAAGATAAATTTGAGGTATTCAAAGCAATTAGTAAAGACAACTCTGACATAACTGAATTCTGTGTTCTGAAGAATGGATAGGTATTATTTAGATGAAAAGAGATGGAAGACTGTGTCAGGCAAAGGGAAATGTTATATAAAAGCCCTGCATTAGAAATAAGCGTAGTGAATATGAAGAAATAAAGAAGGCCAGGGGCAACATCAAGGCAGAAGGAGAGAAAGCATGGCACTGAGGAGCCAGGTAGGTGGGGAGAGATCTTCTCCAAGACCTTAGTAGATCATGCTAATAAAAATTATCTTTCCTCTTAAAGTGTTGAAAATCACTGAATAAATGTAAGCAGTGGAGTGAAATAATCAGATTTGTACTTTAAAACAATCTCTGTTGGTAATTATTCATAGTGAAAGTGGCAGGGACACTCAGAGAGAGAGTATAGTTGAAGAAGAGAGGACCTAGGATAAAGCTTAGATAGTTTTATTATTTAATGTCTGTTAAAGGAGCATGAGATGTTAGAGGAGTCAGAAAGAAAAAACAGTGAGATAGGAGAAAAACAGGAGTGTGGTAGTACAGTGGAAGGCAAACAAGGGAAATATTTTAAGAGGGGAGGCCACAGTGTTCAATGTTACTGAAAGGTAAGTTGAACTGTAGAAGAATTTATCAACAATGCCCTAGGTATAAAGACATAGAGATGATTGTTGCTTTGAGCCAGAGGAAATTAAATGACTGTGTATTAAACACACACACACACAACACACACACCAAAATAAATCCTAAAACTGTTGGCTAAGAACAATAATATGTAACTGAGTCCAGAAGGAACTAAGAGTACTGCCAGAAGCCAAATTTCAGAGAGACCTGAAAAGCTTAAAACCTGAATGGTAAACCTGAATTAATGATGAAGTTTGGGAGAGAACGTCTTTTCTTTGAACTTAAAACTTTGGGTTTTAACAGTTAGGGTGGGTATAGGAGACAGGTCTTTGGGTATATGCAAAGTGGGGAGTTGGAACTAAGATACTATAATAAAGGCTAGATCTTCAAATGACTACCAGTGGAGAAAGAATAAACAAAAACAAAGAAACAGAAATCCTGCTCCCAAGGAAAGAGACAACAAGGTATTTTGCACTCATCACTCTCTGATCTTGTTTGGAAAATAAACTCTATGCTGAAAATCAATAACCAGAGTTCTGCTCTCATTCATATAAGGAGTCTGAATGTTTACTTTTTTAGAGTCTGGAAAACCCACAGACAAGTAATTCTGTTTAATATGCTCACAAGTACCTTGTGACAGACCATGGCATCAATACCAATACTTTTTGGAGAGAAACACACCTGAAAAGGCTCTCAGAATTCTCACAAATTATGCTCACTCAATATGGGCTCAAATTCCAAATTGCATCACACGTGAAGACACAAGCCACCATGAAATAGAGCAAAAACAACAAACAGCAATTTTAAACTCTCAAGGGCAAAAGATATTGTAATGATTAGGTAAAGACTATAAAAAAACTGTATAAAATGTTTAATGAAATAAAAGAGAGCATTTAAAACATGAGAAAGGGATAATAGAAAAGCAAGATTAAACAGGCAACTTTAGATAAAGAACCAAATAAAACTTATAGAAATGCAAAATAGAAATATTTCAGTTAAAACTCAATGAAAGTGTTAAAATTATATTGTGAATAGCTGAAGAGAGAATGGCTTAGTGGTCTGATGTAGATATATAATGAAATGTATGAAGAAAAAGAGAATGAAAGAGCTGTAGTTACAGGTATGGTAGATAAAAGAAAGTTTTATATATTTAATTGGAATCCAGAGGGAGAAATCCAGACAGTTCTGGATAGACAATATTTTAAGGGATAATTTATTAGACTTTTCTAGAATGAAAGACAGAAATGCTCAGATTTAGGAAGCACAATAAAACACAAGCCTGATAAACAAATGCAATCCATATTTAAGCAAATTTTGGTAAAGTTTTAAATTTCCAAAAATAAAGAGAAGATCTTAAAAGAATCCAAAATGAAACAAAAATTATGCATAAAGAAAAAGCAATGAGGGACTTCCCTGGTGGACCAGTGGGTAAGACTCTATGGTCCCAATATAGGGGGCCGGGGTTTGATCCCTGGTCGGGGAACTAGATCCCACATGCATGCTGCAACTAAAAGTTTGCATGCCGCAACAAAGGGTCCACATGCCGCAACTAAGATCCCACATGCTGCAATGAAGTTCCCACATGCCGCAACTAAGACCCGACACAGCCAAAATAAATGAATAAATAATAATAATTATTAAAAGAAGCAATGATACCAATAGCATACTTCTCTTGAGCACCAACTGAATTTAGAAAATTGTACAGAAAATTTAGTGTTAATTTAAATAACTATCAATATATGATTTTTTATGTAAGTAAACCATAATTTATGAATGAGGCAGAAAAATTCATGTTTTAGATACATTGTAGAAATTTTATCAGTAATACATTCTCACTAGCAGAACTTCTAAATGATGTATTTCAGGAACAATTATGTTGAATATAGAGAAAAAGACTTATGGCAAAAAAATAAAATGGTAAACATATGCAGAAACAAAAAAATAAAACAAAAATGTTGAAATAAAAGAATAATATCCTCATAAGATTATTTTGAGAATTAAAAAGATAATAGTTTTAAAGTGTTTCAAGTAGTACTATGAACATGGCCAACATTTTATAATTGTTTGTTAAATAAGTAAGAAAAAAATGAGGGGATATATCACTAACACAGAACTAAAATATTTGACAAAGAAAGCATGAATGTTTAATAGTGTTGAGTACTTTATGATCATAGTTAAAATATGTAAATTGTGTTGGGGGAAGAAATATATATTGTCTTCCTTTAGAATTTATTTAGTGTGTTTAAATTTAATCATTAAAATATACAATTAAATTATTAGATATCAAAATGCATGTGGGATAAATGGAAAAATATCAATCAATTTAAAATATCAAGTTTAGATGGATTTTTGAGATACTAGTCTGTCATCTTCTCAGTCTGCTAGCTTCCCAATCAAAATTGTTATTCCTTGGCCCAACAACTTGTCTCTCAGTTTATTGGCCTGTTGTGTGGTGAGCAGAGTGAGCTTGGGCTCAAGAACGTGTCCAAGGCCTGGACTCAGCTCAAGATGGTGGAGTAGAAGGATGTGAGCTCACCCATTTCTCACAAAAACACCAAAATCACAACTAACTGCTGAACAACCATCAACAAAAAAATGCTGGAACCTACCAAAAAAGGCCACCCTACATCCAAAGACAAAGAGGAGGTCTTAGTGAGACAGTAGGAGGGGCACAATTATGATAAACACAAATCTCGTATCCACCAGGTGGGCAACCCACAAACTGGAAAACAATTATACCAGAGATATTATCCCACAGGAGTGAAAGTTCTGAGCCCAACTTCAGGCTCCCCAGCCTGGGAGTCTGGCAATGGGAGGAGGAGTCCCCAGAGAATCTAGCTTTGCAGGTTAGTGGGGTTTGATTACAGAACTTCCACAAAACTGGGGGAAACAGAGACTCTACTCTTGGAGGTGCACACAGACTCGTGCACAACAGGACCCAGGGAAAAAGCAGTGATCCCATAAGAGACTAGGCCAGACCTAACTGCTAGTACTGAAGAGTCTCCTGCAGAGGCAGGAGGAGGCTGGGACTCATTCTGGGGGCAAGTACACTGGCAGTAGCAGTCCTGGGAAGTACCCATTGGCATAAGCCCTCCTGGAGGCCACCATTAACCACACCAAACAGCCTGGAGGCTCCAGTGCTGGGTCACCTCAGGCCAAACAACCAACAGGGTGGGAACACAGCCCCACCCATCAGCAGACAAGTGGATTAAAGTTTTACTGAGCACAGCCATGCCCACCAGAGGGATAAGACCCACCTCCACCCACCACCAGTCCCTCCCATCAGGAAGCTTGCACAAGCCTCTTAGATAGCTTTATCCACCAGAGGGCAAACAGCAGAAGCAAGAAGAACTACAGTCCTGCAGCCTGCGGAATGGAATCCACAATTGCAGAAAATTAGACAAAATGAAACTGCGAAGGCCTATGTCCCAGATGAAGGAACAAGATAAAACCCCAGAGAAACAACTAAGTGAAGTGGAGATAGGCAGTCTTCCAGGAAAAGAATTCAGAATAATGATAGTGAAGATGTTTCAGGATCTCAGAAAAATAATGGTGGCAAAGATCGGGAAGATGCAAGAAATGTTTAACAAAGACCTAGAAGAACTAAAGAACAAACAAACAGAGATGAACAATACAATAACTGAAATGAAAAATATACTAGAAGGAATCAATAGCAGAACAACTGAGGCAGAAGAATGGACAAGTGACCTGGAAGACAGAATGGTAGAAATCACTGCCATGGAACAGAATAAAAAAAAAAAAAAAAGAATGAAAAGAAATGAAGACAGTCTAAGAGACTTTTGGGACAACATTGAATGCACCAGCATTTGCATTAGAGGAGACCCAGAAGGAGAAGAGAGAGAGAAAGGACCTGAGAAAGCATTTGAAGAGATAATTGCTAAAAACTTTCCTAACGTGGGAAAGGAAACAGTCACCTAAGTCCAAGAAGTTCAGAGAGTCCCAGGCAGGATAAACCCAAGGAGTAACACCCCAAGGCACATAGTAATGGTGTGGACAAAAATTAAAGACAAAGAAAAAATGGACAAAAATTAAAGACAAAGAAAAAATATTAAAAGCAGCAAGGGAAAAACAACAAATAACATAAAAGGGAACTCCCATAAGGTTATCAGCTGATTTTTCAGCAGAAATTCTGCAGGCCAGAAGGGAGTGGTATGATATATTTAAAATGATGAAAGGGAAGAATCTACACCCAAGAATACTCTACCCAGCAAGGCTCTCACTTGGATTTGATGGAGAAATCAAACACTTCACAGACAAGCAAAAGCTAAGAGAGTTTAGCACCACCAGACCAGCTTTGCAACAAATGCTAAAGGAACTTCTCAAGGCAGGAAAGAGACCAGCAACTTAAAACAACCTTGTACATATATAGATTGCTATATCAAAACGTCATGGGAATAGCAAGCCCAAGAACTACAGCAGATACACACACACACACACACACACACACACAAAAAGAAAAGAAAAAAAAAGAGAAAACAATGCAAACAGAACATTAAACATGGTCATCAAACCACAGGAGAAGAGAACAGGAGAAGGGAAGAAAAATGACCTAAAAAAAAACCCCCAAAACAATTAAGAAAATAGCAATCGGAACTTACATATCAATAATTGCCTTAAATGTAAATGCATTAAATTCTCAAACCAAAAGACATAGACTGGCTGAATTGATAGAAAAACAAGACCCATATATATGCTGTCTACAAGAGACCCTCCTCAGACCTAGGGACACATATAGACCGAATGTGAGGGGATGGAAAAAGTATTCCATGCAAGTGAAGATCAAAAGAAAGCTGGAGTAGCAATACTCATATCAGACAAAATAGACTTTAAAATAAAGACTGTTAAAAGAGACAGGAAGGACACTACATAATGATCAAGGGATCAATCCAAGAAGATGTAACAGTTATGAATATATGTGAACCCAACATAGGAGCACCTCAATATATAAGGCAAATACTAGAAACCATAAAGGGAGACATTGAGAGTAACACAATAATAGTGGGGGACTTTAACACCCCATTTTCATCAACAGACAGATGATCCAGACAGAAAATCATTAAGGAAACACAGGCCTTAAATGACACATTAGACCAGATGGACTTAATTGATATTTATAGAGCATTCCATACAAAAGCAGCAGAATATACATTCTTCTCATGTGCATATGGAACATATTCCAGGACTGACCACATGCTGTGCCACAAAGTGAGCCTCTGTAAATTTAAGAAAATTTAAATCACATCAAGCATCGTTTCTGATCACAACACTATGAAATTAGAAATCACTACAAGAAAAAACAGTAAAAAACACAAACATATGGTTGCTAAACAATATGCTACTAAACAACCAATGGATCACTGAAGAAATCAAAGAGGAAATCAAAATATACCTAGAGACAAATGAAAACGAAAGCACAATGATCCAAAACTTATGGGATGCAACAAAAGCAGTTCTAAGAGGGAAGTTTATAGCAATAAAATCTTACCTCTGGAAACAAGAAAAATCTCAAACAACCTAATCTTATACCTAAAGCAACTAGAGAAAGAACAAACAAAACCTGAAGTTAGTAGAAGGAAAGATATAAAGATCAGAGCAGAAATAAGTGAAATAGAGATGAAGAAAATAATAGCAAAGATCAATGAAACTAAAAGCTGGTTCTTTGAAAAGATAAACAAAATTGATAAACCTTTAGCCCGACTCATCTAGAAAAAAAGGGAGAGGACTCAGATCAGTAAAATTAGAAATGAAAAAGAAGTTACAGCTGACACCACAGAAATACAAAGGACCATAAGAGGCTACTACAAACAACTGTATGCCAACAAAACATACAACCTGGAAGAAATGGACAAATCCTTAGAAAGGTACAATCTCCTGAGACTGAACAAGGAATAAATAGAAAAGGTGAACAGACCATTCACAAGAACTGAAATTGAAACTGTGATTTAAAATATCCCAATAAACAAAAGTCCAGGACCAGATGTCTTCACAGGTGAATTCCATCAAACATTTAGAGAAGAGCTAACACCTAACCTTCTGAAACTATTCCAAAAAACTGCAGAGGAAGGAAAACTCCCAAACTCATTCTACAGCCACCATCATCCTGATACCAAAACCAGGCAAAAATACCACAAAAAAAGAAAATTACATGCAAATATCACTGGTGAACATAGACACAAAAATCCTCAACAAAATACTAGCAATCTGACTCCACCAATACATTAAAAGTATCATACACCATGATCAAGTGGGATTTATCTCAAGGATGCAAGGATTCTTCAATATATTTAAATCAATCAATGTGATACATCACATCAACAAATTGAAGAATAAAAACCATATGATCATCTCAATAGATGCAGAAAAAGCTTTTAACAAAATTCAACACCCATTTATTATAAAGACTCCAGAAAGTGGGCACAAAGGGAACATAACTCAACATAATAGAAGCCTTATATTACAAACCTACAGCTAACATCATACTCAATGTTGAAAAGCTAAAAGCATTTCCTCTAAGATCAGGAATAAGACAAGGACGCATTTCTATATGCTAACAACAAAAGATCAGAAAGAGAAATTCAAGAAACAATCTTATTTACCATTGCATCAAAAAGAATAAAATACCCAGGAATAAAGCTACCTAAGGAAAATAAAGACCCATACTCTGAAAACTGTAAGATACTGATGAAAGAAATCAAAGATGACACAAACAGATGGAAAGATGTACCATGTTTTTGGATTGGAAGAGTCAATATTGTCAAAATGACTATATTACCCAAGGCAATCTACAGATTCACTGCAATCCCTATCAAATTACCAATGGCCTTTTTCACAGAACTAGAACAAAAAATCCTAAAATTTGTATACAGACACAAAAAACCCCAAATAGCCAAAACAATCTTGAGAAAGAAAAACAGAATTGGAGGAATCAGGCTCACTGACTTCAGGCTATACTACAAAACTATAGTCATCAAAACAGTATGGTACTGGCACAAACATTGGAAATATAGATCAATGGAACAGAATAAAAAGCCCATAAATAAACCCATGCACCTATGGTCAATTAATCTACAACAAAAGAGGCAAGACTATACAATGTATGGAAAACAGTCGCTTCAATAAATGGTGCTGGGAAAACTGAACAGCTGCATGTAAAAAATGAAATTAAAATTAGAACATTCTTTAACACCATACACAGAAATAAACTCAAAATGGATTAGACATAAAAGTGAGATCGGACTCTATAAAAATCTTAGAGGAAAACATAGGCAGAACACACTGTGACATAAATTGCAGGAATATCTTTTTCAATCTGTTTCCCAGAGTAATGGAAATAAAAACAAAATAAACAAATGAGACCTAATTATATTCAAAAGCTTTTGCACAGCAAAGGAAACCATAAACAAAACAAGAAGACAACCCACACAATGGGAGAAAATATTTACCAATGATGTGACCAACAAGGGATTAGTCTCCAAAATTTACAAACAGCTTCTGTGGCTTAATATCATCAAATCAAACAACACAATCAAAAAATGGGCAGAAGACCTAAATTGACATTTCTCCAAAGAAGACAAGAGACATAAGAAAAGATGTTCAACACCTCTGATTATTAAAGCATGCAAATCAAAACTACAATGAGATATCACCTCCCACCAGTTAGAATGGTTATCATCGAAAAATGCACAAAAAATAAATGCTGGAGAGGGTGTGGAGAAAAGGGAACCCTCCTACACTGTTGGTGGGAATGTAAATTGGTACAGCCACTATGGAGAACAATATGGAGGTTCCTTAAAAAACTAAAAATAGAACTACCATATGATTCTGTAATCCAACTCCTGGGCATATACACAGAGAAAAACATGGTCTGAAAAAACACATGCACCCCAGTGTTCATTGCAGTGCTGTTTACAATAGTCAAGAAATGAAAGCAACCTAAATGTCCATCGACAGAGGAATGGATAAAGAAAATATGGTGCATATATATATATAATGGACTATTACTCGGCCATTAAAAAGAATAAAATAATGTCATTTGAAGCAACATGGATGGACCTAGAGATTGTCATACAGAGTGAAGTAAGTCACACAGAGAAAGAGCTATATTGTATGATATCACTTATAAGTGGAATCTAAAAAACAAAATGATACAAATGAACTTATTTACAAAACAGAAACAGACTCACAGACTTAGAAAATGAACTGATGGATACTGGGGTGAGGGATAGTTAGGGAGTTTGGGATTGACATGTACACACTGCTATAATTCAGAAAGAGACATGCACCACAATGTTCATTGCAGCACTATTTACAATAGCCAGGACATGGAACCAACCTAAATGTCCATCGACAGATGAATGGATAAAGAAGATGTGGCACATATATACAATGGGATATTACTCAGCCATAAAAAGAAATGAAATTGAGTTATTTGTAGTGAAGTAGATGGACCTAGAGTCTGTCATACAGAGTCAAGTAAGTCAGAAGGAGAAAAACAAATACCGTATGCTAATGCATATATATGGAATCTAAAAACAAAACAAAACAAAACAATGGTACTCATGAACCTAGTTGTAGGGCAGGAATAAGGAGGTAGACATAGAGGATGGACTTGATGACATGGGGTGGGAGGGCAAAGCTGGGGCAAAGTGAGAGTAGCATCGACGTATATACACTACCGAATGTAAAATAGTTGGCCAGTGGGAAGCAGCAGCATAGCACAGGGAGATCGGCTTGGTGCTTTGTGATGACCTAGAGGGGTGGGATAGGGAGGATGGGAGGGAGGCTCAAGAGGGAGGGGATATGGGGACATCTGTATGCATATGGCTGATTCGCTTTGCTGTGCAACAGAAACTAAACAATTATACTCCAATAAAGTTGTATTTTTTAAAAAAAGCAAAAAAATTAAAAAATTAAAAAAATAAAATGGATAACATACAAGGACCTACTGTATAGCCCAGAGAACTCTGCTCAATATTCTGTAACAACCTAATTGTGAAAAGAATTTGAAAAGAATAGATACATGTATATGTATAACTGATTCACTTGTTCATTCACCTGAAACTAACACAACATTGTTAGTCAACTATACTCCAATATAAAATAAAGTTTTAAAAAATAATTTTAGAATATCAATATTAAATACCAATTTAAAAGAAGGCATATTTTATTAATTTGAATGTAAGTGAGTAGCCGTAGAAAACAGAATGCATTGAAAGAAACACTTGTAGGGATTATCAGATTTTACCTTTACAAAATTCATCTATATGTAATTCGCAAGAGACTCATATAAGACACAAGACTCAGGGAGGTTGAAAGAAAAAACATAGAATCATCAACTAAGATAAAGCTATTACAGTTATTTTAATATCAGACAAAATAGACCCTAAGGCAAAAAACTCATTATTTGGGATAAAAGCTTTCAATTCATATGAGGAATATAGAGCAATTTTACATTATTTTGCATATAATAACATAGTCAAAGATGTACTATAAAGAAAAAAAGTGACAGATGGCAGGCAGAACGTAATAAATCTACTATCATACAGGGAGATGTCATTCAACTTGCTATTATGAGATCCAAAACCCAAACTTAGTAAAGAAATGGAAGGTTTGAACAACACAGTTAATAAGCTTGTTTTCAAGAACATATGTTGAACCCTGAATCCCAAAATTAAAGAGCATGTCATTTTTTTTCAAGCACATATAAGATATACATAAAATTGGCTTTGAAATAAACTGTAATGCAAATTTAACCAAACTCCAAATAATTAATAACAAGCAATTATATAAAACTACTGTAGTGTTGTTGAATTAGAAATAAATATAAGAAGAAGATAATGTTAAAATACCAAATATATTTGTAAATTAGATATTACACTTCCAAATATCTAATTGGTCAAAGAAGAAAACGTAAATATTTAAACATGAATGAAAAAAATAATATAAGTACTCCATATTAAAACTGAGCTAAATGTTTTTTTATGAAAAAAAAGAAAGGCTAAAAATAAATGAGATAAGCATTCATCTTAAAAACTTAAGGAAAAATAGGAAAATGAACCCAAAGAAAGCAAAAGGAAGGATAAATATATATAGCCTACCAAAATTCATTCAAGAAAATGTATAAAAAATTAATAGTCTAGTAATCATTTAAAAGTTTTGAATAGGCTCAGTAAAAAAAAATTCCAAATGATTTTAGGAGGAAATTATTAAAAATATTTAAATCATAGATAACTCCATTTCTATACAAAATCTTTAAGGAAAAATAAATATAGAAAAATTTTAGCAAGATTGTATTTAAATGGTAAGAAAGAAGCCATATTAAAGTGGCTTGAAGAATGAATAGAAAAGGTAGAAATTAATATACCATACATTAATAAAAATTTTCAAAAATGCCTAAGAAAGGAAAGAGAGAGAATGAAGTAGCTTGAGGTAGGGTTTGAATGAGCTTATACTTGGAGAGACTTCAGCATGTTGAAAAGCCATAGGAGAATATTATCAGCCATAAAAAAGAAGGAAATCTTGTCATTTGTGAAAACATGGATGGACCTTGAGGGTGTTATGCTAAGTGAAATTAGGCAGACAAAGACAAATACTGTAAGATCTCACATGTGGAACCTAAAACAAACAAACAACAACAACAAAAACTAATTTATAGGGAACAGATGGGAGGTTGCCAGAGATGAGGGATTAAGGGGTGGAAGAAATGGGTGAAGGAGGTAAAAGAGTACAAACTTCCAGATATGAAATAAATAAGTCCTAGGAATGTAACACACAACACTGTGACTATAGTTTATAATAATATATTATATATCTGAAATTTACTAAAAGGGTAGATCATAAAAGTTCTCATCACAAGGAAAAAATGTGTAACTGTGTAGTGATGGATGTTAACTAGACTTATTATACTGATTGTTTTGCAATATAGAAAATATCAAATTATTATATGTACACCTGAAACTAGTATAAAGTTATATGTCAATTATACCTCAATTTTTTAAAAGAAAGAAACAAAAACGATAGGAAAGTCTCAGTTAAGAGAGACTCTTTTTTTTTTTTTTTAATTTTGTTAACTTCCTCTATTTTTTTTTAAACATCTTTATTGGAGTATAATTGCTTTACAATGGTGTGTTATTTTCTGCTTTATAACAAAGTGAATCAGTTATACATATACATATGTCCCCATATCTCTTCCTTCTTGCATCTCCCTCCCTCCCACCCTCCCTATCCCACCCTCTGGGTGGTCACAAAGCACTGAGCTGATCTCCCTGTGTTATGTGGCTACTTCCCACTAGCTATCTATTTTACATTTGGTAGTGTATATATGTCCATGCCACTCTCTCACTTTGTCCCAGCTTACCCTTCTCCCTCCCCGTATGCTCAACTCCATTCTCTAGTAGGTCTGAGACTTTATTCCCATCTTACCCCTAGGTTCTTCATGAGCATTTTTTTTTTTTTTACATTCCATATATATGGGTTAGCATACAGTATTTGATTTTATCTTTCTGACTTACTTCACTCTGTATGACAGACTCTAGGTCCATCCACCTCACTACAAATAACTCAATTTCATTTCTTTTTATGGCTGGGTAATATTCCATTGTATATATGTGCCATATCTTCTTTATCCATTCATCTGTCGATGGACACTTAGGTTGCTTCCATGTCCTGGCTATTGTAAATAGAGCTGCATCTGGTGTATCACGCTGATTGATTTGTGTATATTGAAGAATCCTTGCATTCCTGGGATAAACCCCACTTGATCATAGTGTATGATCCTATTAATGTGCTGTTGGATTCTGTTTGCTAGTATTTTGTTGAGGACATTTGCATCTATGTTCTTCAGTGATACTGGCCTGTAGTTTTCTTTCTGTGTGACACCTTTGTCTGGTTTTGGTATCAGAGTGATGGTGGCCTCGTAGAATGAGTTTGGGAGTGTTCCTCCCTCTGCTATATTTTGGAAGACTTTGAGAAAGATAGGTGTTAGCTCTTTTCTAAATGTCTGATAGAATTCGCCTGTGAAGCCATCTGGTCCTGGGCTTTTGTTTGTTGGAAGATTGTTAATCACAGTTTCAATTTCAGTGCTTGTGATTGGTCTGTTCTTAGTTTCTATTTCTTCCTGGTTCAGTCTTGGAAGGTTGTGCATTTCTAAGAATTTGTCCATTTCTTCCAGGTTGTTCATTTTATTGGCATATAGTTACTTGTAGTAATCTCTCATGATCCTTTGTATTTCTGCAGTGTCAGTTGTTACTTCCCCTTTTCCATTTCTAATTCTATTGATTTGAGTCTTCTCCATTTTTTTCTTGATAAGTCTGGCAAATGGTTTATCAGTTTTTTTTTATCTTCACAAGGAACGCAGCTTTTAGTTTTATTGATCTTTGCTACTGTTTCCTTCATTTCTTTTTCATTTATTTCTGATCTGATCTTTATGATTTGTTTCCTTCTTCTAACTTTGGGGTTTTTTTGTTCTTCTTTCTCTGCTTTAGCTGTAAGGTTAGGTTGTTTATTTGAGATGTTTCTTGTTTGTTAAGGTAGGATTGTATTGCTATAAACTTCCCTCTTAGAACAGCTTTTGCTGCATCCCATAGGTTTTGGGTCATCGTGTTTTCATTGTCATTTCTTTCTAGGTATTTTTTGATTTCCTCTTTGATTTCTTCAGTGATCTCTTGGTTATTAAGTAGTATGTTGTTTGGTCTCATGTGTTTTTATTTCTTACAGATGTCTTCCTGTAATTGATATCTAGTCTCATAGCACTGTGGTCGGAAAAGATACTTGATACGATTTCAATTTTCTTAAATTTACCAAGGCTTAATTTATGACCCAAGATATGATCTATCCTGGAGAATGTTACATGAGCAGTTGAGAAGAATGTTTATTCTGTTGTTTTTGGATGGAATGTCCTATAAATATCAATTAAATCCATCTTGTTTAATGTATCATTTAAAGCTTGTGTTTCCTTATTTATTTTCATTTTGGATGATCTGTCCATTGGTGAAAGTGGGGTGTTAAAATCCCCTACTATGATTGTGTCGATATCCCCTTTTATGGCTGTTAGTATTTACCTTATGTACTGAGGTGCTCCTATGTTGGGTGCATAAATATTTACAATTGTTATATCTTCTTCTTGGATTGATCCCTTGATCATTTTGTAGTGTTCTTCTTTGTCTCTTGTAATAGAATTTGTTTTAAAGTCTATTTTGTCTAATATGAGAATTGCTACTCCAGCTTTGTTTTGATTTCCATTTGCATGGAATATCTTTTTCTATCCCCTCACTTTCAGACTTTATGTGTCCCTAGGTCTGAAGTTGGTCTCCTGTAGACAGCATAATATGGTCTTGTTTTTGTATCAATTCAGCCAATCTATGTCTTTTGGTTGGAGCATTTACATTTAAGGTAATTATCGATATGTATGTTCCTATTACCATTTTCTTAATTGTTTTGGGTTTATTATTGTAGGTCTTTTCCTTCTCTTGTGTTTGCTGCCTAGAGAAGTTCCTTTAGCATTTGTTGTAAAGCTGGTTTGGTGGTGCTGAATTCTCTTAGCTTTTGCTTGTCTGTAAAGCTTTTAATTTCTCCATCAAATCTGAATGACATCCTTGCTGGGTAGAGTAATCTTGGTATTAGGTTTTTCTCCTTCATCACTTTAAATATGTCCTGCCACTACCTTCTGGCTTGCAGAGTTAATGCAGAAAGATCAGCTGTTAACCTTATGGGGATTCCCTTATGTGTTATTTGTTGTTTTTCCATTGCTGCTGTTAAAACTTTTTCTTTGTATTTAATTTTTGACAGTTTGAGTAATATGTGTCTTGGAGTGTTTCTCCTTGGACTTATCCTTAATGGGACTCTCTGTGCTTCCTGGACTTGATTAACTATATCCTTTCCCATATTAGGGAAATTTTCAACTATAATCACTTCAAATATTTTCTCAGTCCCTTTCTTTTTCTCTTCTTCTTCTGGGACCCCTATAATTCAAATGTTGGTGCGTTTAATGTTGTCCCAGAAGTCTCTGTGACTGTCCTCAATTCTTTTCATTCTTTTTTCTTTATTCTGCTCTGCAGTAGTTATTTCCACTATTTTATCTTCCAGGTCACTTATCTGTTCTTCTGCCTGAGTTATTCTGCTATTGATCCCTTCTAGAGAATTTTTAATTTCATCTATTGTGTTGTTCATCACTGTTTGTTTGCTCTTTAGTTCCTCTACATCCTTGTTAAACCTTTCTTGTATTTTCTCCATTCTATTTCCAAGAGTTTTGGTTATCTTTACTATCATTATTCTTATCTTTTTCAGGTAGACTGCCTATTTCCTCTCCATTTGTTAGGTCTGGTGGGTTTTTGCCTTGCTCCTTCATCTGCTGTGTGTTTCTCTGTCTTCTCACTTTGCTTAACTTACAGTGTTTGGGGTCTCCATTTTGCAGGCTGCAGGTTCGTAGTTCCTGTTGTTTTTGGTGTGTGTCCCCAGTGGCTAAGGTTGGTTTAGTGGGTTGTGTAGGCTTCCTGGTGGAGGGGACTAGTGCCTGTGTTCTGGTGGATGAGGCTGGATCTTGTCTTTCTGGTGGGCAGTTCCACATCTGGTTGTGTATTTTGGGATGTCTGTGGCCTTATTATGATTTTAGGCAGCCTCTCTGCTAATGGATGGGTTTGTGTTCCTGTCTTGCTAGTTGTTTGGCATAGGGTGTCCAGCACTGTAGCTTGCTGGTCGTTGAGTGGAACTGGCTCTCCGCATTGAGATGGAGATCTCTGGGAGATTTCCACTGTTTGATATTATGTGGAGGTGGGAGGTATCTTGTGGACCAGTGTCCTGAACTTGGCCCTGCCACCTCAGTGGCACAGCCCTGACGCCTGGCTGGAGTACCAAGAGCCTGTCCTCCACTCGGCTCAGAATAAAAGGGAGAAAAGAAAGAAGAAGATAAAATAAAATAAAATAAAATAAAGTAAAATAAAATAAAATAAAGTTATTAAAATTAAAAATAATTATTAAGAAAAAGATTTTTAAGTAAAAAAAAAAAAACAAAACAGACAGAACCCTAGGAGAAATGGTAAAAGCAAAGCGATACAGACAAAATCACACACAAAAGCATACACATACACACTCACAAAAAGAGAAAAAGGGAAAAAAATATATGTATCGTTGCTCTCAAAGTCCACCTCCTGAATTTGGGATGATTCGTTGTGTATTCAGGTATTCCACAGAGGCAGGTACATCAAGTTGTTTGTGGAGCTTTAATCCGCTGCTTCTGAGGCTGCTGGGAGAGATTTCCCTTTCTCTTCTTTGTTCACACAGCTCCCGGGGTTCAGCTTTGGATTTGGACCCGCCTCTGCGTGTAGGTCGCTTGAGGGCGTCTGTTCTTTGCTCAGACAGGATGGGGTTAAAGAAGCAGCTGATTCGGGGGTCTGGCTCACTCAGGCGGGGGGAGGGAGGGGTACAGAGGAGGCGGGGCGAGCCTGCGGCAGCAGAGGCCGGCGTGATGTTGCAGCAGCCTGAGGCGCGCCGTGCGTTCTCCCGGGGAAGTTGTCCCCAGATCACGGGAGCCTGGCAGTGGCGGGCTGCACAGGCTCCCTGGAGGGGAGGTGTGGAAAGTGACCTGTGCTCGCACACAGGATTCTTGGTGGCGGCAGCAGCAGCCTTAGCGTCTCATGCCCGCCTCTGGGGTCCGCGCTGATAGCCGCGACTCGCGCCCGCCTCTGGAGTTCCTTTAAGCGGCGCTCTGAATCCCCTCTCCTCGCGCACCAGGAAACAAAGAGGCAAGAAAAAGTCTCTTGCCTCTTCGGCAGCTGCAGACTTTTTCCGGACTCCCTCCCGGCTAGCTGTGGTGCGCTAACCCCTTCAGGCTGTGTTCACGCCGCCAACCCCAGTCCTCTCCCTGGGATCCAACCGAAGCCCGAGCCTCAGCTCCCAGCCCCGCCCTCCCCGGCGGGGGAGCAGACAAGCCTCTCGGGCTGGTGAATGCTGCTCAGCACCGATCCTCCGTGCGGGAATCTCTCTGCTTTGCCCTCCGCACCTCTGTGGCTGCGCTCTCCTCCGTGCGTCTGAAGCTTCCCCCCTCCACCACCCGCAGTCTCCGCCCGCGAAGGGGCCTCCTAGTGTGTGGAAACCTTTCCTCCTTCACAGCTCCCTCCCACTGGTGCAGGTCCCATCCCTATCCTTTTGTCTCTGTTTTTTCTTTTTTCTTTTTCCCTACCCAGGTACGTGGGGAGTTTCTTGCCTTTTGGGAGGTCTGAGGTCTTCTGCCAGCGTTCAGTAGGTGTTCTGTAGGAGTTGTTCCACATGTAGATGTATTCCTGATGTATTTGTGGGGAAGAAGGTGATCTCCGCGTCTTACTCTTCCTCCATCTTGAAGCTCCTCCGAGAGAGGCTCTTATACAACGGAGAGACAGAAAAATTATCCTTATGTTGCCAGATATTGTAAAATTATAGAACTGAGAATAGAATGGTGTCCAAAATACATATACCATTGGAGACACTGTCCTTAAAATGAATAAGTGTATGTTTACTTGTAACTATACAGATGGAAGATAAATGGGTGAAGATCTAGGTAGGCTTATATTTTTTCATATTAGTAAAATGAGGTATTTTCTATTTGATGGCTTTTGTTTTCTCCAGAAATTAGGATTTGAGGTCACAAAGCGTGAGTAGAAGGAGAAGCTGTGGAGCGTTGGGGATTTACACATAGTTGAGAAAGTTTGAACAAATGTGAGACGGGTGGCAGAGTGAGATGTACTTAGATTAAAAATAGGGTTCCTGGGTAGAGTTGAGTACATGTCTGAAGCAGGTAACAATGATCAACAGTGCATCTGCTTGCCCTGCTTTATTCTTTTCTAGTTGGGCATCCTTGACATGTTGGTTCCAGAGGCAGAAAAAATCAGACTTTGGATGCATAGCTGTAATTAATAAAATACAAATTCCTTAAAAGCTTTGCAAAGTAGTGTGCTGTTATTATGCATTTTTCAGTCAATAAATTCTGAGAAAATAAAGATTACCTTGTGAGGTTTTGAGAACATTTTTACTTTAATTAAATGGTCCTGATACTCAATGCAAACTACAACATGGTCTGCTGCATGTTCTCAGATTATAGCCTTGTTCCACTTTTCTAATGCATTGGAAAGCCTGATGAAGAGACCAAATTAAAATCAGAACAAAGACGAAATTGCAAATGTCTGGTTACTTGTGATTTACCAGCCTTTTTAGCTACTGGAGTTAAGGTACTACATACATTTAAGGCAGAAACCCATTGTTCTAGGATAGATCTTTTAGTTAAACAAATGTAAATAGGTTCTAAACAATTGTTTTTAAAGACTTCACCTGGGAAAGATATCTGAGTAAATAAGCATCAGATGAGGATGTTGAACACACTGTTTATTTTGAATAATAGTAATGATATTTTTAACATCTGAACATTATTTGCTAGGCAATTTATAATTAACATTATAGTCACTTAATTCTCATAACCACCCTATGAGAAAAATACTATTATTAACCTCATTTTACTCATAAAACTGAGGCACAGAAAGGTTAAGTAATTTCCCCAACATCACCCAGCTTGTAAATGGCAGTGGTAGGATGGAAATCTAGGAAATCTGGCTATAGCATGTTAACCCAGATTATAGTTTGAAGAGAGTGATATATGGTTATAAACTAACTTTAACTCTTGCTGGCTAGTATTAAAAACAAAAAGGTTGGTAGCAGTAAATTGAGAGAAAGAAAAGTTAATTTTTGTCTGGAAAAATGAGGCATTTTTGCAAAATAGATGTCTGTTGGAGCTAAGGAGAAATATATCCAGTCGGAGGCTCTAAAAACAAGGAATCTGACAATCACCAGCTCCATGTTTTTCTTTTGTATCTTGTATTTCCCTCTACTACTTTCAAAGCCTTTGAAAAAGAGTGAAAATGAGTGTGGTCTTGTATTATCTCTGCCTAAGGGAATTAAGGGGAAGGATTTGCATCTACGTTTTGGGGTGTCAAAAACTGAGAGCCTGACCACTACAGCAAAGTATAAGATGGCCAAGGCGGTCAGCACAGATGTTTGTGCAGCAACAGTCCAAAGCACAGGTATTAGGAGACAACCTAGTTGGAATATGAATTGGTCCTAAGGATCTGGTCCTAAGGATCTTCAAATACTTTGAATCTATTCAAGTACCATATGTCTCTGGCAGAATAGGCACTTACTCCTTTAAAAGTTCCTTCCCCTATTCTATTAAATCACCCACTAGGCTGCTATTTCTCCTGTCTATCTATCTGTCTATCTATGTATGTTTTTATCTATCTATCCAATCTATCACCTCCTGTTAGAATTTACAGTTTCTAGAGAGCAGTACTATATTCCACTTATCTTTATTTCCTCAGTATCTTGCAGAATACCAAACATGTAGTAGATTGTTCATAAATATTTGGTGAATGCCTGATGATCCCACAAATGGGGCCCCAATTTCTTTCACCCTAAAATTCCTACTTGAACCCCTTATCTGATGGAACTTCCATAGTGGCAGTGGTACCTTTGCCTAACTTCCATTTTCTTAAGCTCCCTTCTTGTGTAGCTAATTGGCTGTGTTCAGCAGAATGCTCTACTGACATGCAAGAGTCAATCCACTCTCCTACTACTTTTTTTTTACCCCACTCAGATGTATGACATAGCACAGTGAATGCTAGAGACCAAGGTGCAACACAGCTCAAATTCTTTGCTTCTTGATGCTAATTTTCTTTGTTCTGCAAGATCTGTTTCATTTGTTAATGTCCTCCTCTAGAGTCTGGAGATTTCACATGTTACTTTCCTCTTCAAACCTTATAGCAAACTAGTGGTTACCGGTGGGGAGGTGGGGAGGGGCAATGTAGGGAGGGAGGAGTGGGAGAAAAAAAACAACAACAACCTTGTTTTGAATTATTATCTACCCTTCAAGGACTGATTTAACTCCCATTTAGTGTATGTAATATTCCATGTTCAATTCAATCTACTATGATCAATTATTTCTCAGAATTCCCTTAGTTCACTTAAACTGCCACTTTAAAAAAAAGGGGTTAGGGCTTCCCTGGTGGCGCAGTGGTTGAGAATCCGCCTGCCAATGCAGGGGACACGGGTTCGAACCCTGGACTGGGAGGATCCCACATGCCATGGAGTGACAAAGCCCGTGCGCCACAACTACTGAGCCTGCGCTCTGGAGCCTGTGAGCCACAACTACTGAAGCCCGCTCGCCTGGAACCCATGCTCTGCAACGGGAGAAGCCACCACAATGAGAGGCCCGCGCACTGCAGACAAGAGTGTCCCCCGCTCGCCACAACTGGAGGGGGACCGCGCAGCAGCGAGGACCCAAGGCAGCCAAAAATAAATAAATAAAATGAAGTAGACCGTGTTTATCATGCAATGCCTTATACAATTAGTTAATTTTCACACGTAAAGGTGTCCTATCTTTCCAACATATTAGAATTTGTGTTAGGGCATAATAGTTACCATAATATCTTGAATAAATAACTTAGTTTTGCTTAGCAGAATTCAGTAGGAGTTGAGAGAGTGTAGCAATTATTTCATTAATAGGTTATTTTTTTTATTCAAAATGTATTTTCCAATGGAAAATATTAATGGTAAGATTATAGAAAAACATGTGTTGATCAAATTTAAAATTAAACAGATCATTTCTCTTCTGTGATACACTGCACTTACAAGGTTTGCAATTTTATTTAGATTTTTAACTTCCTAAGAAAATACATGATCATTTTGTGTCTAGTCAAGCACTTAGGAAGAAGATTGTGGAAGATTTTTAATGATAATAAGGCAGTCGTGATGAAATAATAAACATGTATATTTAGCTCTGTGAATGATATTATTGATTGAATAGTAAATAGACTGCCCATGTTATGTTTCAGATAGGGACTTCTTATATATTACAAGCCCAAGTGTGCTTGGAGAGAATGTTCTGCATTGAAGGAATGGGCAATGAGCCAACTAACCCCAGACTCAACAAACTGAGGTAAAAGGAAATTATGTTGCTCTGGCTGGGAAGAAAGAGAGAATTCCCAGCCATAATGCTCTTTCTTTAGTATAAAATGTACACTAATAGGGTGCATTGAGCTATTGACAGTTTCTGTGAAGAGTCTGTTTCCTTTCAAATGCAAATATTTCAGAATCAGTCAGGTTCCCAGCACATGGATTTTAAAACCAAGTCATTCTTCACTGAAGGATAACATAATTGCACACTTGGGACATTATATATTTATGTAGATAATGGGTACAATTCAAGCAGCTGCCTGCTGACGTTAATGGAAGTCTGTCTTTTGAGAAGTGAATATGATAAAATTTATATAGATGTACACTCACATATGTATGTGTGTATATATATGTATATATATGATTTTTTCTTTTTTTATGCAATTCCTGATTAGCCTTTTTCATTTTTTTCTCTGTAACCTGAATTCCTTGAGTCTAAACTTTGCACTATCACTATTTTGATATATATTTTAAAAAAATTGTTCTTCTTGAGGAATGGGAAAGATAGACACTTATACATATGTATCTGAAATTATAAATCTTATCTTTACAACTAGGGGAAACATTTTCAGAGTTACAAACATTATGTATATACCATTAAAGAGAACATATTTTGGAACAAAAACCTCATGCTTTAATTCTCATTCCACTGATTAATTGATATTTGTCTTTGCACAGGTTACTTAACTCCTTTGAGGCTTAGTTTCCTCATCTCTCAAATGACATTTTTCTTGCTAAGGACTTGTCACATGCTAGGTACTCAAAAAGTTCAACTCCTTTAATTTTGTTGTTTTCTCATGACATGCTGTCTGGGAGTATTAAAAGTGCAATTCCTGATACATAATGCATAGCAGATTTTCATATAAGTTCACTGTGGATTTATCCACAAACAGCCACCTGCCAGCCATACTCCCCTTAGATGTGCACAGCCAAAGGTATCTTCACCCTCTACCTCAGAAGCAACTCTGAGACTGTGGAGTGTTCTAAATACAGCCCATCAAGTTTGAGTAGATTTGGCTAGGGTAATTGAATCTTTAAGCAAATCAGAAACGCTTTTGCCTCCTTTTGAGGTGTGTGTTAGACGTTTGAGGGGGCCCCTAATAAATAGCATCTCTCTTCTGCCCTGTGATTCTGAGCAATTTGAGAAACAAACAAACAAACAAACAAAACCCACAAAGGAGAGTCTATCTGAAAAAAAACAAAAAGCAATAATTTGAAAAGATACATATACCCTAATGTTCATAGAAGCATTATTTACAACAGCTGAGACATCGAAGTAACCTAGGTGTCCAACAACGGATGAATGGATAAAGAAGGTGTAATATATATATATATATATACACACACACGTATATATACATACACATATACACATATATATATACACACACACACATACACACACAATGGAATGTTACTCAGCCATGAAGAAGAATGCAACATGGGTGGACCTGGAGGGTATTATGCTTAGTGAATTAAGTCAGAGAAAGACAAACACAATATGTTGACACATATGTGAAATCTAAAACATAAAACAAATTAATGAATATAACAAAACAGAAACAGACTCATAGATATAGAGAACAAACTTAGTGGTACCAGTGGGTAGAGGGAAGTGGGGGAGGGGCAACATAGGGGTAGGGGATTAAGAGGTACAATCTACTATGTATAAAATAAATAAGCTACGAGGATATATTGTACACCACAGGGAATATAGCCAATATTTTACAATAACTTTAAATGAAGTTTTAAATCTGTAAAAATTTTGAATCACTGTATTGTACACCTGAAACTAATACAATGTTGTAAATCAACTATACCTCAGTAAAAAAGAATATATTGTAAACATCTCTCTGTGTTAGAAGAGGTAATAGATCAATCAATTAAAGAAAATGAAGTTGACCTATTTATTTCTTTAAATATAGAAAAGTCAAAAATAATTAAAATCATTATTATTTTTATTACTATTTCCAGTCTTTTGCTATGTAGTTACGATCATACAGTATACTAATTTTACATCCTACTTTTTGCACTTAACACAGTACAGATGAGTTTATTCTTCAAGTACATGCTTATTGTCAAAACCTTGGAAAATATAGGAAAATGTGGGAAAAAACCCTGAAATTCAATGCAGTTTTTCTGTGGAATCTAATCTGTTGTAATATTTTGATATATTTCTTTCCAGTTATTTACTATGCTTATTTTAATGATTTGCATTTATATTTTAAAAACTAAGCTTAACTGTATTTATATTTCAGTTCAAATTTTAAGAACTGATATTAACTTAAGAATTTGCTATATTATTAAACATTCTTCAGAAATGTGGTTTTAAAATAAAAAATAAAATAACATAAAACAAAGGAGAGTCGTAAGGAATCCTAAACATCACCTTTACTACTGGCAAATCTAGCTAAGAGGACAAACCTTAGCATAAGCGGTAGATCGACCTACTATGTGAGTGCCAGATCTAGGGAGATTTGTTCACTCAATCCTAGGCAAAGCTGAGCTGGGATAGCTTCTTACTATGGGAGTGGTGGTGGGGGGCCATTTGCTCCCTATAGGAAACAAGAGGAAGAAAGGCAGAGGTATTAAGTAGGTAGAGAAAGGCTTAGGGGAAAAAAATCCCTCTTCATGAAAACCAGGGATGGAGTAAAAGGCATTGCCTTCCAACAGTAAGCTGATTATATTTTTACCCAGCTCAAACTTCTGATTCATACTTGGAGAGTTCAAGGTGTCTTAAAGTGTGAAAAAGGCAAGCAATACAAATAATTTTAACTTTCCGTTAACAAGGCTTAGATTTTATACCACAATGTATGTTGTCAAATAAATATCCAGAATGAAGTTCAGAGTGAATTCCTCCAGAGGGTATTCCAGTGATTGAAGGGTCACATGCAAAGAGAAAAGATCAAAAGAAGTCTGGATATCACTATTTGGTTACCATTATCAAACCCTGTTTGCCAGAGACTGTATTAGGTGCTAGCATTATTTCAATCCCTAGAACAATCCTGCAGGCTAAGTAATATAAATCCAATTTTGTAAGTGAGGAGAATGAGGCACAGAGAGATTAAGTAATCTGATGTCATTTAGAGGTAGTAAGTAGGGAAACCAAGATATCTGGTCTGGATAACTTCAAATCTTGATCTTGCTCCACTGCACTTTGAATATTTCATTAATATAATATCATTTAGAAATCTTGATATAAGCAACAGAAACTGACTATTATTATCTGAAGTAGAATAGAATTGAAGAGAAATGGTGACTCACAAAATAAATAACTGGAGAACTGGATTTGGAAATCTTGCAAGAATCAAAGCAGCTCCACAGGGTCAGGAACAAGAAGTACAATGAGCATCTTTTATCACAAGGAGTATGGCCAGGTGGACCACGTCACTGCTGCTGGACACCACCAGCACTGGATGCCACTGCAGTTGTTCCTAGCTACCACTACAGTTTCCCCAGACAACGGTTCTGGATATTGCTACATCTTGGGAAAAATTGCCTTTGCTGGACACAAAAAGGTCCTTTCACTGGGTCAGAGCATAGCTACTCTATACAGTTTTGCTCATACTGTGGGAAAGAAGAGATATACATCTTGTGGGAAAAATCAAAGATGCTCTCCAACTTGAATTGAAAATGCTACTCACCAGGCATGTAGCTAACTGTGTTTTGCCCACCGCCACCCCACAAACTCCATTCCCCTTACAATGCAATCTCAGACTACATATTATAAATTTGTGAATTCTGAAATTCTAATTTAGTGCCAGTCTTACAATAGACACTATTCAACGTGGAAAATAACTTTCTTAAAAATATTTTATGTGGTTAGAACAGGGATTTTCTTACAGAGTTATTACTGGGGACTCAAGCTTATTCCTTAAAATTCAAATTTGTTAACTATGATTTGTATTCAATGATTTGTTAACATCTTTCAACAAGAATAGAACCATAATTCTAAAGCCAGTTGCATTCAGAAGAATAACTGTAGCTTAGATTTAGATGGTATAGGAAAGGTTGGAAAATTTAAAAGTAAATTGCTCTATGGATATCTAATACAGTTCAGGTCAGTCTCAAGTAGAAATTCTGAAAAATGAAAGCTTGCCTCAAAAATGTACGTGCATTCATTTATTTATTCATTCATTCATTCTTTTGGCCACGCCGTACAGCATACGGGATCTTAGCTCCCCAACCAGGTATCAAACCCATGCCACCCACAGTGAAAGCTTGGAGTCTTAAACACTGGACTGCCAGGGAATTCCCAGATGTGTTTTTAAATGTTGGATCAAATATTGATATTTTAAGTAGAAAATAACTTTACCAATTAATATCTTCAATTTACAACTTGACATTATCAGTTTTAATTGAGTCTTTTCTAAACAAAATAAGAATGTAGAAAGGTATGTATTTTCTTTCTTTACTAAAGAAGAATATGTGTTTCATAAGTTGGTCATTCATGCTATCTAATATTTATTATAGATTATATTTTATCATGATGCCTTTAGTCATATTTTAATTCATTCTCTTTAATTTTAAAATAACAATTGGAACTTCACATATTATGAAAAACATTGTGAAGGAAACTTTCTTGGATAATGCTGTGCAAAGAACAAAAATAGGAAGCAAAAAAAGGAGAGCTGGTATTTTCTAGCTATCACCTGGTACCCAAAGAGTTCTCAATAGCGTATGAAAATTTAATTTCGGTAAATAAGAGTTTAATAAGTATGAACTTTTATATATCCGAAATGCTAAATAGAGTCTCTATTTATTTAATATGCAATATGAAATATGTGAATAACAATAATATCTAATATTTTTGAGATCATATAATTAGCTATGCATCAAGTTATTTACATATATTTAATTTATTCAGCTTACAACTACTCTATGAGGCAGTTCCCCCATTTTACAGCAAGGGAAACTGAGCTATGGGGTTATTAAGTAACTTGCTCAAGTTTGTATTAATAATAAGATTTGGATGCACTTATTCTGTTCCTGAGCCCATGCTCTTAGCAACATACTAAGTTCCTTCTCAGATTTGGAGAAGACAGAATACTGACATTTTCATAAATTGATAAGCAATGAAGAGACAACAGGAAATAGGTAGATTCACTGAGGCTGCCATTTTTAAAATGATATTTTAAGAACTTTCTAATCATCATCATATTTTCATATATGTTATCTTATTGGATGAGCACACTGATGAGATAGATTGGCAAAATTATGATTATGTAAAAGAAAGAAAGAAAGAAAAAAATATATATATTACCTCCTCTAGCTCATTCAGTTGTAACAAGCTGACCGGTAATAAAATTCACATGATTTGAGCCATTCCTGGTTACCTACAAAACAGCCACTGCCTTCTATTATGTAGATTCATGTTACACTTGATGTATTTGAAATTGAAATTGAATTGAAATGTGTTTTCAACCCCTGCTGGTTTTGCTAAAAATACGCTAAGATATAAGAAATGTTTGGGCAGGTTAAAAGATAACAGAACATTAAAAAACATCTTAGGTGTACATCTCTGACCATATGAGTTCAGTATCAAGGAGGAAACTGCCATTGTGTTCTGAAATATTTGCTGGTGTCACAGTCAGAAACAGATATCTTGTTAAAATGGGTGTAGGAGGTCTCTAAATAATGTTTACCTTCACTTTGAGCAATTTCTTATCAGGCAAAATGATTTCTGTCTATATTGCAATTGCAGCATTTTCTGTTTGTTCGCTTTTGGCACTCATTTTATCTGCATGAGATTTTCCTTTTTGTGATATAGTTTTTCATTCCCCTTCAAGTGACCTGGTTTGAAGGGTTAATAAGAAAAAAAAAAGAAAAAAAAAAAAGGAAAAGAAAATAAATGAGCTCTGTTGAGGATGATGGCTATTATTCTAACTTTTTTCTTCTTATGAAATATTGCGGAGTAGGAGAGATCTGGTTCATAGGCTCTTAACATGGAGTGCAAGTCCAAGTGGAGCACGAGGGAAGAGCCATGGGCTTCAAGAGGGGTGCCTAAAGCAACTGGCTGCTAATTACCTTCCTTTTCAAAGGCATGGCCTGCCTCTCTGTGGGCCTCCTTCCATGACTGGGGCCAGTCTAAACTGAAGGTTCAGTAGTCCAGCATTAATTCTACTTTTATTAGCTGTATGTCCTTGGGAAATTAGTATACTGAGAAAATGTCTCTCTTGAGAACTTATAAAATTCAGATATAATGTAAATAAGTCACCTGGCATATAATAGATGTTCGATCAATGGAGTCACTATTTAGTAGATACTGTGCTCCACCTTACAGACCCCTTTGATGACAGAAGAATTTCTTTCCCTGTTTTGGGAGGGCTGCCGAAGGATAGGTTTCCGTTGTCAGCCCTCTTCAAAACTGCTCCTGACTGAAGAGAATCACCACATCTAAGGTCACACTCCTTCCCAGGGCCATATTGCATCAAATGTCTGAGCCACAGAAGGTTTTAGAGACTCAAACCCTTCACCCCAAGTTGGGCCACTCCAGCATCTCCAGTAGGGAAAGCCGAGGCCTTGTTGTGACTGCATTAGCATAGCCTACTGTCCAATCCTGCTTCCTTCACCTCTCCCCCAAGTATTATCCTGACAGCAATCCTGCATACGAATTATTCTCTCTCTCAGAACCTGCAACACGCTACAACTTATGTGCTTCAATTAATATTGAGGTAAGCCTACCTGTATTTCTTGTTTTCAAAATTAAAGTCCTTTTCCTCTTCATTTTTTAGAATTGACTCTGGTGGAAATTTTGATATGTAATGGAATTTATAAAGTTATGGTCTGAACTCTTAAAATATTGGTTAATCTAGAATGTCATTTGTCAGCCTAAGAATAAAGATACAATTCAGTCTCCTTAGTGCCCTTGGGTGCTTCTCATTGGTCACCAAGTCGCATGTGTAGTGTTGTCCCTTTTCACTGTTGGAAACAGGAATCCCTCCTCCCTGCCTATAGGATGTTTTGGTTCTCTGAGTTCATAAATAACAGGCTTATTTTATGTTTATTGTTATTGTTACTTTGACCATTTTAAAATTTTATTTATTTAAAAAATTTTTGGTTTGTTCCTACTCTGGCTTTGGAGTTGTACAAAGATACTTGCAGTAAAGTAAGAGAGACTTGAACCTGAAAGTCAGTAACTATGGAATGGAATTCTTCAATTGCTAGTTACATGGTTTTGGAAAAGTTACCTTGCTGAAGGCTGTTAAGATATGGAATGACAATTTTGCAAATCGCAAAGCTGTGGGGAATGAGACGTGAAATTTTTTTGTTATGTAGTCATATGCAAATGTGCAATCATGATGGGAAAGAGGATGGTGGGTATATTAATCTCTGGATATCCAGGGTCTTTTAAGAGTTTTATTTAACAGCTTTATATAGGTATAATTGATACACAAAAATTACACATATTTAATGTGTACAATTTGATGAGTTTGGACATATGCCAACGTCTGTGATACCATTGCCAGAATCAAAATAATAAGCATAGGCAACACTCCCGAAGTTTCCTTGGGTATCTTTGGTTTGTTTGTTTTTGATTTTTGTTTTTTTGTGGTGAGAATACTTTAGATGAGATTTAACCTGTTAACAAAATTTGAAATGCACAATAGTGTATTGTTAACTATAGAAGAGCAAATCTCTAGTACGTACTCATCTTATATAACTTAAGTTTTATACTCTTTGAACAACAATTCCTCATATCCTGTATTCCTCAGCCCCTGGCAAGCACTATTGTATTCTCTGCTTCTATGAGTTTTACTAGTTTAGGTACATCATATAAATGGAATCATGCAGTATTTATCCTTCTTCCACTGGTTTATTTTACTTAGCATAATGTCTTCCAGGTTCATATATGCTGTTGCAAAGAGCAGGATTTCCTTTTATTAAAAGTGAGTAATATTCCATTGCATGTGTATAGCACAGTTTCATTATCCATTCATCTGTGCTTGAACACTTGGGTTGTTTCCACAACTTGGCTATTGTGAATAATACTGTAATCAACATGAAACTGCAAATATCTCCTTGAGATCCTGATTTTAATCCTTTTGGATGTATACCTAGAAGAGAGATTGCTGGATCATCAAGTAGTTGTATTTTTATTTTTTTTGAGGAACCTTCATACTGTTCTGTATAGTGGCTGAAACAATTTACATTTCCACTAAGAGTTCACAAGGGTTTCTTTTTACCCACATGCTTGTCAACATTTATCTTTTGTTTTGTTTTGTTTTATAAGAGGAATGAGGTGATATCTCATTTAACTTCTGATTCACATTCCCTGATAATTAATGATATTGAGCATCTTTTCATATACCTGTTGGTCATTTGTATGTCATCTTTGGAGAAATGACTGTTCAAGTCCTTTGCACACTTTAAGACTTGGTTTGTTTGTTTACTTGCTTGTTTTTCTATTGATTTGTAGAAGTTTCTTGTATATTTTGGAAATTAACCATTTCTCAGATAATGGTTTGTAAATATCTTCTCCGATTCTGTAGGCTGCTTTTTCATTCTGTTGATTGTTTCCTTTGCTGTGTAGAAGCTTTTTTAGTTTGATATAGTCCCACTCGTCTATTTTTGCCTAGGGTTTTAGAGCATGGCAGTGTGGTTTTCTGGGGATTCCGTTTGTAATAGTTTCTGATTAGCAATTGCATAGTGACAATCTCTGTGAAGAAAGAGTGGGCCAGTTCAACCCCAGCTACTCATACGGCCAAGGACCCCAGCGCTGAAAGAAGCAGCAGCCAAAGCAGTGAGGAGGGGCAGAAATTGTCAGACAAGTTGCAGTTAGAGAACCTGTATTACTGTCATGACAGGCAGAAGAGACACCTCTGGTAAGTGAGGGGTGTGCTGCAGATACCCACATGCAATTCTACCGTGGAAACTTTGACTAAATTCACAAATTTATTAATTATTCAACAAATATTTATTGAGAGTCTATTAGGTGCATGCACTGTACTAGGTGGAGGTTATACAGTGATGACAAAAACAAACACAAACTGCTTTCATGAGATTTTCCCCGAGTGGAAATTTTTTTTTTTTTTGCTGTTTCTTATCCGTGTATGGAATGAGGAGATTTATCCTAAAAGTGGTGATGGGTTGCAGGTGTTGGGAGAGAGAATCTTGCAGTAGGTTTGAGAAAAACTCACTGACTTGAAAGAACAGCAGATTTTTGTACATGATTTTTTCTTTTTGCCATCTTTAAAATGTTCCTCTTTCTCCAGAGCTATCAGTGTTAAGGGGAAAGTGATCAAATATAACAAGTATAACACTCATTCAAACTGTCCTTATCTCACAGAGATTCTTTTACCATTTGTTTGTTTGTTTTTCTTTCATGTCTTTCTAAGGGTCTGTTGAACTTTCTTAACATCAATCCCTGTACATTTTCTTCAGATTTAGTTTGGAAATAATTAATATGGCAATCATCATATTTTTATGATTCTGGATTTGATTTTTCTGCTTCCCAGAACTAGAATGTTTGGGTTGAATATTCTTGAAAAGAACGGAGAGAATCTTATAATCCCATTCCCCCTGAAACTATCACTTGTCTTTGAAACTGTTTTTGCTACTTTCTAATTATTTACACGTTTATTCTCTTTAATTTCTACCTTTTAGAAATTGATGAGCTTTTCTGTCTATTTATTTACCTGTTTATCCTAGTCTTGGCCCAAGGACTCGCTCCCCCAAAATTTCTTCTGTAACAGTTTAGGAAGAAACCATTAATATTTGTGTGCTCAGCATAGCAATAATAGTTCTATTATTTTCCCTCTCCATTATCTTGCCTTGCCATGGGGAAAAAAAAAAAAAGCCTCTACCACCCACTGGATAATCTAGGAAACTTTAGAGGAGAGGATTTAGTCTCTGTATTATGTCACTCTATTACAGGATTCACATTTACGCTGAGAGCTCAATTGCTATAAACAGCTTCAGGAAGAAGTTACTTAAAAGTGTTCCTAAATAGTATTACTTACTGTTGAGTTAGGTTGTAAGGTACAGTTCTGTGTATTTATATGGGCGCCTAACAATATGATAGCTAAAAAAATGTTTAACTACATAACTATGTCAATGTACTATATATAACCACATGTAATGACATAAATATATAACTATATATATATGTATATGAATGATTTTCTCCCCCAAATTCATATGTTGAATTTCTAAACCCCAGTAGTTGTAGTTGGAGAAGGGGCCTCTAAAGAAGTAATTAAAGTAAAATGAAATAGTAAGAATGGGAGCCTGATCTGGTAAGATTAGTGTCCTTGTGAAAAGAGACACCAGAGAGTTTGCTTTCTCTCTCTTTTCCCATACATGAGCAAAGAGGTCATGTGAGCACACAGCAAGAAGGAGATCACTTAAAAGCCAGAAGAAGGGGCTTCAGAATGAAACCTACCTTGCTAGAGCCTTGATCTTGGACTCCTTGCCTCCAGAACTGTGAAAAATAAATTTCTGTTGTTTAAGCCTCCCAGTCTCTCCGTCTATGGTATTTTATTATGGCAGCCTGAGTGCACTAATAAAATATACTCTCTCTATATACATACATACATACAAACACACACACACACACACACACACACACACACACACAGAATTTTCGAATACTCAGAATGTTATTTATCAAGGAATAGCATCAAAAAGTAAATCTCTCTTCCTCACAGCCCTCACTCTGTTTCCTCACCCAGAGGCAATAACCAAACTTAGGTCTATCATATATTCTTTTAGTTATTTCTGAGGTATACTTTGGTGTGTTTTCTGTTTCCACTATAGATTTAAGTGATGTCAGTTAGTATTTTCAGAGCAATACCAAGTTCCAAGGGAAGAGATTCAATAGAATCTTAGAATGATGAAAACAGTAAATTTATTTTCACAATGAAATAAAGGTTACAAAAGTCACTGTGTTATATTCATAGAGGAACTGTAAACCCATTATACAATTAAGTTCAATATCATATATATTTTGAATCAAGTGGAGAGAAGTGCCAGTGAAGTTATTAATCAGTGCCAGAATTAGTTTGGAGTGAATCCCCTGAATGCTTTTTCTCAAGTCCAAAGGAAGAAATTTTCAACACTGGACTATCTCTAGAGGGTGAGTTGAATGTATATTATACAGTAAAAAAACAGTAAAATTATCTATGTTTAGTTTTAGAATGTAATCAGAGACCAGCCCAGAATGTTCAAGTTTTTATACAGAAAGTATTCTGTTGAGCTTTGGTCTAGATATCTATTTTTCTCAGGAAGCACCTGTTTAGACTAACATAATTAGTGGACAAATAACCTTATGTTTCTCAGAATAAATCCCCACTAGCATAGTTTAATTACATTACCCCCCACTCCAATAACGTAGAAAGTAAGCCATGCTAGTTGAGGTTGGAAAGAGGTAAAATGGAAGGAGCATAAAAGCAGAAAATGGTGATTTAAGAAAATTCTGGTCATCTTAGCTAATAAAGTTTAGTTTATTTAATAGCAAGTATTGTGTCAGTTGCAAACCTAACTCCTGTCAGTCTGTTAGCAGAGGGTACAGATGTTAAACAAATTACACTATATTAATTATAATTACAATGAGCTGAGATGGAGAAGGAGGAGAAACAGAGGGTAGTGGTACATTTTGAACCATAATTGACTGAGGTTCTGGGCCAGAATTAGGAAAATGCCCCTCTCCCAATTCTGAAACACTCTATGCTCACCTGGAAGTTGGTTGGCAGGAGGAGGGAGACAGCAACTCCAAGACTGGTTATATGGTCAGAGCAATGGAATGGGAATTTATGTATAAGGGAGAAAAGCATTTTCCCTATACAACTAAATTGATAAATTGATCTGGTAGCTTAGTAATTAGTTTCCTATGAATACAAAGATGAATATAGCTAGAGTTCTTGATTTTATAGATACTTGACATTAATTTGGAACTCTACTTGTTTATATGTCAACTTGTTTATAGCACTCTACTAACAAGAAATCAAAAATATGAATCTAAAACAACCAAATAAAAGGCAGGTCAATCAAACAAACAAACCCCAGGATTATATCTCATTCACATTGGGTTCCCATCATGTCTGCACTAACTTGAACAGCTGTGGATTCCTAAACAATTTCCTTAATCCTTCTGTGTCTGAATTTCTCCATCTGTGAGAATGACATACTCACACCTGTCCGTATCTAATTTGGTAATCTTAAGTGGCTCCCACAGTCTGATGGAGTCAATTTTCTCACCATAGGATGTGGTGCATGAAGTTGTTTGGTTTGGTATTTTAAGCTTTAACAGTTTGCATATTTTAGCACTTTGATTATGATTTAAAAATACCTTATACTTGTTTTCATTTTACTATAGAGTATTAAAAATTCAGCCAATCACTAAATTTATCAGTTTGAGACCATCTCTTATTCATCTGTACTCAACATCTCACCTTTCAGGGCCAAGATCTGTAAACTCATTATAGATTTTTACAGATCAAGTGGACACTTCAAGCAGCAAAACTATTCACCAAAAGAATTATGTTTTCATAGAATTTAAAAATCATTTAATGTCTACGTATATATAGTGTTTTTGATAAATGTCTACATATGTATTTATATAAATTTGTATATATATTACTGATGAATACTTACATGTATATACGCATGTATATATATAATTTTCAATTACATAAAATTTTATACATGAAGAACTAATACCTCCAGAGTAATTTAAAATATACCTGCATTCATATAATATCTGTTATCTAGCTTCTTACATTTAAAAAAATACCAGAAAAAAATCTTACCTCGATGTACAAGTCTAAGAAATAACCTGTCATATTTAGGAAATAAATAGCTATGTGGTGATTGCTGTCTAGAAAAAACATAGAAATGATGTTTGTGTAACAGAAGTTAATAAATCAGAATTTTCTTGTATCTTGAACATAATTACACTAAAAATTTCCACACTTATGGAAATTTGTAGTTTGCAAGAGTGACTGACCAAAGTTGTGAGATAAAAAAAATATATATTTTTTGCTCACAATTAAGACAGAAAAATGAATTAAATCAAGATGGGTCATGGTTTACTTTTTGTGATTTTTTGGTGAAAATCTTGGAATCTAAGATATCATCACACGGTTCAGTGTTGCAAATTTTAAGATGCTTGCACTTAGGGAAGTTTTGCTTTATTAGGTATGTATAATATATCCTCAGTAATTCTTACATGTATATAAGTGGCAAATTACAATTGTAGACTGAAGTTTCCCTTAACATCTGAATACCTGATGAAAAGTCCTTTGGAAAGGCATGCAAATTGTTATTTGTCTTAAGAAAAACATATTTAAGAATGTAAATATCATAGAAGAGATAGCCAATCATATTTATTAGTCTACCCCCCTAAAATAGAAGAATATTGTTGTTTCTTTAGCAGCGAGAGGAACACATTGGTTTAAATAATTTTTGAGGTTATGGTATATATATATTTTTCTCATAGTGAATGTTGTTAAACATCAGAATGAAATACTAGGGAAATTTTAGATAAATTCTTCAAAGTCTTTTTCATTTATTCAGTGTCTACGCTAGGACCTGGGAATAATATTTTTATCAAAAAATACAAAGTACCTACTAAAACTCCCCCTAGAATTTTAGCATTGTCTGCCAAATAAGATATGAAGACCAAATGGTAAAGATAAAAAGTGGACAAATTTATTAGACTGTCCAAAATCTAAAACACTGGCAACACTGGCAAGCAACACTAACTCTCATTGCTGCTGGGTATGCAAAATGGTACAGTCAGTTTGAAAATCAGTTGAGTTGTTTCTTACAAAACTGAAAATACTCTCACTTTATGACCCAGTAATTGCATTTGTTGGTATTTGCCGAAATGAACTGAAATTTACTGTCCACATAAAAACCTGTGCACGAATCTTTATAGGAGCTTTATTCATAATTGCCAAAGGTTGGAAGCAACCAATATGTCCTTCAATAGGTAAATGGATAACCAAAAACTGTGGTACATCCATATAATGAAATATCTTTCAGCCATAAAAAATGAATTATCAAGCCACAAATAGACATAGAGAGAGATGAATAGGTGGAGAATAAGGGATTTTTAAGGTAGTGAAACTATTCTGTTTGATACTGTAATGGTGTATACATGTCATTGTACATTTGTCAAAACCCATAGAATGTACAACACAAAGAGTAAACCCTAATGCTAACTGTGAGCACTAGTTGATAATATATCAATATTGGCTCATTAATTGTAACAAATGTACCACCATAATGCATGACATTATTAATAAGAGAAACTGGGTTCTGGGGGAAAGGTAGTATATGGGGACTCTTTATTTTCTATTCAATTTTTTTCATAAGCCTAAAACTGCTCAAAAAGAAAGTCTATTAGTTAAATACTATAGTATATCTTATAGTATTCTCTCCACTTTCATGTGTTTAAAAATTTTCATAATAAAGTTTTAAACATGATATTAAAAATGAAACAAAACAGTGATACTACTGCACAATGTGAGATTGGTTTTTCTCCCCTCATCTGCTTGTGATAGACAATAAAATGGTACTACTTCTGTACCTGAAGAAGAGAGGACTTACTCTAATGTATTAGCTGTGTGTTTTTCATGATGTCCTTTATCAGGTTGATAAAATTATATTCTATTCCTACTTAGTTAAGTGTTTTTATCATGAAAATGTATTGGATTTTGTAAAATGTCTTTTTCGTGTGGGATTATCATCTGAATTTTTACCTTTATTTCATTCAAGTTAAACCAACCTCACTCTCTTGGGATAAATCCCATTACATCGTTGTGTATAATACTATTACTGAGTACAAGCTCGCACTCCTTGTCTTGTGACAGGCAAATATATCGAGGGTCAAGGTGTTGGGGCAAGGAATAGTGACTTTTATTCAGAAAGCCAGCTGACCAAGAAGATGGTGACTAGTGTCACAAAGAACCATCTTCTCTGAGTTTGAAGAGTTAGAATTCAGCCTTCTTCTATACTAAAAGGAGAGGAGGGGTGACTGGTTGTACCAAACTTCTTGGTATTTGCCAAATCCTGGAGGGGATGTGATAAACCTTTGATCTTGCAGCTGTCCACGTAGGTCTGGTCATGATGTTCCTGTAAACCTTCAACAAGACAAATGTTATTTTCTGTTATGCAACTTTTTATCGCTATATAAATAAAAAGTGTTATGGCTTTACCTGTCAAGCCTGGGAGACAGAGCCTTGAGAAAGGGCTCTTATGTATATTTCAGGGTATTGGCAACATTCTTTTACTGAATGAGGGGACAAAGGTGCAGCGCCATCATGACTAAGCACAGGCAACAGAGCACAAATATTAGAGCTAAAGAAATAGGTCCAATATGGACAGTTTGTTTTCTGTGACAATACTTTTTATATGGTGCTGGATGCAGTGCTGTAGCATTTTATTCAGGATTTAAAAAACTATATTCCTAAGGGATGTTGGCCTGAATTTTTCTTCATTTATGCTATCTTTGCCTGGTTTTGTCCTCAGTGTAAAACTGACCTCATAGAACTAGACACAGTGTGTTCCTTCCTATCCTATATTTTGGAAAAGTTTATGAAGGATTGGTATTAATTATTTTATGATTAGTAGAATTCACTGGTAGACCAGTGAAGCTGTCTGGGCCTGGGCTATTGATTTATTTATTTGGGAAGTTTTTTATTACTAATCCAATTACTTTACTTGTTATAAATCAGTTCAGATTTTCTACTTCTTCTTGAGTCAGTTTTAGTAATTTGTGTCTTATAGAAATGAGTCCATTTCATCTAAGTTATATACTTTGTTGGCATACATATATTCATGATATTCCCTTATAATCTTTTTAATTATTTGATAATTCTTGTATGGTTGTTAACAATGTTCTCTCTTTCCTTCTTTGAAATGCCTGTCTTTTTCTTAGTCAGTGTAGCTAAAAAAATTTTTTTTAATTTGTTGATCTTTTCAAAGAACTATCTTTTTTATATATTGATTTTCCCTATTGTTTTTCTATGCTTAATGTCATTAATTTCTGTTCTATTTTTTTATTATTTCCTTCCTTCTGCTTGCTATAGATTTAGTTTGCCTTTCTTTTTATAGTGTCTTTTTTTTTATTATAAGCAATATCACTTTTATTTTATTTTATTTTATTTTTTTAACATCTTTATTGGAGTATAATTGCTTTACAATGGTGTGTAATTTTCTGCTTTAAAACAAAGTGAATCAGTTATACATATACACATGTCCCCATATCTCTTCCCTCTTGCATCTCCCTCCCTCCCACCATCCCTATCCCACCCCTCTACATGGTCATAAAGCACCGAGCTGATCTCCCTGTGCTATGCGGCTGCTTCTCACTAGCTATCTATTTTACGTTTGGTAGTGTATATATGTCCATGCCACTGTCTCACTTTGTCCCAGCTTATCCTTCCCCCTCCCCGTATCCTCAAGTCCATTCTCTAGTAGGTCTGCATCTTTATTCCTGTCTTGCCCTTAGGTTCTTCTGATCATTGTTTTTTCTTTCTTTTTTTTTTTTAGATTCCATATATATGTGTTACCATATGATATTTGTTTTTCTCTTTCTGACTTACTTCACTCTGTATGACAGTCTCTAGGTCAATCCACCTCACTACAAATAACTCAGTTTCATTCCTTTTTATGGCTGAGTACTATTCCATTGTATATATGTGCCACATCTTCTTTATCCATTCATCTGTCGATGGACACTTAGGTTGCTTCCATGTCCTGGCTATTGTAAATAGAGTTGCAATGAACATTTTGGTACATGACTCTTTTCGAATTATGGTTTTCTCAGGGTATATGCCCAGTAGTGGGATTGCTGGGTGGTATGGTAGTTCTCTTTTTAGTTTTTTAAGGAACCTCCACACTGTTCTCCATAGTGGCTGTATCAATTTACATTCCCACCAACAGTGCAAGAGGGTTCCCTTTTCTCCACATCCTCTCCAGCATTTATTGTTTGTAGATTTTTTGATGATGACCATTCTGACCGGTGTGAGATGATATCTCATTGTAGTTTTGATTTGCATTTCTCTAATGATTAATGATGTTGAGCATTCTTTCATGTGTTTGTTGGCAATCTGTATGTCTTCTTAGGGAGAAATGTCTATTTAGGTCTTCTGCCCATTTATGGATTGGGTTGTTTGTTTTTTTGATATTGAGCTGCATGAGTTGCTTGTATGTTTTGGAGATTAATCCTTTGTCAGTTGCTTCATTTGCAAATATTTTCTCCCATTCTGAGGGTTGTCTTTCCGTCTTGTTTATGGTTTCCTTGGCTGTGCAAAAGTCTCATAGAGTTGAGGTTGGAAAGGATACTTGATACGATTTCAATTTTCTTAAATTTACCAAGGCTTGATTTGTGACCCAAGATATGACCTATCTTTGAGAATGTTCCATGAGCACTTGAGAAGAAAGTGGATTCTGTTGTTTGGGTGGAATGTCCTATAAATATCAATTAAGTCCATCTTGTTTAATGTATCATTTAAAGCCTGTGTTTCCTTATTTATTTTCATTTTGGATGATCTGTCCATTGGTGAAAGTGGGGTGTTAAAGTCCCCTACTATGATTGTGTTCCTGTTGATTTCTCCTTTTATGGCTGTTAGTATTTGCCTTATGTATTGAGATGCTCCTATGTTGGGTGCATAAATATTTACAATTGTTATATCTTCTTCTTGGATTGATCCCTTCACCATTATGTAGTGTTCTTCTTTGTCTCTTGTAATAGTCTTTGTTTTAAAGACTATTTTGTCTGATATGAGAATTGCTACTCCAGCTTTGTTTTGATTTCCATTTGCATGGAATATCTTTTTCCATCCCCTCACTTTCAGTCTGTATGTGTCCCTAGGTCTGAAGTGGGTCTCTTGTAGACAGCATATATACGGGTCTTGTTTTTGTATCCTTTAACCCAGTCTATGCCTTTTGGTTGGAGCATTTAATCTATTTACATTTAAGGTAATTATCGATATGTACGTTCCTATTACCATTTTCTTAATTGTTTTGGGTTTCGTATTGTAGGTCTTTTCCTTCTCTTGTGTTTCTTGCCTAGAGAAGTTCCTTTAGCATTTGTTGTAAATCTTGTTTGGTGGTGCTGAATTCTCTCAGCTTTTGCTTGTCTGTAAAGCTTTTAATTTCTCTGTCAAATCTGAATGAGATCCTTGCTGGGTAGAGTAATCTTGGTTGTAGGTTTTTCTCTTTCATCACTTTAAATATGTCTTGCCACTCCCTTCTGGCTTGCAGAGATTCTTCTGAAAGATCAGCTGTTAACCTTATGGGGATTCCCTTATGTGTTACTTATTGTTTTTCCCTTGCTGCTTTTAATATTTGTTCTTTGTACTTAATTTTTGATAGTTTAATTAATATGTGTCTTGGCGTGTTTCTCCTTGGATTTATCCTGTATGGCACTCTCTGAGCTTCCTGGACTTGACTAACTGTTTCCTTTCCCATATTAGGGAAGTTCTCAACTATAATCTCTTCAAATATTTTCTCAGTCCCTTTTTTTTTCTCTTCTTCTTCTGGGACACCTATAATTTGAATGTTGCTGCATTTAATGTTGTCCCCGAGGTCTCTGAGACTGTCCTAAATTCTTTTCATTCTTTTTTCTTTATTCTGCTCTGCAGTAGTTATTTCCACTATTTTATCTTTCAGGTCACTTATCCGTTCTTCTGCCTCAGTTATTCTGCTATTGATCCCTTCTAGAGAATTTTTTATTTCATTTATTGTGTTGTTCATCTCTGTTTGTTTGCTCTTTAGTTCTTCTAGGTCCTTGTTAAACGTTTCTTGTATTTTCTCCATTCTATTTCCAAGATTTTGGATCATCACTTTTTTTAAAAAAATTAATTAAATAATTTATTTTTGGCTGTGTTGGGTCTTTGTTTCTGTGCGAGGGCTTTCTCTAGTTGTGGCAAGCGGGGGCCACTCTTCATCGTGGTGTGCGGGCCTCTCACTATCGTGGCCTCTCTTGTTGCAGAGCACAGACTCCAGATGCACAGGCTCAGTAGTTGTGGCTCACAGGCCTAGTTGCTCCGTGGCATGTGGGATCTTCCCAGACCAGGGCTCGAACCCGTGTCTCCTGCATTAGCAGGCAGATTCTCAACCACTGCGCCACCAGGGAAGCCCCTGGATCATCTTTACTATCATTATTCTGATTTCTTTTTCAGGTAGACTGCCTATTTCATCTTCATTTGTTAGGTCTGGTGGGTTTTTGCCTTGCTCCTTCATCTGCTGTGTGTTTCTCTGTCTTCTCACTTTGCTTAACTTACTGTGTTTGGGGTCTCCTTTTTGCAGGCTGAAGGTTCGTAGATTCTGTTGTTTTTGGTGTCTGTCCCCAGTGGCTAAGGTTGGTTCAGTGGGTTGTGTAAGCTTCCTGGTGGAGGGGACTAGTGCCTGAGTTCTGGTGGATGAGGCTGGATCTTGTCTTTCTGGTGGACACATCCACGTCTGGTGGTGTGTTTTGGGGTGTCTGTGGCCTTATTATGATTTTAGGCAGCCTCTCTGCTAATGGATGGGGTTGTGTTCCTGTCTTGCTAGTTGTTTGGCATAGGGTGTCCTGCACTGTAGCTTGCTGGTCATTGAGTGGAGCTGGGTCTTGACGTTGAGATGGAAATCTCTGGGAGATTTTCACCGTTTGATATTATGTTGAGCTGGGAGGTCTCTTGTGGACCAGTGTCCTGAACTTGGCTCTCCCACCTCAGCGGCACAGCCCTGATGCCTGGCTGGAGCACTAAGAACCTGTCCCCCACACGGCCCAGAATAAAAGGGAGAAAAAAAAGAAAGACTGAAGGAGATAAAATAAAATAAAGTTATTAAAATTAAAAATAATTATTAAGAAAAAAAATTTTTTTTAAGTAAAAAAAAAAAAAGGACAGACAGAACCCTAGGACAAATGGTAAAAACAAAGCTAAAGACAAAATCACACACAAAAGCATACACATACACACTCACAAAAAGTGAAAAAGGGAAAAAAATATATGTATCTTTTATCCCAAAGCCCACCTTCTCAATTTCGGATGATTCGTTGTCTATTCAGATATTCCACAGATGCAGGTGCATCACGTTGATTGTGGAGCTTTAATCCGCTGCTTCTGAGGCTCCTGGGAGAAATTTCCCTTTCTCTTCTTTGTTCACACAGCTCCCTGGGTTCAGCTTTGGATTTGGACCTGCCTCTGCGTGTAGGTCGCCTGAGGGCGTCTGTTTCCCGCCCAGACAGAACGGGGTTAAAGGAGCAGCTGCTTCGGGGGCTCTGGCTCACTCAGGACGAGGGGAGGGAGGAGTACGGAGGCGGGGCGAGCCTGCGGCGGCAGAGGCCAGCGTGACGTTGCAGCAGCCTGAGGCACGCCATGCGTTCTCCTGGGGAAGTTGTCCCTGGATCACGGGAGCCTGGCAGTGGCGGGCTGCACAGGCTCCCTGGAGGGGAGGTGTGGAGACTGACCTGTGCTCGCACACAGGCTTCTTGGTGGCGGCAGCAGCAGCCTTAGCGTCTCAAGCCCGTCTCTGGAGTCCGCTCTCATAGCTGTGGCTCGCACCCGTCTCTGGAGCTCGTTTAGGCGGCGCTCTGAATCCCCTCTCCTTGCGCGCCGCGAAACAAAGAGGCAAGAAAAAGTCTCTTGCCTCTTCGGCAGCTCCAACCTTTTCCCGGACTCCCTCCCGGCTAGCTGTGATGCACTAGCCGCCTTCAGGCTGTGTTCAGGCAGCCAACCCCAGTCCTCTCCCTGGGATCCGACCTCCGAAGCCCGAGCCTCAGCTCCCAGCCCCTGCCCGCCCCAGCAGGTGAGTAGACAAGCCTCTCGGTCTGGTAAGTGCTGGTCGTCAGCACAGACCCTCTGCGCGGGAATCTCTCCCCTTTGCCCTCCGCACCCCTGTGGCTGCGCTCTCCTCCGTGGCTCCGAAGCCTCCCCCCTCCGCCACCCACAGTCTCCGCCCGCGAAGGGACTTCCTAGTGTGTGGAAACCTTTCCTCCTTCACAGCTCCCTCCCACTGGTGCAGGTCCCGTTCCTATTCTTTTGTCTCTTTTTTCTTTTGCCCTACCCAGGTACGTGGGGAGTTTCTTGCCTTTTGGGAGGTCTGAGGTCTTCTGCCAGCATTCAGTGGGTGTTCTGTAGGAGTTGTTCCACATGTAGATGTATTTCTGATGTATCTGTGGGGAGGAAGGTGATCCCCGCATCTCACTCTTCCGCCATCTTGAAGCTCCTCCTATAGTGTCTTAAGGTGGAAGTTTAAGTTATTGATTTGAGATCTTTCTTTCTTTCTTTCTTTTATTAATGGAGGCTTTTATAGCTATAAATTTCCCTCTAAGAACTGCTTAAGCTGCGTAATATAAGTTTTGCTATGCTGTGTGTTCATTTTCATTCATGTCAATGTATTTTATAATTCCCCTTGTGATTTTTTTTTGACTTAGTTGTTATTTAGGAGTGTAATGTTTAATTTTCCCATATTTGTGAATTTTCAAAATGTTATTTTACATATTTCTAAGTAAATTCAATTATGGTTAGAGAACATACTTTATTTGATTTAAATACCTTTAAATATATTGAGGTTTGTTTTACAACCTAGCCTATGGTCTATTTTTGAATATGTTTCAGGCATGCATGAGAAAAATGTATGTTCAGCTGTTTGGGGTGGAATATTATATAGATGTCAGAAAAATCTGGTTGGTTTATAATGTTGTTCAAGTCTCCTATATCCTTGTTGATCATCTGCCCATTTGTTCTATCTATTATTGAAAGCAGGGTATTGACTATTATTTTTAAACTGTCTATATCTCCCTTTAATTCTGTCAGTTTTGTTCCATGTATTTTTGGTCCTGGTTGTTAGGTTTATATATACATTTATAGTTTTTAGTCCTGCTTGATAGTTTGAACTTTTTATCATTATCATTGTAAATGATCATTATAAATGTTTCTCTTTATCTATAATAACACATTTTATGTTAAATTCTATTTTGATATAATAGTTATTCCAACTTTATAGTTACTGTTTGCATTATACGTGGTGCACCATTCTTTTACATAAAAGTATTTGAATCTTTGATATAAAGTGTCTCCTGCTTTCAGCATAAAATTGTATCATGTTTACTCATCCAGTCGAACAATCTCTGCCTTTTGATTACATTGTTTAATTCATTCACATCTGATGTTATTAATATGGTTGGATTTTTCTCTGCCATTTGTCTTTTTTTTTCTTTTTTAACTGCTGTCTTTTGAATCAAGAAAATTTTCTTTAATGTAACATTTTAATTCCTTCAGTATTTTTTGCTACTCTTTTTGAGTGATTTTCTTATTGGTTGCTCTTGGGTTTACAGTGTTCATGTTAATATATCAGAAATTACTTCAATTATATACGAATTTAATTTCAGTGAGATTTAGAAATGGAACTCCTATGTAACTCTATGCCCTCCTCTTGTGTTTGTGCTATTATTATTATAATACCTTTTACATGTATCTATTTTACAAACCTCCAGATGTACTTTTATATTTAATATATATATTTTATATCCTTTAAAGAAGCTGAGAGAAGCAAGTAGACCAAATACACACACACATACATATATATGTATGTAATATATATAAACATTTATATATATATTATATACATATTGGGTTGTTTTTGGCAGTGCCACACTTTTAAAAAATTAATTAATTAATTAATTTTTGGCTGCATTGGGTCTTTGTTGCTGCACGTGGGCTTTCTCTAGTTGCATTGAGTGGGGGCTGTTCTTCATTGCGGTGCACGGGCTTCTCATTGTGGTGGCTTCTCTTGTTGCGGAGCACAGGCTCTAGGGTACGCAGGCTTCAGTAGTCTTGGCTCATGGGCTCTAGAGCGCAGGCTCAGTAGTTGCAGTGCATGTGCTTAGTTGCTCCCCGGCATGTGGGGTCTTCCTGGACCAGGACTTGAACCCGTGTCCCCTGCATTGTCAGACAGATTCTTAACCACTATGCCAGCAGGGAAGCCTCTATATATTGTTTTATGATACTTATTTTTAAATCAATTAGGAGAAGAAGAAGAAATATACAATGGTACAGTCTTTTACCATCACTTTCATAATTGCCTTTGCTAATTATCTTTTGTGTGTGTATAAATCAAATTACTGTATGATGTATTTGCTTTCAGCCTAAAAAGCTTCCTTCAAGAAAAAAGCTATTCTTATAGAATTGGTCTGCTAGCAATGAATTCTTTCACTTATTGTTTATGTGGGGATCTTAATCTCACCTTCAATTTTAAAAGATAAAATTACTGGATGTAATATTCTTTGTTAACAATCGTTTTCACCATTGTGAATATATTATCTCACTACCTTTGATCTTAGCTGTTTCTGATGAAAAGTCAGCTGTTAATTTTGCTTGAGTTCCTCTGTAGCTGACAAGTTACTTTTTTCTTGCTGCCTTAAAGACTTTCTCTTTGTCTTTCAACATTTTGACTATGATGCAGCTGGGTATGGATCTCTTTGTATTTGGCCTACTTGGATTTCATTATGCTGCTTTGATGTGTAGCCCAATGCTTTCCATCAGATTTGGGAAATTTTGGCAATTATTTCTTAAAATATTTTTTTCTGCTCTTTTCCCTTTCTCTTATATTGCCCTTCTCATTTCATATATGTTTTTCTAATTAACAGTGTCCTACATTTCTCTGAGTCTTGATTGTTTTTCTCCCTTGTTTTGTTCTTTCTGTTCTCCAGATTGCATAGTTTCTATCAATCTACTTTCAAACTTGCTGATTTTTCCATCTGCCAGCACTTACTGTTGAGCCCCTCTAGTGAATTTTTCTGTCTGCTTACTGTACTTTTCATTTCCAGAATTTCTATTTGCTTTTTAAAATAATTTATTTCTCTTTCTTGATAGTCTGTAGTTGATGAGTAATCATTATTGTAACTTTAATTTTTAAAGCATTGTTTCCTTTAGTTAACTGAACACATTTATAATGGCTGCTTTGAAGTCTTTGTCTGCTAAGCATATTACCTGGGCCCTCTCAAAAGCAGTTTCTTTTTAACCCTTTTTTTCTTGTGTATGTATCACACTGTCTTATTTCTTTACATGACTTGTAATTTTTGTTTAAAATTGGACGTTTGAGATAATATGTCAACTGTGGATAGCAATTCCTCCTCTGAGGCTTGAATTTGCTATCCATTTTCTTCCTTGTGTTGGCTTGTGTTGGCGTAAATTGTTCAGTGAAATTTGTTTCCTCTGCAGTGTGCAGCCTCTGATATCACTTCTCAAAGGACACTGTTTGGGGTATGCACACAATAACCCTAATCACCTCTTCCTCCCACCCCCCACCCCAATGGAATGAGAGACTACAGCTGGGCTGTCTTTATCTCTTTACCTATTAAGCCTCTGGCTGCCCAGTCTTTATTGATACCACACCAAGCTGTTAGCATACACTAAGTGGTAGTTGATTGCTTTGTTTTTTCCAATAATGACCTGTAGTATAAATTGCTCAATGGTCTAATCCAATTAAAGTCTGAACTCTTTGCAGAGGTCGTTTTTGTAGCCAGTCATTGAAACTTTTCAGACCACAGAAGGGTTCTTCTTGGCTATCTCTTTTCCTGCTTTTCTCTATCAAACATATTTTTGGTTGACTGTTCCACTTCTTGCTAGCATGGAGCTACCAGTCTCCTCTTAACTGTTCAGCACCAAAATCTTCATTGTTTTTGAAAGAACTATGGAGGTTGAAACTTCCTACACTCTATTCCAAATAAAATCAGTCTTCAGTGGGGAGAACTACAGACCTCTCTGTTCTTGCAACTTTCTTCTTTCCCTGGACAGAATCTCTGTGGCAGTGTTTCTGAGTTATAGGCCTAGACCAAGCCCTGCTTTTCTTGGAGTGACAGCTCTCCTCCAAACACAGGGCAGTGAGTGGAGATGCTAGCCTCAGCTCATCTTTGCTTTTATCTCCCAGTTTGGAATATCTATGCTATGAACAATTGGGGAAAGGCAGATTAGGGCTCAGGGTGCTTGTCCTGACATGGCTGGACAGGAGCTTCCACTCTAAAAGTGGGTACTGAGTAGCAGAAAGGAGCCTCAGATCTCGCTACTGTTCTTGCCTAGAATAGAGCTTCTACAACATAAAGCTGGACACAATGGAAATGCTGCTGCTTGCCCTTTCTAAGGAGAAACTATCACCCTAAGATGGCAGTGGGAGAGGAAAATCCCCATCTTCTTGGTCTCGCTACCCACAGTAAAACTTTCATCACACTGATTTGAGGGGCCTGGTAAAGGGAGTGGGTCATGGCTTAAATGCCACCAAGTCCCTATTCTTATAGAGATTTAGTAGATTTCTTGCATAAACATTTCTCTGCTGTATGTCCTTAGGGCAGTTACCAGAGATTTTTATGGTTGATTTTTATAATTTTCACAAGTTATGGTTGATCTGCTGGGGAGCAAATTCACAGAGCTCCTCACACCACCATTCCTGAAGTACTTCACTTATTTAGGTACATATTATAAGCTTCATTAAAGAGAATATCATATGGATGTTATAATGTCTATAATTTACTTTGAATGACTTCACCGTATGGAGTAAAACATTATGTGTGTTACTTAGGCTAAGTTATAACTAGGTCCTAATCAAGAAGGAATAGTGAAGAGGTTGACAGTAGATGTCATATCATGAAGGGACCTGTCATGAATCCCTCTGTTATATAGATTTCCAACAACCACTTTACTATTTTGCATACAAACTGTCAAAAAATGAAGTTTTAAAAATTAATGACTTATTAAGTAAAAAAAAAAAAAAAAGTTAAACATAGGTTGTTATTGCCTAAATTTAATTCAGCAATCCTCCTTCATCTTTCAAGAGGAGGATGAAAAAAGGCTAGAAGCCTTCAGTCTTAGGGTTGTCTTCCAGAGTTTATTACCTAACACTATCCATGTCCAGCTGTTGATTTAGAAGAATTTAAATTTCCTGATACAGACTAGAAGATATAGAATCCTTCTTCTGGAGCATTATACTGTTTGCTTTGTGTGAACTTTTCTGTCAAGGTGTGGTTGGACCTTAAAAGTTCAGAGAACTAAAACTTTATAGAACAAATTGTATGTTCTTTTCTGTGCCTAATTTGCTAATGGTTTGTTTAAAAAATATTGATTGTGTTTTCATTGTATTATGGTATTGAAAATATGAAGAGTAGGTAACTCTTACCATCTAAATCTTTGATGATTGGTTTTTTCCAAAAATTAATCTAAGAGCTGTCGTGTCTAAATAGAACTAGATCAGTTTGCAACAAAAGAAAAATGAGAACAATAATGAATTAATTCATATAGTCAATAAATATGCCTTCTGGCCTCTCAAATTGATCATGGTATGAGACAATCTCCTTTGATTACAAGATAAAATGAATAAATTTCCAAATGGATAATGACTCCTTTGTATTATGTCTTATGTAGGTGAAAAAGAAAAACACTTCAGCACAATCAATTCATCCATTCTGATCAGGCTGCCCTGTAGTGTAGAAAGTTTTATAGTCCCATGTATAACTATATCTATTGTATTCAGTTTATATGAAGTGCTTAATTATCTTTGCATGGCCCAGCTTTCTATTCTTTGATGTTATGAGAGATTGCTGATAAAAAGATCACCTGTACGAGAATAGAATCTCATTCAATAATCAGTTAACCAGTAAGTATATTAGATGCCAAACACAGTGACAATAAAAAGCTTATAATCTAGTTTGAAATATAAAACTGATATATGTCATCTCTATAATCATCAAATAGTTATTGAATGTTTGCAGCATCCTGTACAAGGAGCCTTGTATTCAAGGGGCTTAATTTTTTGTAGAGATGAGTTTTATAAACTGTTAGTAACAATTCAAAATAGGAAAAATATAGTACATGTGGTAAATTCTATATGACTATATGTTTCTATTTTTTATAATATAAACCTCCACTGAACATATGCCAAAAATATTATTGGGTTTAATTGCCATATCTCCAGTTTCTGGAACAGCACCATGGTGCATTGTGTGTGTTCAATTAATAATTCTTCAGTAAATAAATGAGTGAAAATTAATTACATGTATGTTGGTGCTCTATTATGTGCCCCTTCTTTGGCCTGGTGCAGTTGTATTCAGAAACTGTCTTTGCAGTAGCGAGCACTCACAGCAAACCTAGGGGAGTGTTCACGTGTGCTTGATCAGAAAGTGCTACTGATCCCTATTGATTTTTCAGGGTCACAAACAGACATGGATTGTGACCACATTTTTATAATTGTAATCAGTATTCTTTGGGAAATTTTGACATTAAGTGCTCCACTATGTACTATTTTAGTATTTGGGGAAATTTATTTTTACTCTCTTTAAAAGATAACATAGAGGTACTATATCTCATTGTGGGAGGATGAACTTATCATGGAACAATATTACCTTATAGTAGGATTTCCAACCTTTGCTGAAATCCATCCCCCATTCATATTAATATCAGTAGACTTTTAAAGGCACAGTGGTAGCTTAATTTGGTCTTTTTTTAAAATGAAGAACTGTTTTATATCTTTAAAGTCCTGTTGGTATGATGAGCTAAGAGATGAAGCTTCTGAAGCCTAAAGTGAAATATTCTTCAATTTCACACCCCTTGCAAGGTCCTGGAAGGAGGCCTTGCAATGTGTTCACAGGGTCATATGTTTATGTGCAATTTGGAAGAGTAAGCTATTTTGACTACAACTTGTTAAATACTATGACGTATTTTCATACCAGCTTTTCTTCTTCAACCCCATCATTTTTGAGACCATGTGAATGAAAAGTTAGGTATACATTTAGTTTGGGCTTAGCGGGTTATATATTTATGTGGTTCCACAGTCACGTCATGTATGTTGTTAAATTATTGTTACCCATTTGAGTGAAAGGATTGCACCCAGGAATATCCTGCAGCTCATTATGTCAGCTCAGGTGGTATCTAGACATGGAGATGCATTATCTGAATTCATAGTGCCATTTGAACTGGAAGTATGTGGGTGAGGGAAGAGAAACAAGTTTAGAAATGCATAGAGCCAAAAGCTTATCTTTGGAAAACTCTTTCAAATGTTATAGCCCATATATGAAAGTTGAAAGACTTTCCTCTCAAATTTCTCACGTTAATAATCAGTTGTAAAGACAAAACTTTCTAAACTAACATTGACAATAACAGAAATATTTCCATCAACCATGTAGAAGGGAAATGGAATTATCTTTCAATTATCTCTATAGAAAGTGAAATACAAAAGCTTTGTCATGTAAAGAGTTGACAATATGAAGCCAGGATGGTATGACAAAAAAAAGTTGTGCCAGATAATTAATAAAAGTAGTATGTTCTCTGTTTGGATTTCTGTGTTGTTTGTGATAATTTTCAGCTTTAAATATTTATAATGTGTTATTATTAATTTTTTTCATCTTACATTAATATTTTCTTAGGTAATTGTAGTTTTATATATTTTTTTCTTAAAGAGGCAATCAAACTTGAGAAAACTTCAGAGCCCACAAAATAAGGAGCTGTCCCTGGTAATTATAATTTTGAAATAGTTTGGTAATCTTTTTAAACAAGAAAAAAAATTATAACAGATTAAAATACATTGTTTCTGGACACATGTATTCCAGAAAAATTGTTCATCACATCATAGAAGCCCATTTTGTTTTAGAGGATGAGGATTAGCCTGACCTCTGTGTAAGACCAAAGCTTGCTTGATTTTAGTATCATTATGGACATTATAAAAATAAAGATAAAAATAATGCTAATTATATATTTATTTTTGTTGATATATCATCAGAGGATAAAATAATCTTAAAGCTCTTAGAAAAATATAATAGTGAATTGGCATCTCAATTTTAGTGATTAGGCATCTCATGCATATTTTACTATGCAGTCGAATTTATTCTATACTTAAAAATATACAATTTATTATGTGTATGATATTGTGGCCATTTTGAAATTTAAAATAATACCTTCTTTAAAAGAGAAGTTTGAGCAAATTAGAAAGAAACCAGTGGCTAATTTTACATTTTTTTGTTAGAAATTCCAACTTTTTTGTTAGAAACTCTGTTAATATATTATTGTTTATTTTTTTAACATAGATTAGGCATTTTTGTTAATTCTAAGGTTGCCTTATCAATGGCTTTATTATTAGGTAAAAGGGAAAACCATTATTTATTATGGTTAAATTTTACTTCTTGAAACTCTAAGGAAAGCTATAGCACTTGACATGTTAAAAGTTCATGAGATTCAACCAGTTCAATATGGATGAATTCGTTTTTCATGTAAGATCTCAAAATTTATGGCTATTTAAATAAGTACTAGGTAAATTTCCATATGCTTTGTATATATTAATTAATTTACTTGCCACAATAATCCTATGAGGTACATACTCTTATGACCCCCATGATACTGATAAAAAGAATACAGAGGTAGTTTACTTATGTAAGGTTTTGCAGTCTGTACATGGCAAAGTCAGAATTTGAACACAGACAGATTGGCTTGTGGGACCAGAACTCAACAATTATACTCTGCATGTTAAGTATTCTGACTCATGCTTCTAAACATCTCTGTAATCCAATCTCTTCTTGCCATTGCTATTGCTCTGGTTCAAGTTTACCACATATTCTGCCTGAAACACAGTCTTTCTGAAGCCCCCTTTCTTAGTCTGTTGCAGCTGCTATAACAAAATACCATAGACAAGGTGGTTTAACGATAGACATTCATTTCTCACAGTTCTGGACTGGGAAGTCCAAGGTGTTAGCAGATTCAATTTCTGGTGGCAGCGTTCTTCCTGGCTTGCAGACAGTTACCTTCTTGCTGTGTCCTCATTTAGCACAGAGAGAGAGAGAGAGAGAGAGAGAGAGAGAGAGGGCCCAAACAAGTTCTGGTCTCTCTTTCTTTAATTCTAAGGACATTAATTCAATCATGGGGTGCCACTCTCATGACCTCATCCAAACTGAATTACCTCCCAAAGGCTCCACCTCCAAATACCATATCATTGAAGGTTAGGTCTTCAACCTAGGAATTTGGTGGGGCGGGGAGGGGCGCACAAGCATTCAGCACATAACACCTCATAACTAGGTTTTCTTCATCCATTATTTCTTCCCTTCAATCCATCCACTACACAGTGGACAAGTAATATTTAAAACAGATAGAGCTATCATATCACTCCTTTGCTTAAAATTTAGGATAAAGATAAAAGTTCTTAACATGTTTGAAATATGATGCATGACCTGGCCTTTGAGAGACTCCAGCCTTATCGCCTGCTTTCTCCCCACCTCTCTCTTCACCACTCACACTGGGTATATCACAGTTATAGTAGACGACCCGTTCACTACTTGTCAGGTGCTGCTCTCAATGCTTTACCTGTGTAAATGTCAACCATACAGCCACAAAGGAGTTATGTAATTACTTAGAGATGAAGAACTAAAAATCAAGGAATTAAGTAATTTGACTAAATTTTCACAGACTTCATTTCGTTCCTTGAAACAGATTTTTCGTTCTCCCTAGAAAGCTTTTCCCCATGAACCGTCCACAATTACTGAATTATTTCTCCTGAATCAGTCTCAGGGAGGAACTAAATTAGCTCTTTTTACTATATCCCATAATATTTTGCACTTACCTAGTGCAACCCATATTATTTATTGATATTTCTTTCTCCTTCTAGCCAGACTTCTCCTAGGAAGACCCTGAATCTGTATTGCTCATCACAGTTTCTCTGATATTTGGCGTAATATAGGATAGATGCTCAACAAGTATTGGTCAAATGATGAACAGACTGGGATAATAAGAATTGCATTGTACCCCATGATAAACATACATAATTCTCATTCACTCTTTGGAGAAAAACACCAATTTTCATTTCAGTGGCAAGGAAAGTGGAGCATGGAGAAAAAACTGTTGAGGTTAATGGTCAGACCTATACATCACCTGAAGTAATATATTGTACCATGGTTAATAAGAAGTTACATGGCTGTGTTTTATTAAACTAATAAGAAAAATAATTAAAAATGCATAAAACTATGTATCCAATTAAGACATGTATGCGAGCTCACTCTTCAATAGAGAAGGCAGAGAAATAAAGAGATAAGATTCATATAAGATGATAAATAATAGTATAAAAAGCAAATTCAAAGATGTAAGTATCCCAGAATAAAGGGAGTATATCATTATTTAGTTTGGGTAGAAATTATCTAATTCAACAAACTTGACTACATTAGTTTTAGAAGCGAAACACAGGACAATAGTGGTGAGTTGAATATTGTAACTCATGAATTTCATTCATATGGTGAAAACCTGATTTAGGTTTATTATTCTTATAAAAATATGCTACCTTATGAGGTATAAACAATCCTTGGTGATTCTGAGAAGAAAAAATGTCAAGGACTCAAACAACGACTTACTGGTAGTAATTAAATGTTTCACTCTTAATTTATTCTTGTCTCCATTACGTCTGTCACTTTTTATTACTCTCTTAAGAGGCATTGAATGGTATAATGTTATTTTGTGGAAAGAATCCTGAAATACCAAATGAGTTGTCGCTTGAAAGGCAATGTGAGGAGTTTATTTATTATTATGAAGTTATTCATAATAATGACTGTTCATTTTGGCAAAGAGGAACAAATTTGGCACAAAAATTAGAGCAAAGTATTTAAAATAGAATAATAAAAGTTACAGTTTACAATATTGTATTTGTGCACTGAAAATACCATCTTCCATCACATCCTTTTTCACAAATGTGATATGGTTCTCACTGAAACATTTGCAGATTCTTCTCCTCCACACTAGTAGATGAGGCAAGTTTACGTACATTAGAAATACTTCTTAAGTTGAAAAAATTTATACCGTAAAAGTGGCAAAAGCTACTCTAAGTCACAGTGATTTTGAGAGTTGTGTCTTCAAAATGTTTGAAGCAAGATCTTTAATGGTGCTTGTAGACCCTTTCTTACTTACAAAAGCTTATTTCATATCCTGTTTATGGTGGAGTGTTTTGCCAGAAATTTATGTTCTGTTCATTATTGATTGCATTTTATTTTTAAAATATTACTTGCACTTATATTTTTTTTTTCAGCGATGATTTTTGTTCTAAATAACTTGATTGGGAAGCTTCAGTATGCATAGATTATTTTATGATTTTTATTTTGTATCCTGGATGGGAGGGCCTTTTGTTGTTCTAAGTAGTACAGTGATATTTAGCTTAAATAAAAGTTTTCCCTGGCTTCATAATATATAATTTGTAGCATTATAATTAAAAAAAATCCCAAGTGACAATATGTGAAGTACTTCTAAGTTACTTGATACTATTTTCTTGAAGATTTACATGTGGGTTTTTTTTTTTTTTTTTAATCATTTACTTCAAATAAACAACAAGATTCAGCATTGGCATACATGCAAGTTTTTGATTTCTAATCATCTACAGGTCATAATTTCTTTTGCCACAGCTCCCACAACTTTGCTTTGGTGAGCAGGTTCCAAAAATGAGGAGATTAACATATCAACGACATTGGATTTACAGAGCTCGCCTACCTGCCTCTGACCTCTGATGGACAATCACATGGGCCCTCGACTGTGTCCTCTGGTCCAGGTCAATGCAGGCCAAGTGCTGCTGACTTATACGAGACATGAACACATTAACCTGGCATCTATGTTTTGAAATATGACACTCATTTCTGGCATGAAGAGTACATTTAATCCACAATTGGTAACTGATCGAAGTTCCGGTGCAGCATATTTGGGACATCAGGGCTACAGATGTGTACGCATACCCTGTTAGAGCGTGTCAATCAGGAAGACCATCAGGATAATCTCTGTCCTGGGGCATATGACACTAAACTGTTGATTGTTTCTTTAATACTTACCTTGTGAAACAATGCATCCTCCTGAAGTTAGAAAAACCTGAGCTTTGGTGACTGTAGAGCGTGAAATGATTGTGGTATTATTTACCACAATCAGAGAGAGAGGGAGAGAGGAAGGAAAAGTATGAGGGCCTCGGAACCATTTGGCTTGGATTTGAATCCTGGCTCCATTACTTCTTCACTGAGTGATTTTACCTAACCTCTCCAGACCTGTTTCTGAATTTCTCAAATAGGTATAAAATCATTCTAACTGAAAAATTTGTCATAAGTATAGATTCACATCTCTAGAATACGAAAAGCTCTCAAAATTAAAAAAAATACTTCAATTTATTTTGTGATAAAACTGAACTTATTCTAAGTAGGGTGACTACTAATATATTCTTTTCTCCATAAGCATCAAAGTACTCCCTACCTCTACATGAAGCGGGTGTTATGATTTATAATATAAATGTATATACATACACACACACATACACAAATAGGTTTCTGAAATCCAAAATGTCTAAAATCCAACCCCCTAGATGTTTGGAATAAATAAGTATAGGTATAGCCCCTAGGAATTTGGAATAAATTATTATGCACTTGTAATAATGAAATTAATGATCCTAAATTAATTTTATATAAAGTCTGAAAGATATTAATTCTAACATTCACTGAGCATTTACTCTAGGACAGGGTTTTCTCATGGCAATCCAGCTCATGGGATCACGGTTTCCATACAAATTCTGAATAGATATGAGGGTAAAGACTGGAATACACTCACTTTAGATGACATAGGAAGGGAAGAACACAACATTTCTTTATTTGCACCTAAATTCTAAAGCGTTTGAAACCAGATATGGTTAAGGGAACACAAACTTTTACACGTCTAGAAATCAAAATGTGTAAAGCTTTGTGCTGGTGAAATGGAAATGCTCAGGTTAATGTGATTTATTTTATTGTATTTTATTTTTTACTTGAAACTGTATGTGTACCGATTTACCCTCTTTTTTTTCCCACTGAATATATGATCATCTTGGCTCAATTATAGTGGTGAAAATTGTGTTAAAAAATCTCTTCCCCTCAAAACAATTCTATTAATCATAGTCAGAATCTAGAAATGTTAAAAAGGGAATGAATTAGAAATTTGGAGTATTTATTAACTTTTTTGGGAAGCTCAAGTTTATCACTGTCTCTATTAGCTTTTTTGGCTGTAGCTGTAGGTGTAAATATGAACATACATTTTGGCAACTTCTTGCTATAATAAACAGACACACAATTACCTCAGTGGTTTCATGATTGTCTTAAACCCTCACTGCCTTCAGTACACTTATTATTTCACATTATTGTATTTTAAGACTACATCTTGATATTCAAATATTTTTTTAAATAAAAGGAGTAGAAGTACACTATCATGTTTAGGATCAAATTTGGAGGAATATAGAGGACACAAAGTTATTTATAACCAAGATATGGTATTTGTTAAATATTTCAAACTGGATGCCAGCTGAACTAGTTACAACTAATAGCACATCCCTCTGGTGTAGCACCACTCTTTCCTTCTGAAAAAAAAGTCACCTTTCTGGAATGTGCTAAAGGATTGTTTGTTACATCTAATTGAAAGATACAGATTTCAAGCTGTTTGTAGGTGATACATGAATTTTTCACTCCTGCTAGTGAGCACATTGACTGCTGTGTAATTCTTTAAATTGATTCAATCAAACCCATGCTGTTTATGCTTTTAATTGATTGAATTAAAACAGCATTTTTAAAAGTTTTAATCATTCCATTAGACAGGAGTCCTTTGCTTGTTCATGCTCAAGCCAGTCCAGATGTTCTGTGGCTTTTCAACTTGTAAAGTCCCACCATAGAGCCAGGGGGCACTTCAACTTATTTGGTAGCAAGGATAGACTGTAACATCATCACAGATGAAAGGACACTCCTACTGTGGGGTCATAGTACAACTTTCCAGATGGAGGTGAGTGGAGGTGTCCACTTTCCATGCCTCTTCACTACAGTACAGACCATCTGATACAACAGGTCGTTGATGCAGGGAAAGTCATCCTATTGGAGTCACAGATAGAAATTATTGCTGATCAAAAACTTCTACAATCAACATGTAATTAAACTTGGGGACCATACAAACATACATAGGATGATGCTTTGGCCTGGAACTGGAGCCTCAGATTCTAATCTTAAAGTGCTGCCCTTCCAGAGGCATGGCAGGGCGTATGATCCACAAGTACTCCCAACACGTAGGTGCATTGTCTGTAAGAATTCAAACACTATAATCTAACTCTCTAAATGTTGTCCTGCTTTATTGCATTACCATGCACCAGTGACCCTCAATAGTATCAGTGATAAAGTATGTCTCCTAAAAATATTTTCCTGGGCTGAGTTGTAAACAATTGCTGTGGTTATTGTGAATTTTAATATTCATGTAAACATCAAATTAGTCTATGTTTTATTACTCACTCTTTAATTAACATTGGATGATTCATGGAAGTTAACACAAAGAACCTCCAGTTATACAGTTGGCTCATGACACCCTTGGACTCAGTTACACACATTTATTTAAAGACTCAGTAACAGTTTGGAATCATTCACACTTGCTTTGGATATCATTCTTGTCTCCATTTTCTGTGCTATTTCACATCTCCATGTTTAAACAGCAACTTCAAGATAAATACTGATAGCACAGACAAATACTGATAGTAATGATGAAGAAACAGAACTTCACTTACTTCAGTTCTGTCTTTCTGTGTGACCACCTGAAGGTTTTATTTGTGGTTAAAGTTTAACTAAGGAAACAGAATATAAAATGCGTGGTGTGGTATTTTTGTTTAAGTTAAATTGTAGTTTATGCAAGCAATATTTCACCAAATTTGAATAATATTTTTAAAACAGATTTATTCTTTTAAAATTGTTTATTAAATGAATCAAGGAAATTCTTATTGTTTTTGTTTAGTATATTAATTAATGAAAATAATAAATCAAACTGAAGAAGTGGACTTTTAAAATTTCTCCTCCAGGTGTCAAGTACTCCATGTACACTGTCTAAAGGCTGTAAATGAATTGAAATAGGTGCTTAGAAAATATCACTTTCTAATGGAATCTCAGTGACAGGAAAATGAAAAGAATTACATTTTAATCATTACGTAATATCTCACACAAATAGAGAACCTAGAATGAATTAAACACAAAATTGTGAAAAATAAAATGCATAGTTAGTAGAAGAAATGTTCCAGAATATCTCTGTGACCTAGGGGTGGAAAGTATTTAAAAAATTTCCATACAAAAACCACAAAGAAAACATGGTTAAATTCTATCTCATATGATTAATCATTTTTGCTAAATGAAGAACACTGTAGACAAAGATAATAGGTAGATTACAGTATGGGAAAAGATATTTGCAATATTTGAAACCAAGGAAGAATTAATATCTGGAATCAACAATTTATTTCTGCAAGTAAAAGTTAAGAAGACATCAGTCTCAATGGACAAATAGAAAAAGTTATGAACAGACAATTTTCAAAAAAGAAAATATAAAAACTAACATGTATGTTGAGATGATCCAAATAGTAATCAGAGCAATGGAATTAAAGAAAACAATAATATTTTTAATTCCTATTATTTATTAGCAAAATTAGAAAGGTTCAAAAAGGATAAAGTGATATAACAACCCTCTTCATATGGGAGAACAATTCAGCATTTCTTAATTAATTTTTTATACATACTATTTTAATAAATTAAGATTATTACATAGACATACTTATAATATGTATACCTTAATTATTATATACACATACCTACTTTACAAGAATGCTTAAAAATGAAAAGTATTTACATATTAAACACAGTAAAATCATTGCCTTAAGGGGGTGGAGAATGAGAGTAAAATATTTCGTGGAGTTTATTTAGTTTGTGATTTTTGTATAAGACCTTAGAGATTTTGATTTAGTTTATCAAGATAGAAACTAAATTCATACATCTTTTTATATAATTTTTATGTTAATATTTTTCAGATTATAATACTAAAATTAATGTTGCAATTTAATGTCTATTTAAGTTTTTATTTCCACATAAGCATTAAGTAAAGTATGGCAGGGTACACAGGATAATTAAAAGAGGGTGAAGATTCCATGTTCCTGTACCTTTAACCAAGAGATCTTGAATACAAATTACTGAGGAAGACATGCAGAGGAAAATGTTCTGGAAACTGTCCAGTGTGTATCAGTTTACAGCAACGTCTCAACGTGACAACTGCTATTTTATATCTATTTAATATCTTAATCTTTCTTCCACATAAGTAAGCATAATGTAAGTGGTGATTGGGGTGGAGGCATGAACCCTGAACATAGCGTTCTTTGGGAAAATCCTTTTGGGAAACCTTATTGATTAAATCCATAATATAAATGGAAATTTACATTGCATGTAAGTGTATTAGAATCTTAATTGCCCTTAGGTACTGGAACCTATTAAACCTTGTTTAACGTTGCATTCCTCAAATGTTAGTTCACAGAACAACACCCTCCCATTTTATTTGATTTTATTTTACTTGAAAATAACATCAATGTCCTAAGAAATAAGTGTTTAAGAAAATATTAGTCAAAGTCTTTGATCTTAGTGGTTTCCTATCTCAATGAATTGAGCTAGATTAACTCAGCTGTAAGGATTTCATTTACCCCTGTAGACAAAAGTCTTCTTGATTCCTCTCACCTCAGGAACTATATGCAGATAATATTTTAAATGATTACCTTTATTCTTTTTTCTTTGCTCATTTCTCTGTCAGTGACCGTTCCCCCAGTCAGATGGAGAACAAGGATATAATACGACCAACACCATCCTCATGATGGTGATATTTCTCTACTGCCAGAAAAAACTACTGGAGACAACTTGGCACATCTAAAATTTATATTTTTATGATATAAAAATAAAACTTGTGGAAAGAGGGCAACAATATTTTACAAATCTTAAAATCTTAAGTCAGGAGGAAGAAAGGAAACATTGGGCACTAACACTTGGTTTTAAAATAGTAGTTGCTATGACTACTTAAATCATCTCTTAAGGTGATGTCCTTTTCTTTTATGAATTTTTTAGAAGTTTAGTTGCCCTAACAACGGTACTCACTTACACTGAAGCAGTTTAATAATTTGTTTTTGTTTACAAGGGCCTTCTCTCTCTTACTTTGTACATGTTATTGCAGCCATGAATAGATAACAGGAAGTATATGGATTAAGAGGGATTTGAAACAGAGTCTATATTTTAGAATAAACAGAAGCAAATGTATGATGGATACATTAATCTCCATTTCCCTAGTAGGAAAACAAATGGATTTTTTAAATTGGAGCTGCTGAAAGACATATAGAGTTATTGAATGTTATTTGATAGAAAAAGAAAAATAAAATGATTCTTGGATTAGATTTCATTTGCTTATTTATTTTTAAATTTCAGGTTGATAGTGTAGTACAGGTTTCTGAAAGAAACGCACAATTTTGTTCTTATAACTTCACGTACCTGATACATTTGATTCTATTGTCTAATGTAGACTTTTTACTACTAGTCAAGAAAGAAAACAATCTTATTAACTGTTGTGCTGGAGGGTTTAACAATTCACAAACATGCGTAAGTCGTCACCGAATACGGGTATGTATGTATGTATATACTTACTAATCAAACACAAGAACAAGCAAAAACCTGCAGCTGGAATTATAAATTGGTACAACAGTTTAAGAGAACAATTTAGCAATATGCATAATAATGATTTCAACGCAATTCTAATGCTAGTAATTGCCCCATAGGAAAGTGTTCATCACAGTATTATTTATGCATAGGAAAACTCTGAAAACAAAGTAATTGCCTCTCAATTAAGGATTGGTTAAATAAATTACATACATCCATATAATGGAATACTATAAAACAAAACCTTTATTTACATTATAACTCACATTTCATTGTTAATGAAAATATATCAATTATATACTGTTTTTACGAGTTTTATGTGGTTAAATTTATAATTAGGTCTCTGTATTGCTTTTAATGAGAAAATCTTATAATCAAACTAAAAAGTATAATTATTTATTTTTAGCACATACCCAAGTATTTTAATTTCTAAAATTTTATTTGGCAAATTTATATAAATCAAAATGCTTTTCTCACCAAGTTCATTATTCAAAAACAAAACATTTATACTCTTCATATATTATCAGTTTAACAAAGTTTATGTCATGAACCCATTTATCATAAGTATTAGGGTATATAATGGAAAATAAGTATTTCATTTGGTTAACTAGAATCTATTAAACGGGTAAAATGTTAAAAAATAGGCATCAAATTCAATTTAGCAGGATAACAGACATTCTACGAACACAATAGTTATAGTACCTCAAAATACCCAATGAGAGGTCAGAAAGAACATTTATGGATTCTATCTGAACTCCTTTGGTAATATTATTTTCTTTTTTTGTTGTTGATGGTGTTTGTTTATCCCCCACTTTATCATTTTATTTAGCATTGAGAGTTTGCAGTTAGAGAACAGATAACATTAACTCCCTTGAGAGATTAGAGATGGGGAGCATGGAGGTTTATATGTTATCAAACAAACATAGTCTCTTACCCATCTTTTACGCTGTATTCTAAGTTCCTCAGCGTTAAGAACGACTTTAGTTACTTTTTTTTGACTCAGATCCAAGACAGTGCTAGATATATTGTAAATATTCTCTGATCCAAGACAGTGCTAGATATATTGTAAATATTCTCTATCTGCTCTGAGTAATGTGTAAGTGAATGAATAAATATATGAGCAAAGATTCTTTGAATATCAAAACTGTGGAGCAAGAAACACTATGGAGGAGATGGGAGATGGAGATGAGGATATTTGTAGTTTAGAAAAGCCTTTACATTTTAATAATTCAGTCAAATTTGCTTCTTGAAATCATCCCCTGATTCTATATCAAGAGCATTCTTTTTCATTGTTCAGTGTCCAGTCTGGGATACAACTAATAATGATAGCTGGAAAAGACTTGGAAAGAAAGGGATGACATGAAATTAATTAAATTCATTTATAATGGGAATTGGAGAAAAAGCAAAAAGAGGAATTATAGACCTTGAAGTAGAGAATGTTGTATGGTAGTTAATTAATGATTTTTATGGGTTTAAACACTCGAATTAGGAAATCAGTTCTTTGTGTTGAATAGAAAATAATGTGAGATATGTTAATTAAAATGGCATTTTGAAAGATTTGAATATGTTAGTGTCCCATCAATAAAAGATTGTGGTAAACTTGAAGGACTTATAAAACAAAGGTATTCAAAGATGTTATTAATATCTACCTTTTTTTCATTCCTCCCATCTTGTGTTGCACAGATTTCACAAAAAAACTGCCAAGTTTTGGTTTCTGTTTTAGGAGGAAAAAAAAAAATCAGTCCTTATTTGGCAACGATATATACCCAGATTTGTGCCATCTGATGAAAGAAATCAGAAATGGCTCTTTAATATTATAACTCTGTGATTAATTTATAAGTAGATATTCTTTTAGCTTAATAAAGACAATGATCAGTCGTTGCTGATCATTGAATTCCTAAAGAAAGAGGCAATTTAGTATTCCTGGCTCTATAATGTCAGATCTGGTTCTCCCATTTCTTAGCTGTGTAACTATGGTCTAATTATTTAACCTCTCTGTTCTTGAGTTTCCTCATCTGTAAAATGAGAATCATAATTATACCTACTCCAGAGGTAATACATATAGAGTCCTTAGAACATTTCCTGGGACAAGTCAGTAGCCTATACTTGTTAGTGATTTTTTTTCTATATTTTAGGCTTCCCACTAAATACATTATATATTTAATCTCATGTACTTTAGTCTTCATTTCAGATAAGGGAATTGACACTGGTTAAATGGTATGCCTAAAGTCACAAACCATTAGCGTCTGAATTCAAATTATAGTCTTATTTCAAATGTGAGCCTTTCATATTGTGTAAATATGTTTTTTATCATAAATCTTCACTCTTTTCTTTTAAAGTAGGCATTTTTCTAATCAGTAAAATATAGGATTTTTATGTTACATTAACATTAAATAGTGTCTTGTCTGCTATACAGTGCTCTGAATCACTCATTGCAAATAATGTGGCAACAGTGTCCTGGTTCATATATCATTTTCAAGGAATAATAGCATTTTTACTGAGGCCCATTTAGACCATGTTTTGATCAGATTTCTACTCCCTTAGCAATTTGAAATCCAAATGAGTTGATTTGTGTCTAACTCCCTTCCCTCCACCAGAGTCTCTGAAGGAGAACTCTGTAGTAGGAGCATGGACAAAATAAATAGGACTACAGGCACATAAAGAAAGTTGCACATTGCTAAAGGGTTATTAAGAAGGAAGAAGACTACTTTACATACTTAGAGCTCTTTAATGTTATTACATTCATTCTGTGACAGCAGAATAAGGTGTACATAGAAATGCTCAAATAATATATTTTTGAAGAATATTGCCATAAAATGCATAAAACGTGAACTACAGGAGCTATAGAAATCCCATTAATATCCTGAGAAACAATCCTAGCCCTTAAGTGGTTCTAGCATGACAATAAAATCCACATAGAATGTGTACTCTAAATCAAACCTTAAAATTCTCTGGGTTTCTGTTTTCATATGAAAATAAAATGAGGTAATAATGCTGGTGCCAGGGACTGTATCTGGCATAGATTGAGCACTCAGAAATATTTGTTTATTAGTGAATATCTAGAGTGCTATCAGATAATATGTTAAAAGAGTCAAGAATCCTAAAACCAGATACTTATAAACTACTGGCTCTTACTATAATAGTATATTTATCAAGAATTAGCTATTTTTAGTAACAGTAGTAGTAATTAGTACCCATCTACTACTTATCTACAATAACAATATGTTTGTGATTCAGAATTCACAGTGTTCATCTTACTGATTAATGGAAATGCAGAATTTTAAAAAAGAATCTTCTAAATTCTTGACACTATACCCAAACAATTCATGTACAAAGTAAAACATATGGTCTTTACCTAAAACTTTTAATCTTGCTTCTCTATTTCTACTGTCCTTCCATCTCTACAATTCTTTGACTTCATGAGAACACTGTAGCTCACTTTTTTTTACTCTCCCAACACTTGCTTTCATTTGCTTCCTTTTGCAGCTTGGATCTCATGGTTCATTATTATTATTCATTTCTGTCCCCAAATCATCCCCTCACTATTCTCTTTCTTCCTGTATCATAAACACTTGGCAAAATTCAACCCTTGTTTAAACTAAGAAATGGCTTCTCCATTCCTGAAGAGAAGCAGCAGAAAACTGATGCAGGAAATCAAATGGATGAGGCTGATTGGCTGTACTGAATATTAGTGAATATTTATTCTAAATGGAACCTAACTTTGTGTAGAAAATATACTGTGTCCCCCAGTCACCTCAATCTTAAATCTATCCTCCCTACTAGCCTCATATGTATTGACAAATCAGGAGATAGAGATTGGAATATTTCCATCTTCCCATTCCCAAATCTATGGTCCAGATCTCACCTGTACCCATCCTTTTCCTCTTCATCTCACAGTATTCCTTTTCCTGTGAAACATCAAGGCTGTCCTTTAAACTTGAAAATCTTGTTAGTTCTTAAAGTGTGGTCCAAGAACCAACAGCAATGACATTACATGAGTTATAATTCCATTTGGATTGGAAAGCTGGTTCATATCAGTCTTATATCAACATAATTAGTTTATTTTAAGCTGCCAAAAACTGTCATGGGGATTCTGCAGAATAAAAATATAAGACCGCTGTCTTTGAAGGCTTGCAGAATAAGTAACAATTAAAAACAAACTGAAGAAAAGAAAACACACAACTAATGGTTTATGGCCTGATTCCTTTGCATTGTAAAGTACAAGATTGTATTAGATCATTTCTAATAGCATGGCCTTTAAACTTTCCTGATCTGAAGCCCTGGAATTCTGAAAGACTAAAAAAGTGGCACACAAAATTATTGATTTAAGATGTAAGCTCCAGGAAGACAGGTACCTCTCTGTTTCATCTGCTGCTGTATTTAAACCACCTAGAACAGTGCCTTATGCATAATTAGCATTATGCAGTTTCAAATGAAACTCTATGAGAGATAGTTTCAATAAAAACAAATTAAAAAACCCAAACCAATTTTATGTTATACCTTTAGGTTAAGAATAAAGAGTGTTGTTGAGAGTGACCCGTTCTATTTCTCTACTGATATCTCTCCCTTAGTGAAGAGAGAATGAAAATTTTTCCAATATTTTGACCCATCTATATATTGTGAGGACACCAAGGGAGAAGTAATGATTTTTTCTAATTATTGGAAAACTGACATGTTCTTGGTCTTCTTTCTCTACTCATTTGGGTTTATGAGTGGAAGGTCAATACTCGTGCACTGACAAGATGTATTGACTTCAGCTCTCTACTAATTCAGCTCTTGTTTTCCACTGGACCTGCATGAGCCCAAGGACTGTGAATTCATACAGTTCCTGTTTTCCTGTAAAAGGCATACTAGATAGGATTTCTTTTTGCAGGCTAACCTTTTTCTGCTTCACATGGGTGGGTAAAATAAGGTTGACCCTCAGATTCCTGGACATATTCAGTGTAGTGAAAGGAGGCCTAGCAGTATTACTCCATCCAGAATTTTTCAGGGAGCTCTGCATATTGATTGTTTACCTGATGGCATTAATTGTACTGATAGTTTGATTATTATTTGGCTCTGTATTTGAATCTCCAAACAGTTAGAATCCAGAGGGGAGGAAGAGTGAGTGATGGATTACCTTCCAACAAGTTTTATTATGTCTGAGCCATAGCCATGAGACAAATTCACTATAGTTTTACATATGAGTACATTGAGAATATTCAAGTTGCTATATGGATTTTCTTTCTAAATTAGAAGTGTAGAGACTTCTTCTCTTTTGATTAGAGAAGAGGGCTATCACAAGTACATTGCTCTTAAGGATGTTTTTCCCTCACAAAGATTCCTGTATTATCCCCTTCTCTGAAAACATACAGCAAGCAAAGCTCTATGATCATTTATGGCATCAACTTGGAGAGATGAGATTATGTAACCAACTTCTATTCTCAGCTACATCTCAGCACTCATTTCATTGGCTTCACTGGTAGTGGTCATTGTTTGTTTTAACATTTAATAGGATTTCAAAATAGAGCAGAGAGAAATTAAGTGCTAGAAATAAAAATGTATGAAAGATATTTTCTCCCATTCTGAGGGTTTTCTTTTCATCTTGTTTATGGTTTCCTTTGCTGTGCAAAAGCTTTTAAGTTTCATTAGGTCCCATTTGTTTATTTTTGTTTTTATTTCCATTTCTCTAGGAGGTGGGTCAAAAAGGGTCTTGCTGTGATTTATGTCAAAGAGTGTTCTTCTTATTTTTTCCTCTAAGAGTTTCATAGTGTTCAGTCTTACATTTAGGTCTTTAATCCATTTGGAGTTTATTTTTGTGTATGGTGTTAGGTAGTGTTCTAATTTCATTCTTTTACATGTAGCTGTCCAGTTTTCCCAGCACCACTTATTGAAGAGGCTGTGTTTTCTCCATTGTCTGTTCTTGCCTCCTTTGTCATAAATTAGGTGACCATATGTGCTTGGGTTTATCTCTGGGCTTTCTATCCTTTTCAATTGATCTATATTTCTGTTTTTGTGCCAGTACCATACTGTCTTGATTATTTGCAAGTGAAACAACCGACAAAGGATTAATCTTCAAAATATATGAACAGCTCATGGAGCTCAATATCAGAAAAACAAACAACCCAATTAAAAAATGGGTGAAAGACCTAAGTAGACATTTCTCCAAAGAAGACATACAGATGGTCAAGAGGCACATGAAAAGACGCTCAACATCACTAATTATTAGAGAAATGCAAATCAAAACCACAATGCGGTATCACCTCACACCTGTCAGAATGGCCATCATTGAAAATCTACAAACAATAAATGCTGGAGAGGGTGTGGTGAAAAGGGACCCCTGCTTCACTGTTGGTGGGAATGTAAATTGATACAGCCACTATGGAGAACAGTATTGAGGGCCCTTAAAAAACTAAAAATAGAACTACCATATGACCCAGCAATCCCACTACTGGGCATACACCCTGAGAAAACCATAATTCAAAAAGAGACATGTACCACAATTTCCACTGCAGCAATATTTAAAATAGCCAGGACATGGAAGCAACCTAAATGTCCATTGACAGATGAATGATTAAAGAAGATGTGGCACATATATACAATGGAATGGAATATTACTCAGCCATAAAAAGAAATGAAATTAAGTTATTTGTAGTGAGGTGGATGGACCTAGAGTCTGTCATACAGAGTAAAATAAGTCAGAGAAAAACAAATACCATATGCTAACATGTATATATGGAATCTAAAAGAAATGGTACTGATGAATCTGGTGGCAGGTCGGAATAAAGATGCAGACATAGAGAATGACTTGAGGACATGGGGTGGGAGGTGGAAGCCGGGGCGAAGTGAGAGTAGCATCGACATATGTACACTACCAAATGTAAAATAGCTAGTTGGAAACAGCAGCATAGCACAGGGAGATCAGCTCGGTGCTTTGTGATGACGTAGAAGGGTGGGATAAGGAGGGTGGGAGGGAGGCTCAGGGATATACAGGGATATATGTATGCACATGGCTGATTCACTTTATTGTACAACAGAAACTAACACAGCATTGTGAAGAAATTATACTCCAATAAATATGAATAAAAAATGCAAAAAAATGTATGCAAGAAACAAGATAAAATCCAAGGCTAGGGTCTTTGTATTCTACAGGATGAGTTCTAATGAGCAAGAAATAATATTTAAATGAGTAATATCAAGGAAATATCTATATTTCTATAGGCAGATACATAATAGCTAGTTTTAGGTGGAATTAACAAAAAGATACCATCCTTTTTATGTTACTATTACAACAAAGAAATCCTTCTTTAATGAAAGAATAAGAATCGCCATTATCCTTTGTAATGGGTACATAAGAAAAAACTAATACCTTGAGTTTGTCTGTAATTTTGAAGTGACAGAGTTATAGGCACTGATCCAAGTCTGAATGACAACAAGCAGCCCAGTATTTCCACATACAGTTGTGTCATCAAGTAAGGATGACTTATTAGCCACGAATTTCACACAGCAGAGAGAAAAAAACGTGTAAATCAGAAACTGAAGGTCAATGAAGTAAATCAAAGTAATGTTTTCTTTATATTATCAGTGTGCTTAGGACAATCCCAGAAACTTGCACTTAAAAGCATGTATATATGAAGAGATCCAACAGAATGAATAATGCAAATAGCCAGAAACAGGCTCAATGATTAACAACTCAGTGACTTTAATAAACAAACCATGTAATTTCAAGTTTGTGACAATTGGTGAAGGTCTTGTGGTCCAACGAGCATACGAGCTGTGCAGGATGACAGGATTTAAGGCAGGCAAGGGAATTGCTATAATAAAGCTTTATCATTTGGCATACAGTAAAAGTAAACATGAAGCAACTTCATTAAAAATTCTACACTCCCAATCTGTACACAGCAGAGACCAAAAGCCTGATCTAGAAATAGACAGCTTGTTCCTATTGTGGATCAAAATGGGAAACTTAAACAAGCGATAATGAAAGCAACAACAATGGCCACGGCAGAGAAAAACATGTGATGAGTGGCATAAAAATAAATGTTAATAAAAAATCCACACATGTTTAGTAAGTTAGCAGTAGAAGAGAAAACTTCTGTGGATGTCAGCAAAATCACATGCTTTGTATTAATGCTGCATATATAGTTGTAAATAAAAATAGATCCCAGATATGCATACAATCTTGTATGTATGTTTGTAATAGTTTTCTTTGAGATATTGAAGAGTTTGACAAGAAATAGAGGCTGAAGCAAATAGAAACTGAAAATTTTAAGGAAAAATCACCAAGAAAGATAGACTAAAGCTGACAAACACCGAAACAATCACCCACAAATTTGTGCTCCCAGCTTTCAGGCATTATTTCTTGACTTGACTGTGTAGCATGACAGTGAGACAAGCTTTGTTACATTGGACAGTCTAGATATTATGGTCTAGTTTTTCTCAACGGTAGTAGTAATAAGTACGGGCTTTGAGTTTTGAAAGGGTAGCTGCCATCAAGTGAGGAAAATGGAATTTCAGGGAGAATAAATCACTTCACCAAAGCATTACTCAGCTGACGAAACTCACTCTCCAAGTAGAAGAAGCATGAGTTATTTTGTGCACAACATCCATTCTTGCATCCTCCGATTTTTTTTTTTTTTAACCTTGGCTACAATTCCCAACTTTATAGGGGAAGCTATCTATCTTGTGAGATATATCACTGATGTCTATATTCCAGATTTGAGGTGTAGGGGTTAAAACACATAAATGTGTGTCTTATTCTCCCTTCTATGGTATAAATTCTACAAAGAGGGTCACTGTCTTACCAGACTCCCATATTAGGCAATTAAAAATATTGGAAAAGTGAAGCTATAAATAGCTGAATAAAAAAGCTTTAGGAAGTGAGTTCTGAGTTTGCTTTTTATCATTATCATTTAGATCTTGCCAATCTCATAAAAAGTTCATAAGCTATCAGCCTTTAAACGGATCCTAGTTGGTCATCTTCCTCACTAAAATGAGAATTTAGGAGGAAGTACTTAGTAAATAAAAGTTATCTAGTATTTAAAGTAAAATAAATAATTTAAAAAACTGTAGCAGTTTTGCTCCTCTCCCTGTTGATTTATAAAATTTTGCATAAGCCACATCCTCATGATGGGAAAGAAGAATCACTCAGGAATTCTTTCGCTCACATGCAAACTTTGGTCTCTCTTTTATTTGTCATCTTCTCTTTTCCTCATTCTTTACTATATGAGGTAGAATTATTGTAGTTGCATCTCTCTTAGTGAGCCTAGAAGGGAAGTGATAAACACTTTGTAATCAGATTGTCTGCTGATTACATGTCTCCCTTGGCTAAGAAGTCCAGTACAATGTGTATTTTTGTCTTCTGAGTTTTAGCTCTGAAATGAAATACCTACTTATACTACAAAATAGAAACTATTTCAGGTAAAATTTTCTCCTATTGTATATCTTTAAATTAACCTAGGCCACAGAAAACATTTTGAATATGCTATGTGCACTCTGGTTTCTTTTCAATAACTTTTAGCTTCCTTGAGAAAGTCCTGGTTCTCAGGTATGATTTTCCTCACCTTCGCATTTACTTTTATCTACACCCATCTGACTTTCTTTCTCCCATTTTCAAAGGAGAGAAAAATGTCCATTTCCTTTTTAAGGATAATGACTTCATCTCTGCATAGACCCTATCTTCTTTAGCATCCTCAGCAATTATGCTCCAAGATTGATCACCATTCTTTCCAATATTCATAACTGCTCTCTTTTTGGAAATTTCTCCTCAGCAAATAGCATATTTAATCACTTATCCCTTAAAAATAAAGGTAAAAATGATATTTTAATTCCACTTACCTCTCTAGATATTGCCTATGCTAGCCAATATGGCAGATTTCTTACATTAAGATTATTCTCCTTCCAGGCAGGTGGTAAGAATGTGAATGAACTTTGATTTACCTTACTTTTGAGCAAAAGCCTTATGAGCTAGCTCAAGATTCTCCATTTTTCCATACCCCTTTTATGCAACAGGTGATCATCCAGGAGGCAGATGTTTGTTGTCTAGGTCCCTGAGTGATCACAGTGTTGAGTGGACAGCCTTGCTGACTTGAGATAAAAATAATGTGGTGTGAGTAGGAAATACCTCTTTACTTTTAAGCTCTGAGATTTTTGGGTTCGCTCTTTACCAAAGCATAACCTCTCTTATCCTGCTTAATACAGAAATCGATTCCTAGAATTTGGGTGCTAACATAACAAAAACCTAAAATATAAGATAATGTCTCACTACCCATGTGGTAAACGAAGAGAAACCAGTTATTTATGGCTTAAAAAAAATAGTGCCACACATTAGACAGTCGCAAAACTTTTGGTAAAAATAGTTTTGGTTATAATTTAGAAAGCAGACCATGCAGGTAGTGGATCTGAAGGGTTAATGGAAAAGGCTGAAAAACAGAAGGCAATGGCATGTATTCAATATATTTAGGAAGGCATTACAAGAAAAGTAAGATCTCAAAATAAATCAGCCAGTTTTCAGTAATGAATAAAAAGGAATAAAGCATTTCCAGAAATTTGAAGCCTTGTAATATTAAAATGACAACTGTTTTTAGACCCAAAAGAGTAGGGGAAAAAGTGAGAAAACTTTCGAGGAATAGATGAAATGTTGATTTAAACTGAGTCTTGCAAGTAAAAATAAATGTGAACAATTTTCAACCAATTAAATTGCCTCAGAGCAAATATCAAATTAAGGAAATGACCATGACAGTCATATTTAAAACCACCTGGTTTAAGGTACACCAGAAAAGAATCCAAATTAAGATGATGACATCCAATAAATATTTTTAAATGGGCAACATGCCTCAAGAAACAGAGGCTAAGAATGTGTGCTTGCCAAACTTACCCACTTGATAACTTCCAGGTATATGTTAAGTCAAGGTATTGAGAGAGAGAGTAAGAAATGGAGAGAGAGAGAGAAATACAGTTCGTATGAGATGTATGTCTTGAAAGGAAATGTGCTTGTGAATGCTGACATATAAAGATAAAGCTGACTGGAATCAAATTGTTAAGAACCAACCAGGCTTTTAAAAAGAATGTACTGTCCAAAAAAACACACAAAAAAACAAAAAACAAAAACAAAAGCAAAACGAGCTTGGACCAGAGGAGACCGTTGCCATTTGAGACTTGAAACGACTCTAGGTCCCAATTATCTCTGGACAGAAAGTAATCTGAGAACTATTTGCAGTAGCATCCAAGCAGAGCATATTCCCTGATGTCCATTTCAACTGTGGCAAAGGAAGATAGTGGAAAAAATAGTTGGTTTCTGATTTGTGTTGCGTTTTTCTGTTTTCCAAAAAGGAGCATTCATCGTGATTATCCAGACTTGTTCTTCCAATATTTATTGAGGTGTGTTTGTGGAGGCAAATAACATGTCTTTCTAAATTCAGAGGTCTCCAAAACAAGAATAACCATAGCCATAGTTTATCTAAAATCTCTTATCCATCATTCTAGGAAAAAGACATTTTCACAGAGAAAACTGGCACTTTTAGTTTGGTGCCATGATTGGATGGGATTTATGGCTGAGGTGAGTAAACCCTGGATTCAGGAGGTAGAGTGAACAGAATATTTGGTGAAGAGAATAGATTGCAATGGTATTTACAGTTTTCATAAATATTCCTCTCTTTCTCATTCTGGGAAGAGAGTAAATTGCACTTCCACCCCTTGGACGCAGGCATGAACACGTGACTTGCTTTGGTTAAGATATATGGGCAGAAGTCCTCAAGATTCAGTGCACAATTTTCTGTTTCTTTTCCCTCCCTGCCACAATAACTCCAAATTTTAAAGGTTAGCTTGGATTCTGAGTGAGGATAATGTGGATCAGAATCTTCTGCTGACATGAGATGGGCATGAAGCCTAAGCAAGAAATAAACTTCTGGTGTTCTAAGCAGTGAGATATTAAGGTTGTTTATTGCAGCATAACCAAGAAATTCTGACTGTTACATTACTTAACTTGTATCTTTTTTTCCCCTGTCAGGTTTTGAAATATGTAATTTGTATGTGTTACTTCCAAATTTTTTCACAATGTTTTTGTCCCACAGGAATCTGGCTTCTATTACTTCCACAGCTGTAAAATTGGCCCATTAAGTTCACCAAAAACTGATTATAGCTAATTCATTAGAGACATTTTAGTCCGTATCTTATTAACAAAACTGCTGCATGATTTTATTGAATTTTTTGACCAGAAACTCTTTCCTTCCCTGGATTTTGTGATACTATTATGTTTTCAGTTCATGCTTTCTGTTAGAGCCTTTATAATTTTCTCTTCCATTTCACATTCCTTAAACTTCAGTGTTCACCAAGGCTCTAAAGCTCTTTCATAGTTCTGCTTCCTCTGGGAAAACCACCTAACTTCAATGAGGTCAGCAATGGGAAATGTTCGGGGAACTCCTAAATTAGTATCTCTTGTCCAGATCATTTTGTTGAGTTCTGAAAACTATGTCTGCTGTTACCTGAACATGATTACCACCTGTATGTGAATCTCACTTGTCCAAAGTAAACTTATACTTTCCTTCAAACATGTTTTTCAGTGTAACTTTCCTTTTTGGTGAACATTACCAGTAAATCTCCTCCACCTAGTTGTCAAACCTCTCAACTAGTATATATTCATGACTTTTGTCTGTCTCCACCACACTCATCCGAATGATTACTAAGTGCTGCTTATTCTAACTCTTAAACAACCATTCTATTTCTATTTCAAGTGCTACTATTTTAGCCCAGGATCTAATTATTTCTCACTTGATTTTCCAAAAGCTGGCTTACCCTTTTGTTTCTATTGTCATCCAGTTCATGCCCGGCATTGTGGCCCAAGTGATCTTCCTAATGTAAAAGTTGGCACAAATCACTCTTCTTGAATCTCTTCAAAGGCTCTCTCTCTTTTGCAAATAGGATTAAATCCATCTCCTTTACTGTACTTTCAAAGATATCTGATGTCTTCTTTAATTCTTTCTCAAAATTCATCTCTTCACATTTTCCACTTGTAACATATGCTCAATCCATACTGAACTGTGTATAATTCCCTAAAGCCATGTCTTCTCATCTTGCCATTCTTGTATGTGCTTTTTGTTCTAGTTAGCATTATTTTTTTCTTCACCTGAAAATAAACTCTATTTGATTCAAATAACAAGACAGTTTTTCCTCATTGGTATTCCCCATTATACTCTTTGCACACCCTTGTTATTTCACTTATCCTACTGTGTATCATTTGGAATTTTTTGTCACTTTCTGCCAACCTACTGTACAGAGTCTGACTGCAGAGACTGTTATTTATATTTCTTTGTATCCCTAGTGTCTAGGATACCAAATGTTTAATAGTAAGTACTCAACATTCATTTATTAATAAATAAATATGGATGCCTTGATGTGGAGGCTTTCACTGTATTCAAATTCACTCATATATAAATAAAACTATATATTCTTTGAATTGGTTTTAATAACATCATAGTTATTTATCTATTGATGAATTCCTTTTATCAGAAAGACCTGAACTATTCAGTCTTGAAATAATTGGGCTGGCGGAAGTCTGTTAAAAAATAAAACATTTCTTTACATATATTCACTTCTAGTTTTATTTCTTTAATGGATGAGCCATTGAAATTAGCCTCAGGAACATATCCTCTGGCAAGTCATTTCTTCTCAGCTTTCTCTAGCACAATCTCAAAGAAAGACTTCTCACTATTCTCTATAATCCTATTTAGCTTGTTAAAATTATCTCTGTTCAGTCAAAAAACATGACATTCTAGGCCCATAAAAGTGATGAAGCAACTCTATTTAACAGACCAGAAAAAGTTTCTTAATAATTTTCTCTTCATGATTTTGAAAAGCTTTTTGAGGAGAAATGATGTTGATCTCACTTAATTCTGCCTTCCTTCTTACTTACCTCCCAGAAACCAAAACAAGGTTTACCTGATAATATTTAAGATCATGAATAAATTTCTTTTAGTACGTTTGGTAGAGGAGTTATTAACAGCTGTAAATAACTTGAGTAATATTTAATTTATTATCTTGTAACCATAGTAAATATAGTTCTTGGTAAACAGAAATGGCCGTTCAAATTTCATATGTGTCTAGTTGCTATATTATTCATGAAAAATGCTTATACAGATTATGCTATTATGGATTGATTAATTACACTAAGGTATAATGTTTATACTTTCCATAGAGTACAATGAAATGAAAGTGATTCATTCATAAAATTCTATGATAAAAAATATCTCTAATTATAAAATACTATCCTCAAATCCCAACACATAATTAAAATACGAGTGACATCAAGTGGACTTTGGAAGTGATAATCAGTTCTTAAGAATGCTTTAAAATTAAAAAAAAGTAAAAACATATATGTATTAAAAATTCTCAGAAAATGCCATCGAGTAAACACAATAAAACACTAAAATGCAATTTACTAAGCATGCAGACATATGGATCTTAACACTTCACCTGATTTAAGACTCTACACAGCTTCCTGACTGGCAGGAGGCTGACTTTAGTTAAAAAAAAATACGTGATAAGTAATCCCAAATAAACCAATATAAATTTTTGAAGGTCATTTGTCATAAAAAACAAAAGTACACTATGAACAAGCAGGGTTAATACTTTCTTCTTTTTGGCATAGCTGGAAAAAAATAATTAGAACAGATTCGAAGTACAAGCATTGATAATACAGAACTTGTATAGTACATGGAACAAGTTCTTTCAGAAGCATGTTTTATTATTTTTTCCCTAAGCCACAGATGTTAGCTGTTTTCACATCAAAATAATGATGTTAGTCATGAGTCTCTTGGAGAAGCATTTTTAAAAGCTTTGATCGATGAAATGGGAGATGTGTTCTTCAGAGCAAATGAAAAGAGTCATGTTTTCAGTAGAATATCATGAGCAGAAATTCTTTGGCAGTAGCCTTTAAATAGATATTTTAAGTGTCTGATGAAAAGTTGTCAGAGGCTCAAAACTATAAACTAACCTATGAGAAGTGGGGTATCAAAAGGCCAAAAAAAAAAAAAAATGCTGAAAAATGACAAACATTTTAGGAAGCAAGAATCCAGAGAAGAACATTCAAGAGAATAACACAAGCTTGTATTCACATAGTTTACACTTTTCTCTGAAAATGTACCCACATATAAAACAAGAATACATTTAAAAATGTAAAGCTCTGTAATTTCACTCAGTGTGATCACAACTGTGCAACCACTACTCACATCAAAAATTAGACAAATGCCAGCTCCCAGAAGCCCCTCTGATACTCCTCCCTCAAAGTAATTACTATCCTGAATTCTGTTCAGGGGTTGTGCCTGTTTTACAACTCAAACATACACACACACACACACACACACACACACACACACACACACATCAACAACGGGACTATACTATTTGCATTTGAGTGTGTGTGTGTGCTAGTGTTTTTTCTCTCAACATGTAGCATAATTTAAATATGTTTTTGTGGTTGCAATAGAATCTTTTCTTTGATGTGTAGCATTCTATTTTATGACTATGTTAAGATCAATCCATTCTGCCGTTTCTGGACATTTTGGTTGTTCTTCATTTGTAGCTAATGTCGTCCTTTAAAATAAAACAGCCAGTTATTTTACCGGCAAAATGGGTTTATTCGGGAATAGCAGAGGAATTGCAACTCTGGACTTGAAAGCTATGGCAAAACCATAGGCAATTCTGGCAAAGCGGAGGATTGTTGCTTTATGGAGAAAAAGTAGAAAGTTGAGCGTGCTGCTTTGAAGGAAAGTCCATCCAGGAGGAGAGCAAGAGTTCAGGGTGGGGACAGTTTCTCACTGGCTGAGTGGTGGTAGTATCTCAGTGGCTGGGCTGTTGCTGGACAAGGAGAGAATCTTCTTTCCTCTTTGCTGGAGTGGGAAAGTAGTAACATTCTTGTTGGAGATGCAGGGCACGTCTCTTGTTTAGCGTGTGCAGACAGCAAAGAGTGTAAGAGATCCCCTTCAGGGCTCCTTGACTCCATTTTAAATGAGGTGTCTCTGTATTAATTTTCACACTAATAGAAATCATACTGCTATAAAACTATTGTATGTGTCCTGTGATGCAAATATGAGAATTACTGATTAACAGGGAATGTATGCCTTCGGTTTTAGTAAATACTGCTAAGGATTTTTCCAAAATGGTTAAAACAACTGACACTCCGCAGGAGTATATGCTTGCATCCACACCATTTGTAGGTGATGCCAGTCATTTTAATTTAGCCATTTTGGTGACTGTATTTGTATCACATTGGTTTTAATAGCTTTTTTTTTTAATAGTAATCTTTTATTTATTTATTTATTTATTTTATTTTTGGCTGTGTTGGGTCTTCGTTTCTGTGCGAAGGCTTTCTCCAGCTGCGGCAAGCGGGGGCCACTCTTCATCGCGGTGTGCGGGCCTCTCACTGTCGCGGCCTCTCTTGTTGCGGAGCACAGGCTCCAGATGCGCAGGCTCAGTAGTTGTGGCTCACGGGCCTAGTTGCTCCGCGGCATGTGGGATCTTCCCAGACCAGGGCTCGAACCCGTGTCCCCTGCATTAGCAGGCAGATTCTCAAGCACTGCGCCACCAGGGAAGCCCCGACGTTGGTTTTAATTTGTGTTTCCCTTATCACAAATAAGGTTGTATACAATTTCACATACCCGTTGACTGAACAGTCTCTTTTACCTGTTGCAAGAGGTTTCTCCACTTTTTTCCTGAGTTGTCTGTCTTTTCCTAAGGGAATATGGAATTCTTTTTACGTTTGGGCTTCAAGTCTGTCATTGGTAATTGGTGTTAAATATGACTGCTTTTTTACTCTTTTAAGTGTTGTCTTTTAACATACAGAAATCTTGCTTAAGACATTTGCTCATACCAGAGTCAGAAAGATACTCTCCTGTTTCATTGTTTTATCTTTTATTTTATGTCTACAAGCGATAAGGAATTTGTTTTTCTGTATATCATGTGGATGGTTCAAGTATTATTATTATTTTCATTTATATGTCTCTCAATTTTCTTCTTGTATTTTTTCACAGATTTGTTATTAAATTTATGCTTCTCTCATAAAATGAATTGTGGATTTCCCCCATTCTTTCTAATAATTGGAAATATTTAAGAGTGTTGCAGATTATTATGTAATGTTTAAAGTAATTCACATGAAAATTTATTTGGACCAGAAACTTTCTGTTTTATTTTTAGTTATAGATTTAATTTATTTAATATACATGGAAGAATTCAGGTTTCCTATTTATTCTTATATAAGTTTCATGTAGTTGTGCTTTTCAAAATTTCTCTACATCATCTAAAATTTCAAAAAAATTTTTAAATCTTGGAAAATATTACTTTAATATCTTTATGATATCTATAGTATCTAGAGTTATGTTTTTCATTCATATTAATAATTTGTCATTTTTTTCTTAATCACTCATGTTAGTTTTCTAATTAATCTTTTCATATAACCAACTTTTGGCTTTATTGATTTTTCTATTGTTTTCTGTTTCCTATGTCATTGACTTCTGTTTTTACCTTATCAATCCCTTCTTTCCTTTTCTAGCTCCTTAAGATGGATACTTAAATGCCTGTTTTTCTGTCTTCCAGTGTATTTTTTATGATAATTAATTTCCTTTAAAACACAGCTTTAGCTTCATAGCACATTTTGATATATTTTCATTATCATTTAATATTGAAAATTTCCTCTTTGTTATTTTGGCTATGACTTGTGGACTATTTAGTAGTGTATTGCTTTATTTTCAAGCATCTGGGATTTTATAACTATCTTCTTTTATTGGTTTCTAGCTTAATTCTTCTGTAGGCAGAAAACAAACAGAATAATTTCAGTCATTTGAAATTTGTTGGTAGTTGTTTTACGGCAATTTAGAAAATGATCCATGTCCACTTATAAAGAATGTGGATAAAGTATTCTATGGATCTCAGTTTGACAAATTTGTTAATCATACTGTTTGAAGTTTATAGTTCTTGATGGTTTTCTCTGTTTGTTCCATCATTTACTGAGGAAATTTTGCTAAAATGTCCATTTTGACTGTAGCTTGCCTACTTATCCTTTACAGTATGTCAGTATTTAAATATTTTGAATCTATGTTTTTATGTATATACAAATTAAAGATACATGTGGCTCCTATTGAATGAATTCTTGTATCATTATGCAATATTTATTTACAATGATAAAAATAAATCTTGCCTTTAACTCTAGTTTTCTGATATAAATATAACTATGCCTGATTTCTTTGATTACCATTTGCATGTTATATATATTTGCATACCTTTAAAATTTTCTATGTCCTCATATTTAAGGTGTGTCTATTGAAAGGAGTATATGCTAGACTTTTGCTTTTGTATACAGTCTGACAATTTTTGCTTTTTACTGCATCTATTGTGTTTATTTACATTCAATGTTTAATTATTGTTCCAGTTGATTATAAATCTCTTCTCTAACTAGTTGCTTTATATCTATTTCTTCTGTTTTTTAATTCCTTTTGTCTTTACTTCCCTATTAGTTTTCTAGTTATGTATTCTTTTATTATTCTTTTAGTGATTACTATAAATATTACAAAATGCTTCCTTGAATAATTACTTCTCTCCTGACACACAGTTTATACAATGCTAATAATCCCTATAATTACTCTTTCACCATTTATATTATTATTGCAATGTATCTAAATTTTAAATATTTTTAAGTCACACAAAACATTGTATTGTTGTTATTATTATAAATTTAAACATCCAATATTCATTTACATTTTCTCAAATAATTGAGTATTCCATTGCACTTCATTGATTAGTATATCACCTTCATTTTTCTGGAATCACCTTTCTTCTCCCTGAAGAATACTGACCCCTACTTTTGTTTGTTTAGCAATAGATGCTGTATTAGTTTTTGCTTGTCTAGAAATTTATTAATTTAACCTTATTTTTGAAGAGTATTTCTTTTGGATGTTGACTTCTAGATTGGCAGTTATTTTTCTTAAGCATTAAAAATGTCACCCCAGTGTCAATTGCCTTCCATGATCTCTGTTGAGAAATCAGTTGCCAGTCTCCTTGTTATTCATGTGAAGGTAATGTGTTTTTAGAAAGTTTATTTCGTACATGGTTTTTGTTGTGATTTTCCCAGTTGTGCTTTACTTCGTATTCATTCAGTTGAGGAGAATTTCTGGAGGGTGTAAAGAATACTTTCCACCTACCTATTTATGCTCTCTTCCACAATTCATAAAACTAGTCAACAAAGATAAAAACTTTACCATGTGCCAGATTCTGGGTTAAATGTGTCACTTCAGTTTTCTCATATGATACTCAAACCTATAAAGTTGCTACTATTAAAAATTCCTTTGGGCTTCCCTGGTGGCGCAGTGGTTGAGAGTCTGCCTGCCAGTGCAGGGGACACGGGTTCGAGCCCTGGTCTGGGAGGATCCCACATGCCGCGGAGTAACTGGGCCCGTGAGCCACAACTACTGAGCCTGCGTGTCTGGAGCTTGTGCTCCGCAACAAGAGAGGCCGCGACAGTGAGAGGCCCGCGCATCGCGATGAAGAGTGGCCCCCACTTGCCACAACTGGAGAAAGCCCTTGCACAGGAACTAAGACCCAACACAGCCAAAATAAATAAATAAATAGCGTTCCCTTTAAAAAAAAAAAAAAGGGTGTAGTTCATCTTGGTTGGTCTGTTACTCTAGGGAAAAAAAAAAAAAAAAATTCCTTTTTATAGAGGAGAAAAATGGAAACACAAAAATTAGGCCAAGGTCAAATATCTAGGTTATAGATTATGGACTGAAATTATTTTGCCTTATACCAAAGCCCATTTTAATAGTAAGAATACCCAAAATGCATTTGGAAAAAGTTTATAATAGGGTACTTTTAATTCAGTAAAATAACATTAACTAGAGATACTTAAAGCATGTGGCAAATTGGCAAAAACATTTATTAACATGAATGTGGGTTTTAATGTTGGTTCTGACACTAACAGGCTCCAGGGACTTGTTTGTGATGACAACTTTGGGCCCAAATCCTCATTTTTAAATAAGGGTGTTGGATAAGGTGATCCTTATTGATTCTTTCTGGTTAGAAAATTCTATGAAACTAATCTTGTTTTAGGCAACTTCTTTATTTTTTCTTTATCAAAATACTGTGTGCTTACACAGAATCCATAATGAGATACATCTAATCTCGTTCTAGAGATGTAAGGAAAAGATTGCTATGACCATTATCTTGTTAAAAATACCCTCTCCATATTTCTGAACATTATTGTTTGTTTTTTCAGAAATCTATGTGGCTTTTTATATTTTGTTAGAAATGAGGTACCTAAAATTGAATGCAGTTTTCACAGGGCAATACGACTAAATTGGATAACAAGGGTTTATTGTCTTGCAGCTTCATGATACAATGCCTCTGGATATATAACACAAAATCACAAAAGTCCTTTATAGTGCCTTAGAAAATATGCATATTATTCTATATTCTACTTTGATTTTAAACATTATTTAAGACTTCATTTTACAGAAAGCACTTCTATTTATCACACAATAAATTATTCAGCAGCATCTAATTTTCAATAAATTTTTGGGTCTTGGAGATACCTATCTTGTGATTCAAGCTTCTTATGAAAATGTTTTTTTTTTTTTTTTAGCATTTTCAACAATTATATTAGTATTATTCATGTTTTTATAACTTTTCATTTTTAAAATAAAAAAATCAAGTTGTCTTGACGTGATGCCAAGCAATTCTTATTTCAGCTAACATTGCTTTTAGACTAGAAATACAATAATGTTTCTATTCTAAAATGCAATAGTAGTAAAAATCAACTTAGCCTAGCAGTGCAGTCCTAAGAGCAAATGGCTGATTGTGTTAAATGCTTCTTGGAGTTCAGTAATGTCTTTAATTTTCTTGTGCAAAATGCTAAGTGAAAACAATAAGCAGATTGAAATTATTTATGCATGGTTGTAAATGAAAGGAAAATAATTCATCTTTACTAGGAAAAAATTGCAGAAATAGTAAGTTTCAATTTGATACTGTAGATGGTGAAGTTTAAGAGCTCAAAGACTCTTTTGATTACTTTCCAGCTTTCTATGCAAACCATCCATATTTTGGAAATGAATATATTAAAGTTGGATTTGGAATTTATACCACTAAAACGCCTTGAATATTTTAGTTTATCTCATAATGAATAATTTGAATAATTAGTATTTTATTACATAGGGTTTTTAAAAACTTTGTTTCAGAGAGTATTTTAAATGAGGGAACTAATTGATAATTCATTATTCTATTATTTTCAAATGGGAATAATAAAAATGTTATATGTCTACTATAAAATGTTAGATGCATAGAAATGTATTATTTGGCAATATTAAAACATGTTCCTAAATTTACTAAAACTGTGAGTTTCCAAGAGGATATAACCATATGACTATTGAGACATCAGTTTATTGCTTGAGCAAATGGGAATCCATCCTATTATTCTTATTATTCTGCAAATGATATGTGCTATCTAGAGCCTCATTTGGTCCTAAACTTTAAGTGCTGTGTGTCACAGAGCCTACGTGCATAATCACAGAGCTTGGGGGATCTGACCATTAAAATCCAATGCCAGAAAAAAATAAGAGTAACTTTAAAAACTGTGGCAGGTCTGGCTCTGGAATGTCACAGTTTCTAATTAGGATCCTGAGTGGAAGAATCTTTTTATAAAACTGTTAACTAAACAACAGTTTGTAAAATGAACACTAAAGCAATGGAGATGTAATTTTTCTATTTCAAATGCATAGCACTGTTTTTCCCCCATAGATTTACAGCGGTAGTAAATTTTAACTATGATCAGCTAGAATTCCTAGTTTGAGTATTCTGTCAGCCAATTAGATTCTGTCTTATGAGGAAATGATTCTAAATAAAGTTGCATTGCCTAACAACACTGGCTTTGAATATAAACTGCACTCTTTGAGTAATAATTATTTATGAGACAAAAAAGTTAGAAAAATAAGCAGAAAGTTTTTTTATGTTTAGTTGAAATAATATGATGATAATATAAAGATGTATGATTTTAATACCATCTGTGCAAGGCTAATATTAATATAATAATAACAAATTGAACAGTAGTTTATAAAATATTTTCATATTTTCTTCATTTAATCTTCTCAATGCTGGTGTGACCAAGTCATTATCCAGATTTGAAAAAATAAAGAAAATATTTCATAAAGAATGTGTCAAAAAAAGTTTCCAATCTTTTAAAATGATCCTGACTTATATGGAAAATTAAACTAATTAAAATACATGCCAAAATATGCAAATAAATTTTCCACTACCATATTTTTAGTGCAAGCACACAGAGTTGAAAAGTTGTTTTAACTTCAAGAAGTTAACATCCATTTGCTTAAGAAGTTAAGCTTGAGATAATTATGTGTACAAAATATATACAAGTAAAAAACTTACTCTACTTCCCTATATTGAACAGCTGAGACAAAGCAAAAAAAGTGGGTCAAGGATGAGGAATTGACAAAGAATAGAAAAAAGACAAAAATCAAAAAACAATTACCCTGTTTTATTTCCCAGTACCATTGCCCTCCCACAAATAAAAATCTATGCTGTAATGTAGAGTCCTATGTTGTCCAAGGCATATGAATTAGTCATTAATAGTTATTGAATGTATTAGTTACTAGGAACATAGAGCTGCATAGAACATACATGATTTGTTGTCTCAGGGAATTTAAAGACCATCTATACAGATGCACATTAAATAAATATTTGCAAATAATTTATTAAGTCATAATAAATAAAGAACTATGAAAGGAAGAAGTATTGTGAGCCATTTGAAAATTTATCCTCGTCTAGTATGACAAAGTTTTCTTTTAGGAAGTGATACGTTAGCTGATACCTCAGAAATAATAAAGGTCAAATTGTAAATTAAAAAGAAAAAAAGAAACATATTCAAGTTTAACGTTATTTCTTGAGGCAGTGACCTTTGAGGATCTTAAGAGAGACTTTCATGGCTGCATGAGAGAGAGCAAAGGGAAATGTGAAGCAAAGTGAGATAGAATGAGGAAGTGTCACATTAAGCATGGCTATGTTAGCCATGTTCAGACTTTGTTTACATTTTTAAAGTGAAATTAACAGTTATTACAAAGGTTTAAATAGGGAGGGATGGCTTGATTTGTTTGGTGATTTTAAGAAGATACATTGATAGCAGCAATGTTTCATGAGGGACTGAAGAGAGGCCAAGTAAGAGGCTAGTGGAATAATTCAAGTGAGAAATACTGGTGTCACTGGGATAGTGTTGGTGAAAGATAGCAAAGTTGATAAAACCAAATAATCCACTAACAGAGTGGTAAGAGTAGTCAAGGAGGACCCCTAAGGTTTTATTAGCTGAATCTCAGTATGCGATTATGCATTCTCAGAGATAAACCCCAAAAAGGAAAATTATGGGGACAAAGTTTGTGAGTTCAATTTGAGAAACCATGAACACATCCAAATGTCTGGAGTGGAAGAGGGGTTTGAACTGGAAATATAGCGCTGAGGTTAAATAGCATTTCTATTTAGAGCACAAATTAGATTTAAATGAAGGAGATTATTTAAGAACCAAATACAGACTATCATGAAAAAAAAATGGCTCAGAAAAGAGCCATGATGAAGATAAAATGTTCAAAATTTGGAAGAGAAAGAAGGAACTTAAAAGGAAACAAAAGAGAAGACCAACAATTTTGGCCTCATAGATGCTGAAGGAAGTAAAGATTCAAAAAGAGAGCATAATCAACCATGGAGAATGCTGCTTACATATCAATTGAATAGTGGACTCAAATGTACCCATTGGATTTATGGACATGGAAATTATTGGACAATTGGCGAGAGAAGATTCCATAGAGTGGTGAGGATGAAAACCCCAGTGGAGAGGTTTGATAAGTGAATGTGAATAGAGAAAATATTAAAGGTAATTAACAACAGCAACAAAAAAAGCAACAAAATGATTTCAAGAACTTTGATTTTGAGAAAAGTAGATTAATAGGGTCATACAAAAGGGTGAGATGAATGATATAAAAGAGTTATATGGATGTGAGAGACTGTGAAGAGGAAAATCACAATCTGTACATAGCTTCTTTCCCCCGATTTAAAAAATAATATTGATTTATCTGTGCCTTCTGAATAGGTGTTAGAGTGTAAATGTCTTAAGGACATACAAAGCCTTGGGTTCTGTGGGAGTCCCCTGGAGTAAGCCAGTTGGGACTTTCACCTTTTTGTGTAAACCCTAATGAAGCCTAATGTTCTAGCTATAAATGGGAATTGTTAATCAATACTGGAAGTGTTTGGCCCTTAGAAATCTCTTTATTTCTTATTGAATTTTAACACTGGCCATTATGGAATGTATTTAATCTCTTAGATTCTTGAGAAGAAGGAAAAAAATAAAGTTGATTGAGTGATCTGATTGAGGTTGGCTCAAGGCTTCCTAAGTTTTATCTTAGGTGTGTAGTGGGGGACCACTGTACCAGCAGACTCTCTCCAGGTGCCACATCAGAGACTGCCTTGCATCTTTCTTGCTTCTACTACACTACACCAAAGAGAAGAGATAATTTCATTTTCTGACATTTCTGGGACTAAAATCAATAATATTCCATAACTAAGACATAAACCCAAAAGAGATGACAAAGAAAAATAGCATACTATTTAAAAGGGTTCAAGAACTAGAGTTTAGAAATTAGCTAGAACAAAGAGGAAACATGCTTAGTAAAAGAGACTTGGTAGAAAATTTTCTTCTGGTGATTAAGAAACATGATTTCCCTTCTTGAAGAAAACATAGTGGATGAAATAAATTATGATTTTTACTGTTGAGAAAACGTAGGGATCTAAAATATTAAATACAAAATATTTTGGAGTACACAGTAAAAATATAGAGTGAATCGGTTAGTTTTGCTGATATTTATTATTGCCCTTACATCCATCAGTTATCTGGGAGTCATTGACTGCTGTGGGCAGGGCTTATCTGAACTTGAGTCCAAATTACAGATTGCTCCAGGTTTGATCCTAATGTGGTTCATTCTCCTTTGACCTGTGTGCTAGTTGGGACATATTCTTCCTGTGATGATTGAAGAGGAGCAAGACGCAAGTCCCATTACACAAGTACAATTAATGTTTTGCTTTAATCACATCTGCTGACATCCCATTGGACAAAAGAAGTATATAGCTGAGCCCAAAGTCAAGAGATGGGAAGTTTACTCCACATTTGGTGGGATAACTGCAGCCTCATGGAAAATGGTGTAGATACATTTTGGAGGCAACAGTTTATTTGACTACATGTGAATATTATGAGGGAAAAGGTAAGGTTTTTAGAGAATAGTTTCAGGAGTTCAGTATGCAAATAGTAAGATTTATACGTAGGCTGACCATATTATTTATTATCAAAGTTGGACAATTTTCAGAGTAAAAGAGGATGGATATTAATAAATTTGCTGAAACCACAGGTATGAACAAGAGCTGTGTGTGGCAAGTGGGGATACATAGTTATGCTAGTCATGAGGAGAAAAAAGATACAGATGGAAAATGAGCAACATCTGATCAAAGATACTAGAAAAAGTTCTTCTGATATAAAGAAAGATTTAAGCCTGCAGATTAAATGGTTCATTGAATTTCAGGAATGATTGTTGAGAAAAGAAATACCACAAAGCATATCCTAATAAAATCTTTCCATTCTAAAGATACAGAATATTTCTTACAAGCCTCTGGAACTAAATGCATTACCTATAAATGAAAAAGAATCATACTAGAATTAGTGCAGCACATAAAACCAAAAATGAGTGGACTAATATCTATAGACAAGTAAGAAAAAGTAATTAGAATCCTTTCATGATACCATTTCTACAATAGAGCAAAAGAAAGTGTCTCAAAATTTTTATTGTAGTTTTATCTTATGAGTGTGAGTTGAAGGAAGGGTGATGGTAAGAAGAGAGACATAATTTTCTTGTTAGAAAATATTAGTAAAAAGGTATGTATAATTAAGTGTGGATGGAAAGAGAGATAGCCACTGAAGGAAAGGTAAAGGAGGACTTCAAAATTAATGAGGTGAGGAAATAAAGCACAGTACTGTCCTTGAGTATTAAGTCCTTCTATTCCTTATAAGAGGATTAGATATCAACTCCTATTGCCATGTGACTTGCAACTCCTTCTGTGGGTACATTTTTACATCCTTGCCCCACTGATGGTTTACTTCACCATTTGACTAACTTTGACCAATGGAATCAGAATATATCCAACATACCCTCTTAGGACAAAAGCTTTAAGTACAGGGTGTGGTTCAGCTCTCTCTTTTGCTTTTTTCCTTATGCCACTAGCATAACATATTCCAAATAAGAGCTATTTCTTCAGCCTGGGTAATAATATAAGCAGACTCATATAGTAGGGCTGCTGAAACTAATCTGTAGCTGCCCACGTAAGTTGTGTGTGAGAAATAAATGTTTTTTCTTTGAGGACACTGATTATCTGTGATTGTGCTGCAGCAATGCTGAGTAAAATGGAATTGCTCCTAAAAAAAGAAAAACAGGTCTAAAATATGAGACATATGTGGTGGCAGTTGATCTATTGTAAGAGACTGGAAGACAGTCACTCATCTTATACAGTCCTAAATATTTGGTAGACTCTTGCTTATGTAAACATGATAAGAAAATAAAAATGGCCTAGATTGGCAAGACCATCACCCCTCAGGCACACCCTCTAAATGGATTAACATTGCCTTCATTAAATGTTTTTCTTCGAACAAAATTGTTTACCGAACAGAAACTAAGAACATGACATATAGTGAGATTATAGACTATGGTTATTTTTTGGGTGTTGCTAAAAACATGGGAATATTAGGTTGTTTATTACTACTGCCCTCCCCTCAAAATATAGTTGAGTAAAACACAAGGGTTTTCCCTTGGAAAAAAAAGTGTTATCCAACCAGCAAAAATATGGAAAAACAAAATGAGCAACTAACGAAGTAAAAAAAAAAAAAGAAGAAGGTTGTGTGAGATGTACAAAGTATAATTGTCTATATATCATCTTTGAATGTGAATACATTGAATTCTTCCATTTAAAACAAAGAGATGGTAGGTCAAAAAAATGCTGTTGAGTCTTATGCTCTTAAGAAAAGCAACAAGAAGAGAAAAAATTAATATGAAAAAATAAAAGGAGATTGAAATGAAATAAAATGAGTGAGGAGCTATGGGCCAAAGGCACACAGTAATAATGAGTAGGAAATATATATAGACAAGCTAAAATTTAAGCCTCGCTAAAGCATTAAGAAGAACAGACAGGATTATTTTTTGATGATTTGAAAACATGTAGGTGATAAAAGAGTTAAAAATCCTTGTAGAGCAAACAGCAGATAAATATATAAAAGAAAAACTTGGAAATACCCAAAAATATTTTTTTAATAAAATAAGAATTGTAGATTTCAATAATCTCTTTAAAGTCTGAGTGATCCAAAAGACAATAAATATTAACAGAACAAAAATGTAATTAATAAAATCAATTTAATAGGAATACCTAGAATCATGGCTATTTCATACAGGATGCAAATACTTTTTTAAGTCTGTGGAAAATTTACAAAACAGTTCACATACTAGAACTCACAAATAAATTCATAAAATGAATCTTTACAAATTATAAAGCTGAACATTTTTAGGCCTTGTTTTTTGGTCATCCCAAAAAATAGAACTAAATAATATGATGACTGAAAAATCCTAACTACTTTTGAATTCAGAAATGTAGTTCTAGAATACTTTTGAATAATCCAATGGGAAATTTAAAAATATATAGAAAGCAGTAAATATGAGAACACTTCATACCAAATGAGGAATGAGGCTTATGTACCAAGAATAAATTTATAGTTTTAAATACCATCATTATAAGAAAGAGGAATGCCCAAATTTAATTGGTTTACTTCTTTTAAACAATTAGGCAATGAACTCCATAATTTAACAAGGTAAACCAAATAAAATAGGTAGATGAATTTAATAAAGATAGAATAAAATTTAAGAAAAAGAAAAAAAATAGTCATCAGCATACATAAATGCAGAAGCTCTTATTTTTAAGTCAAGTGAAATTTATTAAAAGGGGGAGAAAGTAAACATACATGAATGGGAGTGAAAATGGAGAAATAAAAAAGATATAGGAGAAATCAAATCATTAAACATCATCCTGCATTAAACCTTATAGAACACATTTAAAAAATTTTGAGGAAATGGATGATTTCTAACAAAAACAAATTATTAAAATTGATTCAAGAAGCAGAAAAATTGAAAGGATGCATTTCAATATAAGGAACAGAATATGTGTTTAAAAGCTACACTATAAGGGACCTGGATCAACTAAGTTTTAGCCAACCATTAGATAACCTCATTCTCAGTTTATTTAAATTATTTCAAGATATAAAAAGAGGCAAAGAATTCTCCAGTTTATTTTATGAGACCAGCTTGATTTAAATTTCCAATCTTAAAAAGGGAAAGAGAGAGAAAAAGTGAGAGAAAAGACAGAAAGAAAGAGAAATTGTTTATGAATATGAAAATACATATCCTAAATAAAATATGAACAAATAGAAGCAAGCAATGTGTGAAAATATAATGTAAAATTACTAAACAGGGTTTATTCCATTAATCAAAGTGTGACTCAATATCAAAAAAATTATATATATTTTTACCTTCACACATTCAAGGAGAAAAAAGTGAAACATTCTATTCATAGGTTCCAATAAGGCATTTGGTAATATCAAAATTCATTCCTAATGAAAAGTATGGGTATAACAGAAATAGAAGGAAAAAAATTATTAAACCATTTACCAGAATCCTAGAGCAAACATTATCCTACAGGACAAAATTCTAAAATTATTTAAAACAAATAATAAGAACGCAACTCTCATCATATTATGTAACATTTTCTTGAGTTTTTAGCAATATATAGGAATGCAGAAATCAATCAATACAAACTTTGTAAAAGAGAGAAAATTATGTTTCCTTGTGATAATATGATTTATACCTACAACCTTCATCTTTGTTCTCAAACTACTGAAATGAGTTAGGTTATTTGATAAAGTGACTTGATATAAAATTAATGATTACAAAAATCAGTAGGTTGTCTTGAATTTAGCAGTAAACACTGATGAAAAGAAATGGGAAAATTAATCTATTCAGAACAAACAACAACAACAACAACTAATCCAACAAAACAAAATCAGGAACTTTATGAAATGCTTACCCATAAATTTAATAAGAAAGACAGAGAACGTATATGAACAAAGTGAGAGTACATTTACTGAAAGACAAAATGAGATCTGCACAAAAGAAAAGTCATCCCATGTTCTCAGAAGGGAAGAAATTATGTTAAAATATATAATTATATCCAAATAAATATATACATTTAGTACAATTAACCTAATCTCTAATGCTTTCTAAATCTACTTATAAAAACTTTAGACGTACTTCACAAGGTACAAAGGTAATTCGAAAGTGTCAGGACAACAACCTAAAATAGAAAGTTTTATTTATATTCTAGCTATTATTGAGTTACTTACAAAGTTACCTGGACATTCTCATATCTTGAACTTCTGCTCATTTCTTGAACTTTTTGGTGACTGTGGTGAGAATTTTACAGCAATACATCATAAGTTATTTTGTTCACCATATATTATTTTGTATTCTTTGGAAAAATAGTAAAATAAGGAAGAAAAATGACTTGAGTTTCCACATCGCAGAAAATATTCTTGCTTGCCACATAAACTCTTTTATAAACTGATGAAACATAGATGTGATTTTCTAAGCTATTTTATAAAAAAAATATAAAATTTTAATCTAATATTTTAATTCTTATATTCAAAGCAATAATAAAAAAATGAAGCCAAAATAATAAAATGTGGTAAAAGCACCTGCAGTAGATTTCTAAGAGCCATATGTTTGTATTTAGAAAAGAGCATTTGTATAATTCGTAAATCATGCGTATGGTTCAATTAATGCCATAGTGATTTTTTTTCTACTATACATATTAAGGGTCTTTATATTTTTATTTTTTATATTTTTAACATCTTTATTTCAGTATAATTGCTTTACAATGTTGTGTTAGTTTCTGCTGTACAACAAAGTGAATCTGCTATAATTATACATATATCCCCATATCCCCTCCCTCTTGCATCTCCCTCGCACCCTCCCTATCCCACCCGTCTAGGTGGTCACAGAGCACCAAGCTGATCTCCCTGTGCTATGCAACTGCTTCACACTAGCTATGTATTTTACATTTGGTAGTGTATGTATGTCAATGCTACTCTCCCACTTCGTCCCAGCTTACCCTTCCAGTGTCCTCAAGTCCATTCTCTACATCTGCGTTTTTATTCCTGTCCTGCTGCTGGTTCATCAGAATCATTTTTTTAAAAATTCCGTATACATGCATGAGCATACAGTATTTGTTTTTCTCTTTCTGACTTACATCACTCTGTATGACAGACACTAGGTCCATCCACCTCACTACAAATAACTCAATTTCATTTCTTTTTATGGCTGAGTAATATTCCATTGTATATATGTGCCACATCTTTATCCATTCATCTGTTGATGGACACTTAGGTTGCTTCCGTGTCCTGGCTATTGTAAATAGTGCTGCAATGAACATTGTGGTACGTGACTCTTTTTGAATTGTGGTTTTCTCAGGGTATATGCCCAGCAGTAGGATTGCTGGGTCATATGATAGTTCTATTTTTAGTTTTCTAAGGAACTCCATACTGTTCTCCATAGTAGCTGTATCAACTTACGTTCCCACCAACAATGCAAGAGGGTTCCCTTTTCTCCACACCCTTTCCAGCATTTATTGTTTGTAGATTTTTCAATGATGGCCATTCTGACAGGTGTGAGGTGATACCTCATTGTAGTTTTGATTTGCATTTCTCTAATGATTAGTGATGTTGAGCATCTTTTCATGTGCCTCTTGGCCATCTGTATGTCTTCTTTGGAGAAATGTCTATTTAGGTCTTCCACCCATTTTTTAATTGGGTTTTTTGTTTTTCTGATATTGAGCTGCATGAGCTGCTTTTATATTTTGGAGATTAATCCTGTGTCAGTTGCTTTGTTTGCAAATATTTCCTCCCATTCTGAGGGTTGTCTTTTAGTCTCATTTATGGTTTCCTTTGCTGTGCAAAAGCTTTTACATTTCAATAGATCCCATTTGTATATTTTTGTTTTTATTTCCATTATTCTAGGAGTTGGGTCAAAAAGGATCTTGCTGTGATTTATGTCAAAGAGTCTTCTTTCTAAGCTTTCCTCTAAGAGTTTTATGGTGTCTGGCCTTAACATTTAGGTCTTTAATGCATTTTGAGTTTATTTTTCTGTATGGTGTTAGGAAGTGTTCTAATTTCATTCTTTTACATGTAGCTGTCCAGTTTTCCCAGCACCACTTATTGAAGAGGCTGTCTTTTCTCCCTTGTATATTCTTCCCTCCTTTAGCAAAATAAGGTGACCATATGTGCATGGGTTTATGTCGGGGCTTTCAATCCTGTTCCATTGATCTATATTTCTGTTTTTGTGCCAGTACAATACTGTTGCTTGCTGTAGCTTAGTAGTATAGTCTGAAGTCAGGGAGCCTGATTCCTCCAGCTCCGTTTTTGTTTCTCAAGATTGCTTGGGGGCTTCCCTGGTGGCGCAGTGGTTGAGATTCTGCCTGCCAATGCAGGGGACACGGGTTCGAGCCCTGGTCCGGGAAGATCCCACATGCCGCGGAGCAACAGGGCCCGTGAGCCACAACTACTGAGCCTGTGCGTCTGGAGCCTGTGCTCCGCAACAAGAGAGGCCGCGATAGTGAGAGGCCCACGCACCGCGATGAAGAGTGGCCCCCGCTTGCCACAACTGGAGAAAGCCCTCGCACAGAGACGAAGACCCAACACAGCCATAAATAAATAAAAAAATAAATAAATAAATTTAAAAAGATTGCTTGGGCTATTCAGGGTCTTTTGTGTTTCCATACAAATTGTGAAATTTGTTGTTCTAGTTCTGTGAAAAATGCCATTAGTAGTGTGATAGGGATTGCACTGAATCTGTAGATTGCTTTGGGTTGTATAATCATTTTCACAATGTCTATTCTTCCAATCCAGGAACATGGTATATCTCTCCATCTGTTTGTATCATCTTTAATTTGTTTCATCAGTGTCTTATAGTTTTGTGCACACAGGTCTTTTGTCTCCTTAAGTAGGTTTTTCCTAGATATTTTATTCTTTTTGTTGCAATGGTAAATGGGAGTGTTTCCTTAATTTCTCTTTCAGATTTTTCATCATTAATGTATAGGAATGCAAGAGATTTCTGTACATTAATTTTGTATCCTGTTACTTTACCAAATTCATTGATTAGCTGTAGTAGTTTTCTGGGAGTATCTTTAGGATTCTCTATGTATAGTATCATTTCATCTGCCAACAGTGACAGTTCTACTTCTTTTCCGATTTGGATTCCCTTTATTTCTTTCTCTTCTCTGATTGCTATGGCTAAAACTTCCAAAACTATGTTGAATAATAGTGGTGAGAGTGGGCAACCTTGTCTTGTACCTGATCTTAGAGGAAACTGATTCAATTTTTTACCATTAAGAATCATGTTGTCTGTGGGTTTGTCATATATGGCCTTTATTATGTTGAGGTAGCTTCCCTCTATGCCTACTTTCTGGAGAGTTTTTATCATAAATGTTGTTGAATTTTGTCAAAAGCGTTTTCTGCATCTATTGAGATTTTCATATTGTTTTTATCCTTCAATTTGTTAATATGGTGTAGCACATTGATTGATTTGCGTATATTAAATAATCTTTGCATTCCTGGGATAAACCCCACTTGATCATGGTATATGATCCTTTTAATGTGCTGTTGGATCCTGTTTGCTAGTATTTTGTTGAGGACTTTTGCATCTATATTCGTCAGTGATATTGGCCTGTAGTTTTCTGTTTTTGTGACATCTTTGTTGTGTTTTGGTATCAGGGTGATGTTGGCCTCATAGAATGAGTTTGGCAGTGTTTCTCTCCGTGCTATATTTTGGAAGATTTTGAGAAGGAAAGGTGTTAGCTCTTCTTTAAATGTTGGATAGAATTCACCTGTGAAGCCATCTGGTCCTGGGCTTTTGTTTGTTGGAAGATTTTTAATCACAGTTTCAATTTCAGTGCTTGTGATTGGTCTGTTTATATTTTCTATTTCTTCCTGGTCAGTCTCAGAAGGTTGTGCTTTTCTAAGAATTAGTCCATTTCTTCCAGGTTGTCCATTTTACTGGCATATCGTTGCTTTTAGTAATCTCTCATGATCCTTTGTATTTCTGCAGTGTCAGTTGTTACTTCTTCTTTTTCATTTCTAATTCTATTGAGTTGAGTCTTCTCTCTTTTTTTCTTCATGAGTCTGGCTATTGGTTTATCAATTTTGTTTATCTTCTCAAAGAACCAGCTTTTAGTTTTATTGATCTTTGCTATTGTTTCCTTCATTTCTTTTTCATTTATTTCTGATCTGATCTTTATGATTTCTTTCCTTCTGCTAACTTTGGGTTTTTTTTTTTTTTTTTCTTTCTCTAATTGCTTTAAGTGTATGGTTAGGTTGTTTTTTAGAGCTTTTTCTTGTTTCTTGAGGTAGGTTTGTATTGCTATAAACTTCCCTCTTAGAACTGCTTTTGCTGCATCCCATAGGTTTTGGGCCATCGTGTTTTCACTGTCATTTGTTTCTAGGTATTTTTTGATTTCCTCTTTGATTTCTTCAGTGATCTCTTGGTTATTTAGTAGTGTATTGTTTAGTCTCTGTGTGTTTGTATTTTTTACAGTTTTTTTCCTGTAATTGATATCTAGTCTCATAGCACTGTTGTTGGGAAAGTTACTTGCTATGATTTCATTTTTCTTAAATTTACCAAGGCTTGATTTGTGACCCAAGGTATGATCTATCCTGGAGAATGTTCCATGAGCACTTGAGAGGAACATGTATTCTGTTTCTTTTGGATGGAATGTTCTATCAATATCAATATCAATTAAGTTCTTATTTTTTAGTGTGTCATTTAAAGCTTGTGTTTCTTTATTTATTTTCATTTTGGTTGATCTGTCCACTGGTGAAAGTGGAGTGTTAAAGTCCACTACTATGATTGTCTTACTGTCCATTTTGCCTTTTATGGCTGTTAGCATTTGCCTTATGTATTTAGTTGTTCCTGTGTTGGGTGCGTAAATATTTACCATTGTTATATCTTCTTCTTGGATTGAGCCCTTGATCATTATGTTGTGTCCTTCTTTTTCTCTTTTAATAATCTTTATTTTAAAGTCTATTTTGTCTACTATAAGAATTGCTACTCCAGCTTTCTTTTGATTTCCTTTTGCATGGAATATATTTTTCCATCCTCTCACTTTCAGTGTGTACGTCTCCCTAGGTCTGAAGTGGGTCTGTTGTAGACCGCATATGTATGGGTCATATTTTTATATCCATTCAGCCAGTCTATGTCTTTTGGTTGGAACATTTAATCCATTTACTTTTAAGGTAATTATCGATATGTATGTTCCTATTACCATTTTCTTAATTCTTTTGGGTTTGTTATTGTAGGTCTTTTCCTTCTCTTGTGTTTCATGCCTAGAGAAGTTCCTTTAGTATTTGTTGTAAAACTGGTTTGTTGGTGCTGAATTCTCTTAACTTTTGCTTGTCTGTAAAGGTTTTAATTTATCTGTCGAATCTGAATGAGATCCTTTCTGGGTAGAGTATTCTTGGCTGTAGGTTTTCCCCTTTCATCATTTTAAATATGTCCTGCCACTCCCTTCTCGCTTGCAGAGTTTCTGCTGAAAGATCAGCTGGTAACCTTATGGGGATTCCCTTGTATGTTATATTTGTTTTTTCCCTTGCTGCTTTTAATATTTTTTCTTTGTATTTAATTTTTGATAGTTTGATTAATATGTGTCTTGATGTGCTTCTCCTTGGATTTATCCTGTATGGGACTCTCTGCGCTTCCTGGACTTGATTGACTATTTCCTTTCTCATGTTAAGGAAGTTTTCAAGTATAATCTCTTCAAGTATTTTCTCAGACCCTTTCTTTTTCTCTTCTTCTTCTAGGACACCTATAATTCGAATGTTGGTGAATTTAATATTGTCCCAGAGGTCTCTGAGACTGTCGTCAATTCTTTGCATTCTTTTTTTTTTAATTATTATTCTCTGAAGTAGTTATTTCCAATATTTTATCTTCCAGGTCACTTATCTGTTCTTCTGCCTCAGTTATTCTGATGTTGATTCCTTCTAGAGAATTTTAAATTTCATTTATTGTGTTGTTCATCATTGTTTTTTTGCTCTTTAGTTCTTTTAGGTCCTTGTTAAACATTTCTTATATCTTCTCCATTCTATTTCTAAGATTTTCGATTGTCTTTACTATCATTCTTCTGAATTATTTTTCAGGTAAACTGCCTATTTCCTCTTCATTTGTTTGGTCTGGTGGGTTTTTACCTTGCTCCTTCATCTGCTGCATATTTCTCTGTCTTCTCATTTTGTTTAATTTACTGTATTTGTGCTCTCCTTTTTGCAGGCTGCAGGTTCGTAATTCCCATTGTTTTTGGTGTCTGCCCCCAGTGGGTGAAGTTGGTCCAGTGGCTTGTGTAGGCTTCCTGGTGGAGGGGACTGGTTCCTCTGTTCTGGTGGGTAGGGCTAGATCTTGTAATTCTGGTGGGCAGGGCCACGTCTGGTGGTGTGTTTTGGGGTGTCTGTGAACCTAGTATGATTTTAGGTAGCCTCTGCTAATGGGTGGGGTTGTGTTCCTGTTTTGCTAATTTTTTGGCATGGGGCTTCCAGCACCGGAGCTTGCTGACCATTGTGAGGAGCTGGGTCTTAACTTTGAGATGGTCATCTCTGGGAGAGCTCTTGCCTATTGATATTACTTGGGGCCAGGATGTCTCTGGTTGTCCAATGTCCTGAACTCAGCTCTCCCACCTCAGAGTCTGTGGCCTGATACCAGGCCAGAGCACTAAGGCCCTGTCAGCCACACGGCTCAGAAGAAAAGGGAGAGAAAAAGAAAGAAAAAACTAATAATAAATTTAAAATAATTAAAAAACATTATTAATATAAAAATGTTTTAAATTATTAAAATAAAAATATCATAATAAAGAAGAGAGCTACCAAACCAATAAACAATTCCACCAATGATAACAAGCACTAAAAAGTATACTGTGATAAACATAAAATCAATAACAAGTCAGTCACAGACAGCAAACCCCAACTCTACAGTTGCTCCCAGAATCCACCACCTCAATTTTGGTATCATTCTTTGTCTCTTCAGGTATTCCACAGGTGCTGGATACATCATGTTGATTGTTGGGATTTAATCCACTGCTCCTGAGGCTGCATGGAGAAATTTCCCTTTCTCTTCTTTGTTCGCACAGCTCCTGGGGTTCAGCTTTGGTTTTGGCCCCAACTCTGCGTGTAGGTTGCCCTCAGGCCTCTGTTCCCACTCAGACAGGATGGGTTAAACAGCAGCTGATTAGGGAGCTCTGGCTCATTCATGCTGGGGGGGTGAGGGGTACTGTAGTTATAATTGGAATGTGGGGCTAGCCTGCAGTGACAGAGGCTGATGTGACATTGCAACTGCCTGAGGCGTGCCATGTGTTCTCCCAGGGAAGTTGTCCCTGGATTATGGGACCCTGGCAGTGGCGAGCTGCACAGGATCCTGGGGCATGGTGTGGATAGTGACCTGTGCCTGCACACAAGATTCTTGGTGGCTGCAACAGCAGCGCTAGAATTTCACGCCCATCTCTAGTGTCCGAGCTGATAGCTGCAGCTTGTGCTTGTCTCTGGAGCTTGTATAGGCGGTGCTCTGCCTTCTGTGGGCAGACGGGGAAGGAATCCCCTTTCCTCGCACACCCTGAAACTATGGTCTCTTGCCTCTTATGCAGGTCCAGACTTTTTCCCGGACTCCCTCCCAGCTAGCTGTGGAACACTAGCCCCCTTCAGGCTGTGTTCACGCAGCCAGCCCCAGTCCTCTCCCTGGGATCTGACCTCCGAAGCACAAGCCTCAGCTGTCAGCCCCCACCTGCCCTGGTGGGTGTGCAGACAAGTGTCTCAGGCTGGTGAATGTTGGTCGGCACTGATCCTCTGTGAGGGAATCTCTTTGCTTTGCCCTCTGCACCCCTGTTGCTGCGCTCTCCTCTGTGGGTCCAAAGCTTCCCCCCTGCCCAAACCCTGTCTCTGCCAGTGTAGGGGCTCCCTAGTGTGTGGAAACTTTTCCTGCTTCACAGCTCCCTCCCAGAGATGCAGGTCCCATCCCTATTCTTTTGTCTCTGTTTTTTCTTTTTTCTTTCGCCCTACCCAGGTACGTGGGGATTTTCTTGCCTTTTGGGAAGGCTGAGGTCTTTTGCCAGCATTCAGTGGTTCTGTAGGATTTGTTCCACATGTAGCTGTATTTTTGATGTATTTGTGGGGAGAAAGGTGATCTCCACGTCTTACCCCTGCCATCTTGAAAGTCCCTAAGGGTCTTTTTTCCATAGTGATTTTTGACAGGAGTAGGGACAGCTTATTTAATGAGTCAATGTTTTAAATTAGATATATTTACTTTTTGACCACCCTCCACCCCAAATATCCCAAAATACTGAAATGACAAGATAATTTGCATATATAGGATATTTAATAACTATACATTTTTCCACAACTTGAATTAAAAATTTGTGAAGCAGGTAACACACCTTACACATTTTAGGTATATAATGTATTCCTAAACAGATGACACAGTATTTGTCAGAATATATTTGTTAGTTGATGCACACACACATCACACACACCTCACACACATACACCATAAAAAATGCATTTAATTGGCTTTTATTGCTCTTCATCCATAGAAAAAATAAATAGTTATCCAAATAGCTATATCCCCCCCCATATTTTATAGCCCCTGTGCATTCAGGAGAGGTGATGTGGCTACTTTTGGTCAATGGGTTCTAAGCAGAAGGTCCTCATCTCTGAAGTCGGAATAAAGTATAAGATAGCAAGTGTGCTACTGCCACTTTTCACCTATTATAATGAAAAAGAAGGTCACATGGTCCATATGTAATTAACAGATGGCAGAGGCTCAATCAGCCTGGCTCTGTAAATGAATGTGTGGAGAGACTGTATCCTACCTTGACCCACCTTAGCTATCTGCCGAGAGATAGAAATAAAAATTGTTGTTTGTGTGTTAAATGACTAAAATACTGTGATTGATTTGTGATTGTGGTTTAACATAAGCTTCTTGACTAATACTCCTCAAGTCTCTATATTCAGACAAAATAGAACACATGATCTTGCCATAAAAATAGAGTTTGTATAAATACATTTGTTCTTTTCCTTTTGGCTATATTTTATGGTACATTCTTTTATCTTTTAATTATTTATCAAATAATTACAGCTTGGATTATACTTTCCTTTTGTTAGAACTATATTGTACCTTTTAAAACAATTTCATATATTCATTAAGGTTTTATTGAGTAATTAGGATGAAGGTTTTACAGGAATGACACAAGCTGAATTATAACAATATTTGTCATGAAGGTGTTGTCCATATAGTAGCAAAAAATAATGAATACAAATAGCTATGACACAAGTTGGAATTTTATTAATAGCATAACAGACTCCCTAGATAAAGAGTTCAATCACCAGGCTAGTTTTTAAAAGTAGCATGTAGCTGGAGTTAATAAGGATCCCCATTATGTATAAATTTCAAACACTTTCCATCAAAGTCCCTAGGAATGTCCAGATATTACCTGCCCTGCTTCTGCCCTCCCTCTGACAATTCGATTATTCACCTGTTTAAAAGGCAGTGAGCATGAGAGCTTCGATGATGGAGGAAGATGGCAGAGGTATTTCCTATGACATAGAGCCAATCCTCAGCAAGCGTATGCAGGAGAACACGCAGAGAATAGATGCTCTGACTTGAATTGTTTTCCTAGGAACACAAGCTATGGACCCTGTGTGATATTCAAACATAAGTGCTTAGCTTGTTGAAGACAATGAGGGGCTGCTTTTCTTGCCAAACCCTCATCAAATTTTAATAGAGCCATCAGAAGTCAATAAATAAATTCTCAACCAAGAGGGACTTTTAATAGGGGATTTACAGCTTGTATGATCTTTTTTCTTTTTGTAGATATGCAGTCTATATTTCAGAGATTGGACACATAACGTTCACTAAAACATTGTAGACAATTGTCATTACTTTGTTTATATGGTAATGTCAAGTCTCACCCAAAATTTAAGACCATTATTTCTGGGGGTCTCCCATAGCATATTACTCTTCAAAAACTAAACAAAACTTTAATTTCCCCCCAACTTAAATACCATAGTTCTGAAAGGGATATGGAATTGACCAGTGGTGAGAGTGATAAACTCTAGGACCACGTCCTGGGAATGACTTCTTTAGGCTCTGCAGGATGGCCTGAAAGACTCAAATAAAAATCCATATTGACAAATACTACAATCCAACCTCAAATAAAAATCCATATTGACAAATAAAATAAAAATAAAAATCAATATTGACTCAAATAAAATAAAAAATAAAATAAAACTCCATATTGACGAATAAAAATAAAAATCCATACTGACAAATACTACAATCCACCCTCTACTGAGGGAGATGAACAGATTTAAGGCAGGAAGATGGAGGAAAAGAGGCTGAGAAAACTATCAACACAGAGAGCCTGAGATGTAAAGAACTAACCTGTGATTCACAGATTTTAAACAACAAAAATTCAGAAATGTTTTTTCTTTAACTTTTTATTTTATATTGGAGTATAGTTGATTAACAATGTTGTGTTAGTTTCAGGTGTACAACAAAGTGATTGTTATACATATACATGTATCTATTCTTTTTCAAATTCTTTTAGAAATGCTTTTTCTTTAAACAAAATAATTATGTTGGTATGACATACCCTAATTGAATTGAGAGCTGCCCCATCTTACTCCACTTTATAATTTCCATAATCTTTGCCAACAAATAGCTGGCTCCACTAAAAGATGAGTGATAAACAGGAAAGACACAAGACATGACCCTACAATGCAAAAGAGAAAACACAGAAAGCAAAAGCATATGAAGACACTGCATTCCGAGAGCACTTATCTAAAAAATTAAATAACATTTGTAATAAACATAGCTTCGAAATATCTTAATAATAAAAGAAGCTCAAAGATTAGGTGAATATGATTGAAGAATAGATTATAGAAATGTGAAAAAGATGAAGGAATCTAGCAGAAAATAATAGACCAGAAAAGGATAACAGAAATAAACACCATATTAGAAGCAAGGGACATAAAAACAAATGCAACTCAAAATCGCAGAGTGACTATGAGTGATTATCTCATAATAGATAATAAAAAATTGAAATGTAAAATGATTAATGGCTCATTTTTGAGAAGATAAGTGATTTGGAATATGCAATACTATAAAGAAGAATAACATAAGCAAAATTGTGGTTTCTGACAAAGAACTAAATAGGGCGTGAGGATTTAGGCATAATGAAAAAAATTTACCTGAAATAAATAGTTTTTAAAAGTTACAATTCGGTAATATCTACATAGTTCTCAAAAAACATAAAGCACTAAGTAATTATACACAAGGCTAAATTATCTTCAAGTACAAAGGCAACATACAAAAATTTTTATATATGCCAGAACCTCAGGAATAAAACATATTTGAGGTCCTTCACAAAGTACAGCCAAATATTCAGCCAAATTATTGCCAAAACCTGGAATGGAGAAGCAAGGTGTGAGCATTACATCTCTTTAAAAAAAATGAACAAAGAAACCTACTAAACTATTTCACAGTGTTTGTAAAACATGCATATTATAACCTTATCACTGTAAAAATAATAACTCAATTAACAAAACAATGGGACTTGGCAGGAACTCCCAGTCTGGTAGCTTCCTGATTTTTCACAAAGGAGAGTCAGTAGAGTATTAAGGAGCTTAAATTATTAAAATGATATCTCTAAAATTAAAATTATTCTTAACATTTCTTAAGTTCAGCATCATGTTTTATAAACTTAGTTTGTAAAAATATGATCTGATTTTCAGTTATTTCTTCCCTATCACTTCTATTTAATTGTTTTATTAACTCTTTAAAGAAATTAAATTTAATATGTAATAGATTCAAATGACATTGATAGTATAAATCCAGTTTTATCTGACTATCTTTTAATGTCAGTTAAACAAGATTTCATCTGAAAATAACACAAAACCTGACTTCTGTTATAAACATATAAATAATGTTTATTTCTCTCATATAATAAAAAATTGGGAGATAGGCAGCTGCTGGACCAATGACTCAATAATGTCTTTGCCAAAGTTTGTGCAATTATTTTCTCCTTATCCTCATGGTAACAACATGTCTGTGTATTCCAAGAAAGAAGATGGAAGCAGATGACTGGTAGAGAATGTCATCAGACTTGTACTTACATTTCACTGACCACTCCTGGCTTCAGGGGAGCCTGGGCAAGTGACTCATATAGACTTTCTATTGTCATTTAGAGTAGGTAAGGATAAAAGAGGTTGAGTGATCTAAGCTATGTGTCTACCACATGTTCCCTCTTATGTAACCATAGAAGAGTTTCAGAAATAAAGTGTAACAATTTTTTACCACAGAAAATATGTAGATTTTTTTTTAAATCTGAAATTTTATATTTTAAAAGCAAAAAGAGGTATTATCAAATGTATATCTATCTCTATCTACCCACATAGTTGAAACCAATGAAAACATTCATTAAATACATAATATCATTTTGCATAGATTCAGATCACATGGGTTAACCCGAGTAATGAAAAAAAACATATAACATAAAAATAACAAGACTGATATGCCAAACATATTAAATCATGTGATAATTTTTTAAATGTTTATTTAACAGAATTATTTCCTAAGTTACAATGCCATGCTCAAAAACATTTTCCTGAAGAATTTGTAGTCATTGAAGTAATAGCATTCTCTGCATCTAACAGGAAATGACACAACATCTCTTGTGAAGTTCCAGCAATGTTATCTGTTATACCTTTGTTTTACAAACTTCTTTCAGCATGTCCATCTACACCTCTTGCTAGTCGTAAATTGTCTTGGTTCAATGACATTTATAGTATTTTTACAACAAGAAATAGTTTTGTTTTTTTTAAATAAATTTATTTATTTATTTTTGGCTGCGTTGGGTCTTTGTTGCTGCGTGCAGGCTTTCTCTAGTTGCGGTGAGCCGGGGCTACTCTTCGTTGCAGTGTGTGGGCTTCTCATTGCAGTGGCTTCTCTTGTTGTGGAGCACAGGCTCTAGGTGTGTGGGCTTCAGTAGTTGTGTCGTGCAGGCTCAGTAGTTGTGGCACATGGGCTTAGTTGCTCCACGGCATGTGGGATCTTCCCGGAGCAGGGCTCGAACCCATGTCCCCTGCATTGGCAGGCAGATTCTTAACCACTGTGCCACCAGGGAAGTCCTAAGAAGTAGTTTTTGATAGAGTCATTTTTCAATCATTCTCTTACAATCATCACTGCTGTCCATGTTGTGTGGCTCAAACCAACAATGACTGGTCATTTGCAGCCTGGCAAGTAACACACAGTCACAGTCTACACAATAAAGCAAATCCTCCTTCAGTTAGTATACTGACACTGCTTTAGAAATGGTGGATGAAAAGGTTTTTTTCTTAAAGTATTTCTACATTCTGCTTCCTTTCATTGGAGTTTTGGTTAAATTATTTTTACTATGATTAAGAGCTTACATAGATTTAATTGAATTTTGCAACTATATATTTTAAACAAGATAAAATGAAATAGACACAATCATAGTCCTTAAATATTAAAAATATGTTTGGTTAAATTATTAAACATAATTTTAATAGTTGAGATGATTGGAGTGTAGACACAGTAATGATCAAGTGAGTGAGCAGAAGACTGAGACAAAGAACTCAGTGCAAGTGGTCAAAGCAAGTGAAAATATGAGAGAATTTAATAAGTCCAGGTGCCCTAAAATAAATTGTTGATTGAATCGACAAAGGGAAAATAGAGAGGAAAATGAAAAATAGAAGAAAATTTCTGAAAGTTACAGAAAGACAAGTATTTCCAGATAGAAAGCCTGGAGGGGGTGAGGGTGGTAGGTATATTAAGAAAGAAAGATAGATATAGATATAGATATATAGATAGATATAGATATATATAGTAAGGGTGTATCAGAACTTACAGGATAAAGAGGAATTCATAAGAATTTTACAATGAGAGAATCAAATTATCCTCAGTATGAAGAGATTTACATAGTGCTCAGACGTTTTCTGATCAAAAGACTAGAATGGTGTTTGTAAAGGTCAGAGGAAATTATATACAGTCATCCCTCAGTATCCATGGGGGTTGGGTTTCTGGAGTTCCCGCGAATACGGAATTCTGAGGCTGCTCAAGTCTCTTACATAAAATAGCGTATACAACGAATACAGTCATCTCTTCCTATCCACGAGTTTCATCGTGGGTTTCACATCCTCAGATTCAACCTATGGTTTTGACAGAGAATCTGGTGGTTCTCTACCTTCTTAGTCCCAGAGGCATGTGTGAAATTCAGTTCTCCCCTTGAGATGTTTTTAAGTCTGTGTCTTCCCTGCATCCCATATTTTTCAAACCCTGGCAAATGTTTTGAGGGGAAACCGGCCACGTTTTTGAAACAGGCTTCTACACTCCATCAGAACTTCGTCTCACAAGTTATTAGGAGACTGTGTTTTATTTTAATTTTCCATTTAGAAGCTTTTAACTCAGAGCCCTGGCGTCCATCGCAGCTCCAGAATTCTGAATATTACATAAGCAAACGGTCTTTTGGGGCTTCTCTAGTTTTCATCCTGTCACTCAAGAGTTTACCACTTCTCAACTACCAAGACTTGGCTGGTTTCTATTCCCTCTTGGAGTCTTGCTGGGTCAGGCCAGATACCCAGTCTTCCTATAAGCATCTGGATATAAGAAAGTAGTGGCTGACTATTTTTACTCATAATAGGTGGATTTTCTCTTATTTCAAACTATTTAAAGACAGTTTACCATATTCTTGTTGTTTCCATTAGTATTCTATGCCTTTAAAGATATACTTTTCCTAGATGTTGCAGAGGGACAATTAGCCTACTGCACTACATTTTACCAGAAGCAGAAGTCCTCTCTTCAGTATGTGTTAATAAATACTTTTATAGTCCAATTTATTTTAATGAAAAACATTTTTATTTTTATCTCTGAGCTTTATATTTGCAATATTGTCTTGTCCTTTTGTATTTTTATGATCAAAATATTTACTCTGTAAATGAGGGGATGATGCTTTATCATTTCATAGTTATGGGTAAAATTGACACAATTTACTCTTTTAAATGAAGATACATCATTTCTTTTGAAAACATTTGAATCCAAATATTTTTACTCTCAAATTTAAAAGTCAACAAGCCTGCACCAGTTATAAAAATTCTCTCAAAGCTATAGGAAAACTCTTTGCCTTTGTGCAAGCCTATATAAATGTAAAACAAATGCTGTGATACTTTGATAAGAAGATATGTAAAATTAACTAAAATTCAATAGTTCATAGAATATAAATATTTGTTAAACTTTGTGTGACTAACGAGATATAATGACTAGTTGAATTCTATTAAACCGTGTCAACAGCTTCCCATCTTTCAAGATTCCCTATTATCAGTTGACACATCTATAATTCTAAGACTGCTCAAAAGAATATAGGGCTTAACATTTTATGTCTTCCACAGTATCAGGAGGGTGATCAAGTGTTCTGATTTTCCCACGACTGAGGTTACCTGGACTTGGGAATTTTAGTTTTAAAAGCAGAAAAGTCCTTGGCAAACCTGGACAAGTTGTTTACTCTACCAAGGACTGAGCAATTTAGACCTTCAATAATGAGCAATGCATAGAAAATAAGTTATGTTCAAGATGTTTAGGATTTATATAACATTGTAAAAATAATTATAACTCAATAATTCATCATTAATAAATATATGAATACAAAACACTCAGGAGAACAAAAGTACATAATTTTTATATAATCATATTCACAAGTCAGAATTATGTAATTAACTAAACATTGAATTTAGAATCAAAAGATCTGCATTTAATTTTTAATTTTACCACTCACGATTTGACCTTTGGCACATCTGTAAACCTCTCTGAACCATAAACATATCTGTTCTGTAAAAGAGGGATAATGATATATATCATATCTACCTTATGAGAGTGTTTTAAAAATCAAGTAAAATAGGGTCTGAAAACAAATTGAAAACACTGAAGTGCTATACTAATGTTATTTATATACTGATATATTCAAAATTATGACAATTATCCAACATTACTTGGTAGGTAATTTATGTCATCATAGCATATGATAACATGTAGATTACTTATTCACATGTCCACTATTATCTCATCTACAGTGGCTGAAATTTAATAATTTATCCAAGCAAAACATTTTCTTTTCATTACGAATAAACTTCCAACACAGAAATATATGTATGTACATACATATATGTATATGTATGTCCTTGTGGCCACAAGGATAGAATTGACAAAACTTGCTTTCAAATGTTTAATGATATATGTTACATTATCACTTAAACATTTGAAAGCAAATTTTGTCAATTCTTTCCTGTGGCCACAGATTGAATAATTTCTAAATTCTCAGCTCTATTAATCACTTGTTGGTAAGCATATACAAATGGTCACAGTATGATGTGACACAGAGGAATAGTATTTTAATGGACATTTAAGGGAATATGAGAATACTCGATACAGTAAAAGATACTTGAATTAACATCTAGGTAAAGTAGAAACTTAGCAGGTATGTCAAGAAGACAGAACTTTGCAAGCCAAAGTTATAGCAACTGCAAATGTAAAAAAACAGAAAAAGTGCACAGACAATTCAGGGAATTAGTTGTTCAGCTAAAATGGAGTACAGAGTAAACAAAGAGAAATGTCAGGACAAGAGATAGGACCATTGAAATTGGTTAGATTATATAAAGTACCCTAAGTAGGAGCAATTATAATAATTTCTAACCCCAATGACCAACAATTTTTTCCGCATATTAGTCAGGTACTGCTAGAAGCCAACCCAATGTCTGTTTGCTCTTCTCCCTTATAGTTAAAACTTTAATTATTTGGGGGTTCCCAGTGTGTCTAGCTAAAAGTCTATTTTTCAGCCCTCGCCAAAACTAGATAGAGGTGATTCGTGAAACAGTCCTGTTCTGCTATGTAGTCTGCCTGTATTGTTTCCCTTGTATGAGCATAGCTTTTTCCTCTTCCCCACCCACCCACCCTGGTTACACTGTTATGAAGGCACAAGCCTGGAGAAAAGCAGTCATCTTGTGACCTTGAAACGATAAAGGTGGGGACAGAGGACTAAACACTATGAACAGCAGAGCTGAAAGAGGAAAAGAACCTGGAATCATGTCTGATGATGTCATTGAACCATTGCACCAGCCCCACAACAGCCTCATTCTGGATTTCCTCTTCTGTGAAATCAATAAATAATTGGTCCTTAAACCATAACAATTAATACACTACATATCAATAGATGTCTGTTGACTAATAGGAGGCCATATATTCAATGATAAAAGTCTTGGATTACATTTTGTAACCAATAGGAAGGTGTTGAAGTATTTTAAATTGAGGATTAGTATAACCATATTTAGGTTTTAGAAAGCTCACTCCCACTTCACCAAGTATCCAGAGCGCCAATTTATCCTGTAGAAATTACACAAATAATATAGCATTCTATGTTTAAGAAAACACACAGTTTTCAAAGTAAATGTAAGCAAGATTGGAACATTGTCATATATACTAGCTATTGCCCAAATTCTCAGAATTTCAACAGATTCAGTAAATGTATATTCAAGATTTATGTTACTCCTGAGTGGGTTATGCTTGACTGGAATAATAATATTTGTCATTCCAGACCTATGGCAACTTGTTTATATTTCCATCTTCTCCCCTCATATAAGAATATGGGGGAAGGAGTTAAACATGGATATAGACATAGGAAATATCTTTCAATTGGTGCCTTCCTGAGATGCTAAAATAAAATGATATGTAATCTTTACAAATGTCATCTCATTGAGATAGTTGGAAAAATACTTTAAAACCTCTAGTCCTTACTTGCTAGAGATGCATCACTACTGCTTTGGCATCATATGAAGAAACAAGCAAATGGTAAGAAAAAACACCAAACAAGCTATAGAATAAATTTGGATTTTATCACCACTTTTTATTGTACAGTCTGTGAAAGTATGGGTTCTGGACTCACAGAGGCCTGGGTATGAATCCTAGCTCTGCCATACACTAAATATATTACCCAGGAAAACTATCTTAATATCCTTAAGGATGGACTTTTCTCCTCTTAAATGGGGGTTTTAATTCATACATGTAGGAATATTATGAGAATTAAATGAGATACTATTTGTAAAGTTGGTAACTCAGTACCTGGCACATGGTAATCATTTAATTCAGTGGTTGCCATTAATAGTATGATTATTAATAGTTATGATTATTACCCTTCTCATTACTGTCATCATCATTATTATTACCTCCCATTAGGAGAGAAACAACTAATTTAAATGGAAATGACTTCCTATATAGATTTTCTTTACTGTGTGCTTTATTTCCTGTTCATTCTTAATTATCCATGTGAGGATTTTGCTGCAATGATCTATTTTAGTCTGTTTTTAATTCTGGGAAAACTTCTTCTACAAATTTCTGGGCCCTCTGCCTGCCTGCACCAATTATTCTGTATTTAGGAAATGCAAACGGATTTTAATAGTAAATTGAGGTAAAAACAAAGTATGGAGGCATCTACAGTGCAGAAACTTAGATGATGCATTTTAAAGTCATCATCACTTGCACTTTGAGTGACTCACATTTTTAAAAATATTTTCTTAGTATTTTTGATCAAGATAAGGCCATATTGAAAGGATATATATTTTATAGGTTTGCAGTGAACACTGATAAATTAAAAGTGACTTGATACTGAGCCTGCGCGTCTGGAGCCTGTGCTCCGCAACAAGAGAGGCCGCGATAGTGAGAGGCCCGCGCACCGCGATGAAGAGTGGCCCCCACTTGCTACAACTAGAGAAAGCCCTCGCACAGAAACTAAGACCCAACACAGCCATAAATAAATAAATAAATAAATAAAAATTAAAAAAAAAAAGAATTAAAAAAAAAAAAGGAATGAAAAATATTTAAAAAAAAAAAAAAAAAGTGACTTGAAGTTTAATTATAGAGCCATTTAATTGACCAGACCACTGCTTCCAAAATATGGTTCAGACATCTACTTTTATGCAATACCTAAAATTCACGAACAAACATTATCTCTGGAATATATATTTCCATTTTAGCATATGACAGAATCAAGTTGAACAATATATTCTTGTGAAAATACAAAATATATCTGATAATTTCTCTAAATCTTTGCTGAAAATACTTGCAATATTGAACTGAATATGCTGTTTTTGCAAGATATTCACATTTAGGTTTTTACCTGAAACCAAAAACTCTGAACAAAATACACATTAACAAGTGAGGGAAGGTTGAGAGGGTCAATTCCATAAGTGTGTTTGTACCAGTGAAAGTTTCTGGGCAATGGAGATCACGTGCTAATCATCTTTCAGAAAACTCTGAACATTACTGAACTAAACCTTCACAGATTTTTTTGTTGTTGTTGCTTTGTGTTGTTGAGATTTAAAAAACGTTTTTATTTTAAGTGAGAGCAAGAGTTTTCTCCTTTTGAAATATGACAATATAGTTAGGTGTTTTATGTTATGACAGGATAAGCTTTTTTCTTCCTCTCTAGTTGTAGAGAGGACAACTAGAAAGGAGCATACAGCAGCACCAGGAATTCCAAGTTAGAATTCATAGGAAAGTGTACCAGGATAACTTGGAGATGGGAATAGTGATGTCACATGGTTACCAGATTGGCCACCCTATCTTTTTTTTTTTTTTCTGGTTACCCTTACTTTTTTTTTTTTTTAATAGATCTTTATTGGAGTATAATTGCTTCACAATACTGTGTTAGATTCTGTTGCACAACAAAGCGAATCAGCCATATGCATACATATGTCCCCATGTCCCCTCCCTCTTGAGCCTCTCTCCCACCCTCCCTATCCCACCTCTCTAGGTCATCGCAAAGCACCGAGCTGAGTTGATCTCCCTGTGCTATGCTGCTGCTTCCCACTAGCTAACTATTTTACATTCGGTAGTGTATATATGGTGATGCTACTCTCACTTTGCCCAGCTTACCCCTCCCCGCCCCACATGTCCTAAAGTCCATTCTCTGTGTCTATGTCTTTATTCCTGCCCTGCCACTAGGTTCATCAGTACCAATTTTTGTTTTGTTTTTTTTTTTTTTAGATTCCATATGTATGTTCTAGCGTACGGTATTTGTTTTTCTCTTTCTGACTAACTTCACTCTGTATGATAGACTCTAGGTCCATCCACCTCACTACAAATAACTCAATTTCGTTAGTTTTTATGGCTAATATTCCATTGTACATATGTGCCACATCTTCTTTATCTATTAATCTGTCGATGGACATTTAGGTTGCTTCCATGTCCTGGCTATTGTAAATAGTGCTGCAATGAACATTGTGGTACATGTCTCTTTTTGAATTATGGTTTTCTCAGGGTATATGCCCAGTAGTGGGATTGCTGGGTGGTATGGTAGTTCTATTTTTAGTTTTTAAAGGAACCTCCATTCTGTTCTCCATAGTGGTTGTATCAATTTACATTCCCACCAACAGTGCAGGAGGGTTCCTTTTTCACCACACCCTTTCCAGCATTTATTGTTTCTAGATTTTTTGATAATGGCCATTCTGACTGGTGTGAGATGATACTTCATTGTAGTTTTGATTTGCATTTCTTTAATAGTTAGTGATGTTGAGCATCTTTTCATGTGCCTCTTGGCCATCTGTATGTCTTCTTTGGTGACCCACCTCCTAGAGTAATGGAAATAAAACAAAAATAAACAAATGGGACCTAATTAAACTTAAAAGCTTTTGCACATCAAAGGAAACGGTAAATAAGATGAAAAGACAACCCTCAGAATGGGAGAAAATATTTGCAAATGAAACAACAGACAAAGGATTAATCTCCAAAATGTACAAATAGCTCATGGAGCTCAATATCAAAAAACCAAACAATTCAATTAACAAATGAGTGGAAGACCTAAATAGGGCACCCTGTCTTGAAACCATGCTTGCTGTGGAACAGTTAAGAGGCTAAATTCAGTTACAAAGTTGAATCAGTATTTGTAGAGATGGTGATGAACATCCATTGATAGCAATCATGAATTGTGTCCATATTTTAAAATTTAGATTTGTTTTATAAGATGATTATGTGTCCATGGAAAGTTGAAACATGTTGATATGCCCACCCATGATAGGAGTATTTTCATGCTTTCAACAACTAACTTGGACTGAAATGCAAAGTGTTCACTGGAATGTATATTGCTATTCCCAAATGCACTACAGAGAAGTGGTTAACAATTTTGATACTTCAATTATTCTATTAATCCTTGATCTATATGTTTCACGTGTTTAAAACTCTACAAAGAGAAAGTGTTGAGTCTGAGAAGTTTCAGTATTCTGATTCATTAAAACATAATAAATGAATGAATGAATAAATAAATGTACTTAACTGAGTCAGAGAAGAAAGAGTTAAAAAAAATAAAAAAAGAAAGCAAGTAACCAAGCACAAAAACATCTTAGATTAGTGTCCAAATTACTTGGGGTGGGGGAGCTTCCATAATTTGAAAAGAAAACATTATTTCTCAACATTTATATTAATCACACCTTTACTGTGTCTAAACAGGGTACTTAAAGGCCTACTTTCCTTAAAAAACTGCTTTTATTATTACTGACTCAACTTACCATGTCGGCAATTCTGTGAGTAAAGGTCAATTAGCATGGCTGAAAAGCACTTTATGAGCAAAATAAAATAGAATAGTATTCAGTTTCTATGATTTTCTCAAGATATTTTTCTTCATTTAGCTTTACTGTGATATAATTAACATATAACATGATGTAAGTTTAAGGTGTACAACATAATGATTTGATATGTATATGTATATATTGCAAATTGATTACCAAAATAAGGTTAGTTAACACATTCATCAACTCACATAGTTACAATTTTTGTGTGTGTGGTGAGAACTTTTAAAATCTACTTTCTTAGCAACTTCCAAATAACAATACAATATTGTTAACTATAGCCACCATGCTATACATTACATGCCAGAACTCATTTTATAACTGTAGTTATAGTAGTCTGTACCCTTTGACCACCTTCACTCATTTCCATACCCCCAATCCCTCACCCCTGACCACCACCAATCTCTTCTCTGTTCCTCTTTGTTTAGTTTATTTAGAGTCCACATATAAGTGAGATTATACAGTGTTTGTCTGTATCTGTCTGACTTATTTCGCTTAGCATAATGTCCTCATGCTTTACCCATGTTGTTAAAATAGCAGGATTTCCTTTTTTAAACCAAGAGATTTTTCTGAACATTTGTGTGTATGTGTGTGCTACCACAATTAAAATAGAAACAACAATAAAAATTGAAATGTAGTATAAAATAAAATATGGTGAACTACATAAAATAATGGATGAAAATAAGCCAGAAATATTGAGAAAAGGAAGCCAAGTATAAAATAGTGCATACAGTGAAATTACACATATATACACGCTTAAACATGTGCAAAAGCACTCTCTAGTATTAGAAGTAAGGATAGTGCTACCCTCTGGGGAGAAGAGGGGAGGCTGAGATGTGGCATGTGCAGACTTCTGGAATGATTTAAGTGTCAATTTCATTTTTTTTCTCTTTTTAATCTGAGTGGGGCTCCACATGTCTTCCTTGTATAGCTCATTACACCTTCACACATGCTCTGCACACTTTTCTGTCTGTATGCTACACTTCAGTTAACAATTTATATTAAAAGCTAGTTACCATGCTTAAGGCTCCCCAATGGATTTGCGTCAGTTTTTATTCCTTCTATAAATCTTTCTCTCCTTCAATCCCAAAGAAGTCCAACCCATACAGATCTTCTTTATTTAACCCTCAACAAATGTAGATTGTTCCTACATCAGAATAGTTCCTGTAATTTTCTTTCCCAGATGTTTACAAGTGTGAAATTTTATCATTCTGGCCTCCAATTTTACTATCTGGTAGAGGCCATCCCTGACTAAGCTGTAAAGGTTTTACATGATTTCCAGAAAACAAACGAACAAACATACAAACTAACCCTGTTTCCTCTTTTGTGATCTATAAAGGTCAATGTAATATATCTCTCTTTACTTCTTTATCTTAGCTTAAGCACATGCTGTTTAGATCCTATGCTCCTGCTGCATTCAGTGGCCTTCTTGCTGGGGCTTTACCATGACAAGCTTGACCTGGCCTAAAGTCCTTTGCTCTTAGGATTCTCTCTGAATCAAACATTCTTGACCATTTTTTTTCCACATTCCAGGGGTAGCTCCTTTTTTTTTTGAAGTATTCTTTTCTACCCATTTGTTTCCTTCATATCAATTTTCACTATAAGGAGATATTTTTGTTTGGTTTTGCTTTAATGTGCTTCTGGTCTCACTTCTATTCTTAGAATGTAAATTTCATGATGGCTGAGCCCTCTACTAGGTTTACATAAATATGCACTAGGGCAGAGCCCAGCATAGAATAAATATCTAATATATATTTATAGAAAGCAACATTAAACATGTTAATGGTTATGTGGTTCCGTGGACATGATCTAAACTCATAGCAGTGTCAGGACCAAAGAAACTCTGTCCACAACCAAATTTAAATATACTCCAAGTTTATTGCATGCATTTCTCAAAGACTGTGAAGTATACATGTTGACCTAAGCAATACTCTTCTAAAAATGTTTTATTTTCTTCCATGTTCCTTTTGACACAGGTGCTTTCAACTTTTTCCAACTCAAATCCCAGCTTGACCCATCCCATTCCTTTCTCTCTTCATTCCTATTTGTCCAAATTTTACATTCCCCAAAGCAAAACACAAATAAAAACAACAAATGCAAACAAACAATGTCACTAATAAAACTCAAAAACAATTAGTTTGTGCAGGCAGTGTTTCCCTTGTAAAGTGGAGAAATGAGAAGAAACTGAGCAGGGCAAACAGTTTTCTCTTTCATGAGAGGGGAGAAGAATTGCCTGGGATTACTAATATATTAAGTGGTGGTCACACATGATACTATATAGACAAAGAATTTCAACACTAATATTAAAGGAATCCCCAAATGAATTTCAACACTTTGAGACAGTATTAGGGAGAATGAGAAATGGCTTGACAAACCATGTGTTCAGTTATTTCTAAGTATGTCTGAGTTTTAAGATAAAGTTATGTGCATCTTTTGCTTTTGTATACATTATGAATATTTTAATGTTTTTAAAATAAGATGTGAATTTAATCTTCGAAGGCCAGGACCCGTATCTTATACATCTTTGTATGACCCACTGTGCTGAGCAAAATATCCAGTGCTCATTGTTAAGACCATGAAGGATGATGAATTACAAGAGGTCAGGGTTATTTATGAAATAGAAAAAAACCTCATGTGCTGAGAGGATGGTTAGGGATATCACCTTTTTTAGATATTGATTTGTTTAGCTTTAGGTGAGTGAGCTGTAGCTATTCTATTATTATTGATTATGCATATCCAACTACCAAATACATGGGGTTTTCCAAAGAAAGGGGTCTGGGGATAATGATTCCAGGTGCAATATACTAAGATAGTATTGCATAATGCAGATACAAGGCTAAGGAAATGTTATTGAACAAACTGCATGAAAAAAAAAATTTGTTATTGAAATTTTGGCACATTTTACTATTTATTGCTCTGGGACTTTTTCACAAAGAAGTCTAAATATCCATTGATTTTAAAAAAGATATCTTATTTTAATCTGAATAAAAATGTGAAAATACTCTTTATTTATGGCCAAAGAGATACAGTTGGAAACTGAGGTTGTCCACATAAGGAAGGAATTTACTCCAAAACATATGATTCTTTCATTTACTGATTAATTGTTCTATTCAAGAATATTTAAGAAATATTTAATGATTATCTACTAGTTGTTGTAGCAGTTGAAAATTGAGTTTAAAAAAAGCCCCTTTTTCCACAAAACTTAGATTTTGGAGAAAGAGATAGCAGTTGTTTCAATAAACATATAAAATTTATAATGTCAAAGACATTATATACATTGAGTCCTAGGAAGAAAAATAAAACAGAATGGGTCAAATGTGAAAGAGGAGTATGAATTTTAGTTACTAGGAATCAAGGAACATCTCTCTTAACATATAAAAGTTGACTGTGTGTGTACTTGGATATTTATATCTCAAAAGTGCCCTTTTCGCACCAAAGGGAGCTGTTTCAGAATTGGAAAATAGAAAGGAATGTTGCTACAAGAAGTAAAGTATTATAATTTTGTGCACTTTCAGTTTTACCTATTCATCTGACCTAACATCACAGATGAAGACTCCGGATGAGCTGAAGTATATTCAAAGGCATTCCAAATATGAGCTGTGCACACTGGGAATCAGGAGGTGGCACATTCAAGAGTAGAGGAGAGGAGGGCTTCTCCTGATCTTCACAAGAGAGGCCTGTGTAGCTGTTTGATTAGCAGAGAGTTCTGCTGACACAGGGGACCTACAAGTATCACATCTAAACGAGCAAAGTGGTGGGCAGATAGCTGGGCGGGGGTATTCTACTCAATGCTAAGGAGAGTTGTAAATACAAGGGAAATGGATCTGACTCTGTTGCTATATATTTCTGACAGTAACTTAGATTCTTTCTTTAAATATGCATCTAACAACAAGAATGTTTATTTTTTAAAAAAATTGCAATAGTGTATGCCATAGTTCAAAGCATAGGCATGATGGTGTTCACCAGATCTCTTCCTGACCAACCTTCTAAGAGGCCCAAATAACACTTAAAATAGTGATACAGTCAACACTTGAATTCATCAGGGTTCTCCAGCCAGTAGGATGTATACATACAGGGAAAGAGATTAATTATAAGAAATTCAATTACATAATTATGGAGGCTGGTAAGTCCCAAATTTTCAATGTGAACTGGCAGGATGGAAACCCTGGAGAGCTAATCGTGAAGACGAAGAAGTGTGAGTCAGTCTACTGAAGAACTCTTATCTGCTCTGGAAGGCAGACCTTTTTGTTCCACTCAGGCCTTCAGTTTATTGGATGAGGCCCATCCACATTATGGAGGGCAATCTGCTTTACACAAAATGTACTAATTTAAGTGTTAATCTCATCCCAAAACACCCTCCATGTTGACTCATAAAATTAATCATCACAATGCTCAAGATATATTCCTGGATTGATGTACTGTAAATATAAAAATGCTGCATATTTGATATGATCATGCTGTAACACATGGAAATATTGAAAAGTACACACTATTTTATTCTACTGCTTTTAAATTATTTCTACTAGTCACTTTTAAATTCACACATGTGAATTTATTTGCAGTTGAAAATATTTAAAAATTGAATAAATAATAATTTAGGAATACAATATTTATTGTTATAAAAACAGATTTTTTTCTTTCATAGGTAACATCAGTGGCACAGCTTTCCAATACTGATTGTTTAAATATAAAACTCAGAAGACTTTATGATTCCTTCATAAAGAAAGATATAATTAGTTTATTTTAGAAACTCTTTAAATGATTATTTTTAAACCAAAATACTTTTTCATTTAAAAACAACTGTTAAGCAAAATATTTAAAAATCATATAAATTCAAAAGATTAGGAGACATTAGTCATCTTTAATAATTTTCAAACCAGGATTTTTATAACATTACCTATAAAACATTTCCAAATAAATATGTCTTTTTTTAAAACCTCACAGATTTAATATTTGATTATGTTAAAATTTCAGTTAGGAGAAGCTATTCATGGAAACACTAACATTATTGCAGTATAATAAACATGAAGGGCATTTTGAGAATTTTCCTCTGTTTATATATTCACAGGTAATCTGAAGTAAGGTTTTCATTTTCTCAAAACAGGCATACCAATTTGTTTGAGCTAGAATAAATGTTATACTTATCCACATAATACTGAGTGTGTCCTGTAACATTATATAATCTTCATTTTAAAGTATTATTTTTGAATTAATGTTAAAATACACAAGCCATTTGATTTATGTAAATATTTCGTACCATAAAATGTATAGGAATTGTGATGTAATACATTTGATAACACACACACACACACACACACACACAAACACATTGTAGAACTTGAAATTGTAGTATACAGTACAGCACAGAAGAGAGAAAATTTAGATCAGAACCCCAAGGAAACTAAATTGGTGGTGCTCATAAAAGTTTACAAGAATCTAAAGAAAGTGGCTGCTCATGAAGTAAAAAAAGTCACAGCATGAGCTATAAATTTGGAAAGATAGGTTTCTGAGGAAAGTAACAGATGCTGTTTCTTTCAAATCATTTTAAAATGGGATACACAGTTTTTAAAAGAAAAAAGTGTGTTAAAACTTGTAGCACTACTAAAACAAAGAATATAATAAACTTCAAATGTCTGCCACTGCTGTCAATCTATTTCCCAAAGGCACAGAACTGTTTCTTTCAATTTTTCTTACAATGTTTTCTTATGATTTGACCAATTGTTAAGATTTCCAGAAAAGGATACTCCAGTATTTCATATGAGAAATTGATAGCTCTTGCTGTCAAGTATCTAGTAGAGCTGAGGAAAATTATGCCTCACACATCATCTTTTCTCAGATGAGATCAAAGTCCGTTAAAGACATCACAAGCTCTGTTCAAGGTAGAGAAAGCCAAGGGCAGAGTAAACAGCAAAGCCAGAAATAAAATCTGTATATTTTCACTACCAGTACCATATTCTAACCACAAGCATACACAAGTATACCTTTCTATTCCAAACTGAAGTTGGTGCTTCATGTTTGTCCCTCCCTCCCTCCCTCCCTTCCTCCCTCTTTCTATTTTCCTCTTTCAAAATCTCATTTTAGCTTTTTGTCAGTTTAACAATCAAAGCCACCTTCAGCTTCCTTCCCACCATTATCACATTAATTAAAAAATTCCTTTAACTTGAGTTTTTCTTCTTAATCATTATATTCTTTATGAATTAATAATAATAAAACCTCACAAATGTACTTTTATGTATACTCTCCAAACATAGATTTGTGATTCATGTTATAAATACCATAGCATATTGAGAAGGCATATTCAAATACTGTATAATATGGGTTCTGTCATATCTAAAGTCAGGAATGCTTCATTGTTGACAACCTGTTCTCTAACTTAATTGTAACAGTCTTAAATGCCACATTCTATCATCTTGCCATCTTTCAGTCTTTCCCTCTACTTTCTTCACAATCTAGAGTAATGTTGAAATGATTTTTATGGCTGAATTATATTCCATTATATGTATATGCCACACTTTGTCTATCCATTTGCTCATAGTGGATGTTTGGGTTGTTTCTACCTTTTAGATACTATGAATAATGCTGTTATAGAAATCCACAAACAAGTTTCTGTGTAGACATACATTTTTATTTCTTTTAGGTGTATACCTAGGAGTATAATTGCTGAGTATTCTGTTTAACTTTTTATGGGACTACCAAACTTTTTCCACTATTTTACATTCTTACCTGCAATGTATAGGAGTTCCTATTTCTCCAAATCACCAGGAACACTTGTTAATTTTTACTTTCTGGATTAAAGTTATACTAGTTGTTTGAAGAGGTATCTCATTGTGATTTTGATTTCTACTTCCTTAATGACCAAGGATTGTGAACATATTTTCATGTGCTTGTTGCATTTGTATATCTTTGGAGAAATGTCTGTTCAATTCACTTATCCACTTTTAATTGGGTTTTTTGTCTTTTTGTTAAGAAATAAGAGATCTTAATAGATTCTGGATAATAAACTCTTATAAGATATATGATTTGGAAATAGTTTCTCCATTTTTGAAGGTTTTCTTTCCACATTCTTGATAATGCCCTTTGATGCATGAAAGTCTTTAGATTTTTTGAAGTCCAATCTCTTTTTTCTTATGCACTTTTGCTTGTGGTGTTAAGTCTAAGAATCCATTGCCAAATCTAAGATCATGAAAATGTACCCCTATGTTTTGTTCTAATAGTTTTAGTTTTTATATCCAGGTTGTTGACCCATTTTTGTATACGGAGTGAAGTATGGGTCCAAAATCATTCTTTTTGCTTGTGAAAAAACCGGTTTTTCAGCACCATTTTTGGAGAAGACTATTTTTCCCCATGCATAATCTAGGCACTCTTGTTGAGAATCAATTGACTAAAGATGTTTGGGTGGATTTCTGGGCTCTCAAATTTATTCCATAGCTCTATATGTCTGTTCATATGCCAATACCACACTGTTCTGATTTCTGCAGTTTTGTAGTAAATTTTGAAATAAAGAAGTGTGAGTCCTCCTACTTTGACTTTCTCTTTCAAGATTGTTTTGGATATTTGGGGCCCTTTACATTTCTGTATGAATCTACTTTTCCGTTTCTACAAAAAAAAAAAAAATGGGAATTTTGATAGGGATTGCATTGAAGCTCTAGATTGCTTTGGGGAATATTGACATCTTAATAGCATTACATCTTCCGTTCCACGAATGTGGATTATCTTTCCACTTATTTAGGTTTTCTTTAATTTCTTTCAGCAATGTTTGTAGCTTTCAATGTACAAGTCTTTCCCTTCCTTGCTTAAATTCTCTCATAGGTATTTTATTCTTTTGAATGTTATTGTAAACAGCATTGCTTTCCTTTTGGATTGTTTATTGCTGTTGTATAGAAGCACAACTGACTTTTTTTATGCATTTATTTTGAACCCAGCAACTTTGCTGAATTTGTTTATTAGCTCTAGTAGCTTTTGTGTATCCTATGGGTTTTCTGTATATAGAATCATGTCATCTACATTCTGCTTAATTAGAAAAAGTTTTTTCTTCTTCATTTCCAATTTAGATGACTTTTACTTACTTTTCTTGCCTAATTGCTCTGGATAGCGTTTTTATTGCAATGTTGAATAACAGTGGGTAAAATGAGTATTATTGCTTTGTTCCTAAGCTTAGGGGGAAAAGTTTCAAATTTTCACTATTGAGTATAAAAAACTGGGTTTCCATAAATGTTCCTTATTATACTACAGAAGTTCCCATCTATTCCTAGTTTGCTGAGTGTTTTATTCAGGAAAGTGTGCTGAATTTTGTCAAATGCTTCTTCTGGAACAACTGGGGTAATCATGTGTTTTATTTTTTCCTTAGTTACAGTAATATATAGTATCTCATTAATTGAATTTCTATTTTGAACCACTATTTTATTCTTTTGATAAATCCCACTTTTGGGTATGGGTGTAATCCTTTAAATGTGCTGTTTAATTCAGTTTGCTCTTATGTTTGCTGACAAAATTCATAAGGGATATTGACATGTTGTTTTCTTTTCTTGTGATGTTTATGTCTGGCTTTGGTATCAGGGTAATTCTGCCTCATAGGATGTGTTAGGACATGTTTCCTCCTCTTAAGTTTTTTTTGTAAGAGTTTGACTAGAATTGGTGTTAATTCTTCTTTAAATGTTTGGGAGAATTCACTATTGAAGCCATTTAGTCCTGGACTTTTCTTTTTTGAGAAGTTTAATTACTTACCCAATATCTTTACTTGTTACAAGTATGTTGAGAAGTTCTATTTCCTCCTGAGTCAGGGTGGGTAACTTGGTAACTTGTATGTTTCTAGGAATGTGTCCATTTCATTTCAGTTATCTAAATATGTTGGCACACAACCTGTTCACAGTAGTCTCTCATAATTCTTCTAGTGTCTGTAAAGTCAGTAATAATGCCTTTGCCTTCTTTTCTGATATGAGTTCTTTGTATATTTTTCCTGTTTTCTCTTTCTGATAGTTTATTATTAGTGTAGATAAATGCAATAAAATTCTGCATATAAATTTTATATCCTGCAAATTTACTGAATTAATTTATTGTTCTACTAGGTTTTTGGTGGCGTGTTTAAGGTTTTCTATAAATAGTACCAGATCATCTTCAAATAGTGATAGTTTTACTTCTTCCTTTTCAATTTGGATACCTTTTATTTCTTTCTCTTATCTTATTGCTGTAACTAGGACTTCCAATACTGTGTTAAATAGAAGTGTCAAGAGTGGGGGTCCTTGTCTTCTTCCTGATCTTAGAGGAAAAGGTTTCAGCTCTTCACTGTTAAGTATGATGTTAGCTGTGAATTTGTCATAAATGGGTTTTATTATATTGAGATATGTTCCCTCTATGCTAACTTTATTGAGAGTTTTTCAAGAATAAATGTTGAATTCTGTCAAATGTTTTTCCTTCATGTATTGAGATGATCATGTGATTTTATCCTTCCTTTTGTTAATGATATGTATCACATTGATTGATTTATGGATATTAAACTATCCTTGCATCCCTGGAATAAATCCCATTTGATCATGGTGTATGATCTTTTGTATATATTGTTGAATTCACTTTGTTAATATTTTGTTGAGGTCTTTCATCTATATTCATCAGAGATATTGATCTGTAATTTTCTTTTTTTGTATTATCTTTGTCTGATTTTGGTATGAGGATGATGGTGCCTTCATAGAATGAATCTGGGGGTGTTCCCTCCTCTTCAGTTTTTTGGAATAGTTTGAGAAGGATAGGTATCAACTCTTTCTATGTTTGGTAGAATTCCCCTGTAAAGCCATCTGGTCATGAACTTTTGTTTGTTGGGAGTTTTTTGATTACTGATTCAATTTCATTACCAGTAATTAATCTGTTCAGATTTTCTTTTTCTTCCTAATTCTGTCTTGGAAGATTGTATGTTCCTAGGAATTCATCCATTTCTTCTAGGTTGTCCAATTTGTTAGCAAGTGATTGTTTGTAATATTCCCTTATGACTCTTTATATGGTATTTCTGTGATATTGGTTGTAATTCCTATTTTATTTCTAATTTTATTTATTTGGACACTTTCTTTCTTGAGGAGTCTGACAAGGGTTTATCAAGTTTGTTTATCTTTTAAAACTGGCTCTTAGTTTTATTAATATTTTCTATTTTTTTGGAGGGGGTCTCTATTTTATATATTTCTGCTCTGATGTTTATTATTTCCTTCCTTCTACTAATTCTGGGCTTTATTTTTCTTTTTCTATTGTCTTTATATGTAAAATTAGGTTGTTTATTTAAGATTTTTCTTTTTCCTTTTTTTTTTTTGAAGTAAGCCTGTATTGCTATAAACTTTCCTATTAGAACTTCTTTTGCCAAATCCCATAGAATTTTGAAAATTTTATTTATATTTGTATTTGTATCATGGTATTTTTAAAAATTCCTCTGATATCTTTGTTGATCCACTGGGTTTTTTTTGTTCTTTTTAAAAAAATTTTTAGTAACATGTTGTTTAATCTCCATGTGTTTGTGGTTTTTCCAGTTTTCTTCCTGTAATTGATTTCTACTTTCATATTTTTGTGGTTGGAAAATATGTTTCATATTACTTTAATTTTCCTAAATTTATTGAGACCTGTTTTGTGGCCTAGCATATACTCATTTTGGATAAATGTTCATGTGCACTTAAGAAGAATCTGTATTCTGATGTTTTTGAATACAATGTTCTATAGATATGTATTAAGCCTGTCTGGTCTAGTACGTCATTTAAGGCCCCTGTTTCTTATAATGTTTTTTTTTTTTAATTAATTAATTTATTTTTTATTTTTGGCTGTGTTGGGTCTTCGTTTCTGTGTGAGGGCTTTCTCTAGTTGTGGCAAGCGGGGGCCACTCTTCATCGCAGTGCGCGGGCCTCTCACTATTGCGGCCTCTCTTGTTGCGGAGCACAGGCTCCAGATGCGCAGGCTCAGTAGCTGTGGCTCATGGGCCTAGTTGCTCCGCGGCATGTGGGATCTTCCCAGACCAGGGCTCGAACCCGTGTCCCCTGCATCTGCAGGCAGATTCTCAACCACTGCACCACCGGGGAAGCCCAAGGCCCCTGTTTCTTTACTGACTTTCTGTTCAGGATGACCTACTCATTAATGCAGTAGGGTATTAAAGTCCCTTACTGCCATTGTGTTATTGTCAATTTCTTCCTTTATGTCTGTTCATATTTGCTTTATATATTTATGTGCTTCTATGTTAGGTACATTTTTGTTTACAAATGATATCATCTTTTTCAACTGACCCTTTTATCATTATGTAATGTCCTTATTTGTCGTGTGTTATAGACTATTTTAAGTCTATTTTATCTAAAATGAGTATTGATATCCCAGCTTTTTTTCTTTCCATTTGCATGCAATATCTTTTTTCATTCTTCACTTTTATTCTCTGTGTGTCTTTATTTCTAAAGTGATTCTCTTGTGGCTACATATAGATGGGTCTTGTTTTTTTCTTCGTTCAGCTACCATATATTTTTTGATTGAAGCATTTAGTCCATTTATATTTAAAGTGATTATTGACAGGTATGTACTTATTTCTTCTTTGTTTTCTGGTTGTTTTTTATAGTTCTTTTCTGTAGTGTTCTCCTCTGTTAGCCTAATCTCTTGTAGTTTGATGATTTTTTTCTAGTGTTATGTTTGAGCTCCTTCCTTTTTCTTTTGTTTTGGGTATCTGTTGTAAGTTTTTGGTTTGTGGTCACCATGAGGTAGGTGTGTGTATGTGTGTGTATTTGTATCATTTTACTAGTGATATTTTTCCCTTCATATATTTTTTATATCTTTTAGTTATCTTTTCTTTCTCACTTTAACATTTCTTTTAAGGCTGGTTTTTAACTATTATAGTATTTCCTTGTCTGGGAAAGTCTTCTTCAGTTCTGAATGATAACCTTGCCAGGTAGAGAATGTTTCGCTGTAGGTTTTTTGCCTTTTAGCACTTTATCATGCCACTCTCTTCTGGACTGCAAAGTTTCAGCTGAAAAATCAGCTGATAGCCTTATGGGGGCTTCCTTACATGTGACTCTTTGTTTTGTTATTGCTGCCTTTAAAATTTTTGCTTTATCTTGAACTTTTGCCATTTTAATTATGAGGTATGGTTCTCTTTGAGTTCATCTTGTTTAGGTCTCTGTGCTTCCTGGACTTGGGTATCTCTTTCCTTCCACAGGTTAGGGATATTTTCAGCCATTATTTTATCAAATACATTTGCTGCCCTTTTCTCTTTCTCTCTTCTCCTTCTCGGACCCCTATAATGCAAATGTTAGTATGCTTGACATTGTTCCAGAGGTCCCTTAAACTATTCTTATTTATTTATTTTTTCCTTTTTGCTGTTCTGATTGGGTGATTCCCATTATTCTTTCTTCCAGGTCTTCTGTGAATTTTTTGTTTATAACACTTAATCTGCTGTTGATTTACTCTAGTGTATTTTTCATATCAGTTATTTTATTCTTCAGCTCTGATTGGTTCCTTTTTATATTTTCTAATTCTTACTTGAAATTCTCATTGTGTTACTCTATTCTTTTCAAGCATTTGATGAGCATTTTTATGACAGTTGTTTTGAACTGTTTATCAGGTAAATTACTTATCCTGTTTCATTAGATTTTATTTTCTTGTGTGTGTTTTATTTAACATCTTTATTGGAGTATAATTGCTTTACAATGGTATGTTAGTTTCTGTTTTATAACAAAGTGAATCAGTTATACATAAACATATGTCCCCATATCTCTTCCCTCTTGCATCTCCCTCCCTCCCACCCTCCCTATCCCACCCCTCTAGGTGGTCACAAAGCACCGAGCTGATCTCCCAGTGCTATGCAGCTGCTTCCCACTAGCTATCTATTTTACATTTGGTAGTGTATATATGAACATGCCACTCTCTCACTTTGTCCCAGCTTACCCTTCCCCCTCCCAGGATCCTCAAGTCCATTCTCTAGTAGGTCTGTGTCTCTAGTCTCATCTTGCCCTTAGGTTCTTCATGACCTTTTTTTTTTTTAGATTCCATATATATTTGTTAGCATACGGTATTTGTTTTTCTCTTTCTGACTTATTTCACTCTGTATGACAGACTCTAGGTCCATCCACCTCACTACAAATAATTCAATTTCGTTTCCTTTTATGGCTGAGTAATATTCCATTGTATATGTGTGCCACATCTTCTTTATCCATTCATCTGTTGATGGACACTTAGGTGGCTTCCATGTCCTGGCTATTGTAAATAGAGCTGCAATGAACATTTCGGTACATGTCTCTTTTTGAACTATGGTTTTCTCAGGGTATATGACCAGTAGTGGGATTGCTGGGTCATATGGTAGCCCTATTTTGAGTTTTTTAAGGAACCTCCATACTGTTCTCCTTACTGGCTGTATCAATTTACATTCCCAGTAAAAGCACAAGGGGGTTCTCTTTCTCCACACCCTCTCCAGCATTTATTGTTTGTAGATTTTTTGATGATGGCCATAATGACTGGTGGGAGATGATATCTAATTGGAGTTTTGATTTGCATTTCTCTAATGATTAATGATGCTGAGCATTCTTTCATGTGTTTGTTGTCAATCTGTATCTTCTTTGGAGAAATGTCCATTTAGGTCTTCTGCCCATTTTTGGATTGGGTTGTTTGTTTTTTTGATATTGAGCTGCATGAGCTTCTTATAAATTTTGGAGATTGATCCTTTGTCGGTTGCTTCATTTGCAAATATTTTCTCCCATTCTGAGGGTTGTCTTTTGGTCTTGTTTATGGTTTCCTCTGCTGTGCAAAAGCTTTTACGTTTCATTAGGTCCCATTTGTTTATTTGTGTTTTTATTTCCATTTCTCTAAGAGGTGGGTCAAAAAGGATCTTGCTGTGATTTATGTCATAGAGTGTTCTGCCTATGTTTTCCTCTAAGAGTTTGATAGTGTCTGACCTTACATTTAGGTCTTTAATCCATTTTTAGTTTATTTTTGTGTATGGTGTAATGGACTGTTCTAATTTCACTCTTTTACATGTAGCTGTCCAGTTTTCCAGCACCACTTATTGAAGAGGCTGCCTTTTCTCCACTGTATATTCTTGTCTCCTTTATTAAAGATAAGGTGACCACATGTGCCTGAGTTTATCTTTGGGCTTTCTATACTGTTCCATTGATCTGTATTTCTGTTTCTTTGCCAGTACCATACTGTCTTGATTACTGTAGTTTTGTAGTATAGTCTGAAGTCAAGGAGCCTGATTCCTCCAGCTCCCTTTTTCTTTCGCAAGATTGCTTTGGCTATTCGGGGTCTTTTGTGTTTCCATACAAATTGTGCAATTTTTTGTTTTGATTCTGTGAAAAATGCCAATGGTAGTTTGATAAGGATTGCATTGAATCTGTAGATTGCTTTGGGGAATAGAGTCATTTTCATGATGTTGATTCTTCCAATCCAAGAACATGGTATATCTCTCCATCTATTTGTATCATCCTGTTTCTTTCCTCCGTGTCTTATAATTTTCTGCATACAGGACTTTTATTTCCTTAGGTAAGTTTATTCCTAGATATTTTATTCTTTTTGTTGCAATGGTAAATGGGAGTGTTTTCTTAATTTCACTTTCAGATTTTTCATCATTAGTGTATAGGAATGCAAGAGATTTCTGTGCATTAATTTTGTATCCTGCTACTTTACCAGATTCATTGACTAGCTCTAGTAGTTTTCTGGTAGCCTCTTTAGGATTTTCTATGTATAGCATCATGTCATCTGCAAACAGTGACAGCTTTACTTCTTCTTTACCAATTTGGATTCCTTTTATTGCTTTTTCTTCTCTGATTGCTGTGGCTAAAACTTCCAAAACTATGTTGAATAATACTGGTGAGAGTGGAGAAACCTGTCTTGTTCCTGATCTTAGTGGAAATGATTTCGGTTTTTCACCATTGAGAATGATGTTGGCTGTGGGTTTGTCATATATGGCCTTTATTATGTTGAGGTAACTTCCCTCTATGCCTACTTTCTGGAGGGTTTTTATCATAAATGGGCGTTGAATCTTGTCAAAAGCTTTTTCTGCATCTATTGTGATTATCATATGGATTTTATTCTTCAATTTGTTAATATGGTGTATCACATTGATTGATTTGCATATATTGAAGAATCCTTGCATTCCTGGGATAAACCCCACTTGATCATGGTGTATGATCCTTTTAATGTGCTGTTGGATTCTGTTTGCTAGTATTTGTTTGAGGATTTTGGCATCTATGTTCATCAGTGATATTGGCCTGTAGTATTCTTGCTTTGTGACATCTTTTTCTGGTTTTGGCATCAGAGTGGTGGTGGCCTCGTAGAATGAGTTTGGGAGTGTTCCTCCCTCTTTTATATTTTGGAAGAGTTTGAGAAGGATAGGTGTTAGCTCTTTTGTAAATGTTTCATAGAATTTGCCTGTGAAACCATCTGGTCCTGGGCTTTTGTTTGTTGGAAGACATTTAATCACAGTTTCAATTTCAGGGCTTGTGATTGGTCCATTCATATTTTCTATTTCTTCCTGGTTCAGTCTTGGAAGGTTGTGCATTTCTAAGAATCTGTCCATTTCTTCCACGTTGTCCATTTTATTGGCATATAGTTGCTTGTAGTAATCTTTCATGATCCTTTGTATATCTGCAGTGTCAGTTGTTACTTCTCCTTTTTCATTTCTAATTCAATTGATTTGATTCTTGTCCCTTTTTATCTTGATAAGTCTGGCTAATGGTTTATCAATTTTGTTTATCTTCTCAAAGCACCAGCTTTTAGTTTTATTGATCTTTGCTATCGTTTCCTTCATTTCTTTTTCATTTTCTTCTCATCTGATCTTTATGATTTCTTTCCTTCTGCTAACTTTGGGGTTTTTTGTTCTTCTTTCTCTAACTGCTTTAGGTGTAAGGTTAAGTTGTTTATTTGAGATGTTTCTTGTTTCTTAAGGTAGGATTGTATTGCTGTAAACTTCCCACTTAGACCTGCTTTTGCTGCATCCAATAGGTTTTGGGTCGTCATGTTTTCATTGTCATTTGTTTCTAGGTATTTTTTGATTTCCTCTTTGATTTCTTCAGTGATCTCTTGGTTATTAAGTAGTGTGTTGTTTAGCCTCCACGTGTTTGTATTTTTTACAGATTTTTTCCTGAAATTGATATGAAGTCTCATAGTGTTGTGGTTGGAAATGATACTTGATATGATTTCAATTTTCTTAAATTTATGAAGGCTTGATTTGTGACCCAAGATATGATCTATCCTGGAGAATGTTATGTGAGCAGTTGGGAAGAATGTGTATTCTGTTGTTTTTGGATGGAATGTCCTATAAATATCAATTAAGTGCATCTTGTTTAATGTATCATTTAAAGCTTGTGTTTCCTTATTTATTTTCATTTTGGATGATCTGTCCATTGGTGACAGTGGGGTGTTAAATTCCCCTACTATGATTTTTTTCCTGTTGAGTTTCCCTTTTATGGCTGTTAGTATTGGCCTTATGTATTGAGCCACTTGTATGTTGGGTGCATAAATATTTAAAATTGTTATATCTTCTTGGTTTGATCCCTTGATCATTATGTAGTGTCCTTCTTTGTGTCTTTGTCTTAAAGTCTTTGTCTGATATGAGAATTGCTACTCCAGCTTTCTTTTGATTTCCATTTGCATGGAATATCTTTTTCCATCCCCTCGCTTTCAGTCTGTATGTGTCCCTAGGTCCAAAGTGGGTCTCTTGTAGACAGCTTATATACGGGTCTTGTTTTTGTATCCATTCAGCCAATCTATGTCTTTTGGTAGGAGCATTTAATCCATTTATGTATAAGGTAATTATCAATATGTATGTTCATTTACCATTCTCTTAATTGTTTTGGGTTTGTTATTGTAGGTCTTTTCCTTCTCTTGTGTTTCCTGCCTAGAGAAGTTCCTTTAGCACTTGTTGTAATGCTGGTTTGGTGGTGCTGAACTCTCTTAGTTTTGCTTGTCTGTAAAGGTTTTTATTTCTCCGTCAAATCTGAATGAGATCCTTACTGGGTAGAGTAATCTTGGTTGTAGGTTCTTCTCCTTCATCACTTTAAATATGTCCTGCCACTGCCTTCTGGCTTGCAGAGTTTCTGCAGAAAGATCAGCTGTTAACCTTATGGGGATTCATTTGTGTGTTATTTGTTGTTTTTCCCTTGCTGCTTTTAATATTTTTTCTTTGTATTTAATTTTTGATACTTTGTTTAATATGTGTCTTGGGGTGTTTCTCCTTGCTTTATCCTGTATGGGATTGCATGTGCTTCCTGGACTTGATTAACTGTTTCATTTCCCATATTAGGGAAATTTTCAAGTATAATGTCTTCAAATATTTTCTCAGTCCCTTTCTTTTTCTCTTCTTCTTCTGGGACCCCTATAATTCAAATGTTGGTGCATTTAGTATTGTCACAGAGGTCTCTGAGACTGTCCTCAATTATTTTCATTCTTTTTTTTTTTTTCTGCTCTGCAGTAGTTATTTCCACTATTTTATCTTCCAGGTAACTTATCCGTTCTTCTGCCTCAGTTATTCTGCTATTGATACCTTCCAGAGAATTTTTAATTTCATTTATTGTGTTGCTCATCACTGTTTGTTTGGTCTTTAGTTCTTCTAGGTCCTTGCTAAACGTTTTTTGTATTATCTCCATTCTATTTCTAAGATTTTGGATCATCTTTACTATCATTTTTCTGAATTCTTTTTCAGGTAGACTGCCTATTCCCTCTTCATTCGTTTGGTCTGGTGTGTTTTTGCCTTGCTCCTTCATCTGCTGTGTGTTTCTCTGTCTTCTCATTTTGCTTAATTTACTTTGCTGCGGTCTCCTTTTCACAGGCTGCAGCTTCATAATTCCTGTTGTTTTTGGTGTCTGCCCCCAGTGGGTGAGGTTGGTTCAGTGGGTTGTGTAGGCTTCCTCGTGGAGGGGACTAGTGCCTGTGGTCTAGTGGATGAGGCTGGATCTTGTCTTTCTAGTGGGCACATCCACGTCTGGTGGTGTGTTTTTGGGTGTCTGTGGCCTTATTATGATTTTAGGCAGCCTCTCTGCTGATGGATGGTGTTGTGTTCCTGACTTGCTAGTTGTTTGGCATAGGGTGTCCAGCCCTGTAGCTTGCTGGTCGTTGAGTTGAGGTGGGTCTTGGTGTTGAGATGGAGATCTCTGGGAGATTTTCGCTGTTTGATATTACATTGAGCTGGGAGGTCTCTTGTGGACCAGTGTCCTGAACTTGGCTCTCCCACCTCAGAGGCACAGCCCTGATGCCTGGCTGGATCACCAAGAGCCTGTCAGCCACATGCCTCAGAATAAAGGGGAAGAAATAAAGAGAGAAAGAGAGAAAGAGAGAGAGAGAGCGAGGAAGAGAGAGGGAGGGAGGGAGGGAGGGAGAAAGAGAAGATGAAATAAAATAAAGTAAAATAAATAAAGTTATTAAAATAAAAAATAAAAAGAAAGTATTAAGAAAAATTTTTTTTAAAAAAGCAAAAAAGGAAAAACAAACAACAGACAGACAGAACCCTAGGACAAATGCTAAAAGCAAAGCTATACAGACAAATTCACTCACAGAAGCATACACATACACACTCACAAAAAAAGAAAAAGGGAAAAAACTATATATATTGTTGCTCCCAAAGTCCACCTCCTCAGTTTGGGATGATTCGTTATTATTCAGGTACTCCACAGATGCAGGGTACATCAAGTTGATTGTGGAGATTTAATCCACTGTTCCTGAGGCTGCTGGGAGAAATTTCCCTTTCTCTTCTTTGTTTGCACATCTCCTGGGGTTCAGCTTTGGATTTGGCCCCGCGTCTGCATGTAGGTCGCCTGAGGGCGTCTGTTCTTTGCTCAGACAGGACGGGGTTAAAGGAGCAGCTGATCCGGGGGAAGATAGGGGTACGGACGTGGGGTGAGCCTGCGGCGGCAGAGGCCGGTGTGATGTTGCAACAGCCTTAGGTGCACCATGTGTTCTCCCGGGGATGTTGTCCCTGGATCATGGGACCCAGGCAGTGGCGGGCTGCACAGGCTCCCGGGAGGGGAGGTGTGGAGAGTGACCTGTGCTTGCACACAGGCTTCTTGGTGGCGGCAGCAGCAGCCTTAGCGTCTCGTGCCCATCTCTGGGGTCCGCGCTGATAGCCGCGGCTCCTGCCCGTCTCTGGAGCTCGTTTAGGCGGTGCTCTTAATCCCCTCTCCTTGCGCACCAGGAAACAAGGAGGCAAGAAATAGTCTCTTGCCTCTTCGGCAGCTCCAGACTTTCCCGGACTCCCTCCCGGCTAGCTGTGGTGCGCTAACCCCTTCAGGCTGTGTTCATGCCGCCAACCCCAGTCCTCTCCCTGCAATCCGACCAAAGCCCAAACCTCAGCTCCCAGCCCACGCCCGCCCCGGCGGGTGAGCAGACAAGCCTCTCGGGCTGGTGAGTGCTGGTCGGCACCAATCCTCTGTGCGGGAATCTCTCCGCTTTGCCCTCTGCACCCCTGTGGCTGCGCTCTCCTCCGTGGCTCCGAAGCTTCCCCCCTCTGCCACCCGCAGTCTCCGCCCGTGAAGGACGTCCTAGTGTGTGGAAACCTTTCCTTCTTCACAGCTCCCTCCCACTGGTGCAGGTCCCGTCCCTATTCTTTTGTCTCTGTTATTTCTTTTTTCTTTTGCCCTACCCAGGTACGTGGGGAGTTTCTTGCCTTTTGGGAGGTCTGAGGTCTTCTGCCAGCGTTCAGTAGGTGTTCTGTAGGAGTTGTTCCACATGTAGGTGTATTTCTGATGTATTTGTGGGGAGGAAGGTGATCTCCGCGTCTTACTCTTCCGCCATCTTGAAGCTCCTCCTTCTTTCTTCTGGTTTTATCTTTTTCTTTATTTGAAACATATTCCTTTGTCTTCTCATTTTGTTTGACTTTCTCTTTTTGTCTCTATAAAATTAATAGAAGCAGTTATCTATCCCAGTCTTAAAGGTGTGTCTTTGCATAAGAGTGTCCCTGTGTAGTCTGCATATACACAGTGGATTTGGTGGGAGGTCTAGAGCTTTAGCAGGCAGAGGCTTGGGCTTTTCTGTGGTGCCCTTGGGTCATTGCTTTGGTGGGGTGGGGGGCTAGTCCTGGGAAGTTGGTGGCTAGACCTGGAATCTGGTGCAGGTGAGAGCTTCCCCCAGGGAACACTGGCAGTTGTCACTTTGACAGGGAGCTGGGCTGGAGCTGGAGGGGCTAGAGCTGGAGCCCAGCAAATGTTGAAGTTTTTCCTGAAACAAGCAAAGGCTGTTTTCTTGGTGGGGATGGGGCTTAAGCCAGTGGGGCCAGAGCCAGAGTCCATTGTGAGCTGGGGCTTCTCCCAGGGCATGCTGGAAGCCACCATGTCTCGCTCTTTTTATCTTTCTTTCTGAGATTTCTGTAATTCACATGATGGTACACTTGGTAGTGTTCCATGGGTACCTTAGAGCCTGTTGATTCGTTTTTCTTTCTGCTACTCAGACTATTAATTTCAATTGTCCTTTATTTAAGTTCTCTGCTTCTGTATTCTGCCTGCTTAAGTCAGTTTTTTAATTCTATCAGTGAAATTTTTATTTAAACTGTTTTTTCAGCTCTAGAATTTCTATTTGGTTTCTTTCTATAGTGTCTATTTTATACATTCCATAGCTTCCCATTCATTGGTCTCCTGATTTTCTTGACTTCTTTGTCCATGGTTTCCTTCAGGTCTTTGAACACATTTAAACTGTTAGTTTAAAGTCTTTGTCTACTAAGTCCAATGTCTGGGCTTCTTCATGGAGAGTTACTACCAATTTCTTTTTGTTTTATGACTTGGCCTTATTTTCATATTTCTTTGTATACTTTGTAATCTCTTTGTTGAGAACTGGACATTTTGAATATTGTAATGAGGCATCCCCTCCTCTCACCTGGGATCACTGCTCTTACCTGATGTAGGCTGCAGTCATCAGTATGTTCAGTGACTTTTCTAGACTGTAATTTCCTTAAATGCCTCATTCTAATAAAAAGGGGGAAAAAATCTATATCTTTAAATTTCATCTCACCAATGGCCCATGTGCCTAAAATCAATGGCCTACCTCTGTGTTAGCCCCTTAGCAGTCAATAACATCAATCACAAAGGAAAAACACAGTTTTGGAGAAGAAGATTCCTGTTTCCCTCCCTAGACCCGGGAAATCACACCAGGATTGTGGCCTGATGTAACCACAGGGATCGAGATGGGGGATGAGGAATAATAGTTACAAAAGGAAACTCAAAATTCACTTAAACATGAGTTTTTCTTCATCAAGCACTTCCCTTAATGCTGCAAGTATCTAACATTCTAAAATAGTTGTGTCAGACAGTTTTTGCTAGCTCAGTAGTTGTCAAGCAACACTTGGAGCTTGCTAATTTGCCGTCTTCTGGGATGTCTAGATGTCATGTAATGTTCATATTGAACTACTCCCTTTTAGAGATAATTTGGGAAATATATATATATATATTTTAATGTCACTTTGGTTTTAATTCATTTCTAAATTGAAACTAGGGGTCTTGAATATTGGATTTGAAACTCAGAGTAAATGCTATTCCAGCTATATGAGATAAGATTGACAACAGGATCAGAAGAAAATGGTTTCTCCTCATCTCTCTAGTTATTTCTAAGCAAACAATCTAGTAGAGTACATATGACTTTATTTAAGACAAGATTGTTTCATTGTGAATAGGGAAGCTGGGGCATCAGGCAGCAGAATGAGTCAGTATCGACTTCTTAATTTACTGCACCAGAGAAAGATATTAATCATAAGACACTTGAGATTTCAAAATATCTGGTGGTATTTAAAGTGAGATTTAGCAATTCAGGCAGTCAGGAATTTGTATTCTTTTTCTATTTAATAATATAAAACTTAATAGGAAATCCCTGCTTGATAGGATGAATGTGGTTAACGCAGAACCCCTGTTATATCATGGTTAGACATGCATTCATCTCTCCTGACAAGAAATCTATATTAATGTCTTCACTTCTATAATAGAATTTACATATGTTTCCGTCAACTAAGCTACAAAAGCCTCATACATTTTCTTTTACAATCATTGTTTGATTTGAGATACTATGATTTTTTTATTGCTATTGTGGGTAGAATTAACTCAAATATTTTGTGAATATTTGATATCTGACATATTCTCTAAGAGGAAGTAAATTATTAGGAGGAAAACTTTATTTTGGTTCATGTTGATATTATTTCTCTTCAGTAGTACATGTATATTGTGTATGTTTACACACACACACACACACACACACACACACACACACACACTCCTATGTATAGTCTGAATTACCTTTTGACTAATATCAACATTTACTATCTCGATTGCAGACAAAAATGGAGACTAAGCAGGGCTGGGTTACCGTGAGGTGAGTAAGGTGGGTAGGAACTTACCTCTGGGGCAATATTTAAGGATGCATCCCCAAAATTCAGTAATCAAGATAAATATTATTTAATGCATATTTTAAAATGAAAGTTAATGCAAATAAGTAATGATGAACAAAATATCAAAATTTTAGATTCAGGCAGGATCAGCAACTATAACTAGATAAACCCTATTTGAGCCTGAGGCAAATAGAACATTCAGTGATATTGCATTAAAATATTTACCTCAGTTACTGAATATTTTTGTTTCTTCTTTAAATTTTATGCCCAAGGCAAGTGCCTCACTCTCCTTATATTAGTATTTCTGAATCTAAATTCTTATTCTCCAGGCAAACTTTGGATATCTAAGCCATAAAGTAGCACAATAAATCTTTTTTTTACTCAGTCAGATTTTATACTTTTGACTTTATCTTTTCTAGCAATTGACGTTGTTGAATGCTATAATTTAGTTTCTGAAGTATATTTTATTAATGTTAGTAGGAATTTTAATATGGACAACAGAACCAGGAACCTAGAAACACAATCAACGCTCTCAGGGTGTGACTCTATATGAAAGGACAAATAAAATGGTATACCATCTGAGAAAACTTTAAATGCTCTTGAGAAGCAGGCAGTAAAGAGAATCTGGAGTCACTAAGCCAGAGGATGCAATAAATGAGAAAAACACCAGAATCTGAATTGTTTCTTCTCCCATAATTTCTTGTGAACTTTTGATCTATGTCATAGTCTCTGACTTTGTCTTTGTCTCTGTTTATCATTCATTCTTTCTCTCTCTCCCTCTCTCCAACACACACACACACACACACACTCACAAATACACAGAGAATACTGAGCAGTTACCTGTCCAAAGATGTTCAAAAATATGACAAACCACATCTATTAATCACCAAAATAGGTAAATGATCTGAGAGACCAGACAGAGAAACTTTCCTGGAAAATATTGTATATTAATCCATCTATACATCCATCCTTCCATCTATTTCTTCTACAAACAAACATAATTTGGCATTTGTACAAGCCATACTCTGTAGGTATGAAAAATCAAGCAACATGTGACAGGAAGTTAAAACGTAATATCTGAGGCCACCTGAACAAAATATGAATGATATACCATATTGAAAGATGTAGAGAAGTACAGAATAACCAACATTACTTCGGAAAATAGTGTTCTGCCTGGATACCAAAAGGTTAAAGACAAAAATAACTATGCACAAATATTGTACTCTAGTTAATAGATTTGTTTCTCAGATGGCATCAATTCTGAAATTGTGTATACTAGCATAGTGCAAATAAGTAAATACATTGTAAATCATTAGAGCCAGGCTTTTCACTTTCTTAGGATGAACTCTGTGGTATTTGATTAGAATTAAACATAGGCTATAAACTCAGCGTATGTATAGATATAGATATAAATCTATCTATCCATTCATCCAGATACAGAAATAAGTATTTATATTTTACAAGCTCTATCCATTCAGAAGGCCTAAGAGCAAGGACACTTTGTTAGGTATGTTTCTAAATACAAGATATGGATTTATAAATATTGTTGTCCAATAAAAGGAACAAGGCCTTGCTGAAGAAATTATTGATTCCAGAACTGCAGCATAGGAAATACAAATGAGTCTGGAGAATTGTGTGGAGCCAGAGAGTAAGAAAGTGCTAACAAAAGGAGGGGAACATGTCAAAAGGTTGTAGGAAGCAGTCTGAAATAGTTCTTAATGTTCAAAGCTAGAAAATTTTGAAGAATATGGTAAGTAATGATAATTTAGCATTAGAAACCATGGAATAAGATAAATATCCATGTGCACCTAATAATATAAACTTATAATTGAATACATAAATAAGTGAAAGAGAAGGGATAGCTCTTCTTTACAGAAAAACTACAATTCATAAATGTAGAAAAAATGGAGAAAAAAGTCACCACTAGAACAATACAGGAAAAACTGTTGTAGACAGGATCTATAAATAGATATTAAAAAAGGTGGACCAAATTTTGAAGAGGAGCAGGATATTTGCATAGTCTGCAAGTAATGTATCCTAAGATATTTATTAATTAAGAGAAAAAATGAGTAACTTTATAATGGAGAAACCCAGCAGATACCATCTTTACCAAATAATTAAGGTTAATGCCATCAGTAGTAACACATGCTGACATCATGTTTCCCCTCTTACGATACACTGAGAAAAACACAGCATTACTTCTGTGATATCCTTGCCACAAAATATACAACATCAACCTAGTAATGAGAAAATGTCAGACAATCTAAAATTAGATTTGCTTTGGACCATCTTTCCTGAAATTAGTTACAATTTTTGCTCTTCTCATTTCAATCAGGTTTCTATTTATAGGTCAGCTTTTCTGAAGGATCTTCCCAATGTTTCTGACCTATAATAGCACCCCCAATGCTCTTTCCCTCTAGCCTCCTTTACTTTTTACTATAACACCCATTACCACTCCACTGTATAGTACCTATTAGTTTATTTAATTCCACTCTCCCTTATTATAATGTAAGTTCCTCAAGGACAAGGACTTGGTTTTATTTATTTATTTATTTTTTAAAAAAACTTATTTATTTATTTATTTATTTATGGCTGCGTTCTGTCTTCGTTGCTGTGCATGGGCTTTCTCTAGTTGTGGTGAGCGGGATCCACCCTTCGTTGCAGTGTGCGGGCTTCTTACTGCGGTGGCTTCTCTTGTTGTGGAACACGGGATCTAGTAGTGCGGGCTTCAGTAGCTGTGGCATGCAGGCTTAGTTGCTCTGCAGCATGTGGGATCTTCCCTGACCAGAGCTCGAAGCGGCAGGCGGATTCTTAACCACTGCACCACCAGGGAAGTCCAAGGACTTGGTTTTATACATGAGTGTTTGTTCAGAGCAAAGTAGGTGCCTATAGGCTCAATTATTTTTTGGAATGAGTGATTAAACAAAAGTTGTGTTTTCACATTCAAAAAGTGGCTAGGAATAAAACCTTTGAGCTAGCTCACTTTTTCCAGGCTTTTTCCATTGTTTTCTGGTATTAATTTTGCAGAGGCCATTCTGACCTTTACTCATGTGACTACTATCCATCAGCCACTTTGTGCCAGTCACTCTGGCTACTGTCCTAGCCAATATATTGTACATGTTGACCACTGGACTGGAATATTCTTCCTCTTGTCTTTGCCTAAATAAATCCTACTTCTCCTTCAGGTACCAGTTTAAACATCACTTCCTTAGGAAAGTCAAGTCATTTGTGATCCTGTGTTTAGACCCTATGACACAGGCTATTTTACTGTTCTTTATTGTTATAGTCACCTTTTTCCTTGCTATATTCCCTGAGATGAGGGACCCCATCTTTTCGGTTGATACTTTATCTTAATCATCTAACTAAATGCTCAGTATGTAGGCAGCAATTAATTAATATTTATCAATTGTTCAATATTTGAAGGTAACATTTTTCTACATATGTGGTGTAAGGTTTTTAAGGTTTATATATGTGTGTGTGTGTGTATATATATATATATATTTATATATATTGCTGTTGCTTATCAATCAATCAATCAGTCTTCTGGGTTAGAGGATGTGCTTTAAAAACCCAAATGAAACAATAGACTTTTCAATGCAAGAACAGACTTTATGGCTGCTGTGAGGCTGGTATCAGGGGTGGTGGGCAGCATGGTGCTACAGAAAAAATTACTCTCACACTTGTTTAAATGGTAAATTTAGACTTTAGACTATTGCAATAGGGGAGAGAGATGAGGCTCAATTCTAAATACAGCAAAGACAAGTGTTGATTTATAGCCAAGGAGCAGAGTGAGGGGTCACGTGATGGAAAATTTCTAAGAGGAGACATCGAGGGTAGGGAGATTCTTGCTCAACTGACCTAACAGGATCCTTGCTAAAGACAGACAAAGACCTTAGACAGCCTCACATTGGACAGAATCACCAAATCTCCGCATGTGATTTCCAATAGACTGTTGGTTAAATTATCTTTAACTGGGCAATTAAATATAACTCAAGTCTGGAAAACAAAAGCCTTAGAGCCCTGGAAGCAATGATGAATCTGCAGGTTGACCTGTGATCCAAGTCAGGAATCAGAGACAATGACAAAGAAGGAGGAGAAAGAAGAGAAGGAGGAGGAAGTGGAGGATGAAGTCGAGGGGGAGAATCACAAACCTGGAAAGAATAAAATATCAATTTGAAATTATTAACATTGTTTGCAGATAAAGAGACCTTGTCTGAAGTAAGAAAGAATGAGGCCAACTTATGGACAGAAGCAGCAAGGGAGAAAGAAGGAGGAGCAGGTAAATATGGTGACAGAGGGTGAGGGACAGAGTGAGATTGCATAACCAAGCAGATTATTGTTTTGAATTTCTGGACCGGCAATGCCTGAAATCACCTCCACCTCTGGACTTCCTGACTGTGTAAAACCAATAAATCTTCCATTTACCTACACTTGGGGCATGGAACTTTTTTTTTTAACATCTTTATTGGAGTATAATTGCTTTACAATGGTGTGTTAATTTCTGCTTTACAACAAAGTGAATCAGTTATACATATACATATGTCCCCATAACTCTACCCTCTTGCATCTCCCTCCCTCCCACCCTCCCTATCCCACCCCTCTAGGTGGTCACAAAGCACCGAGCTGATCTCCCTGTGCTATGCGGCTGCTTCCCACTAGCTATTTTATGTTTGGTAGTGTATATATATCCATGCCACTCTCTCACTTTGTCCCAGCTTACCCTTCCCCCTCCCCATATCCTCAAGTCCATTCTCTAGTAGGTTTGTGTCTTTATTCTCGTCTTGCCCCTAGGTTCTTCATGACCTTTTTTTTTTTTTCTTAGATTCCATATATATGTGTTAGCATATGGTATTTGTTTTTCTCTTTGTGACTTATTTCACTCTGTATGACAGACTCTAACTCCATCCACCTCACTTCAAATAACTCAATTTTGTTTCTTTTTATGGCTGAGTAATATTCCATTGTATATATGTGCCACACCTTCTTTATCCATTCATCTGTCGATGGACAATTAGGTGGCTTCCGTGTCCTGGCTATTGTAAATAGAGCTGCAATGAACATTTTGGTACATGTCTCTTTTTGAATTATGGTTTCTCAGGGTATATGCCCAGTAGTGGGATTGCTGGGTCATATGATAGTTCTATTTTGAGTTTTTTAAGAAACTTCAATACTGTTCTCCATAGTGGCTGTATCAATTTACATTCCCACCAACAGTGTAAGAGGATTCCCTTTTGTCCACACCCTCTCCAGCATTTATTGTTTATAGATCTTTAGATGATGGCCATTCTGACTGGTGTGAGATATCTCATTGTAGTTTTGATTTGCATTTCTCTAATGATTAATGATGTTGAGCATCCTTTCATGTGTTTGTTGGCAATCTGTATATCTTCTTTGGAGAAATGTCTATTTAGGTCTTCTGCCTATTTTTGGATTGGGTTGTTGGTTTTTTTTGATATTGAGCTGCATGAGCTGCTTGTAAATTTTGGAGATTAATCCTTTGTCAGTTGCTTCATTTGCAACTATTTTCTCCCATTTTTAGGGTTGTCTTTTCGTCTTGTTTATGGTTTCCTTTGCTGTGCAAAAGCTTTTAAGTTTCATTAGGTCCCATTTGTTTATTTGTGTTTTTATTTCCATTTCTCTAGGAGGTGGGTCAAAAAGGATCTTGCTGTGATTTATGTCATAGAGTGTTCTGCCTATGATTTCCTCTAAGAGTTTGATAGTGTCTGGCCTTACATTTAGGTCTTTAATCCATTTTGAGTTTATTTTTGTGTATGGTGTTAGGGACTGTTCTAATTTCATTCTTTTACATGTAGCTGTCCAGTTTTCCCAGCACCACTTATTGAAGAGGCTGTCTTTTCTCCACTGTATATTCTTGTCTCCTTTATCAAAGATAAGGTGACCATATGTGCCTGAGTTTATCTCTGGGCTTTCTATCCTGTTCCATTGATCTATATTTCTGTTTCTTTGCCAGTACCATACTGTCTTGATTACTGTAGCTTTGTAGTATAGTCTGAAGTCAAGGAGCCTGATTCCTCCAGCTCTGTTTTTCTTTGTAAAGTTTGCTTTGGCTATCTGGGGTCTTTTGTGTTTCCATACAAATCGTAAAATTTTTTTCTACTTCCGTGAAAAATGCCAATGGTAGTTTGATAGGGATTGCACTGAATCTGTAGATTGCTTTGGGTAGTATAGTCATTTTCACAATGTTGATTCTTCCAATCCAAGATATCCATGGTATATCTCTCCATCTATTTGTATCATCTTTAATTTCTTTCATCAGTGTCTTATAATTTTCTGCATACAGGTCTTTTGTCTCCTTAGGTAGGTTTATTCCTAGATATTTTATTATTTTTGTCGCAATGGTAAATGGGAGTGTTTTCTTAATTTCACTTTCAGATTTTTCATCATTAGTGTATAGGAGTGCAAGAGATTTCTGTGCATTAATTTTGTATCCTGCTACTTTACCAAATTCATTGATTAGCTCTAGGAGTTTTCTGGTAGCATCTTTAGGATTCTCTATATATAGTATCATGTCATGTGCAAACAGTGACAGATTTAATTCTTCTTTTACGATTTGGATTCCTTTTATTACTTTTTCTTCTCTGATTGCTGTGGCTAAAACTTCCAAAACTATGTTGAATAATAGTGGTTAGGGTGCGCAACCTTGTCTTGTTCCTGACCTTAGTGGAAATGGTTTCAGTTTTTCACCATTGAGGATGATGTTGGCTGTGGGTTTGTCATATATGGCCTTTATTATGTTGAGGAAAGTTCCCTCTATGCCTACTTTCTGGAGGGTTTTTGTCATACATGGGTGTTGAATTTTGTCAAAAGCTTTCTCTGCATCTATTGAGATGATTATATGATTTTATCCTTCAGTGTGTTAATATGGTGTATCACATTGATTGACTTGCATATATTGAAGAATCCTTGCATTCCTGGGATAAATCCCACTTGATCATGGTGTATGATCCTTTTAATGTGCTATTGGATTCTGCTTGCTACTATTTGGTTGAGGATTTTTACATCTATGTTCATCAGTGATATTGGCCTGTAGTTTTCTTTCTTTGTGACATCTTTGTCTGGTTTTGGTGTCAGGATGATGGTAGCCTCGTAGAATGAGTTTGGGGGTATTCCTCCCTCTTCTATATTTTGGAAGAGTTTGAGAAGGATAGGTGTTAGCTCTTCTCTAAATGTTTGATAGAATTCACCTGTGAAGCCATCTGGTCCTGGGCTTTTGTTTGTTGGAAGAGTTTTAATCACAGTTTCAATTTCAGTGCTTGTGATAGGTCTGTTCATATTTTCTGTTTCTTCCTGGTTCAGTCTTGGAATGTTGTGCGTTTCTAAGAATTTGTCCATTTCTTTCAGGTTGCCCAGTTTATTGGCATATAGTTGCTTGTAGTAATCTCTCATGATCCTTTGTATATCTGCAGTGTCAGTTGTTACTTTTACTTTTTCATTTCTAATTCTATTGATTTGAGTCTTGTCCCTGTTTTTCTTGATAAGTCTGGCTAATGGTTTATCAATTTTGTTTATCTTCTCAAAGAACCAGCTTTTAGTTTTATTGATCTTTGCTATCATTTCCTTCATTTCTTTTTCATTTATTTCTGATCTGATCTTTATGATTTCTTTCCTTCTGCTAACTTTGTGGTTTTTTTTGTTCTTCTTTCTCTAATTGCTTTAGGTGTAAGGTTAGGTTGTTTATTTGAGATGTTTCTTGTTTCTAAAGGTAAGATTGTATTGCTATAAACTTCCCTCTTAGAACTGCTTTTGCTGTGTCCCATAGGTTTTGGGTCATTGTGTTTTCATTGTCACATGTTTCTAGATATTTTAAAATTTCCTCTTGATTTCTTCAGTGATCTCTTGGTTATTAAGTAGTGTGTTGTTTAGCCTCCATGTGTTTGTATTTTTTTCACATTTTTTCCTGAAATTGATATCTAGTCTCATAGTGTTGGGTCAGAAAAGATACTTGATATGATTTCAATTTTCTTAAATTTACCAAAGCTTGATTTGTGACCCAAGATATGATCTATCCTGGAGAATGTTCCATGAGCACTTGAGATGAGACTGTAAACTGCTGTTTTTGGATGGAATGTCCTATAAATATCAGTTAAGTCCATCTTGTTTAATGTATCATTTAAAGCTTGTGTTTCCTTATTTATTTTCATTTTGGATGATCTGTCCATTGGTGAAAGTGGGGTGTTAAAGTCCCCTACTATGATTGTGTTCTTGTTGATTTTCCCTTTTATGGCTGTTAGTGTTGGCCTTATGTATTGTGGCGCTCCTATATTGGGTGCATAAATATTTAAAATTGTTATATCTTCTTCTTGGATTGATCCCTCCACCATTATGTAGTGTCCTTCTTTGTGTCCTGTAATAGTCTTTGTCTTAAAGTCTATTTTGTCTGATATGAGAATTGCTACTCCAGCTTTCTTTTTATTTCCGTTTTCATGGAATATCTTTTTCCATCCCCTCACTTTCCGTCTGTATGTGTCTCTAGGTCTGAAGTGGGTCTCTTATAGACAGCTTATATATGGGTCTTGTTTTTGTATCTATTCAGGCAATCTGTGTCTTTTGGTTGGGGCATTTAATCCATTTATATTTAAGGTAATTATCGATATGTATGTTCCTATTACCATTTTTTAAATTGTTTTGTGTTTCTTATTGTAGGTCTTTTCCTTCTCTTGTGCTTCCTGCCTAGAGAAGTTCCTTTAGCACTTGTTGTTAAGCTGTTTTGGTGGTGCTGAATTCTCTTAGCTTTTGCTTGTCTGTAAAGGTTTTAATTTCTCCGTCAAATCTGAATGAGATCCTTGCTGGGTAGAGTAATCTTGGTTGTAGACTTTTCTCCTTCATTACTGTTAATATGTCCTGCCACTCCCTTCTGGCTAGCAGAGTTTCTGCAGAAAGACCCGCTGTTAACCTTATGGGGAATCCCTTGTGTGTTATTTGTTGTTTTTCCCTTGCTGCTTTTAATATTTTTTCTTTGTATTTAATTTTTGATACTTTGATTAATATGTGTCTTGGTGTGTTTCTCCTTGGATTTATCCTGTATGGGACTCTCTGTGCATCCTGGACTTGATTAACTATTTCCTATCCCATATTAAGGAAGTTTTCAACTATAATCTCTTCAAATATTTTCTCAGTCCCTTTTTTTTTCTCTTCTTTTTCTTGGACCCCTATAATTCGAATGTTGGTGTGTTTAATATTGTCCCAGAGGTCCCTGAGACTGTCCTCAATTCTTTTCATTCCTTTTTCTTTATTCTGCTCTGCAGTAGTTATTTGCACTATTTTATGTTCCAGGTCACTTATCCATTCTTCTGCTATTGGTCCCTTCTAGAGGATTTTTAATTTCTTTTATTGTGTTTTTCATCACCACTGTTTGTTTGCTCTTTAGTTCTTCTAGGTCCTTGTTAAACGTTTTTTGTATTATCTCCATTCTATTTCCAAGATTTTGGATCATCTTTACTATCATTATTCTGAATTCTTTTTCAGGTAGACTGCCTATTTCCTCTTCATTTATTAGGTCTGGCGGGTTTTTGCCTTGCTCTTTCATCTGCTGTTTGTTTCTCTGTCTTCTCACTTTGCTTAACTTACTGTGTTTGGGGTCTCCTTTTTGCAGGCTGCAGGTTCATAGTTCCGGTTGTTTTTGGTTTCTCTCCCCAGTGGCTAAGGTTGGTTCAGTGGGTTGTGTAGGCTTCCTGGTGGAGGGGACTAGTGTCTGTGTTCTGGTGGATGAGGCTGGATCTTGTCTTTCTGGTGGGCAGGTCCCTGTCTGGTGTTTTGTTTAGGGATGTCTATGGCCTTATTATGATTTTTGGCAGCCTCTCTGCTGCTGGATGGGGTTGTGTTCCTGTCTTGCTAGTTGTTTGGCATAGGGTGTCCAGCACTGTAGCTTGCTGGTCATTGAGTGAAGCTGGGTCTTGGCGTTGAGATGGAGATCTCTGGGAGATTTTTGCCATTTGATATTACATGGAGCTGGGAGGTCTCTTGTGGACCAGTGTCCTGAACTTGGCCCTCCCACCTCAGAGGCACAATCCTGACGCCTGGCTGGATCACCAAGAGCCTGTCATCCACATGGCTCAGAATAAAAGGGAGAAAAAAAGAAAGAAAGAAAGAAGAAAATAAAATAAAGTAAAATAAATAAAAAGAAGTTATTAAAATAAAAAGTAATTATTAAGAAACAATTTTTAAAAAGGAAAAAAGGAAAAAAAAAATGGACAGACAGAACCCTAGGACAAATGCTAAAAGCAAAGCTATAGAGACAAAATCACACACAGAAGCATACACATACACATTCACAAAGAGAGAAAAAGGGAAAAATATATATATATATCATTGCTCCCAAAGTCCACCTCCTCAATTTGGGATGATTTGTTGTCTATTCAGGTATTCCACAGATGCAGGGTACATCAAGTTGATTGTGGAGATTTAATCTGCTGCTCCTGAGGCTGCTGGGAGAATTTTCCCTTTCTCTTCTTTATTCGCACATCTCTTGCAGTTCAGCTTTGGATTTGGACCTGCCTCTGCATGTAGGTCGCATGAGGGCATCTGTTCTTCGCTCAGACAGGACGGGGTTAACGGAGCATCTGCTTCGGGTGCTGTGGCTCACTCAGGCCGGGAGGAGGGAAGGGTACAGATGCGGGGCGAGCCTGCAGTGGCAGAGGCCGGCCTGACGTTTCAACAGCCTGAGGCGCGCAGTGCGTTCTCCCGTGGAAGTTGTCCCTGGATCACGGAACCCTGGCAGTGGCAGGCTGCACAGGCTCCTGGGAGGGGAGGTGTGGATAGTGACCTGTGCTTGCACACAGGCTTCTTGGTGTCTGCATCAGCAGCCTTAGCGTCCCATGCCCGTCTCTGGGGTTCATGCTGAAAGCTGCGGTTCACGCCTGTCTGTGGAGCTCCTTTAAGTGGCTTTCCTAATCCCCTCTCCTTGCACACCAGGAAGCAAAGAGTCAAGAAAAAGCCTCTTGTCTCTTCAGCAGCTCCAGACTTTTTCCCGGACTCCCTCCTGGCTAGTTGTGGCACACTAACCCCCTTCGGGCTGTGTTCACACAGCCAACCCCAGTCCTCTCCCTGGGATCCGACTGAAGCTCGAGCCTCAGCTCCCAGCCCCGACCCATCCCATTGGGTGAGCAGACAAGTCGCTCGGGCTGGTGAGTGCTGGTCAGCACTGATCCTCTGTGCGGGAATCTCTCTGCTTTGCCCTACGCACCCCTTTTGCTGCGCTCTCTTCTGTGTCTCTGAAGCTTTCCCCCTCCGCCACCTGCAGTCTCTGCCCACGAAGGGGCTTCCTAGTGTGTGGAATCCTTTCCTCCTTCACAGCTCCCTCCCACTGGTGCAGGTCCCATCCCTATTCTTTTGTCTCTGTTTTTTCTTTTTTCTTTTGCCCTACTCAGGTACGTGGGGAGTTTCTTGCCTTTTGGGAGGTCTGAGGTCTTCTGCCAGTGTTCAGTAGGTGTTCTGTAGGAGTTGTTCCACATGTAGATGTATTTCTGATGTAGTTGTGGGGAGGAAGGTGATCTCCACGCCTTACTCTTCTGCCATCTTTAAGCTCCTCCTCATTTTTTTTTTAATGTTTAAATCTTTGATTCATCTCTCTTGCTTGGTGACATTTTTGTTTGAGGCATATGTGAGCTTCTTGAGGAGGATCCAGAAGGCCTGTCTGGTGATATGATTCTATATATATAAAATTCAGGATACTGCTAGTGTTAGAGGATCTCCTGCAGAAGCTGGGGGTGGCCTTGGCTCACCGTGAGGATAGGGACACTGGCAGCAGAAGTTCTGGGAAGTCCTCCTTGACGTGAGCCCTCCCAGAGTCCAGCATTAGCCCCACCAAAGAACCCCATGGGACGTAAGTTGACACTTTGGTCATTTGCAATTGAAACATGCAAGATTTAATAATTTGTAATAGAAACAACAGCAGTGAATTCAGAGTTAAAACATCTGGGTATACCTGGCTCTAATATTTATTACTTTTGTGATCATTGGCAAGTCACTTATTTATTCTGAATGTGAGTTTCCTTATCTCATGTGAGAAAGACACCCTACCTTTATAACACACAGGATTTGTTTTGGAGTCAAATGCAATAAAATTGGTTGAAATGTGATGATGAGCTTTGTTAGACCCAAAGCCTGTGTGCTTTCCACTGGGCTGCAGGGTGTATGTGGGTATTTACCTATGTACAAGGCTAATACTAATGAGGCTATCTAGTAGTACATCCACACTCCTTGTGTTACTGAACCAAACTTGTGTTGGCTTGCCCACGTGCAGTAAAGCCAGTCTACTGACCCTGGATGTGGTGAAGGAAAGTGCAGCATTTATTGTAGGGCACCAAAGAAGGAGTCCAGGTGGCTAGTGCTCAAAAGGCCCAAACTCCCTAATGGCTTCCAGGGAAAGATTTTTAAAGACAGGGTGAGGGAGAGGGGTTACTGGGTGCATGATCAGATGTGGACATGCTTCTGATTGGTTGGTGATGAGGTAATCAAGAGTCAACATCATCAACCTTCTGGTTCTAACTAATATGGCTACATGCTTGTGGGCAACTATCGTTAACTTCTTCCACCTGGTGGGGGTTTCAGTATCTGTAAAACAGCACAAAGATATGTTTCAGAATATTATCTATAGCCCTTGAGGAGGGACTAAAGGTCCTTGACTTTGTTTAATGGCTAAACTATTATTATTTTGTCTTGCTTGACTGTTTTCCTTTCTTTCTGCATTTTCTCACTACTCTGATTATATTTACTCTTTGGAACCTGAGGAAAGCCTAGGAGGCTAAAGTTTTTCTACAGACAAGAGCCAGGTGGAGAACATGGAAGGGGGAGGGTCTGTTCTGGGAAGGCCCCATAAGGTCCTGCTTATTGACACTTGTATTTAAAACTTTCTTGGCTTGGAAACTCTGTCTTTCTGCTCTCTAGTATTCAAAAGTACCATACTAGGTAGACAGTCTTTGTGCAAAGAAAATTATTAACACAGAATCTTTAACCCACAACCTGTTTTCCTGTTTCTTTCGAGGTTCCCCTAGTTTTCAGTATAGAAATTTGCAGGAAGCTAGATTCATCAATTCTAATTCTCTGTTAGTATTTGTGTTTATGTATTTGAGTTTCCCAGCAATATGATGCATGTAGCCTATTTAGTTGTTGAAGGTGCTATCTTGCAGAACAGAGGAGGTCAGGGATTTCTCAGAGCATGAACAAAATAGTGGAACTAATGAATTACACAACAGTTAGACTGCACATATTTCACATTAAGTGAATTATATTATTTGGTTAGCTCAGTCATACAGTTAGTCAATTCATTGCATTAATCATTATACTCAATGTCCTAATTGACTAGGGTGCTTAGGCAAAGGTCAAACTGGTTGTGCAGTCTAAACAATGTTTAAAGAACTATTTTTTCTCAAATTCCAGATATTTACAAATATAGCTGAAATTATACTGCTTTTTTTAAAATATGTAATGCTTCACAGATTTGCATGTCATCATTGTGCAGGGGCCATGCTAATAATCTTCTCTGTATTGTTCCAATTTTAGTATATGTGCTGCCAAAGTGAGCACTAAAGCTTTTTCTTTTCATGAAGAATTTGCGTCTAACCTAGCCCATGGAAAATGCCCTAATATCCTATTGGTAAGGCACCTTTCCATGCACTGTTCCATGCACTTGAGAGAACAAATTAATAGTATTGGATGGATTTAGGTAATTAAATAAATTAATTTGTAACTTTCATAATGAAATTTGAACTCTAAAGCTTCTCTCATAGACCTTTGTTTTTCTTTTTCATATATGCAGTAAACTCAAGGAAAATAAAGGCATTTTAGATAGAATGATGATAAATTCCAAAATATTTTTGTCATTGCTGTCTTCTCCTAATATCTCAGCAATCTTAGCCCTAAAGATATTAAGAAAGTGAAGCCACAGGTTTTAATAAAAGTAAATATCCTAAGAATAATCGACTATCACAAACATCATATCTTTTAACAGACAAAATTTCTTCATCTTTGTGCTTCCCTAAAAAATCACCTTGAAAATTATGACTTTCAGATATTTTCCTTTTTTCTCTTTTAAGAGAGAAAAACAACAAACACACAGCTTTGTAGATAAGTACATTTTTAAGCTTTAGGAAAATATGTGCCAGCATTTCTCCCAGGGGACAGTAGCAAGACATATGGGAGTGTAGTAAGCATGGTGGAAAGAGAAGCACCTTTCATAATATTTATTGATAGTTTGTGGTATTATATTAATTAAAATCTGCATTAAATTATGGATCCTCCTTTAGGAAATGTCTTATTTCTTCCCATGTTTCTCTGCATATTTAATTAATAAGTTCTAATTTAGCATTTTCCTTCCATAATCTAAGAGGCCATTTTAAACTCTTTTTATATATTCCTTCCTGGAATAGCATAGCCAGAAGAGAAACCTGGTATCTTAGACCTATAGGAAGTTTTAGAGATCATTTAGGTCACCTTTAATTTTTAATTGAAGTGTAAGCTAAGCCCCAGAGAGATCTAATGAAGTGATCTTCACTAGTTAATAGCTGCAGCCATAAACACTCAAGCTTTTCCTTCTTCCCTGTCAAGTACCCTTTCCATTAAGTAATTTTAAGAAAAGCTGTTTAAAAGATTTCTTCAGGTATAGCTCAGGTAAATGTTAGGGCAAAGGTTTGTACCTCAATACAGTTTTAGACTCTGAGTAAGGAAGGGAAGTAATCAAATTGAATAAAATACTGAAAGAATAGTATAACTTTTTTCTTTCATAAACTTTTCCTTTTGTTACTAGGTCTGGGAAGATAAGGTTTAATACCTCTGTGTATGTTTGTGGTTATGTATTGACTCAATTTTTGGCTAACTGATAATGAAACCAAGGATGTTCCCTTGTTGACAAAATAGTATTTTTTTTTCTATTTAACTATTAGTCACGATAATTATTTCAGTAAATGTATACCACATTGCGGGGAGGGCAGGGTGTAAGAATGCATCTGTGGATTAAGGAAAAAAGAACTCAAAGTGTGGAATTAGAGACATTTTCCTGTTCGAGGGATAGTTATATTAACCTACTCATGTATACATTTGGAGATATCTGTGGGTTACAATTGTATACATTTTCTGTTACACCAAATTTTGAGTATAGATAACACACTACTTTCTCAAACAACAGTAGAATTAATTCCATACAGAAAACTGACTATTTCTTCTTGGTTTCTCTAACAGAATACACTAACTATTATGTACAGGATGGGATTTAATCCAGAGAACTATTGGAAGAGTAGGTTCTGAGGTATTCCTTAGAACATTACATACTGAATTGATCAACCAAGGGTTGACCTCTGATACAATCAGAAAAGTGGAAAATCAAGAGGTCACCTCTGAACCACTGAGTTTGACATACTGTCTGGATGAATCAGGAAGTAGTTGTCACCCCCGAACTTACTTAAACACCAGTGAAGCTGGAAACTGGATTCTAAAACAAAGCCACAAAACAAAGTCACATCCTCACACTTGCTTGCAATAACAACAAACCAACAAAAATCAGCAGAAAGATGGCTTCCTTTCATTTTTTCACTTAAAAACACTTATATGAATGCATCTAATTGATAGAACCTAATTGCATTCTATATGAGTAAGGAAATCTAGAAAAAAATTATTTAGCTTTCTGCTCTTGCTATACAAAAAAGCACCCTTGAAGGTGGTAGGGATGGAGCAACCATATCCAGCACAGCTTATTGTAAAGTACTCCAGTGCTCTTGTAGCCCTGAAGTCCATTTCTGATCAGTTTGTCTAAATTACTGATATCCTGTTTAGCTGCTTATATTTTCAAAGACCAGATCTACTCCTTATATACAACCAGTCACTGTCCTAATAGGAGTGGACACATGTCAGATCTACACATGATTTTAAGTTTTCCTAAATTCTACATTTAAACCCTGACAATACATATAGAACTCTATTTTTTCCCAACATTTCCCATACCTCAGCCTGCTGCATTTTTAGAGAATGAACTGAAACATCTGGCTTTCCCATCTCAGCCATTTGTTTTGAATTAAAACTTAATACTTTAAGGTTTCATGTAAATATATATTTTGAATGTTTAAGGAAAAGTGCTAAATTATAGATTTCTATATGTAATAGTTTCCTTGTCCCCAAACTTATTTATGAAAGTTACACAACTTGGTCTTAAAACTTTGTGTTACTTTGCTAGTATTTCCATTAACAAAATACCACAGGCTGGGTGGCTTAAATGATGGAAATTTATTTTGTCACAGTTCTGGGGGTTGAAAGTCCAAGATAAGGGTGCCAACAGGGTCGGTTTCTCCTGAGATCTCTCTCCGTGACTTGCAGATGGCCACCTTCTCATTATGTCCTCACATGGTCTTTCCTCTGTCACACACATTCCTGGTACCTCTTCCTCTTCTTGGAAGGACAGCATTCATATTGGATTAAGGCTCCATTCTTATGAACTCATTTAACCTTAATAACCTCTAGATAGGCCTTATCTCCAAATACCATCACATTGAGTTTAGGGCTTCAATATGTAAATTCGGAAAGGGAGACACAACTCAGTTTATAAGAAATTTACATGGGATATTTGTGAATAAAGTAAAAATACAAATAATTATGAATACTGCATTTCTATTTAAAAGACTTTAATGCTGCCATAAAACTTATTAAATGCATGATTTACTAGGATACAAGATTGCCTTGGATAGATGTTGCAGGATAAGCTGCAATTCTAATATTATTTAAACTTCCACAAAACTGTCTGATTATTTTTACTATCACAATCTTTCAAAAAAGTCTTTACCCACTTGAAAAATTTTGATTTGTATTTAAGTAATAGAGCATTTTTAATAACTCAAATAAAAATAAGTGGACATCCCATATTTTTATCTTTATCATTACAGTTTCCAGTCCCATCAGAACGTAATTAAAAATGATTACTGGTCTGTTTAGAAGACACTTAGATGCAATCTACCTTTTGTAATTACTGATATAAATCAAAAATTTCTTATTAAATTACTGATGACATTCTGAATCAAATATTTAATTGGATTCATTTACCCACAATAATTTTTTCATTGCTTTATTCAGATGCTATTTTTTCTCTATTTATATATATATATATATATATATATATATATATATGCATATATATATATATATATATATATGCATATATATATATATATATATGCATATATATGTGTATGTATATATATATAAAAAAATTTTTTTTTGGAGCCAAGGATTAAGATTTAATCATGTAGGAAATATGGATATCTTTGTCCACATTTCCTCAGATGAAAATTAGTTATAGAAATATCCATAAAAGAGTTCATTTAAGATGTTTTGCTCTGATATTGTAACTTCATGCTAACAGTCTTGATTACAAAGTGTTCTATTCAAACATAAGTTGCAGAGGCCTTTTTACTGTCTTTGTTTAGGCATTGTGGTTAAGCAAGGAACATACAGTTGGTAATTTAGACTGGTAAAAGAATGCGAAAAAATATCCAGGTTATCTCTTGTTCATAGTAGTAAAAAGTTGAGTTGTCATATGACAACTAAGGATGTATCACTCCTTGTGATTGAATCTATCTGGGTTCTGACCTTGCTTCTCTCGTCCCTTCACCAGGCCCACAATGCATCCTTTTAACGTAGTCACTTGCCAAACTTTTTTAGCAGTGTTTTGTAAATGTAAACTTCAATTTCAGTTCATGTGTTTCAACATAATCCTCAAAAAGTATTCCTCTGCATTTACATTCAGTAAACTAGACACTTGATAAGGACATTCCAACGTCATAATTCCACCCAAAACATATATTTAAAAATATTAGCAGTACCATTTTTTAGAGAGAAGCACAATTGCAGACAATTTACATGTTCAATGACTACATTATGAAAAAAGAAGAGCAGTAACCTCTTGAACTATTCATTCTGGAACTCAGTTAATGAATTTGCTAGTGAAGTTATTTGTTCTTGATGTTAGAGTTCATGTGATTCTGTGGACTTCAAAAATAAAATGTAATTAAAAAATGAAATGATAAAAAATAAGAGTAGGTCAAATACCTTCAGATATTGTCATAAATAGTTCAAGACAACAATTGAACAAAGGTAAGATAGGACAATGGAAAAAGTAATTTTGATAGATTAATTTGGAGAATTTGATAATAAATATGTTTGTATACTGAAGAGTTTTGTATGATTCTGTTGTCAGAGGATAGGTTAGAAGAGTTTTAAATGAGGCTTTTCCTATAACAGTTGATATTTGTGCACAACTTTGATGTTTATGCATAATCAAGTCAAATTATGTTTTAAAATGGTCATTCTGGGATGTTTAATAATGTGACTACATTAATCTAGCCTGACATGGTTTGGGGTCCTTTGGTCCTAAGTGAAATGAAGACATTTTCAACTGAAGTCTACTCCTACGTAAGTTTTAAAACATTGTTTCAAGAGAAATAAACCAAGACTGATGAGAATGAACACCTACAATAAAAAGACAGTGAGGATTTCCTGGCAGACAGTTTCACTGAAGAGTCCAGTGGAGGGATGTTTTCTGACACATTTGCTAGTGAATAACTGATCCAGAAGTAAAACTCAGCTTTCCAAGCTTTGGTTCTTGATAATCTTTGTAGCTCTGAATCCTATTCATTGCCATCTTGAGAGTATTGCTACATGATCATTTGCTTGAAAGTTGGTCAAGGAAAAGTTGGTATAAGAGGCAATCAGCTTCTCAGTAAAAGTAGTATTCAAGCAGAGACCTAAATTAGTAGGGTGTTTTAACTAAAGGTCATGGAGACTTCTAATCTGAGATTCTTATATATATATATATATATATATATATATATATATATATTTCTGATGAAACATTAAACCTGCTACTTACTTCCATACATGACATCAACTTCTTCTGTAAAATCTCTGCACATAATAATTTCAAACCCTCTACAATGCATGCTCAAATTGTTATCATTTTATATTAGTATATATTGGTAATTATTTTTGAATATTTTTGAAATTCCAACATTATCAGTATTAATATTTCAAAGAATATCAATGGTTCTTAATATCAAATTGAAATAGAAGTTGAAACTTATATTGTGTGTTAACTTAGTGAAAAAACTACATGATTGTAAAATTACAAGGGGAAAAAAATCAACAAAATTTTATGGCAGAACCTTAAACTCATTTTTACACCACTTTTTCTTTTCCTTTAAAAACTAACCACTTTAAATGCATACACGCATACCCATTAGAAATGCCAGAAGTTTGATGACAAATTGGGTAAAGTAATAGACAGCATAAATGATTATAAATCTAGAAAGACAGATTAACGAGGAAAGACTAAAATTAAATGCGTATATAAAATAGATATGTAAAAAAAAAGGTGGAAATCATAGAAGATTGATTTTTAATAAATAAATATAATTAATTAATTTTGAATAAAAGTAAAATAAAAGCTTTGAGTATTATAAGCTCAGAAAAAGCACCAAGAATTTATAATTGTAAATATTTCATAAAATTGATAAAATGAAGTAAGGAGTATTTATCTTGAATACTGAAACAGGAGGGAAGGAGGCAGGGCACAACCTTTAAAAGAATGACATAGCCCGAGGACACAACATAAACTGATTAGAACCAAATAGATCCAAGATGGCGGACAAATCGACTTCTACTAGGCCTTGAGACTCAGTATATGCTCATTTTAATACATCAGTAAGCTAAATGATACACCCACAGGTGCCATTAGTTTCAAGGACAACCATAAATGTCAAAAAGTGGGTGGTGGCCCAATTCCTAGAAATTCCTGCCCCATCCCCCAAATAGCTGGAATACGCCTCCCACTCATTAGCCTATAAAATTACCGACCCCTATAAAAACAGACAACCCCATACCCTGGTGCTCCTCTTGCCTTCTGAGATGGCCCACACTCTGCCTGTGGAGTGTGTTTCTCTCTAAATAAATCCATTTCTTACTTATCACTTTGTCTCTCACTGTATTCTTTCTGTGACAAGACATCAAGAACCTGAGCTTCATTAAGTCTTGAGACCAGGTGTGTGATCTCAGTTAAAAGACCATGGGTTCAAGTCCCAGTCTGGGTGTTGGCTGGGTTTGAGTCCTGGCCCGTGGGTTCAAGTCCCAATCTGAGTTGCACTCTCCTTAAATACTCCCCTCAGTTTAACTCTGTTTATATAAGAATAAGAATGAATGATTCTTAATCATATAAAAAGAGAATCCAAATTTATAAACAATATTACATAGAACAGCATGCATTAACTTTCCAAAATATAAATAAGATTTTGAAATATGTCTTTGACTAAGTTGGAATGTATTTCAATATTTGTTTTACTAAATTTTAATTGCCCAGAAATGAGACTTGTGAGATTTAAATTCTTGAAATACTTTACTTCCCTGTTAATAAATAAGATATATGGTAGCTGGTAGGGGAAATAAATATTAAAATCCCATTTTAAAAGCCTAACCTTGCCAGAAAACAATGAATACACAAACAAGGTATAGAGAGAGAAAAGTAAATATGTAAAATAAACATCTAAAGAGAAAGTGATATATATAGAAAATAGACAAAGTAAATAGCAAGTACAAATATTTGTAATCCTCAGAGAAGAAAAAACATAATAGAAGAGAACATATATTTAGAGATATAATTCAACGTATTTTTTTTAAAAGAAATCAAAGGAGGTTTGAACTTATCTTTGGAAAGAAACCACAGAATGTCTTTGAAACTGTCCTTGAATGGTCAACATACACACATAACTAATCTAGAAAAAGTTTTGAGAGCATTGCTCATCCAGTTTGTAATTTATCTTCCTCTTCCATATGAGAGCACTGTCAGGGTGTGTCTGTTTACCTAAAGATTGCTTTGAAAGATTGATTGACAATTTATACCTGTGTTGTGTAGTAGTTGAAGGGATTTAATTTAAAACTAGATTGCCTGGATTCAAATGCTAACTCTACCATCTACTACTTGTGTGACCTTGGGCAAGCATATCACCTTTCATGCCTTAGTTTCCTCATATTGAAATTGTGGAAAATAATAAAGTCTATGTAATCAGTTGGCATATCTAGTATGTGTTTGTTAAATAAATAAAAAATACAAGGAAAATATGTACTTGTGAATGTCAAAAATGGGATGATATATCTGGGACAGCTTTGAATAGTAGGCTAGGCTAGGCAAAGTTAAACTGAAAATACTCTTCCTATTAAGAATAATAAGTGAAATTATTTGCTTAAAAATAAAAAGAGTCCATCTTTTTTAACTAAATGCTTTTCTGGAAACAAATGGAAGAGAGAATACTAGTTTTGATTTAGAATGTCAAATTTCTTCACCTTGTGAACGGGATCTTAAAAATGGCAGCTTGGACATTCTGAGTCTGTATTCTTATCTGTAAAATGTCAAAAATAAAACTGAATTACAACCTTCACTTTAGCATATATTTTAAGAATAGGCAAACATATATCACCTAATTTTAGCACATTATACAGAATTTTAAATTTTGTATTAATTTTCAATGTATGTGCTTCAAGGCATCTTAATCACAATCATTGCAGTCTTTCAAGGAAGCTAACCATTACTTTAAATGATTCAGAATTATAGGACTTCCAGAAGTAGAAGAGAGAGAGAGAAAGGGGCAGAAATCTTTTGTGAAAAAATGACTGAAAAAATTCCTTAACTTGGGAAAGAAAACAAACATCTAGACAAGGGAAGCCCAGAGAATTAAAAAAAAAAAAAGTGAGCCCAAAGAGACCCACACCAAGACATATTATATTTAAAATAGCAAAAGTTAAAGACAAGCATTTAATATTAGAAGCAGCAAGACTAAAACAACTTGTTATATGGAAGAGAACCCCTATAAGACTCTCAGCAGATTATTCACACAAGCTTTGTAAGCCAGAAGGGAGTGGCATGATATATTCAAAGTGATGAAAGAAATAAACAAAACAAAAAAAACAAAAAACTTCCAACGAAGAATATTCTACCAACAAAGTTATTTAGAATTGAAAGAAAGATAATTTTCCAGACAAGAAAAATTAAAGGAGTTCATTACCACTAAACTGGCCTTACAAGAAATGTTAAAGGCACTTATTTAAGTTGAAAAGAAAGGGCACTATTTTGTAAAAGAACACATATGAAAGAATAAATCTCACTGGAAAAGTAAATATATAGTAAACATAGTGGATTAATTACTTATAAATCTAGTATGAAGGTTAAAAGATAAAAGTAGTAAAAATAACTATGCTTACAATAATTATTTAAGGGATACACAGGATAAAAAGATGTAAAATGTGACATCAAAAACATCAAACGTGGGAGGAAATTGAAAATATTGGCTTTAGAATGGAATCAAACTGAAGTTGTTATCAACTTAAAATAGATGGCTATATATATATAATATATAAGTATATATATGTATATTATATGTATAGCATCAATGTAACCACTAAATAAAAACCTATATTAAATACATAAAAGATAAAGAGAAAGGAATATAAGCATAACACTAAAGAAAGTCATCAAGCCACAAAGGAAGAGTGCAAGAGAAATAGAAAGGAAAACAGAGAAATTGCAAAAACAGCTAGAAAACAATGAACAAAATGTCAATAAGTACACACTTATCAATAATTACTTTAAATGTAAATTCACTAAATTCTCCAAACAAAAAGGTATAGAGTGTATGAATGGATAAAAAACAAGACCCATCTATATGCTACCTGCAAGAGACACACTTTAGGTGTAAGAATACTCAAAGACTGAAAGTGAAGGGATGGTAAGAGTTATTCCATGCAAATGGAAACCAAAGAAACCTGGAGTATATATACTTATATCAGACAAAATAGATTTTAAAATAAAGACTGTAATAAGGGACAAAGAAGGGTGTTACACGATGATAAGGGGGTCAATCCAATAAGAGAATGTAATATTTGTAACTGTTTATATACCCAACATAAGAACACCTAAATATGTAAAGCAAATATTAACAGACATACAGGGAGAAATATTCAGCAATGCAATAATAGTAGGGGACTTTAATATCCTACTTACATCAATAGAGAGATCATTCAGACAGAAAATCAGTAAGAAGACATTGGCCTTAAATGACATTACACCAGATGGACTTGACATATTTACAGAACATTTTATCCAAAAGCAACAGAATACATATTCTTCTCAAGTTTATAGAGAACATTTTCCAAGTTAGATAAAATGTTAGGCAACAAAGCAAGACAATAAATTTAAGAGGACTGAAATCATATCAAGCATCTATCTGGCCACAATGGTATGAAACTAGAAATCATTTACATGGAAAAAACTGGAAAATTCACAAATATGTGGAGATTAAACAATATGAACAGCCAATGGGTCAGAGAAGAAATAAAAAGAGAAATCAAAAAAAGCCTTGAGACAAACAGAAATGGAAATGTAACCTACCAAGATTTATGGGATGCAGCAAAAGCAGTTCTACAAGGGAAATTCACAGTGATAAATAAGAAACAAGAAAAGTTTTATATAAGTAACCAAAATTTACACCTCAAAGAACAATAAAAAAGAAGCAACAAAGCCTAAAGTTAGTAGAAGAGAAACATAACAATGATTAGAGCAAAATAAATGAAAATAATGAAATTGAGACTAAAAAGACAATAGAAAAGATCAATGAAATTATAACTGTTTTTTTGAAAAGATAGAAAGAGTTGATAAACCTTTAGCTAGACTCACCAAGAAGAAAAAGACAAAGGACAAATCAGCATTTATTTATTCTGAATAAATAAATTCAGAAATGAAAAAGAAATATTAAAACTGATATGATCACAGAAATACAAAGGATCGTAAGAGACAGCTATGAACAATTATATGCCAACAAATTGGGCAATGTAGAAAAAATGGATAAATTTCCAGAAATATACAACCTACCAAGACTGAATGATGATGAAATAGAAAATCTGAACAGACTGATTATTAGCAAGGAGATTGAATCACTAATCAAAAATCTCCCAACATACAGACATCCAGAACCAGACGGCTTTACCAGTGAATTCTATCAAATATTTAAAGATGAATTAATACCAGTCCTTCTCAAACTCTTCCAAAAAATAGAAGAGGAGGCAACTCTTCCTAACACATTGTACCAGGCGAGCATTACCCTGATACCAAAACTGGACAGCGATGCCACAAAAAAAACTACAGGCCAATATCTCTGATGAACATAGAAGTGAAAAACGTGAGCAAAATATTAGCAAACCAAATTAAACAATACACTAAAGAATCATGAATCATGATCAAGTGGGATTTATTCCATGGATTCAAAGGTGGTTCAATATTTGGATCAATGAAATTGGACCACTACCTTACACCATCCACAAAAATTAACTCAAAATAGATTAAAGTCTGAAACCATGACTCCTAGAATAAAACATAGGCATTAAGCTCTTAACACAGGTCTTGCCACTGAGTTTTTAATTTGATATCAAAAGCAAAAGGAGCAAAAGCAAAAATAGACAAGTGGGACTACATCACACTAAAAAGCTCTGCACAGCAAAGAAAACCATAAACAAAATGAAAAGGAAACCTACTGAATGGGAGAAAATAATTGCAAATCATATATCTGATAAGGGGCTAATATCCCAAATATATAAAGAAGTCATACAGTTTATTAGCAAAAAAAAAAAAAAACCCAAATAATTCATTTAAAAAATGGGCAGAAGATCTAATTAGACATTTTTCCAAAGATGAGATACAGATGGCCAACAGATTCATGGAAAGATGCTCAATTAATGGTGATACCATTAATCACCAGAGAAATACAGATCAAAACAACACTGAGATGTTACCTCATTGTTAGAATGACTGCTATCATAAAGACAACAAATAACAGTGTTGCCAAGGAGGTAGAGAAAAGGAAACCCTTGTGTACTGTTGGTGTGATGGAGATTGGTGCAACCACTATGAAGAGCAGTTTGGGCTTCTCCAAAAAATTAAAAATAGAACTGTCATTTGACCCAGCAATTACACTCTTGGGTATTTATTCAAAGAAAACAAAACACTAATTTAAATAGATATGTGCACCCCCATGTTCATTGGAGCATTATTTACAATAGTAAATATATGGAAACAACCTAAGTGTCCATAAATGGATGAATGGATAGAGAATTTGTGGTATATCCAGTTGAGCTTTGAACAACATAAGGCTTAGGGATGCCAACCCCTTGTGAAGTAGAAAATATGCTCTTAATTTTACAGTCAGCCCTCCTTATCTGAGGTTCTATATCTGCGGATTCAATCCATCATGTATCATGTAAAACAGTAGTATGTATTTATTGGAAAAAAAAACACATATAAGTGGACTCTTGCAGTTCTAGCCCGTGTTGCTCAAGGGTCAACTGTATATACAATGAAATATTATTAAGTCATAAAAAAGGAGGAAATCTTTCCCTTGCAACAACATGGATGGACCTTGAGGATATTATGCTAAGTAAAATAAGCCACACAGATAAAGACAAGAAACGTATGATCTCTCTTATGTGTGGAATGTAAAAAACAAAACAAAACAAAGCAAGAAACTCCAAGCTCATAGATATAGGGAACAGATTGGTAGTTGGCAAGAGGCAGGGGGTGGAGTCTGGGAGAAATGGGTGAACTGTATTTTTTTTTTTAGTTTAAATTAAAAAAAAAATGATGCAGAAATAAATATAACAAAAAATTAAGAATAATTCCTATTTTATTCTCTATATTAAGTTGGGTTAAGATAATTTGAGGGTATTATTTTGAATATGTGCATTAAGAAAATGATCAGTTAAATCCATTAGCATCTTTTAAAAAACAAGGAAGTAGAAAATCACCATAAATATTTTAGAAATTTTTGAATAGATAATTCAGCTAATTTCCACTGTAACTCACTTTCGTCTTAACCTTGTCTATCACACACTAACCTATAAACCTTAAACTGAGCTGCATATATTAAGTTCACTAAACCTATCTTAAAGCATAAGAAATGTGCAATAAATCTTAGATTTGAATTTTATAAGCCATCACAGTTCATTTGTCAAAAATTAGTTAATGAACAACTACTTTCTATTTTTATCTATTTTTTCAATGAAAATAGATTATTTCTGTAGTCTATATGTTCAATAAAATAATTAAAACCCTATCTTTATGGATCCATGCATTTTCAAAGATTATAAAAAATACATCAAGTCATAATCATTCAATACCTCCATGTGAAAAATACTCTTAACTGGCACTATAGAAGATATATATACATAGATCATATAAAGACTTTGGCCTTACAAATTTACCATTATTACCATCATTTGGATGACATGGGTTCTGTTGATAATAATATTATTCTTTTTTTTTGTTCTTGTTGCTCTTGTTATTCAGTAGAACTCGGACATATCCTTTTCCACCAATTTCTTCACCATTTTTTACAAACATAGCTGTCTCATTTATCCTTTCATGCAACTGTACTTCCTGGTTTGTGTGAATACTTTGCTAGCTTGATGACATTTGAAGGTTTAGTTATGTTAACATCCTTTGTATTAACAAATTACTAATAATAACATAATATATGGGGGCTCACATTATCATTCTTGTTATTATCATTCAAGATAATAACAACAAAAATTTCCCTCCAAGTTGTTCAGCCAATGCAGTTGTATAAGGCTTTATATTTGTACAACGGATTTGATTTAATGCTACTCATAAAACTAAATTTCTGCTTCTGGAAATGACTAAATAACTGGTACCAGCTAGTCTTTCAATTGTAAATACCTAGTAAACTGGAAAAAATATGGAACAACTATTTCCATAATTTGGACAATTGGCTGCAAAAAATATATTCTTCCTGAAAGATGGGAAACAAATTACATGATTGCTCAAATTGTCCCAGCTTTTACCTAAATTAATTTACCAGAGCCTAGCACAGGGAGGGGAATTAATATATAACATGACCTTCTTGATTTATTGAGATTTATTTACATAAATCTCAGTTTTGGGTTTATGTAAAGATAAATCCAAGATTGAGAGGTTCCAGTGGCTGGGATTTGTGGAGATAAGTGCTCTATTCAGAAAAATAAAAAGTTTTATAAATCTGTGTAAGTGTCCTTTTGTATTCTTGGGTGAATATGAAGATGTGAATGTGTAGGGTGAGAATTCACAAACCTTGGCAAAAGACAGCTACTGGGAAAAAACTACTGGGGAGCTTATACAAGTTTAAGAGACATTTCATTTCTGATCAGCGAGAGTGGAAAGTCTTAAGGATTCAGCTAATGCATTCAGTAGCTACATCAATTAAACCACACCTTAAAAGAAAGTTTTAAGTAGTCTGAGTGCCTAGATTAAAATCTACTTTAGATCCACAAAAACATAATTTTAAAAGATTAGTCTGATCAGTTAGGAAATTTGGTTTAAAAACAAAACCCAACACTCTTCAAACAAAAATCTAGACATTTGAAGAAAAATATTTACAATGTATAGCATCCAATCAAATATCATTAAACATGACAAGCAAAAGGTATGGCCTATAACCAAGAGAAAAGTCAGTTAATTTAAAATTCTAGAACTGAGAAAGATGAAGTAATAATCAGACAAGGTTTTAAAGAAAAATCAACTAAAGTTTTTTAGGTCATTAAGTAAATATGAACACAATGAAGAGAGAAATGGGAGCTGCATAAAAACAAACATAGCTTCTAAAGAGAAAAATAAAATATCTGCAATAAAAAAAATTTACCTAGTTGGACTGAAGAAGAGATTAGACACTTTACAGAAAAGTTCAGTGAATTTGAAAACATAGCAATAGAAACTGTCCAAACTCAAGAATAGAGGAAAAATGGCTGAAAAAAAATGAACAAAGATTTAAAGACATATGGGAAAATGTCAAGTTGTTTGATATGTGAGTAATATGAGTTTCAGAATTACAAGGGAATTGGGAAGAAAAATTTTTGGAGAAATAATGATCAAAAATGTTTCCAAATTTCATGAAAACTACACAAAGCACATAATAATCAAATCACTAAAAAACAAGGAAAGGAATCACAGCCAAGGGGGAGAATGATACATTATATACAAGGAAACAAACAAACAAAAAACATTGTGGATTCCTTGCCTCCAAAAAATGCGTTCCAGAAGACAATGGAATGACATATTTAAAGTGCTGAGGAAAAAAAAATGTCAATGATAATTCTGTATATACTCAAAATATCCTTAAAAAATAATAGAAAATAGAATACAACCAAAGTGATCTTTTTTTTCAATACTACACTAAAAAGACTATTTAAAAATATTTTTCAGGCTGAGGGCAAATTATTTCAGATGGAAATTTTAATCTGTGAAAATGAATGAAGGACACTAGAACTGGTATATATGTGGATTCATTTAAATTTTTCCTCATTCAAAATTTTTGTTTAAACTACATTTCAAGCACTTTGTTTTACCCTTGAAATGGCATAAAATTCATCACTCATTCAATATTTACTACATTCTCTTTCTTGGAAGATTTTCCTGCCTGAGAAAACTTTCACAAAATTTATGTTTCCAAAATGCTTTTCACAGACGTCCCTGGTGACGCAGTGGTTAAGAATCCGCCTGCCAATGCAGGGGACACGGGTTCGAGCCCTGGTCTGGGAAGATCCCACATGCCGCGGAGCAGCTAAGCCCGTGAGCCACAACTACTGAAGCCTGCACGCCTAGAGCCTGTGCTCGGCAACAAGAGAAGCTACCTCAATGAGAAGCCAGCACACCGCAAGGAAGAGTAGCGCCCCCTCGCTGCAACTAGAGAAAGCCCGTGGGCAGCAACGAAAACCCAACGCAGCCAAAAATAAATAAACTAATTAACTAATTTTAAGAAATGCTTTTCACTCAATTGTGAGGTCAATGGGAAACCAATAGAGAATTTTTTGCCTGGATAAGGGCATATTTAAATAGCTATGCTTTGTCAAGATTTATTTGGTTGTATTTCATATAATGAGTGTGAACAGTGATCTCCATCAATTTCCATATTGTCCCTGCTCTCACCAAAAGAAAATTAAAAACACAAAAGAAAACAAAAGTCCACTTCTTCGATCCACCAGAGGCCCTTATGACCTTATATTTTATCTACCTGGATTGTAGATATTTGTGTTTTTTCTTCATCATTCAGTAATATTTAAGTTCCTTGGGGATTAGACATTCAGACATTCAATTGTACCCTATTTGGGAAACTAGTAAAGCTGGTCAAAATACATGGAAGCAACTTAGGTGTCCATTGATGGATGAATGGATAAAGGATATGTATATTTTATATATATATATATATATATATATATATATATATATACACACACACACACACACATAAATATATATGCATATATATGCAATGGAATATTATTCATTCATAAGATAGAAGGAAATCTTGCCATTTGTGGATAGGTGGATAGACCTTGAGGGCGTAATTCAGACATAGAAAGACCAATGACATATGATCTCGCTTATATATAAAATCTAAAAACCAAACCAACCAACAAGCAAAGTGAACACATAGATAAAGAAAACAGATTGGTGGTTGCCAGAGGTGGGGGTATAGGGGTGGGCAAAATGGGTGAAGGTGGTCAAAAGATAAAAACCTCCAGTTATATAATAAATGTTATGAGGCTGTAGTGTACACCATGGTGGCTATAGTTAATGATACTGTATTGTATATTTCAGAGTTGTTAACAGGCTAAATCTTGAAAGTTCTCATTACAAGAAAACAAAATTGTAACTATATGTGGCGATGGATGTTGACTAGACTTATTTTGGTGATCATTTCACAGTATTTACACGTATTGACTCATTACATTGTACAACTGAAACTAATATAATATTATATGTCAATTATATCTCAATAAAAATAGGTCAAAATAGGATTAAGAGATAGTTATGAGTCTTATTTTTGCTCCACTTTGCAATACATACAACGTAAAATAATGATGCTTCCATTCTTATTAAAGCAGTCTTGGTAGATCAAGTGAACCAAATAGCATTTGAACAGGAAAAGTATTTAGTTCAGAATTGCCTTAATTGGACATTTATATTGATCAAGTTGAATGTCTAATGGCTCTATTTCATAGTTTGAGAAGATAAATTTAATGACTTAATCCCAAGAGAGGATTTTGTTTAATATAGTTAACAAGAAAGAAAACCATGTTCATTTTATTAGAAAGAGCTTTCATCATTCAATTTAATCTGCTTAATGATATCCAAGCATAGTCAGTGTGCTGATATCTTATGTATATTCACAACACAAAAGAATATCAACACAGATTTTTAAAAGCAAGGAACAGAAAGGGAAAGCCTTCACATAATTACTCAAGTATCTGCAGTAAGCATGAATGATTTGTATATTCATGGGATGAGTAGGAGTCTTTCCTTCCTCTTGTAAAATTTTCTAAGTACTTATTTCCTTTGACTAATGACTGCTATTTCCTGTTTACACATCTATGCTTTATAAAGTGCTCTATATTATTAGAAATGTTTAGTGGATCCTTTATGTGAACAGGAAATCTACTTTATTTTTTGCATTTTTCTCTCCTAGTGAATTTGTTGACTAAATCACGGTCTTTTCAGGAAATTCAAGACTTATGAAATTGAAGAACACACATGTTTAAAAAGTAAAAAGTGGATACAATAAACAAAGCCTCTTGTACAAGCCATTTTGGATCAAGTATTACCCATATCCAGTTATTAATTCATCATATTTACTCTTATTCACATCTTTAAAGAGTGTATATACGCCTTATATGACTGACTTTTTGATCTTTCAGTAGTCATATCCTCTTCTGAAGCCTCCTTATAACTATAGTATTTTCATAGTAATTTATTCTGATATTTGTTATAGAATCTATCACATTACATTATAGTTAATAGTGTAAGTGTATTTATTCTTAATTATTACTTTTATTTATTCTTCCACTATATAGGCGTTTACTGTATGAACTATACATTAAGTAGTCTGCTGGAAAGGTCTTGAATAAAGGAAAAAAACAAACAAGTTTACCTCCCTAATACTCATAAAGTTGTAATAATGTTTTTGAAAAAAAATGCATGCAGACATGGATGAATAAATTAACAAATTTCTACTACCTGGTATCTTTCTGCATGGATACGGAGTTTTTTAAATAGTCACTAAAGAGAAGAAAAGTGTATTTTTGTTTAACAACATACTGTATGCCTAATAATGAAAGATTAATGACAGGAAAAAATCAAACTTAAAACATGAAATCATTAACCCATAACTAATTCTTTATTTCCCACAAAATTTAGTGGTAGTTTTGGGAATTTTCTTGCAGTCACGGAATTCAGAATTTTATTCATAATTTTGTTATTTGATTTGTAACAAATAAGCAGTTCATTTGTCTTTATCCTCATTTTTCCCCTAATTCTACACACTTTATAGGCAACTTATTTCAGTGACAATAAAACTATCTGATTGCATAATGTCTTTATCACATTTTGCAACTGAGACATCAAACAAAGGGTGCTGGAATCAGAAACCAAAAGCAAGCAAAGTATGAGGTACAATGAAAAGATCATTTACATTAAGAAATGTAATTGGCAAAATTGTTTACATGTAAATATTTTTTTCCAAAATATATTTCTGGCATTCATTAAGGATAAAACATTTCTCAAAATATCAGTTGTATACACTTGTCGAGATGAATAAAACAAAAAGATTAAACACAGTTAAAAATACCAAAATAGTTCCTGAAATATTACTTTGAATTAAATATATATATATTTATAGTCATCAAATAAAGTCTGTAGTCTTCATTAACTATGCCCATGGCTCTATGTTGGTGTTAGACCTCTGTATTCAATCTCTCTAGAATAATAATTCATCCCTGCCCAGTAGCTTCAAATATTATATATTTTTGTAAATGACAAATATTTTCTTTACTAACATATCTGTGCTGGGCAATATTGGCATCTGCCAATCAATATTCCACTGAATCATTTGTACAGGTTCTTCATATCCAATAGTTCTTCACATATTCAGTTATCTCCTGAAATTTACCCTTCCATGATATTTTCTATCTTACTGAATAGTTTCACTCTTCATACAAACACTCAAATCAGAAAGCTGTGATGTACTGAATTCCCTTTCCTCAAGACCTTAATTAATACACAAGGAAACTGACCAAATATCACTGCACCAAAAGAGATGCAATGATATTGCAGACAGGCATTAGATACAGAGTCAGAAACAAAATCCATTACTTTTATATGTAGCCCAAATCTCCTTCCACTAAGCAACTATGCAAATATAAATTCTATTTCTCCTCTTCTCGCTCTCAAAAGTTTTGATAAAGCGTTTGGGAACATGCTAGTGGCACATAGCCTGTGGTTCTTAGAAACACAATACATTACCTCAATTCTAAATCTCCTCACCTTCTTCCTTGGTAGAGCACCGTACTTGCTTTTAGGTACTAAGCAGTCTTGTGCTTTACTGGAAGCTGTGTCCCTCTTTAGCCTAATGCAATGAATCAAGGTGAGTAAAGCCAATGAGATTATTCCATTCTCTATCTCAGTAGTTTTGAAATGGGAATGTACTACAATTTTGACCATGTGTTGAATTCTGATAAACGATTTTGGGGAAAAGATTATTGCACTTATAAAGAAGAGAATGGTTTGCATTATTGTAGAATACTGTAAGGAAAAAGTAGAAATTATATTTGAACTTGAGGTAAAAATTTTATATATGTATATAATTTATTTATGTAAATTTATTTATGTAAATAAATATTCATGTAAATATATAAATAAGTTATTTATGTAAATAAATACAGTATATATACTTAATTACGTAACTAGAGGAAAGATTTATGGGGAAGGAGCTCCCATAAATAAGTTAAAGCTTACTAACTTATTATAAGTTAACCTGCCTCTTAGATCAAAACACACAATGATGGAATAGTGGGGAAAAAGTAGCTGAGGCAATAATAAATATCATGAATCCAGTCTAGATATTTAAAAAAGATCAACTTCAAAAATGTTTATGGTAAGAGAGAAGATAGTGATATCTTAGTAATATCTCCTCCTTTTCAAGTTGATGACATTAAAACAATGTTTTTAAGTGACATTAACAAGGCCAAAACAAAAATAGTAAGTGGTAGAGTTGAAACTTGGAACTGAATATTACCATACCATTTTTCTTTAGATTTAGCAAAGAGCACAGTGATGCAGACTGAGCAAATGAGAGATGAAGGAAAGAAAGCAAAGTGGACAGCTCTCTCAGCCACTTGACGTAGTTATGCCTGATTTAAGGCCTTGATTATATTAGTGGGAATAGGGATAGAATGTGAAGGATAACTTTTTGAGACAAGCAAGCTAATGATGAAAAGGCAAGAATTAAGAGCATAAATACATGGAGATAGTTTGGTTGGATGAGTCCATGATGTGAAAGAAGGTGATATTTCCAAGAAAAATGGATTAATGAGGGCAAGAATGATGCTATTGAATTCAGTTTTAACACATTTTGTCATAAATGCAATAGAAACTTATTATATAAAAAATAAGAGATGTGTATGAAGATGAAAAAAATTTAAACTTCCATTTTAGTTTCACTTACCCACTGACAATCAGATGTGCCAAGAATAGTGCCTGACAAATACTATATCTTCATAATATTAGTTGCATAAAGGAATTTCTTTATTGATAGTATTATAACAGTGATTAAGTGCAGAGCTGGGATTTAAGTTTCTGTATTCCCAGAGGACACTTTCTTAGTAAATATGATCTATGTCAGTGAATCAGAAATCCATAGAATAAAGACTTGTGCTTTTCTAGGGCCTCGTGTATTTTGTGTATAAGGAATTTTTCATGTAGGCAGCTTATATATCACATTTCTAGATTGCCTTGTAAAAATGATTTGTAAAAATGTAAAAAATGGTTTCGCCATTCCAAAAGAATGTGTAACTTTAATTATAATCAAATTTATAGGAAAAATTTGTTGAACAATTTTGATTCCTTAATCAGTTATGGATTAGTCCTATGGTTAACTATTAATTATCATATAGGGTGACCTGAGAGTCTCTGGAGTCTGAGAATGAAAAAGTGAGGAGGTGGATGACTAGTGAGAGAAACAGTGGAAAGCTGTCTACTTCTCCTAGAAACTCTTCCTTTCGTCATGGGAATCTGGCCTTTCTTATACTGAGATGGTCTGACCCTGCCACTTGCTCTTCTCAGATGCCTCTTTTTCATTAAATGCTTTCAGAAACTACTTTCATTAGAGTTCAGTAGAAAGTAGCTTCAGAAAATGTGAACAGAAATTCACAAGAGAAAGAATGCAAATGCTCTGAACTGAGATGCAATAAGACTTTGAATTCAACATTTCTTAAAGCTCTTTATAAACATTAACATCTGTAATTAATCCTCCCAATTTCCCCATAAGTCATATTTCATTATCCTTGATTTACAAGCATTAAACTAAAATATCAAGGACATGCAGAGCCTGCATTGTCAGACAAATCTTTTTTTAACACTAATATCAGCATGTATCCCCTTCTCAGGAGCCTTCATATTTTCTCCCACACTATTTCTAAATCCTTCTATTTCTGCCTTCACAATTTAGCTTCTAACTACTTAATCTATAGATCCTAATAGTACCCAACACATGGCTTTCAGTCTAAGAAGTAAGGTCTCTTATTGTTCCCTGGACATATTATTATATATATTTTATTCTAGTATCAACTTCCTCCAGCTTATCTTTTACGTTATCTTTCATGCTACCTTATACAGTGAATTTCCTGTATAAGAAAATCTGTTCCTAATGACATCTGTCCCCTCTATATCTTTCATTTATTGGTTAAATAGTCTTGGTAAGTAGAAAGGTATCGTATTCAAATCAACTCAGTATAATACTATTATTGATTATACGGTCAGTTATCTTCTAGGTGTTTCCACAAATACCTTGTTTCATTCTTACAATAATTTCATGAAGTAGGTGTCATTGTTATTGGTTAACAAAAGAGAATAAATTTATTTTGTGTCAGCTATTGGAATCAGACAGTTTTTTGACATGATTGTTAAGTATTGCATTTTTAATTCATGGACTAGATAGTCTTGTAGCTTTCAAATGAGTAACTAGTCTTTTTTTTACCCTGAGAGAGTCCTTAACCTGTCTATACAACTAACTAAACAATGGTATACTGTTGGCCTAATTACTGAAACTTCATAGTTTAGAAGTACACACACATAATTAGACCAACTGCATTGAAAAGAGCTACCAGTAAGGCTCAAAGTAGCAAACTTACTTTATCATAGATGTACTAGTTTCCTAAGGGGCCATAACAAAGTACCTCAGACTGGGTGGTTTACATAACAGAAATACATTTTCTCACAATTCTGGAGGATAGAAGTCTGAGATCAAAGTGTCTTTAAAGTTGACCTTCTCTGAGGCCTCTCTTCTTGGCTTGGAGATGGCCTCCTCCTCTCTATGTCTTCACATGGTCTTCCCTCTATACATGTCTGTGTCCCGATCTCTTCCAATAAGGACACCATTCAGATTGGATTAGGGCTTTCTCTAATGATCTCATTTTCACTTAATTACATCTTTAAAGACTATCTCTCCAAATATAGGTGCATTCTGATATACTAGGGGTTAGGACTTCAACATATGAGCCTTGGGTGTCCCAATTCAGCCCATACCAACAAACAATGTAGTATTTAAATATAGATTTAACTTTATACCAAGGAATAATGTATATACTGAATTTGGTTAAATGTTCACACTGAGCAAGTTTTTAATATAACCATTCTGTGAAATGAAGATATGCCAGAGGAGATAAATTCAGAGAGAAAATTGACATAGGAAGAGTTAAATTTATGCCAGGATATATTTTTTCAGTTTTGTACAGAGAAACACTTCCATTTGGCAGAAGACCAAATAAAAAGGAGAAAACTTAGGATGTTATTTTGCTTTTGTTCATTTATCCATCTGTCTACACGAACCTTATGACATTGTTTTCCAAATGGAGGCCTACTAATGCCAGAAACATGGTACTTGGACTGAAATTATCAATGCTTAGCCAGTTTCAGTTTAAGAGAAGATAATAGTACTGGAAAATTCCATTTCTTAAATATGCTGAAAACTAAAATTTTTAGTAATATTGCTCTGTATATACATTTTAACCTTTGAATCCATATTCTATTGTGCTTCATATAAGCACAGACACAGGCTATTATTTTTGGGAGGGGTGTTTCATTCACATATTCCCAGTGTTAGTGAAGCTATTACATAGCATTATGAAACATTACTTTTCATACCAGTTCAATACAGAAAAAAATTAACCGTTTGTTAACTGTCTTATTTTTTCTTATATTTTTAAAAAAATGAATTCATTTGAAAGGAAGTAACAAATATATCTGTCTTAACAAAAATTAAGCATTTTGCTTGACATTCTGAGTAATATATCAATTCAAACTGTCATTATTATTGTATTATTGCATGGACAGTTGACAATTTTATTTGATTTTCTTTATATCTTTTTCAGTATCTCAAAGCATAATGTTTACCAGGAGTATGGTTGGATGAATTGTTGAAGCAACAGTGCCTGCTAGTAAATTATATCTATTTATCTATTCATATATACACATATTTTTTCTAAAAATACATATATTATGTCTATTTATCCATATATACACATTTTTTCTAAAAATAAATATATGTATTACTCATTTTTATTCTTTAATTATTAAAGAGAATATATATGTACTCATAAAAGCATATAAATCATATTGTTATATATATATGTTTTATATAGTAGATATAAACTATACATATATCATATATTTTTAAAGTATTTAAATAACCCTATTTTTCTTCCTCATCTACATCAACATAGGTTTTTTTTTTAAAATCTACAATATTTAACAACTTTATGAAGTACAAATTATGCCGCTACCCACATGGTAGACAAAAAATTGTTACTTATTTCTATTCGTATGCATATAATTTTATATAATTGAAGTCTTTCTTTATCCATCCCTTTTCTTTCCTCACTATTATTGTTCCCATGTCCTAATAAATGATTGCATTTATGACTACTAGTATAATGACTGGAACCTAGCTGAGCATCATTTTCCTATCTTTTGACCTCATGTTTATAACATGATATATATGTATATAGATACAGGTAGCAATATCTATATCTATCTATCATCTATCCATCTATCCCTAGAAAACCAATTGAAAAAAATGCTTAGATATAATGAGATTTGTTGTATTAATGAGAAGGCTTTAGTTTTAGTTTTAGGTAACATGAAAATTCAACTCAAACTCTAAAACAGTAGCATCTGAAAGTTAAGAGAAAAGTATGCTTAAAGATTGATTTTAATTCAGAAACACTAGAATGTCATTACAGACCCAGTTTGTTCCCCTTACTAAACTTTATCATTCTTATCAGCTTCGTCTAGAGTCTGGATCTCTTTATGGTGACAAAATGGCTACAGTATACACACACATATATATAGCATATATGTGTATATATTACATATATGTATATATTAGTACATATATATGCCAATAATATTATTTCCCCTATTTCAAATAGTTTTGTCTCAAATACTTTGAATAAACAATTGTATCCTAAAATAGTTATTGTAGAGATTAGCTCCTCTCAGTGATTTTCCTAACTTTTTAGGACAAATCTTCAGAGATTTATCATTAAGTTTATAATTGTTATTAGTCTAGAGCAAATGTTTGCTTCATGATAGTATAGGTTCTTTGCAGTAGTTTTTAAGGGTATATCATTTTATTTTTTTTTAAAGTAAGACATGGGATTTTGTTGACTTCATTGGGGAATGGTTTTATATGTATGCAATATAAATAGGTTCCAATACACTCATCCATCCTCACAATAATGTAATAAAAACAAAACCAAATATGATTACGGTGGAGAACTTTCTAAAAACTAACTTGCTATTGTTTTACTTAAGGATTTTACATTTGTATTTATAAGTGGGATTGGACAGTAGTTAATATTTCTAGCAATCAATGTCATGTTTAAGTTTATCATTTTAGGTTTGTGTTTAAAATGCATTTATCTGTAATATATTACATAAACCAAAGAATATAAGTAATATATACATATGTTATGAGAACAGTAATAGATGCAGATAAAATAATAGTCCAGTTAAAACCTGCAAGTCTCATTGTGAAAAAATTTCCATGATTAATTTGGTGTAACTTGAATTTAAGAGGAGGTACTATCCCTAACCATCAACTGAAAGATAAAATAGAAAGCAGCAATGAGTCAGAAACATTCTCATATCTTAGACACTGTTTAGATGCATAAGATAGAATATGAGGATTGTATGTTTTTGTTACTCTGCCCAAATACTTTGCAAAAGTTAAAGAATATATCACTTCCTTCAATACCATTTGAAGTTTTACTACTTTCTTATCTTCTGTTGGATTTTGATGGGAGGGCCAGAGATGCCATATCATGCTCTTTTGGATGTTTCCATATTATTGGTCTCCATACTTTTCATAATTCAATCCTAAGGGAAAATAATGATATGTTTAAGGGTTTGGTTATCTTCACTTTACAAATTAGGCTCATATTGTTTAATGAACTGCTTGCTCCAAAAGCACACACACAGTATGAGGCTTAGCTGGAATTAGAATCATGGTAATTGACTCCTGATCATGGGCTGTGTCACAATATTAAATAACTTAAGCACGTATAAAGAGTATAAAGAAGATCTTTTGACAGTGCAAATCAGATGCCCAGGAGTGGAAGGAAACAATAGGTCAGCCTCCACCCAACCCCTTTTGCATACTGAATTGCCTTCCTTGTCCAACCATGCTGTTTGTATAATATGGCTATAAATATATGATGTTGCCATACAAAAACAGGTTGAGTGCTTGGAAGTGATAGATAGATATATTTCTCTGTATTTGTGTCTATTTCAAATTTTAGTATACCACTAATATTATAAAATGACAAGCTGAATTTGTGGCTTGATTTAGCATTTTTGTTTTTTTTTCTTTTTACGTAAATATATAAAATATTTCCAGCAGTCAAAGGAACAAGCTGCCCTTCATTCAAATTCTTTCTATTCCAGGTTAAGAGTGATCCTTCTTTCAGGGCACTGAAACTGAAATATTTCTTTTAGCATAACAACTATTTCCTTGGGAGGAAAAGTTTCTGGATAATTCTATTTGAAGGTAATAAAATGGAACTTTCCTGTCAGGAAAATATTCCAGAGATATTGCTGTCAGGATAACAATATGAAATGAGGCTTTAAGCTTATTACTATTTTCTTGTCATAATATTTTATTGCTGACTTGCATTTTCCTTTGAGGATAATGCAATCAAGATTTGCTTGACAAATTGATTTTTATTTTATTACAACTCTCATATTTCTAAAAGAATAAATGAATAATATATTGATCTAAATTTCTAAAAGATTTAAAAACAAAGCTTACTTGAGTTTAGATCATATCAGAGAAGTCAATAGAAGTGGGCCAATGGAACAACCCTCCCTCCATCCATCACTTTACCGATACTATGCTCCCATAGTCTAGAAGACATTTTGTGAGGTTTATTGATGTTCATATTCTGGACCTTGATATCCTCGGCATTTATATTTGCATATAAAGTAAATGAACAAAAACTTAAAAGCTAACCTTGAAAGTAAAAAATTTCATTTGGCTTACGTAAATTTCTGCCTTAGTCTGTTTGAGCTGCTATAACAAAGTACCACAGACTAGGTAGCTTATAAACAACAACAATTTATTTCTTACATTTCTGGAGGTTGAGAAATCCAAGATCATGGTGCCAGCCAGGTCATTTTCTTGTGAAGGCAGTCTTCCTGATTCATAGATGGCATCTTCTCACTGTGTCCTCACATGATGGAAGGGGCTAGGGAGCTCTCTGGAGCCTCTTTTTATAAGACACTAACTCCATTCATGAGGGCTCTGCCCTCATGGCTTAAGCACTTTCCAAAGACTCTACCTCCAAATACCATCATCTTTGGGGTTTAGAATTTCAATATATGAATCTGGGGGGAGACACAAACAATCAGACCATAGAACTGTCCTAAAGCATTTTTCTGTCTTAAAATTTCTATGATCTATGTATTTTTGCTGTTTGTTCATGAAAGAACCAAAATTTAAGAAGAAACATTTTTCATTGGCCTCTGTGTTAGCATCATATTGACAGTTCCAGTGTTTTGCTGATTATCTAGAACACTTCAATTCATTCTGGAAATGAGTTCCAAGTAGGATTTTAAGGTGTTAGTTATTTTAAAATCTTGAGCATTCTTCAGAATTCTGTTAACATTGTAAATTGATTTAAAATATATTCAGATTAATAACATCTTGTCAAGGACTTTATCTCATTCAAACTATTTTATACGTAAAGATATGTTAAAACAGTGACTTTTATTAAAAGGAAAAAATATCAAGGATAAGTCAGAAGAATAAAATAAGGAATTTTAAAGCTATCATTTCTGCTAATATTCTTTACACAAATCTCTGGCTGTTGAAGATTCTACTTTATGACTTCTATATCATCCAAATTCTCCCTCTTTTTCTTTCTTCTGTATCTCTTTCTGTATCTTTCTCTATCTGTATTTCTTTTTCTATTTATCTGTTTGTCTCTCTGTCTCATTCACTCTTTCTAGTCTCTGTTTCATGGCACTAGACACACTTCTGCCTAACCTTTTAAACAATTGAGTAGTTCTCATTAAAAATTGAAGCTATGCAAGGTATGTCCTGGTCCTTAAAAGATTTTTGGCATTTGCAGTTGCTTTTTCATTATCTCAGTTATCTGATGTCATCTATATTTCTCATCCCACCTCTCCCATGGGCATGTAGTTAACATCATTCTGTGCTAATAAGGAAGTTAACTTAAAAAAAAAATCGTTATATTACCTGGACAACTACATTATAAAGGTTCTTTACTTCCTTTTTTTTTTAACTATGACTTGATTTTTTTAACAAAAATTGTGTGCCCAAGACTTGTCTAAGTACTCCCAATTTATTTCTTTTTAAAATTTAAAATTTTTATTATATAAGTTACAGGCGTGCAATGTAGTGATTCACAATTTTTACAGGTTATATTCCATTTATAGTTATTATAAATATATTGGCTATATTCCCCATGTACAATATGTCCTTGTAGCTTATTTTATACCTAATAGCTTGTACTTTTTCCTCCCCCTACCCCACATTGCCCCTCCCCCTTACCTCTCCCCACTGGTAACTACTAGTTTGTTCTCTATGATTTGTCATTTCTTGCTTAATAAATTGTAGTCCTTATATTTGATTCATTTATCACTCCCTCACATACTGGTTCTTTTATTTATATAAGCAAAGGGAAAGTGGTGTAATGGTAAGAGGATTGGTATCTGAGTTAGATATACTTGGCTTAAAATATGAGACAATTTATTCTAGTTATCTCCTCAAATAAATTATTTAAATTCCCTGGCATCAATTTTCTTAACTGTAAAACAGAGGTAATATGTTGTGGCACAGGATAATTGAAAAGATAATATAAGATGATGTGCTCAAATAGCAGTTTTGTCACTTACTAGTTGACTGAACATCAGAAAGTTAATAAGCCTCTCTGGCATCAGGTTCTTCTCTGTAAAATGGGGCGTACATAGTTCCTTCCTCAAGTAACTGTTATAAGGATTAATTGAGTTAATTTTTGCAATGCACACAGAACAGTGTCTGGCATATATAAGTGTTATATACTATATAAGTAGGGCTATTCGATACCTATGTATAATTTTATATAAGTACTGAGCATGTAGGTTTCATATATTAAGCATTTAATAACTGTGTCCTTTGTTTTGTGCCTCTTGTTACTTGCCTCGTTTCTAACTTGCTCTCTTTCCTTATCTTTCGATACTTTTGCTTGGCCAACTGTTGACAACAATTCTGGTTCAGCCTAGAGGATGAGGTCCTGAATAGCCATTTCTGTGCCTGAATACTACATGGTAGATTTTTCCTTGTCATTGTTTTCTCACCTCATCTTTCCTTCCTTCTTTGCCTCCATAATTAATTACTGTCAGGATACTGCTGTTGTAACATGTCACTTGACAATTTTTACATATCTGATGATTTCCCTTTGAAATGGTTTTTAATGTCTGAGTGGAAACTCTGTTGCCCATAGATAAACGTAGTCATTGGTACATATCAACTTTGATATTCCACTGGGCATTTTTTTTTTTTTTGCCAATTCCACTCACTCTTTGGGTATGGGATGCTCCTTGAATAGGTTCTGGTTCTGCTCCCTAGGAGAGTTTCCCAGTTCATTGTTTGCTCAGATGTGAGTTCCACACTCTAGTACCATTTTTTTTAATTGAAGTATGGTTGATGTTTAATATTATATAAATTATAGGTGTACAATGTAGTGATTCACAATTTTTAAAGGTTATACTCAATTTATAGTTATTATAAAATATTGGCTATAATCCCAATATTATCTAAGTAGACATTTCTCCAAAGAAGACATACAGATGGCCAAAAAGCACATGAAAAGATGCTCAACATCACTAATTATTAGAGAAATGCAAATCAAAAATACAATGAGGTATCACCTCACACCAGTTAGAATGACCATCATCAAAAAGTCTACAAAGAATGAATGCTGGAGAGGGTGTCGAGAAAAGGGAACCCTCTTACACTGTTGGTGGAAATGTAAATTGGTAGACCCACTGTGGAGAACAGTATGGAAGTTCCTTAAAAAACTAAAAATAGAGCTATCATATTATCCAGCAATCCCACTTCTGGGCATATATCCAGAGAAAACCATAATTCGAAAACATACATGCACCCCAAAGTTCATTGTAGCACTATTTACAATAGCCAAGACATGGAAGCAACCAAAATGTCCATCAAGAGAATGGATAAAGAAGATGTGGTACATATATACAATGGAATATTACTCAGCCATAAAGAAGAATGAAATAATGCCACTTGCAGCAACATGGATGGACCTAGAGATTATCAGACTAAGTGAAGTAGGTCAGACAGAGAAAGACAAATATCATATGATAGCACTTATATGTTAAATCTAAAAAAAAAAAAAACGATAAAAATGAACTTATTTACAAAACAGAAACTGACTCACAGATTTAGGAAACAAACTTATTTTTACAAAGGGGAAAGGTGGGGAGTCGTAAATTAGGGGTGTGGGGTTAGCATATACACACTACTGTATATAAAATAGATAATCAACAAAGACCTACTGTATAGCACAGGGAAGTCTACTCAACATTCTGTAATAACCTAAATGGGAAAAGAATCTGAAAAAGAATACATATATATATATGTATAACTGAGTTACTTTGCTATACACCTGAAACTAACACAACATTGTTAATCAACTATACTCCAATATAAAATATATTTTTAAAAAATCCCCATGTTGTACAGTATATCCCTGTCTCTTATTTTATACATAATAGTTTGTACCTCTTACTCCTCTACCCCTATATTTCCCCTTCCCCCTTTCCCTCTCCCCACTGGTAACCACTAGTCTGTTCTCTATATCTGTGAGTCTGCTTCTTTTTTGTTATATTCACTAGTTTGTTGTATTTTTTAGATTCCTCATATAAGTGATATCATACAGTATTTGTCTTTCTTTTCCTATCATTTACCCTGGCCAGTTCAGAAAAGGGAATAGAGATATATGCTCTTTTGGCAGCTGATCAGATCTCATGGACTATTTTCTGCCTTTGGAAAGGTAGTGACTTAGAAGTCTTTTTATAAAATCTGAATTTCCTACAGTGCAGACTGACAGAACTCTTGCTAATAAAGCTCTCTCAAACATACGGTGGGTTTTCTATGTATTTGATTCCAATTTGTAACTGCTCTCTCTGCAATAAAGCTATACCCACATTTTTAAAAAGATGTTCTTTTCTCTCATGATTTAATTACTGATTCTTTGAACATAACAAGTTACTGATATATTTTCCCCTTATGCTTTCTAGAACCCATTTTCTAGCTTAAATGTTTTACTAGACCACACAAACATATTTTTTTTCCACATATTTTTTTTCCAGAGGTCATAACAAGAGGTGTTAGAGCCATATCACAGATTTGATCTTTATTCTAAGTCTGTGTCGTATCTGGATTTTGTCTTTGGACTTAAGCTGTGCCCTAACTTGAGAATCTTTTTCTTGCTAGCAAAGTTCGAGGTGAGAAATAGATTTGTTTCCTAAGGTAGAAAGAAATCCTCTAAATTCTGAATACATATTCCCCAGTTTTTTTTTTAAGATCATCTCTTTTTTGTAGTAATTAAATATATGCAAGTAAGAGAAAACAGCTCACATTTTCAGTATTCTGCATGGAGATATCCTTGTCCAAGTCTAAAGGTTTTAGTTGCCATTCTTGAGTTCTGTTTTATTATCTCTCTATCTGAGGAAAAAGACAGAAATTCTGCAGCCAGAGATGTTGTGTAACCAAATATAAATATGAAGAAACAACCTGCTGAGAATTTCCTTATGTTACCAAAAATCTTAACCATTTTCTTTTTCAAATAGTTTCTTAATGAAAAAAAGTGAAATAACAACAATTAAGCATTCATAAATGAGAAAACACATAAATTATTGAAAATAAACCGTGGTATATCTTTTCAATATTTAAAATCCAGTTTTATTTAACTACACAATACTGAAGAGTTTACAAAGTTTCTCAGGTGTATCTTGTAGTAATAGTGCAATTGAATTTATATGAATGGGTAAAACATGAAATATTTGAATTTAGTTTTGAGTTTACAGTAAGGGAAGAATTAATATAATTAATATTATATGATCTAAAGATATAGTAGGACCTAACACATTCTGTGATTATTTACAAGTGTGAATTTGCATGAGATAGTGAATTCTCTATGAGGGACTTTATTGCTACTTATTTTTAAGTAGCCTCAGAATTTTAAGTGTCTGTCACAAAATGGACATTATTTTACATGTTTTAAAATGAGATAAATGTAAAAGTCCTCAGGTATACAATCAACAAATGATGGTTCTATTTAGCCCAGGCCACAGGGGTTTCCAGTATTCTCTCCTTTAGTCAAGTTTCTAAAAGAAGGTAGAAATAGGTGATGGAGGTTTTTTTCTAACTTTCTATAAACAGATACTGATAAAATGACTCCTATCAAAAAGTTACAAATAATACTGAAAGCAGCAAGGCTCTTTGAAAGTAGATCATTCTTAATGACAAAGTTTCCTAGTTCTTTTTTTATTTTCTTTTTAAAGTGAATTTTGAGCAACTTTTTTTTAACACTTCTGAACAAAATTCAGCTTAGATATAATTTTTATGTACTGCCTTTGAATTCTGACCAAAAAACATAATTTGCATCAAGGCTTAGTATGGGTCATATTAGGATATTAGTGTGCTTCATTTCATCAGCCTCTGTGTTAGTCAGTGATCAGCTAGTTTGACTTGATTTACGTGTAAAACTGTGCAGAGTTCTTTTTATTCTTTTCATTGTGCACACTAGAAATTGTAAAGGCATAAAAACTATTCTCAAGTGATTTCAGATTAAAACAAAGTAGTTTGGGCACTCAAGCTTTAATCAAAGGTTCAGTCTTCACATATTTATGTGCAAAATTTTAAAGAGAGATTTATCAAATAAAGAAACCAATGTCCTTACTAACACCTATATAAACTACACTTTTGTATGTTACACATAGCATTTAATTCTTTTTGAGCTGAGAGCTGCATTACAAGCAGAAATCTATTAATATAAACAGAGCCTTCTCAAAAGACTCTAGAAGCATTGGTCCACTCAGCATGCCTATACACACCAAAGCACTGGTGTCCCACCACCGAGAAGAGAGTAATGGGTGGGATACATAGACATATAAGAAAAAAAGTGGTCATGATCCTTGCCATGAAGAAGATTAAAAGCTGCTTGAATTGGGGTGCAGTACTTTTTACCAATAGGATAATTAAGGATGTGGAAATATTTGGTTTATAATGAGCAATAATTTCTATCAGTATATCAATGGAAATTAAGAAATTTTCTAATAGAAATACAAAATGGAAATTTTCTACCAAGTGACTTATGCCAATTTTTTTCAATTGAGATTAAAGGTGATAGAGATAGATATTTCAAGCAGAAAAGCAGAAACTTTGTGGCAGAAAGCTTTAAAAGCACATTCATCTAACTATCTCAGTTGTCAATACTGGGCTGTGGGGACAGTGTCACCTAGGTGACATGTGAATAAAACCTAAGGGGTTTGACCCTATGGAGGAAATGTATTCCAGGCAAAAATAAAAACAAGTATCGAGACTTTAAGGTGCAGCGTGTCTGGCCTGTTCCAGGAAAAACAAGAGGCCAGCATGGCCCTCGCAGAGGGAGAATGAGATAAGGTTGGAGAGAAGACGATAAGGGGAAGGAATCCTGCAAGGCCTGGTAGGATTTGTAAGATTGATTGTGAAACCTAATCCCTAATCCAATCCTTTGGTCAATTTTTATTTAATATTTAAAATATTTGAATAGAAAAAATTAAGTGAAGCTTGTACTAAAACTACCACTCCAGGCTTAGTTTATTAATGAGATAAATCTTTAGCCACTGGTTAATGTCTTGGAAGAGATTCCAGAGGAGGTAACTCCCACTGCTTAAGAGAGTAAGAGAGTGCATTAGGGGAGTGGGCAATGTGGTAAGAAACATGTCCCTTAAAGAAGATTCAGAAAATGGACATAACCAGCTGGAGGAGGAGAAAGCCATCAAGAATCCAGCATTGCTTGATGACAGTTTTTTCCTTCAAAGTTAATCCTTGCATTTAGCCATAGATTTTTCCACAGTGTCTTTACTAAAAATGATCTCAACAGCTGTATTTGCTGAGCTAGCCATATGCTACCAGCTGATGATCTAGACTCTAGGAATTTTTTGTGTGTATATGACTATTTTCAATGTTGAAAACGCTTTTTCACACATTTACCATGAAGTGAGATTCATAATGTTCAAAATACCTTCTAGGCAGTAAGTCTGCACCTGCTAACATGTCCCAGTATTTCCTTTACTTATCAAAACTCTGTTAACCTTCTTAACAGAATGATATGAAAATGAAAATGGTTCTCTTGTGAACATCCTTCAACTTATAAACTATAAACTTATGACTTAAAATTAAAATGATTTAGAGTAAATAATTATCTAATTATATAGAAGTGCCCAGTTAGTACCTGGCACATTATAGATCATTTTTTAAAAAGCAGATATGATTATTATTGTTAATGTTAAAATTATCTATGTGGGCGGAACTTACCCATAGTGAGTTTAGTCTTAAAACTGGAGCTAAGATATGTGCATAAAAAGCTCAAGAACTCTGTATTTGGATTATATACACTGATCCACACAGTCTTTTTATCTACTTGTCCATCTGTTTTCTATCTGATATCTCTTGGTCATAAGTAGGTTTATGTTGCAAATTGCCTATAACATTGTAAATTATTTTTTCCTCTAATATTCAAGTTGTTGATTCCTTTTGGGCTTTTTAATTTATTTTGGGGATAGCCGTAAACTATCCACCAGCCAAACGTTAATTTTTTGACCCCGCAGATAGTTATATTTCTATTCATGTTGTAAAATGCTTAATCCCCATGCACTATTTCCATATTTATGATAGTTATATTTCAAAATGGGTACCAGATTTTTTGGCGCCCCAGCCTCTTTGCATTATGTATTATGAGATTTTTTTTTCCTCCTTGAAATAATTAAATGTATATCATTTGGCCAGGAGAAGTGACAGGGTTGGAACAGTGCTTTTGTTCTGCATTGACTTTCTGTATATTACATCAGTTATATTTTGCTGTGAAAAGGGATAGCATTTATGTACTTTTTGTTTATTACATAAAATTTGGTAGCATTTTACTTTGACCTTTTTTTAAAAAAAGTATAAAACCTAAATGTATATTAAAGTGCTTTTGAAAACTAAAAGTGCCAGATATTTTGGCATCATGAGGAATGGAAAGACTCTTAAAAGTTTCAATTATTCATATATGTGTATATAACACGTTTCTAAATAGATTTAGTTTATAAAAATATTATAAATTAACTAAATTTTGTTTACATGTGAAACTCAATTACTCTAACTTTTAGAAATGAAAAGTTAAATATAAATTAAAGAATTAGAAAATGCATTATGCTATATTTCAATGAATGTGGTATACCACAGCACGCATTTCTGAGCTCTCAGGGCTGTGGGTTTTTAATGGTTCAGGGCACTGCCAATCATGAGTCTGCAGGGAGCTTTGTTATAAATGTCCCAATTCTTCATTTGCTCTCTTCCTGGTGCATGATGGGATGCCTAACTGTGTGAAATCAAGCCATGGATTATCGATTTACTGCCACTTTATTCCAGGGAAAATGAACTTGAAAATAAATAGGCTGTGCTCTTGTAATAAATTCATAGCAAAATGTGTTTGTATTCTAGTGAAAAAATGACAAGTCAAATTTATTTAGAATTTGAAAATTTTACTTTTTGCTAAAACATTGTAACTCTTTAATTACTGGGATTGTGGAAATACTAAAAATACACATAGTATTTTTTTTTTTTTTTTTACTGCAGTGTGTTCTATAATAGAGAATTTGTATTTATATTTTTCTTTGTATATACTCATCTTTATAAATAAGGCTCAATCTTCTTGGAAATCCTTTATATTAAACAGTAATTGTGATATACAGTGAGTTGATTCAATTATAAGAAAGCCTAACTCCACACGAGCTTATCAACATAGGTAATACTGGGAAACTTCCTCCTGTGCAATTTTTAAATCTGACTAAATTATCACTGCTTTGGAAGTTTAATGCAATGTCTCTTTTCTCATGGTGAATATTGTTGCTATAGTTTGTATATAACTGAACATGACTATATCAGTATGCAGTCTTTTAATTGAATTAGTAAACAGAATATTCAGAAATACTAGTCAATTTATTTTTAAGTACAATATTAAAATGTTACACATGCTGTATTTTTTATAGTTTAGTCATATAGAGCTTGGGAGACTAACTTTGTTTAGAAAGAACAAACTGAAACAGAATAATCAGTCTTCAGAGATTTTTATTAAAAACATAATGTATACCTGATGCTAAATTTACATTTCCTCATTCAAGAAGTGACCATGTCACCCAATATTATGGATTTAAGCAAGAGTATATGATTCAGCTCTCCAAATAAAATCCTCTACAGATGTGACTTGACTTATTGAAAAACTAATTCTAAAGCAAATTTCCATGGTATTTTCTTAGGAAAATATATCTCAGAGTGCTTGGATACAAATGAAATTTTATTACAAGAAGCACAGTCTTTAGATTGCAGAGTAAACTGAAGTGTGAAAGTTCTGTGTCAATTCTTTAAAAAGTCTCACAGATCCTGGGAGCCTGCAAAAACCCTTTGTGTCACAAAATCTTTAATTATTTAAAAATTATACTGTGATATCTACCTCTCATAGATAAAACTTTAAGAACGTGAGGAAATAAGTACCTACTTTTTAAGTTTTAAAAAGTTAGTTGAAACAATGCATTAACCCTATCTAAGTTTCCCCATATTAGAGTATTAGAAATATTAATACACTGTGAGATGATAAGGGGTACTTATTTCATCTCAGGTTAATTATTAGTCATTAGTTTCTGTGTGCTGGGGAACGTGGCAGGTGTTGCCTTGCAATTGAGGCCAATGCTCCAAAGCAAAACAACATAGCTTATTAGTACCTGCTGTGTCCTAAAACGAATTGCCATAGGCCTTACAAAGAGAGGGCAGAACAGGTCTACATTACCATCTTTCCCTGTGCCCCACCTCCATTTCCTCCCTGCCTATTTAAGCGGAGTATAGAAACTCAAGGAGAAACTTCAGAGAATAGAGTTAGATTGGGGTATGCATTTTTTTTTTTTTTTTTTTTTTTGGTACTCCTTACCCATGCTAAGGAATGGTTTACCATAATCCCTTGCAGAAAGTAGCAATGCCTAAACTAAGGAAAACCAGTGTCACCTGACCTGGTAGGACATTTGCTTAGGAAAATACTTGTTGATCAGCCCTTGAACTTCATTTGCGCCAAACATGGAAAGAGAACTTGAGTGAGTTGGCAGGCTGGAGAGAGGGTGAGAAGATCAGCAGAATTTTATATCACACATTCTAATTGTTAAATAATTCAAATCACAATAAAACCCTAATGTTTCATTCCCTTAACTATCATCTTGACATCTTTAAAGATCCTCAATGATTTTCTCCCCTTCTTCTTCTGAGCAATTACTAAACTTCCTTCTTTTCAAAAACACATTTTCAGGTATTTTTATTTTCCTTTTGAAGAATTTTTTTGACTTGAAACTGCAAGGCCCTCTCTGCCATATGCATATCGAATCTATTGTTTTAGAAAGAGAAATTAAGTTAGGTGTGGAGTGGTTGTTTACAAGTTAGCCTGCAAAGTCAACATGTAAAAAACTTAGTTTTGACGGATTTTTGGTTCTAGTTAGTGGTCAGTCTCCTCAGTCTGCATGAAGATCTTTATTAAAAGATTGAGCATTTTTCAAAACATTGAATCTGTGTTAATGTGTAGGACTAAGAGCTAGATATTAGTACTCAGAGTCTGCAATTTAATTTTAAGGCTAATTTAACAGACACCTAAATCTCATACTCAAAACCTAAAATCAATCTATGGTCTTCCAATTGATCTGAGGCCAAGTAGTACATAAAAGAATCCAAAGCTTATCACATGTCCTGTATATTTAATGACTGACCAATAACTCTGAAATCTCCCTCAGGTAAAGTTTAAATTAATAAAATCAATGAAGACTCTTACATGTAATCTTTCTCAGATAAAATTTTAAAAACAGTATTCTTAACATATACTTTTACATATATACCAGTAAACTAATTATCACATTTTTATACAGTTGTATACAAGTGCAAACTTCTGGAAAGTAGTTCAGTGAATACTGATAACAAAAACTATATTCAATATTTTGTTTTCTTATACTACCAGATATTAGTCTAATCTCAATCAGTACTAATGGTGTCTTGAAAGCAGAATAATTTTTAGACCCTTTTGTGTTTAGAGGTAGAGTTTGTGTGATAAGTTACTTGCATAGGCCATGAAAAGAATGAAGTTTCGTGGTTATAAAGTTTGTTGATCAGAAACATTGACCATGTATGATGACTGAATAGTAACAGATATTGTGCCAAGAATTTTTCTATTACTATCAGCCATACTAATCTCCCAATTCTAAGCAAGATTTGAGGTAATATTATATATTTATATAACACACTGAGCATTTCATCACCAAACACATACTAGATATCTTTTCATTTTTTTCTCCTTTTTATACCAAGAAAGCAAAATGTTTACAAAAGAAATTGCAATATAAATTTTTCTAAAAACGTTTTTTTGAATGAACTCATCCTAACTTCCTCAGATATTGTATTCACATATTCTACAAAAAGAATTAGAAATAAAACCCTTTAGGATCATTTGGAATGTATCACTTATTTTTATGAAAAAGCTTCCCAAGGTGTAGTCTGTATTCTGCAGTACTATAGGTATCAGGGAACACACACACACACACACACACACACACACCTGTTTTTGTGGATAAATAAATTAGTGAAAAGATAAATATACTATTTTTGGAGCTTTATAACCAATTTTATTAAGCTAAAACTCTAACAAATGCCTCACTAAAGAAATCAGTTTAACTTTGATTAACTTGAAATTAAATAAAAAATTGGGAGCCGTTTACTTTTGCATTAGCCATATTTAAAAGAGTGGAATTGTGGAACATCTTTGCTTAGATTTTTGGTACCACTGAATGATCCACAACAACAGGTTTGCTCATGGGTATTGCTTCTGGAAATATTTATTTTTGTAAGGTTTTTGAAGAGATATAAAATTCAGCCGTATGTCTTTTAGTTGAATTATTTGAGAACATTATTTTATTTACTGAAAGTTTTACATTTTAAATGCTTAAATTTTATTTACTGAAAATAACATGCATTTGTAATTTAGTTTTATGGTACTTTCTGAAGTGCCTGCTATAGTATGACAACACCACCTGGGCTACACTTATGAAGTCTGTCATATTTCAGGATTTTTAATTTTTGTATAGGTTTGTAACTAAAAAGCAAAAATTTCATGATGGCAAAACCTTGACTTACAATGATCCTGCCTGGGGACAAATCATTTTCATACATTTTTGTGTGAAAGAGATATATACTTTGAAATTTAAAAAAAGAGTTACCACTTTAAAGCAAGTATAGGTCATTCTTTCCCCTGTTCATCCCTACAAGACTTCATATGAGAAACAGAACCCAAATAAATATGTTGAAGAAAATAGTAAATATGAGTTTGAGTAAGAAAAAATGCATTGAATTCCTTAAAATAATATTGGAGATTATTTTCTTATTGCTTTTAAGCTACGTTTTGTTTCTTTCTAAAAAAGAGTTACAAATGAACAGGCTTTTTTCATATAAATGAGCATGAAATACCTCTGAAAATACTTTAAATATTTTCCACTTATTTTAAAAGCATTCATTTCAATTCAAAGAACTAATATTGGAAAAAATTGGTAATAAAACTGTAGTTAGGTGGAGACTATCTGTTTTCAAATGTGCATACATTTATTATTTTTCTGAATGAAATTTAGCATGGCACTGTAGGCCATGAAAATAAAAGTACAAGGTGCATATTCTCATAGAGTTTAAAATGTTTGCTCTCATGAATTGAAACAAGCATGCATTTTTATCCAAGCAAGTTAATTTTAAGAAATGGTCTATTACTTTTTAGTGTATATTACTTCATACTCCTTTTCTATTATTTTTATAGCTATTCAATTTATCATTTTTGTACCATATTCCTCTTTGAATTCCTAATAGAATTGTGAAATAATCTATTAAATCTTCAACTATGAATACTGTTACAGATAAATATATTTTCTCTAAGTTAAAAGCACACAAGTGGAATTTCCTAAGATGAAATATATTTCTACAAGTCCTATTTATGAACACTGAGTAAAACTTCATTTGATTTCATATCTTGCATTTTTCTATTACATGACTTCAGATTCTCTCATATTTGATTATCAATTATATAGAGGAGTGGTAGGGAAGAAGCTATAAAGAAACTAAAATTTTCTATCCATAAAAAAGAACTTACCCACTTTTATATACAGTTGTTCCTCCTTTTTCAAGGTAGTTATGTTTTATAAAGTTGCAGTGAATACTGACTTGGTGAATCCAGAGCCATTGTTCCTAGGGGAAATACAGAGTTAGGTTTCTGAGAGCCATTCATTGAAACATTTTCATCAATCAAACATAAGCTTGTTTTTTATGTGCCTTGGTTAATGACACATAACGTAATATATATTTGTAAGAAATAATTATATGCAGTATTTCTTTATAAGGAAACATTAGCTGAAAAGAGTTTAATCGTTTCCTGACCCTGGATAACATGGCCACAGATATCTTTGGCTTTGAAACTCACACTGTGCTGTCTGCAGTGCTTATTTTATCAGTTATCATCTCATAAATCCACAAATTTAGCCACTTATCCATCTTTTCCATAGTTCATCATAAACTATACCTGTTATTTTAATACTTTTTGAAGCATTCTCCTATAAAGATCAGTAAATTTCCTCTTCCTCTCTCTGAAAATACCATATTGTTGATTCATTAATATTGAACTCAAATAGCACAATTCATGTCTGAATACGTCTTATCACTTGTATCTTCTCCAGAAGGCACATCGCAGCCTTCTTGGGCTTAGAAAAAATAGACAGCACTTTAGTGTTATTCTTGGGGGCCATTTTAAACAGCAAATTCACTGAAAAAGAGCACTAAACTGCAAAAAAATGTGGCATTAGATAGATGGTGAAAAAACACTCACTTACAGGATGAGACCTGAGACAAGAAGGCAGAGCATAGCCTTCTTTGACCTTAGCTCTGGACGTTCTCCTTAGGTGACTCTAATTTTTCATTCCTTTGTGCCTATCTGCAAAAGTCCATGAGCACTGATTTTGTGGTTACAAATAAATTTTAGCAAGAAGGAAAATCCACAGTTATGTAATCTGCGGATAATGAGAATCAACTATCTTTAAGTATTTTTTGAAATACATAGAACCAACAGAAATCAGGGACCAACATTAATTCATAGAAAACATTGAAGGTACCTCTGGTTAACAGATTCTGTGAGTCAGCTTTCCTTAGAATGGCCTGGAGTTTGCCTACATAATAGAGGAAGGAAACATAAAAGCAAAAATGTTCAAGGATCACATGAAATACTACTTATTTTTCGTGTATTTAAAGAGTAGGAAATCAAGACAAATACAAGAGTAGGAAATCAAGACAAATACAAAAAAGAGAGCAAGACAGCTGTTATTTTTGAGTCTAGATGTTCTTAACAGAGATGAATACATATAAAAATAAGAACAAAAGATGATTTCAGCTCACACTGTTAAGCAGTAAGCAGACTTATGTGGTTAAGGACTTATTGTCCATTGTGGACACCACAGGCTAAGAGTCTTATTTTATCATGTCTGTGTCTAACTCTAAAGCCTTCAGTTTATAGCAGTAAGCGTTTTAATAGCTGGGAATGGATGTGGGGCAGGATAAGTGTCATAAAGTCCAACCTCTAATGAGACTATTGTTTTTGTTGTAAATTTAAAAGGAGAGTGTGCCAGTACTTAAATAAGATGAATTGTCACAATGTGTCTTTAGTAGTTATAAAGCCATTGAGTGTAAATTATCTTTAAAAATCCTAATTCCCTCTTTTGTTTTAGTTACAACCAGAAGATAATTGGTCACTTTATATATAGAGATTTAAAAATTATAATAAAGAGGGTTTTAAAGACTGCAACTTTAAAATGATTTTTAAAAGCCAAGAAAAAAATGTCTTATAAAAGCAACCTATTTTACAGGGAATGAATGTGTTTCACTTTTTTCCCTACAATGATAATTTAATTCAATAATTTGGAAGATTATTATGAATTTTATATCACATAAACTCCATAGGAAAATTATTCCTAAAAATAATGGAGAAGAATCCTTTAGTGTACACATGAAAAATTGTTAGTATGAAGCTTATACTCCCATCATTTCTGGCAACTTCAGCTGTTTCCTCTATTCGGAATGCTGTAACTCCGACTTGTTACCCGGCTAATTCTTTAGGTGCATTCAGGTGTAATTTTAGAGATAATATCCTGGAATTTTAATCTAACAACAAAAACAACAACAAAAACTAAACTGAAATCCATGTTGCCATCTATAATTTTTCCTTAAAATAATGAGTTATTTTGCTAATCACTACCTCTGAAAGTTTACATGCTGTGGATTCTATGAACCTCTGAACACATTCTACTCATTAAGTTTTATTTCACTTTTACTGTGAAGACAGCCTAACACCATAGCCATAATTACTTGACCTCTATTGGGTAATTCCCATGCCAGAATTTACCTTTGATTCTGGAATATGCCATTTTTTTTCTTTTTTTCTTTTTTTTTTTTTTTTAACTATGCTTCACTTTATTGTACTTTCCAGATATTTCACTTTTTACAAATTGAAGGTTTGTGGCAATCCTGTGTCAAGCAGTTATATTGGTGCCATTTCTCCAAGAGCATTTGCTCACTTTTTGTCTTTGTGCCATGTTTTGGTAGTCTTGCAATACTTCAAACTTTTTCATTATTATTATATTTGTTTTTTTTTAACATCTTTATTGGAGCATAATTGCTTTATAATAGTGTGTTAGTTTCTGCTTTAGCCATTTTGTTTTGAATGTATTTGATTACATGTTTTCTTTCCTCTCTGAAACATGTGCTGTGGAGCATGAATTATATCTTATTCTCCTTTTTCTTTTCCTATTTGAAATGTCTAGAATGATACTCAATAAATAATATTAAAAATTATGATGATAGGAAATCCATAAAACTTGAGATTTTGCCTTTAATTTTTAATAAAGTCTAAATTAAGGTCTAGGGGATGATAAGATGATTTTTAAATAGACTATTCTTTTCTTTGCTGCTTTTTCTCTTCATTTTTCTAATAACAATGTTTATTTTGTCCTTTGCTTCCTGGTACTTCTACCTCTAAATACAGGCCATAATGCAAATAGCTGGGTTGTTTCTACTTGATTGTTCAATAACTATAAGGACTCAGTCAAGTGGAGAGTAGGATAATTATGCAATCAATCTGGGTAAGAAAAGGGAGTGTAGAGAGTCACCACACAATGGTTCTTTCTTTAAGTCATGCAAAATAGCTTAGAAACAAATCTGGAATTTGCTAATTATAGTTAAATCTTGTTTTTAATTTAAGCTGTATGACTTAGCAGCCAGAATTCATTTTCAACCCTAGAGCTAGAAAAGTTTCACTGTTATATATTTTAAAGAGAATTTTACAGGCTTAAAGTTAAAATTATGATTGATGCGGTGTTGGCAAGTTTTCATGTCTAATTCTTACAGGAGTTAACTCCATTATAATAATTCTTATTAGAATAGTTATGAAAACTGAAATATATTCTTCCCAGTTCACAAGGTGGTGCATTTGTAATCCCTGTCAAAATATTATTTTTAAATATTGTTGTGAATAATTAATTTAACTTTAACAAGTAGGGTTCATAAAATATGCATTTATAAATAGCAGACCTGTTTCTATTACTTCCAATACAGCAATTCATAATGTAATTGAGTGTAGGTAAAATGATAATACGTAATCTCATTTTCTTGCCAATATCCCAAATCCCTTTGTCTATTCTGTTTTACACTCAGAACATGACGTAAAATAAGAAGAAAGAGAAAAGGCAACAGAGGAAGAGAAGTAGTTTTAAAGAATTATGTTTACAGAACTGAGTGTTTACACAATGAGGAACATTTCAGTACAGTAGTTCACACAACCCTTCAAGTGAGTATTCTTCAGGCATATAGGAGATTGACTATAACTAGACCTTTAAATACTACTCATCCTCCATAGCACCTCAATTATTCTGTTTCCTGATAGATGTTTTCCCACACTTCTCATTTGTGGTAGACACACGTCTTTCCAGGACCCAGTGCCCCTTCTGAAACCTAATCTACACAAGTGAGCTGCTGTGTAAGTCCTATATTCTGTTTGCTACTGCACCTTGCCTATTGAACTGGATTAGGCCTGCTCTTCAAATTGCCTACAGCCAATCTGGGGAACTCACAAATAAATAAATTCTTTATTTAGAAACTAGTGAGTAATATACAAGAAACAAGAAAAATCTCAAATAAATATCTAAACTTACACCTAAAGGAACTAGAAAAAGAATAATAAGCAAAACCTAAAGTTAGTAGAAGGAAAGAAATCATAAAGTTCAGAGCAGAAATAAATGAAATACAAATGAAGGAAACAATAACAAAGATCAAAAAAACTAAAAGCTGGTTCTTTGAGAAGATAAACAAAATTGAAAAACCATTAGACTCATAAAGAAAAAGAGGGAGAAGACTCATCAATAAAATTAGAAATGAAAAAGGAGAAGTTACAACAGACACCACAGAAATACAAAACACCCTAAGAGACTACTACAAGCAACTCTATGCCAATAAAATGGACAACCCGGAAGAAATGGACAAATTCTTAGAAACGTATAACTTTCCAAGACTGAACCAGGAAGAAATAGAAAATATGAACAGACAAATCACGGGTAATGAAATTGAAACTTTGATTAAAAATCTTCCAACAAACAAAGGTCCAGGACCAGATGGCTTCACAGGTGAATTCTATCAAACACTTAGAGAAGAGCTAACATCCATCCCTCTCAAACTCTTCCAAAAAAAATTGCAGAGGAAGGAACACTCCCAAACTCATTCTATCAGGCCACCATCACCCCGATACCAAAACCAGACAAAGATACTGCAAAAAAAGAAAATTACAGACCAATATCACTGATGAATATAGATGCAAAAATCCTCAACAAAATACTAGCAAACAGAATCCAACAACACATTAAAAGGATCATACACCATGATCAAGTGGGATTTATCCCAGGGATGCAAGGATTCTTCAATATATGCAAATCAGTCAATGTGATACACCATATTAACAAATTGAAGAAGGAAAATCATAGGATCATCTCAATATTATTCAACATAGTTTTGGAAGTCCTAGCCATGGCAATCAGAGAAGAAAAAGAAATAAAGGGAATACAAATTGGAAAAGAAGAAGTAAAACTGTCACTGTTTGCAGATGACATGATACTATACATAGAGAATCCTAAAGATGCCACCAGGAAACTACTAGAGCCAATCAATGAATTTGGTAAAGTTGCAGGATACAAAATTAATGCACAGAAATCTCTTGCATTCCTATACACTAATGATGAAAAATCTGAAAGTGAAATTAAGAAAACACTCCCATTTACCATTACAACAAAAAGAATAAAATACCTAGGAATAACCCTACCTAGGGAGACAAAAGACGTGTATGCAGAAAACTATAAGACATTGATGAAAGGAATTAAAGCTGATACAAACAGATGGAGAGATATACTATGTTCTTAGATTGGAAGAATCAATATTGTGAAAATGACTATATTACCCAAAGCAATCTATAGATTCAACGCAATCCTTATCAAATTACCAATGGCATTTTTTACAGACCTAGAATAAAAAATCTTAAAATTTGTATGGAGGCACAAAAGACTGCGAATAGCCAAAGCAGTCTTGAGGGAAAAAAAACGGAGGTGGAGGAATCAGACTCCCTGACTTCAGACTGTACTACAAAACTACAGTAATCAAGACAATATGGCACTGGCACAAAAACAGAAATATAAATCAATGGAACAGGAAAGAAAGCCCAGAGATAAACTCACGCACATATGGTCACCTTATCTTTGATAAAGGAGGCTAGAATATACAGTGGAGAAAAGACAGGCTCTTCAATAAGTGGTACTGGGAAAACTGGACAGCTACATGTAAAAGAATGAAATTAGAACACTGCCTAACACCATACACAAAAATAAACTCAAAATGGATTAGAGACCTAATTGTAAGACCGGACACTATAAAAGTCTTAGAGGAAAACATACGAAGAACATTCTTTGACATAAACCACAGCAAGATCTTTTTTGATCCACCTCCTAGAATAATGGAAATAAAACCAAAAATAAACAAATGGGACCTAATGAAACTTAAAAGCTTTTGCAAAGCAAAGGAAACTACAAACAAGATGGAAAGACAGCCCTCAGAATGGGAGAAAATATTTGCAAATGAATCAACTGACAAAGGATTAATCCCCAAAATATATAAACAGCTCATGCAGCTCAATATTACAATAAACAACCCAGTCAAAAAATGAGCAGAAGACCTAAATAGATATTTCTCCAAAGAATACATACAGATGGTCAAGAAGCACATGAAAAGCTGCTCAACATCACTAATTATTAGAGAAATGCAAATCAAAACTCTAATGAGGTATCACCTGACACCAGTTAGAATGGGCATCATCAGAAAATCTACAAACAACAAATGCTGGAGAGGGTGTGGAGAAAAGGGAACCCTCTTGCACTGTTGGTGGGAATGTTAGTTAATACAGCCACTATGGAGAACAGTATGGAGGTTCCTTAAAAAACTAAAAATAGAATTACCATATGACCCAGCAATCCCACTACTGAGCATATACCCAGAGAATACCATAATTCAAAAAGACACATGCACCCCAATATTCATTGCAGCACTATTTACAATAGCCAGGTCATGGAAGCAACCTAAATGCCTATCGCCAAAGAATGGATAAAGAAGATGTGGTACATATATACAATGGAATATTACTCAGTCATAAAAAGGAAAAAAATTGGGTCATTTGTAGAGATGTGGATAGATATAGAGGCTGTCATACAGAGTGAAGTAAGTTAGAAAGAGAAAAACAAATATCATATATTAACGCATATATGTGGAGCCTAGAAAAATGGTACAGATGAACCGGTTTGCAGGGCAGAAATAGAGACACAGATGTAGAGAACAAATGTATGGACAACAAGGGGGGAAAGTGGCAGGGGTGTGTGGTGTGATGAATTGGGAGATTGGGATTGACATATATACACTAATATGTATAAAATGGATAACTAATAAGAATCTGCTGTATAAAAAAATAAATAAAATAAAATTCAAAAATAACAACTAGTGAGTAATATAAAAAAATAGTACAAAAGAACAGTGAAGGGGTATATTACAACTGGGTGCCTCATTAATGTTGGCAAAGAATTATTCAAGAAAAGATACTTGAAAAATGAATATGAATTTGCCAAAGAATGAGGGCAGAATGATGACCACTTTTTTAAAAGAGTGAAGTGAAAGGTACCAACACTATCAAGAGACTATGTAGCCAGTTATTGCTTTGGGACATGTACTCTTCCACGTCTCCATAGTTATTGATCTGAGAAAGAGCATTTGACTAAAACTAAGTATAGTAAGGGTAATCCTCACACTCTCTGCTAGAAAGACTGGGTCAGAATAGATTTAAGTTTAAGTTAGATATATAAATATATATAGGTATATATAGATAGTATATTATATATTACATCAATATACATATTTAAGTATATATCCATATAATGAGCTTACATAAGGCAAATTTTAAAATATACTGTAGCACTAAGAAAAAGCAAAGCAATTCTAAGCACCTAGAGAAGTTTATAACAAAAAATATGTATTACAGAAAATAAGAAAAAAGCATAGAACTTAGTGTCTTAAATACATGTGAAGGGAAATGGTGTCTGTAAAGCAGGAGGAGACCGTTAAAGTAGACCATAAAAAAAGGAAAAGGATGAGAAGAAAAAATAGAGAGGGTAATATTAAAATGGATTAGGTTGATTTACACATAGATTTAAAAATAACTAAAAGGAAATAGAAATAATCCTGCAGAAATTTAGTCAGGATTTGGCATATAAACATAAAAAGATTATCCAGCATTAAGAAAAGGGCAAGCAAATAGAAATAATGGAGAAGCATGCTAGATTATTCACAAAAATAATTAAGATGAAATAATTTACCATGCAAAATGCATGGTTAACTACATTTGAAATAAAAATTTAAAGGAACAACATAAAAATACTAATCTATGGAATATTAATAAAATAGTGTTATTGAAATAAAAATTAAACATTAAACAATCTTAATTGTTAAGTTAAAATAGGAAAACTTCAGACAAATCTTACCACTAAAATAAGTAAGTAAATAAATAAACCAATAAATAAATAACTGAAATGGGAAAAAAACTGAAAAAACAAATCAATAAAATTATATAAAAGGAATGCAGTGTCAAAAGAGATTTTTAAAAAGAGAATGTAATGATTAATAAGAAACCATTCTGAACACCTCGTTTTTTCTGAGAAAATATAAATGAATAAAATTAAACAATAACCATAGAAAAATGCAAATGTATCAACATTTCCTCTATAAGTCCTTAGGGTTAGATAATTTTAATAATCATTTTGTCTAAATCTTTAAAGAAAAAATATTTCCTAAACTATATACTATTCCACATTAATGAAAAAAGAGGTAATACTATGGAATTTATTTTATAAAGCAAGTAAAACTTTGATACCGAGACTACATACTGGAAGAAGATGCCATCTAGGACTTTTATAACTAGAGAGGAGAAGTCAATGCCTAGCTTCAAAGCTTCAAAGGATAGCCTAACTCTCGTACTAAGGGATAATGCAGCTGGTGACTTTAAGTTGAAGCCAATGTTCATTTACCATTCTGCAAATCTTAGGGCCCTTCAGAATTATGCTAAATACACTGCCTGGGCTGTATAAATGGAACAACAAAGCCCTGATGACAGCACATCAGTTTACAACATGGTTTACTAAATATTTTAGTCCAACTGTTGAGAGCTACTGCTCAGAAAAAAGGATTTCTGTCAACTATTACTTCTGATTGACAATGCACCTGGTCACCCAAGAGCTCTGATAGAGATGTACTGTGATATTAATCCTGTTTTCATGCCTGCTAACACAACATCCATTTCTCAGCCCATGGATCAAGGAGTCATTTCACATTTCAAGTCATATTATTTAAGAAATACACTTTGTAAGGCTATAACTGCCTTAGATAGTGATTCCTCTGATGGATCTGGGCAAAGTCAACTGAAACCTTCTGGAAAGGATTCACTATTCTATATGCCATTAAGAACATTTGTGGCTTACAGGAAGAGGTCAAAATATCAGCATTAATGGGAGTTTAGAAGAAGCTGATTCCAACCCTCATAAATGACTTTGAGTGATTCAAGACATCAGTGGAGGAACTAACTGCAGATGTGCTGGAAATAGCAAGAGAGCTAGAATTAGAAGTGGAAGCTGAAGATGTGACTGATATCTGTAATCTCATTATAGAACTTGAATGAAGAGTTGCTTCTTATAGATGAGCAAATAAAGTAGTTTCTTGAGATGAAAACTACTCCTGGTGAAGATGCTCTGAAGATTGTCGAAATGACAACAAGGGATGTAGGATATTATACAAAGTTAGTTGATAAAGCAGTGGCAGGGTTTGAGAGGATTGACTCCAGTTTTGAAAAAAACGTTCTACCCTGTGGAGTCAGTCAATGCAGCAAACTTCACTGCTGTCTTATTTTAAGAAACTGCCACAGGCACTTCAGCCTTCAGCAGCCACCACCCTGATCAGTGAGTAGCCATTAACATCTAGGCAAGACCTTCCACCAGCAAAAAGGTTACAACTCGCTGAGGGCTCAGATGACGGCGTTAGGTAGTTAGACATTAGCAGCAAGAAGGTGACAGCGGTGAAAAGACAAGAGGGAGTAGTTGAGTCACACACCGACCATCTGGGGACCCTCCCCTAACTTTAGCAGCAAGAAGGCAACTGTGGCGAAAGACAAGAGGGGAGCAGCTACGTTACACGCCAACCGTCTGGGTACCCTCCCCTTACCCCACCCAGAACGGGTGAAACTATGGCCTTATGGTGGGCAAACTTATCCTGATAAAGAGGAGGCACAGCAACACAAGGGAACGTCCCTGGGCTGTGCATGCCCAGACCAGACAGGCGTATAACCTATAGTAAACCCAAACTCATTATACCATCATTATAATAAAATCTACATGTGATCCCCCACCCCTACCCCATGGGCATTTCTTAGCGAATCAAGGGTGAGAGTATGTGCAGTAGTGAACTTGTCACATAGCTCGGGACTGTCAATCAAATAATGACCCCTGTCGTTCCCTCCACCTCCCCACAAAATGCTCCTTAAAAATGCCCTTAAGCCTGTACAGGAATGCTGGTTTCACTTCGCAGAAACAGCCTGCTCTCTCCCTCTGAGAGTGTACCTATGCTTAAATAAACTTTGCTTTGTATTTACGCCTGAAGTGGTAGTCTGCAATTCTTTGCTTGCTACTGTGAAGACCAAGACCAGGATTTGGTCCAGGTCCAGATACTCCGTTGACCTCCTCGGTTGAAGCTACTGTGACACAACGCACGCCACCCAGTAACATTGGTTAGCATTGTTCAGCAATAAAGTATTTTTTAATTAAGGTACGTGCTTGTTTTAGACATAATGCTACTGCACACTTAATAGACTACAGAACAGTGTATATGCACTAGGAAACCAAAAAGTTTGTGTGACTCGCTTTATTTAGATGTTCACTTTATCGGGGTGGTCTGGAACCGAGCTTGCAATATGTCCAAGATATGCCTGTAGGACTGTACCTTCATTATATTCCATATCACAAATTGTCTGCAGTGTTTGAAGAATAATGCTCGGATTCCAAGATAGATGCTTTTTTTAAACCAATGCATGAGTCAAGAGGATTAAATTAGATAACACAAAATCACATTATACATTATAGAAAATGTTACATTATTGGTAATAGTTTATTATCTCATGTTGATGAGATCAGACAAATGCAGATATATTTTGAATAGATCCGTGTTTGAAAATTTTTACTGAGTTTTTTTTTTTTGGAAAATAATTGAGTTGAGCAAATTCATAGCTAATTAGATAATATACTTAATGTTTTGTTTAAGTATATTGTTGTCAATTGGAAAGAAATTTCTATTGCTTTTTCTAAATTCTTGAGGTAATTTAATACAGTGGTGAAGAACTTGGGGTGTGTGACATTGAGCAAGTTAATTTCCAAAACTCATTATTGTTATTAATAAAATAAGGGTAAAAATAGCACCTACTTCATACAATTGTGGGGATTAAAAAGATAACAAGATGACTAAATAAGAAAAATCTAATAAATGTTTATTTTCTGCTATGATTAGTGTGGTTGTTGTTCATAATGTTGCCAATATCAATGACGATTTTAACATGCTTATCAATCAGCCAAGATAAAGTCATGCATGTATGTGGTCAAATGATTTTCAACAAAGGAGCCAAAGCAATCCGAAGGTGAAAAAAAAAAAAAGTCTCTTTAACAAATGGTGCTGGAAAAACTGGATATTCATTTTGAAAGGAATTGAACCTCAATTCATGGTTCACATCAGACACAAAAATAAAACAGACTGACAACACCAAATGTTAGTAAGAATGTGGAGCAACTGATCCCTCAAATTGTTTTTGAGGAAGTAAAATGTTGCAACCACTTTAGAATGTTCTAGCAGTTTCTAAAAAAAAACTAAACATACACTTATCTTTGACTTAAGAATTCTAGACGTATTCTCAGGAAAAATGAAAACATGTTCATGCAAAAGCTAGTACATGGAAATCTTAGTAACATTACTCATAATAGCCAATAACTGGAAATACTAGGTTTCCATCAGTAGAAAAATCACTAAAAATTTATTTTATTCATATAACAAAATATTAGCCATAAAAAGGAACAAACCACTGACAAACACAATATAGAGGAATCCTGAAATGAAAATGAATAAAGCCAGTCACAAAATAGTTACACAACTGTAAGGTTCCATTTGTATGAATTTCTAGAACTAGATAAACTAATTGAACTGGGAAAAATACGTAATAGTGGTTACATTAGCTAGGATGCCAAAGGAGTTTGATTGAAAATAAACATGAGAATATTTTCTGGAGCATTATTAACGTGGCAAGTGTTCAGAATACATAGATAGAGGTACATGTCAAAACTCAAAAAATGTACACACACGTTTAATTTTAAGTAAATTTTATATCAAAAGAAAAAATGTAAATGAAGAGTTAACTGTTTAGTGATGTGTGTGCTGAAGTTTTGAAGGAGAACTGAATTTATGTCTGCAATTTACTTTGAAATGTATTAACAATTTAAATGGACAGATGCATGGATAGAAACATACCTAAATGGATAGCTATGTGATAAAACAAGTATTATAAAATATTAATGTTAGAATCTAGGTGGTGGATATTGATGTTCACTGCACACTTTTTTCAAATTTGCTCTATACTTGAATATTTTCATAATAATACACTGGAAAATTAAATGTACATTTACACTGACACAGTGATTCTATTCCTAGTTATTTACCTAAGAGAAATGAAACCATATGTTCACAAATCATGCTGCACAAGAATATTTATAGCAGCTTTATTTATAATAGCCAAGAACTAAAAAAAGCCCAGGTATCCATCAACAGGTGAATGCATAAACAAATTGTGTCATATTTATACAATGAAACATCACTGAGCAATGGAAATGACCAAACTACTCATATATACAGCAACATCGATGAATATCAAGAACATTATGTTGGGTAAAAAAAATTAGCACAAATTAGTATATACTGAATGATTTTATTTATATGAAGTTTATAACAGTCAAATCTAGCTTTTAGTGACAAATAAGTTCAATGGTCACCTAAGAAGTGGGGGATCTTTACCTGGTGATGGAATCATTCTATATACTGAATGTGGAAGCTTGAGTTTCATGGGTGTATGGATTTATCAAAATTGATTTTACTGTATACTTAAGATCTGTGCTTTTAACCATACAAAAATTACACCTAAACAAAAATTTTTTAAAAAAGGAATATGTGTGTGTGTGTGTGTGTGTGTGTGTGTGTGTTCATAACTGGAATTTAGAAAGTTCACAAGACTATGACATACATATGAAGATTAATTTAGGACCATGATTCTCAAGCAATAATGTGCATATAAACCACCTAGAGATCTTGATAAGTGGGTTCTAATTAGTATTACTGAGATCAAATTTTTTGCATTTTTGTCAGGCTCCCTAGTCATGCTAATAATATGTCTGATCCACAGAGTATACTTTGAAGATGGGGGTATTTAACCCAAGTAAAAGACCTAATAAAACAAAACTGTTGTCATAAAATATTTCAAGATATCTCATGTGTTAGAGGGGTCTATTTCTTCTCCCTTACATAAATAGAATAGGATCAACAATAAACTATTTACAGGGAGGCAAATATTTAAACAATGTAAATATATAATTTCAAACAATTAGATATTCTTAACAATGCATCTCATTGTCTAAAAGTAGGAGGCTGTTCATGACTAGAATTGATCAAGCAGTTCTTGTGTATATACGTTTAAATTTGTGTTGAGATTGTATTAAATTGTCTCTGAATCCCTCTCATATCTATGATTCTGCAATGGTGGTAAAAAAGATGTAACTATTACAAAACAAATGCTATATAGCAAACCTATAATTTTCATAAGTTTTGAATCTTAGATAAGAGTATGAAGAAGATGAGTTTGGCTCTTTTAGTCAAGTAGAAGAGCCTTCGAAAATTCCATGTTATACTTAAATTTAATGTTTAGTTTAACCAAAAAATGCTTCACTGAAACATGTTTCCTCTGTTCATTAAATAGAATTAAATAAAATTATCTTTAATAAAAAACTAATCTTGTCATTAGGATTTTGACTCTAATTGACCATTATTTCTATTCTTTGAATGTATAGAGAATGTTAAATTGTACTAATATCATGAAACCTTCACATACTGTGCTTATGATGTTAGCAGGAGAATTTACTCTGCCCTTTTTTGGCAAAAGACAGATTGTGCTAAAACCAAAATAGCCTCATTTTGTTTCCCTTGTCATGCTGAAACTAGGAAGACATCATTCAAAATAGTTAAATATTCAGAAGATGTGCAAAATCACAAAATTGGACCATTAGGATACATCGTTAAACTACCCAAGCTACTTGCCTGCAATTAATTGGTTTTATCCATAGATTTCCAAAATTTAACATTATTCAAGTGCCCACATTAACTACACATTTTCAAACCTTACCAAACACAAAAGAAACAATATTATATTTTGCAGAGATTACTTTTTAAATTTTCAAATATATGATCACAAAATACTTTCAAGTATATAATCCTCAGCTGTCATGATTTTGGGTGTAAAGAAATCTGTGATATCTATTAAAAACATTTAACTTAAATATATACCTTCCTATAATAAATATGATAGAATACAAGATTACATGAAAAAGCTAAAGAATCTTCAAATTAATAACTAAGCTTAAAAGTAAATTGTTCTTTTCAATTTAGTTCCTTAATATTGACAAAACACTATAATAATTAGTATTGATCACAATTTCAGTGTAAGAGAATAGGATGATTCTTTTTCTGTTCACAAAGTCTTTGAGATTTTTTTCTTATGTTTCAATAATATTTTGTCATCATTTATCTATGGTTTTACAATTTACACTTTTTATCTGTTTGCCTGCTTTCCTGAGGACATTTAGGAATGTCCTACTCTATACCACAGACAATACGTCACTTGGTTTTAGATATTTGGGGCAAAAAAGAAGCTAGACTCTGGGTACTACACTAAATAATACTTTTGATTTAATTTGATTCTAATCCTGGCTGTTTCTGTCTTAACAAAGAAACTTATAAAGTTTACATCTCAACATCAGTTTATAAAACAAATAAAATCAATGTGAGCAATAGACATAAAGCAATAGTAATTTTATGCCATAACAAAATAAAAAAATTGTTACAATCCCTTTGAATTTCTTCATAGTAAAATTTTGTAAAATTATATTCAAAATTATTAAATGTCTTATCATGCTTCCTTCTATATCAATTATAGAAACCAAACCAAACAACAAAATCAGTACTACAGAATCATTAGCCATTGTGGTTTATATTTTATATCATGTTTCAGAAAGATGTTATTGGAGAAAATCAGAGTAATATTATCAGTGTTTTCTTATGTTAAAGAAAATGTTCAAAATGTTCAAAATGTACTACATTCAGTTTTGTTCACTTAGAACATTTTGGAATCACTATGGTATTGATTCAAATATATTGCTAGACAAAAAGGAAGATGCAATAAAATTTGTCCATTATGTAAAAATAATAGTTCATATGTATGTATTGACATTCTATAAAACCTTGAAAAAGTCAAAAGTGAAAAGAAAAATTATCTTAATTTGATGATGAACTTGGTTATTTGGTAATGCTAATGTTGAAAACCTTTCCATTTAAGAGGAAAGTGAGTATAACTAAAAATAATTTGATATGACTTTTCAGGTCTAAGATTTTTTAATAGATTAATAGTGGATAAAATATATTTTAATTTTTATTTATTTATTTATTTATTTATGGCTGTGTTGGGTCTTCGTTTCTGTGCGAGGGCTTTCTCTAGTTGCGGCAAGTGGGGGCCACTCTTGATAAAATATATTTTAAATTACCTAGGGGAAAACCACTGTAGTTAAGAGGGTATTACAATTAATTTCTTTATTAAAATTATGTATAACATCAAATAAAATTCCTAAAGGTGTCAAAACACTTTTCTTTGACAATAGCTTTTAACTTACTCTTGTATTTGTGCACCAATAATTTTCAAGTGTTTTTTTATTGGCATTTGAAGAATGTATATTCTTTCATAAGACATTATTTATCATGAATGGAAGAGTAAAAAGGTGAAGAAAATTCATTAGTTATCATGCAATATATGTTTTGAATTAGGCATCATCATTACTGACCAAATTTGGCAAAAAAAAAAAAAAATGACAAAAATCTAATTCAAGCTAGTTAAGGAAATATAAAAGAAGTTAGTTGAAAAGGTTCTGGGACAATTCAAAGAGTTGAAGGGCAAATCGAACAACTAAATAGGTAGAATTCTGAAACCAAGATAGTCCTCAGAATTTCAGGGACTAGAATTGAATAGTCATCATTAGCCTCTCTTTCTACTTGTTATGATTCCTTCTTCAGTGTTGTTAGTTCCCCCCAAATGCCTCTCTCATAACACTAAAATCATGGTGACCATTTGTCTATGTTTAGCAAATTTAGTTTAAAAATATTAAATGAAGGCTTGCTTGGCATGGATGGAGCTACATGCTGAAAACTTGTCAATAAAGTGAAATGAAAGATTGAGACAAATGTCCACTTTCAATATCCTGATGACCAGAGAAGAAGGGCATGCAAGTTAGGTATAGCTCCCATTTGGACTACATATAATCATAGGTTACAGGTAAGCAGGAAAATGGGCAAGAAGAAATAAGGATGGTATTCTCAGAAAACAAGAGTAGATTCTGGAAGTCAAAATAGTGATGTTAACAATCAATATTGAGGAAAATGAAATGAGTCCTAAAACTGATTTCTGTACTCAGGAAGACAACTGCAAATACAGTTGAAGCTATAGCTAACAAATAGCAAGAGAAAAAATAAGAAACTTCGGATAAGTAGCACATTTTGATAGAAATTATAAATACCTCAAGAATTAAAGGGTAGTGAATACAGCTTGTCCACAAGTAACGGATCACACAGCACTGAGAGGGTAGTATTGAAATGAATCTTAAAAATGAATAAAACAGTTTATGTTCGAAAGTGAGCTCTGCTGAATGGAACTCATATCAAACCTGCATCTTGAGCATAATAGTTATGTATTGGGCTATTTAATTCTAATCTCTTCACCCCCTAACCTCCACAATCACCACCACCCTGAGAAATTATGTGACATCTGCTTCATTTTTTTTTGAATCAAGGGATTTTGTGCTTGTATGTGTGAAACCTAGGTAATAAGAGGTAAAAATAAATGGGAAAAGCAAATGGACATGAGGACAACAATATAGTGAATTTTTAACAAAAATTAGTTAACTATCATATATAAAGAAAGCAAAACAGAATGCATGCATTGATTCCATCTTAATTGATGCTGGTACCTTTTAATTGTATACATTTTAGTCAAATTTTAATTGATATTC